>NC_062553.1:35445578-36713316 GCF_016906955.1 Phacochoerus africanus
TTTCCACCATGGACATTGATACAATAGTGAAAATGAATGAACTTGGGATATGTGCAATAGCATGGTCAAATCTTGGTACCATAATGTTAAATCTTTTAAATTTTAAATCTCAGAAAACTACATGCATCTTAATGTTCTTAAAAAATATTCAAACATAAACTAAACCACATGTACACACATGTACACACCCTTACACATATAACCATTATTAAAATACAGAATAACAATTACTTCTGTTGTAGACAGAATGGGAACACCGATAAACAAGATAGATAAAAGCACATGAGGTATATGCATATAAATTATTTTAAAAGACCTAGCTATTGGATTTGGTACTAAATTCACAAGTATTCCTTAGATTCTTAGAAATACATAAATACATATAGAAATAAATAAAAAGGGGCCAGGTTTTATAATAATTACAGTGTATAATCAACCAAGTATTGTGAGTAATCTCATTCTGTGTTCCTGTGTTCCATTTAAAAATACTCCCTGATAAAATTATTACTCAATTTGCATTTAAATCTGATAATTATATGAAATAAATATTACTTACAGCGATGGTACTTTTGATATTTTATGAAGAGGTAGCAACTGCAGGCTAGTATAAATAGTCCTGCACTTGGATTAGAAGACAGAATTCTATTACTTATTAATGACAAGCAAAATGATAGATATCATGCTTTATTTCACCTAATCTTAATGTATTAACACTAATTACTATTAGACTAGATGTAATTAGTTGTTGTGATAATAGTGCCAATGTATAAACTTGCATGTGGATTAAATAAATCAAGATTAACAATTGTACTGCCTGTGTAAGCTATTCAACACCAGATAAATGTATTATATTGACATAATTAAAAACCAAGAAAGAAATCCCTAACTACTTTCTAGTAGTATTTTTATTTTAGTTGAAAGTTTTTAATTTTTAAATTTTATTATGGGATCATTGATTTACAAAGTTATATTAGCTTCAGATTTATAGCAGAGTGAATCAGATATACATATACATATATCTATTCTTTTTTCCCATATAGGTTATTATAGAACATTGAATAGACCTCCCTGTTCTATACAGTAGGTCCTTGTTAGTTATCTATTTTATATATATTAGCATGTATGTGTTAACCTCATCCTCCCAATTTATCCCTCCCCCTCACATTTCCCCTTTGGTAACTTTGTTTGATCTCAAAATCTGTGTTTGTTTCTATTTTATAAATAAGTGGTTTTGTTTGTTTGTGTTTTTGTTTTTGCCTTTCAGCCACCCCTTTTGCATAGGGAAGTTCCCGGGCTAGGGACTGATTCCATGCCACATCTGTGACTTAAGGCACAGCTGCAACAATGCCGGATCTTCACCCCACTGCACCAGGCCAAGGATCAAACCTGCAGTGCCACAGAGACAAGCTGGATCATTAACCCACTGGGTCACCGCAGGATTTCCCTCTTTTGTATCATTTTTAATTAGATTCTACTTATAAGTGATATCATATGATATTTGTCTTTCTCTGTCTGACTTACTTCACTTAATATGATAATCTCTAGTTCTATCCATATTGCTGTAAATAGCATAACTTCATTCTTTTTATGGTTGAATAATATTCCTATATATATATATACACACACAAACACACACCACATCTTCTTTATCCATTGCTCTGTTGATGGACATTTAGGTTTTTCCCAGGTCTTGGCTATTGTGAATAGTGCTGCTATGAACATGTGGGTGCATGTATCTTTCTGAATTGTAGTTTTGTTCAGATATATGCCCAGAAATGGGATTACTAAATCATATAGTAATTCTATATTTAGTTTTCTGAAGAACCTCCATTCTGTTTTCCATTGTGGTTGTACCAATTTACATTCCCACCGACAGTGTAGAAGGGTTCACTTTTCACCCCACTCTCTCTAACATTTATTAGGTCTAAATTTTTAATGATGGCCATTCTGACCAAAGTAAGGTGGTACCTCATTGTAGTTTTTTTTTTTTTGGTTTTTTTTTTTTTTTTTGCTATTTATTGGGCTGCTCCCACGGCATATGGAGGTTCCCAGGCTAGGGGTTGAATCGGAGCTGTAGCCACCGGCCTATGCCAGAGCCACAGCAACTCAGGATCCGAGCCGCGTCTGCAACCTACACCACAGCTCACGGCAACGCCGGATCGTTAACCCACTGAGCAAGGGCAGGGACCGAACCCGCAACCTCATGGTTCCTAGTCGGATTCGTTAACCACTGCTCCACGACAGGAACTCCTCATTGTAGTTTTTATTTGCATTTCTTTAATAATTAGTGATTTTGAGGATTTTTTTCATGTGTCTACGGGCCATCCATATGTCTTCTTTGGCAATCTCATTGTGCCACAATGGGAACTCCAGAAGTAGTTTCCTTCTATGCCCACTTTCTGGAGGGTTTTTGTCTTAAATGGGCATTGGATTTTGTCAAAAGATTTTTCTCCATCGTTTTAGATGACCATAAAGTTTTTATTCTCCACTTTGTTAATGGGGTATATCACACTGATTTATTTGCAGATTTTGAAGAATCTTTGTATCCCTGGGATAAATTCCACTTGGTCATACTGTACAATCTTTTATTGTATTGCTAGCTTCAGTTTGCTAGTATTTTCTTGAGGATTTTTCATCTATGTTCATCAGTGATATTAGCCTGTAATTTTCTTTTTTGCGTGTTATGTGGTATCTTTGTCTTTCTTTGGTGTGAGGGTAGTGGGGTTCTCATAATGGACTTGGGTGTATTCCTTCTTCCGCAATTTCTTAGAATTTTAGAAGGATAGGCGTTAACTCTAAGTGTTTAATGGAATCCACCTGTGAATCCATCTGGTCTTGTGTTTTGGAAGGTTTTAAATCCCATTTACAACTTTAGTACTTGAGATCGATCTTTTCATACTTCGTGTTTCTTCCTGGTTCAGTCTTAGAAGGTTATACCTTTATAATAGTTTGTCCATTTTTTTCTGTTGGCATGTAATTTATTGACATATAATTGCTTATAGTAGTCTCTTATGGTCCTTTGCATTTCTGTGGTATTAGCTGTAACTTTTTTCATTTCTAATGTTATTAATTTGAGCCTTCTCCTTTTTTTTCCTCAATGACTATGGCTAAGGTTTATCAATTTTGGTGATCTCTTTAAAGAATCAGCTTTTAGTTTCATTCATCTTGTCTATTACTTTCTTCATCTCTATTTCATTTATTTCAACTCTGTTCTTTATGATTTCTTTCCTTCTACTCACTTTGGGTTTTGTTCTTCTTTCTCTAGCTGCTTTAGGTGTAAGGTTAGCTTGTTTATTTGAGATCTTTCTTGTTTCCTAAGATAATATTTTATTACTATAAACTTCTCTCTTAGAACTGCTTTTGCTGTGCCCCATCGATTTTGAATCATTGTTTCTTCACTGTCATTTGTTTACAGGTATTTTTTGATTTCCTCTTGAATTTCTTCAGTGATCTCTTGATTGTTTAGTAGCATATAATTTATCCTCCAGGTGTTTGTGTTTATTTTATTTTAGCTAAGCCTATGGCATGTGGAAGTTCCTGGGCCAGGGATCAAACCTGAGCCACAGCCTTAATCCAAGCCACAGTAGTGACAACACCAAGTCCTTAATCGCTAGGCCACCAGGGAACTCCCTCTAGTTGTATTTTTAAAATCCAGGTTTCTTCTGCCAATAAAAGCAAAGTTGAACATATTCACTCTAAATAAATAGACAGTATGAGGAGCATTGGGAATAAGGTGTGGGGAAGAAAATCGGGATGGAAATTGGGAATGGAAACTAATATTACTGTTGACTGATTCTCAGTCAAAAGGATCTGCTGATCAGAACACTAGCCTTGGACTGTTACAGAATAGTGTTCACATTGTGTGAGAATTATTCCATATTCTGGAGTTTACCTGTTACAGCAGTTTGCTTATCAGTTAATAAAACATCCAATGCTTCTCCTACCTGTATCCTGCTATATAAAAACTGAAGACTTAAAATCAAATATAACAGAGGCTAACTGATCACTCTGAAGCAAAATTGTGTTGAAGCATGGTTTCCTGAGTATTAGCTAGAAAATCTTGGATAGTTTCTCAGTTTCTGAATTTACTCATGTGTAGTATAGAATTGATACCATCTATCCCAAGAGTTGATATTCTACTGGTATGCCTTGATGGTTTTAGCAAAAACTTGAATGTTAATAATACGTAAAAAATATTTTAAAACGTTTAGAATATGTTTGGTATATATGACACAATCAATATATGGTAGCAGTTTTAGATTTATTTAATTTTGATAAATCAGAGATACT
Source organism: Phacochoerus africanus (assembly GCF_016906955.1). Classification (NCBI taxonomy): domain Eukaryota; kingdom Metazoa; phylum Chordata; class Mammalia; order Artiodactyla; family Suidae; genus Phacochoerus; species Phacochoerus africanus. The sequence continues at coordinate 35,449,869 of NC_062553.1, forward strand.
GTCTGAGAAACAAAAACAAGCTTTTTGGAGGGGTGAGGTGGACGTTAGGATTTTCTCGAGTTTTTGTTCACTTTCAGTTCCATGACCAAGGGTAAATACACCCTAAAAAGAGACATGCAAAGTTCATGTCTTTGAAGAAAGAGGAACTCAGTTTCCTTTTCTCACACCTCCTCAAGCAGTTTATTAATTTCACCATTTTAATTTATATACTAAAACTTTTGCTATGCAGTTTGAGGAGCAGATTTTCTCAGTGCAGTAGAGAGTTGAGAGTAAGAATGTCTAACAGTTCATTCTAATTTGTTCATTGGTTGTTAGGCATCTTCAGCAGCAGCAGCTTCAATCAGTTTACTTGATCCTAGCTTGTGTATGGATGCTCACAATAGGGGCACAGCCAACGTCACAAGGCCCTACATGAGTTTTTGGTAACACTTGTCTGGATAGATAAAACAGAATAGAGTTTATTCACTGTTTGGGTGGATGTATCATATCGCCTAAATGGTTCATTTACACCGACTATTGATGCATTGCTTCTTGCCCCTGAGCTCTCTCAAGCTGTGTTTTATTTTTGAAACATGGCTTTTTCTCCCCAATCTCACAAGATATCTTTCTAGCATTGCTTATAAAATCTCATTTTCTCCTTGAAACCTTTCTAGCAGCTTTAGAGAAACAAAAAGATTATATTATATTCCTATACAAATATGCATAATTCCATGACCATGCATTTCATTATTTGAATATAAATATTACTGAATATCCTTCATCTCTCTGCATACCTGTATGAAGTTTCTCTGTGTCAGGATGTATTTTTACTTTCAGCATCAAGATAAATGACAGAGTTACTTGCTTCTTTCTAAGGCTGCCACATTTTGAATTTGGTCACAGTTTATAATGCCCCTTACTGAGAAGTATGTCCAAGATTATATCAGAAGAGGCTGTTATTGGACCTTATACCAAGATTTTGAGAAGAGTCTTATCATGTATCCTCAAGCAGTTCCAGAAGTAGCAGCACTACTTTTTACTAAGCTCAGATCTTTGTTTTTCTTTAATCCTACTTTCTGGATGTTCATAAATTCCTAGGTTGTCATTCTGAAGTTACAAAATGCTTGAGTTTTTATTCTATTGGAAGTCACTTTGGCCACTGTCCTCAGGTGTACTTTTGATACTGGAGACTTGTGAATAGTGCCTTAATTAGTGATCTAGTTGAATATCATGCTAATGTGGAATAATTCTTATAAATTAAATTTTTTATACAGAGAGATACGTACAGAGTTAGGAGCATTGTTGAATATTTTAAAAAAAACTCTAGTAAAGCAACATTTATGCTTTCTGTTTTCTATTAGTGTTTTCTTATCAGCAAACAATACGGTATAATGGAAAATAGCTATAAATTTAAAATGAAAATTTGGTGTCTTGGCTCAATCTTCCATTTACCTAGCCTTGAGCAAATGATATAGCCTCTGAGAGTTAGCATTTTATTCTTAAAATGAGAAGAATAAATTCTGCTTATCATGAAGTTTGCTATGGAAATCAGGTAATTAACTGGCTTTGTAAAACACTCCTTGTTCCAAGAAGGAGATAATGAGAAGATAATCTGAAATAATGTAAACTGTATTCTAAGCTAAATTAATTGCTAATTCCCTTCTACATAGTTTGCTCTTTTTAAGGATGATCTGTGCATGTTAATAATTATCACTCTACTAATAATTTTTTACCATCAGATGACATTTGGCAAGAAATCAAAGACCATATGCACCACAGAGAATGTTTATTGTAAGTAAGTAAACCAGCTGTGGACTTTTGATCAGTACACCAATATTTAGTTTTTTTAGCTTTTATTTCTGCTGTATTCTGCCAGTCAAGTCTCTTCATATAACAGGAAGGGAAATGAACAACTAGTAACACATTTGATGTGTCATTCTGATGAACTTAGAATGCTTAATATCATCTTGTTTAATTTCATGTTTCATAAAAGCTTCTCAATTGCAGGATCAATTACTTTCAATTTCCACATCAATCTGTCCAGATGGTTCTCATTATTTGCTAAGGATAGCTGCAAATTGAAATTTTTGAACCCATGATGCGTATTGTGTTAATCCTTGATATGAAAGAGCCCTTCTGCAGAATAATAAGTGGAGATGAAAAAGGTGTGTTTTACACTCATAAAGTGAATATTACTTAAGGATTGAAGAGGACTCTGTAGTGTTATACCCAGACGAACATCAAAAAATATAATATTCAGAAAAATCAAGTCATTTCACTTAGGTATTCATTGCTGAAATAAGAACATCATTTTATTTCTGATTCTAAATTGAATTTTGATTGGAAGGAAAAAAAAAAAACCTCTCAGGGTCGTTATGTATTGCAGAACACACCATAATATGTTCTGTAAACACTAGTTGTTGTTACACTAAAAATGTGAGTTATACTTATTTGTGTATGCAATAATTCCTTTATTGTCAATTTTTCCTGAACTTAACTCATAGCTGGAATGTATTCCACTTTGGAAAGTTTGAAATGTAGCTAATACAGAATAATAATTTTACTTTTCTTACTGATTTAGTTGAGAAGGTAGTTTTTAATGATATCCATTGCCATTTGGTTGTATTTTCATCTTCAATCATTTTCTATATTGAAGGAAATTTATGAATATTTTTATTTAAATGTCTTGCATTGCATATAAACAATATAATATGTTAAATTTGGAGGGGCAATACATTTATTTTTAAAGTTATTAATACTTTCATAGAGGAAAGGATGCAATCCTCCAGAATGTTCAAACAGTAATGCAAACTCACAAGAGACAGAAATAATAATCGAGGGGCTATTTTATCAAGAGGATATGGCAGTTGTGAATATATGTGTATCCCAATATTGGATGACCTAAATATTGCCAGCATATAGTAGAATAAATGAAGGGAGATATAGACAACAGTACAATAATGATAAAGGACTTCAACACCAACCTTCATCAGTGGATAGATTATTCAGACAGAAAATTAACAGTAGACCCAAATAACAACATAGACCAATGAATCTAACCGACATACACACATTTCATCCACACCATTGCATTTCTATGAATGCCTGCCAAATCCACCTATGTTGCTGCAAGTGGCAAACTGCCATTCTTTTTATGGCTTCTTTATACCTTCTTTATCCATTCATCTGTTGATAGACACTTAGGTTGCTTCCACACCATGGTTATTATAAATACGGTGCTATGAATATTGGAGTGCATGTATCTTTTCAAATAAGTGTTTTCCTTCTTTTTTTTGTTCTGATATATGCCCTGGAATGGAATTGCTGTATCATATGATAGTTCTGTTTTTTTTATTTCTTGAGAAATCTCCAAACTGTTTTCCATAGTGGTTGCACCAGTTTACATTCCCCAACAGTATACAGGGGTTTCATTTTCTCCACATCCTTGCCAGCATTTATTATTTGTGTTTTTTTTTTTTTTTAATGATAGCCCTTCTGACAGATGTGCTATCTTATTGTGGTATTAATTTACATTTCTCAGATGATTAATGATGTTAAGCATCTTTTTGTGTGCTCGTTGGCAATTTGTATGTCTTCTTTGGAAAAATGTCTGTTCAGATCTTTCTTCTACCCATTTTTTAACTGAGTATTTTTTTTTTGATGTTGAATTGTATGAGTGGTTTATATGTTTTTTATATCAACCCTTTAGCAGTCATATCATTTGCAAATATTTTCTTCCATCCTATATGTTGTCTTTTCATTTTGTTAATGGTTTCCTTTGCTGTGCAAAAGCTTTTAGGTTTAATTAGGTCTCATTCATTTTTTATTTGTTTGCTTTAGGTACATAGCAAAACTGTTGCTATAATTTATGTCAAAGGGTGTTCTGCCTATGTTTTCATCAGGGTTTTTATGGTTTTTCATCTTATACTTGGGTCTTTATTCCATTTTGAGTTTATTTTTGTGTATAGTGTTGGATAATTTCTACTTTCATTCTTTTACATGTAGCTGTCCAGTTTTCCCAGCATCACTTATTAAAGAGATAGTCTTTTCTCCATTCATGCTTCCTTTGTCATAGATCATTTGACTGTAAGTGCATAGGTTTATTTCTATGGTCTCATTTCTATTCCCATGATCTAGGTGTCCATTTTTTGCCAGTACCACCCTGTTTTGATAACTGTAGTTTTTTATAGTCTGAAGTCAGAGAGCCTGCTTCTCTAGCTCTCTTCTTCTTTCTCAAGATTGTCTCAGCCATCTGAAGTCTTTTGTGTTTCCATAAAAATTTTAAAATTCTTTGTTCCAGTTCTATCGAGATCTCATTATTTTGATAGGGATTACATTGAATTTGTAGATTTCCTTGGGTAATATAGTCATTTTATCAACATTAATTCTTCCCATCCAAGAATACATTGTATCTTTCTGTTTGTATCATCTTAAATTTCTTTCATCAGTGTTTTACAGTTTCTTGAGTACAGGTCTTTTACCACCTTAGATAGGTTTATTCCTAGGTATTTTATTATTTTTTGATATGATTGTAAATAGGATTGTTTCCTTAATTTCTCTTTCTGATAGTTCAATGTGAATATACAGAAATGTAACAGATTTCTGTGTATTAATTTTTTTATCCTGTAACTTTATGAGCTCTAGTAGGTTTCCGGCAGCATCTTTAGGATTTTCTATGTATAGTGTCATATAATCTGCAAACAGTGACGTTACTTCTTCCTTTCCAATTTGGATTATTTTTTTTTCCTTAGAACTTTTAGAAGATTATGTCGAATAAACATGGTAAGGGTGGCCATCCTTGTCTTAGTCCTTATCATAGAATAAATGCTTTCAGCTTTTCATCATTCAGTATAATGTTAGCTTTGGGCTTATCATGTGGTCTTTATTATGGTGAAGTATGTTTCTTTCTTTCTTTTTTATTTTTTTTATCTTTTTGCCATTTCTGGGGCCATTCCCGTGGCATGTGGAGGTTCCCAGGCTAAGGGTCTAATCGGAGCAGCAGCCACTGGCCCAAGCCAGAGCCACAGCAACGCAGGATCCGAGCTGCGTCTGCAACCTATACCACAGCTCGCGGCAACGCCGGATCGTTAACCCACTGAGCAAGGGCAGGGACCGAACCCGCAACCTCACGGTTCCTAGTTAACCACTGAGCCATGACAGGAACTCCTAAAGTATGTTTCTTTTATGACAACTTTCTGGAGGGTTTTTATCATAAATAAATGTTAAACTTTTCAAAAGTTTTTTCTACGTCTTGACATGATCATGTGGTTATTATTCAATTTGTTAATGTGGTGTACCCTATTGATTGATTTGCAGATATTGAAAAATCCTTACATATATCCAACTATGATTCTTTTAATTCAGTTCGATATTTTGTTGAGGATTTTTGCATCTGTGCTCAGCAATGATATTGGCCTGTAGTATTCTTTTTTGTGTGGTATCTTTGTCTGGTTTTGGTATCAGGGTAACCATGGCCTCATAGAATGAGTTTTGGAGTGTTCATTTCTCTGCAATTTTTTTTTAGGGCCCCACCCATTGCATATGGAGGTTCCCAGGCTAGGGGTCGAATTGGAGCTGTAGTACCCAGCCTATGCCAGAGCCACAGCAATGCAGGATTCGAGCAACGTCTGCAACCTACACCACAGCTCATAGCAATGCTGATCCTTAACCCACTGAGTGAGGCCAGGGTTCGAACCCACAACCTCATGGTTCCTAGTTGGATTCATTTCTACTGCACCATGATGGGAACTCCCCTCTGCAATTGTTTTGAATAGTTTGAGAAAGATAGGTGTTAATTCTTTAAATGTTTGGTACAATTCACTTGGGAATCCATGTGGTCCTGGATTTTTGTTCCTTGAGGATTTTTCCATGATTTCATTACTAGCAACTGGTCTATTCATACTGAAGTTGTCACTGTTGTGATTTTTAACCAGTATAATAGACATGTATTTTGTAAGAGCTGAGGATCCAAAATTGAACGTGACCATGATCTGTAGGATACACAATAAACAAGAAAACAAATAGAAAAAATAATAAAAGATTCTGAGGGAAATAAACAAAATGAGGTGATAGCTAGTAACCAGGGCAGCAATTTTCCATTAATTAACATGTTAGAAAGCTTTTCGCCTGAGATTTCAAAGAACAAACAACCTACCTATGCAAAGGACCAGAGAAACATTTATTCTAAAAAGAGAAAACAGTAATCATACAGTCCTAGATGTGGAAAATCTTAATCTTTGGTTGTATATCCAAAGATTAAGATTAAGAAATGTTGGGGTATGATAAGCTTTATGGACTAAATTTGTCCCTCCACAATTTAGATGTTTAAAATCCTTACCCCCAGGGTGATGTTATTAGGAGGCTGGGCCTTTGAGAAGTAATTAGGTCATGACGGTAGAGCCCTCAGGAATGAAATTAGTATCCTTATAAAAAGAGACAAAAGAGACATTCCTTCCTCTCTGCTCTTTGCACCATGTGAGAAGACAATAAGATGACCATCTGCAAAAGAAGCAGGATCTTAACAAAACTAAACCATGCTGACACTCTGATCTCAGAATTCCCAGCATCTGGAACAATGAAAATTAACTTCTCTTGTTTAAGCATCTCAGCCTAGTGTAATTTGTTAGAGCAACCTGAACTAAGATGGGAAAAAAAGAAAAGAATGGTAGGAAATGTGATTGGAGAGGTAGATAGGAAAATATCAAACTCTGATCAATGTCATCATAAAAGCATTGACTTTCTTTTTTTTCTATTAACAGTGGAAATCCAATCAAGGAATCAAAGCAGTATGTGGGAATTAAAGAGTCAAGATCTCGTGTGATTTTTTTTCAAAATATCACTCTGACAGCTGTGAAAGTAGATTACTAAGGGAGTTGACAGGGAGAGCAGAGAGACTGATTTGCATGTGTTGTCATGTTCTAAAGAAGAGAAAGGGTGGCTTTGACTAGAGGTAACAGTTGAAAAAGAGAAAGATAGAAATTTTGGGTCATGGATAGTGATGGAAAGAGAAGAATCAGACTGACCTGCGGTTTGGGGATAGGAGTTTCACAGACATACTGTGGTGCCATTTATTGAAATGAGAAAAACTATTCAAGGGATTTTGTTTCAATTTTAGACACACTAAAGTTGAGATATCTGTTCGATATCCAGGAGATTTCAAGTAGGAGGTTTGATATACAGCTGAAGTATTATATTTGCAATGATCCTTCTTCAATTAATCTTAGATGAATATTAGATAAGTGAGTCGAGTACAATGAAAAGATTCCATTAACCTTAGAGCTATCCAGGTTCATTATTGTAGTCTTTTCTCTTTTTTATGTGACTCAAATGGGTAATAAAACTCTCTGAGATTCAGATTCTTTGTCCGTGCAATGATAATAATTAATTATGCTAGATATGCATGATGTGAAAATTAAGTAAATTACTCAGATAAAGCAGCTCCAACAATGAAGGTTATAAAAGTAAAACTTTTGGGGATCTAAATAAATATGTATTGCCCTCCATTTGACTTTCCCATTTTTGAATTAAAAAAGGAGACACAGGAGTTCCCGTCATGGCGCAGTGGTTAACGAATCTGACTAGGAACCATGAGGTTGTAGGTTCAATCCCTGGCCTTGCTCAGTGGGTTAAGGATCCGGTGTTGCCGTGAGCTGTGGTGTAGGTTGCAGACGCAGCTCGGATCCTGCATTGCTGTGGCTCTGTTGTAGGCTGGCGGCTACAGTTCCAATTAGACCCCTAGCCTGGGAACCTCCACATGCCACAGGAGCAGCCCTAGAAAAAGACAAAAAAAAAAAAAAAAGAGAGACACAGGAAGATATCCTATAATCAAGTGTTTCAATATGTAGTTAAAACATTTGTTTTTTAGTAATTTATCTTGAGTGATACTCTTTGGCCAATGTTATCAATTTTAAAGAGTGGATAATTCAAGTAATTCAAGCAGAATTTTTTCTTAAGCCATCAATTCATCATTATGTATGTGACACTGTTTCTTTTGATATCAGTGAAAAAATGTTACAAATTATTCTTTCTATGAAAGTGCTTTATTTTATTTTCCCAATTTTAAAGGAAGCTAAGAATCAATAGCTTTCTTAAAAGACCTAGATCCAGGTAAAAATCTCACCCATGACTCTGAATCATATCACTGTTTCAAGGTTTAGGCATTTATAAACGCTCTTTAACCTATTCCTATTCTGCATGGATATAATTATATTATGTCCTCTAGGAGGCAGACTTTTTGTAATTTTTTTGCTGTAGTGCTTTGCAAAGAAGAACAGAATATATTTTCACTGTCACAAAAAATACACTTGTGACTTCCTCCTTCCTCTTGATGGTTTTGTTTGTTTTTTAAAGGTGTTACTGAAAAGAATAACTTAAATGAGACAGAAAAAAAACCTCTTTCCTAAATTAAAAAAATACTTTTATTAGTACTTGAAAGAAAAGAGTGTTCAACAGAAATTACAGTTCATAATCAAATTCTGTAAAGATAGGAGCCTGAAAACACACTGTAATGCATGAATATTTTTTTCTCTTCTGAATCTGAGAGATTTTCTGTCCTTGTAAAAATACTGGAGCCTCTTTGATTTTGACTTGTGTTTGTAACTCATGATTTCAGCTTAATAGTACATGAGGCCTCATGCATTTTTGTCCAGAAAGCAGAAGACACTTTCTATTACATAAATAATGTCTTTGAAAGGATGCCAGAACCTCACTTACATGTGGTATTTTCAGTAAGTAAGACCACCTCTCTGTGATCTAAGGGATTTTAAATTTCAGATTAGATCATGCCACAGTCCCCAACTCTCTGAGGCTTATTAATGATAAATTATTAAAGATGAATGATTCTTTTCTATAACATCAGACAACATATCTTCTATAAAATAGTATAAGATTTTCTGCTAAATATGGGATGTTTTTGTTCACCCATGTTCGAAAGCAAACTCCAAGGAGACTATACATTTTCTTGGTATAAGACAATCTTTCAGGATTACATATTGATACCATTCTTCAGAAATCAAATATCACTTGCTTTAGGTATTCCTTTCTCTTTACCAAGAGGTTTGTACAAGCAGTCATGTTCCCAGAAAATGAGGAGGGACAACTTTCATTATTTCGATATTACTTAAAATTAGGTGTTTTAGTCCTCTAATTAAGATTGGGCATGTTAGTACTTTCCCTTACTACCACCCCTCCAGAATCCCTGAGTTTTAATCTCTGAAGATCCTAAAACATTTTTTCCCTTTCACAACTAAGGGTCTTAGTGATTTGGGAATTAATACCCCATAACTTGTCATGAGGCAGTCATCTGCCCAGTAGCATCTCTTATGACTTTTTTTTTTTTCCATTTTCATAAAGAAGAAGAATAAGAAAATCTCCAGATTTGCTTGAGAATAGCTTGATCGGTCAAGTCAGTCATGATCAAAGTTAATGTCTACCTCAAAGACCCTTTTTTGCACCTTATTGTCTCTTCAAAGAGAGTGAAGAATGAAAGAGCCTTTCAGACAAGTTGGGGCATTTGAAATGCCAAGTCATTACATTTGGTGTCCTAAAATGCCTCACTGAATTATAAAGTTTTATAAATAATGCCCTGTGCATTTGGCTGGAGTGAGAGGTAACTTATTCATCTACATTGATGTAGTTCAGATAGATTCCATGGACATGATTATATTGACACACTTAATGTGAGTTTTTCTACTCCAGGTATGATTTGACCTCAGCCCAGTCTGTGTGCAACTGCCTGCTCTCATCTTCTATTTCTTTTCTTTTCTTTTTTTTTTTTGTCTTTTTGTCTTTTTGCTATTTCTTGGGCCACTCCCACGGAATATGGAGGTTCCCAGGCTAGGGGTCCATTCGGAGCTGTAGCCGCCGGCCTACGCCAGAGCCACAGCAACGCGGGATCCGAGCCGCGTCTGCAACCTACACCACAGCTCACGGCAATGCCGGATCGTCAACCCACTGAGCAAGGGCAGGGACCGAACCCGCAACCTCATGGTTCCTAGTCGGATTCGTTAACCACTGCGCCACGACGGGAACTCCTTCTATTCTATTTCTATCCCTCAAAAGGCTTCATCTAACATGTTCATCTGCATCTTTGCTTCTTGCCTCACTGCCTCTTTTCTTCTTCTTGATTAGAAAATGTGGCTAAGTAACTGGTGTTTTAACCTCATTTGGCCTTAGGATTCTCTTAGATATGTTCCCTTGAACATCCCATATAAATGATAGCATCTCTGAGCAACAATGTCCCTCATGTCTCATTTCTTATTCCTCCCCATTGCTCTTTCAATGAAAAGTGAAGAGTCTAGGCAGTTTCTCTGTATTAGAGGAAATAACCTAACATTTGCCATTGATCCACAAATGTTTTCATTATAGTGATCACTGAGTGATCTAGAAAATGATGGTAAACTGTATGTGTGTGTATGTACTTTTTGTAGCTATTTTGTCCTCCATATAGAAAGATTTGTTAAATATCTAAGTAAATATCATTTTTATAAAATGAAGTCTGGTTAAAGTCTAGTGAACAAAATTGAACCATATAATCATCATTTGGAATCTTTCCTACACAGTTCCCTGAGGAGTTGCTTAATTGCTAATTGTTTCTGCCTTCTCTGCCAAAACCACTAATATTTGGACTTAAAAAGAAAACCTTGGTAAGGCAAAGTGGAATTTCTTTTGGAAGTAACTATAGAGCATCCTACAGGGAGAGTGAATCAGATTAGAACAATCGCTGTTGGAATTTCCCCGTTAGAGAATATCCAGCCTGGCCTTGGGGCGGAGCAAAGGGTGGAGGGGGATGTATTTCTATCTTGCTGCTTTGTTGCTTATCTCTTCGACTGTGTCAATTTTCATCTTAGTAAAACTATTACCCATTTCAGGAACATGCCTCTCATAGATCTAGCCATCTATTGCAATTGATTTTCCTGGTTCAATTATATTCATTTTGGGTTCTTTCACTGCTTCCATGACAATTATTTGAAACAGAATATATGTTTATGCCCAGGTTCAAAGGTGGTTTTCATTTGGGGCAACTATAATGTCTCCCTTGTGTGTGCTCACTGGCCTTTGCAGGACGTGGTCATTAACTGATTTTCATTTGTATCAGATCCCTATTTCTGCAATCTTGGCTCTAGTTAAATTTCAATTTCATTCCCTACAATGCCTCTCAAATCGATCTTGAAACTCAAGATGGGTAGAGATCATGATATTTTAAGTACTTAAAACTTATGCTCAGCTTAATTATTTTGTAGGAATCTGATTAGTTTACCAATGAAATTGGAAAATGGTTGTAGGTTATTTCTGAAGAAACATGGAGCACAGAAGACTCTTACATCAAAGATTCCCAATGAGTGAAGCCTCATCCTATCTACATCTTTGTGTAGCCCTTTCCCACAGTGAATTTCTAGAAACTTGATAAGTGATAGTGAATTAGGGCTTGCCACATTGAAAAGGCACCCCTGCCATGTAAGAAACCTGATCTATACCCTATTGAAAAAGGAGGGAAGAGGCAGAGCACAACCTTTAAAAAGAAATGACACAGGCTTTGAGGTTATGACCAAAACTGGTTAGAACCAACGAGGCCCAAAATGGTGCATGATTTGACTTCCAGAGGAACTTGAGTTTCACTACACTCATGGTAACACATTAGCTGAATGATATGCCCACACATATTATGACAATTCCAAGCCTGGCCCTAAAAGGCAAAAATTGGGCAATGGCCCAATTCCTGGAAACCCTGACCTCTCCCTGGAAATAGCTGAAAAAATTCTCCCAATCAACCTATGAAAGTGCCCAGCCCATAAAAAACACCTCATATTTTGGGGCCTCTCGCCTTTCAAGATGACCTACTCTCCATATTTCTTCCAGGGCTACTCACCTTTTGAGACAATCCATACTTAGTGTCTCTCTCAATAAATCTACTTCTTACCTGTCACTTTGCCTCTCGCTGAATTCCTTCTGTACTGAGACATACAGAACCTGAACTTCTAGAAGTCCTGGGACCAAGTGTATGATTTTATTTTAAAAACAGTGGGTTCAAGTCCCAATCTATGTGTTGGCTGGGTTAGAGTCCCAGCATATGGGTTCGAGTTCCAGTCTGAGGTGTAAAGTTTTCTTATTAGAGAAGACAAGTGAAAAGGAATCAAGGCTTCTAAGATGATAGCATCAGTGACCTGCTGGACATTTAAGTGATGTCATTTTGGACCATACAGAGTCAATCAGCCATATGAGCAAACCTAGGAAAGGCTTAGAATAATATCCTCCTAAGGCCAACCCAAATTACCAAATTGTGAGCTTTTACAACCAAGTTTTATGGTTGGTTGGTATACACCAAAGTGTAACTGAAATAATAACAAAAATTAAGGATAAATACAAGATAATCCTGTTTCAAAAAATGAGCAGATGAGTATTTCATAAACATGTAGATGATTTATCTTGATGACATCACCAACTCAATCTTACTGGAATTAGTAGAATACATTATTTGGGCATTGTTAAGAGAGTGCTGATTACTGGAGGCCAACATACATCTACTTACCCATGTGCTATCTCATTTACTTTGTTTCCGTTATCCTATAAAAAACAGGGTGTTGCTTTCAACAGAGTATCTGAGGTATTTTACAAGGACTCTCAGATGATTTTCGTGTATCAAGGGCAGATATCTGGATTGGGGGCAACACCAAAAACGTTCCATCCTCTCAAATTGAATAGTATATTACATGTGTTTAATAGCAAGTTGAAGGCACCTTGATTTAATGTTTACTCTAGTGTGTGATATAAGATTTCTTCTATAACCCTCTTGCTTTCACTTGTTAAAAATCATCAACATAGATGACACAGAATGTTGTAAATATCAAAGGTACGGATGATGTAATAGAACAGTAAATATGTGTAAGAGTGTTACAGCCTTAAAATATTGACACAGATTGGAATAATGACCTAATTTACCATGACAAAATCTAATGGAATGGGGAATATAAAATCCTGCATTTCTTTATGAAATGGTCCTTAGTACTTAAACATATTTTTAACTGTATCAGTTTTTGTCAGTAGCGGGCTATGTATCGGTCAATGATTGTTACATTCTCAACAAGCTAATTTAAATGAGGGATACCCTGATGGTTAATTTTACATGTCACTTTAGGCCAAAAGGTAGCCAGATACTTAACTAAACATTATTTCTGGGTGTGTCTGTGAAGGTGTTTCTGGAAATGATTAGCATTTATATTGGTGGACTGAGTAAGCAGATTGCTCCACCAGTGGGGCTAAGTATTATCCAATTGTCTAATTCTTGGAAGGCCTGAACAGAGCAAAAAGCCAAAGAAAGACTGAATTCTCTTTCTCTCTTTGCCTGACTTCTTGAGCTGAGGCATCATCCTTCTGCCCTTGAACTAGACTGGGACTTACACCATTAGCTCTCCTGTTTCTCAGAACTCAAGATTTGTACTGGAATTTATAAACCACTAGCTTTCCTGGATCTCCATCTCACAGACAGCAGAGGCAGATTATAAGACTTTAAGGCCTCCAGAATAGTATGAGCCAATTCCTTATAATAAACTTAAAATTCTCATTCATATATACATATGTGTGTGCAAATATATATATATGTATGAGTGTGTGTGTGTATGTATACATATCTACATATGTCAGGTCTGGTAGCAGAGGAATGTCAGGGCCCTCTGTGTTATCTCTGGATTCTTGCCCACACACGGCAAAGATTTGGAGGTGGAGGTGTTCTGGCTGGGGGTTGTTCCAGCAGGAAGTGCTGAGGAGGCACCTGGGAAGGAGCCAGCAGTCTCACTGCTCAGGGATGGAGGTAGGTGGTCTCTCCAGGCAGGAGCATTCTGTTCAGGACTGGAGAGGCTCTGGATGCCACCATGCCTTAGTTTGAAAGTTACAGCTCTTTGATACGGTGGTCCTAATGTCCCTTCCCTTGGTCTGTCAAACAGTGCAGAAAAACCACTCCCTCTGCCGGTTGCCTCTGGATCACAATCAGGAGGCAAGTTTGTAGCAGTGTTCAGCAGCTTTGATTTGTGCCCTCAGAGAGAGCGGGCTGTCCTGGGGTAGGGACTGGCCCTGCCTGCAACTGGGTCTTTCCTTATATCCCTGTATTGGGGACCCCAATTCTCATGCCCCTGTCTCAGTCCCGCCAGCCATGTGTAAGGGCTGAGTGTCGTTTGATCTCTGTATGGGGCATATTTGATCTTCTGATTGGTCTTGGGAAGGATACCTTATTTGCATGGGGAACAAGTTATATAGAGGTTATGCAGAGGTGGGGTGAGAAATGGGTGACATTCCTTCTCTAGCAGGCTGCTCAAGGTGGGGGAAGGGACATTACAATGAGGCATGGCCAGAAGCTTTTGGGTTTAATTTCCTTGAAGGGGACTTGAAGCCTATAACGTATATGTATGCATGTACATGTGTGTGTGTGTGTGTGTGTGTGTGTATTTACATGTAGTAAAAATATTTCCCATTGCTTCTGTTTCTCTGGAAAACCCTGACTGATATAGATACAGTGTAAACGTTTGGAAAGAGTTTTACATTTCTGTTCTTCTCTGCATATGTCACTAGAAATCTAGAATTATAGAGTTAAATCTTACTTTATGAAATGTTGTAGTCATTGGTTATCTTAAAAGTTCAAAATCATTTAAAATAAAATTAGCACTTCAAAATTTCCTGAAGTGCCCATTAGTAGTTATTATGGGGTTTACAAAAATATGTGACATAAAGGGATTGCTCTCTGTTGGAATCACTTGCCATTTTCAACATACAGAATTATTATTGGTGTTTAGGTCTATATAAAGAGAATGGCATATAATTTTTTAAAAGACAATTTGGGTTTCAGGAAGGAAATTTACTTAAGATTGTTGCTTCTAAGAATAGTGTGGTGAGTTTGATTTAAGGATTGTGTTGTAAGAAATATTGTACAGGCTCTAAGTTTATGCTCCAGGACAAAAAAAAAAAAAGCATTATGAGTGCAATATAAGGAAAGACATTCTTACTTTCATAACTGTCTTTAGGAATGTGCACTCCCTTGAGAAGAGCTAATTTCCTTATAGAGGAAGAGATTCATGAATTAGAAAGGATGTGGACTCCTTGAATGTTCAAAATACCTCCAAACCTTAAAGATGATCAGTTTGCAATGGTAATTATCATCTCCCAAGAGTATAATTAGCTCCTTTTAAGAGACATGGTAGAGTCCCTCTGAGTCATCCCCAGACACATATTACTCCAATTGCCTGGAGAAATGTTTAGCAATCCACACAGAATTACTCTCATTGAGACTTAGAGAAAACATTCTCATAAGTGTTTGAAGAACACTAGAATTGAGGAAAATATGGTAGAGCTTGAAGCTTGATTTATTCTGCCTCTACTGCTCTGAAAACTGAAAATTGTAGTGAGTGTTGCTATCCAGAATATTCACCAGACCATGAAAATTCAGAAATCTGATGAAGTCTTTGCTCTGAAACTGTGAAACAACCATCTCTGTTCAAGGCCCACAAAATCCACTTACCTGTTTTATTTTCACTAATTTTTATTCCTTTCATTTTAACTCGTAGATCTACTTATAGAGCACTGCTTCTCAATAACAAAGTTATCACTATAAGGTAGAGACCCAGGTCTCTTTGATAGTTATCAGAAGCTCCATTTCCAAATCCCTTTGCAATGTTTTGTAAGAATGTTCCAAGGAAATTACTTTGAAATGCCCTCTCATATTAGAAAGAATAAATTATACATACCAATTTCCTATATCAGATTTCAAATTGTACCATTTTCAGTTTTAGCCTGGTCACACACAAATTTTCCTCATGGTTGGTGAACACGGTAGTTTAATGATTCACATAACCTATCTTGCAGAGGCATTTAAACTCAAAAATGGATGACATAATCCTCTGATTGTTTACATTTTAAAGGAAGCCTCTTAATCATGTTTTATTTTCATTTGTACTAGCACTGACAAGTTAATTTACCACCCTATCCTTACACCATGTGTCAAGATTCCAATATACATTTAATTGTTTCTTTTTTTTTTCTTTTTTTTTTCTTTTTTTTTTTTGTCTTTTTGCCTTTTCTGGGGCCGCTCCTGTGGCATATGGAGGTTCCCAGGCTAGGGGTCTAATCGGAGCTGTAGCCACCGCCCTATGTCAGAGCCACAGCAATGACAGATCCAAGCTGGGTCTTCAACCTACACCACAGCTCACGGCAATGCCGGATCCTTAACCCACTGAGCGAGGCCAGGGATCGAACCCTCAACCTCATGGTTCCTAGTCAGATTCGTTAACCACTGCATCACGACAGGAACTCCTACATTTAATTGTTTCTAAGAAGAGTGTCCATGTAATTACATCCTTACAGTTTCCCTAAGTTTTTATTTGTCCTCATTTAAGGTAGGGCTGGACATTTATCAATTCGGATGAAAATTTCTAATTTTTTTCTCATTACTAAAGCATACAGTAGTTGATGGGTATTCTTATTGTGCTCCTTACAATACATTTAATTCACGGTGGAGAGGCCTTATTGTATAGATATACCTAAAGATGAGAAATGTTAAAAGCAAGAGTTGAGCGTCAAAATACCAAGACTAAAGAAAATTTTATCAATTCAGAAATATTTTAAGGTTACTGTATATGTGCATACAATTTTCACAGAGAATCTCCAACGTCTGAGAATACAGATGCTCTCTTTCCCAAGGTGAAACTATTTTTGGCTTACCCAGACTTTAGATAGTGTATAAGTAATTCGGAGTTTTATTAGACAGAATCAGGGAGGTAGTGAGAATTATTGGCCCAGGAAGAGATGGAAATGCTTTCTGACTCTGCTCTCAGCCCCAGTGAAATTCCTATGCTGTGGGTAAAGAGATGATTAAATTAAGCAATTTTGAGACTAAGCCAGTGAATCTTAAGTACTGATTGGTTGATTAATCAGTTGTTAAGATTTGCTTTTAAGTATATGGTTTATTATTTAATGATCATTTTTGTAGACTTAAAATTCCAAGGGTTCACAAGGAAAATATTAAGGTAATAAACAGGTGAGTATGGAGACCTATATTAAGTGGGGGTAAGAAATCCCAAGATATAACACAGAGTCCAATAAAACACACATGGGATACTTTCAACCTGTAGGGAAAAAAAATTAGTGGCATATTTGTACTGCCCCAGGTTGCACTGACTTGATATAGAATTGGTGTTGGTATTTACCCATAGAGAAAGGCTTTACAGGCTGAAATGCCCTCTTTACTCCCAATCTCCCTACTTAAAAAGATTGATTTCTTCTTTCTAGTCCATTATTACTGGAATCCCCACATTAAAAAGAAAAAAAAAATCCCTTTGATTAAGTTGTTGAAAAGATCTGATAAATGCTAAGGATATCATGGAAGATATGAAACATGAATTGGCATTCTGACCATGGCTGGGTCTTTTGCATAGCATAACACAGTCCTATCAGGATTGCCTGTCATTTAAAGTAGAAATTTTCAAATAAAAGTTCAATATAGGGGAAGGAGGCCAATTCCGATCCCAGGGAGGCAGATGCCTCAGGTGGGGAATCATCACACTTAATCTGAATTGGTTGAATAAATTATGATTAATAGGGAGTAAACATTTTATTTTATGGATTTTTCCTGGCAAGGTGAGAATTAAAAATGAATTAAAAATGACTCTCATGGAGTTCCCGTCGTGGTGCAGTGGTTAACGAATCCGACTAGGAACCATGAGGTTGCGGGTTCGGTCCCTGGCCTTGCTCAGTGGGTTAACGATCCGGTGTTGCTGTGAGCTGTGGTGTAGGTTGCAGACGAGGCTCAGATCTGGCATTGCTGTGTCTCTGGCGTAGGGCGGTGGCTACAGCTCCGATTAGACCCCTAGCCTGGGAACCTCCATATGCCGCGGGAACGGCCCAAGAAATAGCAACAACAACAACAAAAAAGAAAAAAAAAAAAAGACTCTCACTAGTTACGTAGCATATTAGTTAATGTAATGCTAGCAATTGTCACAAACTCCAATGGAATAATGTCTCCCCTCCAAAAAAAAAAAAATCAAAGTCTCACAATGGGTGTTTCTTATGACAGGTGTTTTCCCTCCAAGTGACGTTCCAGGAACCCAGTCTCTTTGATCTTGTGTTTCTCCCATGATCTTCATTGCTTTTCATCAATCTAGGGGAAAAGAAAGGAAAAGCACAGAAAATTTCACATGGCGTGGTATTGTTATGGATAAGACCTAGAAGTAATGCTCCTCATTGCTATTCAAATAATATTGACTAGAACACTGCTCTTATCCATCTCCCATCACCAATTGTTTTAAAAAAAAATGCTGAAGAATACCATCTATCAGTTTGCCCAGGGAAGTAATGAAATAGGGTTGGTGAGCTGCTATAGCAGTTGCTGCCATAGCATAAACATCATGCCTCAGCATCTCAACATCTAGTGCAGGAGGTGTGAAGTGAGCAAAAATAAATTAGGGCTAAGTAAATATTAGTTTCCAAATTTGTTGCACAGGATTTCTAGATTTTCAACAGCTGTGTATTTCAGTTTATACTCAAATACATGTTTTTGTTTTTGCTTACCACCAACTTTAGCTTTGAAATTTTACAAGTCCCCTAATCCCTAAAGATTCTCAGCACTCAACGTGGTAGGTCTGTATATCACCACAACCTGGAAACATCCTGGATATATAATAGTGGTAGTTAATTAGAGAGGTGACAGATGAGGTTGAACGGTAGAGGAGTATGGAGAGAAGATAGTGTAAATTCCAGAAAGTCTTTTTTTGCTGAATAAAGTTGACATCACAATGTATTCACTTGTCACGAAGTATAAGATTTCAGACTTTACGATTTAATCACAGTTGCGGTTGAGAAAAAACCGTGGTGAGAGAGGACTATCCGCAAATACATGCTCCCTGTCTTATTGCTGTGTTACTTTGAACAAGTCATTTCACCTTTCTGGCTCTCCTTTCTCTGAAAGATAAGAGGAGAGACTAGATAACAAGCCCTCCCCACCCTGCTGCCCTTTGCCCATATTTTCTTTCATAGTCCTATAAAATACTTTTCTGGGAACCTATTTCTAAATATAACTTAAGAACTCTTAAAGTGACTTTATAAAATTGTATTTCAATATGAAAGCCCATGTAGAGGTCTTTGTAAATCTTTTCCTATCAAAATTAAAATCACAATTTCACTGTCTGTGTGGGATAAAGATAAAAGGCTAATGCTTCTTTTATTAATATTGGAATTCCAGAAACAGATGAGCTACAAGATTATATCTTTTAGCAAAAGCTTTTTTTTTTTATTTGTAAAGTATAGTTGACTTACAATATTGTGCCAATATCTGCTGTAGAGCAAAGTGACCCAGGCATGTGTGTGTGTGTGCACACACACACACATACACATTCCCTTTCTTATATTCTATCAACTGGCTATAGTTCCCTGTGCTATAAAGTACAATCTCATCACTTATCCATTCTAAATGGATAGTATCCATTCTAAATGGGATACTAACCCCAAACTCCCAGTCCGTCCCCTTCCCTCCCTCTTCCCTCTCAGCAACTACAAGTCTGTTCTCTATGTCTGTGAATCTCTTTCTGTTCTGTAGATAGGTTCATTTGTGTCATATTTTAGATTCCATATATAAAGGATATAACAAGGTATTTGTTTTCTCTTTCTGACTTACTTCACTTAGAATGAGAATCTCTAGTTGCTTCCATGTTGTTGCAAATGGTATTATTTTTCTCTTTTATTATGGCTGAGTAGTATTCCATTGTGTATATGTACCACTTCTTCTTAATCCATTCATCTATCGATGGGCATTTAGGTTGTTTCCATGTCTTGGCTCTTATGAATAGTGCTGCAATGAACATATGGGTGCATGTATTCTTTGAATGGAAGTTTTGTCTTTATTTATGTCCAGTAGTGGGATTGCTGGATCATACGGCAGTTTACAACTTTTCCAAGGAATCTCCACGCTGTTTTCCATTGTGGTTGTACCAGTTTACATTCCCACCAACAGTGTAGGAGGGTTCTCTTTTCTCCACACCCTCTCTAGCATTGCTATTTATAGATATTTTAGCAAAAGCCTTGATAATTCTTTTTTAATCCAGAAAGTATTATGTCTTCATTATATTCGTAAATGGACCTGTCTGTAATACACCCCAAATATTTTTATTACCTAAACATATGTCATGAATATACATTTTGTAATAAGGCTGCCTTTTGAAAGGAAAAGGATTCTTTTTTTATGGTATAGTAACTGCTCTAGCCCCTGCCCCGCTGATCTCCAATCTCTGGAGCTGGCAGCAAACCATTTTTTTATGCAGCGCAATGGGAAGAATTGGTTCTTCCCTTCCTTCCACCCTTCCTCTCTTTCCCTTTCCTTCCTTCCCTCCCTCCCTTCCTTTCTATTGAATTATAGTTAACATATAACATTATATTAAAATCTAAATGTCCATCCACGGATGAATATCTTATAGAGAAAGAAAACACACACACACCAGAAAACTAATCAGCCATAAAAAAAAAAAAAAAAAGCAAAACGATATCTTCCCATTTGCAACAACATGGATAGACATTGAGGATATTATGCTATGTGAAAAAAAATCAAGATAGAGAAAGACGAATACCATATGATTTCACTCATATATGGAAACCAAAATAATTGGTTCTTAATGTGGGACAAGAAAGAATCAACCCTATAGATATTTTACTGTTTTCTTTGAAGTCTTTTCCTAAATAACTTTTTCCCTTGTGCCAAATCTTACTCTCTACCCTTTTGCGTTAGTTCTAGTCCAGTTTTTGGTTTTTGTTTTTAAATTGACCATGCACCATTCAACCTTTTTTGAAATTATGCTGAACATTTCTTAGCTTATGTGGGGAAAGGCAGGAAGTACTGTTAGAATGAGCAAAACATTTTTTTTTATGGTTTATTCATGCACACGGAGTCAGCAAGGGCATCCCAAATAAGCTGTGGCCATGGGGAGAGAGTGAGGCAGAAATAGCATTTGCATGCAGCGCACTGAAGTTGCAAGTTTGAAATCATTTGGGCTCTCTCCTGGAGTAGCAGGTTTGTCTCCATAGAAAGTTCTTATCTACTGCAGAGGGAAGATTGAGTTATATGAGGGTAAACAAACATTACAGATTGCAGATATTCTGATTTTGCAATGAATTCAAATTTCAGATCTCAGCATTATGAACACTTAACTAGGGAAGACTGGGCACCAGGGAATTTCAAGAAAAAGAAACATGAATACTTCCCAAACTTCTTGTCCTGTGCTATATTTTCTGCATTAAAAATGTAGGATTTTGTTAATTGCATATAATGTAAATGAAACACTACTTATCTACACAATAAGTTCCAGGAAAGATTTCTGAAGTGATGCATTAGAAAAAAATGTGTACAAAGAAGTTAGAAATAAACAAAAAGAAACAAGACCAAAAAAAAAGACGTTAGACGCATCAGCGCTCTAAGGTGCTGTATGATTATTCTGTTACTTAATTTTATTGACGGAGTATAAAAGGCCTAAATATGTTGAGTGATTCTTGCCCACATTTACAAATAAAGTCACATATATTGAGGTTTGATAGGTCTCCTGCTTCTCATTACAATGTTGTTTAAAAATAAATATATAGCAGCAGAAAATTATTTTAAAACACTCATTTTTTGCAACCTGGAACAAGTGATTTTTGTTTCCAATACTCACAGAAATGTATTAAAAGAAAAGATGTGGGTTTTAGTTTTGTTTGTGCTAATAGAACAAGAATAAGAAAGTAATGCATTGAAATAACAGTACTGAGATAAGATTACTCATTGTAGTTTTGCCAAAAAATATGAAATTAGAGTTCAGTGAACTGGGAAAGTTAAAAATTATCCAAATAAAAAAATAGCATTAGTAGGTCAGTTATTAAAAAAAACAAAGCCAAAACAAAAAAAGCAATAGAGAATTTCACTGTCTCATTATTCAAGGGAATAATACCTTCACTATTGCTTTACAAACATGAGGATATGGAAATATGAACCTCTGAAAGCTCCTAGAAGCATTTTTCTCCTGTGAATATATAATGGTATGCATATGTGAGAAAAAAAATTCTTTGGATTTTGGCAGTTTTCTTACAGTAATTAGCTGCAGTGGGAATGTTTTGGGGCACATATTTACATAAACTAAAATAAGATGAATTAGGTGAATGGTTGTTATCTCTGAATTGAGGGAAAATGAAATAGGATAATAGATCACATTTATTTTCAAAAAATCTGGTCCATGCTGATACCTTGACTAAAATAACCAATTGCATACAAAGTAAATGACCTTGTTTGATGTTTGTCAGGATATTATAATAAATATTAATCATATATAAGAAGAATGATACGGAGATTACTGTCATGGTGTGAGCTTTATTTCCATAGGATGCTAAGGAAGGATATATAAGGCATAAAATGGTTATCATTATAATGTAACTATTATTGCAATATTAGCATATTGGGCTACTTCACTTTTTCTTTCCTTTTTTTTTTTTCTCGCTGTTTAGGGCCGCACTTGCAGCGTATGAAGATTCTGGACCAGAAGTCAAATCAGAGCTACAGCTGCCTGCCGTCCTACACCACAGCCACAGCTACACAGGATCTGAGCCGTGTCTGAAACCTACACCACAGTTCATGGCAACGCCAGATCCTTAACCCACTGAGCAAGGCCAGGTATTGAACCCGCAATCTCATGGTTCCTAGTCAGATTCACTTTCGCTGCACCAAGACAGGAACTCCAATAAGAACAGTTTTTTTGTTTGTTTGTTTGTTTTTGTCTTTTTAGGGCTGCACCCGCAGCATATGGAGGTTCCCAGGCCAAGCTAGGGGTCTAATTGGAGCTACAGCTGCCGGCCTACTCCAGAGCCACAGCAATGCCAGATCCGAGCCTCGTCTGCAACCTACACCACAGCTCAGAGCAATGCCAGATCCTTAACCCACTGAGCGAGGCCAGGGATCAAACCCAAAATCTCATGGTTCCTAGTTGGATTTGTTTCCGCTGAGCCATGACAGGAACTCCCAACTTTTTCTTTCTGATTAACATCAAACTTGGGTGTCTATATATGGATAGTTTAGTGAATAAAATTCCATATCTTCATATTCTATAAAACTCATAAAATTAACCTGAGAACAGGTTATAGGTATGCTCTCAAAATTGTTTGACTTTGGGAAAGAAAGGTCTGGCTCACTCCCATTCTGTATCTTACTATGGTGCATTACAGGAATGTGAGAAATTATGCAGGCATCAAGACAGGTAGATATTTAAACATATCAATTTTAGGTACACTATTATTTTTCTTTTTTGACTCCCATGGCATATGGAGTTCCCAGGCCAGGGATCAGATCCCAGTCATAGTTGCAACCTATGCTGCGGCTGCAGCAACACTAAATCCTTAACCCATTGTTCAGGGCCAGGGTCGAACCTGCGTTCTGGTGCTGCATAGATGCTGTCAATCCCGTTGTGCTATATTGGGAACTCCTGGGTGCCCTCTTTTAATCAATGCTTCTTTGTTTCACACATACTTTTTTTTAGGGTAAAGAGCTACATGAGAAAAGTATTTAAAAACTATAAGAGGGTGTTCTTAGATATAGAGTGGGGCAATGCAAGTGATGATAATTTTCCCTTAATCACATGTTCTGTTCCATTTTCTGACTACTATCAAGTAGTTTCTTTCTTTCTGAGGGAAAGGCCCACTAAAGGTAAGCAGAAGGAGTATCAGATGGAGAAGTTGAGAATTGTGGTTCATTAATTCATCTATTAAACTCTCAGCAAGACTCCCTGCTTTAGTTAGCTATACAGTTATCTAAGAATGGGAATTCATAAATGAGGTAAGTGTGCGGGAGTCACATTTTAAGATCTACACTTGAAGTAAAAAATGATACTGATTTTTTTTTTTTTGAGAGTGTTTGATTAGGTTAATTTACTGGACAATGAGAACAGAGTTTGCCGGTCAAGTTATGTATTATACATTTTCTGCGAATTGAATGACCTAAATTTGTAGCTCTGAAGCTTGATATAACAGTTAAAGTGCATAAAGAGATTAAAAATATTTCATCTTATATGACACTGGGAGAGGTGTATTGAAATTAATACTTTGGTTTTCCTAATTCCTTCTTATTGACTTTAATAAAGTACTTCCAAGTTGAAAAGGATCGTGTGTAAATAATATAAGTTTGAAAAGTCTTGTTAAAAATCTTCCTCAAGGGAGTTCCCATTGTGGCGCAGCAGAAACGAATCAGACTAGGAACCATGAGGTTGCAGGTTCGATCCCTGGCTTCTCTCAGCAGGTTAAGGATCCAGCATTGCTGTGAGCTGTGGTGTAGGTCACAGCCATGGCTCGGATCTGGTATGGCTGAGGCCATGGCTTAGGCTGGCAGCTGTATCTCCGATTAGACCCCTAGCCTGGGAACCTCCATATACAGTGGGTGCAGCCCTAAAAGAAAAAAAAAAAAAGAAAAACAATCTTTTTCATATATAGATTTGTTTTTCTATCATTGTATAATAAACTTCCACAAAATTAATAGCTTAAAAGCATACTCATTTATTACTTCACAGTTTCTGTGGAGTCAGTGGGTTATCATAGGATAGCTGGGTTCTCTGGTAAGGGTCTCACAAAGCTTCAAGCAAAGTTTCACAGGGTCTACAGACTCGTCTGAGGCTCGCTTGAAGTCCTTTCCCTTATTTGCTGTTGGAAACATCAATTTCCTTATAGTGGTAGAACAGGTCTCCATTTATTTTTTTCTTTTCTTTCTTTCTGTCTGTCTTTCTGTCTTTCTTTTTAGGGCAACACCCGCAGCATAGAGAAGTTCTCAGGCTAGGGGTCAAATCAAAGCTACAGCTGCTGGCCTGCACCACAACCACAGCAATGCCGGATCCTTAACCCAGTGAGTGAGGCTAGGGATTGAACCCGCATCCTCATGGATACTAATCAGGTTTGTTCATCACTGAGCCACAACAGAAACTCCCAGGTCTCCATTTTCTTAGCTGTAGATCTAAGGACCACTCTCAGGTCCTAAAACCACTCTCTGGTCCTTGACCTGGGGGGCTTATCTCTCAAAACATGGCAATTTACTTCTTAGAGGCCAGTAGGAGAGTATCTTTTCATGAAAGGGCTCAGTCCCTCTTTAAAGGCTTTCTCTGGAAATCATACTTACGGGCATAATCTTCATTTTTATTTACCCTAAATCAATAAATTTAGGATCATAATTTCATCTGTAGAATACCTTTGCCTTTAATTAAAAGGAAACCCACCCTATCCGCATCTCACCCACACTCAAGAGGAAAATGAACAAGGTATATACTCCAGGAGATGGGAGGCTGGGAGTCATCTTAAAATTCTGCCTTCCATAGTATACTTTCCAGAAATTAAGAAGGAAAAAATAATCTTTAATGGTCTGTAACAAGCTATATTTCCAGTCAGGTGTCTCTAGGCATTTTTCCTTTATTTAAACCTTCACTACCTTTATTGAGAAAAATTAATAGATATGGATACGTTTTTTGCGGTAGGGCTAGTACTTGGTTTCTCACAAGCATGAACTGTAAATGAATCAGATGCCCAACAAGGTAGATCTATTGGATGTATACTACTTGTTCTGAGTATCAAAGAATAAATATTCATTATTAAAGATGTTTCATTTGAAATACATAATATAGAAATGCATTGTGAATTGGTTAACGGCATCCTTTACACCTTCTTCCTAGTGAAATTTCCAGAACTGCAGAGGCTGGAAACCTGAAAACCACAGTCCTTAGGTTTCTTAGCAGGTTAAGATTCCAGAGTAATTTCGAAATATTTATATGCACTTTGGGAAATAGAAAGTATGGCTAAAGTTGGACCTTTTCTGTTTCTGAAGATTTTGCTGGTAAGCCATATTGTGGAGGCAGTTATTTTCTTAATAATATAATTGTTTATTGGGGAGGACAATGAGCGGAGGCACCAGTGTCCCATCAGCAACCTCATAGGCATCAAGAGGTCTGAGTAGGTCATCCACTTTGATCATGACCCTCACAGCATTGTTCTGAACCTGTAGCAACTTCTCAGTCATGGAAGGGGCTTTCTAATTCCAGTGCGGGTGTGGTGTTTGCATGGAGAGGAAACTGCTCTAGGCTCAGCCTCTCCATTCAGTGGGTAGCTTCCTGATCACAGGAGAAGTGGTTCCTTTGGTGCATATGCTCTGTGATGGCCTTAGGAGTCTTTTCTGAAAGCATACTTTTTATCCTGGTTTTTCAGCACTCCCAGTGATTCTGTAAACCTCTCTTTTGACTTTAACCAGCTAGAATGTATTTTTTCTGTTGCTAAACACACCCAGTACAGGTGCACTTCCTTATTTTTCCTAATCATCTCCATTTCTAGAGGAAGATTCATTCTCCTATACAAAACAATAATTTCAGTTGGTTTCTTACTCTGTCAGGCCTTTTGGATGTGTCTGGGACAATTCTACTACTTACTTTTTTTCTTTCAGTGTGAGAGATCTGAAAATGACTCCTTACTGTGTGAACCTAATTATATTTGTTCTCAAATCCAATTGGTAGAAAGGAAGGGGAGAGTTTGTTTGTAAAGTTTCATACCTATTTAAATAATAAAAAGAAGTCTCACAGACAGTCCACAGAACTTGCCTTATTGTCAGTTGTAGATTCACCAGGAGTTTTCAAACTTAATAACCATTTTTGTAGTTAAAATGCATAGGTTAAATCATCCATTTGCCCATGGCTATTTTTCCTGCAGGCAAATTAAATTTCTTCTTCTTTTTTTTCCCCCTAGCTCCTACTTTAAAAGTTTAGTTCCATAGAACTTCCAAGATTGCTTTAAAAAGAATGGATTATCATAGTGTTTAAGAAAGTTGAGTTGTGGTTTCTTTTTATTTTGACAGGGGTAACATCCTATTCTACAGCCCATGTCTACGTGAGAGAAAATGAACTCAGTGTAGCAGAAGATACATTCGGGTTTAATACAATGAGGGCCTCTTGGCAGAAAGCCTGTTTTGGCATGGAGCCTGTCTTAATGTCATGTCATGGGCACAGCATGATTTAGTCCCCAGAGAATATCCAATGTTTAAATTTTGATAAAGTTCTGGATGATTGGCTGAATTTTTTATTTTTACCTTAAAATGTATTTTATTCAACCATCTCTTGTATCTGCCAAGAACAGCCTTTGTGCTTTCCCCTTTCACAGCCCTCATTACTCTTAGAATCCTTGGTGTAACATCTGTATCTGTCAGTAAGGTTATGAAGGTCAGACTTTTTTGCATCCTTCTTATGGACCACTATTTATCTAGCAAATAGCATTAAATGAATTACTGAAGATATATTTAAGAAGGTATCCTGGGAGTTCCCGTCGTGGAGCAGTGGTTAACGAATCTGACTAGGAACCATGAGGTTGCGGGTTTGGTCCCTGGCCTTGCTCAGTGGGTTGACGATCCAGTGTTGCCGTGGGTTGTGGTGTAGCTTGCAGACGCGGCTTGGATCCCGAGTTGCTGGGGCTCTGGCATAGGCTGGTGGCTACAGCTCCGATTAAACTCCTAGCCTGGGAACCTCCATGTGCCGCAGGAGCGGCCCAAGAAATAGCAAAAAGACCAAAAAAAAAAAAAAAAAAGAAGGTATCTTAAGTGTAATTAAACCTAGAGTGGTAGAACATAAGTGCTGTGGAATTTTAATACCTTGTAGGAAATTAAAACAATTTAAATTCATCTTCTATTTTATTTATGTACCAAATAAATAGTATTTATCATGTGCAAGGCACAATTCTATTTAAAATTCAGCATTTGCCTGTTTTACCCTCAAATATCTCTTTTAGGGAAGTGCTATTATTAACTTCCAACACACAAGGAAACTGGAGCAAGTAAAAGTTTGCCCAAGTCACTCAGGAAGAAAGCAGCTGCCAGTCAGTCTGGACCCACAGACCAGGTTCTTAACAACTAGAGGGGCCAATTTCCCATCTTTGCCTGCTTTCATTTGTAAGGCTTGAGAGATCAGTGGTAAATATAGATTAAAAAACTGTGTCGTTTGGAGTTCTCATTGCAGCCAATGGGATTGGCTGAATCCTTGCAGCACTAGGATGCAAGTTCAATTCCCCAGCCTGGTACAGTGGATCTCAGCTGCAGCATAGGTCGCAACTGCTTCTTAGATCTGATTCCTGGCCTGGGAATGCCATATGTTGTGTGAGTGTGTGTGTATTGTGGGGGGTGGCCAAAAATGAAAACAACACCACCAACTACAAAAAGAACTATGTCATTAATCTATACTGTATGAATTTATGGTGAATCTTGTTTAAGGCACATTTTCTGAAACTAGTATCAACAAATATCCATAAGAGAATCCAGAAATAGTAATAGCCACTTATCAAATTCTGAAAATTCATCTGAGTTTTCAAAAATAGGAAAGAACAAAAAGAAGTTAAAAAATGTGAGATGGGGAACTTTTAACTTGCCAGTAGCCTTATCTTTACTGTCTGTTTCCTCTTCCTATTTCATTCCACTCCTCCCTTCTTCTTTTTTTTTTTTTTTTTTGTCTTTTTGCCTTTTCTAAGGCCACACTCAAGGCATATGGAGGTTCCCTGACTAGGGGTCCAATCAGAGCTGTAGCTGCCAAGCCTACACCAGAGCCACAGCAATGGCAGATCCGAGCCTCGTCTGCAACCTACACCACAGCTCATGGCAACGCCAGATCCTTAACCCACTGAGCAAGGCCAGGGATTGAACCCACAACCTCATGGAACTCCCCACTCCTCCCTTCTTACTCAGATTCCCCCACTGATCAAAATTGAGGTGGGAAGACTCTTGGATGGGACAGTAATGACAGTACTCTAAAGTAATAATTATAGACTCTGGAGTTTGTTTTTTTGTTTATTTTTTTGAAATGGCTTGTGCTAGAAAAGAATTCTAATGTATTAACAGCGACTAAAATATCCCCTCTTATAAAGTGCTGGCCCAGAAGTATAAGTTTAGGCACATCACAGGTGCTTCTCATTATGTAATAGTGTCTATCTTTTTAAACGGTGTGGCAAATCATTCAGCTCTTTTAAAAAGCTGAGGGAAAGGTGCATGATTTGCTGGAGCATGAATGCAACTGAAATTATCAAATCTGTTACACATGTAAGATATGATTACTCTCAGATCATTTAACTCGGTATCTGAAAACTTAGCATGGATATAAAACTGACTTTTTTTTCCTGCTTCTGATAGAATAACTCAATCCTGTCTCCCGTACTCGCCTCCATAGCAACTCAGAA
Source organism: Phacochoerus africanus (assembly GCF_016906955.1). Classification (NCBI taxonomy): domain Eukaryota; kingdom Metazoa; phylum Chordata; class Mammalia; order Artiodactyla; family Suidae; genus Phacochoerus; species Phacochoerus africanus. The sequence continues at coordinate 35,479,062 of NC_062553.1, forward strand.
AGTACCAACAATGTATCTTTCTATGCATAGAGATATGCCTTTCCCATGAACCTCCTTGACCCCTCATGTCTATACTTTTATTATTATAACACTAATCACAGTAGACTGGAGTGTTTTCTTTACTTGATCTTATCCTTCATTAGGTGGTGAGGTCCTAGAGAATACAAACTCTGCCATGTTCTCCTAACACAACTAGAATGTCACTTGGTACAAAGTAACCATTGGACAATATTGGCCAACTAAGCAGAGGCTTATCCTATTTATTTCCTGTGTCAGTTTTTGATTGCAGCTATAACACATTATAACAAACTACCATTACTTAGTTGTTTTAGGACAATGCAAATTAATTATTATCCAATTCTGTAGGTCTGAAATCAAATATGATCTCACTGATCTAAAACCAAGAGGCCAGCAGGGCTGCAGTCCTTCTGGAGGCTCTAGGGAAGAATTCATTTCTTTGGTTTCCCTAGTTTCTGGAGGCCACCCACAATGCTTGACTCATAGCTCCCGACTATCTCCAAAGTCAGGTGTGTAGCATCCTTGGTCAGTGTATTATAGCAATCTCCTGGTTTCTTCTGCTTTCTTGTTCCACTTTTAAGGACTCCTGTCATTACTTTGAACCCATCTGCATATCCAGGATAATATCCCTATTTCAAGGTCAGCTGATAGTAACTTTAATTCCACCTGCAATTTTAATTTAATGTAACATATTCACATGTTCCAGGGATTAGGATGGGGGTACCTCAGAGAGCAGGGACATTATTCTACCTACCATACTTCCTATACTCCATCCCAAAGTCAGTTACCTACTTGACAGTTAAAGTGTAATGGCAGGTGTGGAATATGGCTCATGCAATGTCCATTCTAACCTCCAACCATCTCTGAGTTTCTTACTGTATTTTAGAAGCTGGATAGCTGGAACTATGTATTTCAAGTTCCTTCATAGCTAGTTTTCCAGCTATGATTTAGGTCTGAGAATCAGATGTGCTGCAGGGAATTTTGAATTCCATAATGAAGGAAATAAGAAGGGACAAAGAGATGCATGATGTGGCAGAGAAATTCACATGTCTGTATTCACCACTTCTGTGATTTGGTAGCTTTCTATAGTCAGGGTGGCATTTACCCAGTTAGGCAGAGGTACCATACAGAGTGGTGTTTGTGTACCAATTTTCTGATTTGCTAACTACAGTTTTCCTGGGCAGAGACAGGATGCTTTGGAGGACTTGATGGTTTCCTGGAAGCTCTTTCAGTCTTCAGCCCATTTTAAGCAATGTGCTATATGTGGTATTCCATCAATTTGAAATACATTTTCCCACTTTTAACTGTCAGTATGTTTATCTTTCTTAGTTATACATGAAATGACATGTCTTATAATCAATGCTGCCAGTTATGTGAAGTATTGTACGTTTCTTTCTGGGAAAACCATCTAGCATGGTTTCTGCAATTCAATCCTATCTAATACAGATAGTCATTGTTTAAATATTATGTCAAGGGTTTATGACATAGTGAAAATGAGTATCTGCCCTTTAAAATTCAACTTTAAGACACAGAAAAACATATAATTTGCTGTTTTATCTTCCAACCTCTGTTTTGACCACCAAGGACAAAAACAGACTTCTTTTCAGAAAACAACAGAGTTGCAAATTATTCGCTATGTTAAGACATAGAGGATGTCTTTAACAAGACAGAGTTATCATAATTTACTTTTAGGCATTAGACCATATTCCCTGAGGAGTAGACTTTCACATCAATATTCTGATTCTTAGACTTTCACATCAATATTTTTAAAAGCTGCAAATTATTACACACCAGAGATTTTGTTAGTTTCTCTAAATCCCATTGCCTTTTCTCTATTCTTTACCATTGTATATAAAACATCAAGACAACTTTAAGGAGGCAGGCATATGTTGGAAAAATTATTTTCTGATTCACTTTCAATGTTAATTTATATATTTAACTTGTAAACAAATATATTCAGATTCAGAATACAAGCTATAATGATCCATTATAAGTGACCCATTATAACACATTCAACCTTGTGCTAGCAATAACAGTGCAGTTGTAATTTTAGTTCTGTGCTCTTAAAAGTCAAACATGAAAAACAACTTGACATGCCAGTCAGTTGATTGATGTTTAACCCTTTTCAGTCCAGGCCTTAATTCCATTTTGATGGAAATGGCATATCAAGGCATTTCTGAAATGTCTTCTATGCCTCCTTATCTGTTATTTTAAAATAGATCAAATTTTTGGGGGGATACATTCTTATGCTGTGATTGTCAAGCATTGTGATCAGATGCAGATGTAGGTGGGATGGGATCAATTACTGTTGTGGCATGAATTACAGTGTTGGCTCTGAAGGTTTTCTTGAAAAAGTATTCCAGTGCCAGCATACTTCTTTTCTTATCTCTCTTTCCTGATGAAGGTTGAGTTTAAATTTCACAACCTCATGACTTCCTAAGCAGAGCTCAAAAGCTGCATTTCTCTAAAAAGAATTTGTACATGAAAGCCTGAAACAGAAAATGATCACTGAGTAGAAAATTACCTTATCATTACCTCTTCTCATCAGTGTCCTTTGACTCATCTGCACAAGTTTCAACACTATTATTTCTGTATCACTAACATCAGTTAGAGTGTCCTCTGGGATTTCTGTTTTGTTGCCGTATTTGTTTAAGACTGAATATTCTTCACTATTTCAAAAATTTACAACAGTGAATTTCTGGACATATTCTTTATTTTTATTGGATAACTTCTGCTTATCTGATAGCAGACTACACTTATGTCTAAGTTTACTTTAAAGAGCAACACAGACACATAAACTTACAATTGCATCTCTATTCTAAAGATAATATTGAATGTTCTCTAATGGATCTTTGTGTGATAACATTTCATATTTAGAGGCTGAAGACCACAATTCATAGGTTGAATATACAAAATAACACTGAAAATTCAGGAAGATAATGAAAAGTGTTTTTCTAAGCTTATAAGCACTTCCTTAAAGTTTCCCAGTGTTCCATATGCAGCAGAGAATTATTGGATTCCTCCCATATGTCAGACATTGTGTCAGATCTGCAAAAAAGATTTAGCAACAAAAGACAAATGGCATTTCTATCTCTGGACAGCATCTATTTTATTAAAAGTACATAGAAGGATAAAACCATTTAGAATGTGTTTTCATTTATTGCTAACTAGTTCTGTCAGTAACAAAAGAGTGCTTAACAAACACTGTTGTCTAATATAAGCAGTTCCATAGTGTAGTATTGGACCTTAGTCTTAGATTAACTCAGAAGCAAGGACAACATAGCTACTATATCTGATTTCATACAGAAATACTGCTTCAAAACTTTGGAAAATACCACACATTCTCAATAATAAGTACTCAATTTACTTTTATAAAATGATGATTAATACCTGTATATTACCCTAAGATACGGTTGGTTTTATTTAAATGGTCACTTGTTTAAGTGGGTTCCAATTTTGGATCCAGTAAAGCTTAGTCTGCAATGAAATTCTATATGCAAAAACCTTAATGAATTTTTCCAATGACATTCTTTGGCTATATTCTAAGAATGGTAAGAGATGACTATGCACATTTTGGAAGTTTTTCTATAAGTATTCTTAAAATCTCCACAAATTTCAATGTTAACATACTTTATCTTTTAGGAAGGAAAGATGACAATCCATAAAAACGGATGTTTCCTGACACATGTCTTTTTTTTGTTCCGTTGCTTGCATTGACACTATTGTTTAACCCACAGCACTCACTTGCTTTATTGCTCATTTTGTCATTGCACTGTCCACTTATACTGCAGACAGGGAGCAAACTTCCTCTTTCTAATGCCGCAGGATAACGACTCTATTGACTGCTATAATTTCACTGACACATAATAATACCCTCCGTTGTTCCAAGTACTTGTTGATGGCTATAACTCTTTCTTGTTGCAGATGGCTTTTGGGAGCTAGTTAGAAGAACGTTCTTAATCAACCCCAACTGATTCATATGGCGACAAAATACTAGGGATTTAACACCAGGATGTTAAACAATAGAAAATATACAATATTGGCTGTAGACTACAAATAAGAATAATGCTTTCTCAAACTGAGATGTTTAGTTCTTTCAATTAACTAGCCGGTACAGCACATGGTTTCATGTGAGTTTTCTTTTGTCTTTTGCCTTATAATCTTGGTAAAGCTCCATTTGTGGTTTCAGTTGATCTTAGTATTGGCTTTTTATTTCAGCATCAAAAATTTACTTCCCATATGTCACTATATAGTTGATCCCCTTAGCTCATTTTTTGCTTTCCCATCTACCTACTTTCCCTCTGGTAACCGCTACACTGCTTTTTGTTTCTATGTGTCTTTGTTGTTATTGTTGTTTTTGTTTTGTTTGGGCTGCATCCACAGCATGCTGAAGTTCCTGGGCCAGGAATGGAAACCACGCTATAGCAGTAACCAGAGCCACAGCAGTGACAACACTAGATCCTTAACCCACTGAGCCACCAGTGAACTCCTCTATGTGTGTATTTTTGTTTTGCTTGGCTTGTTCATCTATTTTGTTTTTGTTTGTTGTTTATTAGTTTTAATATTCCACATATGAGTGAAATAACACTGTATTTCTCTACCTCTGTCTGACTTATTTCACTTAGCATTATACCCTCAAGGCCATCCATGTTGTCATAAATGAAAGGATTTCATCTTTTTTTTTTTTTTTTATGGCTGAGGAGTAATCCATTGTATATACGTATACATCTTATCCATTCATCCATTGGTTGGCAGTTAGGTTGTTTCCACATCTTGACATTATAATAATGCTGTGATGAACATAGGGGTGCAGACATCTTTTTGGATTAGTGTTTTCAAATTCTTTGAGTAAAAACCCAAAAGTGAGATAGCTGGATTACACTGTAGTTTTATTTTTTATTTTTAAAAATTTTAATTTTAATTTCTTTCTTTTTAGGCCTGCTCCCACAGCATATTGAAGTTCCCAGGCTAGGGGTCAAATCGGAGCTATAGCTGCCAGCCTACACCACAGCCACAGCAATGCAGGATCTGAGCCACATCTGCAACCTACACCACAGCTCATGGCAATACTGAATTCTGAGTTATTGAACAAGGCCAGGGATTGAACCCACATCCTCATGGCTGCTAGTCAGATTCATATCTGCTGAGCCACAACAGGAACTCCAATTCTTTATTTTGGGGGGATCTCCCCCCTATTGTTTTCCATAGTGGCTGCACTAATTTACATTCCCACCAACAATGTATGATTGTTTCCCTTTCTCCTCATCCTTATCAACACTTATTATTTGTCTTTTTGATAACAGTCATTCTGATTCATCTGAGATGAAATCTCACTATGGTTTTGATAGGCATTTCCCTAATAATTAGTGATGCTTAACATCTTTTCTGTGCCTGTTAGCCATCTGTATTTCTTCTTTGGCAGAATGTTTATTTAGCTTCTCTGTCCCTTTTTAAATTGGGATGTTTTGTTGTTGTTGAGTTGTATGAATTCTTCATATATTTTGGATATTAACTCCTTATTGGACATATCATTTGTCTTTTCATTTTATTGGTGGTTTCCTTTGCTATGCAGAAACTTTTTAGTTGTATGAATTCTTCATATATTTTGGATATTAACTCCTTATTGGACATATCATTTGTCTTTTCATTTTATTGGTGGTTTCCTTTGCTATGCAGAAACTTTTTAGTTTGAGGTAGTCCTATTTGTTTGTTTTTACTTTTGTGTATTTTCCTTGCCTAAGACACATCATGAAAGATTTTGCTAAGACTAACTTCAAAGAACATTTAGTATTGGCTTTTACAAGGGAATCAAATGAAATATGTCTGGATTGAGTCCACCAAAAAGTCTGAGTACTTAAGAGTAGTAGAGAATCCATAGCTGTCAGGCATTGTGAGGTCAAGGAATTACAATGGAAGAAATTAAATAAAAGGGGGGAGGGGCAGGGAGTGGGATGGTCTGGGAGTTTGGGGTTCGTAGATGCATTTGGAGTGAATAGGCAATGAGATCCTGCTGTATAGCACAGGGAACTACATCTAACCACTTGTGGTGGAACATGATGGAGGATAATGTAAACAAAAGAATGTATATAAATGTATATCTGGGTCCCTTTGCTCTACAGCAGAATGTGATAGAACATTAGGTCAACTATAATAAAAAATTTTTTTTAAATAAAATTTAAAAACTTAAGACTCTAAGACTGGAACTATTGATACATAATAGGTACTTGACCACCATGATATATATTCTCAATATATTTTATTGAATTATTGAATAATTTATCAAGAAAAATCAATACATCACATTTCTATTCAAAAATAATATGTCCAAAGAGGCTTCTCTTATGGGTATAATTGGGGAAATTAGCCTATTTCTAATAAGTGAAATTTCCCAGTTTTTGGAATTACTTCACCCAGTGCTGAATTCACAATGGTGCAGTTGGGGCAGGAAACTATAATACAAACTTTATTTGTAAATGGGGAGAATGGAAGTCATGCAGAAGTCATTTGTCCATAGAAATCCTAGATTCTTAGAGAGCAGTTATTACTTCTGGGAGTCATTCTCTTTTTTGTTGTTCTCTGTGTTCCTGTACTATCTTCTGGGGAATGCTTACTTGCTCATTATTCTGTGTGCCACTTATAAAGTGAGTGTTAGGTCCCCTAAGAAGGGCATAATCTCTAAAATTAAAATCCTTTTACAGCTTCATGTAACCTCTGTGCCCCAAAGATTATTTCAAGTCAGGATTAGTAACAACTTTGTTTTGGGTCACAGTTTTCTCTGATAATAAAATTCTCACAAACAGAAATTCCCGTTGTGGCTCAGTGGGTTAAGAACAAATGTCTCTGTGAGGATGCCTAGCCTCGCTCAGTGTGTTAAAGATCCTGCATTGCCACAAGCTGCTGTGTAGGTAGGTCACAGATGCACTTTGGGTCTAGTGTTGCCATGACTGTTGTTTAGGCTTGTAGCTGCAGCTCCAATTTGACACTTAGCCCAGGAACTTCCATACATCATGAGTATGGCCATAAAAAAAGAAAAAGAAAAAAAGAAAATTCTTACAAACAATAAAATTCTTGTTATTTTTCCTCTTCCCTTCCCCCTCCTTCCCCTCCTCCCTCTCTTCCTCTTCTTCCATAGTAATAGTAGTAGGAGGAGGAGGAGTTTCAGATCTGCTCCATGCAACATTAACTATGTTCAAAGTTCTTTCTTAGAAATAGTTCTTAAATTTACTTTAAGATGTTAAGTGTCCAATTGAATAGACACAGGAAAGAAAGTGATTTTAGTAAGATGACCAAGTAAGATGTCTCTTGGTGGGAAAATGGGATAGGTGACCAAAGTGTATGAATTTCTAATTATAGGATAAATTCTGGGAATTGAATATACAGTACGCATTTTTTCTTTTTTCTTTCTTTCTTTCTTTTTTTTTTTTTTTGTCTTTTTAGGGCCACACCTGCAGCATATGGAGGTTCCCAGGCTAAGGGTTGAATCAGAGATGTAGCTGCTGACTTACACCACAGCCACAGCAATGCAGGATCCGAGCCACATCTGTGACCTACACCACAGCTTAAGGCAACACTGGATTCTTAACCCACTGAGCAAGGCCAGAGATCAAACCTGTGTCTTCATGGATGCTGATCAGATTCATTTTCACTGAGCCACAGTGGGAACCCCAGCATGCACTTTTCTGATGACATTCCTTGGATCATTCTAAGAATAGTAAGAGATGACAAAATTATGCACTTTTTCTTTCCTTCTATGGTCACACTCATGGCACATGGGACTTCTCAGGTTAGGGGTCGAATTGGAGCTACAGTTGCCAGCCTACACCACAGCCACAGCAATGTGGAATCTGAGCTGTGTCTACAACCTACACCACAGTTCACAAAAATGCCAGGTGGCTGACCCACTGAGTGAGGCCAGCCGTTGAACCCACATGCTCATGGATACTGATTGGATTTGTGTCTGCTATGCCTTGAGAGGAACTCCAATATGCACATTTTTTTAAAAAGGTTTACTATATACATTCTTAAAATCTCCACAATATTTTAATGTTACTATACTTTAACTGTAGCTAAGTATACTCTTGAATATTTGAAACTTGGCAAGATAGTGCATCTTAAAAATTCCAGCCAGGAGTTCCCGTCGTGGCGCAGTGGTTAACGAATCCGACTAGGAACCATGAGGTTGCGCGTTCGGTCCCTGCCCTTGCTCAGTGGGTTAACGATCCGGCGTTGCCGTGAGCTGTGGTGTAGGTTGCAGACGCGGCTGGGATCCCGCGTTGCTGTGGCTCTGGCGTGGGCCGGCGGCTATAGCTCTGACTCAACCCCTAGCCTGGGAACCTCCATATGCCGCGGGAGCGGCCCAAGAAATAGCAACAACAACAACAAAAAAACCATACACACAAAAGAAAGATAACTATGTGATATGACAAATGTTTTAACTAGCCATGTTTGGTAATCATTTCATAGTGTAAACCTATATGAAATCATCACGTTGTATCCCTTAAATTACATTGTTATATGTCAGTTATATCTCAATAAAGCTAGAGAGGAAAAAAAGCCAACTAGTGGACTACTCTCTATAAACCTCCCCTGAATTATTTCTCAAAAAAATATATATACACATTTACATATAATATATATGTTTCATTTGTTTATTATTGGTTTCTGTTAATATGGATAATTGTTACTGTTCAAATCTTATTTTGTTTGAATAGATAACAAGAAGCAAATTAAAACAAAAGAAATGCTTCAATAAATATTTAAGACTTATCTCAGGCCCAGTTATATAATGAGAGAAACACACACACACATCAAGTCCAAAATTAATCGAAGAAATTGATACCAAGTTTTCTAAGTCATTTAGTAAGTATATATAACTCTAGGCAGTACTATGTGTGTGATATAATAAAAAAATAGTGTTCAAAATTATTTAAGTTGCCACATGGTGCTTTATAGTGGTTACAAACATGGATTCTGAAATCAGATGGAAACTTTCCACCATTTATCCCCTTTATGTCCCTGCACAAATTTTTTGAACATTTTATGCCTCTTTTTGAAAATTAGGTGTCACCCATTAACAGTAGCCTCGACAAAGTTTTAATTACTGCTTTATATGCCCAGCATTGGAAAATTTATCTTCGCTCTGATGTCGAAACATCATCGGTATCTATGTAAATGTTAATAAATTTATACCTATATTATCCTTTGTAAGGTATTTCTAACCTTTACTGAAACAACATTCCAGTCTTAAAATTTAAGTAGAGAAATGCCACAGAAAATATGTCTCTTATAAAAGGGGAAAATTGCATGACAGCAAGGATTTCTTTAAAAAATATATGAAATGCTTCACAAATTTGCATGTCATCCTTGCACAGGAGTCATACTACTCGTCTTCTGTATTATTTCAGTTTTAGTAGATGTGCTGCTAAGAGAGTACAGGGATTTTCAGCATTCTCCTCCCTGGGACTCTTTCATGTTTATTCCCCTGCTCCCAAACTTTCTAAATTCTGAGATATTCTACTCACCCCTAAATTTCTAGTTTGTATATATGGCAGGGCAATGAATCAAAAATTGAATCCTTGTATTTTATTTTGCTTTAGTATACCTAAAATACAATGAATTTTTTTAAACCCTATCTCTAAAACAAAGGTAAAAGATGGAATTACTTTTTTATTTTTTATTTTTTTGGTCTCTGCCTTTTCTAGGGCCATACCTGCGGCATATGGAGGTTCCCAGGCTAGGTGTCTAATTGGAGCTGTAGCTGCCGGCCTACGCCAGAGCCACAGCAACGCGGGATCCGGGCCGCGTCTGTGACCTACACCACAGCTCACGGCAACACCAGATCCTTAACCCACTGAGCAAGGCCAGGGATCGAACCTGCCACCTCATGATTCCCAGTCGGATTGTTTAACCACTGAGCCACGACGGGAACTCCTGGAATTGCTTTTTTTAAAAAAGTGTATTTATTTACAGTAATCAGATGGAACCTTATAATTGGCAGAAACCTCAAACGCCCCTTCCTCTCATTAGGGAGTATAAGATGGTTCAATATACATAAACTTTGTGAAATGATTTTCACATTCAGCATATTCATCACCTCACATATTTCACTGTTTGTTCTTCAGAAAGAATGTCAAGGTCTATTTTCTTTCAATTTCAAGTGTACAATACAAAAGTATTAACTGTAGTCCACATGCTGTGTATTAGTTTCTCAGAACTTACTCCTACAATAATTGAAAATTTTGTGCCCTTTGACCACTTTCTCCCCTTTTCTCCTATTTCTCCAGCCCTTGGTAGCCACCATTCTACTCTGTTTCTGTAAGGTATTATTTATGTATTAAGATTCCACATATAAATTATACCATTCTCTGTCAGGTTTATTTCACTTAGCATTATGCCTTGTATTTTTATCCATGTTTTCACAAATGGCAGCAGAATTTTTCTTTTTTACCACTGAATAGCATTCAACTTTGTGTGTGTGGTGGGGGGGAGTTGACATTTTTCCCTTCTATATAATGAGTTTTATTTTTTTTTTCCATTATAGCTGGTTTACAGTGTTCTGTCAATTTTCTACTGTACAACATGGTGACCCAGTTACACTTACATGTATAGTTTCTTTTTTCTCACATTATCGTGCTCCATCATAAGTGACTAGACATAGTTCTCCAGTGCTACACAGCAGGATCTCATTGCTAATCCATTCCAAAGGCAGTAGTCTGCATCTATTAACCCCAAGCTCCCGATCCATCCCATTCCCTCTCCCTCCTCCTTGGCAACCACAAGTCTATTCTCCAAGTCCATGATTTTCTTTTCTGTGGAAAGATTCATTTGTACCATATATTAGATTCCAGATATAAGTGATATCATATGGTATTTCTCTTTCTCTTTCTGACTGTCTTCACTCAGTATGAGAGTCTCTAGTTCCATCCATCTTGCTGCAAATGACATTTTTTTTTTTTTATGTCTGAGTATACCACAACTTGCTAATACATTCATCTGTTGGTGGACACTTAGGTTGTTTCCATATCTTGGCTATTGTAAATACTGCTGCAGTGAACATGGAAGTGCAGAAACCTCTTCTAGACAGCAATATTGTCAGTTTGGTTATATTTCCAGAAGTGATATTGCTGGACCATATGATAGCTCTATTTTTAATTTTTTGAGGAACCACCATACTATTTTCCATAATGGCCCACCAAGGTTATACCACGGTTGCCTTTTCCCCACATCCTTACCAGCACTTCTCTCCTATCTTTTGAAAATTGCCATTCTGACAGGCGTGAGGTGATATCTCACTGTGATTTTGATTTGCATTTCCCTGAAGATGAGGAACATTGAAAGCCTTTTTATGAACCTGTTGTCCATTTACATTTCTTCCTTAGAAAAATGTCCGTTCATGTCCTTTGCCCATTTTTTAATTGGATTGTGTTTTTTTGCTATTGAGTTGTAAGCGTTCCCCGTATATTTGAGATATTAACCCCTTCTTGGTTATATGGTTTGCAAAAGTTTTCTCCTATTCTGTAGTTGCCTTTTTATTTTGCTGATTTCTTCTTTGTTGTATGGTAGCTTTTTGGTTTGATGTAGTCTTACTTGTTAATCTTTTATCTTTTGTTGCTTATGCTTGTGGATTTGTATCCAAAAAATCATTACCAAGACCAACTCAAGGAGCTTTCTTTTAGAATGTTTACAGTTTCAGGTTTTATGTTCTTTAGGCTTTGAATTCAGAAAGGTCTGGATTTTATATCCTGATGCAGTATTAAATATCTCTGTGAATGTGAGTAGTTGAGCAGAGTTCTCATTTCTTAGTTATTAACTTTCCATTTTCCCATAACTTAGTTATTAACTTTCCAACTTTCCTTATCTGGTCAAAGTTAAAAGTGCAAATACATGTTAAAGTACCTTGTATAATGAGCACTCCAAAATGATGTTACTATTCTTTTCACTAAGTTTTCAAAAATGTTTTTAGTAGTATTATCATTTTGATTTTAAATTGCCGTTTTTACCATAGTGCATGTATTCGGCTATGTTTTTTGGCAAAGTATGTTATTACAGTTACATCTATTATTTTATCAAAGATTTGCATAATTTTAGTCAATTTTATTCATTTACATAAATATAATGCATCCACTTGAAGTGTACATTTTCCTGAGTTTTGAGAAATATGTGTACCAGTAGAACTCCCATGGCAAATCACTTGTGGAACACCACCATTGTACCAAGAAATTCCCTACTGAGTCACTAGCCCAGCCTAGGAAACCTCTGCTTTACTGCCATAGAGATTAGTTTTAGCTTTCCTTTGGGACTCATACGCTGTATCTTCTATTGTGATTAGCTACTGTCTGTAGGCATAATGGGTTTAAAACCTCATGTAGCAGTACCCCTTTTATTTTCATTGCTGAATCGTATTTTACTATATGAATATCCCATGTTTTAAAAAATATATTCACCTGTTGATGGAAATTTTGGTTGTTTCCAGGTTTGGCTATTAGAAGTAAAGCTATGATCCATACTTGTATACATATCATTGAATGAACACCTGTTTTTATTTCTCTTGGGGAAGATTCTGAAAACTGGTATTGCTAGGTTGTAAGAGTATCTTTAACTTCATAAGAAACTGTCACACTCTTTCAGAATAGTTATGCTATTTTAAAATTTATGACAGCAATGTATGAGAGTCCTAGTTATTTTACATGTTGCAAGCATATTACTAATCATTTTAATATTAGTCATTCTAATGTGCCTAATAGTATGTCATTGCACTTCTAATTTGCATTTCCATGAAAACTATTGCTACTGAGCATATTTTTATGTGCTTATTAGTCATTTTAATGTCATATTTTGTGAGATGGCTCTTCAAATCTTTTGTCTGTTTTTATTGGCTTGTTTGCAGGCTTGTTATTGAATTGTAAGAGCATATTTTAAAAAGCTCTCTTTGCAATTAAAATGTAATTTTCTCAGCAAATACAGAATCAAAACAATCAAGTGTTATCCTGAACACATTTTTAATTCAGAATACATTTTCCTTTTTTTTTTTTTGTCTTTTTGCTATTTCTTGGGCCGCTCCCGCAGCACATGGAGGTTCCCAGGCTAGGGGTCTAATCGGAGCTGTAGCCTCCCGCCTACGCCAGAGCCACAGCAACGCAGGATCAGAGCCACGTCTGCAACCTACACCACAGCTCATGGCAACGCCAGGTCCCTAACCCACTGAGCAAGGGCAGGGACCAAACCCGCAACCTCATTGTTCCTAGTTGGATTCGTTAACCACTGCGCCACGACGGGAACTCCCTGGAATAAATTTTCCATGGACTTGAGATCAAGAATGATCCAGTAGTCACTCTGATCACCATGTCCACTAGATATTTTTGCTTCTGAATCAATTTGCTATATTTTGCCATATTCTGAATTTAAAATAATCACTGAAAATGTAAAAGATACCTCTTAAAGTCTTTTGCCAATCATTAGTTTTCTATATTTGAAAGTGTAGTACATTTATCATGCAAATTCTGAATTCCCATAATATAAAAGATAAGTATTCAAACACTGGGGAGATATTTATTTGCAATAAGATACAAATATTGTACAGAACTATTTTCATTTGTCACATTTTAATAGTAATATGAAATAGACAATACCTTATCTAAATTATTTGTCTACATCAATAGAAGTTAATACTTCATTTCTTTTATATTCTCAGTGGCTGTTAGGCCTTATTTATCCTTGCCAAGTTTATTTCGTAGAGTTCCCCAAGGTATGTTAAACACAAAAAGGTATTGTTGGTTTTTAATTATATTTCTACCATTGAGATATTTCAGTTCATTACTTGAATGTTTCACCTGGCTAAAATTTGGTGAATCAGTCCCTCTAGAGACTGATCGTTTAAAACTATTGTTTTTCTCTTTAAATAGCAATTGATTTATATACAACTCAAGCAAATCAAAAGCCAACAAGAGTCCTATTTTACCTGAACATCAAAATTTTTCTTGTTTGTTTCTGACTCTCTTAATGTTAAAACTGCTTGGCAGTTGTGCAACTATACATTTTCATTCATTTATTCATTCCTTCAACAAAATTACAGGGAGTCTCACTACATCCCAGGTACAACTGTTATGTGCTGAGGACACAAACACATGAACTCAGATCAGTCTTTGCTTACAATGGCTCAGTGTCTACCAAGAGGACAAAAAAAAAAAAAAGACACTGTTCCTGGGTTATTACAGCTTTTAAGTAGTCCATTTGTACTAAATGCTTTTGAAATTAGCACAGTTAGAAGGACTTTCACAGACCTTGTTAAAACATTGTTTATAGGGAGTAGCTTACTGAGTTCCCTTATCCTGGGTACCATGTACTTGATTGTGGTTTTGACAGGTTAAGATTTTTTTCTAGCTCGTAAATTTATTATAGTGACAAAAAATGGGGAGAATTATATATTTTATTTTGGAACTATATATACCCTACAAAGAAAACTAGAGGCAAATGACTAAACTAACAACATAGATGAAACATTTTCTATATATTTTAGTGTAGTATAAATACTTTTAGCAACTATTAGGACTATATAAGGGTTTTTATGTGAATCACTCAGTCTTCATATTTAAGTAACTTGTATAAACACTAAGTATAGTTAGAGGACAATCTGTTGTTTGAGGCCATAATTTCCCTTTTCTTAAGTTCTAAAATCCCCTTCTCTATCAATATATTTATTTTTTAATATGCTGGGTTGATTTAAGATGGTGCTTTCTGGTTTCGGAATTTATATTTTAAATCTCTGCTTATGCATTGGCCTAGAAATTCTTAAATTCAGAAGTAATTTTCTAATCATGAATTCCCCTATGGGAAATTCCATTGTATGCAACTTGATTTCTGTATATATTTTGAGAATTGCATTAATTTGTGTTCCAATATATTTGAAACATAGGTTGCTGCTACCGTAAAAAATTTTCAAGTCCTGTTATTGAAATATAAGGAAATAAGTAGGTGAGAAAAATTAAATGTGAAACTAAGATGTATTGGCAATAAAAATGAGAATTAAATAGGGTAGAGATATGTGCTATGGTTGCTGAAAAGAGGTAAAGGCAACTGAGGAAAAGGAAATCTGAGCCTTAGGCTTGAATCCTTGCCTCCTATTGCCAAGGGGAAACCAATACGTGCCTAAAAAAAAAAATAACCACTTGTTCTGTGCTGGGATTAAACATTTCTATGGGTGTTGTTCAATTCTCTAACCTTGTGGAAACTGAGAATTCGTTAATTAGATTTGCTGAGTGGTTTAAACAAAGATGCTCAGCATTTTCTTCCATTTCTTGCATTTGAGTTTTCTGTGGAATAGAAGTTAGATTAGGGCAGTAGTTATCAGAATTTCCAAATGATAGGATTGGTGATTCTTTAAAATAATTCATTGTGCCTGCCACATAGCAGGAATGCTTATCAAAATATATCTAAAATGTTCTCAAATAACTAGCTTTAGAGTTAACATCAGAACAAATAGGAATGCATTCTTTTTTTTTTTTTTTCACCATGCCCACAACATGTTCCCGAACCAGGGATGGAACCCATGCCATAACAGCAACCTGAGCTGCTGCAGTGACTGCCAGATCCTTAACCTGCTGAGCCACCAGGGAATTCCAGGAATCACATTAGGTTTAATTCCATTTATAAATTTAATACTTAAAATAATGCTAATTTTCTAAAAAAGATTACTCAGTCTTGTTATTAAGATTAAATTATCTTTTGCGGACCAAGTTTTTTACCACGAGAATGTCAGAAGCGTAGCACAATTTTGCTTAAGACTGACATATTTATTTGTATAAGGTGACATGATAGACACATCAACATACTTTCAGGTTCAGGGTAGAGGTAGAATATTCATTTGCTAACAACCAGTACTGTTTTTGAGTGACTCTGTACTCCCTAACATTTACTCCATTTTTGAAGTTCAGCCTTTCATTACTGATATAAAACACATTTTATTAGATGGCAGTATAATTAATGGTATATAATAAGCAAGTTCATAACAATATAATCCCTTATTGCCAAAAAATATTTTCAAACTCAAATTCATGGCAATTGCATATTGAAAATCCACTAATAACAACCCTCATTTATATGACACTACTCTTAGCAAAATCAACATTCTGGTATGTTTATTTTCTATCTTAGACCTGTTTGTGTTGTTCTGAATTCTCCTGTGTATTTGTTTATTTGTGTATATTTTTATATTATGGTACTTATTCCTTTCCTGTTTTCCTCACTGATTCCCCAGTTCGTATATATTCTCCACTTAGAATATACTCTAAGTAATTACATCAAATTTCAATTGAGACATTACATCTTGGCAAATTTATACATCTTTGCTCTGCTAGTTTTTATCAAGAAAGCTAAAATCAAAGACAGTTATTTGGACTTATGTATGCTCAACTCTTAAGCATCTAGAAGGGAGAGTGTGACAGTCTTTAATGCAATGGATTTGATCTATTTTTATGTTATTCCTCTAATTATGGTATATATGTATGATCAGTAGAGGCTGTGTTTCACTGTTTTCAAAGCTTTGGTGCGATGTTAAAGTAGTTTTATTAAGTCCCTATTCATTACAAAAAGACCCCCACACTAATTGTCTAAGCTCCAACTCCAGCATTAAGGAATATTATGTTTGCTTGGGTCAGCTAAAGAGAGGAGGACAAAATGAAAATTTTGTATAGGGCTAAGCACATTTGGGGGCACAGATTGGTGTTGCTGCTACAGACAAAATATACTGTATGATCTTTATATGGATGAGATACTGGCTGCTGTAGATGCATGGGTATATATATATATATATAGTGTTAATGAGAACAGGATTAGATGTAGAGGCTAACTCTGCTACCATTCAACTATTGATACTATTCTTTTGGACAAAGTCTGTTCAGTCTCTGATGCTGATGTTGGTCCCTCCGGAGTCAGCAACATGAATCAGGGCCCTAAAATCTATTATCTGATCATGTTCCACTTGATAGTTTTCTCCTCTTTCCAAGTGGTTGAATTTTATTTTATTACAGGTTAAAAAACTTAACTTTCCTGCATTTTCATTAACATGGACTTTGTAATTAATGTTTTGAATTCATTTAGCTCTTAGCCTCTTTGGAACTCTAAATCCCTTGTCTTGTTCAAAAATTTAGCCATTATAAAGTCTCTTCAAGTTTATATTTCTTCATATGAGGTTCAAGAATGTACTCTGAAAAATAAAATTAAAATAGGTGGGCTTTTTTGGCCTTATTTATGTATTTATTCACTCAGCATCAATATTAACTGAGGGCTTACCATGTCCCAGGCATCGTTTTTGGTGCTGGAGAAAAATAAATCAGACAGTGGAAGCCTCTGTTCTCCTAAAACATATATTCATGGAGTGAGATAGAGAGAAAAGAAAGAAGTAAGTATGCAATAAAAGTATGAGAAAGTAATAACTGAAATACAGAGAAATGAAATAGGGTAGTGTGATGGCATGCCTCAATAACCAGGCCTGGCTCTCCTCAGGAAGTAAATTATGTACTGAAATTTGAAGGAGATTTTTAACACTCATCAATGTAAGGACACTATACCCTATTCTGAATAAGTATAAATATGTGAAAAATGAAGGATAGAAGACAAATGAGATGTACCCTAACATAGCATTTCAGCACTGTTTCTCTAACTCTATTGTAATATTTTTTGTATTGTAATATTATTGATGGTGCTTTTTTGTAACCCAGAGTTCATAGTTCACTTGCTGAGTTTGGAATGGGGCTCAAGAATATGAATTTTTATCAAATCCTCAATGGTCTTTGGACTATACTTTGAGAATCCACCTATTATAACCCACTGATACAGGGTATAAAAACCATAATAATACCCTCTGGGAAGAGGAGGCAAGGCTTTCCAAGCTAATTCAAAAGTGGTTTCAGAGAGCAGGGAAAAGGAATTGGCTTAGGGCTTTTATGGTGGTTAGGTAGAGGAAATGGGGTAGGGATCATAAATTTCTACCTGCATTGAAGGATAAGGCACCTGGGCTTTCTTAACAGCATGGCAAGATGTAAGCAAAAGGGGAAGATAGCTATATGTGGCTTAAAAACCATGTAAATCAATGAAACTGGAACACACCCTGACACCATGCACAAAACTAAACTCAAAGTGGCTTAAAGACTTAAACGTACGACAAGACATCGTCAAACTCCTAGAAGAGAACATAGGCAAAACATTCTCTGACATCAACCATACAAATGTTTTCTTAGGTCAGTCTCCCAAGGCAACAGAAATAAAAGCAAAAATAAACTATGGGATCTAATCAAACTGACAAGCTTTTCCACAGCAAAGGAAACCATAAAAAAAAAAAACACCAAAAAGACAACCTACAGAATGGGAGAAAATAGTTTCAATTATTTGGACTCATGCATGCTGAACTCTTATGCATCTAGAAGTGAGAGTGTGGCATTTTTTAATATAATGGATTAGATCCATTTCTATATTATTTCTCTAATTATGGTATACATGCATGATGAGTAGAGGTTGTGTTTCACTGTTTTCAAAGCTTTGGTGAGCTCTTAAAGTAATTTTATTAAGTCCCTATTCATTACAAAAAGACCCCCACCCTAATTATCTAAGCTCCAACTTCAGCATCAAGGAATATCATGTTTTCTTGGATCAGTTAAAGAGAGGAGGTCGAAATGAGAATTTTGGATAGGGCTAAGCACATTTGGGGGCACAGATTGGTGTTACCATTTTATGTAAGGGACTTGAGCTGATCTGCAGATTTTGGTACCCGTGGGGGTCCTGGAATCAATTTCTTGCAGATACCTAAGGATGTATGAATTCTATTTTAAGATTGACATGAATCTTAAATTCATTTTGACTAAATCTCTTATTTACATATCCAGAACCCGAAGAATATATGGGAAAACAAAATGTACATGGACTAAAATAAAACCTTATATGTCATGCTTCTTCACTCTTTTCTTGTCTTTACCATTTTATTGCTTCCTACTCTTTGGCAGTAATACATTTTGGTACTCCTGCGCTTTCTTGGAATGTTAACATCTGGCCTAACCACTTCCCCTCAATTCTCCTTTTCTTACAGGCATCTTGTTTTTCTATTAGCAGATTTTTTTCTTTCACTCTAATGCTCACTTACTACAACTATCTATAGCAGTATAAATTATCAAGAATTTTCTTTGAAATAGGTAGAAACCTAATTTTAGTGTCCTGATTTTTCATTTGAGGAAATATTCATAACATATTAGAAAATTTGTTCAGTAGCAAGAGTAAACTTGGCAATGCTCCTGGAATTACTTGCACATAATTTGTGTTCAGTTACATAAGATGAATTAATGTATGAATGGCTCAATCAATATTTCTAACAGGTTAAATCAAGTTGTATTTATTAAAAATATTGGAATTTTCAATAAGGCTAAAGGATATTTCTGAAATTCAAAGCACAACACAGATGTTACTTAAATCATTCAAGACAGAGCTCAAAAAGACTAGGCTATTTTTAATATTCAGAGACTATTGCTAGGCATGATAACAGAGCTCTATCTTGAAGCTGGGTATGTATTATGATAATAAGATGTATTTATCTTATAATAATAAGTACGGTAGCTACTTTTGACCCTTCAATAAGGGAAATTATTTTTATATGTATTTTAGGTATAAATTTTCAAAGTAATAGACTATCAAAATAAACATGTAAGGGTTAAGTCTTATTATCAACATTTTATATAAAAGTAGCATCTTTTTCTGTCAGGTCAGACAAGGCTATTTTGTAATAACAACCCTAAAATCCAAGTGTATTAACACAATAAAAGTTTGCTTTCTAGCTTATAAAACAATGCTGCAGGCAGTGGTGATTCTGCAGGGCCAATTGTCCTTGCTATGGCAATACCGTTATAAAGAGAGACCGAACTGCTGTAGCTTCTCAAACATGTGGTCTACTAAAGGACTGAACACCGGCTCTTAAATACTCCCACTCAAAAGTCATACACATCATGTCTGCCCAGATTTCATTAGTTAGAGATAGACTCAAGTTCCTTCCTATCCTCAAGGGGAAAAGAAGCACAATCATCTCCTATTGCCTAGTAGAGAACTACTTGTCAGTGAGCATCTGCCTGCTCACTGAAGTTACCTAACTAGTAGGTGGAGAACAGTTTTCAACTCAGATCTCTCTAACTGTTGTGCTCTTAATTACTGGGCTATGTTTCATTCCTTCACCTATATTACCTAGTAAACCTACCAGAAGCTCAGAATAAGAAACCTTCAAAGAAAAAAGGAAGCTAAGAAGTTCCTCAGGGAGACTGATTACTAAAGCATTTGTAGATAACCTGATACTCTGGAGGCTTAAGTGTGTTGTACATGCTACTTAAATCTCTACCTTAGCTTTTGGTGGCACCTGATGAAGAAAAGAAAATCTGGGGAAATTTTAGGGAAAAGCATCTACTAAAATAATTACTGTTCTGGGTTAACTTTGATCAACAAAGATTGACCACCTAGGCAATAAGCATTTTAGGGTGTGACTCGTCCCAACTATGATGTTAAAAATTCACTCTGCATCTCAGATGAGAGCCTCTGAATATTGAATTCAGATAAACATTCTATTTGGATGCTTGGCATCCTGTCGAATTGAAAAGGGAATCTCTTAAGATGTCTATCAACAGGAAGAGGACTTTTCTATTAGGATAAAAACATTAATTAATGATTGATTGACCTGCTGAAAGGCTAGTTGAAATATACAGCTCACCCTTGCTGCATAATCTCTTGAGAATTCTCATTTTATTGCACTATAAAATGGATTCATTAGTATTCTAACTGCTGCTTTTATTGTTGCTGTAGCTATGGCTGGAGTTAGAGGTTTATTCTTACTGAGCAATGATGTTTAATGGTATTTTTATTTTGAAAGTAAAAGTGCCTTATATTCTCACATGGCACATCATGTCAGGGTATAGCTGCTACACAGATAAAGGTCAAGTGAATCAAACATTCCAGGCTCTAACTAGATTTATTTTACTTTATTTTTTAAAAAAGAATAACCACATGCATTTCCAAAATGATCTCAATTTTATTATTTCCTTGGAATTTCTTTTTTAAAATTATTTTATCTTTTGAGATCTGAGTTGTTCAAAATATCAATTTTAAAACCTATTGGAAAACTGTCCATAATGATAACTATTTAAATTTTGTAGTCATATGAATAAGATTGGAACAAAAATACCTGTCAAATTGACTTGGTTGATAATAGGGTTGTAATTTTTAGGTCTATTGTTCTTTTGATTTCATGTGACAGTGAATAAAATACCAAGAAATATTTAGAAATAAATTTGAGGATTATATATTCTTGCACATTTTAGCAGTCACAGAATGAAAATACAATTAAACACCTCTTTTAATTAGCGTGTGGCAAACATTGACAGTTTGTTATTACCGCAACTGAAGAAAATACAGCATAGAAAAGGACCATTTGAGAAGAAACTCACCTTCAGTGTTAGCAGATATTTTACCTAATAATTTACCAAAATTCACTTGAGGAAGCATTGAACAATGCTTGAAGTCTTTTAGAAAAAGTCCTGTACCTGCCAGGCTATGGTTTCTGGGATTACTCACACAGGTTAACTTTTCAATTAACACCTCTTTTTTAATATTAGATTTGTTTTTTCATAAGAAAATAGAGACACGTTGGTTTCTTAAAATCCATAAAACTCCTAAATCAAGACAAATATTTTGGCTTATGATTACCACATGCAAACAAAGAAAATATGAGTGCAGTGGAATCCTGAAATTATTAGACTTGAATGTTACTACTAAAAGCTTATATTTGCACAATGATTTCATACTTATGTCTGTTATGCTTATTAATAGAAGTTCTGTGTTGTATTTTCTGGTTGAAACCTCTGGTCATAGCTAAAATGAATGATTCTTAATTGAAAAAAGAAAAAATAGACTGAAGGAAGAAGGAAAAAATGCATTAATAGAGAAGTATATGTATAAATCCATACATAATTGCTACTTTAAATTTTAAAAGGTATGCTGATGAGTCATTAAAGCTCATTCTGCTTTCCCCCCTCTTTTTTTTGTAGCCTTTTGCCTTTTCTAGGACCACTCCCACGGCATATGGAGGTTCCCAGGCTAGGGGTCCAATCAGAACCACTGCAACACGGGATTCGAGCTGTGTCTGCAACCTACACCACAGCTCATGGCAACACCAGATCCTTAACCCACTGAGCAAGGCCAGGGATGGAACCCTCAACTTCATGGTTCCTAGTCAGATTCATTAACCACTGTGCCACAATGGGAACTCCTCTGCTTTCCCCTTTATCTTTCAGCAGCACCTTTACTGTAGAGTCTAAAACAGTAAGATATATGATAACAGTTTATGAAGAAGAATATGACTTCTTTTTAAGATCTACTTGACTATAGATTAAGTCATTGAATCTCTATTTGGTTCTCTTTATGGAAACCAGAAAAATGTCACAGTTGGAAAACACTCACTGGTTCTCAGAAAAATAACAATAGAGCTTTTAATATTTAGCAGAGATTTCACCTTAAATGTGTTGAGGCATTTACTCCATGGCTTTTTTTTTTTTTATTTTTAATGAGCTTAGGAAATGGTCAATTATAAAAAGGTATAGGACAAGATGAACTAATCATGTGATCTCCATAACATGAATGGTAGAGTGTAAACCAACACAGAAGGATACTGAGTATACATAAGAAGAAAAATACTGTTGTCATGGTTCTGATACATTGTGCTTCTGAGGTTGGTTAAGTGACCTCTGCTTTAAGCCTCAATTTACTGATGTAAAATGAATATACAACCTTTCCTAAGACCCTCAGTTGTGTTGCAAAAAGCTGTATGAGAAAACACTTTCAAAACTGAAAATCATGATACAGATTGCTATTCAATAGAATAGCTTCACTGAAATCACAAATTTTAATCTTCCTGTTACCTTTCTATTCACCTGAATTCTATGTTGACCAGCAATACTGTTTTACTTTCTTTTGTAATCAATTCTCTGTTTTGAACAGGGCTTCTCTCATCTCCTCATCTCTATTTTTAAGCAGTTTATAATCCTACTTTATTTCTATCCCTGAAGGCATCCTAGGGAAACAGATAAAGATTATTAAGCAGTGGGAAATTTACAGTAAATTGTTTCTTGTTCTCTGCCTCCTTTAAATAAGACTTGTTTTCTTCTTTCCTTCTTTTTCCTTTTTTTTTTTTTTTGCTTTTGCTTCATTATGCTTTCTTGCCTTTTAACATTAGAATTAGAGAAAATGCATAAACTTGTTTACCTACAACTATCTCAGGGTTGTCTGTCATTACTACCATTTGATAATTGTTTCTTCTGCTACTGCTGATACTACTCCAAGCAAGGCAGGCACCAGTCTCAGCACTTTACATTCATTGACTCATGGGATCAAGCTGAAAAACTCATATGAAGTTTATTTTATAGCCCAGATTTTCAGTTAAGAAAACTCTGTCCCATATAAATTACCAAGTTCAAAGTGGCTATACACTCACCCAATGAGGTAAAATGGGCATTTGGGGAACAAAATAGGAGTTAAGAAATGAAGAAACTCAAGATTCTCAGAGCCTGACATACACTGTGTGTATAGTGGCACATGTTCCAGTGAAATTAACCTTTTTCAGCTGTCCTCTAGCAGAAACTAAAAAGTGGGTTTCATAAAGCATGTACCACGTGGGGTCCCAGAAGAGTATTCACCAGGTGATTCTACCTGTAATAAGAGTATAGTGGAATGCAGTTTTCTGTGCAAGGCATATGAATTTTTCAGTAAATAAAAAAGATCTTCAGGTAAATTAGACAGGCAGCATTTCACAGACATAAAGCACTGTGGTGGCCAAAGGGGGGAGGGGAGGGAGTCAGATGGACTGGGAGCTTAGCGTTAGTAGATGCAAACTATTGTATTTAGAATGGATAAACAACAAGGTCCTACTGTATGGTACAGGGAACTATATCCAATCTCCAGGGATAGACCATGAGGGAAAAGAATATAAACAAAAGAATGTATATGTATGTATAACTGAGTCGCTTTGCTGAAGTACAATTTGGTGCAACATTGTAAATCAACTATACTTAATAATAATTTAAAATAAACTGGGAAGAATAAAAGAGCATAATGCTACTTTTCTCAATCAGTCACCACCCAGGGATATCTTAACATTCTGTCTTTGGTGATACATGAATTGGGTTTACTTCTCAGATTCACCAGTCAGCTCTACAAACTTAGAGTTGATGAATTTCTTTGGTCCTTCATTTCTTCATCTATAAAATGGGGATAATCATAGTATCTACCTCAGTACCTTAATAGGGCTATTGTGAGAACTGAACGTGACAACACTGACCCTGGCCCTTAATAACTTTTACACATAAATTTTACAATTAAAATATTTAGCGGTAATGACCAAGACCCTCTTCATTTAGAAAACATTTTTTTTTTCTCATTCAAAAGATTCATGGGCTGAAAAGCCAAAATCACTGTTGATTTAGTTTTTTTTTTTTAAGATACTCAAGTGAAGACAAATCCAGATCTCTCTCAAAATACCATTGTTCTAAATGAAGAGAAAACCAGCTGAGAATGTATGTATTGTGGCTCCCCTTAAGATCAGTGAACCAGAGCTGAGATGGATTTTGCCATCTAAAAGTCTCTCCCTAGATGAAATTCCACATTTGATTTCTTTTTTATATGTGCTCAAGTGAACGGTAACAATTTATAAATGTCCTGTGGTGGTAATATGCCACAAATTCTCCTTTCTGCAACAAGATTCAGCCAATTAACTAGCTTTAGGTAAAAAACTGTAGGACAATGTACTCAACAGGAGCAGTACCTACTATCTTTATAGTTAATAATGCATTTCTCTCTTAACCCCCATACAGCTTTTGAACTATTCCCGTTTTTTAAACTGATCATCTAGATTCAGAAGTCAAATTTTTAAAATAAAAACCCATTTTATATATATATATATATATATATATATATATATATATATAATTTTTTTCCCCCTGAAACAATAATCTTCCCCTGCTTAAAACACTCCAAGGGCTCTTTCCTTTGCAGAATTTGAAATCCACCGATGTGTGTCTCAAACCTAAAAATGAGCCTGTAAAGAATTACTGTCTTACTTAACCTCCTCAGGCTAAAAGATGCCATGCTGTGATAAGTCAGTGGCAAAAAACAAATAACACTTCAGTAGGAAAATCAGCAAGGAATTCCAAAGAATAATAAGATTCCTCTGACACTTAATGGAAATAGCCACAATTTTCATTACCATATATTAGAAAAGTCCAAAAGTAAATAGTCTTAAAGATGAATAAAAGTGAGCTATATTCTGTGCAACACACACACACACACATACAGGTAAATTGGAAACTGGAATTATCTTGTTCACCTTAAAAAAGTTTTTACACCTTTGATACTTTTTGAAACATAATAATAATAATAATTTAAAAATACCATCACTCTTTTCAAATAAAATGTATACATATTATCTCTTTTTTTCACTGATGTTTCACATTTGCAATCTATTTTAACTTACTTTGAAATTTGGACTCACTTAAAATTCTCTCGTATTTTCAAATGATTATAGTTAGAGCGCTGGATGTCAGGATCCCCTGCTAACTTACCTTTCTCCAAGTTTTATAATAGGACTTAATCTTAAAAATATCACACATTCTCATTCTGTCTTTCATTCATCTGAAATCAATAATTATTCTAGGAGTTCCCATCGTGGCTCAGCAGTGACGAACCTGACTAGTATCCATGAGGATGTGGGTTTGATTCCTGACCTCTCTCAGTAGGTTAAGGATCTAGCATTGCCTTAAGCTGTGGTGTAGGTCGCAAACGCTGCTTGGATCCCGAGTTGCTATGGCTGTAATTTAGGCTGGCGGCTATAGCTCCAATTCAACCCCTAGCCTGGGAAACTCCATATGCCTTGGGTGCGGACCTAACAAGAAAAAAAAAATTATTATTTTAACTTTTGCGGGAAGGTTCTTCTGTTTTTTGGGTTAATCCTGCTTAACTATCTCAACCACTTCTTAATTGCCTGTGATGAAATATTGAGTTTTCACTATTTTAGGCCTTTTTTTTTAATTCTCCATGTAGTCTCAACATTTGTCTAGCTCTGTCATTTCCAAAGCTAACCTGAAAAGGCAATGATTTGGACCAATGACTTTTAAGTCCCTTCATTATTGAAAACAAACAAACAAACAAACAAAAAAACAGAGTTCCTGTTGTGGCTCAGGGGTAATGAACCTGACTGGTGTCCATGAGGACGTGGGTTCGACCCCGGCCTCACTAAGCCGGTTGAGGGGTCCGGTGTTTCCCTGAGCTATGGTGTATGTCACAGACATGGCTCTAATCCTGCACTGCTGTGGCTGTGGTGTAGACTAGCAGCTACAGCTCCAATTCAACACCTAGCCTGGGAACCTCCATATGCCAAGGTGCAGCCCTAAAAAGACAAAAAAAATTTTTAAATAAAAAAATAAATTGATTCTATGTCTTTAGTATAATTGCTCTTTATAATATCATTATTAAATTCACTTTCTTATTTATGTGATATGTTTTAGGCCTAATTTTAAAAGATTCAGGTTTTCGTATTTTCCCATCTTATTCTTAAATATGGATTGTGCACAAATTTTAGATTATTTTCTCCTCTAAATAAATCTGTACACTACCTTTTCACAATTTCTCTACCCATATGTCACTATCAATGAGATTCTTGCCGTGGAAAATAATATTTCTAACAAACTCTTCAACATATAAATATATCTCTGTAGGAGTTGTTCTAAGAAAACTGTAATTAGAGGAAATCTGTAGAGTCTTTTTGAGCGAGTGCAGAGCTTACTTGTAATAGGATCAAAATCCGGTGGTAGCAGTAAGGGGAAGTAAAGTTTTCTTAGATTTTCTTCATGTGAAGTTCTCTTACCACAGGATGATAAAATTACCTTCGTATGGGCATATTTATTGTGTTGGTCAGGGTTCTGCAAAACCAGAGCCAACTGAGAGAGAAAGTGTGAAAAAAGAGAGTGAAATAAAAAGAGAGAGAGAGAGAGAGAGAGGTAAGTGAGGGAGATATTGAAATTGATTGAGAGAAAGGGCCAGAGGAAGAAATTTTTTTTTAAGAAATTGGATCAAATGAGTATGAGAGCCATCAAGTCCGAAAACTGTGGACCAGCCTGGTAGGCTGGAAACTCAGGCAGGATTTGATGCTGTAGTCTTCAGACAGAATTCATTCTTTCTGTGAGGCCTCAGGTTTTGCTCTTAAGGTTTCACATTATGAGGTTAATTTCCTTAACTTCAACTGATGGTAGATGTTGATCATATACACAAGATACTTTTAGAGCAACATATAGATTAGTGTTTGAATAAATAGCTGGAGACTATATAGCCTAGTCAACTGACACATAAAACCAACCATCATATTCACCTCCCCCTTTTCCTTTGAAAAGTTGTTATGCAAGTGATCTCAAATTCAAATTTTATTGTCTTAATATTTAATCATGGGTCATTAAATTATTTTCCTTTTAAGTATCATCTTTGACTTTCAAAGAAATGTCATGAGCATAAATTACATCAGACGACTTAAGCTCTCTGAAATTCAGTTATTCTTTCATGAATGAGAATATTATAATGACTATAAATAAAAATAATAACATAGTAAATCATGTTTTGTTAACATTATTGTGTTTTATTTGAAAGAGCAAATGAGAGACACATTTAAGAAATTTCAAGGTGGTATGCAAATATAAGATGTTATACAAGATCTCTAAATAGTTTTTTATCTCTTTTTCTTTTGTTTCTTTTTGTTCTGGTATTTTGTGCAGCCAGAAACTTGAAAATGGGCTTTCTGCCACCTTACCAAAAACTTTCCAGATTCCATAGAAGGTGCCCAAAGATCCATCTGAAAGAGACCATCAAAATGCTGTTTCAGCTATTAAAAATTAAGGTCCAGAGAACTATTGTTCAGCCAGATTTAGTTTCCCACCCACCTTTAATGTAGGGAGGAGACTAGAAAACAGAACTGTGTACTCCACCCTCAGTTAAATTGTAACTATATTAAATCTAAAACTGCTAAGTAAAATGAAGGGTTTTTCAAAATTCATGACATAATATAGTGGTAAAGGGAAGCCCTCAGACCTCAGAAAATATTACAAGAGTACTCTTTTCTATGTAAGCCATACACACAGTCGACCAGGATTTTCACAAGCCCTGTTGAATATTTCTTAAAGTATTTTTATTTTTCATTTTAAGACTTTTTAAAGGGCAGTTTTAGCTTCACGTAAAAAATTGAGAAAATACAAAGATTTCATTTGTACCCTCTACCCACACACATGAACAGCTTCTCATATTTTCTGCATTCCTCACCAGAGTGGTACATTTATTGATATTGATAAACCTACACTGACACATCATAATCACTCAGAGTCCATGGTTTACATTGGGGTTCACTCTTGGTGTTTACAGATTATGGTTTGGACGAATGTATTCACCATATGGTATCATACAACATATTTTTACTGCCCTAAAAGTCCTCTCTCCTCTTCCTACGCACCCTGCCCCTACCCACATCCTTGGCAACCACTTATTTTTTTTTTACTGTTTCCACAGTTTTGCCTTTTCTGCAATGTTATTATAGTTGGAATCATATAGTAGATATTCTTTTTAGATTGACATCTTTCACTTAGTAATGTACATTTAAAATCCCTCCATGTCTTTTTGTGGCTTGATGACTCATTTCATCTTAGCAGTACATAATATTCCCTTGTCTGAGTATACCATTGCTTGTTTAGTCATTCATCTATGGAATGACAGCTCAGCTACTACCAAGTTTTTTCATTTATGCATGAACTGCCATAAACATCCATGTGCAGGGTTATTTTCACGGATATACGTTTCTCAGTTTATTTGGGTAAATACCAAGGAGTGCAATATCTCAATCATACGGTAAGAGTATACTTAGTTTTGTCAGAAAGGAAACCCGCATTGCAGTTTGTTTTGGAACTTTTGTTTTGTTTTGTTTTTAGGGCAGCAACCACAGCATATGGAGATTACCAGGCTAGGGGTCAAATTGAAGCTGTGGCTGCTGGCCTACACCACAGCCAGAGCAACACAAGATCTGAGCCATGTCTGCAACCTACACCATAGTTCATGGAAACTTCGGATCCTTAACCCACTGAGTGAGACCAGGGATTGAACCTGTGTCCTTATGGATGCTAGTCAGATTCGTTACCACTGAGCCACGATGGGAACTCCTGTACTGAAACTTTTTTTATTAAACCTTTCCCAGAAAACAGACAACTGCCTTGCTAAGTAGGTATACCATTTTGCAATCCCATCAGCACTGTCTGAGAGTTCCTGTTGTTCCATATTTGGCAGTACTTAGTATTATCAGTATTCCAGATTTGGGTCTTTCTAATAGGTATATAGTAGCAACTCAAATGTTATTTTAATTTGCCTTTCCCTGATGACATATAGTGTGGAAAATCTTTTCATATGCTTATTTTCCATTTGTATATATTCTTTGGTAAGGTCTCCACTAAAGTCTTTTGCCCATTTTCATTTTTTTTTCTTGGTGCAGCGTATGGAAGTTACTAGGATGGGTCAAATTGGAGCTGCACCTGCAGGCCTACACCACAGCCATTGCAACACCAGATCCGAGACTCATCTGCAGCCTACACTGCAGCTTGCAGCAATGCTGGATCCTTAACCCACTAGGCAAAGAGGGATCATACTTGCATCCTCATGAACACTGTGTCAGGTTCTTAACCCACTGAGCCACAACAGGAACTCTGGCCCATTTTTAAAATCAAGTTTTCTTTGTTTTCTTGTTGTTGAGTTTTAACAGTTCTTTGTATATTTCGGATAACAGTCCTTTATCAGATGTGTCTTAGCAAATATTTTTCTCCCATTCTATGGCTTGATAGTGTCTTTTCCATAGAAGTTTTTCATTTTAATGAAGTTCAGCTTAGCACCTATTTCATTCCTTGATTTTAACTTTGGTCTGTATCTGAAAATTTATCACCATCCCCCAAGTCATCTAGATTTTCTCCTATATTATTTCACAGTTTTGTGTTTTTACATTTAAACCTATGATCCATTTTGTGTTCACTTTTGTGAGGGAGTAAATTCTGTGTCTGGATTTATAATTTTACCTGTGGATGGCCAGTAGTTCTAGAAGAATTTTTAGAAAAGACTGTCTTTTCTCCATTGTGTAGCCTTTACTCATTTGTCAAAGATCAGTTGACTATATTTATGAGTGTCTATTTCTGGTCTCTCTATTCTGTTTCATTGATCTACTTGTCCATTCTTTCACCAGTACCACTCTGTCTTGATTACTGCAGCCTTATGGTAAGACTTGAAGTCAGGTAGTATCACTCTCCAGCTCTATTCTCCTTTAATATTGTGTTTCTATTTTGTCTCTCTCTATAAACCTTAGAATCAGTTTGTCAATATCCACAAAATAACTTGCTTTTTTTGTTTGTTTACTTAGTTTGGATTGCATTGATTCTATAGACTAATTTGGGAAGAATTGATATCTTGGTGGTATTGAATCTTTATTCATGAAATGAACATGAAAGATCTCCCCATTTATTTAGTTCTTTGATTTTTTTTTTCTCAGAGTTTTGTAGTTTTTGTCATATAGGTCTTGTACATATTTTGTTTGATTTATGCCTCGTTATTTTATATTTGAGATGCTAATAGTGTGTTTTAAATTTCAAATTCCACTTATTCTTTGCTACTGTATGGGAAAGTGATTGCCTTTGTATATTTATCTAGTATCCTGCAACCCTGATATAATCACTTTTTAGTTATACAAAATTTCTTGTCAATTATTTGGCATTTTCTGCGTAGATTATCATGACATCTGCAAACAAACACAGTTGTATTTCTTGCTTTCCAATCTGTGTTCCTTTTCTTTTTCCTCATCTTATTGCATTAGCACAAACCTCCAGGATGATGTTTAAATGGAGTGGTGAGAGGTGATGTCCTTGCCTTATATCTGATCATCATGGGAAATCTTCAAGTTTCTCACCATCAAGTGTGATGTCAGCTGAAGTTTTCTTGTAGGTGTTCTTTATCAGGTTGAGGAAATTTCCCTCTATTGCTAGTTTTAAGAGAGTTTTTATCATGAATGGGTGTTGGAATTTTTTCAATTGCTTTTTTCATAATCCAGTCATTAATATAATCATCTTTTCTTAAGCTTACTAATGTTATAGGTTACATTAATTGATTTCTGAATTTTGAAACAGCCTTGTATATAAAGAATATAACATTGGAGTTCACATCATGGGGCGGTGGAAACAAATCCAGCTAGGAATCATGAGGTTGCGGGTTCAATCCCTGGCCTTTCTCAGTGGGTTGAGGATCCGGTGTTGCCTTGAGCTGTGGTGTGGGTCACAGATGTGGTGTTGCTGTGGCTGTGGTGCAGGCCGGCAGCAACAGCTCCGATTGGACCCCTAGCCTGGCAACCTCCATATGCTGCAGCTGCAGCCCTAAAAAGACCAAAAAAAAAAAAAGAATAAAGCATGACATACAATCATGGTGTATAATTCTTTATACACATTGTTGGATTCAATTAGCTTAGATTTTATTGAGAGTTTTTGCATCTATATTCATACTGGAGATATTGGTCTGTAGTGTCTTTTCTTATAATGTTTTTGTCTGGTTTTGGTATTAGGGTAATGCCGGCCTCACAGAATGACTTAGGAAGTACTCTCTTGGCTTCTATCCTCTAAAAGATGTTATAAAGAACCAATGCAATTAATTTCTTACTTAAATGTTTAATGGAATTCACCTGAGACCCCATCTGGGCCTGGTGCTTTCTGCTTTGGAGTTTATAATTATTGATTCAATTTCTCTAATTGATATTCAGATTGCCTTTTATTCTTATGTGGGTTTTGGTAAATTGTGTCTTTTAAGCAATTGGCCAGTTTCATCTAGGTTATCAAATTTGTGGGCAGAAAGTTATTATTCTTTTGCTGTCCACAGGATCTGTAATGACATCCCTTATTTTATTTTTGATGTTAGTAATTTGTGTCCACTCTTATTTTTCTTAGTAAGTCTGGATAGAGGCTTATCAGTTTAACTGATATTTTTCAAAGAACCATCTTTTGTTTCTATTGATTTTCTCTAATGATTTCCTATCTTCATATTCATGGATTTCCATTCTAATTCTTATTCTTTGCTTCTACTTGCTCTTATTTTTTATTTGTTGTTTTTCTAGTTTCCTGATGTGGAGACTTAGATTGTTGATTTTAGATCTTCCATCATTTTTAATATTTGCATCCAGTGTTACAAATTTCCCTCTAAGAACTACTTTTACTGCACATCTGACACATTTTGGTAATTTGAGTTTCCATTTTCACTTTCAATGAGTTCAAAATATTTAAAATTTCTTTTGAGATTTTTTTATTTGATCCATGTGTTATTTAGAAGTGTTTTATTTAATCACCACAAATTTTTCAATTTTCCAGTTATCTGTTACTGATTTCTAGTTTAATTCTACTGTGTTCTGAGATTAGGCACTACATTATTTTTATTTAAAAAATTTTAAGGAATGCTTTATGGCCCACACTGTGGTATCTTGGTGAATATTCCATATGAGATTGAGAAAAATGTATATTCTACTGTTGGATGAAGTTGTCTTTAGATGTCAATTGATAGTGTTGTTGAGTGCAGCTATGTCCTTACTTATTTTCTGCCTGTAAGATTTGTCCCTTTCTGAAAAATGGTTGTTGAATTCTTCAACTATGATAATGATTCATCTGATTTTCTTTACAAGACTATTAGCTTTTGTGTCACACAGTTTGGCATTCTGTTCATAGGCATTGGGTTTTTTATTGTTATTTTTTTAAGAGAAGCAATTATTACAGAACCAAATGATAAACATCATAGACAATTTTTATATTAAAAAAGAATTATTGAAGTGGAGGTTGCTGAGAATTGCACATGTGGTCATTTTACAGTTATTTGCAAGTAGTAAATATGGATTAAAAGAAAACCCTTAAAGCCTTAAAATTTACAGAACATTTATGCCAGTTGGGCTCTCATCCACATATGAAAGAACTTTTAAAACAAGTCTAACAAAAAATAACTATCACACGAGATCTACAGAGTACTACAAAATAAAAGCAGGAAAAAAGCACACAGGCCAAATAGATTAATAACACCATCATTTAAAAAGTTCCCACAGATCAGATGAAAACTAACCAAATACTGAACCAAGAATAAAAATACAAAGGAGGGGTTAAGTAAAATTTTTTTCTAAAATGGTAAAATAGATGAAGAAAAGCTTTTCAAAGAGAGGACAAAATAACAGATGCCTATAGAAACAAAACTAACTTCTAAAAAATGAAAACTAAATTAAGGGGAGCATATATGAGAATAGATATGGCTGAAATTATAGTACTGGCTTTGTCTTGGTCTAGGTGCTCTAGAGAATAGAACCTAAGGGTGGAAAGTATGCTAATACCTTATTGAGGTATGAATTTCAGAGTAGCAAGAACACATAGAGGTAGAGAATGAGAGAAAGAAAATACATGATAGTGCATTACTGAGTTCTACAGAAAATATACCTGGTTGTTTTTGTGGGACATGTACAGGAAGACTGTATGGGACTACTGTGACTCAGAGCATTCAGTTAAGGGGAATTAGAGAGAAATCTATGTTCTGATTCCTTTTAGTCTTCCTCTTCTTATTGGCCAAATTAGGCTCATGGGTATTTACTCTCCTTCACTGCTGGGTTGTGCAACATCACCCCACCAGTAAGTCTCTGGGCAAGCCAGTGCCATGTATCATGATGCAGCACTTCATTTGAGTCTGGAAGGGCTGAGGGAAACCAGAGCTTCCATCACCCCAGTTGGTTGGCTTGGATACTGGAATTCCCTCTGCTCCCATTATGGTGGAAGAGTTGGAGACTAGCCATCCTTTCTAGGAATTATGAAATAAATAGAAACATTAATAGATGGATCAGGAAGCCAAAGCCTAGAAGGCAAAGACCAGCTAGATAAATCTGGGAAGCTCACAAATTATATCTAAAGTGTCAATCCCTCCCCATACTCATATCCTGTATCCTCTATGATATTTGATCTATACAAATATATGAAAATAAGATACTGTCACTTCATCCCTCAGAGGAACAGTAAAAATCCAATGCTCCTTGGTGGGGGTCAGTTATAATATCCTAAGGCGGCTTACAAATGGTTCAATAAAACCAGGTCCTCACGGCTGGAGTTCTCCCAAGACTATAAATTATCATCTCTGCCTACATGAACAATCTGGATTTTTCAGAAGGAACCTAACTTCTGTAGGTTTCCTGCCCGGTGGCTTTCATCTCCAGTGTGTCTGAAATTTTAATTGCATTGCTCTTGTAAGGATGCAGTTATTGAAATTGCCCCATTCACAGTTATCATTGAAGTTGGAAACAATGAGATACCTTAATGAATGCCCTGAATCTGAAGTGTGTATTAGTAACCTTAGCTCCTCATGATAATTGGGGTCAATCATCCCAGGAAAAGCATCCTTTCTTTGCCCTCTGGCTCCCTGGTGTTTGTTATATATTAAGGTTCAATCAAACTCTTAAGGTATTCTTTAGCTAAATATATACTGGTCATATCCTACCACTATTACCAGAAACTAGAATGTCAAATCCATCTGATTCTAAGGATGCATGGAAGAGATGTTCTAATAGGGAGCATTTAGGAAAGGGATACTCTTTCTTCTTCCACTTCTTTGCAGACTTGTACATTCTGGTGACACAGTGTCATATTTTTATCATTGATGTAGTGACTAAGTGCATCCTGCAGAAGAGCACTCAAACATTGTAGGATGTCCCTGAGGTTAATCCTTAGTTGGGAGTTCAGTATCCCATTCAGCCATTCTATCAGGTCAGTTATCGGAGTGATCACACACTTGATAATGAGCCTACTGGAGCAGCTTTTGGTGTGAAGCAATCTGTGTGGGATGCCACATCAAAGCATAAGGAATTCTATAAACCCTTGGGTGATACTGTTTTTAGAGGTACTACAGGAAGATAAGATAGATTCATATTTGGAATACAAATTGTTTTGGTTGGTGAATATCACTGCCCTCTTTAAGGTGAAATGAGTCCGATGTCATCAGCAAGCCTCCAAATGCCTGGAGAACTCAGCATCAGTCCTTCCCTATGGCAAACTGGGTGCTCTGGCTCAGCAGTGATAGCAGCTAGATTAGCTTTCATGTGAAAGAGCCATATGTTTGATTCCACATATATCCTTCATCCCTGCCACCATGGCCATTCTCTTAGTAGAGTAACTATGTGAGAATATGAGTGGTTGAAGAGAGACAATGCTAATTCATTATTTTCATCTGGTCCCTGAGAGCATTCTCTGAAGTGGATGCTGAGGGACAAAGATATGAGACACAACAGTCTTTCTGGCCTCTTCAACCTTGTAACTCCATGCTTCCAGTTTAAATCTTCTTCCTTCCAGGTTGCCGATCAATCAGCCAGTCTACTTGACCACCAGAATTTGGCTTATACCTCATTCATCTCTTTCTCCAGGCAGAACCTGTACCTTTCTCTATTGGGAGACTTTCCCCTCAACACTATTTTCATCGGGGTGGGGATACTCAGTGGGGCTCTAATATGGTAACAGTTCATTTTTCACTAATGTAAACATATCCTTTAATGAGGATTAGTCCCACAACATTTACTTATCTACAAATTGGTCATCAGAAGGAGCCCCTCAGCCCATGGGTGTGAATTTAGAGAAAGGCTCTGTTGCATCATTGAGTCTGAACTATCCATAGAGCCCAATCCAGAATGCAGGGCTTAACTTACAGGCTGTATTGATTCTCTGCATACCTGACTTTTTTAATTCATCAGATCTAATGATGGCTAGATCTCATGGGCAGGTCGTGTTGCCATATGTTTTTCCAATGTAGGTTCTCCATGTTTACTTAGGGTGTAGTACCAGACCAAGGGCATGTTTTTTTTCCCCAAATAGTACATAGGTCATGGCTATAGAAGCATTACCATCCTTCAAACCCCTGGATATATGTACTCCAAGTAGCACATTAGGGCTTACAAGACTTCTTTCATGATTCTTAACCAACCCAGATACATAAAGTAACATCTTATTTGCCATGTCTTGTGTCAAAAGTTAGCTTTTACTAGAGTACGGACCTGCCACAGACCCTGCTGTGTTCAATCCTACTTGAACATGGCACCATTGTGTATCATCTAATAAAGATGTTAGAGAATGTTCCCAAGTGCAGTACATGTTTATAAATTCACTAAGATTTTCAGCTCTTTCACAGGGTAGGAGGTACGGGGCAGTGAGTAGGGGTGGGGAGCAACAACTTGTCTTTTGCCTTGTTGGTGATGTCGCAGCAGGACTCAGACCTCTGGATTCCTAAAAACTTCACTCATGTCCCATGCATTGAGTTCACTTCCTATGCTCTGGCACATACATATCTTACAAGGACATCTAGCCCCAGAGGAAAAAAGGTGAATGATGTAAACAAAGTGCTAAAAATGCAAATGGATCATAAACATGAAAATATTTTCAGCCTCATTTACAAGAAGAAAAATGCAAATTAAAATTTACTTTGATACTATGTTTATCTTCCAGATTATCAAAGAACAAAAAGTCTGTGTTAGGAAAAATAAGAAACAGACTCACATACTCTTGGACTGTAAATGAGAAAAATATCTATGGCAGTCGATGTAGCAATATCTCAAAATATCAAAAATATATGCCATTTTCCTAGCAATTCCTTTCCTTATAATTATCATGCTGATAATCTTGCATTTGAGAAAAATGATATTATGTAAAGAATTATTAAGTAGTACTTCATTTATAATTAACAGTTTGACAAGTGATTTAACAACGGGCTGGTTAAATAGTGTTATTCAAAGGATAAAGACTTTTAGAAAGAATGATATAGATCTTTAGCTCCTCATATGAAATGATATACAAAATATAAGTGAAAAAATAAGTACTGAACAATATATATGGCCTATTACCATTTCTGTTTGCCTCTATTTATGAAGACTCTCTGAAACAATGTTCAAGAAACTCATTTATATTAAAAGTGGCTACCTCATGTGTGGGAAGTTGATTTTTTCTATGACAAGGATGTAAAACTCTTTTTTATCTGTATACTTATTTATCTCTTTTGAATTTTTTCCTATGTATTCATTTTCTAAAATCAAAATAAATCCTACCTAATTCAACTTAAATGTTAATGCATATCAAGGCTTTGCTCCGTCTTCTAGCTAAGATTTGAGCAGCAGCTTGAGGACTTTAGAGTAGGAAAGAGAGTAAGAGTAAGATGTTTATTCCTTCTTCCTTTATCTCCTCCCACTTGACAGTTGAGATAATGGGGAAAAAAGGATTAAATAAAAAAATTAAAATTCTTATGAGTTTTTCAAGGAATAGGGAAATTCATATACTGTTGATGGAGTTTAAATTTGTTAAAATAGTGACAAAAATTTGGCCATATATAATGAATTTTTATGGAATTTTACAGAGGCTGTTCTTATTGTGGTTTGCACACCCATTGATCTGCTCTTGTAGCATTAAAACTCTGGCTATCTCATTACTTAACATGGGTAATTACTTAACTGACCTCCTTTGGGATGCCTCTGTATGCCTCAGAGTAACACTAGGTGCTATAACAAATAAACCCTTGAATATAAGTGGTGTAATAAAATACAATATTTCTTTTCCATTTAAGAATCTAATAAAAATATCACTAGTCAGTGGAGTTTAGGAATAAGTGTGAAGGCTTTTGTTTTGCATTCATTGAAACCCATACTATCAAGGCTCTGGCCTTTTTGATATAACTTTGTAAGATTAATTGGGCATGCTATAGAGCCAGTGGAAGAGGGGGATGCATGGTTGGCTTGCAATGTGGGAGAATTTTATGGATCAGGCCTGGAAGTGGAATGTGCCACCACAATCTATTTTGTGGACCTGGCCTCATTTAAATAGGCAGATATTATTGCAAGTGAAGCTTCAAAATGTAGTCCCAGGCTGGTCAGCTAGTATTCAGTGAAAATCCTATACCACTGAAACTCAAGCATCACATTTTTGGTCAGCTACTTTTTTCTGCCACATGCCCTTCAGCAATTTCCCATGTCACTTGCATCACATAACCCCTTATTGCTGAAAGGTACTGTTGTCTTTCTCTTGCAGCATCTACTCTTAGGCAAAGCATATTAAATATAACACAAGCTGGCTATCTTTTCTACTTTGCCCAAGGGAAACTTAAACTCATTTCCAAGTGGGAAAGTGCCAGTGGCGTGTGTGTGTGTGTGTGTGTGTGTGTGTGTGTGTGTGTGTGTTTATTCCTCACTCCAGGGCACATAGAAAAGTATTCTAAGAACTATTTCACTATGATCCATTCTAACATATTTGGTGGGAACTCAGGATTCTCTGGTTAGCTAAGAATCAAAGCTAAAATACTGCATTTAGTGGGTTGTCTGGAAAGCAGATGTTGATTCAGAGTGAGTAGTACAAAAGACGCACTTGGAAGTGGTGCTGGATAAATGCTTATGGAAGTTCCAAAGGAGAGGAAACAGGACTGGGACCAAAAAGTTTTCAGATACAGATGCCAATCTGACATCTGTGAAAGGAAAGGCTGGAGGAAACAGCATTGGTAGGGAAAAGATCAGATAGCCAAATATGTCTGCAAAAGGGTTAGTCCCATGGGGAACACTACAGCAGAGCTTCCCAGTTAAAAGAATTCCATATATGTTCAAAATAGCCAGACTCTAGTAATGCAACATTAATCATTGGTTAGGTCTAGGCAAAAAAATGCATGTGGATTCATCTTGATAGATGAGGTAAACTCTGTTTTTTGTTTGTTTGGTTGGTTTGGGTTTTTTTGTTTTTTTGTTTTGTTTTTTTTTGGCCACATTGTGTGGGAATTTCACTGCCGGGGATTGAATATGTGCCATAGCAGTGACCCAAGCCACTGCAATGATAATGTGGGATCCTTAACCTGTTGAGCCACCAGGGAACTACATGATGTAAACTGAAGGCTGTCAGCTATAAGCCCTCTTGAAGTTAAATAAGCAGTTCATTTGTGGAAGGAGATTTGAGCTAAAATCTCTGTGGCTGCTTTAGCTCTAGATACCAGATTCTCATTATTTCATGTCCCTTCAATTTCTATGAATATGTTCTGTTGGATTGATTACTCCTCACTTAACCTGGAAGGAACAGCTGATTCTTTAACCAACCACCATCTTATCTCCATACCTTCACCTCAATTGCATGGGTAAAGAAGAGGGTATTTCACAGAACTTCTGTTAGGAAGCTAGCTTTCTATTTTACAGAAAGGATGAAAATGGCTTATATAGTTCTGCCTTAGTAATGACTTGTATGGTTCTGGTCTTAGCAATGGCTCAGGAAACTTCTAAATACAAAGAGAATGTCTGGCACTTGTTAGTATTCTTGGAAATGGGAAAACTTGGGCCATTTTAATATTTCGACAAGAGCCAAAAAAGTGGGGAAAAGGTGGTCAAAGAAAGAAAATAATAAAGTTCCCAATGAATTAAAGATATTTAACTTATATAATGAATTCAAAGAAGAAAAGTTAACAGCAAAGATGAAATAACAGAACTTCTCCAAATGATTAAAGGACATATGTCTGCAAATGGAAAGAAGCCCCTGACACCTAGCAAAATAAAAGATCCACATAAAGTGACTTTTTATCTACCATGTGTGTGATTCCTCACAAAATCTGGCCTTTAAATTCCTTGATTCCTTCTCCTCGAAGATCTGACTTTTCACCCTATTTCAGGTACAGTGTCCATGTTCATAGCATTAATATTTTAATGTACAAAATAAATGCGTTTCCCTAATAATTTCATTTTCAGCACC
This sequence comes from Phacochoerus africanus, assembly GCF_016906955.1. NCBI lineage: Eukaryota > Metazoa > Chordata > Mammalia > Artiodactyla > Suidae > Phacochoerus > Phacochoerus africanus. Next base: position 35,518,952 of record NC_062553.1, read on the forward strand.
CCAGCCTATGGTCACAATATTTTAAGTTACTCCCACTTTATAAAAACACACCCTTCCATAATGAACTCACCATGCACTGAGCCTATGATGTTGATGCTCCTCAGTACCATCTCCGGTTTCAGTAACATGCTAGGACGATTCATAGGGCTTCAGATGCACTCATCCTAATTGCCAAAAATTTATTAGAGCAAAAGGATACCAAGCAAAATCAGCAAATAGAAAGGGACATGGGTAAAAGTTTGGAGGAAACCAGGTGCAAGCTTCCAAGAGTCCTTTCTTAGTAGGGTCACAGAAGCAATGACTTGTTACAACATGTATGAAAGTTTACTAAAGAAGCTCATTAGAGACACAGTGCCTAAGGATTTTGTTGAGGACTGGTCATGTGGGTACCCTAGCATGTCTCAAAATTTTAGCCTTGGAAAAGGAAAGCATATGTTTAGCCTAAAATCATTTTGTTGGCACACACAGTTTAGATACAGTAAGTTGTTTTTATCAGGGAATGAGGAAAAACCTCCCCATATCCAAGCTTCTAGATGCTAACCAATAGCCAGTTATAACTAGGACTTTCAAAGAATAGCAATCTCAGGTGTACTATGTATTAACATAGGTGTGCTATGCTAAATACTTTCTGCCCACACTAAAAGTTTTTCACGCCCTTCACCCTGTCATGTTCTGATAACCTTTCTTCCTGAAGTCACAGTCTATGGTCTATCAGTATAAGCATTCTTGTACGTAACCTAGATCCCCTTCCTGTTGTCTATTTATGTGACATTGGGGGAATGAATCATGATTAAATCCAAGTCTCAATTTCTTGCAACTTTGTATGATAAGAAAAAAACATACACAACCCATACAGTAAGTTCATGACCAATGCACCTGTATTTCTTCCCAGAAATTCTAATGAAATTCTTTAGTTTATTGTATTGTTTCTCATACTATGGTCACTGAACCTATGGACCAGCACTATCTGGGAACTTATTAGAAATGTAAGCTTTCGGACCTTACTACAGATCCACGATTCAGAAGCTCTAGAGAAGGACCCATGTATCTATGTTTTAACAAGCTCTTTGGGTTGTTTTGATGCATGTCGAAGTGTGAGAAACTGTTCTTGAATATTTCTCCTCATAATCTTTTAGGAATATACTTTACATGTTCCCTTCTTCAACTCAAATTGCTGGGAACACTGCTCCCATCTTTCTTCTCAGTCAATGCCCTTGCTATTTATTTTACTGAGAAAATAGAAATAATTAGAAAGAACTTCCCTATGCTCTCTTTTGCCCATGCTTCTAACCTATGCCCATATTATCTGCCTTTGCTCCTTTTATTATAGAAAACCTGCTATATCCATTTGTGCCCTGCATTTCATCCTCCCTGCCTAAGCATTTAATTGTCTCACTTTCTCTTCAACATCATCAATTCCTTTCCACTGAATCATCTCCATTAACATTCAAATATGCTGTAATGTCTCCAACAACAATTAACAGCACCTTGACCTTGATCTCTTGCAACCTCTCTATTTCAGTGATCCATTTACAGCAAAAAAATTAAAAAGGAAATACATACTTAATAACTCTAATTCCTTTCCTCCCATTCTCTCTAACCTACTTTAATTAATCTCTCTCTGTACCATCCACAAAACACCTCTAAGTATACCAGTATTCACCGTACTAAATATAGTGAATTTATCATTTTTTAGTCCTAATGTTATCACTGTCATTTTATAAGTTGGTTCAAGGTCCCTTTATATTCTGTTATCTAGAATAGCTGCCCTATTTCCATATGAGTCACTCTCTTGTAACTTCATATTTCTGCTCAAATATGTTATTCATGTAGCATAACACTAATAGCAAATACTATGATCAACGATTATCTATCAGACATGTTTTTAAACACTTTAAGTTTTAATACAATCCCAATTGTTAAGATAGAGAAACTGAGACACAGAGAGGTATATTAATTTTTCCAATCACACTGTCAGTAGCAGTGGAGCCACATCAGAGTTCAAACCCAAGCAATGTTGCATGACCTTAAGCCCTAAGCCATATTTGTTGTATGGGTTTTCCAGACTTCCTATCCTAATTAACTATCATCATCTTGCCCTCTCTATCCTTCTCTACTTTGTATTCCTCTATAGCCTTTCTTATCATCTTTGGCAGAGAATGTCAAGTGTTCCCTCAAAATTGTTTTTGTTTTATCTTAAGCATACAACTCAACTACATTTCCTAATCCCTCTTGCAGTTAGTTGGCCACGGAATTGACTTCTCTCCAAGGGCACATGGTCATAAATGATGTGAGTCACTTCTAAGCCTGGCCTGTAATAACCTCCAGATGCTCAGAGATGGATTTATTGTGAAACTAATGAAGCTTAATATTCAGGGATCTTGCTCAATTCAAATTCTTTCATGACTCATGAAGGGCCTCAGAAATGTACCTACATGCTCTCATAAAAGATAAATTTTAAGATATTTTCAACCCTTTAAGAAACTGGGTTGTGGAGTTCCCATCATGGCTCAGCAGTAACAAACCCAATGAATATCTATGAAGATGTCGGCTTGATCCCTGGCCCCGTTCAGTGGGTTAAAGATCCGGTGTAGGTCACAGACATAGCTTGGATCCTGTGTTGCTGTGGCTGTGGCACTGGCAGGCAGTTGTAGCTCTGATTTGACCCCTAGCCTGGGTACTTCCAAATGCCACAAATGTTGCCCTTAAAAGCAAAATAAAAAAAAAGAAAGAAAAAGAAACTGAGTTCTTTCTATTCTGACTCTGTCACATTTCATCTTTTGTTGTGCAAAGTTAGAGTGATGGCAGGTTTTTGGGGATCTGTAAAGGGGAAAGTTGAATTAATGTTATACGTGAATGGGATTTGGGAAGATGTGTGCATATGTTTTGCTTTTTTTTGAATCTATATTTAATTTATAGCCATCCAGATGTATAAATGGTTTTCATGACTTTTTAAATCAATAACTGTACTGATACACCCAGAATCATAATACAGATGAATGACTCTGTCCCATGGCACTCAGCATCAGACTCACATGGATGGAGGAAAAAACCAGGTTTGAAATTCAGGGTTTCAAAGGCAGTCTATGGAAAATTATTCCAGTTATGAGATACGTAAAATTAAATGAGCAAGATTCACTTCTCACTGAAACTTAGTAGAATGAAAGTATTCTCTTGTCAAGAATAGGAAAAGCAAATGACTCCTAAACATAAAAAGAAAAATATTATAATAAACCCCCACACAATGTGTTGAGTTGAACTACTAAGATTTGGAGGTTTTTTAGAGCATTTGCTATTACTTATCACAATAAAATATAATACTCAACACCTTATATATTTTCATTTTGTTCATATGAGCTGCATGGTGTTAGAGTCTTTGCTATTTGTTCACTACATGATCCCCTGCAATTAAAATGGAACATGATATATAATAATCTTCCAGCATATATTTTTGAATATGTAGACATGTCTTAGTATAACTGCAGAACACCAAAGATAGAATACTGTAGAAGTTTCCAGGGAGGAAAAAAATTAACAGATTTTTTATTAATGAGTAAGACTCAGACCAACTGAACTTATCAGATATGCAGAATATTACAAGACAAAGGAGTGACATTTCTATTGCTGGATAACAGATTACTATGGATTTAGTGGCTTAGAACCTCACGCATTTTTATCTCAAAATTTCTGAGGGCCCAGAGGGTTTGCTAGGTGTTTTGCTGAAGGTTCACAAGACTGCGATTAAATGGTTGGCCAGGCCTGTGGTCTCATCTGAGGCTTGGCGTTTCTTTCTACTGTTTAGAATTTAGTTCCTTGCAGTGGTATGACTGAGACCCTCAGCTATTAGGGACCATCCTCAGTTTGCTGCAGGTGGACCTCTCCAGGACATGGCAATTTTCTTCTTTAAGGACATCATGAGAGTATCTCACTGTTTTGAATCTCTGTCTTCAAAGAACTTCTCAGATTTATTGTAAAGGCTTTACCTATAATATGGTCAGGGCCACCCAGGATACTTGTTCATTTGATTAATTCAAAGTCTACTGTTGAGGGGCCTTAATTACATCTGTAAAATACCGTTACCTTTGACATAGAGCATAACCTAATCACAGGAGTGAAATCCAGTTACATTCCCATGTCCCATTCATACTCAAGGAGAGGGGATTATACAAGGAATGACAATAGGGGCTAAGAAACTTGGGGACCATCTTAGAATTCTGCCTATAAAAATGCTTCTAAAGGAAATTTCTTTCTAACCTTGAATTCTACACTGAGACAAAATATCAGATATTTTAGACGTAAAAACAGGGAGTTTCTTCTGTGTGGCAAAGAATTAACACAGTAAGCCTGCTGTTGCTCTTTAGAAGGGCACGCTTGTGGAGTTGTCCTTGGCTGATATTTGGAAAATTGGCTTTTGGAATGTTTTCTATGTTACTAATCTATAAGGTTATTTTGTATGCCTGAGCACTGAACCCTGATGTACCAAGATGACTAGATTATTTGTTCAAAGATGTGATTTTTGGTAAATGCCTCTTTTTCTTTTGAGATTCTATAATTTTTGTAACTTTGACCCTAGTAGCAAATGTCCTTGTGGCCAGCCCCCCATTAAAAGTACTGTATTGTGAGTCTCAGGTTGGCTTCCCTCGGCCACAACATTTTACAAATGTTGCTACATTTCATTGCTGGAGAAAGAAGCATGTTGTTTGTAGCCCCAAGACCCCCTACCCTGGGAGGGAAAACTTGGAAATCTGTTCCTGATGTTCTCCAGACTCTGCCTGATGGGTCCTTTTTTGTTGCCAAACCATCTTTGTATCTTTTCAGTGTAATTTACCATAGCCTCAGGGTCCTGTGGGTCTTTCTAAGGAGTAGCCAAATAGGATGTTGTTGCAGGATCCCTAAATTACCTACATACACCTTATTATACCAGAAAGCCACCAAAAAAATTAAGGTGTAAGTCAAGAAAGACGAAAATATATTCAGGAAACAGTGGATAGAATTTATAAGGTCAGTAAATCCAAGGCACAGAATAACAGCTGTACATCAGCTTGGAGAACAGCCAGTCTTGACTGAAGTCAGAGATTATAGATAGATCACAAGTAAAGAGATGCTATAATCGAGATTGTAAAAAATATGAGAATATAAGGAAATCCAACACTATAACAAAAGTGAAGCAATTGGCAAAATCATAGAAAGCAAAAATTGTATAAAAATAATTGCCCAATATTAAGGGAAAATGTATCATGAATTTTAAATAATTGTTAAGTAATGAAAATTATTATGTATTTTAATTAAAACATGTGAATTTTTAGTTCATGTTGTTCCAGGGCTCATTACTTTGAACACAAGAGGGTGAAATGTATTATTTTAGCATATTATTAGATACAAGTCTAATATTGGAGAGAGACTGTAAGCCATTAATAATGTAAATGATCTTTAATCCTTTTCATTTTAATAGCTTTTGACTTAAAGAACCAAAAAGACAAATGTTGGTAGTTATTAAAGAATCAAAATAAATATTAAACTTCACTATGTAAAACTAAAATGTTAGTAGCAGAATTTAGGAGTTGCAACGCGAGAAAGAATAGGAGAATTAGTACCACAGTCTTTCATTGTGGAGGGCCAAATGTTACCATAAACATTTAAGGAAAAAAAAACCCTTATATTTAAAGTTTAAGAGAATAACAACTAAAATAATAATAGCACATGTAACAAGTATTAAAATGGGGTAATCTACAGTAGGATCCTAATCTTTTATGTCAGGGAATGAATACATAGTGTCTAAAGTTGAAAATCAATACATGTAGCCTATATATGTGTATATATATATATGATATATTTTATTAAAATATACTTTAGTAAAATATCTTTCATTAACATATATTTTAATATAAATATTTTACTAAAATATATTTATTAAAGCAGATATTTTAATTAGAAATCTAAAAATTATCAAAAACTCTTCTTTAATATTCATCATGCTCACATGTATATTCATTGATTTATATAAAAACTTTAAAGGAGAGGAATATTAATGGGAGCTGGCTACCAGCATGCCAATGTGAAAGTAACAGTTTTATTAAAGTAGTGGAATAATATGGGTTTTTTCATTTCGGATTTTAAGTTCTTTGATATTATTACATTGTTTTTAACTTTAAAACATAAATTTATATTAAACCTTTACAAAATTCGTTAGAATCTTAATACTGGAAGGACAGAGATTTTAGTTTTTCTGCTCTAAGAACACAGAACAATGATTGGCATTTAACAGATGTTCCGCAAACATTTGTTGAGCGAATGCAGTTTGAATTCAACAAGTAGTTCTTAATCATCTCCTACACAAAAGGCAATATTTAGGTTCATTGACTCCAACTCTAATCACCCTCTTTTTACGAACCTCATTTTGATTCTACTTTAATAATTTAATTTCATCCCTATTGTTCCGTGACCTTTTGTTTCATAGGGTTTACATCCATGGAAACCTAAAATATTTTAATATTATATTTGACTTTCCCAGGGAACTGCCATTTATGAAAAATACTGGAGAAAGAGTAGGACTTGCATAATTATACTATTACAGATACGGGCAGCAGCATTTAGGAGAACTTGGTGTGTCAGAGGATAGAAAGATATTTGATATGGTTAAAATGTAGAGTTTGAGAGGTGAACATAGTCAGAGTGTTTCTAATCATGAGAAAAAAAAATGAAAGAACAATATAAGCCATTCAAGTACATTTGTGTTTCAAAACCATCTATACAGCTGCAGCCAAGGCAATTCTTGAGGCAACACTGAGAGCTATTGCTAGGGTATTGGGGATAAAGAAAGTTATATATATACATATACACACACACATATAATGCACACATGTGAAATGCATATTATACAGTGGGGGGTGCAATTTTCCCAGGGCTTGGTACAGTGATTTAGTAACAAAACAGAGGAACTGCACAAAACCCTTTCCTCTTAAAACCCTTTCCTGGCACCACAGGCAGAGGGGGAAAGGTCACTGTAGTCAGAAAGTGTGTCAGTAGTTTTAAGATTCAGGAGCTGCAGTCCAGGAGCTGAGTCACCCATAGCCATACTTGTACCACTCTGTTTGCTGGTGACTTCCTGGTTTGGGGGATACACACACAAAACACACACACACATATATATGTATATGTGTATATATACACACACACACATATTTGTATATATACAAATATATATAGTTTATACATACATATATATACACAAATATTTATAATAAAATTAGATAATCAAGACAATGTTTGCAGGAAGAGAGGTTGAAGGATGATCTGGGCACAATTTTTTTTTTTTTTTGAATGGTCACACCCATGGCATACAGAACGTTCCTGGGCCAGGGACTGAATCCCAGTACAACTGCAGCAGTGTTGGATCCTTTAACCTACTGCGCCCAGCCAGACACCGAACGTGCACCTCTACGCCACTGCAGTCAGATTCTTAACCCACTGTGCCCCAGCAGGAACTCCTGGGCAAAATGCTTACAGAGAATTTGAAGGGGATCAGATGCAATGTTCTGGTGAGGGTAGGGATGATGCTCTGTGTGTTCTGCCACCCACACGTGCCCGTACTTGCCCATCAGCACTAATGCCGCTAGTCTATTTCAGGTCACATCTGTATCTTTAGGGAAGAAATTTCACAACTTGCTACCCACTCCCGTGCCTGTTGTAGGTGATCAGAGACATTTATGCGACTAAGAATGAACTATGTAGGGAAAAATACTGTGGAAACTCTTGGGGCTTTGTAGTGGCTTTTTGAAACCTTCTCACCATTACAGGTTTGTCTAGAAGTTATCTCCCTGCACAAGCTTTACTTTGACATATTATCTTATTATACATTAAAAAGAAAAGTGGGGGGAGTTCCCTGCGTGGCACAGTGGTTAACGAATCCGACTAGGAACCATGAGGTTGCGGGTTCGGTCCCTGCCCTTGCTCAGTGGGTAAACGATCCGGCGTTGCCGTGAGCTGTGGTGTAGGTCGCAGACACGGCTCGGATCCTGTGTTGCTGTGGCTCTGGCGTAGGCCGGTGGCTACAGCTCCGATTCGACCCCTAGCCTGGGAACCTCCATATGCCGCGGGAGCGGCCCAAAGAAATAGCAAAAAGACAAAAAAAAAAAAAAAGGAAGTGTCTGGCATGATAAAGCATAGAGTTATTCTTGAAATCTTATTTTTGAATTACTATTCTGGAAATCATTCATGTTAATAAATTGGTTTGCAGAAAGACTTCCTATGTTATGGCCAGCAAATTCTATTTAAAATAGATAATGTGCACATGCACACATACACAACACATTGATATAAGATAATAAAAACATCTACAGTGGAGTTCCCATCATGGCTCAGTGGTTAATGAAACTGACTGGTATCCATTAGGACATGGGTTCCATCCCTGGCCTTGCTCAGTGGGTTAAGGATCCCGCATTGCCATGAGCTGTGGTGTAGGTCGCAGATGCAGCTCAGGTCCTATGTTACTGTGGCTCTGGTGTAGGCTGGCAGCTTCAGCTCCAATTCATCCCCTAGCCTGGGAACCTCCATATGCCATGGGTGTGGCCCTAAAAAGACAAAAGGCAAAAAAAAAAAAATCTAGGGTAACAACATCCAATTACACTATCCATCATTTCAAATAGTGTTCCTTTATAAACCAGGACACAGACCAAATTCATAATTCTTTTTTTCTTTTCTTTTTTCCTTCTTTTCTACCAAGTTCATAATTAAAATGGACTCATTTCATTGAATAATATCCTTCATTTTGAATATGAATGCAAGTTTGTAATATTATACTTATGCCCATGGTAATTGTCTCTGACAAAATTTCTCTGCTGCCCCCAAACTAGCCAAGTGCTCATTGCCTCGGCACCTTCCTTGCTTACTGGTGACTGTAAACCAATAGTGCCCCTTTCTGGAATTACTCAGTGAATAAATGATAAGGGAACTTTTAGGTTAACAGGAGAGCAGAGATTGTGCAACGTCAAGAGAATGCTTTGTTATAATATCTGGTCAATTATTATAGATACGTTTGTCTTCCCATCATTAAGGAATTACCGTCTAATTTGACTTTCTTCGATGCAATTTTTAGGAAGTTGCTAGACCCGTGATGACTGCAGCAAGAATAAGGAGCAGTTAATGAGATGCAAAGAGTCTGAAAAGCATGTTATACACTGGGAACCTGTCTTTAGTGACTAGTATGTCTTTTGTTACAAATACTTTTTCAGTGAAGATGATAAATCTTTTCTTGGATAAGTGACAGATGGTTTCGATTGGCAAATTTGCTTTCAGTAAATACATAAGGAAACAAATCTCTCATGTTTCAAAAGGGTAACATCAGGTCAAATACTTAGATTTGGATCTAATCCCTCAGCAGCTGCACAATGAGTGAATATCCTTGATCTAATACCATCTTTTAGAAAATTATCTTTGGGAAGATGTGTTGTGCATCTTATTTCAAAAGTCTGATTCATTTCCCATCCACTGTGCAAAATTGCTCCTGGGTTCTAAACCTCTCTGTATATTAAATATGTAAGCATGTGTATCGTGCATTTCTCTGTGTAAACTGATGATGGAAACACAATCGCAGGCTCAGATGCTTAGATGTTCTTCTTATTTACATGGTAATATTAAGCAATTTTCATTTCTTTGACCTTATTTTATACTGCAAAATGAGAAGATTCAAAAAAAATAAATAAATGAGGATTTCAATCCTGATTTATACAAATAAGGTTGGCTATTTATTTTCTCTCTCAAAATTATCAGAAACTAAATAGTTTATGGATAAAATAAATTCCTCTCTAAGGGGAATTTTCTAAGAGTCTTCTGACAGTCACTCTATCATTGTTTCCATTTGATTCTAAATTACAGAAAATCCTACTACTGTGACTTGTACTCCTTCTTATAAGCTTGTATTTCTCGTGTCAAGAAATTCAGAAGGCAGTTATCCAGAGCCATTAGTGTGACTTGAAAGTGCACTGGCAACTTGGAAACCTTTAACATTTTCTTTTCCTTTTTTTTTTTTTTTTTTTTTTTGTCATTTCAGGGTCACACTTGTGCCATATAGACGTTTCCAGGCTAAGGTTTGAATCAGAACTGTAGCTGCTGGCCTTGGTATCCTTTATGCTTTTGATTCACTTTTTGAACCTGTGATTTTAGCTGTCATGATCACAGGATTATTAATGTATACTGACGCGAGTTTCATTAAATTAAGAAAAAGGGAAAGTACCAAAGGAAGACAGGTCCTCCATGGAGCACTTCATGTGGCTGATCATAGCTTCAAGGGAGCCTTGGACGATATTCATTTTAGTTTTACTGCTTTGTTAACAGAAGAAGACAGGGAAAATTAATTTGACTATAGCTTTTGAGAAGTCCACCCAGTGTGTTCCATAGTTATGAAGTAAATGCTATCCTTTTAATTAGAAGAGAATGAGTCAATTTCCAAGGACAGTAGTGCACTAGAATAAAATGAAGCTTGCTCCCTAGTAGATGTTGAAAATTTGCTTTTATCTTTTCCTAGTTATGGTCATAAAGCATATATTTGCTTAGATTTGCTTGTTCTTTATTTTAAAACCTCATGTCTGTTATAGAATTAAAATAACTAATTTTTTATCTTAGAAAAAAATCACCATTACTCATTTTTGTCTTTCTTCCAGAATATAGCATTGCTTAGAATACTAATAGATACCCAGTTACATTGATCAATAAATTAATGAATATTTTAACCACTCTTAAAATATCCAGAAATGATTACCCAAGGTGGTTTAGAGGAAAATTTTTATTTATGACAGCTATCAAATGATTAATATAATTGGTTAATAAATTATGAACTTTAGATATACATGAGTAAAATTTCATATTTACACTAAAATAATACATTTAAAATTAGATTTTTGGAGATACTTTTTTGATTTCACCCCATCTTTCCTTGCTACTCGAAATAGACTTAATAGACTTAGCTATTATTGGCCTTCATGAACTTGGGTTTAACTTCTGTTCTTTCTGTGTCACTGTTGTACCAGTCTATCCAATTTAATTCCAGCTCCAAGACATGAAGGGATAGGCTGTATTGATTAATATGTTAAGAATAATTTTATTTTTGTACCAAAAGCCTAAAGGGGAATCCATAGAAAGTTTTAAAGAAAGGATGAATGAGGATTGGATACTTTCAGATGCTCACACTTCCTCTATATTATTTAATATAATAGGCCTATATACAATGCTCTCAGAAAATGCACATCTACATTCCAGTCTTAGCATTGTAGAAATGAGAGCTACCAAACTATTGCTCCCGCCTTCTCTTACTGATGAATGGAATGGTAAGATGCTAGACTATTAAGACACAGACAAATGATTCAGATTTAGAATCTGGGATCTCTATTCTCAGAGTAAATTTCAATTCAGCTTTTGCCTTAGGCTACCCATTAAATCTGATTAGGCAAAATGATCTGAAAGGGAAGATAATGGAAGACATTACTAGAACTTTTCAAGCAAGATACCTGATCTTATTCTGTTTGGGGATCAGGTCCCTTGGAGATGACCATGGCCATGTGATTTATGTTGGCCAATGGAACATGAACCTGAAATGACATATGTATTTTCCAGGTGGAAGCATTTAAGAATCATGAATGATTCTCTGTGCACACTTCCTCTGGTAATATGTAACGCATATGTTAAAATGTAATTCCATGAAATTGAGGCAGCCTGGAATGATGAGTCAAAACTTAGAAGTTGCTGTGGGGAGTCATCTAGAAACACTGTAGACTCCATGATTGATAAAGAGACTTTATTAACATTTCTGATCTTTTGGTGATGTTGTTACTGCAATATAACTAAGCCTACCTTAGCTGAACCTCTATTCTCAAAAATTTGAGAAATAAGTGATTTTAAAATATCGACCTATTTTACTAATAAAATCTAAAACAAGACATAAAATCTAAGCTTAGTATGGGGAAGAAAATGGACCTTGTAAGCAACCTCAAAAATAGGCAAACTCCTCCCTCCTTCTAGCCACAGGTAAAGCTGAAATCCCTATCTTCTCAAAAAAGGAAGGAATGGGGTCATGGGGAGAAATTCCGGACATTATGGACAGATTCACTCACTACCAAAAAGGAGAGGAGAGGAACAGAGTTGAACATGACCAGTTTATTGTTACCAAATTTTCTAATTAGGTAAAGTCAGATATCCTCCCTGACATTAGGAGGATAAGGGATAGAGAGGCCAGGAATGTGCCAGCAGCTCTACTTGTAAAAAAAAAAAAAAAAAAACCAAGATGGGGAAGAAGACTTTTGCCTGTTGCCCTGCGTGATTCTATCTGGTCCCTACCTTCTGCTCCAGTCACACACTGCATTTCTGTGTTTAATCTTGAAGGCATATGAACATACCGTTTCCTTTGAATTAAACAGTCATCTATTCTCTCTTATCTAGTCATCTCTTACTCATCATTCAAATCTCAACTCAATAGCTATTTCCCCAGTTAAACATTCTCTGCCTTCATAACTGGATCAGTTTCCTTTATTAAAAGCTTCTTTTATTGGAGCATTTATATCTTATGTACTTACCACATTCGTGATTTTATATTTATTGTGTAATTAATTTTATTAGTGCCCATATCCCTAATACGATTATAAATGGAATGATATTATGCCTATTTTGCTCATCATTTATTCTTTGTGTCTTGCATGGTGGAGCTGTTTTTTTCCCTCTCCCTTTTTCCCTCTCTCTTCTTCCTGCTCCAATTCTATTTTCTCTTCCTCTTCTTCCTTATTTTTTCTTTGATTTACCCCTCCCCATATTCATTTTATATATACACATATATTCACATCTGTATATATGTTAATATACAAATATAAAAATACATATTATGTATATCTTATGTATTTAGATACACAAAATGTGTGTAGAATGTATACATAATGTACATTAGCTAAATATTTAAAATACTTAAAAATATTTTAAAGAGATACATTCATAATTGTACACATGAGAAATATTTGGAAGGTACATGAATGTTTAAAAGCAATCTTACAAAATGACATTGGTAAATGTCAAGGAATGTCAAATTATGGAGTGGAATAGTGATGTGAAATTAAATACTTTGAAAGTAAATTACAAGGGAATACTCACCTGCCATTGCAATGATTTTTGTAAGAGTACTTTGACCAGAAGCAAAGTTTCACGGCAGTGACTCAAATTGGTTTCATTATAGATTAAATCATTAACAATATTTACATGTACTTAAGGTGTAAGTTAAGTGGTTACAACAAAGAACCATAGAATATGATGACTAAAAACAAACATTTGTTTCCCACCTACTTCCAGGTGTGGATGAGGCAGGTTGGTGGGATGGCTCTATACCACAGAATCATCCAAGTATAATCATTTCTTTCATCTATTTCACCATATGGTCACGGATGAGTTATTGTCATAATATTCAGGCCCTATGTAAGGAGATAAGAGTTTTAAGTCCAAGAAAGCATTTTTTTGTCTGTTTGTTTTTCTACAGCCAAACCCACAGCATATGGAAGCTCCCAGGCTAGGGGTTGAAATGGAGCTGCAGCTGCCAGCCTATGATCCAGCCACAGCAACACCAGATCCAAGCCACGCCTGTGACCTATAGTGCAGCTCATGGCAATGCCAGATCCTTAACCCACTAAGCTAGGCCAGGGATCAAACCAGCATCCTCATGGATACTAGTAGGGTTTGTTACCACTAAGCCACAATGAGAACTCCAGTAAAACAGATTTCATTTTAATTGAGTGACCCAAATTACCCCCGGTATGTATCTATTAACCATTACTAGTTCCAGGGAGGCTGGGAAATGTTCTGTCTAGAAAGACAGTTAAAACTCTTTTACTAAGGGAGAAATCTATATTTTGTGGAACAATAAATTATCTGCCATAAGCTTCTGTAAGAAAGGAATTCTGACTGTAAGAACCACAGCATTTCTTTAAATATTGGTTCTCTTATCTTTTTTTTTTTTTTCAGAAAGTTACTTGGTTGGAAGATTTTTCTAAAGTTTTTCATCTTTCTTAAGTAATTATTTTTTATTTCAGAAATGTAAATAAATTTGCAATTTCATAATGCACTTTACTGGAGAAGAAAGGAATTTAGGAACAGAATTATGATTATATAAAACTCATGTTCATCCTATTTCATTAAAGAAGGCTATTTTAAAAAGCAGTATTTTTCAAAAAGTTTAGGTAAATTGAAAGTGTATGTTGATTTCCTTAAGGTACCTAATATCACAATTTTTCATATTCTCTTGAGCAGTTACATGATTTTGGAGAGAAGGCTGAGGAATCCGTACACATGTACATGTTTGGGTCCAGAGAATGTGGTTCTTCTAAAAGAAACTGAGAAGATTTAGTTCTGAAGTTCTTCCTGGGGTTTTAATTGCTGCAACAGGAACTACTAGAAACATAGGTATATATATGTTCATATATTGTATATATTTCATATATATATATCATATATATCTATGTTGTGAATATATGTGGAAATAGAATTGCTGGATCATAATTATATGTTCAACTTTCATAGAAACTATGAACAGCCAGAAAGTTTTCCAAACTTCTACAAATTATCCATTGAAACTATCTGAGCCTAGGGATTTCTTTCTTTCTTTCTTTCTTAGAAGTTTTTACATTTCAGATTCAATTTCTTCAATATTTATAGAACAATTCAGTCAACCTATTACATATTGCGGGAGCTTTGGCAGTTTGTGTTTTTAAGAAATCGGGAAGTTTTCTCTAACTTTTTAAACTTATGTGCATAGAAGTGATAATATTCCCTTAGTTTCCTTTTAATAAACACAGGATTTATAGTTATGACATTATTTTTTAAATCAAATTATAGTTGACTTACAGTGTTGTATTAATTTTTGATGTTCAGCAAAGGGATCAAGTTATATGTATATATATATATTTTTTTCATGTTCTTTTCCCTTACAGTTTGTTAAAAGAATATGAAATGCGGTTCCCTGTGATATAAAGTTGTACCTTCTTGTTTATCTGTTTTATATTAGATAAAATATAATTGTTTGCATTTGTTGTTTGTATTTGCTAATCTCACACTTATAATTTATCTCTGCTCTGCCCCCTTTCCCCTTCAAAAACCATACTTTTGTTTTCTATGACTGTGGCTTTTTTCTGTTTAGTAAATTTGTGTCATATTTAAGATTCCACATATAAATTATATCATATTATATTTGTCTTTCTTTGTCTGACTTATTTCACTTAGTATGATAATCTCTAGGTCCATCCATGTTATGCCATTATTACTTCTTTAATCTTGATAATTTTCTTTGCTCTGAAGTCTTTGCTCTGAAGCCATTATTACTTCTTTAATCTTGATAATTTTCTTTGCTCTGAAGTCTACTTTTTCTGATATTAACACTGTCACTTCTGTTTTTAAAATTCACTTTTACATGGTATGCTTTTTATCTTTTTACTTTCAACCTGTCTATATCATTGTATTTGAGGAGAGGTTCTTGTAAACACAGTTGGCCATGGGGTATATGACAGTCATTCTGAATATAGTTCTTTCTGGTTAATGTGACAGGATGTAAAATCAATTTCATGTTTAGCTCACAACATAGAGGGTCATCAATCTGAAAGTGCAGTGTGTCCTTCATGGACGCACAAGAAAAGGAAATCATTCATTATACATTTCTAATTTAATGTAAAAAAGAAGTACTACTTGGAGTTCCCATTGTGGGTAGGGGGTTAAGGACCCAACGTCTCTGTGAGGATGCTGGTTCTATTCCTGACCTCACTCAGTGGGTTACGGATCGAGCATGGCCATAAGCTGTGGCACAGGTCCGATCTGGTGTTGCAGTGTCTGTGGCATAGGCTGGCAGATGCAGATTTAACATTTCATCATAATTTAAATATTTTTAAAAACTCAGCATTGCTTTTGTTTGGTCAATACCGCAAGATTTTTGATTCTCAATTAGGGCTGAGCTGCCAAATGGTAATGATAGCAGATTACTCTTCTTAGAATGGTTAAATTGCTTTTGAATAGACAGTGTCCACAAATCAATTTCTAAAAACCAATTTCTATTTAGTTTAATTGGTGGAGTTTCATCTTTAATTTTAAAGTTGTGATAAGTGTTTGAATTTCACTTTTTTTTTTTTTAAGAACAAACAGATAACTTGCCCATTATCTGAATTGGGGCCATGGTTTTTATTATTTTTCTTTAGAAAGACTGAAATTATCTGAAGAATAAAGTATCCCCGTGGAGTTTCCTTTGACTCATCGTACTGCTTTTTCAGTAGATTTTTCCTAAGATTTTCTTGAATTGCCCAGAACAGCAATTGTAAGTACAAGGCTGCTTGCTATATTCAACAAGCCAAGTATCTTCAGGTCTCAGATACTTATTTCAGATCAGACATAGAGGAGACAAACTATTTCTGTGAAGTTAATTGGAGGAGAAGACATCTGTTGCTTCTTTTGAGTAGTGTGATATTTAGGATTGTTAACCTGAAAGGTCCTGCCTCTTCTGAATTAAAATAGCAAAGTTAAATATTTAGGTAAAGTATGTATAAAGAGGAATAAAAACAAATTGTACATAAACCCAGGAGAAATATCTGTTATTTAGTCTTAAAGAATACTAGAATACCTAAAGTACCTTGTAAGTCTGCTGCTAGAATTAAGATGAATGAAATGAATGCTTTAAGCATCTGTAGGGGACAAGTTTAGAATTCCCAATGGGAAGAGTTTTGGAAGAAGAATGTTGAAGTTCAAGTTTATCACCTGAGTTTCTGATTGGAGACTAATGAGCATTCTCCCCACAATTTGTTGCACATCAGTCATAACACCTAGTTAAAGACACCCCATACTTGATGGTGAAAATGGAATAATGGTTTTCCTGCAGAAAAACCCTATCACAACCTGTATCTTTCCTCACAACTCCTTAATATTTGCTCTATACATCTTTTCCATTTTAGCAAGCGCTGAATAAAAATAAGGATCTAAACTGTCAGACTCTTGGTCTCCAGTCCCACTCAGATTCAAACACTGAATACTTTCAACTAGCAACCTTACTTCTGCCTAGTCTCTGACCAAGTTATGGACAAAGGAGGCAGGTTTGATCTACCTTCTTATTAATCTTTGCATAGTGAACATTTGGAGTAAAACCGTACTTTTTTCTCACCAAGATAAACTGTTGTATTGTCTGCTGTGGGTTTTTTTGTTTGTTTGTTTTTTGTTTTTTAATTTCATCTGCCTGGAGTTCTGTTAGGCATTCAAGATCAAATTTGTTCAGAAAGCAAATTTCATGATGGCAGGATAATTGACTGTTTTTTTCACTGCTATACTTGAACATATATAGCAATGCTTCATTCACAGTAAACAAGAAATATCTGTTGAGTGAATCAACCAGTGAATACCAATATAACTCCTCTGTGCCTCTATATTTTTGAACTGAGATATGATATTCTGTTTATTAACACAAGTCAGTGCTGACTTGTACAGATTGAGATCCCATTACTGTCTCCCTTGAATTCTATCCCAAGTTTTGTTCCAGATGGAATAAACAGCACACAAATTTCTGTCTAATAGAAAATACTGCTCTGAGTTTGCAAACTCTGTTGTCACATTTTAACCTCCAGAGTAGCTACCTAGAGGCATGAACTAGCTAGAATTAAATACAAATTTGCCTTGCTCCCTTACTGTATATAAATTGCTGGAACATAATGTAGTAGAAAGAGGCCTGGTTTTGAAATAACCCACATCAGGATTCCAGTACTGCCTCTGACATTGTAATTGTGTTGTGTCCATAGGCAAGTTTCCTCATTCGCTTCAATAAAAAATAATTGATTGTGTGCTCCAATTCATCAGGCAGTGTACTATAACCCAGGGTCATGAAGATATAGTCTTTATCCTCAGAGAGTTCAATAAAAACATTTTTTTTTAAAAAAAAATGCAATAACAAGTGATTTAACTGAGGCTTATAAGGGGTCAAAAGAGAATATTACCTAGCCTTAGGAACTTCCTCATTGAAATTATACTCCATGTACAATTACCAGCAAAATATAGCCCAAATCTTAACACTTCTTGCTACCTTCAAAGCTAGCAATCTACGCTAGTCTAGTTTGCATCACATCTTCTTTGCAAGAAGACAGCATTTCAAATTGGTTATAGTATAACCACAACAGCCATATTAATCTTAAAAATATAAATTATGCCATTCTCCTATTTAAAATTCTCCAATAGTTTTCCACTATGCTAATGATAAAAGTACTATTCCTTAACGGTAGCCCACATTGACTTGGTAGAGATCTTCCTGGCTCAGGAAACCCACTTCTTTGTCATGGGAATATAGCTAGGCCCCATGTCCCACGTTTCCCTTCAGGGATGTGTGGGCTTATGAATATATTCTAAGTGATGGCCTTTTAGCACATTTAGAACTTGGAAGCCATGTGTCAAAGGTGATATTATTTCTGGATACCTTAAGGATTTGATGGAGCAGTGACACCTGTCCACCCCCCTCCCACCATGGGCCCATCAGGAAAACTGGGATTAATTTATAAATATTTCACGTTTACCTGTGAAATTTGCTAGCATTAGTGTAACTAACACCAGGACTCGACTTTGTATCTTCCCTGCCCGTCTCTCGGCATCATCTCCTACCACCATTACACTTGTCCATGGTGCTCCAGTCACACTGGCTTTCCTGCTGTACCTTAGGCATCCCCAGTTTGTCACTATTTCAGGACTTTGCACTTTTCTTCTCTTCTTGGAGTTCTGTTTCTCAGGACATGTAAATGGATCACTGCTCACTTCAAGTCTCTGACCAGAGTGACCTGTACAGGTTTCCCGCACCCTTACCTTTTTAAAAGAGCCACTCCTTCCATCATGCGTT
The DNA here is from genome assembly GCF_016906955.1 of Phacochoerus africanus. Taxonomy (NCBI): domain Eukaryota; kingdom Metazoa; phylum Chordata; class Mammalia; order Artiodactyla; family Suidae; genus Phacochoerus; species Phacochoerus africanus. The sequence continues at coordinate 35,537,820 of NC_062553.1, forward strand.
ATCCCTTTGCCCTGCTTTATTTTTCTCCACAGTATAATCTAATCTCTTCATATCATTTTATAGATTTGGCATTTCTACATTGTGTAATTCCAGTCAGTGAAAGTACACTATATTTATCTGCCTTTTGTTTCTCTTCTTTACCAGAATGTAGTTCCATGATGTGGGGGCACTTTTTGTGTTTACTGTTTTCTCCCTAGAAGAGCTCTTGCACGTGGTAGGCAAGGAATAAATATGAGTTGAATGGGTATTAAATGAATATTAGTGCTTAGATATCTAAGATACAATGATTCTTAGAATTTGGAAGATCCAAGGTGTGGTTTTTGGAATAGATGCCAGGTGAGGGTAGAGGTCATGGCCAAAAAATGAAAATAGTCCAATAAGATGAGATATTCTATAATCATTTATTCAAAAATGGTTGATTGAGCACCAGACTAATACAGAATTAATTCTGAGTATAATAGTATGTTGGGAGCTTACATTCTAGTGGGAAAGGCAAAGGGTGAAATCAAATTTAAGATGTAATAGGTGGCCTTCTTACATAGACAGTAAATTATACAATGGAAAGGAATGCTTTGTACCATGGGCCTGTGTTTGCATTTAAGTAAGGGCAGAAACCTGAGGGATGATCTAATATCAAAGAGAGAGGATAGCAGAGGTGGCATTTTTTTAACCTCAAAGGTGGAAGAGTTTTACAAATCAGATCTTCAGTTCTGAGCCAGAATTCTTTCCACACTAGAAGAGTCAGTAACAAGGCTTTCTTTACATGTCGAAAAACCACTGCACCTCCCCACCTCTCTAGGGAAAGAGCCATCATATGTGCTTACTGGATGATGTCCTGAAGAGTCCGATCCCAAGATGTCAACCAGAACCTACAGGGAAAATTTGTATTTAGGAAGGCACCTCTAGGAAAGAAAGAAAGTTACTATTTTAGGCAACAAGTAAAATCAAAATAAAAAACTAAAACAGTTAAGAATATGCATTCATATTTTCCAAATTAGATGTGACTGCTGCTGCTCTGCATATGCCTGATCTCTCATTCTGCCTCTCTGCTCACCATTTTATAAGCTTGCCTTTTAAACCCTGACTATAGATTATTTGAGTGCATGGACTATAAATTTTTTTAAAATGTATACTTCCAAGCAAAGCACACTGCATATAATAGATCAAAACTATTAATTGAAATGAATTATATTTATTAAACAGTATTCATCCAGTATGTGTCAAAATTGCTCAACTCAGAGTTTTCACCCCCTACCATAGTTAAAGTGAAAAATGTAAATCTCTCCTAATACTTTAGACATTTTTCTTCTTCATGGATAATATAGTTATTATATATTATTTATATATATATACACACATATACATATATATATATATATATGTTTGTATAAAATTTACTTTTCTGTGATTCTGGCTGCCAATCTCCATTCTAAATTAAGCAAAAAGTTGTTCTGCTGTGCATATCTGAGTTGCAGGTGTAGGAATCCAGTGCTAAAGTAAATGTAAGGGGTTGGTGAGACCCATGGATTATTGGGAGATATATTCACTTTCCTGTTGGATTTGAAATATGATGTAATGGCACTTGCTTTAGAATGTAGATTTAGAAAGTCCAAGTTCAGAAGGAATTTAAACTCTTTGAGACAAAATAACATCACAGGAGTTTAGTCCCATGAATAACAAATACCCATTTTCATTTATATTTTTAAGTTGTTTACTTCGATAGCACCATCTCTGAAATTATGGATGATGCTAGTCTTATTCCCCATCTCAAACTCCCATTATTTATGAATATGTTAAAGAGAATAGTGGAGGCACCTGGATTTGATGGGGATATTTTAAGAAACTTCAAAACACTTATCACATTGTCAAATTTGGATTTCAGCCAGAGTTGACTGATACTTAGTTTGGAATATATTTGAGATGGAATAAACTCTTTCATGTGTAAAAAATCTACAAATAGCAAAATTAAAACCACAAGCTCAGTAAAAGTGTTTAGTAAGGACTTCTTGGGCATATAAGAATAGCTCATGATCTGGGAGTTCTCAAACCAACATTGGAATGACTCTCAGAGGTACACTGTTGTAAGAGAATTGATGTAGTGAAAATGCAGAGGCTGTCTGTTATTTACAATGGTTGCTCATAGCATTAGAGTTTTTCTAGTGATAGGGAATTGATTAAAGGTGTTAATTACATTATGCAACTTTTGAGGAATAGCTTAAGCTTCATTTATGATTTTTTAGAGGCATTTACAAGAAGTGGCCTAAGTTAAGTTTCACTTATTTTGCAGAATAAACTAAACTGAGTTTTGCTTATGTGGCTTAAATGGTTTTGTCTGCTCAGAGAATTCTCAGGTTTAATCTCTGTCTTTTATTTTAGTTTAACACTTTAATCTTTTAAAAACACTAGCAGCACCATGAAATAGAGAACTCAAATTGACTTTTAGGTTTTCATTTTCCTTTATCTAGATTAAGAAGGTCATACAGAGAAAAAAACTGGAACAAAGAATTTTAATTTTATTATAGTATTTGAGAGAGATGGTAGTATACTATTATGTTTTACTTTTACATTGATGCCAGTTTTATAGCACTGCAGAGAGTAAACTAGAAGAGTAATAAACACTGTAGAGAACACATTAGAAGAAGGGTAAGACTAAAGGCAGAAAAACTTGGAAAGAGAAGCTGTGGTAATGAAACCGACAGCACTAATGGTCTGAACTTAGCCAGAATACAGGCTGGGACTTGAACCCAGGCTAAACCCAGATTGGGACTTGAACCCACAGTTTTAAATTAGAATCACTCACCCAGTGTATGGACTTACTGAGGTTCAGGTTCTTCATGCCTCCGTGCAGAAGGAATTCAGTGAGAGACAAGGTGATAGGCAAGACAGATTTATTAAGATAGGGCACTTATGAGAGATGCAAGGGGGCAGGCAAGGAGGTTCTGCCGGAGGATGGAGGATTCAGTGGGCTACAGTTTTTTTCACCCAAGGGGAGTGGGGGTGGGAAAAGACTGCCTCTTCCTCTTTTTTCAAGTAGTAGTTCCTCCTTGGTCAAGGTGTTTATTCAAATTAGCAGAAGGGTAGTCCTCAAACTCTTGACCTTGTTCTGAATCTGAATGCAGGCCTCACCCCATCCCCTACCCAATGACCTCCACTAGTTAAGCAAGGCTGCCTTGTTCTGATGGCCCTCTTGAGCAATTATTAACTTACAGTGGTCTCCCAAAGTCCTCTAGGTTTATACATCTCTATCTATGGTCCCTTACTGGGGCTTGTACAACTACCTGTGCCTACTCCATCCCTATCAGTAATATTTGTGAGAAATGTTAAGGACTTCAACCAGAGGAGTAATATTAAAAAGGATGTAAAGAAAAACGCCATGTTTAATAGATGTAAAGGTGGCAGGTTAGTACTAATTGTGATTGGAAGTGGGACTGTAACCAAAAGAAATCATGCACCTCATGGTAACGACATCACGTGCTGAGCACTGAGTATAATACTTTGTTAAGTGTTAAGGGAGTACCTAAGGTATAGGAAGTTCTCAGAATATTTAAAAATAATATTCAAACTAGTAATCTATATTAAATACCTGTAACAGTGATGCTAATAATGAGGCTGATGATGAGTAGAGGTCCCTGTTCATAAAATACATATAAAAGTTAACATCAAGAATGTATGAATTAAAAATATTTTCAGTCAATATGTCAACAAAGCCAGGGTGGGGGAGAACTTCAAGAAGAAGGATGTTGGAGAAAATATCAGTTGCTACAAAGGATTTAAATAAGAATGTATTTTGAAAATTATCCATTGCAAGTGATAGCAAGGTTGTTAGAGACCATGGCAAGAGGAGTTGCTATGGAGGAGGCGGATCAGAAGCTAGGACCTGTTGCCTGAGACACATCCTAGGAAACCTACTATGTGACTGTTTCACAGTTGTTATAGGAGTCCCTGCTGTGGCTACCAACCCACCATACCCTTCCAGAACAGTTGCCTAGCTGCTGAAGCACAATATTAGAACTTGTAAGAACTTCCATGGTAGCCTAATATCTTGGCCTAACAATTTAGTTCACTTAATTGATTCTGTAGTTGCTATTCCCTGTTGGAACATAGAGATGGCACCAGAAGTCTGCATCTCTCAACTCTTTAATCAACAATCTTTATTTTACATACTCTTTGAGATCTCCAGTAGTCTGTAACTAATTACTGCTTGGTGCCTCCAGGCATGGGAGAGACCCACCAGGGACTCCCTCTGTATATTTTAGCACAAACAGAAGTTTGCACAGATTAGTTTACACAATCAGCTTTAAAGCTTAAGAGCATTAGGCATTTCCACCTAGAGTTACAGGCTTCTACTTGTGACAATCTTAATTGGTGGGTAAGGATGTTGAACAGTAGGTATAAACTGTTTCCAAAAAGCTAGGGCTGTAAATAGAAAGGCAGAGATAGGATGGTAACTAGAAGGATAGAGAAGTTTTTTTCCAACACAGGTAAGACTTGAACATCTGCTAATGTTTTTGACACATTAATTAGAGACTTGACTACATTTTCAATGTAAGGAAATTATAGGTAACACAATAACTTGAAATGACCTTGTCATTTAGGTTTTCTCTTTGTTTTATTTGTAAAACAAAACAAGAATTTTTATAAAATGGACTCGTACATTCCTTTTATTTCTCAAATTCTGATTTGGTGTGCCAGCTTTTTTGCAGAACAGAGAATCCACATAATTTTGTAAGATTAACAATAATAACATTTAATGTCTGACAATGTAGATGAGATGAGACTGTTCCCTTAACACATACAGATTGCATTAAGTTGTTTTTTTCCCTCTGATTTCTCTTGAGATAAAAATCAGGGCAAGAGGTAAATATGACTTTTTTTCTTTTTTTTTTTTCAATTTCATGAGAGATGATTTTTGGCTATTTAAATAATCACAGTGTTCTTAGGTTGATGGTACATGTGGCAATGACTAGGAAAATTTTAAATCTGATTTTTTTTAAATTTTATTACTGGCTTCAGGTTTATTTTGAGACTAGTTTGGAGGTGCCTAGGACAGAAATGTCAAAGTTAATAATTTATGCTATCAGAGTAAGTGGAATTTGAGGTAACACTGTGTTTCTTGATAGGTTTTTTGCCTTATAAATTTACTTTACTTAGTTGAAACCAATAAGGATAACTAAGTAAAGATTGTTTTTGTTATACTTCCTAAATCGACATTGTAGTTTTGTTTTGTTACACAACTTTGAATGAGTAGACCTGAAACCAGAAGAACATATCTCAGAACTTAGTAAATTAAGTGTAGGTTCTTCTATTTCGGCACAGAAAGAATTCAGCGAGAGGCAGAGTGACAGGTAAGGAAAGAGTTTATTGTATAGGATGCTTGTGAGAAATAGAAGTGGGCACCCAAAGGAGTGCTGCATGGAGAACTTATTGGGCTACAGTTTTACAATAAAAGGAAAAGTGGGGAGGGGAAAAGATGCCTTTCTTCCTCATTTTTTGAGTAGAAGTCAAACTTCCATCATCAGTTCTTCCTCCATGTCAGGCAGGGGAGTTTCCTTGTGCTTACAGGGTCTAACTAGGAGTGCCATGTGCAATGGAAATGAGCAAAAAGAGAGTAACATATTAAAATGTAGTAGTCATCTCATGTTTCAGTAAATGTCATCTTTTCCTATATTTTTGTTTTTAGTGTATGGAAAAGCATGTCCTAGGAATCATTAACTTACTGACCTTACTGACAGTATGTGCATCTCATTTTACCATGGTTTTATTGCTTTGGAGCATGCTTCTGTTGTATGGTTTTGTTGCTAAGCAAGCCTGCTTTCTTAAGGGATCATTAACATGTGGGGTCTCACATACTTTTTTCTACTAACAATTCCCTAGTGGGATTAACTGTTTAATCACCTACTTTGGCCCTTTACTCTGTCCCTATTATACTGATTTCAATCTGCATTGTTAAGTTCATCCCTTAAACACACACATACACACATACACTTGGTACATGTTTCTGACTTATTTAGTTAAGGGTATAGAAGTTAATGAGTATTTGTAGCCTTTTACTATATGTTCCATATAGGATGTAATGGCTCCTGTAATGTAATGTAATGTAATGTAATGGCTCTCTTTCAGAGTTACTAAAGCCAAGTTCTTGCTATACCACAGCCTTTTATAGTCAAGCTTACATTATGCTCAGGGACAACTAAGACTATCTCTAAATATGCTTTCATTTAAAAATATTTGATAACTAGTTTGTATTGAGTTTTTAGATACTTAGTGTCAGCTGAGATACGTCCTTACTCAGGGTAAGTTAGATGATTAAGTGTCTGAGGTGCCCCTGAATGATATTTTAATCTTCTTATGCCAGTTTTCAGCAAACCTATGTATTACACATGATCACGTGTAATACATGCACACATACTCTCTCTCACACACACATTATTTAACTTGTTGTATTTGTCCGTCTATAATGGCCAAGAAAGGTTAAAAGAGTATATTCTTTATTACTATATTTAAATATAGAGATAAAACACTACCAGTATACATGATATACTGCGGAGACCAACCTTAGTATAAACTGATATTCATTATTAATGTCTGTGAAAATGTAGTAGGCTTTTATTTTCCTCTTTATAGGAAAGATTCAGACCTTTGACACTAATATTATTACATTTCATGAGGTTATATTTTGCTAGTGATGAATTGGATTCAGCATTAAAATCTTTTTATTTAATTGAAAGTACTTTGTGTTTTATATTTCAGTTAATATATAATGTTCCTTTTGCAACTCCCATAAGTATTTTCCAGATATTCAGCATACAATGTCCTATGCAGATTAAAGAATTGATAAACACTGCAGATTTCCCAAGGAGCGGACAAAGTACAGTTTCTCTCTTAAAAGTGCTTAAAATTAAAGTTGGAATGAAGTGTCACTTTTATATATATATATATATATATATATATATATATATATATATATATATATATACTTTTATGTCACTAGTTCTTCTAAACCATAATGAAAAATTAACACTGCTTTTCATTATTGCTGCTTTCTTAAAACGAACACTAATGTGAATTGACTTATTTCCACAGTAAAGTTTTATTTTTAACTCATATAATGCAAACTCAATGTAAAGCATTGGTGACACTGAAAAAAAATATTAATTGACTTACAATATTTTAATTACTTCTGTTATGCATAAATTTAGAAACTGCACAGTAAGATTGTCATTGTAAGGTAATTAAAATCATTTGCCTACAAACTGACAAATTAAATGTAAAGATGGAGGCAAAACAAGAAAGTGCCACTCCTTTTCTTCTAAAGCTAACTCAAGCCCATAGCTTCTTCTAGGGATGTGTGGTGTCACCTTGGGGTGACTTTCAAGTCATGTATTTAAAATCTTAACTACATAATGAAGAATGAATAAGAGTGCTTGAAACAAAGCAAGGTGGGACTAGAGCAAAAACAACACTGCAGATCTGAAAGGTCTTAAAACCCATAAACTGAATGAACCGATGAAGCTAAATGAGCTTATTTGCTATAAACATAGTATAGGATATCTCTAAAAAATGTTTATGGAACATAATAAAGAAATGTTTTGGATTTTCTATACCATTTTGTGCTGCTTGGCTTACCAATTTAACTTCTTGCATAATAAACAATTCAAAAAACAAACACTATAGCTCTGAAATTTACTTTCTAAAATGCCTCAAGAGAGGCTAAGTATATGAAAGATATCTAATAAACATTGTCTAGTGTCCCGGTGCAAAAATGTTAAACTTAAGGAGTATAGCAATATGAAAATAAATTAATATACTTGATTTCTATTAGCCTTTTCATCAAGCATTTCAGTATTGCTTATATTACAGGTATCAAGGGGTGAAGAGAAAGGTAAGGTCAATGTTTTTCTAGTTATCTCTACATAGCTAGTCTGTCTGAGTCTCAAATGGAGATGTAAAAACAAGTAAAGTACATTACATTTTCATGTATTTTCTGCCATCAATGAGCTCATCATATTCCCATAATGAAAGTTCAAAATTTGGAGCCATTTCTTAAACCCACCTACTGTTTCATTTAATGTATACATCCATAACTATAGTTCATATTCTATTGGATTAAAATTTACAGACATGTCTTTAATATGCTCACATGCATTCCGGTCCTTTCTTCAACAAGTTGTATTTTCCCCTTCAGTTTTTTTTTTTTATGAACATGTTTGAATATTACTCAAATATTTCTCTAATTGTTAAAATCTCTCCTTGAGGAAACATACTTTACAAAGCCTTTTAGGGAGTTAGCCAAGGATCTGGGGTAAGAACCTTATTGGGAGAGAAACAGAGTACAGAAGTCCCAATGACAGCAGTTAGTGTGGCCCGTTTGACAAGCAACAAGAAGAACTGCTGATGACTTTGAATGTGGAGCAACAGAATGAACATTTGCTGCCTTGTTCTCTTCTTATTTCCATACATCTTCTCAAGTAGTCCACACCCATGTTTCTCTAGTAGTTGGCATTGTGGCTGCTCTGCATGAAGGTCTCTGTCTCCTTGGCAGCTGCTTTGTATGATCTGGGTCAGGTGATACCCCTGTTAGTTCTTGGGTCAAGATGTCTAAGCATCCTGTTGTCCTTTCCATAGATGACCAGAGCTGGCTTTTAGGTAGTAAGAGTTGGGGTTTTATTTTGTTTTGTTTTTTATTTGCATGTAAATTTCAATATTCTAGTTGTTATTTGCCCTTCAGTTCTTTTACTACGCTTGCATTAATGGAGGAATAGAACAATATTTTTATGCTTTCATAGCAGAATCCCTGGACCTGCCTTGTTGTCTTTTTAACTGCTGCATAATAACTCTTAGTAAATGTATACTATAGTTTATGTAGGTATTTATGTATTAACTATCCTCTAACAGTTAATTTCAACTTGTTCCATTATACAGTGAGACAGTTAACATCTTTGTACATGCTTTCTTGTGTGTACATTACCACATTTCCCTGGGTTCAGTATTGAAACCTGGTATTGTTTTTTAAAAAGTAATAAGTACTATGAAGCTGCCCTTCAGACTAACCTTTCCCTTTTTAAAAAATCTTAGACACTCATCATTACTTGATAATCCCCAAATTTTGATTCTTCCAATTGGATGCATAAATATTATTTCCAGTTAGGGTGAATACAATGTGTTATCCTTACTAGAACTCTTTAAGAAGAGAAAGGAGGCATTAGTAAGAATTTTCCTGGGGTAATTGGCATAGACAAGGATGGTAAGGACCAAACTAGAACTACTGTCCCCGCAGTTAGAACGAAATTTCTAAAATTCAAACCTTATAGTTTCAATAACTGCCTAATTATTTATCTTTATACAATAGTAGGCATAAAGACTTTTCATGATATGAATCTACCACCTACTTCTTTAATCCTAATCTCTTTTTTCAGCATTCTATTTAATACAAGTGACATAGTCACTGTCATTTCCAAATTCTTCTGGGCTACTTGAGCTCCTGCTGTCTTGTCTCCTTGTCTACTCTCCTATCATGTCTACCTGTCAATGTCCTACATTTCCTTAAAAGTCCAGCTTAATTCTACACCCTACAAGGGGCTTTCCAAGTCCTTCCTGTTAGAATTACTTTTTTTCTTATTCTGTTGTGCTTTATCTGCTACTGCTCTTCCATTTTTATATCTTCCTTTTCTGCTCTGGGGATAATGCACCTGGCAATTAAGATAAAAGACTCTGGACTGGAATCTCGGTCTATAATTTGTATCTTGAGCAAGTTATTTAATGACTCTGCGACAGATTCCTCACGGCTAAAGCAGGGATAATATTTCCTATCTCCTAAGGCTTTCATGAGGGTTAAATAAGAAATACAGATAAAATATTTAGAAATAATGCCTGTGTAATAAGTACTGTATAGTTGTAAATATAAGGTTTCTCTTAAATATTGGTTTTCCCCAGAAGTTAGCCTTTGGCCTTTCTAAAATTCTCTCTTGCTTGGAGAAACTAAGGTGAATCTGTAACTACTATTTCTTCATTAGCTCATGAAGCAGCAGAATATGGAGCTAAAAGTTTAACTGGGGAGTAGGCTTGGCCCAGGTCCATAATCTGCCACCAGACAGCTGTGACCTTAATCTTTTTCTTTTCCTCCTCTCTAAAATGCAAATAATAAAAATACCTTCTTTGTAAGACTGCAGTGATAATTAAAATATGAAAGATACCTAGCATAGGACCTGGCAGCACTAGGTTAATGATAATAAATATTACCTATAGATAATGTATTTAAAACACAGTGGCTCTGAAGCCCTAGGTGAAAGATCTTTTTTCTCACTTTGGGCATCCAACCAACAAACAGATAAAATGTTTTCATTATCTGCATAACTATAGACTGTGAGCTCATCTAAAGGGTTCAGTGGAATCATCTGTAATATTATGAAAACAATGCAGTGATTTAATAGTTCTCTACATGTGTTTTCCCCAAAATTCAGTAATAAGGGGTTTACTTCTCAATCATGTGATTATAACATATTCAAGGGAAAAATCTAATTCTAAATGATACTTCAGAAGGCTTCATAAAGTAAATTTTTAGATTTCTACAAGATCATAAGAGATTTAAATAAATTATGCCCCTTTTGATGTCATGTGTTTGTGATGTGTGGGTGGGTTCTTTCTTGGACTTAATATACATAAGAAAGACTGGAACTATGATTTTGACCCAAAATAGCTTTTCATCATAATTAAAACAACATCAAGCTGCCTATTAAATTATCATTAAGTGATCATAAAAATTTGTTCATGAGGAATACATTTGATAATTATTTTAATATTCAAATTCAAGTTTATTTATGTTTTAAGGTACAAAAGCATGTCTTTATACTACCTTCTACTATGGAGAGTAAAGTTGGGTTTTGATAAATGGCGATGATGTTTTAAATATAATAATTAAAATTTGAAATGAATTATTTAAAGGAAAATATGTTGCAAAATATTTCAATATAGGATAGGATAATAGGTACTAAATTTAGGAATATCCATGCCCACTGAAATTTTTTATCTGTTTTTGAACTTATTTAAATAATTATATATATATGTGTGTGTCTATGTGTGTATGTACACACACACACACACACACACACAGGAGTTCCTGCTGTGGTGCAATGGAATCCACAGCGTCTCTGTAGCACCAGAACACTGGTTCCATCCTTGGCAGGGCACAAGGGGGTAAAGGATCCAGCTTTGCGCAGCTGTGGCACAGGTCACAACTGTGGGTGGATCTAATCACTGGTCTAAGAATTCCAGTATGCTGCAGGACAGCCAAAAAAAGAAAAAAATAATAATACATATATATGTGCATACACATCCATATCCATATCCTTTTTTTATATAATGTTGAGATTGTGTAATTTATTTCAGTTGCCAGAGAAGCAGAATATTTTCCATTATAATTGCTAAAATATTGATAGACCTATGAGTTGTTTTCAGTTTGAGGCTGTGAGACATATGTATGCTATAAACATTCTTTACATTTTATGCACATATGTATTTATTCTCTGGAGGGGTAAATTACTTGCTCATAGATTATGGATATGGTCAGCTTCTGAAGAAAAAGACTGTAAAAATTTATTCACCTATGGGAAGTTTATGAGGATTCAAGTTACTATACAAAATCAAAAATTGTTATTATAGGAGTTCCCGTCGTGGCTCAGTGGTTAACGAATCCGCCTAGGAACCATGAGGTTGTGGGTTCGATGCCTGGCCTTGCTTAGTGGGTTAAGGATCCAGCGTTGCTGTGAACTGTGGTGTAGGTTGCAGATGTGGCTCAGAGCCCCACTTTGCTATGGCTGTGGTGTAGGCCAGCGGCTACAGCTCCTATTAGACCCCGGCCTGGGAACCTCCATATGCCGCAGGTGAGGCCCTAGAAAAGACAAAAAAAAATTGTTATTATAAATATTTCCAGTTGTAGCCATTTGGGGGAGTATCATGGTATTAATTTCCCTCACAGATAGTGACATGAAACCTTTCTTTACCTGGCTTTCTGAAATTGAATATTCTTTTTCTATAATTCATGTTTTTTCTGATTTGTTTAAATTATTAATACATTCTGGATATTAATCTTCTGTTGGTTATATGTATGTCTTTTTATTTACCTATTTATTTTTCTTTTTGGCTGTCCTGTGGCATAAGGAGTTCCTGGGCCAGAGATCAGATCTGAGCTGCAGTTGTGACCTAAACCACAGCTGCAGCAATGCTGGATCCTTAACCCACTGTATGGGACTAGGGATCAAACCTGTATCCCAGTGCTCCCAAGATGCTGCTGATCCCTTTCTGCCACAGCAGGAACTCAGGTTATATATATTTTGAATGACTTATTTCAATATGTGCCTTTACTTCTCACACTCTTGATGTTTTTTTATGATGAGGTGTAAATTTTAATGTCCATTTTATCTATCTTTTCCTGTTATAGCGATTCTTATGCCCAGTTTCAGAAACAGTGTGTACATTAGTTCATGAAAGTATTTTCTGGTACTCTCTTATAGATATTTTACGGTTTTATCTTTCATATTAAGATCTACAGTCCATTGTGCATGGTATGGGGTAAGAATTAAAATTAATTATTTTAAAAGGAGGATAGTCAATGGATGCAAGAAAATCTACTTCTCTGCAGTGCCACTTCAATCATAAATCAAGTGCCCATTTATATGTGTATCTAATTCTGGAGCATTCTGTTCTATCAATCATTTTGTCTATCCTTGAACCACTATTAAAGATTCTTAAATAGTGTATTGCTAAAAAAAAAGTATTTCCTTATTTTCAATGTTGTGTTAGTTTCTGGTGTACATCAAAGTCACTCACTTCTATACACACACACATGCATACATTGTTTTATATACTTATATAAGTATATACTGTTTTATGGTTTATCACAGAATATTGATTATAGTTTGCTTGCTAAACAGTAGGACTTTGTTGTTTATTTACTTTATATATATTAATTTCTATATACTAATCCCCAAATCCTAATTTATCCCTCCCCAACTCTTTTCTCCTTTAGTAACCATAAGTGTGCTTTCAAAGTCTGTGTGTCTATATTGTAAATAAGTTCATTTATATTATACTTTAGATTCTGCATGTAAGTGATGTCATATAGTATTTGTCTTTCTCTTTCTGATTTTTTTCACTTAATATGATGATTTCTTGGTCCATCCATGTTGCTGCAAATGGAATTATTTCACTCTTTTTTATGACTGAGTAGTATTCCATCCTATATTATGTTATATATATAAAATATATCTTCTTTATCCATTCTCTATTGATGGACATTTAGGTTGCATCCATGTCTTAGCTATTGTAAATAGTGCTGCTACGATCACTGAGGTGCATGTAAATTTTCTCCAGATATATGCCCAGGAATGGGATTGCTGGATCATATGATAATGTTTTTGTTACTTTTCTGAGGAACTTCCATACTGTTTTCCATAGTGGCTGCACCAACTTACATTCCTACCAATAGCATAGGACAGTTCACTTTTCTCCACATCCTCTCCAGCCTTTATTTGTAGAGTTGTTAGTGATAGCCATTCTGGCCAGTGTGAGATGTTATCTCATGGTGGTTTTGATTTGCATTTCTCTAATAATTAGCAATGTTGAATATCTTTTTTATGTGCCTGTTGGCTACCTTTATGTTTTCTTTGGAGAAATGTCTATACAGGTCTTCTGCCCATTTTTTGATTGGGTTATTTATTTTTCTGTTATGGAGTTGTAGAGCCGTTGGTATATTTGGAAACTGCATAATTTTGAAATCTCTTCTTACAGTCTGAAGGCTGTCTTCATTTTGTTTATGGTTTCTTTTGCTTGTAAAAGCTTATAAGTTTGATTAGGTCCTATTTGTTTATTTTCGTTTTTATTTTTATTGCTCTGGGAGACTGACCTAAGGAAACATTGCTACAATTTACTAATTTATTTATTTTATTTAGCCATGCCTGTGGCATGTGGAAGTTCCCAGGCCAGGGATCAAAGCCTTTTCCTGGCAGCAACCAGAGCCAAAGCAATGACAGCCCTGAATCCTTAACCTGTTGAGTCATGACGAACTCCTACACTGCTATGATTTATAACAAGAATATTTTGCCTATGTTCTCTTCTAGTAATTTTATGGTGTCTTTAAGTATTTAAGCCATTTTCAGTTTATTTTTGTGTATAGTGTGTAGGTGTGACTTCATTTTATTGATTTTCATGTCACTGTCCAGCTTTCCCAATACCACTTGCTGAAGAGACTATTTAAAAAAAAGTTGTATTCCACCTGTAGGAATCTAAACTTTGTTCTTTGTCTACATGATTATCTGGATTATTTTTTTTGCCATTTGTATTTCCTTAACATTTTAAATGTTTGTTAAAGGAAAGTTAGTGGGATATTGATTGGAACTGGATTGAGTATATAGATTAATTGATAGAATTGATAGAAAATTCATGTCTTTACAATATGGAATGTTTAAGTCTATGACATTTGTGCTGTCTGGCCCTACAGATTACACACTCGAGACTACAGTGTCCAATAGTATGATTTAATATACATAAAATTCATAAATGGATAAAACTAATATAAAGTGATAGATATCAAAAATAGTGGTTACCTCTTAGAAAGGGGATTGACTGAAAAGAGACAGAAAACTTTCTTGGTTGTAGGAAACCTGATGACGTGAGAGAACATATCTTAAGGTTTATATCTTACAAACTCCTTTGAACTGTGTTCTTAGGATCTACGTTTTACTAAACATAAATGTATCTCAGTAAAATTCATTTAAAAGTTTAACAAAAATGATGTGGCAATTAAAAAATTATTCAGGTTCAGGATCACATTTATGATTTTTGATTATTTATCAAGGTCATGATTTTGTGCATCTCATGGATCTTTTCAAAGAACCAAAGAAACAACTTTTCTTTTTGTGGATTTTCTCTATTGTTTTGTTTGATTTCTGCTCTAATCTGTATTATTTATTCTTCTGCTTTGTTAGAACAATGTTGTGTCTTCTTTCTCCAGTTTCCTAAATTGGAGGCTTAGGTTACTGATTTTAGATCTTTCTTCTTCTGTAACATACGCATACCTCATTTATATATTTTGCTTTATTGCATTTCAGATAGTATATTTTTTACAGATTGAAGATTTGTAGAAACCCTGGACTTTCAGATGATGTTTAACTTTTTTACCAATAAAATATTCAATTAAGGTATGTACAATTGTTTTTTAGACGTAATACAACTGTGCCCTTAAAAGAATACAGTATAGTGTAAACATACCTTTTATAGGCACTGGGAAGCCAAAAAATTCACGTGACTTGCTTTATTGCAATATTCACTTTTTTACCATGGTCTGGAACCAAACCTGCAATATCTCTAAGGTATACCTATAATGTTTTTCTGGAGAACTCATCTCTTTATAATTATGTAATGTTTCTCTTTATCCTTGAAAACTTTCACCATTTTAAAGATAGCTTTGTCTAAAAGTAATCTAACTATTCCACCTCTTTTTTTGATTAGAGTGGTATATCTTTTTCCCTTTACTTTTAATCTGAGTTTTTAATATTTAATGTGAGTTTATTGGCAACATTTAGTTGAGTCCTTTTTAAAATCTACTTACAATCTGTCTTAGATCAATCATATGTGAAGTGATTATAGATACAGTTGGATTAATTTGTACCAAGTTTATAAGTATTTTCTATGGTTCTTTGTTTTTCTTCCCATCCTCCCCACTTCTCACCAATCTTTTTCCTCCTCTGACTATAATTCAACATCACATGATTCTATTTTACCTCTTAGAATATCAACTACACTTTTCTTAAAAAAAAAAGTAATGATTTCTCTAGTGATTTTTAATTAATGTAATTTTTTTTTTTGCCTTTTTGACTTTTCCAGGGCTGCTTCCCATGGCATATGGAGGTTCCCAGGCTAGGGGTCTAATCGGAGCTCTAGCCTCTGGCCTATGCCAGAGCCACAGCAACGTGGGATCCGAGCCGCAGCAACATGGTGTCCAAGTCACATCTGCAGCCTACACCACAGCTCATGGCAATGCCGGATCCTTAACCCACTGAGCAAGGCCAGGGATCAAACCCGCAACCTCATGGTTCCTAGTCGGATTTGTTAACCACTGCACCACAGCGGGAACTCCTGTTTTTCGTTTTTTAAAGTTTTATTGAAATATAGTTGATTTACAGTGTTGTGATAATTTCTGCCATACAACAAAGTGATTCAGTTATAAATATACAGACATCCATCCTCTTTCAGATTCTTTTCCCATACAGATCATCACAGAATATTAGGTAGATTTCCCAGTCCTATACAGTAGGTCCCTGCTACCCAGTCATTCCACATACCACAGTGTGCCTATGCCAAACTCAAACCCCCAGTCCATCCCTCCCCTGCATCTGTCCCTTTGGTAACCATAAGTTTGTTTTCAAAGTCTGTGAGTCTGTTTCTGTTCTGCAAATAAGTTCATTTGTATTCTCATTTTACATTCCACAGTAATATCATATTATGTGGGTCTTTCACTGTTTAACTTCACTTAGTTTGGCAAGTCCATCATGATGCTACAAACGGCATTATTTCATTCTTTTTTTGTGGCTGAGTAATATTCCATTCTGTATATGTACCACAACTTCTATCAATGGTCCATTCCTCTATCAATGGACATTTAAGTTGCTTCCATGTCTTGGCTATTGTATATAGTGCTTTAATGAGCACTAGGATGCATGTATCTTTTCAGATTAGAGATTTCTCTGAATATATGCCCAGGAGTTGGATTACTGGATCATACGATAATGCTATTCTTAGCTTTCTGAGGAACCTCCATGCTTTTTTCCATAGTGACTGGTGCACTTGACATTCTCAATAACAGGGTAAGAGGGTTCTCTTTTCTCCACCCCCTCTCCAGCACTTACTGTTTGTAGACATTTTTATTAAAGCCATTTTGGCTGGTATAAGGTGGAACCTCAGAGTCATATTGATTTGCATTTCTCTAGTAACTGGTGAAGTTGAAAATCTTTTTCATGCATTTTCTAGCAATCTGTATGCCTTTTTTTAGTTGGGTTGTTTCTTTTTTGTTGAGTTGTATGAGTTGTTAGTAAATTTTAGAGATTAAGACATTGTCATTTGCAACAATTTTCTCCAATCCAGTAGGATTTCCTTTGGTGTGCAAAAACTTGTAAGTCTGATTAGGTCCCATTTGTTTATTTGTTTTTACTGCCATGGGAGACTGATCTAAGAAAATATTTGTATGTTGATGTCAGGGAATTTTTTGTCTATGTTCTCTTCTCAGAGTTTTATGGTGGCATAAAAGATTTATGTTTAAGTCTTTAAGCCATTTTAAGTTTATTTTTGTGCATTGTATGAAGGTATGTTCTAGTTTCATTGCTTTACATGCAGCTGTCAAGTTTTGCCAGTATACTTGCTGAAGAGACTTTTTCCCATTTTATATTCTTTCCTCCTTTGACAAAGATTAATTGACCATAGGTGTTGGGGATTATTTCTGGGCTCTCTATTCTGTTCCATTGATCCATATGTCTTTTTTGTACAAGTACCATATTGTCTTGATTACTGTAGTTTTGTAATACTGTCTGAAGTCTGGGAGAGTTTTGCCTTCTGTTATGTTTTGTTCCCTCAGGTTTGGTTTGAAAACTCTGGATCTTTTAAGGCTCCTCCATATAAATTTTTGGATTATTTGATCTAGTTCTGTGAAAAATGTCATGGGCAATTTGATAGGCATCACATTAAATCTATAGATGAGTAGTATGGCCTTTTATCAATAATAATTCTTCTAATCTAGGAGCTAGTGGTATCTTTCCATTTTTTTGAATCCTTGATTAATGTTTTATAGTTTTCAGCATATAAATCTTTCACCTCCTTGGTTAGGTTTAATTCACAGGTATTTTATTTTCGTGGGCAAGATTTTTGAAAGATACTGTTTTTTTATTGCTTTTGTAATATTTCATTGGTTAGTATACAGAAATGCAACAGATTTCTGATTGTTAATCTTGTATCCTTCTACTTTTACTGAATTCGTTGATTAGATTGAGTAGTTTTTGTGTGGAGTCCTTAGGATTTAATATATACAATATCATGTCATCTGCACATAGTAATAATTTTACCTCCTCTCTTCCAATTTGGATACCTTTCAGTTCTTGTTTGTAAGACTGCTGTGGCTAGAGCTTACATTACTATGTTAAATAAAAGTGGTGAGAATGGGCATCTTTGTATTTTTCCAGATTTTCCTCGGAAGGCTTTCAGCTTTACTCCATTGAGTATTAAATTTTTGCTATGGGTTTGTCATAAATGGCTTTTATTATGTTAAGATATGTTTCCTCTATACCCACTTTGGTAAGAGTTTTTATCATGCATGGATATTGATTTTTTTCAAATGCTTTTTCTGTATCAAAACAATCATGTGGTTTTTGATTTTTATTTTGTTAATGTGGTGTATGACATTGATTGATTTGCTTATGTTCAATCATCCTTGTGAGCTTGGGATGAATCCCACGTGGTCATGATGTATAATCTTTTTTTATGTTGTTGGATTCAGTTGGCCAAAATTTTACTGAGAATTTTTGCCTCTATATTCATCAGAGATATTGGCCTATAGTTTTTTGTTAGTATCTTTGTCTGGTTGTTATTAGGGTGATTGTGACTGCATAGAATGATTTTAGAAGTGTCTCTTTTATTTCAATATTTTGGAAAAGTTTAAGAATGGTATGTATAAATTCTTCTTTGCAAATTTGGTATCAATCATTTGCCTAGAAAGCCATCTGCTCCTGGACTTTTGTTTGTAGGAGGTGTTTGCATTACATATTCCATTTCATTTCTACTGATTGGTCTATTCAGTTGATCTATTTCTTCTTGATTCAGTTTTGGCAGGCTGTATGTCTCTAGAAAGTTGAATTCTTTTTTTTAAGGTTGTCAAATTTGTTGGTATATAATTGTTCATGGTATTCTCTCTCTCTCACTCTTTTATTTCTGCAGCATCAGTTTAGATTTCTCCTTTTTCATTTATTAATTTATTTCAGTTCTTTTTTCTTCTTAGTGAGTCTGGTCAGAGGTTTGTCAGTTTTATTTACCCTCTGAAAGAACCAATTTTTGGTTTTATTTATTTTTGCTATTGCTTTTTGAATCTCTATTTTATTGACTTCCTCTCTGATTTTTATGATTTCCTTCCTTCTGGTGACTTTAGGTTTTGTTTATTCTTTTTCTAATTCTTTTAAGTGGTAAGTTAGGTTACTGATATTCTTGTTTGAGGAAGGCCTATAATGGTATGCCATCTAAGAACTGCTTTTGCAATATCTCATCAATTTCATTTGGTTGTGTTTTCACTGTCACTTGTATCAAGGTATTTTTTAAATTTCTTTTGTATTTGTTTTGTTTTGTTTTATGGCCATGTCTAGAGCAAATGGAAGTTTCTAGAGCTGCAGCTGCCAGCATAGACCACAGCCACAGCAATGTGGGATTGGAGCTGAGACTGTGACCTACACTACAGCTCATGGCAACACTGGATTCTTAACCCACTGAGCAAGGCCAGGGACCATAACCTCATCCTCATGAATAGTAGTCAGGTTTGTAACCAGCTGAGCCACAGTGGGAACTCTCTTAATTTCCTTTTGTATTTCCTCATTGACCCATTGTTGTTGTCATTTTTATTTTTTTACTAGCATGTTGTGTAGCCTCCATGTAGTTTTTCTCACTTTTTTTTTCCCCTGTGGTTGATTTCTAGTTTCATACTATTGTAGTCAGAGAAGATACCTGAAATAATTTCTATACTCTTAAATTTACTGAGATGAGTTTTGTGTCCCAGTATGTGTTCAATCCCAGAGAATGTTCCATGAGCACTTGAAAATTATATTCTGGGTTTTTGGGGATGTAAAGTCCTGAAAGTATTAAGTCTAACTATTCCTACTGTGTCATTTAGGATCTCTGTTGCCTTATTGATTTTCTGTCTAGAGGATCTGTCCATTGATGTGAGTAGGGTGTTAAAGTCTCCTACTATTGTTGTGTCCCATCAATTTCTCCTTTTACTCCTGTTAGTATTTGTTTTATATATTTGGGTGCTCCTGTATAAGGGGCAAATATATTGATGAGTGTAATATCCTCTTCTTGAATTGATCCTTTTATCATTAAATAGAGTCCCTCTTTATCTTTCTGGCCTTTGTTTTAAAGTCCATATTTTGTGTGATATGAACATTGTGACTCTACATTCCTGTTTTTTTCCATTGGCATGAAATAGCTTTTTCTGTCCCCTCACTTTCAACTTATGTGTATCCTCTGCTCTAAGGTGGGTCTCTTGTAAGCTGCATACTGTAGGCTTTTGTCTTTTTAATCCAGTCTGCCACTCTATGTCTTTTGACTGGAGCACTCAGATAATTGACATTTAAGGTAATTATTGATAAATATATATATTTATTGTCATTTTAAACCTTATTTTCCATTTGATTCTGTTTTTCATGTGTTCGTTTTTTCTTTACTAGGTTGGATGATTTTCTTTTATCTTATGCTTGTGTCTTATTGTTTTTTGTGAAGGTATTATTTGTTTTTGATTTGTGGTTGCCCTGTTTTTCAAGTATGCTGACTCCTTCATATATCTGGTTGCTTTAGACTGCTATTCATATTAGTGCAAACACATTCTAAAAAAAAGTCTAGATTTTATTTTCCTTCCCCACATTTTATGATTTTGTTGTTCTTTTTTACAGTCTTTATCTTTATCCTTTTGGTGTTCCTTGATTTTATCACTGCTTTCATAACTAGCTTTTTATTTTTTTCCTTTTCTGGTCTGTGTACTGTCTTATTTAAGTGATTACTTTTCAATTTTATAATCTTCCCACATCCTATATCTTCTTACTTCTTTTATATTTAAATGAGACCTTTCAGTATTTCTTTTCAAATGGCTTTAGTATTGCTGTATTTTACTTTTTGTTGTTTGAGAAATTGTTTATTTCTATTTCTACTTTAAGTGATAATCTTGCTGGGTAGAGTATTCTAGGTAGCAAATTTGTCCCGTTTAGAACTTATTGAATATATCTTGCCACACCCCTTGCACTGCAATGTTTCTGTAGAGAAATTAGCTGATAGCCTTATGGGGGCTCCCTTATAATTAACTATTTTTCTCTTCAGTCCTTTAGAATCCTCTTCTTGTCTTTAAATTTTGTCATTTTTATTATAATATGTCTTGGTATAGGTCTGTTTCAGTTCAACTTGTTTGGGTCCCTCTGTGCTGCCTGTATCTTGATTTCTGTTTTCTTCTTTAGATTTGGACAGCTTTTAGCCATAATTTTTCAAATATATTTTCAATAACTTTTTCTTCTCCTTCTGCAATCCCTATTATGTATAGATTAGCCTTATTTATACTATCCCATAGACCTCTTAAATTGCTTTGTTTTTTTTTTTTTTTAATTTGGTTTTCTGTCTACTTTCCTGACGAGGTGATTTCCGTTGTTCTATCTTCCAAGACACTTATTTGTTTCTCTGCATTATTCACTCTGCTGTTCAATGCAGTACTCAGCTTTCACATATGCAAATTAATTTTCTAATTTTTTCTTGGCTCATCCTTATAGTTTCCCGTTCCCTTTTAAAGTAATGTTTTACTGTTTACACTTAATTCCTTCAGTATTTTCATTACTTTTTTTTTTTTTTTTTCATTTTAGGGCTGCACCCGCAGCATATGGAGGTTCCCAGGAGAAGGGTCAAATTGAAGTTGTAGCTGCAGCCTATGCTACACCTCCAATGAAGGATCTGAGCTGTGTCTGCATCCTACACCACAGCTCACGGCAATGCCAGATCCTTAACCCACTGAGCAAGGCAGGGGATCAAACCTGCGTCCTTATGGATGCTGGTTAGATTTGTTAACCACTGACTGAGCCATGATGGAAACACTTCATTACCTCTTTTTGAACTCAGTTTCTCTTGGGCTCCAGTGTTCTGTTTCATTGTTGCTCCTTCAGGTTCCTGTGCTTCTTCATTTTGCTTATATTTTTCTCATTCTGTGAATTTAGGGTAAACAATTACCTATTGTAGTCTTAGAGGGCTCCTTCAGGTTCCTGTGCTTCTTCATTTTGCTTATATTTTTCTCATTCTGTGAATTTAGGGTAAACAATTACCTATTGTAGTCTTAGAGGTCTATTTATATACCAGAGAATCCCTGGGTAGATGTGAGAGCTTAGTATTTTTTTTTCTAATTGAGGGCTGCTTTTGATTTGGGTGCTTGATGTGTCTTTCCTCAGTGTGTACAGGGCATTATCCCCTTGATACAGGATGTGCACATGCAGCCTGTTTCCTGGGAGGTGGGTACAATGGCTGGTGCTCGGGCAATGCCTCATTACCAGGTCCTTGGCAGTGGTGGGAAACCACTTGGAGGTAGGGGCAGCAGGCTTCTCCTGGTTGTGCAGTGCTAGGCAGTGGCAATAACCCTCAGGTGGGGCAGTCCCCAGAGCCTTTGACTATGACAATGGTGGGGTGTAAACATTCCCAGAAAGGTGAGAGCCACAGGCAATATTTGCTTGCAGGGCCTTTCCTGGTGCTGACCCTGAGGTAATTGGTGCCAAAGAACCCTAAGGGGTGGTAGGCACTTCAGAAGTTTGAGATTGCTGTGGCAGTTTGCACCTGTCCCTGTAGCCCATACAAGAGGTCCTGCACTGCTTAAGAGTGTGTGTATGTGCAGAGAAAGATACACCTATGGGGGTCCCATCCTTCCTCCTCTAGCCCTCCCAAAAATGGCACCTTACTTCTCCTGTGTACCTAGGCCACCTCCCATGCTCCCTTGGCTGTGGCAATCTGGCTCCCAGGCTGTGGCTTAGCACTTCCTAGCTGTTTAGGCTGTTTCCACATAGCCAACACTAGTCCATTTTCCAGAACTGGCCTCTGAAGCCTGAGTCTCAGTGCCAGACCCCACCCAGTGTCTCAGGCTATGGTGTCCTGAGTGGTGGTACTGATGGTCTGTGCTGCTTTCTCTCTGCTTTGCCCTCCTCTGACAGGCTATTACGCTTTTCTCTGAGGCTCTGAGGTTCCCCCTTCATCCTGGCTGATAGTCCTGTCAGTTAGATGGCCTCCTCTAGTTACTTTCCTCTTTCCTGGCTCCCTCTCATGAGTGCTGGTCCTGTCCTGATTCCCTTTTTTTTTTTTTTTTTTTTTCTTATTCTCTCCTCTTTTTTCCCCCTCTCTTCTCTCCAGTTATGTGGAGTGGAGAATTTCTTTCCCTTTTTGGAAGTCTGAGATCTTCAGCCAGCATTCAGAAGATGTTCTGTGTGAATCATTTTACATGCAGTATTTTTTTAAACATGTTTATGGGAGAAAGCAAGCACCACATCCTACTCTGCCATCTTGATTCCACCTCCAGTTATCTAATATACATTTTTAACACTATACTACTTCCTATACCTTTAGGAATTTTATAAAAAAATATTTCCAATTCCTCACTCCCATTCTTTATTCTACTTTTGTCATTCATTTCACTTATACAAATGTTATAATAAGTCAATGCAATGTTACTATTATTAAACAGTTTTCTTATATCTCTATTAATAAGGAAAACTATTTTATGTAACCTTTATTTATTGTTTCCAGTGCTCTTCCTTTCATCATGTAGATCTGAGTTTCTGACATGTATCATTTTCCTTCTTTTCTAAGACAGTTCTTTTAATGTTTCTTTCAGGATAGGCCAACTAATGATAAATTCCCTCAGTTTTTCTTTGAGAAAGCCTTTATTTCTCTTTTATTTTTGAAGGATAATTTCATTGTAGCTAAGATTCTGGGTTAGTTTTATTTTTTTCTTTCAACAAATTAACTGTTTCACCTTACTCTTTTTGCTTGCATGGTTTTTGATGGGATGTTCACCATATTGCTGTTCTTGTTCCCTCACCCCCAGCAGTGTCTTTCAAGATTTTCTCTCTCTGGTTTGCTTCAGTTTGAATATAGTATGTCTAGAGGTAGAATGTTTGGTATTTATACTGCTTGGTGTTCTCTGAGCCTCCTAGACTTGCCCTTTGGTCTTTGTCATTAATTTTAGAAAATTCATAGGTGAATGCGGTATCATAGTTAGAGATTTAAAAATATTTTTTGTTTTCTCTCTTATCCTTCATATTCTAATTATAGATATGTGTATCTATTTAAATTGTCTCAGAGTCCTTGCATCATCTTTTTGCTTTTTATTTGCCATTCTTTATCCTCTTTCATTTTTGTGTAGTTTTACTGACATATCTTAAAATTTACCAGTTCTTTTCTTTATCAGTTCCATTTACTAATAAAAAACTGAAAGCCATTCTTTATTTCTATAATGACAATTATGATTTATAGTATTTTCTTTACATTGTTTCTGAATTCCATCTCTGCTTACATTACACATCTGTTCCTTCATAGTTTCTATTTTTTCCATTACAGTATTTAATTTAATCATAGGTGCTTTATATTTCCTAAGTAATTTATAATTGCAACATTCACAACATATCTGAATCTGGTTCTTGCCGGAGTCCAGCTCCAGCAGCCAGAGTGTTCCTTTGGGGATGGACAGTGTCAGTGAATGCACACGGAGACAGCCTCTTTGTCCTTTCTTTCAGGGCACTGGACTGCTCGAATTTTATTAGCATAGGTAGAAGTTTATATAGACAGCTTAATTATAACTTACATCACAGTGCTTAAATCATATTTTTAAAGGTTAAACTTTTAGATTACACAGTACAGTAGATATACATTGTGTTTTAAGGATCTTAATTAAAACTAACGGATACAATACATCATGTAAAACTATAATGAGTACAAAACATCATGTGGAAAAAACATTATGTGAAAATAAGGTGATTTGGCACAAAACATTTTGTGGTTACTTTTAGCAAGCACTACCCGTTAATGTTTTAAGCTAATCTTTAACAACTAGAAAGGTCACAAGCACAAGAATTTGACATTTACAAAAACTCATTTTTTAGATTAAAGCTTGGGGTACTAACTTCAAAGCGTTATGGTCAGGAGACAGTATGAGAAAATATTTTTTATATCAAAGTAACTTAATTTCCTAAAGCTTAAAAGTTTCCTACAAAATTCATTAAAAGCAAGATTATTATTATGTTTTTCCATCAAGAATAATGTATGTCTAACCTATTCTAACCTATTATACATTCCACAATTACCTAACTCTAAAACCTATTCTTACTTGTAACAAACTAATGAATACTTTGTTTTTCCCTACATTAGATCTGAATAGGGGGAATTCCACCAAGGTGAAGCTCCGATTATTTTATTACTGTTCCAATTTTTTGTTGTTCCAATTTTATTGAGTCACAAAACAATATAGGAGAATAACAAAGAATAACAAACAAATAACAGGAAAGACTGAATAATAAGTAAATAACAGGAAAGACTGATTTTTCCAAGAAGCGATTTTTATTTTTGCACTGTTGTGCAAAGCCTTCATTTTGTTATTGTTGCTGTTGTTGTCGGGTTAGTAGGTGAGCCTCATTGTTTTTAGAACTTGCCCTCAGAACTGTGCCACCGGGTAAGCCCTTTTCCCTATTTCTAAACCTGCCCTCGGAACTGTGCTGGCGGGTAGGCTTTTTTTCCTCAGTTAGGAATCTTGCCTTCGAAACTGTGCCATCAGGCTGGTTCCCTTCCTCGGCCTCCCGAATCTCCTCAGCTCTCCAAAGGTTCTGTTGCCACTTTTGCCCTTCAGACTATGTTTTTCTTGTCTTTCAGCATACCTTGTAATTCTTTGGTTGTTGTTGAAAGTTGGAATAGGAACAGAGATAAAAAAGATTTTAATGTAGGTTGTATGTTAATCTGGCTAACTGTTGGTCCTGTTCAATTTTTGATGTAGCTCTAGGTATTAGAGGCTTTAAATTCCAAATTTCAACTTTCCTTAGGGAAGCTCAAAGACAGAAGAGAATAAACTAAGAATGCCTCTTTAGATAAAGTCTACGTACTGCAGTTTTGATCTGTAATACTCCCTTTATACTGGAGCTCTTTTGGTATGGTGGCAAAGGTCAGGGAAGGAAGTTTTCTATAATTTTATAATTACATCTTAGTCCTTTAATGAGTCTCTGCTCTGGATTGAGACCTTCACAACTGTTTCTTAGTTTCCCCATCCAACATTTTAAGTGAGATAGGAAATCTAGAGGAACCTAGAGTAGGGTAAATGTTTTTCCACTAGGTGGGATAAGACTCTGGTAGGTTATTTGTTTTGCCCTTTTTTTGAGAGTAGGCCTTAATGTAGGCTCTGGGTGTACTTCACAATAGCTACATTTGTCTTCAGATCTATGTGGAGTATTTCTTTTTTCTTTTTTTTTTTTTCATGTGAAGTATTTCTTACACATGAAATGAATGTGGCAGGATCCCTGAAGTTAATGCCCATGAAGAATGTGGCAGGATCCCTGAAGTTAATGCCCATGAAAATTTGTGTGATCCTGTCCACTCAAGACTGTAGAAACCAAGAGTTTTCAACTATCAGGCTAACCCACACTCAGCCTCAACCAATTTGTCAAAATTATCATTTTGTGTTATTAGGAATTTATGACTCCAGAATCTTCTGCTTTGTGTAAGCAATTCTTGGAGGTTAACTCTCTGAATTCAGCTAAATCTCTGGATTTTGGAGTGACAATGTATCCTGTAGACAGTTTGCTGATAAGTTCAAGACAATTCATTGCTTTTCAATTTATTAGGCTTTTTCTTATTATAAGAATGAGAATGACAATGTCCAAGCTCTTTTACATGTTAGAGTTAAAATAAGAACTTAATTGGTATATTTTAATATTAAAATATTTATATTGTTAAGAATTTAATCCCTTAATTTTTTCCATGTGCTCCTAATTTACTTGTTTACATGTATACATTTTGCACAACATAAACACACTATATTTTGATTAGACTATAACTATTCTTTCAATATGTAATTTGAGATATTTGTCTATATTTTTATTTTACTTTAAAAGTATTTTTGAAGTGTATAGATTTCCTTGTGAATCGTTCATTATTAATTACATTGTCATTTATGAAAATTTTAATACTATATGTCAGTTTTTTAATACATATTTTAATAATCTGGGATAGGTCACTAACAAGAAGCATTAATTTATCACATTTAAACTCATTAATAATGAAGAACATATTCATTTCTCATACACTGGTAAGAAGAGATAAATGTTATAAATGATATCATAATTCCATGTAATAGAATTAATTCAAAGATTAGAAGCACAAGTTTTTTTTCTAAGATATGAATTATCTGAATTCCAAATAATAGTATGGAATAAATTAAAACATTATTTTCTTATAAATATTGTCAACTGCTAACATCATTTAAAGAACTTTGCAAAATAGTTGTGTACTACCTCATATAAATTAAAGGAAGAAATTGGTCCCAGTATTACTCTTTCCATTAAAAATACATTAATAAAGTATATTAAAAAACAAGGACATTGGTATTAATATAGTAAAATACATATTCCAAACCAAATCTAGCCTAATGGTCAATGGGAAACACTAGAAATATCTCCACCATGAGCAAAAATGTAAAGTTGTCAAATACTGTAATAATTTACTTATGCATGTATTGAGAGATCAATTAGAGAAGAGAAAGTGTTATAAAAACTGCAAAAACTGAGTTAATTTTTTTTGATAGTAGATAATATAGTTGTACATCTATCCATCCAAAAGAATGTCTAGGAACAAATATATGATAAAGTCATCTAGGAATAAAAAAAAAAAATGATGCCTGTATTGCACATCAGTTCAAGTGAAGCAATTTTTGGAAGTATTGATCTTATAACCTAATTTTTTGAATTGTTTCCTTACTTGTTTTATTTTATAACCATCTTTGGTCATTCTGAATCATAGCAATGATTGATAATCATCATCTTAGAAGAATGTAATCAAAGACCAAACAAGGAAGGTGCAAACTCTTCTGTCAGAGATTGTTTAGCTCACTCTTGATGTCTTATGCAATACCATTTAAATAGTGTTATTAAATAAATGAAGGAAATGAATCAAAATTTCCTAGCCACAGAGAATAATTTATACTTATTCTTATTTGACATTAGGATCAAAATTCTAACAGTTTCACAAAGTTGTATTAAAATGTTTTCAGGATGGAACCTAAATTCTGTATAGAATATGTTAATATTTTAGGCTACTGAACAGAAATCTGTTTTTTAGTGTAAGCTATACAGAGAATATACATATTTTCTTTTTACCTCTTCTTAAAGCTCCCATTGATATTGCAATGATCCCTGAAACCATGATTTCATATTCTATAGCTTTGGTTAACCCATTAAAGATTTACTGGCAAGCCTATGCCAAAGCAAGTTTCAGTCACATTTTTTCTCCATTCTTTTTTCAATATCTAGCTTTAATTAGTTTAGAATAGATATTAATAGTATTTTCTATTTTTAAAAATCAGTCATAAACCTGTCTTTCCCTGCATGCCCACCCCCACTGCAGTCTTTAAATTAAATACCTCTAAGTCTTTTTTTTTTCTCTGTTTTTTTTTTAGGGCTGCACCCCTGGCATATGGAAGTTCCCAGACTGGGGTGGAATTGAAGCTGTAGCTGCCAGCCTATACCACAGCCATGGCAATGCAGGATCCGAGCCTCATCTGTGACCTGCACCACAGCTCATGGCAACGCCGTATCCTTAACCCACTGAGTGAGGCCAGGGATCAAACCCATGTCCTCATGAATACTAGGCAGGTTTGTTACCCCTGAACCACAATGGGAACTCCCAAAACATCTTCATAAGGATAAAAATAAACTTTACTTTTCAGCCGAGTATTTTTTTTCCCCAAAGGAATTTAATAATATTGGAGTTTTGAATAAGTGCTTTTTATGGCTTAGGAATTATTTTTGCAAAAATTTTTAGGTTTGTAAAAAATACTAAAGAAAAAAATCTCTTAACAATTAAAAAAATTGTGTTTTGGAGTTCTCTTTGTGGCTCAGCAGTTAACGAACCCAATGAAGATCCATTAGGACTTGGGTTTGATCCCTGGCCTTCCTTAGTGGGTTAAGGATCAATCTGGTGTTGCTGTGAGCTGTAGTGTAGATAGCAGATATGTCTTGGATCTTGCATTGCTGTGGCACAGGCCAGCAGCTGCAGTTCCGATTTGACCCCTAGCCTGGGAACTTGCATATGCCATGGGTGCAGCCCTAAAAAACAAAAGAATAAAAAAGAAAGAAAAAAATTTCTGTTTAGACCCAGAAGCCAAGGTTATATTCAAATGAATTTGCAAAATCCTTATTCCGTCCGTGCTTTATCATGCTGATTTTTCATTTGATTAGTAGCACATTAAGCAGATGAATATAACTATAGATCTGAAAATGTTGTAACATTGAATATATATATATATGAGAGAAACCCTTTAGGATTGAATAATTTCTCTTACTGATAGCCTATCTGGCTGCTTCTCTACATGCAGAAGGTAAGGAAAAATAAATCTCTGGAGTAAAATTTTCCTTTAGAGTCTTAGCTATAATTCAGGTGAAATTGCCACCTGTCCGGAGTTCAAGACCTAGGGGGATAATTTCTACCTAGAGAATATTTCCATTACTTTCAACTTACCAGGAGTACTGTTGACATTCACATGCATTAGTAAGAGGAAATATGCACCAGAGGGAGATGGGTGGAGTGGAAAACAAATGACTCTATTTCTCCTCTAATGTTAAGAGTGTTAAATTTCTATTCTCCTTGCAATCACCTTTCCTGATACTGTCCCATCTTATACCATTCCCAAGTATTTTCACATGGAAATAAAAATATGCATAAAAAGAAAGGAAAATAAAGTATGTTGCATACAATATAAAAGGCAGTTAAACAATGGACCATCAGTTAAGCAATTATGTTCAATAAAGGTATATTAGAACTTGAGACTATCAAGTTTTAAAAACAATACAAAATAGTGCTTTCTTTGTATAGAACCATTCAATGTTATGATAGTTTCCAAATGAATTCAAAATGACAAAGGAACTAGTCACAATATATTTTCATAGGTCACTTTTAGCTAATATTAAGACAAAGGTAAATGAAGGAAAAACATAAGTTATGATGGTTAACTCCACATATCAACTCGGTTAGGCCTCAGTGGCTAGTTATTTAGTCAAATATTCATCTAGATGTTGCTGTGAAGGTACTTTTGTGTAGATATGATTTACATTTAAAATTAGTTGATTAGTAAAGGAGGTTACCCTCCAAAATGTAGGTGGGGCTCATCCAATTGGTTGATGGTCATTAGAGCAAAACTTAAGGTTTCCTAAAGAAAAAGAATTCTTCCTCGAGTCTGTAATAA
Source organism: Phacochoerus africanus (assembly GCF_016906955.1). NCBI lineage: Eukaryota > Metazoa > Chordata > Mammalia > Artiodactyla > Suidae > Phacochoerus > Phacochoerus africanus. The sequence continues at coordinate 35,568,073 of NC_062553.1, forward strand.
AAATCCTGCTTGAGTTTCTAGCCTGCTGACCTGCCCTGCAGATTAGGACTTGCCAGCCTCCATAACTGCATGATCCAATTAATTAAAATCTTTTTTTCTTGAAAGAACACTGAATAATTAAAATTTCTTTTTCTTGAAAGAACCCTGAATAATATATTAATCCCAACAATAGATAGAATCAAGAGTTTAGGGAATAAGAAGGCCTATGAGATGTTTTAAATATATTGTTTGGTTAGCTTTTAGCCAGTAAGCCCAGCAAACTATGGTTTGGGAAAACTTGATCTAGTCACTTCTACATCAAGTTCACTTTTACAATAAATATTGATAATAACTATTACAATTTTATTGTAATGATGTCACATATTTATAAACTATGACTAACATGTTATATACTTAGTTTGAAAATCATACATCTGTATTAGTTTATCCACAGAAAGCAGTTTAACTTAACCATTTATTTTTCTGGTTGTAGCTCATACCATGTGAAAGTCCCAGACCAGGGATCAAACCTGTGTCACAGCAGCAACCCAAGCCATTGCAGCGACAACACCAAACCTCAACCAACTGCACCTCAAGGGAACTCTAAGTTGTCTATTTTTAATTCTTGTGTTAAAATTAATGTTAAGGCTTTATTCATGTTTGTGAAAAAAAAAAAACACCTGAATGTCCAACAAATTATGGTTGAGCCATACAATGAGACACTATTTAGCATTAAAAAGGAATAAGGTACTGATAGATGTACTTTGAAAACATTATGCTAAGTGAAACCATACAGTAATAAAGGGTCACATATTGAATAATTTCACTTATATGAAATGCCCAGTATAGGTAAATCCATAGAGACCAAAAACAGATGAACGTTGTCAGGGGATGGAGTGAAGAGGAAATGGGGAGTGACTGTCAGTGACTATGGGTTTCTTTCTGGGGTGAGTAGAGGCTTAATGTTATCACAAATTTGTAAAAATGTGAAACTAAGCAGAACCCCATGGGCCTGCTGGGTAAAAAATCCCTCCTTTGTTCCCTGTTCTTATTTGTAGGAAATAGGTTTCATTCAGCCGCCTTGACCTTTCCTAATTTATAAAGGGCAGATTCAAATAATTGCCTATCAGGGAAGTAAAGGAATGCAGAAACAATGGAGGAGCAGGTAAGAAACCATAAGTGAGTCTTGGCAAAGGGTCCTAGTTCCTCCTCAAGAATATGTACATAACAACTTCTCTGAGTTTCCTTGAGGGAACTAAAGCCCCCACCCTAGTGGAAAATGTCAACTCAGACTGAGCACTGCATTCCAAGAACACCACCCCCATTACCTCACCACCAACCAATCAGAACAAAGCCACATACGCTGAATCCCTCACCTGAAATTTTGCCTATAAAAACTTCCTGAAAACAACTGGAGAGTTCAGGTTTGTTGAGCAGGAGGCACCCATCCTCCTTGTATTTAGCACCTTTTACAACACATGCTGCATTTTTCTTCACCACAACCAGGTGTCAGTAGATTGGCTTTACAGCATCCAGGAGAGTGGACCCAAGCTGGTTCAGTGACAAATGTACTAAAATTGACCGAATAATATATTTTAAAAGACTAAATTTTATATTATGTGAATTATATCTCAGTGAAACTGTTATTCAAAAAGTAACAGAAACTTTATTAGAAGTATGGGAATTTCTGATTTCAAATTATATTACAAAGCTACAGTAATAAAAAATGTGATACTGGCACAAAGACAAATAGACCAATGAAAAAGAGATCCCACAAATGAACCCTCACAGGTATGGTCAGATGATCGTTCCAAGACCACAAACTGGGAAAGTATAGTTTCTTGAACAGTGTTTTGAGAAATGGATAACCATAAGCAAAAGAATAAAGTTGGACCCTTTACAATACATAGAAAAATTAACTCAAGATGCATTAAAGACCTAAATATAAGGCCTAAAACTGTAACTATTTTAATTTAGGCAAAAAAGCTTAATGACACTGGATTTAACAAGTATTTCTTAGATATGTCACAAGCAGCAAGTTAAAAAAATTAGACATCAAAGTATAAACTTCTGCATATCAAAGGAAACAATCAAAACAGTATAAAAATGAAACATACAGAATGGGAGGAAATATTTGAAAATCATATATCTTATGGATTAATATCCAGAATACATAAAGAACTCCTACAATAGCAATAAAAAACCTGATTAATAAATGAACACAGGGCTTGAATAGACATTTCTCCAAAAAAAATGTGTAGAAATCAAAACTCTTGTGCATTATTGGTGCGAAGGCACAATGGTGCAGCCTCTATGGAAAACAACATGGAGGTTTTTTGGAAAAATTAAAAAAAGAATTACAAGATGATCTAGAAATCACACTTCTGGATCTATATATTCAAGGGATTTGAAAGTAGGATCACAAGGAGACAATTTCTCACTCATGTTTGTTTCAGCATTAATCACAACAGTCAAGAGGAGGAAGCAATCTAAATGTCCACTGCAGGAAGTGGGATCAATATGGTGGAGAAGTAACACAAGGTGCTCTCCTTCTCCTCCACACACACACACACACACACACAAATGTACATGTAGAACTAATGGCACAGAACCCCTACTGAACCCTGGCATAAGACCTTAAACCTCCAAAAAGAGCAAGAAACCCTCAAAATAACTTGGTAAAATGAAAGGAAACAAACAAGAGAGAAAAAAAAAAAAGAATCAGAACAGGACCAGCACTCCTGAGAGGCCACAGAGAAAGAGGAAAGGAACCCACAGCCTGGAAGCCACCTAACTGATAGGGAGATTCCCAAGACATAAGGATCTCAAAGCCACAGAGAAGAGTGCAGCACCTGGACTGAGGGGGGCAAAGCAGAGAGAGAGCTGCACAGACAGTTGGTACCACTGCCCAAGGACACCACAGCCTGAGACACTTGTGCAGGTGTGGGTGCTGACTCAAGCTCTGGAGGTCAGTTCCAGGGAAAGGGCTAGGTTTGGTGGTCTGGAGACAGCCTGAGGGAGATAGGGGGTGGTGAGCCAAGGGCTAGGGAGTAGGATGCCACAGCCAAGGAAAACCTGGAAAAGGTCTGGGCCTGCAGGGGAAGCAAGAAGCCACTGTTGAGGAGGAGCAGACCAACCATAGGAATATCTTTCTCTGTGCATGGGCAGATTCTCAGAGAGCAGGGATATAGGGGGTGAGGTACCTCTTGCATGGGCTATGGGTGATGGTTCTTGCACCAGTTGTAGGTTGTGGCACCTCCTACACAGGCTAAGTGCGATGGGGGTGTTTTTTGTGTGGTCTACAGGTGGTGGAGGCAACCCTCTGTGGTAATCTCTAACTTCAGACATGGGCATGAGCCCCTATCACTTGGGGTCTATGAACAAGCACCACCTGGGCCCCAGTCATCTCAGAAGTAGGCACAGAGGTGGGCACTGCAACTGAACATCACCTGTTGTTGCTCTCATTCCCTTAGGAACACTTCCACTGCCAAATGCTCTGGGCACCACCTAAACCTGCCTAAGTCTCATTGCAACTGCCCAAGGCCCTGCAACTAGGAGCAGCCTGTTCCACCTTTATGCAAGTCCTTGCTACTGTCAATGGTGAAGCAACCAGTTACTGGCTACTAGCCCTGCTCATTGCCTCCATCTCTTTGGAACCACATGCAGCACTCCATCAAGGGAATAAAGCCTACTCATACTGAGGAGATACAGCAACCATCCAAACTCTCACACCAAAAATAAATGGTAAACCCTCACAAAATACCCAAAGGTCCACTGTTGCATATAAATAGACTTCAGTAGTTAGTTTTCCTAAACTCACAGAATAAGAAAAATATAGGCAAAATGAGGAAGCTCAGGAACAATTCCCAGTTAAGGTAACAGGCAAATTTCCCTGAAGGAGCAAACAATGAAATGGATTTCTGCAGGCAAACAGACACAGAGTTCAAAAAGGAGATAGTGAAAGTACTGAAGGAATTAAGAGTGGATATGAACAGTAATGCAGATTACTTTAGAAAGAAACTAGAAAATATGAGGAGCCAAGACACATTAGAAAATTCATTTGCAGAGAGCAAACTTAAAGGCACTGAAAAGCTGAATGAATAATGCAGAGGTATGATTTAGTGACTTGGAAGGAAGAATCATGGAAATCACACAATCAGGAGAGCAGACAGAAAACCAGATGAAAAACCATGAAAGCAATATAAGAGATCTATAGGCTAATATAAAGTGGGCCAACTGATGCATAATAGGGATTCCAGAGGAGAAGAAAAAGAAGAGGGGATAGAAAATATATTTGAGTATGGGAATTCCTGATTCCCATACTTATGGTTGAAAACTTTATAAATCTAAAAAAAAAATCTATCAAGATACAGGAAGCACAGAGGGCCCCAAACAAGCCCAAACCAAGACATAATAAAAATGGCAAAAGTTAAAGTGAAGATTCTAAAGGCAGCAATAGAAAAACAAAGATTTAATTATAAGGGAACCCCCATAAGGCTATCAGCTGATTTCTCTACAGAAACACTAAGGACAGAAGAGAGTGACAAGATATGTTCAAAGTTGTAAAAGGGAAAAATTTGTAGCCTACAATAATCTACTCAGCAAGAATATCATTTAAAATAGAAGGAAAATAAAGAATTTATCCAACAAACAAAAACAAAGAGTACAGTAATACTAAACCCATTCTAAAAGAAACACTGAAGGGCCCCTCTAAATGAAAAATAAATAAAAAATAGGATGGAGGAAAACACAATTGAAAAATAATCACTTAAGCCAGTATACAGAACTAAGAGGAAAAAAAAAAAATCCTATTGTAAAAGTGATGTTAAACACTAGGAACACCAAAAGGATAAACACAAAGATGTTTAAAAAGGATGTCAAAATCATAGAATGTGGGGAAGGAAAGTAAGAAAATTTAGACTCTTTTTTTTTCTAGAATGTGTTTGAGCCTACACTGCTGTCAAACTAAAGCAAGAAGATATAAGAGGAGGTTAACATAATTGAAAACAGGGCAACCACAAATCAAAACCAAACAATACATTAACAAAAAAGACACAAGCATAAAATAAATTATCCAACCAAAAAAAAGGAACAAAGGAGAAACACAGAATCAACTAAAAAATTTTTTAAAATGGCAATAAATATTTACCAATGGTCTGAATGCTCCAATCAAAAGACACAGATGGCAGGATAAAAAAAAGAGAGAGAGAGGGAGAGAGCCTACAATATACTGCCTATAAGTAACTCACCTTAGGGCAAAGGGCACACATACATTGAAAGTGAGGGGGTGGAAAAATATATTTAAGGTGAATGGAAGACAGAAAATCAGGAGTTACAATAAACATATCACAAAATAGACTTTAAAATAAAGCCATAAATAAAAAAGATGGACACTCTTTAATGATAAAGGATCCATTCAAGATGAGGATATTATGCTCATCAATATATAGGCCCCTAATATTGGGGTACACAAATACATACAACAAATACTAACAGACATAAAAGGAGAAATTGATAGGAATATAATAATAGTAGGAGACGTTAACACCCAACTCATGTCAATGGACAGAGCCTCTAGACAGAAAATCAATAAGGTAACAGAAATCCTAAATGACACAATAGAAAAGTTAGACTTAATTTTCAGGACATTACAGCCCCCCCCCCAAAATCAGAATAGACATTCTTTTCAAGTGCACATGGAACTTTCTCAAGGATTGACTGCATACTGGGGCACATGACTAACTTCAACAAATTTAGGAGTACAGACATTATTTCAAATATCTTCTCTGATCACAATGGCACAAAACTAGAAATCAACTACAGGACAAGAAATGAGAAAAAACTGACTATATGGAGACTAAACAACATGCTACTAAAAATCCAGTGGATGAACAAGGAAATCAAAAGGGAAATTTAAAATACCTCAAGACAAATGATAATGAAAACAAAACCAAAATACAACCAATCAAAATCTACAGGATGCCACAAAAGCAGTTCTTAGAAGAGAAGAAAAATCTCAAATCAACAACTTAACCTACCACCTAAAAGAATTAGAAAAAGAACACACAAAACCTAAATTCAGCAGAGGGACTGAAATCATAAAGATCAGAGAGGAAATAAATAAAATAGAGATTCAGAAAACAATAGAAAAAAATCAATAAAACCAAGGGCTGGTTCTTTGAAAAGGTAAACAAAATTGACAAACCTCTAGCCAGACTCACCAAGAAAAAGAGCAAAAAAACTCAAACAAAATAAAAAATGAAAAATGAGAAATCTTGACATACACTGCAGCAATACAAAAAACCATAAGAGAAGATGATGAACAATTATATACCATAAATTTGACAACTTAGAAGAACGGACAACTTTCTGGAGATGTACAGCCCTCCAAAACTACATCAAGAAAAAATAGATCAAATGAACAGACTGATCACTAGAATGAAATTGAATATATAATAAAAACACTCCCTACAAAACAAAAGTCCAGGACCAGATGGCTTCACAGGTGAATTCTACCAAACATACAAAGCAGAACTTATAGCCATCCTTCTTAAACTTTTCCAAAGGACTAAAGAAGAAAGATCACTGTCAAAGACATTCTATCAAGCCACCATCACCCTAATACCAAAACCAGACAAAGATACTACCAGAAAAGAAAACTATAGGCAAAAAACTACAGGCCATGTTTTTGATGAGTATAGGTGTAAAAATTCTCAACAAAATTTTAGCCAGCTGAATCCAACAGTATATAAAAAAGATGAGGACCAAGTGGGATTATTCCCAAGTTCACATAGAGGGTTCAACATATGGAAATCAATCAACATCATACATCACATTAAAAAAAGAAAAGCCAAAAACCACATGATCATTTCAATAGATGCAGAAAAACCATTTGACAAAATCCAACATCCATGCATTATAAAAAGTCTTACCAAAGTTGGTAGAGAGCGAAAATACCTTAGCATAATAAAAGCCATTTATGACAAACCCACAGGCAATATAATACTCAATGGAGAGAAAGCTGAAAGCCTTCCTGCTAAACTAGAAAAAGACAAGGATGCCCACTCTCACACTTCTATTCAACATAGTATTGGAAGTCCTAGCCACAGCAATCAGACAAACAAAAGAAATCAATGTTATTCAAATTGGAGGAGAAAATTTAAAATTGTCCCTCTATGCAGATGACATGATACTATATATAGAAAACCCTAAGGACTCTACATAAAAACTACTCATACTGATGAACAAATTCAGCAAAGTCACAGGAAACAAGATTAACATTCAGAAATTGGTTGCATTCCTGTATACTAACAATGAAATATTAGAAAAGGAATATAAAAATGCAATAACTTTAAAAATAACACCCCCAAAATTAAATGCCTAGGAATAAACCTGACCAAGGAGATAAAAGACTTACATGCTGAGAACTATAACACGTTAATCATGGAAATTAAAGAGGCTTCAAAGGAATGGAAAGAAATCCCATGCTCCTGGATTGGAAGAATTAATATCATTAAAATGGCCAAACTGCCCAAAGGAATCTACAGAGTCAATGTGATCCCTATCAAATTTCCCATGAATTTTTTCACAGAACTAAAACAACCCAATGATTTACATTCAACCACAAAAAACCCAGAATTGCAATTCCGGGGGAGGGGGCAAGCAGGAGGCATAACTCTCCCAGACTTCAGACAATATTACAAAGCTACAGTAATAGAGCCAGTGTGGTACTGATACAAAAAAAAATGTACAAACCAATGGAACAGAATGGAGAACACAGATATTAACCCAGACACCTATGGTCAATTAATCTTAGACACAGGAGTCAATAAAATGGGAAAAAGACAGTCTCTTTCAGCAAATGCAGAACTGGACAGTTGCATGTAAATAAATGAAACTAGAACACACCCTCATGCCATGCACAAAAATAAACTCAAAATGGTCTAAAGACTTAAACATAAGACAAAACACCATAAAACTCCTAGAAGAGTACTTAGGCAAAACATTCTCTGACATCAACCATAAAAATGTTTTCTTAGGTCCGTCGCCTAAGGTAATAGAACTAAAAATACAAATAAACCAAGGGGACCTAGTCAAACTTACAAGCTTTTGCACAACAAAGGAAACCATTTAAAAAAATCCTATAGAATGGGAGAAAATAGTTGCAAACAATGCAGCCATCAAGAGCTTCATCTCCAAAATATAAAAACTACCCATACAACTCAACAACAACAACAAATAAACAACCCAATTAAAAAATGGGCAAAAGACCTAAGTAGGCATTTCTCCGAAGAAGACATATGGATAGCCAGTAGGCACATGAGAAAATGCTCAACATCATTAATCATAAGAGAAATGCAAATAAAATCCACAATGAGGTGCCACCTCACACTGGTCAGAATGGCTATTATTAATAAGTCTACAAATAACAAATACCAGAGAGGGTGTGGAGAAGAGAGTACTCTGCTATACTGTTGGTGGGAATGTAAACTGGTACAACCAACATGGAAGACAGTATGGAGGTACCTCAGAAAACTAAACACAGAACTACCATATGATCCAGCAATCCCACTCCTAGACATATATCCAGACAAAACTTTCCTTGAAAAATATACATGCATCCCTATGTTCATTGCAGCTATTTACAATAGCCAAGACATGGAAACAACCTAAATTTCCAGTGGCAGATGACTGGACTAAGAAGATGTGGTACATATAAACAGTGGAATATTACTCAGCCATAAAAAAGAACAAAATAATGCCATTTGCAGCAACATGGATGGAACTAGAGACTCCCATACTAAATGAAGTAAGTCAGAGAAAGACAATAATCATATGATGTCACTTATATGCAGAATCTAAAATATGGTACAATGAACCTATCTACAGAAAAGAAACAAACTCATGGACATGGAGAACAGACTTGTGGTTGCCAAAGTGGGGAGGGAGGGAGTGGGATAGACTAAGAATTTGGGGTTAGTAGATGCAAACTATTGCATTTGGAATGAATAGGCAATGAGATCCTTCTGTATATCACAGCGAACTATATCCATCTATGTGATGGAACATGATGGAGGATAATGTGAGAAAAAGAATGTATATAAATGTATAACTGGGTCACTTTGCTATAAAGCAGAAATTGACAGAACACTGTAAATCAACAATCATAAAAAATTAAATATCCATTACTGGATAAAAGAACAAAAAACTGTTGTATATACATATGATGAAATATTTTCCAGCCTTAAAAAAAGAAGGAAATTCTGTCATATACTACAATATGGATGACTGTTTTAGTGAAAAAAACAGTGATAAAATTCTTGTTTCCACTTATATTAAATATCTGAAAAGTCAAACTCATAAAAACACAAAGCAAAATGGTAGTTGCCAGGGGCTGAAAGGAAGGGAAAGTCTGGTGTTGTTCAATGGGTATAGTGTTCCAGTTTTGCAAGGTAAAAATGTTCTAGGTATCTGTTACACCACCATGTGAATATAGTCAATATTGTCAAACTATTAAATAAATATAGTAAACTAAAACCAAACCATTACTTTTTAGAAAAGCATGAAAAATAGGTAAAATAAAATAAGAAAGCAAAGTCATTTACAATTGTACCACCCCAATGTTAACAGTGATCCAACTCTGACATCGATAACAACAAAAAAAGGCTCTCAGAAAAGAAGAGAGTAACCCCTTCCTTTACATCTTGGGAAACTTCGGGTCAGAGAAGGGGATTGATTTGCTTAACATCACAGAGAGAGGTGGTGGCAGAGTCAGGACTAGTGTACATGTACAATAATTGTTTATGTTAATTTTTGTAATTATGAAAAAAATACGAAGTTTGAAAATGCATAAAAGTCTGAGTATGTGCTTCTACATACTCATGATTTTCAGAACTCCAGTTCTCAGCTTTCCCCGCAATTCCAGACACAGTTGCATTGCTACCTACATGACTGCTACCTTCCAACTGCGTTTTGATTTTCATTCCTGGGTCCTTAATTCAGTAAATGTGGCTATGATTCACCCATATTTTGAAGCCACACCCTGAGGTTCATCCCAAATTCTCTATATCACTTCCCCAATTCAATCCCCTTTCTAGTCCTATATGCTTTTTTAATTCACTTTATAAAACATTCCACTTCATTTCTTCCCTACCGTTATCAACATCTCAAATCTTTCTCCAACTCTATTGCTCAGCTCTTGCCTTTTAAATTCTCTCTTATTTTTTTTTTGTCTTTTTGCCATTTTCTTGGGCTGCTCCTGCGGCACTTGGAGATTCCCAGGCTAGGGGCCGAATCGGAGCTGTAGTCACCGGCCTACACCACAGCCACAGCAACACAAGATCTGAGCCGCGTCTGCAACCTATACAACAGCTCATGGCAAGGCTGGATCCTTAACCCACTGAGCAAGGCCAGTGACTGAACCCGCAATCTCATGGTTCCTAGTCAGATTCATTAACCACTGAGTCACGATAGGAACTCCAGAATAACTTTTTTAAAAAACATAAGGAGATAATTTTACTCTATTACTCATGTTTAATTGTTTTAAGTTAGAGGAAAAGACAAATTCCTTAATCTTTCAACTCTGAAGTTATTTGAATTTTGCTTAGAACAACTTGTATTATTTTCTATCACTTATATTATTCTCTTTCTAAATTATACCTCATCCACTGTGACTATATTTTCTGTTCCTGAAACATGCTAAACATCAAATACATCAGTATTGAAAGTTCCTTTTGTGACTCAGCAGAGACGATTCCAACTAGTATCTACGAGGATGTGGGTTCAATCCCTGGCCATACTCTGAGGGCCAGGGATCCAGTGCTGCCTTGAGCTGTGGTGTAGGTCACAGACGTGACTCAGATCCTGCATTGCTGTGGCACAGGCCAGCAGATGTAGCTCAGATTTGAGCCCTAGCCTAGAAATTTCCATATGCCGCAGGTGCAACCTTAAAAAGCAAAAACATAGTAACTAAATAAATAAAAAACAAAACAAATACACCAGTTTCTAAGTATCCATGAGAGATTGATTCCAGGATCCCTGTGAATACCAAAAGCCCTGGATGTTCAAATCCTTTTATAAAATGATATAGTATTTGCATACAATCTACACATATCCTACCACATACATTAAATAGTCTCTTGCTTACACCTAATACAATGTAAGTGCTATCTAAATAGTTTTAAATATAATGTAAATCTATCAAAATAGTTGCTGGCAATTCAAGTTCTGCTTTTTGAAACTTTCTGGAATTTTTTAATCTGAATATTTTTAATCCTATTGGTTGAATCCATGAATGTGGGACTCATGGATAGGGAGGACCATCTATATTGAGCTTGTCTGTTCCTATGACTATAATATTTTCCCCTATGTTTGTTGCTTGGCTGGCTCCTTCCGTGCCTTTTTTAGATTTCAACTAAAATGTCATTCCACAGAGAAACCTCTGACAATATAATTGAAATGATATTTCTACATTACTAATAGGATTTTTTGAGCACTTGCTTTAAATTTTGGATTCTCTCTCCAGTGATTTCAGAATAATTCCTAGATTAGCACAGCAAGACACTTTAGCAGGTAATCAGTGTTGAAACTGTCTTTTCTCATCTCCTGTAATTCTCTCCAAAACTCATTTATTCCAGCTATTCTCAAATATTATAGTTCACTGAATACTTTGAGTTTCAACCCTCAGTGCTTGCATACAGACAACTAAGAAAGAGCTTTTTTTTGTATTGTTTGTTTTGTTTTATAGAATTTTTTGCCTACTATCCATAGTTATACACTCCTTCAAAAAGCTCGAGTTCTAGAGATCTTCTGTACAACATTGTGCCTATAGTTAATAATATTTTATTTTACACTTAAATTTTGTTAAGAGGATATAGCCCATTATATATCTTATTGCATTAAAAAAGAAGTTTTTGTTTATTGTATGTTTGGAAAAATGTTTGGTACAATATATAAGACTGGTAATTTTTAAAAGTAATTTAATAAAATTTCATAATCCCTATACAGCTAAATATCACCCCCAAATTGTAAGGTCACTCGAGAAGTAGCTTGGCTATATTTCTCCTACCCTACCTTCTATATTTACCATGCTTTAAAAAATGTATTTCTTGTTGCCCCTGAATTACAACTATGTGAAAATAAACAAAAAAGAGGTTGGCAAAAGTTGTCATTACTCAAAGAATAGAATGATCATGTTAGAATGGGGAAGTATGGTTGAGAAATTATTTCCTTTGCTTTTCAAACACTGCTGAACTATAATCTGGTCCAATGTTGAGCCCTTTTTGAGACAGCTGTCATGTACATATCTCCCTCTGCTCTGTAAGTTATATTTTTGCTCATTTTATTGCTTCTATGGATAACATTTTTAAATTCCTAGAAACATAAAGCCTACCAGGACTGAATTATAAAAAAAATAGAAGTGAACAAACCAGTAACAAGTAAGGGAACTGAAGCAGTAATCAAAAACCTTCCAATAAATAAAAGCCTAGACAAAAGATGGAGCCATAATGTTTTCTGATTTCAAACTACATCACAAAGGTACAATAACTAAAAGTATGGTTATGGCATAAAAACAAACATACAGACCCATAGAACAGAATAAAGAGCCCAGAAATATATATGTGTATATACATTTATGTGTATATATATATATATATAATTGATAATTAAATGATCTCCCAAGTTTATCTTCCAAATTTTTCTGTTTTTTTCTTAGACCACAAATAAAACTTGTAATCCTGCCTAATATACCTACTGTTACTAAAAGAAAAAAATAAAAAGAAACAACCAAAAATAAACCCTCTTATCAGTCAATAACCAAAAAAGGTAGAGAAGAAAAAAATCAATAAAAATGGTTATCTACTTCAAGAGAAATTTCACAATCAGAAACACTAAATTGCAAATAAGTACATGAAAATGTGTTCAAGAGTATTACTCCTAAAGGAATGTAAATTAAATCTACAGTAAGATACCACTTTGTACCCATTAGAGTCGCTGAATTTTCAAGGACTGGCAGCACCAAATATTGACCCAGACATGGAGCAACTTGAATGTTCAAATATTGTTAATTGAATTATTAAATAATACAACCATTTTCTTAAACTCTTTGGCAGCTTCTTTCACTATTAACATATGGCTCAGCAATTCTACACCAAGAAAGAATTTGCCAAAGAGAAAAGAATCCTTACACGTGTAAAAAGTTTTTTGCAAGAATGATCAATAGTACGTTTATTAATAATAATCAAAGAATTGAAACAATACAAATGTCCATCAACAGAACACAATTCACTAATTGTGAATTTCACAGAATGAAATATAATTTGGTATATACATTAACATAAATGGCTTGCAAAAATATTATTTTCAAAGATTGAAGCAAGATACCAAAGAGAGCATAATGTATGGTTACATTTAAATAAAAGTAAGCCACCTAAGTTAAAGTAACAAATCACAGCAATCGTTTCCAATGGAAGTATGCAGATTAAATGGAAGGGGACATGGGGAGACCTCCTGAGGTAATGAAAATATTCCATAGTTTTGTTAAGGTGTTATTTATGTGGTTGAGTTCACTCTTCAGACTCATCAAGTTGCACCCTTAAGATTTATTTCTATTGTATGAAATTTACCACTATCCAACCCCTCAAACTCAATCAATTATATTTGTCTTTAAAGTTTGTCTATTTTAAGCAGTATAGAGTTGATGTTTTGAAGAAAGACAAAAGTAGAAGGCTCCCCAAGTCAAAGTGACAGAGTGAAGAATCTGGGAAGACCAAGGCAGCTAGAATTTACAAAACAGAGTTCTGAAAAATAGAGCTTCATGGAGGGAGAATGCCAAAGACCTTAAGGTTAGGGGTTAGGGTTAAGAAGGCCCTTTAGTATTCATGAGAGAACTGTTGCCAAAACTTGGCCTCTGACCTCTGGTGCTGAATACAAATGTATAGACAGAGTTTTGGGTGAAGGAGAAAAAGATAGCTTAACTGCTTTGCCAGGCAAAGGGGACCACGGCAGGCTAATGCCTTAAAGACAGTGCCCATGTTGGGAGAGATTAGGGGTGGTTTTATGGTTTGGGGAGTGGAAAATAGGGCTTCAGATAAGGATGAGGATAGAGGCAAGCCTACATTGTTTCTCAAAGCTGGGATTTAGTGGCCCCAGGACTGGTTCTGGTGGATCTCCTTTGTCGTGGAATGAAGAATGTTTCAAGTAGTCCTTCCAATTGTTGGGGGTTTTAGTTCTGCAGAAAGGCTCCAAGATATTGTTATATATATTCTTTGAGGAGGAACTGGGACCCTACCCCAAGGCCGCACTATTGTCCCCTAACTGCTCCTCCCTGATTTCTGCATCCCTTCCCTTCCCTGAGTAGCAACTGCCCTTTGGAACTCAGGGAAGGTCATGGAGGCTGAAGCTTACTCCCTAAAAATAAGAAATGGAGGACACAGAAATGCTTGTGTATCCAGGAGCCCCACAGGTCCCTGCTTGGTTACAGTACTGATCAGCATATGCTTGTGAGAAACCACCAAAGACATGGAAAGAAAAAAACTGAAAGGATGAGAGGTAGCATTACCTGGTATACCCTGGAACAGTACTTGGAACAGTGCCTGATCTCAAGAGCCACTTGAAAAACTGCATAACTCAAGAGCTTTGGATAGAATTTTCAACTGTCTTGCCTTAGTAGTGGAGTAGGGGAGTAACTAGTCATAAATTAAGTGCAGTTCTGGTTTTACCTAACAAGTCTTAAAACCAAGACCCAAAAGGTCAACCTGTATTCAAATTTCTTAAATGTGTCTCAGGACATATTTCATAATGTGAATATAAAACAATTGCTCATAAATGGGAATACAAAATATCCAGGACTCTAAAATTTGAATTTATAATATCTTCCATTCAATTAAATTACCAAGCATGTAAAGAAGTAATAAGACCTATAAAAAAGAAAAATCAATCCAAACTAACCTATTACTGACACGTAAAATATAGAGATATGCATGCCAAAATTCAAAAGTTAAAGGGAGAATTGACATTGTATTATTTTGCTAATGTCACCATAACAAAGTACCATAAACTGTGTGGCTTAATGAACAGAATTTACATCTAACAGTTCTGGAGACCAGAAGTTCAAGATCAGATGTCAGCAGGGTTGGCTCCTGGTGAGACCTTTCTTCCCGGTTTGCGGAGCACTGCCCTCCCACAGTGTCAGCTGGTAGCCTTTCCTCTATTTACATGCATTTCTAGTATCTTTCTTTTCTTATAAGGACACCAGTCAGATTAGATTAGGACCCACCCTAAGGGCTCATTTTAACTTAGTTATTTCTTTAAAGGTCCTATCTCCAAATATAGCTACTTTCAAAGTACTGGGGGTTAAGGATTAAACATATGATTTCGGAGTAAAAGGAATGACAGTTTAGTCCATAACAAATGTGTTTCATAAAAATACATTCCATTAAAAAAAAAGTTACATAAAGACACGTAACAAATATATTATACACACATTTTTCTCTAGGTACATATTCATGTGTGTGTGTGAATATATATGTATGCATGTATATATACATGTGTGTATTTATATACCTACACATATGCAAATTAATTCATCTGAGATAAAAAATTCAATGGGCATATGAGCAGATTAAAGGCAGATTTTATATTCATCAAATGGAATAAATTTTATGGAAAACATAATATGTTGAAAGATATAAGTGGAAATAAGTTACAAGCAAAGGGAATTCTTATTGCTTCTCTTTGTTGTCTTGGAAGGGAAAAAAAAACTGTAAAAAAAAAAGGTCATTGCATAGAAGGCATTAAAGCCTGGTCTTTGGTTTTCTAGAATATAATATTCTATGACAGCCTCATGAATTCATCTCTCAAAGCCTAGGAAGAACTTTTTAGCAGGAGACTTGCTGACCTAATTCAGCTTCAGGTAGAAAATCCCAAGTACTGTTTTGGAAGAAGCAATACTGTGGACTGGGTACAATTAATATAAAACTTTGCAATAAAATATTAAACACATAAAAGCTTGAAACTTGAAGAAAAAAATAACTTGTGTCACATATATAATCACATTTGGGTAGTTTTTTGGTATCTTTGAAAGATCTTTATGAGTAAAACATATTTAAGCTAAGAAACAAGAAATAAAGTATAATTTTGGAATTAAGATCATCAATATAAGAATTAAAATCACAGACAATTACTGTAATGGAAAGTGTCTCCAAAAATAAATAAGCAGACACACATATACATGCAACGATAAAGCTGAGGACACCAGAACTCCATCTGATGGAAGAATTATTAGGTTATCTTAATCTCTAACAGAAAGAGGGGATTTCCACTTAATTTGTAGAGTTAAATAAACATCTAATTTGAATATCCACATATTAAAGGCAAAAGCTTAACCCCAGAAACAGAGTTGAGAGAGTTCAAGGTCTCCTCAGCAGGTCTTAACTTGGGCTGGACAGAGAAGCATCGTTGAGTTGAAAGGGTCAGGAATCAAAGCCAAAAGTAAGATGTCAAGCATCTGGGGAAATTCCATTGTTTGTGGAAGGCTAGATCTGGGCTGCACTGGCAGGGATATCTAGCTCCTCTGAAGAAAATTTAGAAATAAAGAATCTAACAAATATAATCTGTAGGCCTAGGAGGAGTGTGGTATTTGCATTAGTGCTGGAACAAATGAAAATGATGAAAAAGACAAGATCAATACTTTGGTGAGGATTGTTGCCCAGGTTGTTCATACTACTGAGTGTTTTACTTCTGTGTTCTTTTATCATGGTAAGTCAGAATAATAACCTTCCCCATGATAGACAATGTAAGATGTCTATAAAATATGATGCTATTAACAATCTTTCATTTGGCTACAGTCCAAGAGTCAGAGACAGCCTTCAAATTGAATAAAAATATTCCTGTTTGGGCAACAGAAGGGAGAACAATGATTCTTAAACACAGGAAGCAGGAGACAGAGTTATAAAGAAAATGGAGAGATAAATTAAGACATGTTCACATAGCACAATATGGACTGTGGTACCTAATTGAGGTGAAGATGCCAAGGATCTGAGCGGCCACAGTATTAGATATTTCTAACAACATGGATAATGTGTGCATATATGGACATATGTGACTGTGACAAAGAAAAGACAACTGTGATGGCATAGCCTTCTGTTCATAAGAATAAAAGGGACATTACAGCAGTGTGACTGTAATTGCAATATACATGGATGACATGATTTTCAGCATAACTGGTGGTTTTTAAGATGGAAAATGGATGAGCTGGACATGTTTAGGTGGTGGCCATGAAGAAGTCTATGCAGCTCATCTCTTTGCATAGTGCTGTGTGTGGTATGAGGGCAACAGTCTCATTTTGAGATGTTTTAGGCATTCTGGAACATTGAACCAAGGTGGAGGAGACATACCCAGGGAGATTAAAGCTGATCACAAATTCAGTGTTCCAAGGATAAAAGTGGCAGGGCTTAGAAGTGAGACAAGTAATGGAAGTGGTTGGGGATGAGAAGATTAAGGACTGATGGCAATTGTCTTAGGTGTTGGGTGTTCACACAAGAAATACAAGAGGGTATGGCAGCCTCTGGATAACTGTTCCCTGTTACTCCATCTTCTTAGAATACTTCCTTAAACATTGCATTCTATTCTCATATTTGGGAGCTCTGATTTGCTTCTTAGTTCCTTCTATCTGAATGTAAAGTTAGCAAAAATCCCATATATTTTGAGGAATAACTTTAGAACATAAATCTATTTGGATTCCTATAGTCATCTTCAAATACCTATCTCTTCATTCTTTGTTGAGTGGCTGTGCTGTAAGAATGTATTTAAATGAATGATGCTTCTCCTATCTGACATGAAGAATACATTTTCCTCCATGTATTGAAAAAAATCAGTGCCATCCCCAGAGTTTACATTTATGGCCTTATGAACTATTTATTACCACCACAGTATCTTACTTAGAGTATATTACTTGGTAGATTTAGTGCTGTAATATTTACTGCAATTGACTGTACTTTAGGAATGTCTTTTTCAAAATCCCTAGTTATCTTCTAGTACAGTGTAAATGTACAAGGGAAATTCACTAAGTACTGTTGAACCTGTCCCTGTGTGATATAGGAATTGCCCAACTATCCCAAAATATTCTCTTTTCTATTTCTTTTGTCTGAATATTTATTTATGCACATTCATTTTAGTAAGTGTAAATATCCTTAATAGCACCAAAGACATGGAAGATTTCTTGTTCTCTGTGGACACATTCTATATGCATTTAACTTAGAAGTATGCTTTGACTGTGTAAAAAATTGGCTCCCAGACTTCAAGCTGAATGTTTCTTTGAAACTGGAAACTGACATATGAAATGATGAAATATGGGCCAATAGGCTTGGGAATTCTCATCATTTCTTCAGAAAATGCCTCGGGACTTTTCTATTGCTGTTGCCACTTTCAACTCGGATAGCCACTGGGGAAGAGTTTAAAAGAGATCTCCTCTAAGTCAATGCCCACCTCTCTCATTATTTTACTACATTGTCAGCTATTTTTTCCCTTCAGGAGATTATTCTTCCATATTATTCTTCTGAGTTATAGTTAAAAGACCAGTGTTTCTACAGTAAGGAGTTACACAGGAATTTCTTTAAAGCCTGGAAAAGCCTTAAAGAATTTATCTTTTGTGAATGAATTAACTATTCTAAAACTATGTGTATTATCATTTATGGAGAACTTTGTGATAAGCATTGTGCTAAGTGCTTACATAATTTTTTCCAAGCTGTGATAAACAGAAATGCAGTGCAACTAATTAGCTTACACAAAACTGGAAATTTGAATTCCTGCTGTGGCTCAGCAGAAATGAATGCTGGTTTCCATGAGGACATGGGTTCAATCCCTGGCCTTGCTCAGTAAGTCAGGGATCCACGCATGCCATGAGCTATGGTGTAGGTTGTAGACACAGCTCAGGTCCCAAGTTGCTGTGGTATAGGCGGGCAGCTGCAGCTCTGATTAGATCCCTAGCCTAGGAACTTCCATATGCCCACATGGGTGTGGCCCTAAAAAGCAAAACAAACAAAAAACTGGAAATTTATTGGCTCAAAAAGTCAAATCAGGCCTGGGAAGGCAAAGTTAAGGCTTTCTTAAAGGCAAAGTAAAGATGTCTCATTGATAATGGGAACCTGATTTAGCAGTTATCAGAGTCTGTACAATCTCTCACCTCTACTTCTTTATTCATATAAGATTCTTTCTTCCCATAGAATGTGTTTTCTCCATATCGATGTAGAATAATAATTCAAGTAATTAGTGTAGGAACATGGGCTTTGATATATTCCCTGGTTGATGTCCATGGTTTAAGATTTATAAAAACTAATCAAGACAAGCAGGCCTTGCTTGTTGGAAGATTAACTATTGAAAGTACATTTGTTTTATATCAAGGTGGGTATTGACCCCTGACCTATACATTTGATTGTCAGCAAAAGAATGTAAAGACTGGTAACTCTAAGTCTAGGGGACAGAAGAGCAAAAGGACCAAAAAACTTATAGAGCATATGCTAACTGGAAAGTCCCTATTGGACGAGGCCTGATATAGGTTCTGGGCAAGGCCAAGGGGGAGAAGAACAGATAGCAGGACCCCATGTTGGTACCCCCATCCTTAAGAAATAAAAACCTCCACAGAACAATAGAGAGGTAGATTCTTCCTCCCCCTGCCAGTGCTGGGAGCTTTCTTGTAATGAAGACTTTTTGCTTGCTTGCTGCCTGTGTGTGTTCGTGAAGTTCATTCTTAATCTCCATGAACAAGAACCCGGATTCCAGTAACAATATGACAGGTAACACAGTCAATGACAACGTCTAGATTTTACAACTTACATCTTTAGCTCCTGGGGCAGAATTCTTTCTTCTTTTTAGTTTGAAAATTCCCAAGAAAAAAACTAGTCTGGTTCATGTGCACAACTGTAAAGCAAATCAGTTGCATGTACAGTCTGTGTTGTGTATTACAAAATTGAAGATTCTTTTTTAATCATGAATTAGAATAGAGATTAGGGGATATTTAAAGGAAAAGCATTGGGTTCACTATATATAGCTATCCCAAAAGTAGTTTATATACATGTTAACTTACTACCGTCTCTCTTTTTATGTATTATCACTTTTTTACAGATGAGAAAACTGGGGATCATAAAATATTAGGTGAGGTGTCCAAGGACATACTGCCGATAAGTAACATAGATTTAATACAGGTGGCTGCCTTTAAAGTCTATGCTCTTATTTGTAATATATATTCTGTAAATGTATAACTATAATATATAGGTATAAAATTTAATATTTAGTGCCACAGTAAAAAATCCAGCAATAAAGCACTCTCTGGGACTCTAGGACTCTTATTAGCATTTCCCAATGTTCTTATCATTTGTATCTCTGGCACCCTTGCCTCTGCTAGATCACAGGACACATAAGCCAGGGAACCTTGCACTGACAGCCCAACCTACTTTGTTTCTTTTGGGCCTTACTCAGATTTGCCAGCCTTCTTGGTTGTCCAATACATGTTTGGAGAAATATTCCAAATTATAGCATGTACCATTTTCAAGGTCTGAAGTAGCTCCAAATATACTCTGTCTCTCTCTTAGTAGTGGGCAGTACATTTTGTTTATATCAAAGTGGATATACTCTAATACCTAGAATGCTAAAAACTTCTCTAGGAATACCATGATCTATTAGCCATAGTCACAGATTCCTACAGATCTAGTCTCTCTGACTGTCATGTTGACTTTGTTATCCTTTTGGTGATTATGTCTACCTTTCTTCTGATGGTTAACTACTGTCACCCAGCTTCACCCAGGAGTCCATGATCCTACTGATTAGAGTACAGTTCATTGGCAGTATTAGTTACCAAAATCTCTAGCTTACAATAGATAACCACAGTTGAAACAAAGCAGGGCCCTGTGGGCTCCTGGGCACACAAGCCTTTCTGTATCCCCCATTTCTTATTTTTGGGTAATAAACTTTAGCCTCCAGAACCTTCCCTGAGTTCCAAAGGGCAGGTTCAAGCAGTTGCTAATCAAGGAAGGGAGGGGATGCAGAGACCCAAGAGGAGCAATCAAGAAACAATAGTGCAGCTTTGGGGCAGGGTCCTGGTCCCTCCTCAAGGAATGTACATAACAGTATTTTTGAGTTCTTCTACAGAAGTAAACCCCCCAACAAATGGAAGATATTAACAAAACATTCATTATTCCCTAAAGAAGACCACCAGACCACCAACATCAGCTATGAAAACAATGCAAGCTTGCCTCTACCCTGATCCTTATCTGCAGCCCTATTTTTCACTCCCCAAACTATAAAACCACTTCCCAATCTCTCCTAAGCAGGGCACAGTCTTTGAGGCATTAGCCTGTTTTGACCCTCCTTTGCTCGCCAAAGCAACAAAGCTATTTTTTTCTCCTTTGCCCAAAACTCTGCCTCTGAGTTTCTATTCGGCATTGGTGAGCAGAGTCCAAGTTCTGGTTCTGGCAACACTATCATTGGTTTTTTAGAAATGCCAGTTTCCTATGTACAGATGCATTTTTACATTTTTAACTGCCTTGGTGAAGGGGATATCCTCTGGGCACTCCTGACACACTTAGGGACTGGTTTGTCTGTGGATATATTTTACATAATCCTCTATGTGTTTAACCAGGTTCTTCCCAGACATGTCTTAAAATTTCTTTTATATGTAGCCCTCCCCCGCCACACAACAATTTTATACTTCTACTTCCCAGTTTAACATATAACAAACATTGGTTATGGACCTAGACACAATTAAGTTTAGTGAGGTAATTTTCAAGAACAGGCATATCTTCGGGCTCTATTTCAGGTGAAATAATTACCCTTTATTTACATGAGGGGAAGCCAGACTCTTCAGGTAAGGAGCACAAAATACCTCTTCCAACAAGGCATATTCAAGCTAAGTTGGTCCATCCAAAACCCTCTATCCCTTATCTTCCCATCCTAATCTATCCTTATCAGATGTTTGAATTGGACACAGAAAATTTTTGAGAATGTGCGAGTAGTCTAATTTGCAGCTTTACTGTCATTATAATCTTGGGCCTACATCAAATCTTGTGCTACATTTTAAGGCAGTTTCTTTTGAGGGTACAACAGAAAAGACGTTCCTTTAAAGGTATCATAGTGACCCTCTGGTTTTAAAGGGTGCTTTAAGTGAGCAACTGACTTTTCTCTTTATTATTTTTCTTTTCTTAAATCTCTACTTGTGTCAGAAGCAGATTATTCCATAATCCTAAATTTCCATGTCAATATTTAAGTACCACTCCTTTAATTTATTTAGCAATGCCTTGCCTTTCTCCTTCAATTCATCCCACTTCTCCACAGGTAAGAAATTAAGTGCAAGATTACTATACGAGAGGAGTTATTACAATCCACTAAGAAGTGACAACGATGGGTTCCTCTTTCAGATAAAAGGGCAACCTAAACACAAAAATTCCATCTGGAGGTTACACTTTACAGAACCACACCAATCCCAATTACTGTAACTCATGCCTTCTAGAATATAAATCCTAATACAGGAGTTAAGTTGCTGAAACTTTATATGAAGCAATTGTAAATTATATGTTACCACGTTGGCTATTGCTTCACTATGATTCAGGTAAAGGCCCAGGGGGACATTTGCCAATTCTGTTTATTCGGTGTGTTAGGACTTTTCAGCAGAGGCTACATAGAGCAACCATTCTTTGGAGAAGTCCACGGTGGTGAGGGAGAAAGAAAATGAAATCCTCCACCCCCATCTCCTGTTTTCTATGGGAAACCAACCTCCTGTTCTTACAGGTTTCATCACCTGGCTCCTTATATTATGGCTCTTGTTAGATCCCAGGCCATAAGATACATTGTTTCCTCAACCACCTAGAAGTGGTGGGAGGCTGGAAACTCCTGGCATCACACTGGTTGAGGTTAACACTCACTTTCAGGAGGAGCGATTAATTAGCTCCCTCTGCCGTTTGCTGGACAGGTTTGCAGGCGAACAGAACATTAGGGCAGAATAAAACTATTGGGAGAAATTGAGGGGCCATGTAAGCTTTTTGTCTGAAATAACCACCCTCTTTCTGAAATTCTATTAGTCAACTACAATTATTTTTGGAGGGCATTAACATTATATATTTGTGTCCTTCAATGGACTGTGAGCTCCTGGGGAGGAATTTAATGATTTATCTTGTATTTCTAGGGATTAGTATGATGCCTGGTATAAATTGAATTCTCAACAATATTTTTATAAGCAATACAGGACATTTTATAAAGATAAAATTTAGTATGGTTTTTAAAACAACTCATTTTAATCTTTCTTACTGAAGAAGAGAATTCTCTTCAAGAACATTAAAACTATGTCTTCATAAAATGCATGGTAGAGTATTAAATCCATGGCTCCATGATTTACCCTTGATTCATCCTGAGACCCAAGGAGGTCTCATAACACTTGGCCTAGCAAACCAGAGCTAAGTTCAGATGAGGCCAGAATTCTTAACAGGACATTTGTGTAGCAGCAAGAGCAGAGAATGTGACCGAAATAGAGATTAAATTGAAATTAGCTTAATTTCATAACTATGCCCTGAAATATCTAAAAAGATAAGGAGGAATGGTTCACTAATATAAAAATTATTGTTGGAAAATCATAAGCATTTATGAAGAATAGAATATAATTTTAAAATGTTATTTACTTTACCCACTGAATCTCTAATCAGGCCATCAAAATTTGAATCTTTTGAACATCTGATTTTCCCTTCCATTAACTTTATCCTAGGATATCCCTTTCCACCCTCCATTGTCTACAGCTGTCTGCCTGGGGTCAGAAATTCCAGTTAATTGTTTCATGGGACATCTTAGGGCAAGAAGGGAAACAAAAGGTTTTTCCAGTGTGCATATCAAGCTGGGTAACCAGAAGGGGATTTTGCATTTTTCAGGTCTGGCATTTTTTCAGGACCCTTCAAAGTGAAAGCCACAGTAAAATCACCTTTTTCTTCTTTATAATAACTGCTTCTTATAATATTACTTGGTGATTATGTGTTAACAGAATTCTTCACTTTCTTTTTTCAATTTAACCTAAGACCTGCCTCCTAAAAATGGTGGAGAAAGCATGCAAATAATGAGGATAGCTGCTTCTGTATTGCCTCAGTTACTCTACAATTGAAAAAAAAAAGGTTTTAGGTAAAATAAATGGAAATAATTTGTATTTGGCATATTTTTTGAATGATAAGCTAATGATAGAAATTATTAACCTCAAAATGTGTTTTTGGTAGAGGCTTTGCTTTATGCTTTAGAATTTCAAATACTTGTATAATGCTCATATTCTGAATGTGGATTTTTCTATCCAAAGTAGAAACTGGTATTCAAAAAATTAAGAGATTTGATATCTCTATTTATCATACTTGTTTTCCTCAATCCATGATGCTAATAAAACAAACATTCTATTCTATCACTGCTTTCCTATTCTATATTCAGAATGATATGAAAATTAGGTAGGCAGGATATTAGTGAAATAAATTATATATTTTACTTGATGGTTACCGACCAGTTGTTTCTAATTTGCTTACTTTCCTTTTATATTAAAATGAAATAAAATTGTAGATAAAAGGTAATATCTATGAGAAAAATAAAGATCAATTAAAAGACATAAAACCCTCTGGAATGAAATACTGCTAACTGAGAAATTGTTGATTTCCTGCTTAGGCTTGGACATTGAAAATGCAGTAAAACAAAACTGGAGAGAAGAAACAGGAAAAAAGTCCTCCTCTCATCTCTGTGCTCCTATATTAAGAGAGAAAGCTGCTAGTTCCTTCTTTATTATTCAGGGACATTCTTCCAACTTGGTAAACCCTTTTTTCCTCATTTGGCTTTTCACTTTCTATATCAGTTTGAAAGAGGAATTGCAGTGAAACTATCTGGTTTAGGTTATAAAGTAATGTGTGGCATTCCTTATAGACTCCCTTTAAAATGATTTCTAGATTGTGAAGTATCAGAAGAAAAGGATGAAGGAAGACAGGATTTACCAAACACATGCACACACACTCATCAGGGCAGAGAGAGTTCCTCAGTCTTCTGGGATCTCACCTATGGAGACAATCCTCTAAGCTTCTGAAGTACCACTAGGCAACTCCCCTTCATAAGAGACACAAATTTTAGATTCTGATAAGCCTAATCTAACTTCTTCTCTTTGTTTTATACAGATCTGAACTGGCAGCTGCTTGTTAAAATTATTATCTCTGTATTAGTTCATTGTTCCTATTAATCCTTAATAACTATGTAACATTTTTTGTAATAAATTCTGTTAAAATAATCTGTATTTTTTTATGTCCTTGTCCAAATGACATAAGGACAAAAAGGTACCTGAAAGCTGCAGAAATATGGTAAAGAAAATGACTGGAGTAATTTTTTAGTGAGATTTAAAGAAATACCTACCACATGATCCAGCAATCCCACTTCTGGACATCTGTCCAGAGAAAACCGTAATTTGAAAAGATACATGCACACCAATGTTCACTGCAGCACTATTTACAATAGCCAAGACATGGAAGCAACTTAAATATCCATAAACAGAGGAATGGATAAAGAAGCTTTGATAGAAGTTCCGGTCGTGGCGCAGTGGTTAACGAATCCGACTAGGAACCATGAGCTTGCGGGTTCGGTCCCTGCCCTCGCTCAGTGGGTTAAGGATCCGGCATTGCCGTGAGCTGTGGTGTAGGTTGCAGACGTGTCTAGGATCCAGCGTTGCTGTGGCTCTGGCATAGGCTGGCAGCTACAGCTCCGATTCAACCCCTAGCCTGGGAACCTCCACATGCTGCGGGAGCGGCCCAAGAAATAGCAAAAAGACAAAAAAAAAAAAGAAGATGTGATACATATATACAATGGAATATTAAAAATGAATGAAATGATGTCATTTGGGGCAACATGGATGGACCTAGAAAGTATCATACTAAGTGGAGTTAGGCAGTGAGAAACAAACATCCTATGATTATCACCTATAGTGGAATCTAAAAAAAAAAGGGGGTAAAAATTATTTTCAGAACAGAAACAAAATCACGGACTTTGAAAAATTTATAGTCACCAAAGGGGACAGGTGAGTGGGGTGGGAGGGATGAACTGGGGGTTTGGGACTGGCATATGTACACTGAGGTATACAGAACAACTGGCCAACAGGGACCTGCTGTACAGCACAGGGAACTCTACCCAGTATTCTGTGATAATCTATGTGGGAAAAGAATCCAAAAGATAATGGATGTGTGTGTATATATAACTGATTCACTTTGTTGTACCGCAGAAATTATCACAGCCTTGTAAAATAACACTTAAAAAAAATTAACAAAATAAACAAGCACCTCCAATTCAAACCAATCATCTGATCTTTAGATCCATTATAACACTGCCTATTAAAATTTCCATTTTAAAAGTTCTATAGCTGTCTCAAACTGATCAGATTAAAATTAAATTTTCCTTATGCTTTGCCCATTAAACTCATTCCTTCAGCGTTTTCTATGCTAGTCAATGGCATCATAATCCACTTAGTTTTTCCAATAAAAATCTATGAAGTTATTATTGACTCCTTCTTTGAGCTATGAATCACCATGTGATTTCTACCCTTAAGTGGCCCTAAAATCTGTTCACTTATTTCCATGCTTGAATTGCTAGCGGAGGTTTCTAATTGTAATTCCTGACTATGAGTGTATCTCATTAAATTACTCTCTACTTTGCATTTGTCACACATTTAAAAGTAGGAATTTAAACACATCACATATCCTTGCTTAAATCCTTTAAGTACCAAATCCATGCTTGTCCCTTTGAGTGTCAGAGTCAGAAACACCCATATATAAAGTTATGAAAAGACAAGAAAACTGGAATAAAACTGTCCCTGAGAAAGTTTGCACAGGCTGCTGGGTTTGAATCATAGTTGTACCACTTACACATGTGTGAACCTGGGCAACTTACAATTTACTTATTGCGTGTGTGTGTGTGTTAGTTTATTCATGTATAAAATGTAAGAAGAACATTCAACTCACACAACTGCTAGGGAATTAGTTAATATATGTATAGCATTTATAACACTCCCTGACAAGACAACTGCTTGATGTTATCATTAAACAATGCGCAGATGTATAGAGCCTTCTATAAGCTTTACATATATAAACATATTAATTCTTGAACTTCCCATCATGGCTCAGTGGTAACAAACCCGACTAGCATCCAAGAGGACACGTGTTCAGTCCCTGGCCTTGCTCAGTGGGTTAAGGATCTGGTGTTACCGTGAGCTTTGGTTTGGGTCAGAGACGTGGTTTGGATTCCGTGTTGCTGTGGCTGTGGTGTAGGCCAGCAGCTACAGCTCCATTTCGACCCCTAACCTGGGAACTTCCATATGGTGCAGAAGTGGCCCTAAAAAGGCAAAAAACAACCAACCAAAAACCCATACTAATTTTCAGTATTCACCTTGGTCAACCTGTCAGGGGAATTCGACATAGGTGATCATTCTTTCCTTCTTAAAACACTTTCTTCACTTGCTTCCAAATACTATCTTCACTTATTTTTCATTCTATTTCTCAGGCTTCCACTTCTCAATTATTATTGCTGACTTCTCCTCATCTTTTTGAATTCAAAATTTGGAAATGCCCTAGAGCTCAATCCTTAGGCAGCCTCTGTTTTTATGCCTATTAGTCTATGTGACCTAATCCAGTCTTTTAGTTGAAATGCTTAAGAATGTGTTTGACTCAAATATATATCAACATTTTGAATAATCTATGAATTTCATAAATGCTTGTATAGATTTGTACAAATCACTACCCATTTCTTCACTTGTAGTAGAAAACTAATCTTAATGTGTCCAGAAGTGAGTTATCCATATTTTATCATTCCATAAACCCACTACCTCAGCAGTATAGTCTGGCTACAGGTCATAAAACTCATAAATACTGAACGTAACTGATGAAATTTTATAACATGCATTTTTAAATATGTAAGGTATACTTTAATATGTGTTTAGAATTTTACTGAAATACTGTCTTAGTCCGTGCAGATTGCTATAACAAAAATACCATAGACTGGGGGGCTTATAAACAACACACATGTATTTCTCACAATTCTGGAGGCTGGGGAGTCGAAGACCAAGGCCTCAGCAGATTTGGGGTCCGGTGAAACTGATTCTGAGTTCATAACTGGCTATCTTCTTGATAAATCCTCACAAGGAAAGTGAGCTCCTCTCTGGAATATCTTTTATAAGAGCACTAATCCCATTCATGAGTGCTTCATTCTCATGACCCCATCACCAAATGCCCTACCTCCAAATACCATCACACTAGGGATTAGATTTAAAGATAGTAATTTAGAGAGAAAGATATAATCATTAAGTCTATATCAAATATTACATCTAATTAATTCTGCAAAATATTTTACAAAGCTATAAAGAAACCAGTTGTTTCTTATTGTCTTTATATTGCTGTGTATGCCAATAGTTGTAGAGAATACTGAAAAACGAAATGCAAAACACATTTTGCATTATTTTGTAACTGAAATTTTTAAAATTATGCTTAGTCAAGAAGTTTTAGCAGGCAGAAATGCTTTTAGCTGAAGCTGGGAGAAATGCTTTAAAATTTTTTTTTTGTCTTTTTGCCTTTTCTTGAGCTGCTCCCACGGCATATGGAGGTTCCCAGGCTAGGGGTCCAATCCGAGCTATAGCCTCCCGCCTACGCCAGAGCCACAGCAACGCAGGATCCAAGCCACGTCTGTGACCTACATCACAGCTCATGGCAATGCCGAACCCTTAACCCACTGAGCAAGGCCAGGGACCGAGCCCACAACCTCATGGTTCCTAGTCAGATTTGTTAACCACTGCGCCATCACGGGAACTCTTTTTAAATTTATCTAAAAAAAAATACCAAGTGTTTTGTACCGGTACCACACTGTCCTGATTACTATAGCTTTGTAATACTGTCTGAAGTCTGGGAGAGATACACCTCCTGCTTTTTTTTTTTTTTTTCTTTTTCCCTCAGGATTGCTTTGGCAGTTGTGGGTCTTTTGTGGGTCTTTTGAATCCTCTTTAATTTCCTTGATTATGTTTTAAAGTTCCCAGCATATACAGCTGTCAAATCCTTGATCAGGTATTTAATTTTGGGGGGTGCTATTTTAAAGGGTATTCTGTTTTTATATTCCTTTTCTAATATTTCATTGTTAGTATACAGAAATGCAACCAATTTCTGAATGTTAATCTGGTATCCTACTACTTTGCTGAATTTGTTGATCAGTTGAGTAGTTTCTGTGTGGAGTCCTTAGGGTTATTTATATATAGTATCATGTCATCTGCATATAGTGACAATTTTACCTCTTCTCTTCCAATTTTTTTTTCTTTTTAGGGCTATACCGGAGGTATATGGAAGTTCCCAGACTAGGGGTTAAATCAGAGCTATAGCTACTGGCCTATACCATAGCCACAGTAACAAAGGATCTGAGACATGTCTGCAACTTACACCATAGCTCACAGTAATGCCCGGATCCCCAACCCACAGAGTGGGGCCAGTGATTGAACCCACATTTTCATGGATACTAGTGGGATTCGTCTCTACTGTGCTGCAATGGGAACTCCATTCTCTTCCAATTTGAACACCTTTTATTTCTTTTTTGTCTGACTGCTGTTCCTAGGACATTTATACTGAATAAAAGTGGTAACAGTGGTCATCTTTGTCTTGTTTCAGATTTTAGGAGGAAGGCTTTCAGCTTTTCTCAGATGAACCAGAAATAAACCCAGAAATCTATGGCTAAGTAATCTTTAATAAAGGATGTAAGAATATAAAATGGGAAAAAAATCTCTTCAACAAGTGGTACTGGCAAACTAGATAGCTACATGTAGATCAATGAAACTAGAACACACCCTCATGCCATGCACAAAAATAAACTCAAAATGGTCTAAAGACTTAAATATAAGACAAGACACCATAAAACTCCTAGAAGAATACTTAGGCAAAAGATTCTCTGACACCAACCATACAAACGTTTTCTTAGGTCAGTCATCTAAGGCAATACAAATAAAAACACAAATAAACCAGTGGGGACCTAATCAAACTAACAAGGTTTTGCACAGCAAAGGAAACCATAAAAAAAAAAAAGACCACATACAGAATGGGAGAAAATAGTTGTAAATGATGCAACCGACAAGGGTATGCATCAAAATACACAAACAACTCAAACAACAACAACAACAAAACAAACAACCCAATTCAAAAAGGGGCAGAAGATGTAAATAGACATTTCTCTAAGGAAAACATATGGATGGCCAAAAGGAATATGAAAAAATGCTCAACATCACTAATTATAAGAGAAATGCAAATCAAAACTACAATGAGATTCCACTTCACACTGGTCACAATGACTATTAATAAGTCCACAAATAGCAAATGCTTGAGAGGGTTTGGGAAAAGAATACTCTTCTGTACTGCTGGGAATATAAATTGGTACAACCAATGTGGAAGACCGTATGGAGGTACCTCAGAAAACTAAACACAGAACTACCACATGATCCAGCAATCCCACTCCTGGGCATATATCCAGACAAAACTTTCAGTGAAAAAGATACATGTACCCCTATGTTCATTGTAGCACTATTCACCATAGCCAAGACATGGAAACAACCTAAATGAACACTGACAGATAAATGGTTATGAAGATGTGGTATATATACACAATGGAATACTACTCAGCCATAAAAAGAACAAAATAATGCTAATTGCAGCAACAGGGATAGAACTAGAAATTCTCATATTAAGTGAAGTAAGTCAGAAAGAGACAAATACTGCATAATATCACATATATCTGGAACTAAAATATGACACAAATGAACCTATCTTCAGAAGAACAGAAACAAATTCATGGACATGGAGAACAGACTTGTGGTTGCTAAAGGAGATTGGGAGGGAGTAGGGTGGACTTGGAGTTTTGGTTTAGTAGATGTGACCTATTCCATCTGGAGGAGATAAGCAATGAGGTCCTGCTTTGCAGCACAGGAAATTATATCTGATCACTTGTGATGGAACATGATGGAAGATAATATGAGAAAAAGAATGTATATATATGTATAACTAGGTCACTTTGCTGTACAGCAGAATTTGACAGAACATTTTAAGTCAACTATAATAAAAATTAAAACAAAAACAAAATATTCCATGTTTTGTAATAAATTTCACTGCAAACAATTTTTCTTTTTATGGCTGCACCTGAGGCATATGGAAGTTACTGGACCAGTGGTTCAATCAGAGCTGAAGATGCAGGCCTAACCCATAGCCATAGCAACACTGGGTCTGAGAGGCATCTGCGACCTATGCCCCAGCTTGTGGCAATGCTGGATCCTTAACCTCCTGAGCAAGGCCAGGGATCTAACCCGCATCCTCACAGATACTATGTCAGGTTTTTAACCTTATGAGCCACAACAGGATCGCCAAATAATTTTTAAATGTTGTTATTTTGCTATAAATTAATCTTTCCTTGGATGATGCCAAAAGAGTATACCTGGTAAGCACTGAAATGAACAGCTAATATTTATCTTGCAAAGATATAACTGAGATCATTAGACCTAAACCTATGGAGAGGAGGAATATGCATGGATTCAGTTCTGAAGGGTCCAGAAAAAGTAAACTTTGCAAAAGGTCAAAAATCCCCTTAAAATTTCCTTTGAAGAAATCACTTAAAGATAGATATAGTGGTCTTTAAAGCTAACACAGCCAATTTTATCACCCACTATTGGGATGGATAGTAGTTTCTTTGATTAAGCACCAGATGAAGTAGTCCAGGTCTTGTTTTAACAAACAAAGTAATCAACATAATGAGATGCTCACATTATAAGAGATACATAGATCCCTGTGAAATGCAATTTAACTAATGAATTAAAGTCATATTTCCTATATCAAACGTATTCTCAGGCATATGCTCATTTCTCCCTCCCTCCCTTTCTCTCACTGATTAATTTTTTGCAAGGACACATAAGAGAAATTCCTAAGTGAACATGATTATAACTATACTGTAATGCACCCATCCTAAAAGTCACACAGGAAAACACTTTAGCAAAGAGATTTATACAGAATCATCATTACTCTTTTGCAGTTTGCATTTCCCTCTGTTAAAATTACTTCCGCTTTCTAGGTTTTATTTTCCTCATCACTGTATTTACTACCAAAATAAATACTTTGACTAATGTAAGGCTTAGAAGCATTAACAAAATTTAGAGTGAAACAAGATGCTCTTTTATACAACTCTAACTTAAAAATGAATATTCATAGTTGGTTGTATTTCACTAGGCCTAAAGACATACACTTCTTTACTACTAACTTTATAAAAAGGAACAAGGTCTTCAAAAAAAAAAAAATCGAGACAGTAGATACAGGATTTGTTAAAATAATTAGATCAACCATTAGAGAACCCAATGCTATTTCTTCTTCTTGGGGCCTATTTCCAATTTAACAAAACATTCTTTTCAGACTCCTTCAGAAAACTCTTCTCCAAATATTGATGAGGAAAACATATGGTCTCAAATTGTCAGTAATTTTTTGAACCTATGAGCCTTTTAGATTGAAATTAAACAGACTTAGACTATAGCAATCTGCATTCATTTGGAACATTCCTTAAAAGCATGAATCAAAGCACCTACACTAAAGATATTGTCCAATGTACACGCATCCATCTGCACTGTGATACTGATTAGACTGGCTGAAACTAGATATTTTCTATGTAAATGGATTTCCTTTCAAGTCGAATTTGTAAGTACAAACATAACAGAATTATCTATAAATTTCCTGGTATGAAAATCATTTCTAACTTCTGTTCTTCCCTCTTCTAGTCTATTGACTTTAAAATATAAAATATCTTTATCATTAGTCATTATTTATTTGTTTACAATTTAGGCTAGCCTGAGCTTCTAGATGAATAAGTTTTACAATTATCTATAGTGATATAAATCAATATTTATTTTTATATGTAGGAGGACACGTAAGTCAGTGAGAGGAAGGAAAAAAAAGAATGCATTGCTTTGAAATATCCTGTTTTAGTGAAATAATATAGACTAAGGAGTTTGAAGACTAAGCGGTTCTAGTACAGCTTTTGCCTTCAAATGTAATTATAAAGGAGGCAACCTAATTCTTTGCAGGTTTCTTCAAGTAAAGAATGTGGATAAATATTCTCTCTTGGAAGATTTTTTAGGACTGTTACAGAAATAAAAGTTTATGAAATTGTGGGCAAGAATTGTTTATAACATACTAGATTCTGAAATATTAAAATAACTGCAGAAGGGAATTCTTACTGAATCAAGTTGTAAGAATTGTGGAGTGTTGTTAAGAAATTACTTTGGCAAAATTACCTTCCTCAGACAACAGGAGTTGCTGATGTCAGGTGAAGTTAAGGAGGAAGGAGGTACTTTGGATGTCCTTTACACATAGAATGGCAAATGTGATGTTTTATTTGGAAAAAACTAAACTAATCATTTCTCATGGGTATCCCATGTTTCATGAGCTGATAAATATATCATTTTTTCATATCCGAGGAATCCAAGAATATTTGCAGTATATTACTATATGTAACAGGCAATATCTTTCTAAGCCCTTTTGTTAACAACTGCCATTTTCTCCACTATCAACAAAGGAGATCGCCTGCCTTCCTTTCTTAGGCTCTGCCTTCTCCAGTTTTTAGGACCAGTCTGGACTTTAAACAACACTTTTTTAAATAGTTGTACAGAGTTGTGTTTCACAGTGTAAGTTTGGGAACTACAATGTGTGTATGTTATATCGCTATTTTACTAACATCTCCATCAGTTAATTTTGCTGCACAAATAATCCCCAAATCTCAGTAACTTTTTTAAACTAACTTTAATTTCTTAGCTGAAGGTGGATTGTGACTTGGCTAAAGGCTGTATTTCTGCTTCAGGATTCTGGAAGCCCCCTAATGTAGACCATGCTCTTTTTACGGCTGTATCTTAAGCTCATGTTGCATCTTCGGCTCATGCTGCATCTAAAGCCTCCACTGCACATGTGTATCTAGCATAAGATGTCACATGGACAAGCCAAAACTCGAAGAGGTAAAAATGTGTTCTCTTCCCACAGGAGGCAAGGCAAATTACATGGTGATGAGAAAGGTTAGATAATCTTTCAGGGAAGGAAAAGAGAGAAAAATTTAAACAAAAATATAGGAATTTCCCTGCCATTTATCACATGTTAGACTGGCTTTTTTTTTTTTTTTCCCCTGGAACCTCCAGGTGTCATTGTATAACACTCTCTGCCAACCCTTTGAAATTTCTTGAATGGAAATTCTTCTGAGTTCAAGTGCCTGAATGTGTTTTTCACTTCCATCCGGGTAGATCTCTTTCCAGTTTCCATCTCTTCCGGTCTGTCCCAGAAAACATAATTTCCAAAGTGTAGATAATGTAAGCGCTTTGTCATGCACATTGTGGATGCTGTTTCCTCTCTCCATTCCTATTTTCTGCTCATGCCTACATATCTGCCTGATTATTCAACACTCTTAAAAGAGTTATCTTCTGGGGAAGATGACAGGAAACCAATTCTTTATCTGAATATTGAAAACAATATTTTTGATTTATAAAATTCTTGAAATTTGCATGTCTAATCTAGACTTTAGAAAAATACAACTTTGATTGAGGCCTTACTCAAGAGCATGTAATTAGTGTAACATGTAGGGTAGTGGATTAAATTATGGACCCCTGAAAGATATGCATACCTCTCAATTTACAGAACATATGAATATGACCCTATTGACAAAAAGGTCTCTGCAGATGTAATTAAATAAAGGATCTTGAGGTGAGATCATTCCAGATTATCTTGTGGGCCCTGCATCCAAAGTCAAATGTCTTTATAAGAGAAAGATGAATAAGTGACACAAAAGAGGAGGGCATGTCAAGACAGAAGCAGAGATTGGAGAGATGCAACCACAGGCCAAAGAATACCTGGAGACACTAGAAGCTAGAACAGTCAAAGGAGGATTCACCCCTGGGGTCTTCCCAGAGAGTTCAGCCCTGCTGACTCCACAATGATTTCTCTTAAGGACTTCAACGATTGTGGGAGAACACATTTCTATTGCTGTAAGTCACCCAGTTGTGACAGCTGATTACAGGAGCCACAGGTAACTAAATACAGGCACCATACATTTTTAAGGAGGAAACTAATTTCTAAATCTTCTAAATGTGGGATATAACAAACATCAGTAGGTCTTTTCACTATAAGTAGACCTGCTGCTTCTTATACCCTGAAAAGTACTGTAAGTTCCAGTTTTCCTGTGGATTAAACTATAACTCATAAAATATTTATTATATTGCCAGAAATGATATCAATAATCTGCAATATGGGAGTTAATCCTATCTTGCCACCAATGATGGAATGTGTGCTGCTAATCTTTTTTGGGTTTTTTTTTTAAAACAGCTGCACTGGCAGCATGTGGAGGTTCCCAGGCTAGGGTCTAATCTAATCTGAGCTACAGCTGCCGGCCTATGCCACAGCCATAGCCACAGCCACAGCAACGCTAGATCTGAGCCGTGTCTGCGACATATGCCACAGCTCACGGCAACACCGGATGTTAAACCCACTGAGCCAGGGATTGAACCCATAACCTCATGGTTCCTAGTCAGATTTGTTTCCTCTGCGCCATGATGGGAACTCCTGTTCTGCTAATTTTGAAATTGGATTTGCCATTGTTAATAAAATTAAAATCTTTGATTCAACATCTACTTTATATACTTTATTATTCAGCTAAGAAAGAGAACACCTTCTTAATATGCAATAGGTTTCTTAGTCTGGGAAAATTTAATGGTAAAAAGGTCACAGCAATTTTCTTTATGGGCCACATGTTACCAATAAAGTGAAATCATTTAGCATATGGCTTTTGCAGAAGAAACACACAAGCAAACAAAAATTCTAAATGTCAGAGTAACCTCATTTTAGCATACACATCTTCGCAAAATGTATAAAGATAATAAAAATAAAGCTAATATAAATCTAATTAAGAAATGCATATATATATAATTATAGACAATGCAAGAACAAATAGTTTTGCAGATTTCATTAGATTTTAAAATTACAAATAATATATAACCTCTTCACTGCAGTTACAAGAAATTTCAAAGCATTAATGGTACACCGGGCAATTGTATTGGGGGGTGGGGAACAATATAAACTGCAGTGCTACTGGCATGAATAAATATATATCTTTTTCAGAATACCATGCTAATTTCCTGATTTTATACATATTTGGGTTTTTTTGGCCCTTCCAAGGGCATGTGCAATTTCCCTGGCCAGGGATCAAATGTGCTCCTCAGCTGTAACCAAAGCCAAAGCAGTGACAATGCCAGATATTTAACCTGTTGAGCCATGAGGGAACTTCTGATTTCGTACATATTTGAATCAAGTTAATATTTTTTTCCGATTCAATTTATATTATATTGTTTTAGTGCACCTGGTTTCTCTTTCCAATTTTGTATATATGCATTTATAAAACATGGAAGCAGATACAACACAAATGGAAAAGCCTAAGAAGATGACTTTAATTGATCTTACTAGAAGGGGACTCTGAAAATGTGGCAAAGGAAGTGACCCTGGGTAAGACTGAGTGTATAGACTCCTTTGGAAGAGGTCCCCCCCCCCTCCCCCGCCCGGCCACCACCACCACAGAACCAGGATTAAAAAACAAAAAAACAAGACTATGTTCCTATTCCAAAATAACAGAAAAATTGCAACATGGCAGTATTTTTGTAGGCTCAAAGACACTGGCCCACAATAAAGATACACAGTAGCATTACTTAAGGAAAGTAATTTTCTTTCTTCCTTTTTAGAGACACATTTGCGGCATATGGAAGTGCCCAGGCTAGGGGTCGAATTGGAGTACAGCTGCCAGCCTACACCACAGCCACTGCAACGCAGGATCTGAGCCCTGTCGGTGACCTACGCCACAGCTCATGGCACAGCTGGATCCCCCACGGGCATCAAACTTAAATCTTCATGGATACTTGTCAGATTTATTTCTGCTGCACCACAATGGGAACTCCAAGGAAAGTAATGTTAATGGAAAGAATTAACAATGTGGATGACCTAGCAGTTTGTAGCCCTCATGTTACAATAATTTTACATACATTGTTTTATTAATGTCAATTTTGTTTAGAAGAACTATTTGATGAGGTCTTTCTCATCATTTT
This sequence comes from Phacochoerus africanus, assembly GCF_016906955.1. Lineage (NCBI taxonomy): Eukaryota > Metazoa > Chordata > Mammalia > Artiodactyla > Suidae > Phacochoerus > Phacochoerus africanus. Next base: position 35,605,208 of record NC_062553.1, read on the forward strand.
AAGCATTTTTCTGTTTTCTTCATGGACCATTTACATATGTTCTCTATTAACCTTCACAGTCTACAAATGACAAAGAGCCTTGATTTTTCTATGTCATGCAACTGATAATTTCTGGGGCATTGGCTAGAAATCAGTCAAGATTGTAACCCTAGTACAGAAACATTGTAGGAGGATAATCTTCCTAAAAATGAACAGAATAGGAAGCACTCCACAGAGAGGTATGTTTACTGGCTTGTTCAATCAGATTGACAAAATGGTTGGTTTTAATCTTATGAAATAATTTATTTTCTTTAATTTTCCTGTATTTCTTTTTCATTTCCAATATTCATAGCTTCCTTGGAGAGATATATATATATATATATATATATATATATATATATATATATACACACACACACACACCTTTGGTGACGTGTCTATTAAGGTTTTGGCCTATTTCTAATTGGGGTATTTGTTACCTTGTTGCATTTTAATAGTTCATTTTATTTTCTGGTTAACAGTCCTCTTTGATGTATTTAACAAGTATTTTCTCCCAGTTTGTGTCCTCTCTTGTTTTTCTCTTGACATTGTCTTTCACAGAGGAAAACTTTTAAATTTTAGTGAAGTCCAGCCCACTAATCATCTCTTTTAATATGTTTTCTTTGGTGTATATCTAGAATGATATCCAAATTCATCTAGATTTTCTATGTTATCTTCTAGGAGTTTTAGAGTTTTATGTTTTATGCTTAGGTCTGGGATCAATTTTGAGTTAATTTTTGTGAAGAATGTAAATTCTATGTTTAGATTCATTTTTCTTTTGCACGTGGGTGTCCAATTGCATCAGCATGATTTGTTGAAGAGAATATTTTTGCTTCATTGTATTGCCTTTACTCCTTTGTCAAAGATGAGGTGACTTTATTTATGAGGTCTATTTCTAGGCTCTCTGTTCTGGTCAATTGATCTCTTTGTCCATTGTTCTGCCAATATCACTCTATTTTGATTACTACAGACAGTTTTTTGGGGGGTTCTTTTTTTTGCTTTTTTTTATTACTCAATGAATTTATTACATTTATAGTTGTACAATGATCATCACAATCCAATTTTATAGGATTTCCATCCCACTACCCCAGTGCATCCCCCAACACCACAAGCTGTCTCCTTCAGAAACCATAAGTTTTTCAAAGTCAGTATCTGTTCTGCAAAGAAGTTCTGTCTGTCCTTTTTTCAGATTCCACATGTCAGTGATAGCATTTGATGTTGGTGTCTCATTGTCTGACTGACTTCACTTAGCATGATAATTTCTAAGTCCATCCATGTTGCTAAAAATGCTGGTATTTCATTCCTTTTAATGGCTGAGTAATATTCCATTGTGTATATGTACCACATCTTCTCGATCCACTCCTCTGTCGATGGACATTTAGGTTGTTTCCATGTCTTGGCTAATGAAAATAGTGCTGCAATGAACATTGGAGTACATGTGTCTTTGCGAGTTGTGGTTTTCTCTGGATAGATGCCCAGGAGTGGGATTGCTGGATCAAATGGTAGTTCTATTTTTAGTTTCCTGAGGAATCTCCATACTTTTTTCCACAGTGGTTGCACAAATTTGCATTACCACCAACAGTGTAATAAGGTTCCCTTTTCTCCAATGTGTGTCCTCTCTTTTGTTTTAATAGTTAGATCTATCAGTTTTTACCTCATTTGATACCCTGCTGTTAGGCACATACATGCTAAAGATTGTTATGTTTTCCTGAACTAGACAAGTTTCCAGAAACATAAAGGCTGCCAAGATGAAGTTAAAAAGAGATAATTTTAACAGACCAATCACTAGAAGTGAAACAGAATTTTTTTTTTGCTTTTTAGGGCCACACTTGCAGCACATGGAGGTTTCTAGGCTAGGGGTCAAATCAGAGCTACAGTTGCCAGCCTATGCCACAGCCACAGCCACAGCAATGCAGGACCTGAGCCGCATCTATGACCTATACCACAACTCATGGCATAGCCATATCCTTAACCCACTGAGCGAGGCCAGGGATTGAACCCACAACCGCATTGTTCCTAGTCGGATTCATTTCTGTTGCACCACAATGGGTACTCCCAGAATTCTTAATAAAAACATATGAATAAAATACCCTTCAAACAAAAGTCCAGGACTGGATGGCTTAACCGGGGAATTCTACCAAGCATACAAAGATGAATTTATAGCCATCTTTCTCAAACTACTCCAAAGGACTGAAGAAGAGAGGTCACTCCCAAAATCATTCTATGAGGCCTACATCTCCCTGATACCAAAACCAGACAAAGACACTACAAAAAAAATTGCAGGCTAATATCTTTGATGAATTTTTTACAGACGTAAAAATTCTAAACAAAGCAGTAGCACATTAAATCTAACAACACATAAAAAGGATCAAATACCATGGTTGAGCTGGATTTATTTCAGGGTCACAAGTAGGGTTCAACATATGCAAATCAACCAGTTTGATATAGCACATTATCAAAAGGAAAAACAGGGAGTTCCCATTGTGGCTCAGCAGAAACAAATCTGACTAGTATCCAAGAGGATGCAGGTTTGATCCCTGGTCCCACTCAGTTGGTTAAGGATCTGGAGTTGGCATGAGGTGTGGTGTAAGTTGCAGACATGGCTTGGATCCCACATTACTATGGCTGTGGCAAAGGTCAGTAGCTGCAGCTCCAATTCAACCCCCTAGCTTGGGAACATATCCACATGCGGCAAGCACAGGCTTAAAATTAAAAAAAAAAAAAAAAAAAAAAAAGGAAGAACAAAAACCACATTATCATCTCAATAAACACAGAAAAAGCATCTGACAAAATTCAACATCCATTTATAATAAAACTTCCCACCAAAGTAAGTAGAGAGGGAACACATCTCAACATAACAAAGGCCATTTACAATGAACCCACAGCTAACATAATACTCAATGGTGAAAAACTTAAAGACTCCTCTCTACGTTCAGGAACAAGACAAGGATAACCCCTCCTACCACTTTTATTCCACATAATTTTGGAAGTCCTAGCCATAGCAATCATTCAAGAAAAAGAAATAAAAGGTAGCCATATTGGAAAAGAGAATAAAAAACAGTTACTACTTGCAGATGACATGATATTCTATACAGAGAACCCTCAAGTCTCTACAAAAAACAAAAACAAAAAAGCATTAGAACTAATAAATGACTTCAACAAGATAGCAGGATACATTAATATACAAAATTTTAATGCATTTCTTACACTAAAAATATCAGAAAGAGAAAGTTTAAAAAAAAAAAAAAGCAACACGACACAATCCCTTTCAAAATTGTGTCAAAAAAATTTAACTACCTAGGTATAAACTTAACCAAGTATATGAAAAACCTCTATCCTGATAACTATAAAACAATGACAAGGGAAACTGAAGATGATTCAAAGGAGTGGAAAGCTATGCCATGCTCTTGGTTTAGAATAATATTGTTAAGATGGTCATACTACTCAAAGCAATCTACAGATTTAATGTAATCCCTATCCAAATATCCATAACATTTTTCACAGAACTAAAACATATAATCCTAAAATCTGTGTGGAGCCACAAAAGACCCATAAATACTAAAGAAATTCTGAGGAAAAAAGAACAAAGCTGGTGGTATAACCCACACAGTCTTCAGAATGTATTACAAAGCTGGAGTAACCAAAACAGTATAGCTGGCACAAAAACAGGCATACAGATCAAATGAATAGCATAGAGATCCCAGAAATAAGCCCATGCACCTATGGTCAGCTATGACAAAGGAGGCAAACATACACAATTGATAAAAAGATAGTCTTCAACAAGTGGTATTGAAAAAGGTGGACTATTTACATGTAAATCAAAGAAATTAGAAGATTCTCTCAAATTATATGTAAAAAATAACCTCGAAATAATTCAAATACCTAAATGTAAGGCATGATACCAGAAAACTCTTAAAAAACTATCCAGGCAGAACACACCATACAGACAGAAATTCCAGCAATATTTTCTTAGGCCAGTCTCCCAGCAATTTTTTCCTAGGCAAAATAAATAAAAGCAAAAGTAAGCAACTGAGACCTAATCAAACTTAAAACTTTTTGCATAGCAAAGGAAGTTATTGACAAAATAAAAAGACCACCAATAGAATGGGAGAAAATATTTACAAATTATGCAACCCACGAGGGGTTAATATCCAAAAATATACAAAGAGCTCATACAAATAAGTATTATAAAAATAAACACCCAAATCATAAAATGAGTAGAAGCCCTAAATAGACGTTTTTGCAAAGATGAGGTACAGATTAACAAGTACGTGGAAAGATGTTCAATGTTATTAATTACTAGAGAGAAATGCAAATAAAAACTACAATGAAGTATCACCTCACACTGGCCAGAATGCCCATCATCAAAAAGTCTAAAAATAATAAATGACGGAGAGGGTATGGAGAAAAGGGAGCCCTCCTACACTGTTGTTGGTGAAATGAATGTAAATTGGTGTAGCCACTATGAAAAACAGTATGGAGGCTCCTTAAAATCTGAAAGTATAGCTTTCATGTGATCTAGCAGTTCTACTCCTGGGTATATATACAAAAAAAAAAAAAAGAAAGAAAAGAAAAAAAAGAAAGAAAGCTCTGTTTGAAAAGATACATGCACCCCAATTTTCAAAACAGCACCAGTTACAACAGTCAAGACAGATAAATAACTGAAGTGCCCATCAACAAATGACTGGTTTAAGATGTCACACACACACACATACACACACACACGCAAGCACATACATATACATACATACACACATATATGTAAAATGGAGTATTACCCAGCCATAAGAAATAATGAAATACTGCCATGTGTAGCAAAATGGATGGACATAGTGAATATTACGCTTAGTGAAATAAGTCAAAAAAATAAAGACAAATAATACATAATATCACTTACATGCAGAATCTGAAAAAAAAAACAATATAAATGATTCTATACACAAAACAGAGTCACAGATACAGAAAACAAATTTATGATTACTAAAGGGGAGAGGGAAATGGGGAGGGACAAATTAGGGTATGGGATTAACAGAAACAAAACAGCATACATAAAATAGATGAGCAACAAGGAGCTGCTGTATAGCACAGGGAATTATATCCAATATTTTGTAATAAGCTGTAATGGAGGATAACCTACAAAATTAAAAAAATCACTATGCTGTACACTTGAAACACAATAACTGTAAATCACCTGTACTTTAATTAAAAAAAAAAAAAAACTTTTATGCCTTCTTGCAGAATCGACCATTCACCATCATATAATGTGCTTTTTTATCCCTCATAACCGTCTTTGCTTTGATGTCTGCTTTGTCTAAAATTAATGTAACTTGTTTTTCAGTCCTAGTATGATATATTTTATATTTATTTACTTTTAACTTATATATTTATATTTTAAGTGGGTTTCTTATAGACATTATATAGTTAGGTGATGTTTGTGGCCCACTTAGATATCATCTGCCTTTTAACCAGTGTTTTAGATCATTCACATTCAACCTAATCATTTACATAGGTGGATTAATATCTACCACATTTGTTGACATTCTCTATTTTTTTTACCCCTGTAGTGTTTCTGTCTTCTATTCTTCTGCCTTTTATGGTTTTAATTGAATAATTCATATGATTTCTTTTTCTCTCCTTTCTTATATCAATTATACTACTTCTCTTTTTAAGAAAATTCCCTAGAGTTTAGAGTTTATAATTTATATTAACAATTAATCCAAGTTCTACTTTCAAATAACATTATACCGCTTCCCAGGTAGTGAGTATCTGATTTTAACGAAGTTATCCTAATTCTTTTCTCTCATCCCTTGTCTTACTGCTGTGATGCATTTTACTTACACCTAAGTATACATAATCCATAAGCATGAATATACACACACACACACACAATGTATCTGCACATATTTTTGCTATTTTTATTTTGAACAAAATTATATTTTAGGTCAAATATAAGAAAAATATAAGTTTTTGGATTTTCCATTGTGGCTCAGTGGAAATGAATCTGACTAGTATCCATAAGGACACAGGTTTGATTTCTGGCCTCACTCAGTAGGTTAAGGATCTGGTGTTGCTGTGGCTGTGGTGTAGGCCAGTGGCTATAGCTCTGATTCAACCCCTCGCCTGGGAACCTCCATGTGCCACTGGTGTGGCCCTAAAAAACAAAAAAAAAAAAGGAAAGGAAGAATATAAGGGTTTTTTTTCCATTTTTTTTATTACTCAAATGAATTTATCACATCTGTAGTTGTATAATGATCATAACAATCTGATTTCACAGGATTTCCATCCCACAGCCCAAGCACATCCCCCCAACCCCACAAACTGTCTCCTCCAGAGACCATAAGTTTTTCAATGTCTGTGAGTCAGCATCTGTTCTGCAAAGAAGTTCTGTCTGTCCTTTTTTCAGATTCCACATGTCAGTGATAGCATTTGATGTTGGTGTCTCATTGTATGGCTGACTTCACTTAGCATGATAGTTTCTAGGTCCATCCATGTTGCTAAAAATGCTGGTATTTCGTTCTTTTTGATGGCTGAGTAATATTCCATTGTGTATATGTACCACATCTTCTCAATCCACTCCTCTGTCGATGGACATTTAGGGTGTTTCCATGTTTTGGCTATTGTAAATAGTGCTGCGGTGAATATCAGAGTACATGTGTCTTTGCGAGTTGTGGTTTTCTCTGGATAGATGCCCAGGAGTTGGACTGCTGGGTCAAATGGTAATTCTATGTTTAGTTTTCTGAGGAATCTCCATACTGCTTTCCACAGTGGTTGCACCAATTTACAATCCCACCAACAGTGTACTAGGGTTCCTTTTTCTCTACACCCTCTCCAGCACTTATTGTTTGTAGACTTTTTGATGATGGCCATTCTGGCTGGTGAAAGGTGGTACCTCATCGTGGTTTTTATTTGCATTTCTCTAATAATGAGTGACGCTGAACATCTTTTCATGTGTTTCTCGGCCATCTGTATGTCTTCTTTGGAGAATTGTCTGTTTAGATCTTCTGCCCATTTTTGGATGGGGTTGTTTGTTTGGTATGGAGCTGCAGAAGTTGTTTATAAATTTTGGAGATTAATCCCTTGTCAGTCAAGCATAGGCCAAACACTCTCTGACATAAATGACAGCAACATCTTCTCAGATCCACCTATCAGAGTATTGACAATAAAAAGGAAAATAAACAAATGGGACCTACTCAAACTTCAAAGTTTCTGCACAGCAAAGGAAACCCTAAACAACACAAAAAGACAACCCACAGAATGGGAGAAAATCTTTGCAAATGAATCAACTGACAAGAATATAAGTTTTAATTTCACCTTCACTTATTTCTTCTTTGACAGTTTAGCCTTCTTTGTTACAATTCTGACTTCCTGACCTATATTGTATTTTTTTTTTCTAATGAACTTTTAACACTTTTTTTGCACGCAGGTCTGCTGACAACAGATTCCCTCAATTTTTATTGGAGGAAGCTTGGATTTCTCTTTTACTTTTAAAGGATAATTTTGTAGGGTTCAGAATTCTAGGTTGCTGGGTCCCCCTGCCCCCAAAACTTAATTTTTCATTCCACTTTCTTTTTGCTTTTATGGTTGCCGAGAAGAAGTTGGATATAATTTGTACCTTTGTTCCTCTATAGGTAAGGCATTTTTATTCTCTGTCTAGGATTTATTTTTTATTTTCCCCTTTTGAAAATGATATGCCAGGGTATTGTTTCTTTGACATTTAGTCTGCTTGGTGTTTTCTGACCTTCCTGGATCTGTTGTTTGGTGTCTGACATTAATTTAGGGAAATTCTCATTCATTATTATTTCAAATTTATCTTCTGTTTCTTTTTCTCTTGTCCTCTATTATGCACAGGCTGTGTATGTTTTATAGTTGACGCATGTTCTTTGAATATTCTATCCTTTTTTTTTTCGTCCTCTTCATTCTTTATCCTCTTCATTTTTTGTTTTTTGAGGATTGTATGGATATATCCTCTAGCTCAGAGATTCTTTCCTCAGCGATATCCTCTTAGGTGGAAACTAAAAGGAAGGCCTAAAAAAATATAACTCCATGTGACTCACTGACCCACCCAGACCCAGACCCAGACTGGCAATCTCTACTTTATCTGACCTCCACAGGCAAGACAGCCAAGCCAGTGAAGTGGTTGGCTTTCCAAGGACAAAGACAGCCCCAAGGAGAAAGTTAAACTTTATACAATGATTTCAACTGCCATTCCAGAGCTATAGAACTCAGCACATGACACCTACCTATAAAACCCGAATCTCTCCCAACAGTGGGGGGCCTGAGTTTTACTTGCTCAGTGCTCCAGGCCACTCTGTTGGTCAATAAACCTGCTTGTGATCTCACTGCTCCAGCCTCTGCCTCCTTCCTTCCTGCCGCCCTAATATATCAAAGCTACTAATAGGCCTTCAATGGCATTTTCATTTATTTTATAGTGTTCTTCATCTCCAGAATTTTTTGTTCTTTCTTAGGATTTCCATCTCTCTGCTTCCATTGGCCATCTGTTCTTGCATGCTGTCTATTCTACCTGTTAGAGTCCTCAGCATATTAATCACAGACGTTTTAAATTACTCGTCTGATCATTCCAACATTCCTTCCATATCTGGTTCCAATACTTGCTCTTTCTCTTTAAACTGTAAGTTCCTGGGCTACAGGTTGAATTGGAGCTGCAGCTGAGGCCTATGCCACAGCCACAGCAAAACCGGATCTAACCTGCACCTGTGACTTATGCCATAGCTTGTAGCAACACCAGATCCTTAGCCCACTTAGCAAGGTCAGGGATCGAGCCCACATCCTAGCAGAGACATCAAGTCCCTAAACTGCTGAGCCACAATGGGAGCTCCCAGATTGTATTTTTTGATTTTTGGTATGCCTTTTAATTTTCTATTGATAGCTGTATATAATGTACTGGGTGTAAGGAATTGCTGTAAAAAGTCCTTTAGTAATGTGATGGTCAGAAGTGAGAGAAGGGGAAGCACTCTATAGCCCTATGATTTGGTCTCATTTTTTTAGTGAGTCTATGCCTGTGGACCATGAGCTTCACAAATATTTCTCAGTTAACTTCCCCTTCCCTTAGGTGGGACAGGAAGGCTAGAATGGGTTAGAATGGGATATTTCTTTTTTATTTTTTTCCCATGTGGATGGCTAGATTGGCTGGAATTAGGTATTTCCTTTCCTTTCAGCTAGGTCTTAACATACCCGAGGTGATGAGGGGCTGGAGGGCAGTCTTTGTTAAGAATACAGGGCTAAGATGTATTTCAAAGTGATTTTTACCCCTGCCAGAAGCCCTAGAGTATTTTTTTCTGGTTCAGTTTTTGAAGTTAAACCTCACAACACTTATGATTGGATCCTCTGGAGTTTTTAACTCTCAGAGTTGTTTGCACTTATAACATTTTCCGTTTAATCTATTTTGAGATTTTGGGAAGGAACATCTGAGTTGTAGGGATTTAAAACCATACTTCTACACTGTAGACATGTAAACATACATTAGCCCAATTATTTTACTGCATCAGAAATATGACTATAAGGCAAATATGTCTTTTTTGAAAATTATAATAAACATGATGTTTGCCATCTTAACAACATTTAGGTATCCAAATCCATGGCATCAAATACAATTCATATTGTTGTGCTGTTACCATTATGATCAACCATCCACAAAACTGTTTTCACTTTGCAAAACTTGAATTATGTACCTAATAAACAATTCCCATTCTACTCTTCTCCAACCCTTAGCAATCACCATTGTACTTTTTGTCTCTATGTATTTAACTACCTCATGTGAGTTGAGTCATAGAGTATGTCTTTTATGATTGACTTATTTCACTGTATCATGTCCATAAGTTTCATCAATGTTATAGTGTATGTCAGAATTTTCTTCCTTTATGAGGTTGAATATTGTTTTATTGTCTGTATATATACATTTTATTTATCCATTCATCCACCAACTGAATACTTGGGTTGCGTCCACATTTTGGCTATTGTAAATAATGCTTCTATGAACGTGAATAACCTGTTCAGGCTTCTTCTTTTAACTGTTTTAGGCATATATCCCAAATAAGAACTATTGAATAATTTATTAATTCCATGTTTAATTTTATGAGAAACTGCTATACAGTCTTCTATACATATGTGAAAATATCCCTGGATGGTGAATTACTGTACTTGAAACTGTAACCACTAAAAATAACAGAGAATTATAGAAAATAAGCCAGAAAAAGAGATATAGTAAAATATCAAAAATACAAAAATGACAGAAAAAGAAGAAACAAAGGACAGAAAGGAAAGATAGAAAATACAAAAAAAAAAAATGAAAACTGTACCAATAATTATATAGGGGAAGTCTAAATGCAATAAGTAAATGGTAGTGATATTCAGATTTCATAATAAAAGTATGACCCAAATATAAAGTACCCATAAGAAACAAAATTAAAATATAGAGAACAAAAATAGTTTTGAGTAAAAGAATTTACAACTATATGTAATGCTAATACTATTCAAAAAAATATAGCAGTGGCTATATTAACACTCAGAACAAAATAGATTTCAAAGCAAATGATAAAACCAAGAATAAAGAGTCATTTAATAATGAAAAAGATGACCCTTCAACAGGACATAATAACCTTAAATGTTTATGTACATCAACATATGCAAATCAATGAACATCATACATTAACAAAATAAAAAACAAAAAACACAGGATCATCTCAATGGATGCAGAAAAAGCATTTGTCAAAATCCAACATCCATTCATGATAAAAACTCTTAACAAAGTGTGTATAGAGGTAACATACCTTAACATAATAAAAGTCATTTATGAACAAACCCACAGCCAATATAATTCTCAATGGAGAACAGTTGAAAGCCTTTCCACTAAAATCTGGAACACAACAAGGATGCCCACTCTCACCACTTTTATTCAACATGGTATTGGAAGTCCTAGCCATAACAATCAGACAAACAAAAGAAATAAAATGATCCAAATTAGACAAAGAGGTAAAATTATAACCATTTGCAGATGACCTGATAGTATAGATAGAGAACCCTAAGGACTCTGTACAAAAACTACTAAAACTGATCAACAAATTCAGCAAAGTAGCAGGATCACAGATTAACATTCAGAAATTGGTTGCATTTCTGTATACTAACAATGAAATATTAGAAAAGGAATATAAAAATACCTTTTAAAATTGCAACCCAAAAACTCAAATACATAGGAATAAGCCTGACAAAGGAGGTGAAATACTTACATGCTGAGAACTATAAAACATTAATCAAATAAATTAAAGAGGATTCGAAGCAATGGAAAGGTATTCCATGCTAGATTAGAAGAATTAATATTTTAAAATGGCCTTAGGACCCCAAACATTCTACAGATTTAATGCAATCTTATTATTTTAACCATGACATTTTTCTAAGAACTAGAACAAACAATCCAAATATTTATACTCAACAGCAAAAGAGCCAGAATTTCCAAAGCAATCCTGAGGAAAAACAAACAAACAAACAAGCAGGATACATAACTCTCCCAGACCTCAGGCAATATTACAAAGCTACAGTAATCAAGACAGTGTGGTACTGGTACCAAAACAGACATACAGACTAATGGAACAGAATAGAGAAGAGGGAAATAAACCCAGATACCTATGGTTAATTAATCTTTAACAAAGGAGGCAAGAATATAAAATGGGAAAAAGTCTCTTCAGTAAGTGGTGCTGGAAAAACTGGACAGCTGCATGCAAATCAATGAAACTAGAACACACCCTCACATCATGCACAAAAATAAACTCAAAATGACTTAAAGGCTTAAATGTAAGACAAGACACCATCAAACTCCTAGAAAAGAACATACCCAAAACATTCTCTGACATCAACCATACAAATGTTGTCTTAGGACAGACTCCTAAGGCAACAGAAATAAAAGCAAAAATAAACCAATGGGACCTAATCAAACTGACAAGCTTTTGTACAGCAAAGGAAACTATATATATATATATATATATATATATATATATATATATATATATATATATATAAAAGGACAACATACAAAACTGGAGAAAACAGTGGCAAATTATGCAACCAACAAGGGCTTAATCTCCAGAATACACAAACAACTCATATAACTCAACAGCAAAAAACCCCCAAACAATTCAATTCAAAAAAAGGGAAGAAGACCTAAATAGACCTTTCTCCAAAGAAGATATGGCTAACAGGCACATTAAAATATGCTCTACATCACTAATTATTAGAGAAATGCAAATTAAAACTACAATGTGAGGTACTGTGAGGTACCACTTCACACAGGTAAGAATGGCTACTATTAATAAGTCTACAAATAACGAATGCTGGAGAGGGGATGGAGAGAAAGGAACCCTCCCACCCTCCTACAGTGGGAATGTAAATTGATACAACCACTGTGGAAAACAGTATGGCAGTACCTCAGAAAACTAAATATAGAACTACCATATGATCCAGTGGTCCCACTCCTGGGCACCTATTTGGACAAAACTTTCACTCAAAAGGATACATGCGCCCCTGGATTCACTGCAGCACTATTCACAATAGCCAAGATATGCACACAACCTAAATGTCCATTGACAGATGAATGGACTGTTGTACATATACACAACGGAATACTGCTTAGCCATAAAAAATAACAAAATAATGCCATTTACAACAATATGGATGAAAAATAGAGACTCTCATACTAAGTGAAATCAGAAAGAGAAAGACAAATACCATGTGATATTAATTATATCACAAATATAATTTATGGCACAAATGAATCTATCTATAGAAAAGAAACAAACTCATGGACATGTTGAACAGACTTGTGGTTGCCAAGGGGGAGGAACAGGGTGTGGGATGGAAGGGGAGTTTGCATTGGGAGTGGATAAGCAATGAGATTCTGCTGTATAGCACAGGGAACTAGATCCAATCATTTAGAAAATAATGTGTGTGGTGTGTGTGTGTGTGTGTGTGTGTGTGTGTGTGTGTGTATCATCCGGGTCGCTTTGCTATACAGCAGAAATTGAGAGAACATTGTGAATCCACTATAATAAAAAAGTTAACAAAAAGATTCTACATCAAAAAAATGTTTATGACCCTAAAAACAAAATATTTAAAGCAGGGAGTTCCCATCATGTCTCAGTGGTTAACGAATTCAATCCCTGGCCTTGCTCAGTGGGTTAAGGATTCGGCGTTGCCGTGAGCTGTGGTGTAGGTCGCAGATGTGGCTCAGATCCTGTGTTGCTGCGGCTCTGGTGTAGGCCAGCGGCTACAGTTCCGATTAGACCCCTAGCCTGGGAACCTCCATATGCCGCAGGAGCGGCCCAAGAAGTGGCAAAAAGACAAAAAAAAAAATTTAAAGCAAAAACTGATTAGGACTTCATAGGGAAGTACATTAATTTACAATTATAGTCAGTGATTTCAATTCCTTTTCCCTAACAAATGAAAGAGCAAAAGGTGGAAAATTAGTAAGGATATTGAAACATAAAAAAGTACTACTGATAATAGTATCTAAATATGAAAAGCTTAAGAATAAAATGGATAAAGAATGTGTAAGACATACACAGTGAATACTAGAAATTACATGAGAGAAATTAAAGATGTTTAATAAATTAATAGATGTACATATTCATGGGTTGAAAGACTCAAATTTCTAAAATGTTAATTCTCTCCAGTAATCATTTACTATTGAAATTTACAAGATGATTCTAAAATTCATATGGGAAAAAATAAAAACGAGCTGAACAGTTTGTAACAGAAGAGCAAAATTGTACACATATCTATAATATAATGAATTCTCAAATAAAGATGCTGCCCAATTTAAGATGAACAAAATATTTGAAGTGATAGTTAACCCAAGAAAGTATTAGGTTGAAAAATAAGCATATTAAAAATGATCAGTAACTATAACTATTAAAATCACAATGAGATACCACCACACACCTATCAGAATGACCAACTATGCTAAGTGCTAGTAAAGATGTGAAGGAGCTGCAATTTTCTTACATTTCCCATGCAGATATAAAATAATACAACTATATTGTGAAAGAGTTTAGTAGTTTCTTTAAAAGTTGATTCTACATCTGCTATCTTGCCATTCTACTTCCAGTTATTTATCTAAAGTAAATGAAAACCACTGGGCATTCAAAGACACGTATATAAATGTTCATGACAACACTGCAATACCTAAAAATTAGAGCTCAAAGTATATACTGGTGAATGAACTCATAAATTAAGGTATATTGACACAATGGAAAACGATTCAGCAATAAAACATGGACTGTTGATAATACAGCAGCATGAACGAAACTCAACATCATTATGCCAAGTAGAAAAATCCATATTTAAACAAGGTACATACCAAAAGATTCCATTTATATAAAAATACAGAAAATTGAAAATAATCTATACTGATATAAAGGACATCTGTGTATGTCAGGGGACCCAGGCAGTAGAAAGCACAGGAGGAAAGGGAAGGTAATTGATTACAAAAGTATCTGAAGAAACTATCAGGGGTGATGGATATGATCTCTATGTGGATTGCTGTAATAATTTCACTGGTGTGTATCACCCTTACCTAGTTGGGCCCTTTTAATGTGTGCTGTTCATTGTATGTTAATTATACTCCAAGGGAAAAAAAGAAAAAAGAAAAAGAAAAAAGAGCAATGGAATGATTGATTAGTACCTGAGTCCCAGGAAAACTATTTACCGCTATATTATAAATGTGTGGCAATTACATTAAATGAAAAATTATAATGTTAATTTTAGCTACTGTCTTGTTTGATCACATGCATATTAGTTCCGTTCTTTGAAAAATTTTCTTTCTATTTTGATTCATTCTAATTTATCAAATGTTCACTTCATGTGTAGGGAATCCTCTGATCCTTTCTTCTCTTGAAGTCCCAAACGCCACCCCGTTTATTTAGGTTTCATAGGTTTAACTGCATTTTAATTCTACACATTGAGCTGAGAGTACAACAAGTCTACAGGAAAATATTTTGTTCAACCAATGGCTTTACTACAGGTGGAAGTGATAAAAAAAAATGTTGTAGAAAAGATTTTAAGATCGGTCATCATTACCAGTGGATTATTGTATTCTCAATGATTATTTAGCCTGTACCAATGTGGAACTAGCCATATACTAGGGGAAAGATTATTTCTGCTTGCTTCCTGACATTGGAAATGGTCTGACATTTGACATCTTGGCATCTAATTGTCAAGAAAATTCTCAGCTGTGAGGCTTGTCTTTTAGCATTTTACTGACACCTGAGAACTTAAGTTAAATCTAATAACTTATTTTCTTAACAACATAAGAAGTGTGCTTCTTTCTGTTCAAACTGATTCTCTCTCTCCTGGAGAATAGTTTGGACTTATTATATTTTTTCTTTCAAACATACTCTGGGTAAACATAATTTTTAACATGTGTGGGAGTAATGTCAGTAAAAATTCTTGTGAATAATGGACTTGTAATTGACTCTGAAGGCTAGAGTGTTAGTATATTAAAGATATGAACATTAAAATTGACATCCTTTAAATTCAAAATATTATTAAAATAAATTTTATTGTCACTGGAGTGAGTGGGTGTTTGAGGAGTTTGAATATTATCATGGACATGTAGTTCTTTAACAGTAAAGAATCCTAAGGTTAAATCTACACATCTGATGAAAATCATTTATTTTGTTGTATTAATGACAACTACCATTAAAAGCCTACTATCTACAACCCAACAGAACCAAACTCTTTATGGATCTCTTATCATTTAATCCTTTTGAAAGTCTTGCTTAGAAACTAATTCTATAGTGAGAATATGGTGGAAACTAAGAAACTTTGTTAAGTGGAAACTTAACAAAATATTAAGTAGTTGTGAAATTAATGATTTTCATATAGAACATTTCAATAATAATATTAAGAAGTTGTGAATGAGGTGAACAATACAGCTAAATTTTTCAATGAGAATATGTATCAATACTTAATTATTACTAGGGAATTGTCTTACTGCTGATATTCCAGTTATGAGGCCAATGTAGTAATAAAATGTCTCAATACATCATGGCATTAAATGAGCGATCATCATTCTGTGGATTAGGAATCCATTCTGTGGATTAGGAAGTCAATCGGGGCATAGTAAATATACAGTAAAGACAGCTTTTCTTTGTTGCTTTCTGGACTCTCAGCTGGAGGACATAAGTGCTGGGGGCAGGAATCATATGATAGCTTATTAAGTCACATATATGGCAGTTGCTACTTACTGGTAGTTAGCTGAGACTTTAGTTGGAGCTATTAGCCAGAACATCTCCATATAGTCCATCCATTTGGGCTTCCTTCCTGTTAGCATGGAGTTTGTGGGACAAAAGGAGTGAGATAAAGGGAGAGGGATGAGGAGAGAAACTGAGATACTAAACTTGTGTAAGTCTCTCCTGTGAGCTCTACAACAGAGATTGGTAGCTTCTCTTCAAGTTTATCTTCTATTATTCCTGGGAATTCTAATCTCCTTCCAGTAATAAGTGAATGCTGTGACTGAACTATAGCTAGCAGAATATGAGTAAAAGATATGTACATCTTTTGAAGACTTAGCCATTGAAATTCTTATGACCACTACAACTTGTTCTAATCCCCTTTCAGCCTGGAAGAGATTAAAGCTTCAGGATGACTCTGAAGTTACATGAGAATGATGGCTCCATCAGCCCTGAAGCCTTAATAATTTCATTAAGGAGGACAATCCCACTAACTCTGAAGCTCACTCAGTGTTGCTATGAGAAGAAGAAATGGACTTCTATTCTGTTTGACCCACTAAACATTTTTGATGTATTTTTTAAAGCAGTTACTATACCACACATAGCCAACTAGGAACTGGTAAGGAGTTGGGGCTGACTAGATTGCAGAGTGAAAAAAAACTTTTCATGCAGTGGTCAACATGATATGTAATTAAAATCCATGGACATTCCTACTATAGTTATAAACATAACAAAAGTGACATCTTTTGACAGTATTGCTTAAAATTGTTTTGAAAGTTCTAACAAATGCTATTTTAAAGGAAAATAAATGTATAGTTATTGGAGAGAAAAAAAGGACAAAATAATTTACAAGTGTATAAAAGGATTATTTAGAAAAATCAATGGAATGAATAAATAAAACTAAGAATATAATGAGATAGTTTTTAAATATCAAAATTTGGTACTTATTCTACAAATATGGAAACATCAGAAAATACAAACATTTTATTCATACTAAAATTTAAAAATTTAAATAAGAATAAGCTTTAAGATCTTTTTATGCTATAAAACTGGGTTGTGATGATTGTTGTACAACTATAAATATAATAAAATTCATTCAGTTAAGAAAAAAGTATATCTTTAAAATTTTGCAATACTAGTACACAGAGCATTTTTTTTTGTCTTTTTAGGGCTGCACCCATGCATATGGAGGTTCCCAGGCTAGGGGTGTAATCAGAGCTGTAGCAGCCGGCCGATGCCACAGCAGTGCCAGATCTTAGCTGCGTCTGCAACCTACACCACAGTTCAAGGTAATTCCGGATCCTTAACTCACTGAGTGAAGCCAGCCGCAAATTCATGGTTCCTAGTCAGATTCCTTTCTGCTGGGCCACAATGAGAACTCCCCCAGAGAATCTTTTAATATATATCCAAATAGTATCAGAGATGGAGGTTCTGTTGTGGCTCAGCAGTAACAAACCATCTTAGTATCCATGAGGACACAGGTTTGATCCCTGGCCTCACTCATTGGGTTAAGGATCTGGTGTTGCCACGAGCTGTGATGTAGGTCACAGATGTGGCTCGGATCCCGCGTTGCTGTGGCTGTGGCGTAGGCCAGCAGCTGCAGCTCTGATTGACCCCTAGCCTGGGAACCTCCATTATGCTGCAGGTGTGGCCCTAAAAAAACAAATAGTAGCAGAGCATATGTTAAAAGATTATTTTAAAAACCTTAAGTGCACAAGAAACTGTAACAAAGTCAGAGATTCATTATATTCCTACATGAGAGAACTGATGAGTATAATAATACTTATTTTCCATAAATCAGTATATAAAGTAAATACAATTGGTGTCATGTCAGTCTAACAATTTTGGGTTTCAAGGAGACTTTAAAAATATAATGGAATAAAATGTAAGTAAGATTCAGAACACAGGATCTTACAGTTTAGTACAGGGAAATGTGAGTGCAAAGTATTCATTTCCATAATTTGTGGAAAGAAAGCAATGAAAACTTTTGTATATATATTTCAAACTACTTATTATTCTGCAATAAAACCCCTTAAAAGCACAGCAGCAGCAACTATATAGAGATAGACATAAGAACACAAGTTCTGGAATACGACATGGAAAGAATGACGTATAGAGGTGGTGAAGCTAAAGGAAGCCAAGAGTTACCTTCTACAGAGATATCAGTGAGAATATATTCATTTTATACTCAAAAGCACTCAAGGTTTACCATTGTAAAGATGTTTAGGATTCTGCAGAGTTGTAGGAATTTGGGAGTTTTGTCCTGGATGGGAAATATCATGGCTGTTAAAAACAGGAAGAAATACATTGCCAATTTATTTGTGATGTTAATATCTTATCGAAAAATTGTGTTAAAGTAGATTCTATTTTTCCAAAATTTTAAAGATGACCTAATTTGTAAATCTATGTTTAAAAGCCTAAAATTTACATTAAAAGAACCATTCACATTTCTCAGGATAGTAACCTGCAGCCCAGATAGGTAAAGTGGCAAGTCAAGGTCCTATTACAAGATGCAACCGGCAGAGGGAAAAAATCAGCTCAATGAGCTGTAACTATCCATGCTGAGAAGAGATTAGAGGAAAAGTGCTTTTTGATTCCTAGAAATTTTATTAACCCAATTAAGTTTATTTCCTTAAGCTATATCCTACCTAGGCCAAAATTATATCCCTTTTCCTTCCAGTGGTGAGTTGGCATAGTTCAGAGAACTATTGGAAACAAAACAAAACACCAAAAAACTTATTCCTAAAAGCAAGGAGAATCAGCAATAGAGAATGCTTTAAGGAACATTTCTTCATTTTGGTGAAGGTATAGGGGTATGTACATAGCCCCATGTACAATCCAAAGAGCTTATAAATAGAGCAGCTATAAATGATGTCTCAGGCAAGAGAAAACATTCCTTGTATTACACATAGAGGTTTTAAAAAGGTTCTTTCTATGCTAACTAACAGATGTAAAAATTGCACAGGTAAACCCTACCAAAACCATTTAGTACATTTTACTGAACCATCTAATTACCACTTAATGACTACTTGTAAAATTAAATTTTCCAAAGATAAGTAATACTGTCTACATAATAGATGGACAGAAATTTTGAGTATGGATAAATGTCCTTTATTTGCTAGAATAAAAACCCTTTTATTGACTGAGAAGAATACATCTAAAGATTCAGTCTGAAGCACTGTCAATAATCATAATTCCTGGCACCTTGATTTCTTCTATGCTGTGTAATGTTTACTTTTATTACTTTTCCTTATCTGTGCCATTGCTTATTGATGCATTCACAGTTGTTTTCTCACATTATAATAAAAGATGGTGTAATAAAAGGAATTCATAAGACTAAAAAAATCTGGCTTTAGATATAGTTTGGATGTTTAGTAGCTCCTGAACTGTGCCCCTAACTTGAACTCTCTTAGCTTCACTTTTCCAGTTTGCAAAATAAGAACTGTCAATCTAGCTCATAGTATTATTATAAGGATCTAGTGGGATAACTCTTAGGAAATTGCTTTGTTAATTGCAACATGCCACATGATTGCAAGTAAGTAGTAATGTCATGTTCAATAGTGATTCTGTCCACATGACCTAGGGCCTGCAGCATCTCTCAGTGGTCTCCGCACTGGTTGTGTTCATCCATCTAGTGGAGAGTCAAGCTTGATACAACATATTATTGTTGCAGGCCCTGTTTCTTCTTTCATCAGCTTCAAGACACTTGGCTCCAAATGGCAATTGTCTGCTTCATTGGTCTACCAAAAGACACAGTTTCCTAGCAGACAAAGTCTATGTCTGCCTGAAACTCTTCCACAATAAATCTCAGGGATGTCTCATCAATCTTCCCTGCTGACAGTGATTCTACTTTAGTCCAGCATACAGGGAGTAAGTGGTTATCTGGCTGGCACTGAACCTGCACACATGTCCTTCCCAGAGAATCTGTTGTGCAGCGTGTGGAGTTGCAATATGGTTGAGCTGAATTCATTCTAAGAAATCATTCTAGCCGATCCCAGCAAATTAATAATGCCAAGTTTTGTATGTAGCATGTGCTAATTTAGAAACTTCACATGAACTCATGATGCCTAATAAAGTGCTGATATCACTGTGAACATTTAATTAAAATTTTGGTTTCATTGATAATTTACATAACAAAATGGTAAAAATCAAGTTTTAGAAGACTTTATTTTGACCTTGGAGCTAATAAAAGTAAGCGACACTTACTGAGCACTTAATATGCCAGATATTTTAAAGCATACTATACATCACAACTTCTTTTTATTACCTTAGTTTCTTAGTATGCAGGTTTTCTGATAAGGAAACTTAAGCATATGGGGTTCAAGGAATGTGCCTCAAAGAGCTAGCTAGCAAAGAGTACACCCTGGATTTAACTGAGAAGACCCGCCTCTGAACCTGGTCTACTAATCACTCCACGATTATGCCTTATCATCATTTTGGTATGCTTGTCAATGGAGAGATATCTAAATATTGTGATGAATACTTTAGAAGATCTTCATATGAACCTCTCTTAATATACTCTCTGGTAAGAGAGAATTAATGCCCTACAGCTGTTTCTGGGACTATGAGTCTTGTATTTACATGTGTGTATTTTGGTATATAATCTAGGGCATTCAAATATGCAATGCCACTCATTTTCTGAGCAAAGTTATTTCACTGCTTTTGAGTAAGGGAGTCAAATGAAGGTACATAAAAATAGCATAATAATATAACCTCTTTAATACACTCAAGAGTATCATTTGGGGAATGTGACCACATGTTTAAATCAATTGGGAGAGGGGTCTCCCTTAATTCAGTAGGGGCAACAAGAGCAGCTATGAAATCAAATAGTTTAACATTAGTTGACCTAAGAGATTGGGTATGAGGAGTTAACACGACATAGGTTAAGACAACCTGAATCTCTATATAACATTAGGAAGAGTTATGGGAGTCTGAGTTGCTGGTGACCACGGGAGCCTTGGAGTAACAGTAACAGCATGCCGTAATGTAGTACTTCCCAGGGGCAGAAATGATGGGACATCAGCAGTCATGTTATAAGGTTATCTGTGATGCAATGGAGCAGACATCGACACCAATAAAAACAAAATGTAAAAGTTATTTCAGATAATGTGTGAAAAACTTAGGACTCTGAAAAAGAAGAAGGGGGATAAACTGTTTTGGGTTTCCGATATCTCAACAGCTGGAGTTCTCAACAGTAAAATCTATTTTCTATTTTCATTTTTATATTTTATATTAACTGTATACATCCATCAAATCCTCTTCCAAGGTGAGAAACCAATTTTTACATATATGGAAAAGGGGAAAAGGAGAAAAAGGGAAAACCTGCATGCTATTTGTTCTATTTTTTGGTTTTTTTATTGAATTAATTTATCCAGCAACAATAAGCTATATTATAATCTCATTTGTCCTGATATTTAAGAATAACCTACATGAAAATACCTAAGTGTTCAATCTTTTATATAAGAAATAATATGAAGGTAAAATTCCTGTTAAATCAATATTGCTGACATCTAAATATGAGCTTTAAAATATTTCTATTTCTTAATGATCTTGAAAATAATTCAGCACGAAAAAGTATTCCCTTTTGGATAGTAAACTATTGCTGCTTTTGTTGAAACTTGTTACACTATCAATATCTTTTTTTCTAGGTTGCTTACAAGATGATAAGATAAAATGTGATATCCCATCTCCACTATTTTTGCAAATAATCACCAAAGAGATAAATAATAGAGAAGACATAAGCATGTGACAAGCAGCACAATTGCCTACATCATTCTTTGAAAAGGCCTAATTTTTTTCTTTCACAAATGCTTTATGCTTGGTCTTTTTCAAGTAAAAGGCACAGAATAAGACAACCTCTTTTTTCAGAGGTTAAAAAAAAAAAAAAAAACTGGTGAGGATAACAAGAATTAGCAAGTCTGTCTTGACTTCCTGAATTCACATGGTAAATAAAAATAGTTCTTCCCAACTTTATGGATTTTCAAAGTTGGGCAAGACTGTGTCATTTAAATAAAAAAGGTAAAAGTTTTTAAGCTATTACTGAAACCTATAAACACTGTATTGAATTAGCTGCTCTGAGTGCATAATGTTATACACGGTTTGTAAAGTTATAAGTTACCCCTTGGAAACAATATGATCCACATTATCCAATGTCTTTTACATAAATATGAAAACTATGGGACTTTAGAGAGAAGAAAGACTAGTTTTG
This sequence comes from Phacochoerus africanus, assembly GCF_016906955.1. NCBI lineage: Eukaryota > Metazoa > Chordata > Mammalia > Artiodactyla > Suidae > Phacochoerus > Phacochoerus africanus. The sequence continues at coordinate 35,627,672 of NC_062553.1, forward strand.
GATGAGTCAGATCTAGGAAGTTTAATTGAAGGAAATAACCTGTGGCTTTCCTTAATAGGTATGGAATATCCCTACCTACCATATAAAGATTAATGGATGTCAAAACTATGAAAATAAATAGAACATCTGAAGTTGGATTAGAATACAGAAGGCTTTAAAAGCAGAAAACTACAGTTTTTAGCCCCCAAATTCCTAATCCTGTGACTGGAATAATCACAAAACTCTTCTGTGCCATAGTTACTTCCTCCTTAAAATAGACACAAAAATAATACCATCCTAACTTGCCTTGCTTATGCTACAGAGAGGTCACTTAGTACTATAATGTTGTTGGCAACAAACAAATTGCAAAACATACGAATGATAATTTATAGACTGGCACTGAAATGTAAGATTATTAATTTCTTTTGTATAATACATGTTTGAAGCAACAAAAACATCATGCGGCTATTAAATTAAGCCATTAGAGTCAGAAAGATGAATATAAAATTAGTGTGCCCTCAGACTTTATGGGTAATACTGTAACAGGCAGAATTATGTCTCCTCCCAAAAAATTTTAATCCCCAGAATCTATGAATACGTTATACTACACGGCAATGGGGAGTTGAAGTCGCATATGAAATTAAAGTTGCTAATCAGCTAACCTTCATGAACTTTTCCCGGACTACATGGGCATGTCCACTGTGATCACAGGGGTCCTTGACTATGGATGAGGGAGACAGAGGAATCCCTGTTAGAGTGATGTGATGTGAGAGACTCAACCATCTGTTGCTGGCTTTAAAAAAAGAAGAGCAGTATGAGGAAAGTAGGTGGCTAGAAGCTGGAAAAGAAAAACAAAACAAATTCTTGCCTAGAGCATCCAGAAAGGAACAGAACCTTGCCACCTCATTGACCTATTTCAGACTTCTGACCTTCAGAACTACAATTAACAAAATTGTGTTGTTTTCGGCCACTAATTTGGAGCAAAAGGTTACAATAGCCATGAAAACTAGTAGAAATACCATGTCTGCCTTTTGCATCACTGCATTCCCAGCATCCTCACACTATCAGTACTCAATAATTATTAAATCAAAGAAGACATGAGTAAAGTTCTTTGTTTAATATTAAAAGTACAACTTTTTAAGACTCAGTTGATTCATCTCTCAAATGGAACTGACACACATGCATTTGATGTCTCCTTCCCTTCAGGTTTTACAATCCCTTCCATTTGATTAGATATCACATTAAGTATTAAAGACAAGAATCAGGTGGAAAAAAAAAAGGAAAAAAGGTCATGGGGCCTGGTTTGGTCTTTGGCAGTCATACCACAATATGTTATTACAGTTGAGGAATCATTATATGGGTATACGTAGGTATGCATATACACTCAAGAACACTGCAACCTACATGAAAATATCATTTTCTTCTATTCTATAGTTCACACTTTGCCTGCCAAAGGGCTGCACCATAGTGGTCCCTTCTAAAGCTCAAAAGACAGTCATACATGATACATGGCTACCAAACCATCCATAAGACCATTTCCCACAAAATTCCACAGGTCCTATTACTGCTATTAAAGAAATTCCATCCACATTCACAGAACACATCAAGCCCCCACAAATATGGCAGGCCCCAGCAATATGCTTCTAAATATAACCAAGCAGCTGTCTTGATGAGTCAACTTGATTCATAACTACATAGCATGCTTTGATGTTCAAGAAGCTTTACACTAGGCAGTTCAGGAGTATTATTTTTGTTGTATGATTAACAAAATCATAAAAGTCTATAAATTATGAGCTAAATGGTAGTTTTGGTCACGTATGAGATCAGTAAAGATATCTGTGGGTTCTGCGTTACTTTTCCACAGATCATACAGGTGAATTAAGGCAAAAATCTGTAAATCAGCATGAGTTGTCTTCCTTAACTGGAGTTAAAACTGAAGTTGTCTTTCCTTAATTGCAGCAAACATATCTGATAGCTTCTCCCAATATCAACAGTTAGCTCCAGATCTAAGGGAAATAACTAAGAGTCTTAATCTCTTAATTGGGGATTGTCTCTTGGGAATGATTTTAGTGTATCCTTTCCTGGAACAATAACCCAGCCCCTTCTTGTGTGCACTGAACTCCTGTTTTCCATTATTACCCATTCCATCCATACCCTTCCCGGTAGGATTTTCTAGCCTGGCTGTACTACTTACTGCTAGGGCATACAGTAACATCATTATAGCCAGAGCTTTCCATCTGCTCTATTCCAGGGAATACATCATGGGATTGGACAAGAAAAGAATTAAAGGACTTTCCTGATGCTTGATAATGGAGCCACTTTCACTGTGGTTAGCCCTTAATTTGTTTCCTTGCAATGAAGTTCGGCATCCTCTATTTGTCACATGGTCACATAGGTGTCTAGAATCCTTAACTTCTTTTAACCTACTTCCCAAGAAGGCAATCATTTATGTATTACACTAAGTTACTCTTAAAGGCTATTCATTATAAAAGTATGCTTGTGAGTTCAAATGTACTCATGACAAAACCATAAGTATGTACTGAACATTTTCCCATGAAAATGCAAACTGTGCCTTAGTGGACTATGAGATAGAAAGGCAAAAGGAGATGTCTGCCAAATCTATTATAGTACACTAAATACCCTCAGTGTATTGTAATTCTGTAATAGTTTTACCATAGAAGGTATAGATGACGCCAACAAGGGAACTGCCCTGTTTAATCCTTGATATCTACTGTATGGACTGAATTGTGTCCCCTACAACTGGGAGTTAGAGTTCTAACTTCCATTATGATTACATTTGGTGGTAGGGCCTATAAGGAAGTAATAAGGGTTAACTGCGGTCTTAAAAGCAGAGCCTTAAATCCAGCAGGGCTGGTGTCCTTATAAGAAGAGGAAGAGACACCATTGTTCTCTTTCCATGTGCAGACACAGGATTACACTCTATAATGTGGGTGGCCCTCAACTAATCAGCTGAAGTATAGATAGCTGATAGAACAAAGACTGACCTCCTCTGAGCAAGAAGGAATTCTGCCAGCAGAATTCTGCATCTCTATCCTGCCGGTCTACCTTGCAGACTTGTTTATTTATTTAAGTATAGTTGAATGTATGTATGTATGGTTGATTTGCACTGTTGTGCTAATCTCTGCTGTACAGCCAAGTGACCCAGTCAAACATATATACATATGTTCTTTTTCTCATACTATCTCCCATCATGTTCTATCCCAACAGACTGGATATAGTTCCCTGTGCTCACTGCTTACCTTACAGATTTTGAGTTTAGCAAGCTTCCACAATTTCATGAACCAAATTTCTTAAAATATATATTTCTCTCTATGTATATATGTATATAACATCCTATTGGTTTCGTTTTTCTGTATGACCCTAATACTCCCTACAGAAATACCACCCTAATTGGCAGTACTTAAAATTAGTGCTATGCCCTCCTGTTTTTTCTTAAGACTCCCTGCTAGTAGGAATTTATCAGACATCTACTAGTTTGTCTGTCAACTGGCTCAGCTCTTTAACAGAATATACTGTGGATTTTAAAGACTCCTGACCATGGCTCTACCTGTTAATATTTGGGGTAACTAAAGGGTGAAAGTGATTCTGTTCTCTTCCCACATGGCCACTGTAGGGTCCTAGTGCCCTTCTATAAAAATCTAGTTTTCAGCACGGATTCTAATAAAGTCCATGAAATCATAAGTGCTTGCTAAATTTTCTTTTGCTTGCCATTATCTGATTATTTTCTTGGCCGATTCCTCTGGGTTTAACATCATTTACTCCTGATTCCATTGGTAAGACTTGCCCACTGTAATACTTTGTATGCTATTATTCTACCCTACCTAACCCTACCAGTTCATACTAAAGATGCATAGGAAGCCATTTACAGCATCAAATCTACACCATGCTTCCAAACTTATCCTTTTTCCTGCCAGATATTGTAATTCATTACAATTCATGGAACTAAGAGGTAATCCCTACAGCTGTTATCAATCTTTTTTTCCACAAAGTTTTAAATGTCAAAGCATATTCTGGTGACAGATCTCTTCCAACTTGAAACTTTAACAATAATTCAAAGGGTAGAGGCAAGCACCAAGCACAGATTACCAATCTTTTCCCGGAGGAGCCTAAAACTATCAGAGGCAGTTTCCAAGATTCTCTTTTCTCCTGCATACGACATGATTTAGCTTCAGATTAAAGGCCATTTTTGAGTGTCCATGTGGAAAAACTGCTCACAAGGCCATTTCTGTTTTGTAACTCCTCTATTTTATACTCCTTTGATTACATAGATAAGAAATTGCTTATGCAACCCCTCCCATTTTCTAGCCAGTCATGCCCAATAAATGTGTACCTTCCTATATTAAAGGCAATAAAATATGTAGAAAGACTACATATGTCCTGTTAACAAAATATTTCACAATTAGGGATTCCTGGGTATTTTTCTTTTAGCAAACATCATTAACTTTTTTCCAGGGAGGTCTGGGCATCAGTACCTTTACAAGGTGGTCTGCTCTAGCAATTCATTCTGTAGGTATCCTGGTGCAAAAGGTTAATAATCTTTGCGTTCCCAACAGGGCATATTCTTATTGAGCTTTACAGCAGAGGAAGGAAATAGACAAATTATGTTCACCAACAAAAACAATTACCTTGTTTTCTTTAAGACTCAACCATAATGATGCAGAGAACAGTATTTACACTTATGAAGTTTTCATCTAAAAAAAAAAAACTCTGACAAAAACAAAAAAAACTATGTAACATAATTTCGGAATCAAAATTTCTAGAAATAGTTCAGTTCTTCCCTCTGGAGAATGTTTTAAGGAAAACTCTTGACAGGTATGATTTAGAAATTTATATTAATCATGGTAATAACTATTTCCTTGTATATGGAAATCAGAATTGTATGTGAAATTTTTTTGCAAATTTGGAAAAAACAAAAACATAAGATGTTTAAAAGAGATTTTTTTTAGTCATTTATGTTAATTTGTGCAAATAGTTATTCTGAAAAATTAAAAATGCACATATAATGATGAAAAATTGCTCAATCTTAGTTAGGTATTAAAGGTGTAAATAAGTAGTACAAGTCTTTTATCCCTTTGCATGGTGAAATAAATCCCTGAGAGCCAGGTGCTAAAAACTGATCTCATACTTTCTAAGAAGTATAGGAAAATTGTATGTCTCAAGATAACATCTAAAAACTACTTTATGATTCCTTTAAAAACAATGAAGAATGGATGACTCAATACATTACATTCTTGTATTTGTTTATTAAATAATATTTAAGATGCTTGAGAGGAATAAAAATAATTTCTGATGCTAATATGCAAAATGAAATTGGAATATATTTCAAGTACTATTTATTTATTCAGGCATTTTATACCTCTAAATAAAACTGCAGATTTTTATTTATATATAAATGTATAATGTTTTAACATTTTAGGTGTATTAGTATATGTATACATTACATATTATATTTTTATTGTGAACAACCTTATTTGTTTTCATTTTATTTTATGTAACTAGTAGGAAATCTATTGATATTTTGAAATACTAATTTTTAATTTACCTATCCTAAAAACACTAACAACAAAAAAATTTGATCTTTAATAAATTTCTAGTTGATTTTACTATGTGTATGTGCTTGTGAGGTAACATCTTGTGCAAAATGATTATTTTGTCTTCTTTTCCACAAAGGTTTAACCACTGCTGCTTTACATCTTATTTTTTGATTTGACACTTCAATGTGTGATTTAAGATTATATAACTGGCCTTTTATATTATTTAATTCTGGTGTTTATTATTCTGCAAATCCTAATCAATTATGTTACTGCCCTAAAATATGTACAAAGTATTATCTTCTATTGGTCTGATAATTTAATTTTAAAAAATACATTCTATTATAAATGCTTTTTTCTTGCTTATACTAAAGAATGGAAAATCACTCCCATATATTAAATATTTTAATATTACTTAATTCTCTCATTATTTTATTATTTCAGTTATATTTTAATATTAAACAGATAAATATAAATATCCATATAAGTATTCACGCAAGTATTCATAGAACTTATGAAAGTTCAAACAACAGTAGCAATGTCTTAATACTTAAAGTGCTTTGTTAAATAGCTGATGCCAGATCTACTGAAATTCATTTTATTTAATTCTTGAATATAGTGCTTTAATGAATTCATTGCCCTAGGCTACTTATTCTAGAGGCTCCATTTCAACTCATAGCAGACATATTCATATTTCCACTGTAAATTTTGAGAATATTTTTTATAATAGTGTCTTTGAAATTATTTGACCATAATGACCTAATTTAACATTACATGACTTTTCAGCTATCATCATGTAACATGGGAATGCTTAAAAGGGAAAAATTTAACCCACACATTTCCTTATATATAATGAAAGGATCAGAACTAAGATATTTTTAAAATTAATTAGTACACAAAGTTTTTGAACAATTTTTCTGCAGATATATTGCTTTATTATAATACTATTAATAGTTTATCTGATATAACTGACAAATAACATACTAGTTTCATGCGTACAACAAAAAATAATTATGGAGTTCCTGTCATGGCTCAGCAGAAATGAATCTGACTGGGGTCCATGAGGACACAGGTTCGATCCCTGGCCTTACTCAGTGAGTTAAGGATCCAGCATTGCCGTGAGCTGTGGTGTGGCTCGCAGACACAGCCAGATTTTGTGTTGCTATGGCTGTGGTGTAAGCCAGCAGCTATTGCTTTGGTTTGACCCCTAGGCTGGGAACCTCAGATCCCATGTTGCTATGGCTGTGGTGTAGGTCAGCAATCACAGCTCCAATTAGACCCCTTGCCTGGGAACCTCTATATGCCATGGGTGCGGCCCTAAAAAGAAAAAAAACTGATATATGAATACACTGCAAATAATTACCATACTATGCCTAGTTAACATCTCTCACCACTTAGAATTTTTTTTTCTCCTGAGAAGAAGTTTTAAAATCTGTTCTCTGAGCAATGTTCAAATATATAATGCAATATTATTAACTGTCACCATGCTGATCATTACATCTTCATGACTTATTTTACACTGGAAGTTTGTACCTTTTGACTCTTTTCACTCATTCTTCCCAGAACCCACCCCAGCCTCAAACAATCACCAAACTGTTCAATGAGTTTTTTTTTTTTTTCTGAGTTTATATATATGAGTGAGGCAAAAGGGTATTTTTCTTCCTCTGACATTTCATTTAGCATAATGCCCTCACAATCCATTCATGTTGTTGAAAATGGGAGGATTCTTTTTATGTCTGAATGATATTCCATTTTGTTTGTTTGCATGTGTGTGTGCGCACTCATGTATTTATTTATTTTTTTAGGGCTGCACTTGCAGCATATTGAAGTTCCCAACCTAGGGGTCAAATCAGAGCTGCAGCTGCCAGCCTACACCACAACCACAGCAATGGCCAGATCCGAGCTGTATCTGTGACTTATACTTCAGCTTGTGGTAATGCCAGAGTCTTAACCCACTGAGTGGTGAGTGAGGCCAGGGACTGCCTATTGCTTACTACAGAGACAATGTCAGGCTCTTAACCCACTGAGCCACTCCAGGGACTCCCCTGTGTCCATTTTTTAATCAGGTTGTTTTAAATCAGGTTGTTGTTGAGTTGAATGGGTTCTTTATATAGTGTAGCTATTAAACCCTCATCAGATATATGATTTATGAATATTTTCTCCCATTCAATAAGATGCCTTATCACTTTGATAACTTCCTTTGCTATGCACAAACTCTTAGTTTGATGTAATCCCACTTGTTTATTTTTGCACCTGTTGTTTTTGCTTTTGGTGTTAAATCAAAAAAAAAAAAAAAGGAATCAACACTAAGACTGATATCAAGGAGCTTACCACCTACATTTTCTTCTAGAAGTTTTATGGTTTGAGGTTTTACATTCAGTTTGATTCTTTCGCATGTTAACTGTCCAGTTTCCCTAACACCATTTACTGAAAAGACTGTCCTTTCCCCATTGTATATTCTTTGTATTTTCCTTATAGATTCGTTGCTCATATAAGCATAGGTTTATTTCTGGGCTCTCTATTCTGTTCCACTGATCTCTACATGTCTGTTTTTTTATGCCAGTACCATACCGTTTGGGTTACTTCATCTCTGTAGTACAGTTTGAAATTAAGGAGCACGGTATCTTCAGCTTTCTTTTTTCTGAAGACTGTTTTGGCTGTTTGGGGTCATGTGTGTTTCCACACAAATTTTAAAATTATTTTGTCCTATTTCTGTGAAAAATGTCATTGGTATTTTGATAGGATTGCATCATATTTGTAGATTGCCTTTGGAATTATGATGTTTTAAAAATATTAGTTCTTCCCACAGTATATCTTTTCATTTGTTTGTTTTATCTTTCATCAGTGACCTACAGGTCTCTGAGTACAGGTCTTTAACTTCCTTGGTTATATTTATTCCTAGATATTTTATGATTTTTGATGCAATTACAAGGATTTTTCTTTCATATAACTTTTAGATATTTTGTTATTAAAGTATAGCAATGCAACAGATTTTTCTATTTTGAATCTTATTCTGCAATTTTATTGAATTCAATTCTGAGTTTCAACAATTTTTTTGGTGAATTCTTTAGGTGTACTATATATAATATCATATCATCTCCAAATATTGTTCTGCTTCTTTCCAATTTGGATGGATTTTATTTCTTATTCCTGCCTAACTGCTCTGACTAGGACTTCCAATACTATGTTGAATAAAAGCGGTGAGATTGGGCATCCTTCTCTTGTTCCTGATCTTTGAGAAAAGCCTTAGATTTTCACTATTGACTGAAATGTTAAATGTAGACTTGTCATTTATGGCCTTCTTTATGTTGTGATATGTTTCCTCTATAGCAACTTTCTGAGAGTTTTTTTAAATCACAAATGGATGTTAAATTTTGTGAAGGCTTTCTCTGCACCTATTGAGATGATCATATGCTTCATTTTGTTAATGTGGAGTATCACGCTGGTTGATTTGCAGATGTACTTTAACTTTTGAAGGATACTTTACCAAATATACAATTCTAGGTTGGTAGGTTTTTTTCTTTAAATTATTTTAATTCCACTCCACACTTTATCTGCATGATTTATGTGAGAAGTCTACTATTGTTCTTATCCTTTTTCCTTTGTAGGTAAGTTTTCCTTTTCTATTCTTCTTTCAAGAGTTTTTCTTTATTTTGGTTTCCTGCAATTTGAATATGGTATGCCTAGATGCAGGGTTTTGTGTCTGTGTATGTGGGTTTATATTGCTTAGCATTGTCTAACCCTCCTTCATAGGTGGTTTGGTGTCTATTATTAATTTCTGAAAATTTTTGGCCATTTTACTTAAAATGATTTTTTTTATTTTTTAAATTTACTTTCTGGTAATAAAATTACATATATGTTACAATTTTTGAAACTGCCTCACAGTTTCTGGATTTTCTGTGTGTGTGTGTGTGTGTGTCATTTTCTCTTTGTCTTTTAGTATTGCAGTATTATGGTTTAGAAGTTTCTATTAATCTGCCTTAAAGTTTATTGATTCTTTCCTCAGTCATTATTAATCTGATAAATCCATCAAAGACATTTTTATTTGTCTTACAGTGGTTTATATTTCTAGCATTTCCTTTATGAGAGTTTCCATTACTCTGTTTATATTACACTTCTATTCATCCATGTCTTTTTTTTCCCCTTTAGAACTCTTAACCTATTAATCATATTTAAAACTTCATCTCTAAAAATTCCAAAATGTGTTTCATATTTAAGTATCATTCAGATATTTGAATTGTCCCTTCAGATTGCATTTTTTCTTGCCTTTTAGCACACTTTGCAGTTTTTCTTGGGAAGCCAGACATAATGTATTTGGTTACTGAATTAACTCGACCTTTAATGTAAAGATTTATATTAATCTGTTAAAGAGTAGGGCTATGTTTAATGTTTGCTCTGTGTCAGAGGCTTCATATTCCTCTAATATCTTTGTTTTTGTCTTTCTTGTTGTTTTGAGTTTCCTTAACAATTTCTCTTCAAGAAACTCTGTTTTGCAATCTTTGCAGTTGTAATCCACTGGCATTATTATGGGCATGTAAGATGTGAGTAAAGAGTAATAATCTGTAATTTTATAATTAAGTTTAATTTTTAGTGGGATTGTGTCTCTGGGCTACAGCCATCACAAGAAGTTAGATATCCTTGCCATGCCCTAACCACCTCACAATACCCCACCCTATACTAAGACAGAAATGCTGGAGAGGAGTATTTTACAAGGTTTCATCTTTCTCTCCCCAGCCAGAGCCATGAGAGGATCTTTCTTGGCTCTTTACCATAAGAATTTGGTGCCATAAAACTGATGAAGTAGTGAGGAGGGTGGGTAGAGGATTAATAGAGCCTTCAGGAATTTCTCATTCCCCAAGGGTCAATACTATATCTCCAACAACTGGTTAAAATTATTTAACTGCTCCAACAAATTTATAGTTCCGTTGGCTTTTGTTCCAGGTAAGCAGACTCTTGGCTGTGACTCTCTGATCTGTTTTTCCCTTTAGGGGATATGGTGGTTTGTCCTATGACTTCAATTTTGTGATAAGTTCAAGAAAGGTCATTGACATTTAGTTTGGTTATTGTTTGGTTTTGTTTTAGTTTGGTATGCCTTTTCTTGTCATGAATATGAAATTGAAGAGTTCATTCTCTACATATTAACAATGAAATCCTTATATTATTTTTTAATTTTTAATTTTGAAGAATTTTACGAAACAAATACATACAACATGTAAATTTTATCACATGAAAATAAAAGTAATAACCTTTAGCTGCTGGGCAATTTAAGGAAGATAGTAACACCAATATTGTTGAAGCTTTAGGTATGCTTCTTCATCAACTTCGTATTTGCTCCCTTCAGAGATAACCACCACTACCCTGAACTTGAATACTCTATCATTCCCTTGCTTGTATTCAGTGTTGTACTATATATGTATATATCCCTAGCAAGATATTGTTGGTGGTACTTGTCAGGATAATGCATACTTCTGTCTGTAAATAAACTATTTTTCCTAAGAAATTTTTATATTTTATGTTTTATGATCTTGAGTGCTGCTATTTGAACTTTTACATATAAAACTAATGTTAAAAACACACTGTAGTGAATATAAAAGTTACATTTAGTAAGCTTTGAAAATGTCAAAAATTGTATTTAATTGCTGTGATAAGAATATTAGATCCACAGCATGGATTCTTGAAAAACGAATTATGCTTTAGTTTATAAATTTAACAAAATCAAAAACTACCATGATTATTTCTGTCTTCTATTATACTGATATATTAAATTATTCCCAACTTAATAATTGTTTATATCTAGACAAATTACTAATTAGGGGACTACAAAATTACTTTCTTTTCTACTAATGCATTTAATGTCATAACTAAATTTTTTCTTTTTACCGTTTTGATCTTCCATTTTGACTAAACTCCCTCTGTCAAGCAACCTATATTTTACTCTCACACACCTTCTAAACCTGTTCTAGTCTTTAAAAGTATCACCAGTGACTTTTTCTTTCCATTTCACCCACTTAATTACATCTCCTCTTTTGGATCATTACTTTTGATTCTCTGGCCTTCCCTTATTCGACTCTCCATTTATCTCCACCACTGCATGCTTAATTAAAACTCCCCAAATCTCTCCCCTCCTTCTTTATAAAAGCCTGCTATTTGGTCTCCCTGCTTATAATCTTAACCCCTAAAATCCATTGCTTCCACAGAGCCAAAGTGAATTTTTTCAAGACAAATTTTTAAAAAGACTTACATATGATTTAAAACTTCTGAAACTTTCCCAATACATTAAAACACATAACCTTACATTACCTGGCTGTTACTTCTCTGACTACATCTCATCCCAATATGCCTTTACCACTATAATCTATTCCCATTAGCAGTACATTTCTGGTCCTTGATGAAGCCAATATAATTCTTACTTTATGGCCTTTAAACAAGCTTTTTCACTTGCCTGGAAGAGTCTTTAAATCTCACAATGTTGACACCCTCATGTTATTTGATCTCAGTTTAAATGCCACCTCCCTGGATAGTTCTTCTCTAACCATCCATCTAAAATAGTCACTTAACGACTATTTACTTTGCAATCACATTCACTTATTTTAAATTCTCTGGAAAACACATGCTGCTATTTGATTTTTTCTTGTTTCATAAAGTTATATACTTGTTTATTACTCATGCCTCTGCTAGAATATAAACTCCAAAAATATAGAGACTTTTTATATTTTTTGTTCTATTTCCAGAAGTTTTAACAGTTGCTCATTAAATATGTGTTGACTCTAAATTAAATAGTTTTTCAGTGACATTTGTTTTGCTTAGATTTTCCACAATATATGCCAAGAACAAAATCTGAGTGAAATAGTTTTTGGGGAGATGATCTCAGGAAAAACTATTAAGAAAGAAGAGAATTCAGAGTTTAAAAATACATCAATATAAAATATGGTATTATAGGGAAAATAATGGTTCCTCCAAGATATCCATATTCTATTCCCTGAAATCTGTGGATACGTTGGCTCATATGGATAAAGGAACTTTGCAGAAGTGATTAAGTTATTGATCTTGAAATGGGAAGATTATACTGGATCATCTGGGTTGGTACAGTATTTCACAGGTGGCAGGAATATCAGAGTCAAAGAGATATTTGAAGATACTACTTTTCTCACTTCAAAGACTGAAGATGGAAACACCTGTCAAGGAAGGCAGGTGGCCTCTAGAAGCCAGCAAAGGCAAGGAAATGGATTCTCTCCCTAGAGCCTCAAGAATGAATGCATCCCTGCTGACACCTTGATTTTAGCCATGAGAATTATTTTGGATATTGGACCACCAATCTGTACCATGATAAATCTGTGTTGTTTTAAGCCACTAAACTTTGGAATAATTTGTCTAAGAATCAGTAAGAAACTAAAACAGGTCCATTAAAGAACATATTACCATCATTGGCAAGTGGAGCTCAGTCGTACTAAGAGACTGCAAATTGTTTATAACTTGTTTCAGAACTGCCTCACTCAAGATGTGAGAAAGATGGTGCACTTATCCAACAGTTTTTGTTAGTCCTCAGTCATTCTCCTGGCAGTGACTGCAGTACCAACGACTGCCCTGTATGTAGACAGAGCATGTTCCCAAGAATAGAGAAAACCCTCATGCACAATCAAAGATATAGCAGAAGGCTCACTGGCATGCATGGCAAGGTTGAGAGGCAAGCAAAGGTGGGCAGGAAACCAACATTTGCTAACATAATCTTGAGTCCTTCATACTCTCACTTCTCCACTATGTTTAGTGTTAATGTTTAATATGAAAACTTAAATTTAATTAATACATTTTCCAAGCACTATGCTAGGTTAAGACAGCACAAAGCCTTAATCTCACTCCCCAGGAAATTTCCTATTAGTAGGTAATAGAAACAAAGTCTATAAGGAAGGTTAAAATGGAAATATACTTAAGCTGACTTCTTAGCACATAAGAGGATTACTGGGTCGAGATAATGGTGTACAAAAAAGACAATGATTAGAGGGGATAAAGGTGCCGAAAGTTAATATAGGAGTTAAGTATATAAGGAAATGGTAGAGGATGTACTGCAAACATGTATAGCATATATAAATATGTGCTTCAAGAAAGATCTATAAGTTTAGTACACGTACAGAAAAAAAATTTGGTAAGATGTGGGTCAGGACATCAATGATCCCAATAAGTAGATTTAGGTGCAAACCGACTCTCAAAATATGCATTATAATTTTAGTTTTGGACTTTGCTAGATAATTTCATGTTCTCCATACATATCTGATGTGCATACTATGAAAATGAGTAAGTGACAAGAAATAAACATATACTTCAAATCCTTCAATAGGAGTTTCCAAAATACAGATTATTAATGGCCAGTATTGGCTCAAATGAAACAAAATTCTAAGAAAGGATGGGTTTGCTGCTAATGCTCATGTGAAAATATTTGAAGACATAATCCTCAACTGTTCTCATTTCTAACAACCCCTATCTACTCTATCACCAAAACTGCTGCCACTAATTTCAAAATATTCAAGCATCTGTACACTTTCAACATTTCCAAAGCTACTGTCACAGTCTAGACTCTCTCTTGGTGTATCTGATTGCCTTTTAGCTCAAGGCTTACTTTCTTGATTATGTCGCATAACTGTCTATTCTCCACTCAGTAGTCAAATTAATCTTTTAAAAATTTAAGTCAGGTCATACCCATCCCCATTTTACAAACAGGAAACCGAGGTACAGAAATGTTTAGTAATTTTCAAGGCTAGTCAATGACAGAGTTAAACTCAAATGCAGGTAATCTGACTCCAAGTCTACATTTTAACCATACCACGACTCTGTTTTTATACGTATATTTGGATAATATTCTTAGTTCCATAATCCTTAAATATTTAAACCATGTAATTTCCTCAAACACTTAAAGATTTCCATTCTATGTTCTCCTGTTCCTGGCATCTTGAATTAGTGCAGGTGGCCTCTCTCTCTTTCTATCTTGTTTCTTTGCTTTATACAACTTTTTTTTTTTTGGCACACGTGAAGCATGTGGAACTTTCTAGGTCAGAATCACACTCGTGCCACAGAAGCCACCCAAGCCACTGCAGTGACAATGGCAAATACTTAATCCACTGTGCTGCAGGAGAACTCTTGATATCACTTGATTTTGAAACACAGTATTTTTATTGGGCTTATATACACATACACACTGTATTGCTCAAAATGAAACTCAGCAGTGCTAAAAAGCCATGGACATGTGTGTGGAACATATGTATGTGTGGATACATGTAATTTATGACAAACATTGTACTAAGTGCTTTACGAGTATCTTTTGTTGTATATCATCAAGTATACATTAAGAAGTTAGCACTATTAGTATCATCCTCTTTTACTTAGAAGAAAAGAGGGACAGAAAAAATTAAGTAACCTGGCTAGGATAAAATACCTAGTAAATAGGAGGTAAGTTCACACTCTGGTGTTTCAGCTCCAGTCAGTTTCTCTTAATGACTATACTATATTCAGCAGACAAAACTTACCAAAAATAAAATTAATTAAAAATACAAGGAGAAATAAATATCAGTACCTATTTTCATACATATATTAATATGCTATACATGTATATATTATATATAATATGTTTGTGTATATATAAATATACAGAATATATACATAGAGTGAGAGACCTTTTAGAGGCAGATAAAGATAATCCATTTTGACTAAATAAATATATCTCAAAATTTTAAGTTCTATAAAGTAAAAAAGTATATCATCTAATTATTAATTTAGTATATATCGAGACTCTTGGAAAGACTAAGGAACTCCTGGTAATAAAAGGAGACAGCACTGCTGAGATCCATAGGAAATCTCCTACAAAATGCCACTTCTCTAAGGTTTGGAAACTAACCAATATACCAGAAACATAAAAATAAAAACAGGAAGTTAGGCAAAATTAGGCAACAGAGGGACATGTAACAGATGAAGGAAGAAGATAAAACCCCAGAAGAACTAACTGAAGTGGGGGGTAGGCAATCAAATCAAGAAAGAGTTCAGGGAAGTGATTGCAAAGATGATCAAAGAACTTGGGAGAAGAATGGATGTAAAGAGCAAGATGTTAGACACTTTAAATAAAGAGCTAGAAAATATAACAACAGACAGAGATAAAGATTACAATAAGTGCAATTAAAAACACACTAAAAGAAATCAATAGTGTATTAAATGATAGAGAGGAATGGATCAACAATCTAGATGACAAGGTAGCCAAAATTGCTACTGATTTTGAATAGTAAATATAATTTAAAAAATTAGAATAGTATAAGAGACCTCTAGGACAACAAGAAAACACACTAATATTCATATTATAGGGGGTCCCAGAGGGAGAAGAGAGAAAGTGGCTGAGAATATAACTGAAGACATAATGACTGCAAACATTCCGAACCCAAGAAACAAATATCCAAATGCAAAAGGTGTAGAGAGTCTCATATGGATTAATCCAGAGAAGAGCAGGTCAAAACACATGTAAATTAAAATAGCAAAAAAAGAAAAGAAAAGAAAAGAAAAGAAAAGAAAAATTAAATAAAGAAAATCCATTAAAATCTTACATACAAGGGAACTCCTATATGACTATCAACTAATTTTTCAGCAGAAACTCTTCAGGCCAGAAGGAAATGGCACAACGTATTTAAAGGGATGAAAGTAAAAAACCTATAACTGGGAGTTCCCATCACGGTGTGGTGGAAACGAATCTGACTAGGAACCATGAGGTTGTGGGTTCAATTCCTGGCCTCTCTCAGTGGGTTAAGGATCCAGCATTGCTATGAGCTGTGGTGTAGGTCACAGACGCAGCTCAGATCTGGCGTTGCTGTGGCTGTGGTGTAGGCTGGCTGCTACATAGCTTTGATTAGACCCCTAGCCTGGGAACCTTCATTCATATGCCACAAGTGCAGCCCTAAAAATACAAAACAAAACAAAACCTACAACCAAGAATATTCTACCCAGCAAGGCTACCATCCAGATTTGATGGAGTGATCAAAAGTTTCATAGACAAGCAGAAGTTAAAAGAGTCCAGCACTACCAAATCAGCTTTATCAGATATGTTAAAGGAAATTCTTTAACTGAAAAAGAAAAGGCCACAACTAGAAACAAGAAAATCATGAAATGAACAAGCTCATCAGTGAAGACAGAGATATAGGTAGGAAATCATCCATGTACAAAGATAGTAGGAAGACAAAGCAGTAAAGTCATTTGTATCCAAAATAAGCAGTTAAGGGATACATCAAAAAAACTGGATGTAAAATATGATGTCAGAAACAGTAATCAGGGAAGAGAGTACAGATGCAGGATTAACATGTATTTGAAATTAAGAGATCATCACCTTAAAACAATCACACATATTTAGACTGTTACATAAAACCTCATGGTAACCGTAAACCAAAAATCTGTAATAGATACACACACCAAAGGAAAAGGAATGCAAACATAATAATAAAGATAGTCATCAAATCACAAGAGAACAAATGAAGAAAGGAATTAAAAACCAACAAAAACAACCCTACAACAACAAAGCGGCAATAAGAACATACAGATCAATAATTACTTTAAAAATAAATAACCTAAATATTCCAATAAAAAGAGTGGCTGAATGAATACAAAAGAAGGCCCGTTTATGTGCTTCTTACCAGAGACTCAATTTAGAACTAAAGAAACACACAGAATGAAAGTGAGGAAATGAAAAAAGTTTTTCCATATAAATAGAAATCAAAAGGAAAAAAAAGCTGGGGTAGCAATATCTATATCAAATTACAAAAGACAAAGAAGGATATTATGTAGTGATCAAGGGATCAATTAAAGAAGAAAATATAATAATTATATATGCATCCAACATAGGAGCACTTAAATGCGCAAAGCAAATTTTGACACATGTAAAGGGAGAAATCATTAGTAACGCATTGATAGTAGCAGACTTAAACACTACACTTACATCAAGAGACAGATCATCCAGTAAGAAAACTTGGCTTAAATGACAAATTAGACCAGATGAACTTAAATATAACATCCCATACAGAACATATAAATATTCCAAAAACAGAATACACATTTTTTTCAAATATCCATGGAACATTCTTCAAGACAGACCAGACACTAGGCCATAAAACAGGCCTTGATAAATTTAAGAAAACTGAATTTATACTAAGCATCTTTCCAACCACCATACTATGAGACTAGAAATCAACTACAAGAGAAAAACTGCAAAACCAAAAACATGCAGAGGCCAAGCAATATGCCACTGAACAACCAATGGGTCACTGATGGACTAAAAGAGGAAATAAATTTACCTAGAGACAAATGAAAACAAAAACACAACAGCTAAATATCTAGAGACACAGTAAAAAATGTTCTAAGAGGAAAGTCTGTAGTAATACAAGCCTTCCTCAATTTTTTTTAATCTGAAATAAACAAGCTAATCTTATACCTAAACAAACAAACAAACAAAAAACAAAATTCAAAGTTCATAGAAGAAAGAAAACATAAAGGTAAGGGAAGAAATGAATGAGAAAGCTCAATGAAATTAAGAGCTGGTTCTTTGTAAAAATAAACAAAATTATAAAACATTAGCCAGACTCAAGAAAGAGAGAAAGAGCACAAATAAATAACATCAGAAATGAACAAGTAAAAGTGACAATGGACAATACAGAAATATAATTATTATAAGAGATTGCTACAAAAATTATATGCCAGTAAAATGACAACCTAGAAGAAATGGACAAATTCCTAGAAATGTGCAATCTCCCAATACTGACAAGGGAAAACAGAGAAAATATAAACAGAATAATTTCCAGTAATTAAATTGAATCAGTAATTTAAAAACTCCCAACAAACAAAAGTCCAGAACCAGATGGCTTCACAAGTGAATTCTACCAAAAATTTAGAGAAAATTTTAGATTTCTCAAAATATTCCACAAAATTGCAGAGGAATGAATGTTTCTAGACTCATTCTATGAAGCTTGTAACACTCTGTACCAAAACCAGACAAAGATATCACAAAGAAAGAAAATTACAGGCCAGTATCAATGATGAACATAGGTGCAAAAATGCTTAACAAAATATTAACAAATTGAATCCAATAATATGTTAAAATGTGACATGCATCATGGTCAAGTGGGCATTATCACAGAGATGCAAGGATTTTTCAATATCCACAAATCAATCAATGTGATATACCACATTAAAAAATTGAATAAAAACCATATGATTATCTCAATACATGCAGAAAATAGTTTAATAAAACTCAACATTAATTAATGACAAAAACTACAGAAAGTGGGCATGGAGAGAGCATATCTCAATGTAATAAGGGCCATATATGACAAGCCTGTTACATCATACTCAATGGTGAAAATCTGAAAGCATTTCTTCTAGATTAGGAACAAGATAAGGATGCTCACTCTTTCTACTTTCATTCAACATAGTATTTTTAGTCCTAGACAGAATAATTAGGCAAGAAAAATAAATAAGAACATTTATTTATTTAAACCAGTAAGGAAGCAGTAAAACAGTCACTATTTGAAGATGACTTGATATCATACTTAGAAAATTCCTAAAGATACCACACACACAAAATAATAGAGATCATCTATGAATTCAGTAAAGTTGCAGGATACAAAATTAATATATAGAATCTGTTGCATTTATATATAATAGCAAAAGGCTATCAAAGATAAATTAAGGAAATAATCCTATTCACAATCATATCACAAATAATATTTAGTAATAAACATATGTAAGGAGGTAAAACACCTGTGCTCAGAGAAGTATAAGACAAGGATGAAAGAAACTGAAGACAACATGAACAGATGGAAAGACATATCATATTTAGGGATTAGAATAATTAATATTGATAAAAATGACCATACTACCACCAAAGGCAGTCTGCAGATTTCAATGCAATCTCAATCAAAATACCAATGGTATTTTACATAGAACTAGAACAAATAACTTTAAAATTTGCTTGAAAACATGAGACCCTGAATAGCAAAATCAATTTTGAGAAAGAAGAATAGAACTAGAGGAATCATGCTCCCTGACTTCAGACTATACTGCAAAGTTACAGTAATCAAAACAGGATGGTACCAACGCAAAAAGAGACATATAGATCAATGGAACAGGATAGAGAGACTAGAAATTAACTCATGCACTTAGAGTCAATTAGTCTATGACAAGGAATGCAAGGATATACAATAAAGTGAAGATATTCTCTTCAGTAAGCAGTACAAGGAAAACTGGACAGTTATATGTAAAATAATGAAATCAGAAACTTCTCTAATATCATATCATATCATATACAAAAATAAACTAAATAAAATCTGGAAAGCCTAAAGGACCTAAATATAGGAAACATAACAGAACACTTTCTGATATAAATCTTATAAATATTTTTGGATATACATATTTTTCCTCAGCCAAGGGCAGCAAAAGCAAAAATAATAAAATGGGACTATCATGAACTAACAAGCTATTGCACAGCAAAGGAAACAATCAACAAAACACAAAGGCATGGAGTTCCTGTCATGGCTCAGCAGAAACGAATCCATGAGGTTGTGGGTTCGATCCCTGGCCTTGCTTAGTGGGTTAAGGATCTGGCATTGCTGTGAGCTGTGGTGTAGGTCACAGACACAGCTTGGATCCCGAGTTGCTGTGGCTGTGGCATAGGCTGGCAGCTATAGCTCTGATTCAAGCCCTAGCCTGGGAACCTCCATAAAAAGCAAAACAAACAAACAACAACCCAAAAGGCAACTTACTGGATGGGAGAAGATATTTAAAAGCAATATATGCAATAAGCAATTGATATTCAAAATATACAAAGAATTCACACAACTCAATATCAAGAAAAGAAACAACACAATTAAAAAGCAAAGGAGTAGTTCCCATTGTGGCTCAGCAGTAATGAACCTGACTAGTAACTATGAGGATGCGGGTTCAACCCCTGACCTCTCTCAGTGGGTAAGTATTGGCATTGCCATGAGCTGTGGTGTAGGTTGCAGACATGGTTTGGATCCTGTGTTGCTGTGCCTGTGGCATAGGCAGCTGCAGCTCGGATTCTGTCCCCAGAACCTCCACATGCTGCATATGCACCACCACTAGCGCAGCACCTCCCCCACCCCACCCCAAAAGAAAGTAAAACAGGCAAAGGATTGAATAGACTTTTTTTTTTTGTCTTTTTGCCTTTTCTAGGGCTGCTCCTGTGGCATATGGAGGTTCCCAGGCTAGGAGTCTAATCGGAGCTGTAGCTAACAAGCCTATGCCAGAGCCACAGCAACGTGGGATCCGAGCCACGTCTGTGACCTACACCACAGCTCACGGCAACACCGGATGCTTAACCCACTGAGCAAGACCAGGGATCAAACCTGCAACCTCATGGTTCCTAGTCAGATTCGTTAACCACTGAGCCACGACAGGAACTCCCTGAATAGACTTATTTCAAAAGAAGATATACACATGTCCAGGAGGCACATGAAAATATGCTCAACATGGCAAATTAAAACTATAATGATTTATTGCCTCATAGCTGTTAGAATGGCTATCATCAAAAAGACCACAATAAGAAATGCTGGCTAGGGTGTGGAGAAAAGTGAACCCCAATACAATTCTGTTTGGAAAATAAATTGGTATAGACACTATGAAAAATAGTATGGAGGTTTTCCCCAAAACTAAAAGTAGTACTACCACAAGATGCAACATTTCCATTCCTGGGTATCTTATCACCCCCAAATGAAAACACATCAGATATATGCACCCTGATCTTCACAGCATCATTAATTACAATTGCCAAGATATGGAAGCAACCTAAGCGTCTGTCAAGAAATAAATGGATAAAGAAAATACTCCACTTTTTTTTAAAGAAGCTTTTATTTTACTGTAAATACTTTTGGATTCCTCATATATAAAGGGATAACGTTTACTGTTTTTTTTAAATTTTATTTTATTGGAGTATAGTTGATTTATAATGTATTAATTTCAGGTGTACAGCAAAGTGAATCAGTCATACATATAAATTTGTCCATTATTTTTTCCCATATAGGTTATTACAAACTATTAAGTATATTTTCCTGTGCTTTACAGTAGGTTCTCGTCAACTACCTTTAAGTAGCAAGCATCTAAGTGATTATGTATGTGATACTTTTGACCATTTTTGGAAAACTAAAATATAATGATATTAGCTCTTTGTTCCTACTGTCATTGAACCAAATGGAGAAGATAAGCTCAGAGATGTGAACTCCCAGCTCAAGCACCAAAAATATCTGAAGCCTCCTGTGAGTGCCCTGAAAGAGATTAAGATCTCCTTGAGGACTACAAATAATCTTTTTTTTTTGTCTTCTTCAAAGGCACCTACATTCTTTTGCCAGGTTAAATTTTTATTGAAGGATTGGAAACAGACATTTTAGGGACTACCAGACTGTGGATCTGAACTGACAATAATTCCAGCAGACCTAAAATATCACTATATTCCAACAGACAGAGTAGGGGTTTATGTAGGTCAATTGATCAATGGAGTTTTATCTTGGGTCCATGTCACAGTGGGCCTGGTGGTTCTCTGAAACCCATTCTGCGGTTATTTCTCCATTTTCAAAATGCATAATTAGAATAAGTTTACTTGGCCGCTTGCAGAATTCCCTCTTCAGTTTCTTGATGTTTGGGCTAAGGGCTATTACAATTGCAAAGGCCAAGTTGAAGCCAATTAAACTTAACTCTACCTGGGAAAACAGTAAGCCAAAAGCACCACATTTCTGGAGGGGTTTCAGATTAGTAACAATATCAAGGCCTTGAAAGATTCAGAGGTGGTTATTCTCACCACCCTTCCACAAATAAGACAGAATGCCTATCTACCTGATAGTCTTCCATCCTCTCCTATTTCATCTGCCTAATGGACATTAATCCTCTCCTGCTTTCAGATAGAGACTGGATCTATACCATTAGCTTTTGTGGGACTCCAGCTTGTAGGCTATAGGTACTGGGGACTTCTCAGTCTCCATATCCACATGGACCAATTTCTTATAATCTCTCCACCTCTCTCTCTCCCCTTTATCTTGAACTCAGACTAACATGCCTATGATTTTACTAAAACAGAGGAAAATGCAAATATAAAAAATTAGGAAAGAAGGGTAAACACCTAGTAATACAAAGTAAATTAACACATAAGAAAAGTATAGTTTATTAAAATATTTCTTCATCCCACCTTTTCTTGTTTCCCTTTTATCTAAATTTGTTCCAAGAAGGAATTATGATTGATGTTAGGTAAATTTCCAACTTAAAAATGAGAAATGAGAGCCCAGTGTTGCCAGCCCTTCCACAGTTTAATGAGAAACAAAACTCCAAACATTTACGTAAACTTTCTCAATGTTTAAATGTTAACTCAGCAATTTTAAAACACTGTTGACACACATACACGTAAATTTCTTATTATTAAACTCAACGCACACTCCAAGCTTTTGTCTTCCGATGAAAAGATCACCACTTATTTTCAGATAATATTTGCTAAATATTGAAGTTTATGTCTGAAAATTTCTAATCACTGGAGATTAGTGAAATCATATTTCCTGGTAAGCAGTGGCATACAAACAGTCAATGCTTTATCTAAGGGAACAAAAATGTACTTTAAGAACAAACTGAATTAGAGGTAATCATGGTAAGAACTTTTGAAATTTGAAAAATGTGATAAGCACATATTCCTAAATGGAAGTATATTCCTTTCCCACGTAAGAAGGAACTGAGCAAATACTGCTAAGCAATTAAAAATTCTTTTGTTTTCAGAAATACCCACAAAGTGTGTACTTCACTCATTCAGCAAATATTTATTATCTATGTTTTACGCTAAGAACTGAATGTATAACATCATGTTAAAAGATATGATTCCATGAGTTCATGGAACACATGGTCATTTCTACAGTCTAATAGTGAAAGCAGAGGGGAGTGGAGAGAAGGATAAAGGGTGATGGGGAAGTGAAGAGAAGGATGGGAGGAGGAAGAATGGGAGAAAATGAACTAAAAATGCCCCGAAAGCTTCAATTGTGAAAATATAATTCTTAATCCATTATTTAGTAGGTTTATTGTCATACCGTTAAATGTAACTTATTTAATTAGATGAAATTTACCAAAAATGAAAAACTGAGGTCATGGGGAAATGTCAGTGGTAAGCCATTCTATCTGACCTTAATTAAATACCTGTCCCAGTTGTACATCAAAACCACTTTAATTTGTGGAAATAAAACTAAATAGACTGTATCACCTAAATATCTGATGTATCTCTCTTTGTTAGATTTCTATGCAATTTTATAAATTCATGGATCTTAAGCAAAAACCTTGCAGTTAAAATTTTTCCTACTATGTTTAGTTTGAGGTTGGACTTAATCCTCACTCAATATCTGTTTGCCACAAAAAAAAAATGACATAGAATTAAAGAATGTTAACACTAGAAGGAATTTACGATATTATCTTTTCATTTGTCAACAATTTATATGTGTAATGATTGAGATGTAAAGAAGCAGTGCTTTGTCAAAAGTTTATAGGAACATGTAGCGGTTACCTACATAAAAAGTGTTTGGGTATTTAGATGTTGAAATAGAAATGTCTACTTGTGAAATATATTTAAAATTCATCTGTAGTTTTATTTTATTTTATTTTATTTTATTTTATTTTGACCATGCCCACAGTATATGGAAGTTCCTAGACCAGGGACTGAACCTGCACCATAGCAGACACTGAAGCACATGCAGTGACAAGGCCAGATCCTTAATCTGCTACACCACAAGGGAACTCATCTGTATTTTTAAAATGATTCATGTGGAGTTCCCTTGAACTGCTCAAATGAGCAGAAATGAGGAAAATTAGTATCCATGAGGAAATGGGTTCCACCCCTGCCCTCGCTCAGCAGGTTAAAGATCTGGCATTGCTCTGAGCTATTGTGTAGGTCACAGATGCAGCTTGGATCCTGTGTTGCTGTGGCTGTGGTGTAGGCCAGCAGCTGTAGCTCCAATTGGACCCCTAGCCTGGGAGCTTCCATATGCCATGGGTGTGGCCCTAAAAAGCTAAATAAGTAAGTAAGTAAATAAATAAATAAAATGATTCATGCACTGTGCCATAAATTAAGTTCAGAGGTAAAGACCACTCTTTCCAATTTTGATTGGAACAATTTTCTGCAAGTTTTGGTTGGCACAATTATTGAGTTTTGGCCCCATGAGCTCTGCTGTGGCTGGCCGACTGTTACAATTTCCTCAGTACTCTGTCTCACTAGTCAAAGAAAAATGAGTTAAGAAGGCATGTGAGACTGTAGCTCCAGAGAAAGCTATAAAATTCAACCAACTGCCACAGGGGTCAGTATGTGGGGGAGGGTAGAGATTTGCAGTCAGTTTCCAGATTAGATATTGCTGGTGAACATGACAGTATTAGAACTCACTGCCTCAACACAAAACAAAGGCCAGCAATTAAAATCTCTCATAAACAGCTCTTGCTTTCATTTTTCTGGTGTGCCATAATGGACTTTAGAGCCCTTTGCTTCTAATATATTCACATCATGATACTAATATATATATATGAATTTAGTCTTTGTGTACTGTATGCTTTCTATAACTGAAAGATCTGCTCTTTAATTTAAAAAAGAGCATTATTGACCTATGTAATTTGTGTTAGATATGTTACTTGATTATTTTACGTTGATGGAGGATTCTTATTTTCATAGCAATACATCACAGGGTCTGACAGTACATAAATAACAGTAAATAAAAACATTATCAGGATCTCTTATTCGAGAAATTGATTTTCCATAGGATCATATTTAAAGTCCTATTCAGGAAATAAGCCAGCTGTGTTTTATAAAGTAAAAACCATCATGCTTAAGAAATCAGTCTTATGGAGAAAGAGAGGAACACAAAAGAAACACTATTAGATGCAAAGCTGAGTTTTACAATGGTGTTTCAGGTCAATGGTTTTATATAACATATGAATAAACTCATCACCCCTGTTGTCCAGTTCAATCATGAAGAGACATGGCATTGGTATATACAAAGAAAAAGGGTTTGAAAATGTTCTATAATGCTAGTTTGTTCAAAGCCTATGGGAGTAATCACTCTAAAAAAGTGTTTTATTTGCATGTGACTTTTATCAATAAGATTCAATTCTCTAAAAAAAAAAAAAAAAAACGCTTTCATAAATGTTCTTGATCTTTCCCAATTGTCACTTTTTTTCAATTTGTCACTTTTAAAGAATATACATTTCTATGATCTGCTTGTTCACTTGTCTCTGTGTAATCTCTCAATTTCTACTTATAAGAAAATCCTTTATCCTTTATAAGAACACAAGGATTTAGAGTAGCAAAGAGGAAAGTAAATTGATTTTTTGAGACTACAGATATTAAATATCTCTGTTAAAAGAAGAGGAGAATTCCCCTGAAGCAGCAAACAATGAAACAATCTAACAGACACCAAGTGCAAAAGGAGACAGTAAAAATACCGAATGAATTAAGAGTAAATATGAATGAATTAATGAGTGGATATGAACAGTAATGCAGATTACTTTAGAAAGGAACTAGAAAATATAAGGAGGAGCCAAGAAAAATTAGAAAATTCATTTTCAGAGATGTAAGCTTAGTTAAAGGCACTAAAGAGATGATGAATAATGCAGAAGAATGAATAAGTGACTTGGAAAATAGAATGGAAATCACCCAGTCAGGACAGCAGACAGAAAACCAAATGAAAATACATGAAAGCAATATAAGAGATCTATGAGATAAAGTGGGTCAATGTACACATAATAGTGAATCCAGAAGGAGAAGAAAAATAAAAGGGGATTGAAAATATATTTGAAGAAATTATGACTGAAAACTTTCCAAATTTAAAGGAGACAGATATCAAGATACAGGAAGCACAGAGGGTCCCAAACAAATTCAACCTAAACAGACTCATGTCAAGACATATTATAGATAGTAAAAGTGGCAAAACTTAAAGACAAGGAGAGGATTCTAAAGGCAGCAAGAGAAAACAGAGTTAATTATAAGGGAACCCCCATAAGCTATCCACTGATTTCTCCACAGAAACACTACACGCTAAAAGAAAGTAGCAAGATATATTCAAAATTCTAAAAGGGAAATATTTTTAGTCTGGAATACTCTATCCAGCAAAAATATCATTTAAAACAGAAGGAGAAATAAAGAATTTCTCCAACAAACAAAAACTGAAATAATAACAGTAATACTAAAACCGTTCTAAAAGAAATACTGAAAAGTCTCCTCTAAAAGGAAAGAAGTAAGAATATAGGATGAGGGAAATCACAATGGGAAAGTAATCAGTTGAATAAGCCAGTATACAGATCTAAAAGGGGGGAAAAAAACCTATCTGTAAAACCGAGGATAAACACAAGGTGTAGCAAAAGAATAAGCATGAGGATGTTAAAAAAAAAAAAGGACTTCAAAATCATAAAATGTTGGGAAGGAGAGCAATAAAACCTAGACTTTTTTTTAAAGAATGGGCTTGGGCCTATATGACTATTAGGCTAAAGCAAGCAGATATGGGAAGGGGATAATATATTTGAAAAACAGGGCAACCACAAATAAGAACCAAATAATACATTCACAAAAGCTAAAACTAAGAGGACACAAACATAAGATGAAAGGAAATCATCTAACCCAAAAAAGAAAGGAACAAAGAAGAAACAGAATCAACTGGAAAACAAGGCTTAAAATGGCAATAAATACACATTTATGAATGATTACCTTAAAATCAATGGCCTGAATACTCTAATCAAAAGACACAGAGTGACACACTGGATTAAAAAAAAAAAAGAGCCTAAAATCTGCTGCCTACAAGAGATCCATCATAGGACAAGAGACACATATAAACTGAAAGTGAGAGGATAGAAAAAGATATGTCATGTGTATGGAAAAGACAGGACAGTTTTGCAATGGCAGTTGCATTACTCATATCAGACAAAATAAACTTAGAAAAAAGGCCATAAAGAAATATAGAGAAGGACACTATTTAATGATAAGAGGATCAATTCAAGAAGAGGATAATACGCTCCTCAATATATATGTCCCTAATTTAGGAACACCCAAATATACACAACAAATACTAAGAGAATAAAAGGAGAAATTGAGGGGAATACATTAATAGGAGATTTTAAAACTGCACTCCTATCAATGGACAGGACCAGATGCTTCAATGGAGAATTCTATCAAACACAGAAATAAGACCTTAAACCCACCCTTCTTAAATTTTTCCAAAAGGCTGAAGAAGGAGGAATAATTCCAAAGACATTCTATGAAGCCACCATCACCCTAATACCAAAATGAGACAAAAGCACTACCAAAAAAAAAAGCTATAGGTCAATAACTTTGATGAACATAGACACAAATGTTCTCAATAAAATATTAGCTAACTGAATCCAAGACATAAAAAAGCTCATAAACCACAACCAAAAGGAGAAATTGGGATTTATCCCAATTTCACAAGGATGGTACAACATAAGCAAATTAATAAATGTCATACACCACAGTAACAAAAAAGTCAAAAACTGCATGATCATCTCAATAGATGCAGAGAAAGAATTTTACAACATCCAACATGCATGCATGATAAGAACTCTTACCAAAGTGGGTATAGGAGGAACACACATTAACATAATCTAAGTCATTTACGACAAACCTACAGCCAATATAATACTCAATGGAGAGAAGCTAAAAGATTTCCCACTAAAATCTGGAACAAGACAAGGATGCCCACTCTCATTAATTTTACTCAACATAGTATTGGAAGTCCTAGCCACAGCAATCAGACAAACAGAAGAAATAAAAGGTGTCCAAAATGGAAGAGGTAAAATTGTCACTATATGCAGATGACATGATACTATATAGAGAGAACCCAAAGGAATCCACACAAAAACTACTTGAACTGATCAACAAATTCAGCAAGTAGCAGGATACCAGATTAACACCCAAAAATCAGTTGCATTTCTGTATACTAACAATGAAAAACTAGGAAAGAAATACAAAAATACAATACCTTTTAAAAATCACACCCCAAAAATTAAATACCCAGGAATAAACATAACTAAGGAAGTGAAAGACTTAAATGCTGAGAACTATGACACATCAATCAAGGAAATTAAAGAGGATTCAAAGAAATGAAAGAGATCCCATTTCCTGGGGTGGAAGAATTAATATTGTTCAAATGGCCATACTACTCAAGGAATCTACAGCTTCAATGCAATCCCTATTAAATTACCCATGACATTTTTCACAGAACTAGAACAAACAATCCAAAAATTTATATGGAACAATAAAAGACCCAGAATTGCCAAAGCAATCCTATGGAACAAAAATCAAGCAGGAGGCATAACTCTCTGAGACCTCAGACAATATTACAAAGCTGCCATAATCAAGATAGTGTGGTACTGGTACCAAAATAGACATACAGATCAATGGAACAGAAGAGAGAACCCAGAAATGAACCCAGACACCCATGGTCAATTAATCTTCGGCAAAGGAGGCAAAAATATAAAATGGGAAAAGGACAGTCTCTTCAGCAAGGTGCTGGGAAAACTAGACAGCTACATGGAAGTCAGTGAAACTAGAACACACTCTCATGCCATGCACAAAAATAAACTCAAAATGGTTAAAGACTTAAACATAAGACAAGAGACAATAAAACTGCTATAGCACAGGCAAAACATTTTTTGACATCAACCATACAAATATTTTCTTAGGTCAATCACCCAAGGAAATAGAAATAAAAACAAAAAAATAAACCAATGGGACCTAATCAAAATTATAAGTTTTTGCACAGCAAAGCAAGCCATAAAAAAAAAAAAAAAGACAACCTATGAAATGGGAGAAATAGTTGCAAGTGATGCAACCTATAACAGCCTAATCTCCAAAATATACAACTCATATAACAACAAAAAGGCCAAACAATCAAATTCAAAAATGGGTAGAAGACCTAAACAGACATTTCTCCAAAGACAACATACAGATGGCCAACAGGCACATGAAAAATGCTCAACATCACAATTATTAGAGCAATGCAAATGGAAACTACAAGATACCACCTCACATTGGTCAGAACTGCTATCACTAATAAGTCTACAAATAAATGCTGGAGAGGGTGTGGAGAAAAGGGAGCCCTCCTACACTGTTGCTGGGAATGTAAATTGGTACAACCACCATGGAAAACAGTATGGAAGTACCTTAGAAAGCTAAATATAGAACTACTATATGATCCAGCAATCCCACTCTTGGGCATATACCCAGACAAAACTTTCATTGAAAAAGATAGATACACCCCTATGTTCACTGCAGCACTATTTACAATAGCTAAGACATAGACACAACCTATATGTCCACTAACAGATGAGTGGATTAAGAAGATTTGGTACATATACACAAAGGAATATTACTTATCCATAAAAAGAACAAAATAATGTCATTTGCAGCAATATGAATGGAACTAGAGACTCTCATACTAAGTGAAATATGTCTGAAAGAGAAAGACAAATACCATCTGATACCGCTTATATATGGAATCTAATATTTGACACAATGAACCTATCTACAGAAAAGAAACCACTTCATGGACATATTGAACAGACTTGTGGTTGTGGTTGCCAAGGGGAGGAGGAAGGAATGGGTTTGGGATTAGCAGATGCAAACTATTTCATTTGGAGTGGATCAGCAATGAGGTCACTCTTTAGCACAGGGAACTATAGCCAATCACTTGTGATGGAACATGATGGAAGATAACATGAGAAAAAGAATGTAGTATATATGTATAACTGGGCCACTTTACTATATAGCAGACATTGACAGGCTATCATAAATCAACTACAATAAAAATTAAAAAACACTATATATATATATATATATATATATATATATATATATAAATTCAGCTGACTCTTTCTAGTGACAAGGCTATATTAAACTGCCCAAAAAGTTACAATTAGATATGGTCACATGAATTTTTTCTTAACGACATATAAGCAGAAATGACAAGTATAACCTTCACGATGAAACATTAAGCAAAAGTTCATGCTTTTTTCTGTTGTTTGTTTGTTTGTTTAATTTCTTCCCCTTGGCATTCTGACTGGCAATGTTAAGAGATGGCTGTTCTTTCAACATGTACCACCAGCATGATGTGATAATAAGCAACGGAAATTTCTACCCCACATATACATGGAATTTGCAGTAAAATCAACTTCTTGTTTGTTCGAATTATGAGTTTATGTAGATTTGTACAAACACCAACAGTCAGCATACAGAACACTTCCATCACTTTCAAAATTTCCCTTGTGCTATTCATTTTGTAGTCATTCTCCTCTATCCTGAGCCCTGGAAATCATGAATATTTTCTCTGGTTCTATAGTTTTATCTTTTCTAGTATGTCATATAAAATGGAACCATTTGGTATATAACATTTTGAGACTGGCTTTTTTTCATTCAGCATATCTTTCAGAGTTCTCTATGTGTCACATGCTATAGATAGCTCATTTCTTTTCATTGTGGAGTAAGTCTTCCAGTGTATGAAGCTACCAATTTCTTTATTTATTTTATTTTTTTTTTTGCTTTTTAGGGCTGCACTTACAGCATATGGAGGTTCCCAGGCTAGGGGTTGAGTCAGAGCTACAGCTGCCAGCCTACACCAGAGTTACAGCAACACCAGATCTGAGCCGCATCTTCAACCTACACCATAGCAACACTGGATCCTCAGCCCATTGAGCGAGGCCAGGGATTGAACCCGCAACCTCATGGTTCCTAATTGGATTTGTTTCCACCATGATAGGAACTCCCCAATTTCCTTATCAATTCTTAATGACAGAAATTTTGATAGTTGCCGGCTTTTTTTGTGATTATAAATAAAAACAGTATAAACCCTGTTTATCGGCTTTGATTTGAACCTGAATTCTCATTTAACTCCTCTATATAAGAGTGGGACTTCTCCATCATACGATTGATGAATATGTAATTTTATAAGAAATTCTCACTTTTCTAGAGCAGTTGTACACTTTGGCATTCCTACTACCAAAATATAAGAGTCACAGCTCTCTTGATATTATCATATTTTATGAATTTAGCTATTCAAATAGATATGTAGTGGTATCTAATTATATTTTTAATTTGTATTTTCCTAATAGTTAATGAGGTTGATGTGCAGTGGAATCTCATTATAGTTTTAATTTGTATTTACCTAATGATTAGTAAGGGTGATCATTTTCCCTTGTACTTATTTTCCTACTGCATGCCATTTTTAGTATCTCTCACGCTCACTTTCTAAAGTGTGCCTTATGCTCATTTTCTAAATTGAGTTGTCCACTTTCTTTCTTCTTTTTGTATTTTTACAGCCACACCTGGGGTATATGGAGGTTCCTGGGCTAGGGGTTGAATCAGAGCTGCAGCTGCAGGCTGATGCCACAGCCATACCAGATCTGAGACACACATGTGACCTATGACACAGCTTGTGGCAATACTGGATCCTTAACCCACTGAGTGAGGGCAGAGATCAAACTCAAATCCTCATGGAGACCATGTTGGGTTCTTAACCCACTCTGCCACAACAAGAACTCCTGAGTTGTCTACTTTCTTCTCATTGCATTTTGACATATTTTTATTTATTCTGGATATAAGTCCTTTATTAGATACGTGATTGCAAGTATTTCCTCATCTGCAATTTGCCTTTTCATTCTTTTTATGTTTTTCATTGAGCAAAGGTTTTAATTCTGAAATCTAATTTGTCAATATATTTTTAAAGATGTATGTCTTATTGCCATATCTAAGAGTTCTTTTCTTAACCTAAGGTTATAAACCTTTATTCAAGGTTTTCTTCTACTTTTCATTGTTTTGTTTTTTAAATTTATATCTATGATCCATTTTGTTACTGTTTTTAAATGAAGTATAATTTACCAAAAATCTATGTTAGTTCTCGGTGAACAACAAATAATTCAGTATTTCTATACATTATAAAATAATTACCATGATAAGTCTAGTTACTGTTTGTCACCAAAGTTATTGCAATATTAATGACTATATACTCCATGCAGTATATTTCAAACCTATGACTCATTTATTTTGTACCTTGAAGTTTGTACTGCTTTAACTTCCTCACCTACTTCACACCCCCACACCACCCGTCCTCTCTAGTGGCAACTGTTTTTTTTTCCTCTATAAACTGTGAGTCTGTTTCTGTCTTATGATTGTTCATTAGTTTTTTTTTTTCTTTAGATTTCACATAAAAGTGAGATCACACTATATTTTCTCTCTTATTTCACTTAGTTTGGTATACTCCAGATTCATCCATGTTGTCACAAATGGCAAGGTTCAACTCTTTTTTCAATGGCTGAACAGCACTATTTATCCATTCATCTGTTGATGGGCTCTTAGGTATCTTGGCTACTGTAAAAAAATGCTGCAATGAACATAGGGGTGAATTTATCTTTTCAAATTAGTGTTTTTTTTACGGACAAAACTATTTTGATTACTGTCAGTGCTCAGAAAGTCTTAAAATTGGTGAATACATGTCTTTTTCTTCTGAAAATTGTTTTCATTTCTCTAGATCTTTAACTTGCAATATAAATATTAGAATCAGCATGTGGATACTTGCAATAAAGCCTTCTGGAATTTGACCAGAAATACATTAGTTGTACATATCAATTTTTAATTAAAACTATGTTATATTCCAATATATGATTACGGTAAGTTTCTCAGTTTATTTAGGTCTCCTTTGATATATTTCCTTATCATTTTATGGTTTTTATAGACATTGTTTATAAGAAAATTTTATTTCTTCCTTTCTAATTGGCTACTCCTTTATTTTCCTTACAAGAAAGTTCAATATAATTTGAATGGGATTGTTCAGCATAGAAATGCTTGCTTCATTCCCAGTTTTAGGAGGAAAGTATTCAGTCTTCCACCATCAAGTACAATGTTCTCATTTGTTTGCTTTTATAGAGCTTCTTTATTAGGTTTTCTGTGAATTTTTATCATGAGTGAATATCACATTTTATCAAAATCTTTTTCAGTATCCATTGATATCATAAAATGGTATTTCTTCCGTAGTTTGTAATATAATGGAATATGCAATAATATGATGCACTGAATTTTGAATGTTGAACCTATCCTTAAACCCTACATAGTCTTTGTATTTTTTTAATTGTGGTAAAAATGCTTAACATGCACTCTATCCTTTTAACAAATATTTAAGTGCACAATACGGTATTGTTAACTATAGGCATTGTGTTGTACAGCAGATCTCTAGAACGTATTCATCTTGGATAATTGGAACTTAATGCACTCTGAACTACAAGTCCTCATTAAAATTACAATTCCTTTTGCCAGACCCAGACCCTGGAAGCCAACATTCTATTCTCTGCTTCTATGAATTTGGCTATTTTAGATTATGTCAGATAAGTGTAATTATGCAATGTTTGTTCTTCTATTACTGACTTCCCATAATGTCTTCTGGATTCATCCATGTTGTTGCATATAGCAGTATTTCCTCTTTTTTTAGGCTAAATACTATTATATTATATGTCAATGACGTATTTTCCTTATCCACTCATCTGTCAATGGACATTTAAGTTGTTTATATATCTTGGCAATAACATTGCTGAAATGAACACAAAAGTGCAAAATATATCTTTGAAGTCCTATACCCAGGAGTAGCATTGCTAGATCATATAATAATTTTATTTTTAACTTTTTAAGGAACTTCCATAATATTTTCCATAGAAACGGCACCATTTTACATTGATTGGCATGAAGACAGATATATAGAGAAATTGAATAGAATAAAAAACTCAGAAATAAATCCACTCATGGCTCTGAATCTTGACAAAGTAGCCAAGAATACACAATGAACAAAGATATGCTGCTCAACAAATGGTGGTGGAAAACTGGATATACACATATATGTAACTGGATCCTTACCTTACACCATACACACAAATTAACTCAAAATGGATTAAAAACTTAAACATTAGATGAAAATACAGGGGAAAATTTCCTTGATATTGGTCTTGGCAAGAATTCTTTCAGATATTACACAAAAAACACAGGCAACAAAAGCAAAATTAGACAAACAGGACTGTAACAAACTAAAAGCCTCCTGTACAGCAAAGGAAGCAGTCAACAGAGCAAAAAGACAATTTAGAGAATGGAGAGTATGCTCATAAACCCTATATCAGATAAGAGTTAATATACAAATTACATAAGAAACCCTTATAACTTAATATCAAAAAACCACACACAAACCAATTAAAAAATGGGCAAAGGACTTGAAAAGATATTTCCCTAAAAAGACAAATTTCAATAACCAAGAGGTATATGAACAAGTGCTTAACATCACTAACCTTCAAGAAAATGCAATTCAAAATCACTTAGTCACATTTCATTATTTTTATATATTGCTGGATTTGATTTACAAATATTTTGTGGAAGATATTTAAATCTATGTTCAAAAAGTATGTTGTACTTTTTTGCACTGTCTGCTTCAAATTTAGTGTAATGTTCCCTTCTGTTTTCTGAAAGATATTATATAGTATTGGTGTTATTTCTTCTTTTAATGTTTGGTAGAATTTACCAGTCAACATACCTGGGCCTTAAGCTTTTCTGTTTTGAAATATTTTAAAATATGGATTCATTTTTAAAGTGTTTATAGGAATATTCAGGTTATCTATTATTTTTGGTTGAGTTTTGTTGTGCAAGAGTATCTTGATCTTTTGTGTGTGTGTGTGTCTTTTTGCCTTTTCTAGGGCCACTCCCGTGGCATATAGAGGTTCCCAGGCTAGGGGTCTAATCAGAGCTGTAGCCATCAGCCTATGCCAGAGCCACAGCAACGCGGGATCCAAGCCACGTCTGCAACCTACACCACAGCTCATGGCAATGCTGGATCCTTAACCCACTGAGCAACCCACATCCTCCTAGTCAGATCCATTAACCACCGCGCCATGACGGGAACTCCAAGAGTATCTTGATCTTAAGATTACCTTCTTCTGGGTGAATAGCTAGAATATATAGGCCCTTACACAACTATGTGATACAGGCTAAGAGAAGGATTGTCTAGTGAGCAATGGCATCATGATCCCTCATATGTTCCGTAATACAGCCAGACCCCGGAGATAATTCATCTAGGATATCAAATAGATTCCATCATATAGGAAGAAGTATCCAGAAGAAACCGGAAAAATTTTTCTGAGTCATAAACATATGGTCTGTGGTCCAGAAAATACTTTTTGTCTTTGATTATATATCCCAGACATTTGCAGACTTCCAGCCATGGG
Source organism: Phacochoerus africanus (assembly GCF_016906955.1). Classification (NCBI taxonomy): domain Eukaryota; kingdom Metazoa; phylum Chordata; class Mammalia; order Artiodactyla; family Suidae; genus Phacochoerus; species Phacochoerus africanus. The sequence goes on from NC_062553.1 coordinate 35,663,494, forward strand.
GCCCAAGACCGGCACACCTACCCCCAGGTGAGTGTTGCAAGAGCAAGCAAAGGAGACACATGCATGGCCATGGACATAACAGCAGGACAGAGGGGCGGTTGGGAAGAACCAGGCTGGCTTGGAAGGTCAGAGAAAAGGTACCAAGTCAGTCCTGAGGGATGGAGATTGGGGCAAAGGGAGGAACGGAGGGAGGAAAGGTGACAGCCAGGTAGAAACATGTCCCATTGTGAACTCACTGTTCAGTGAGGTGTTTGATAGAAAAATCACACTCAGAGACTGAATCAACATGGGAGGTAAGTGGCAAATGGAAACATATTTCAGGTCTCCAAGTTGCTGTAGGCACAGTGGAAAAGGAACCGTGTTATGTAATAGATCCGTATCTTACAACAAGCTTGACTTTAGTTCCTAATGTACTTCCTCTTCTACTCAAAGGGTTTGTGGTTTTTTTGTTTTGTTTTGTTTTGTTTTTTTAAAACCAGAGTGAGGCTGAGCATATTGTAAAGCCTTTAGGATTAGAGTGTGTCAAGGTGAGTGAAGAAGTTATGGAAGCAAAGATGGACAAAATATTGATGTTATAATTTAAATGATGAATAAAACATATTATACCAAAGAGGTCATGATCTAGGGAAGTTTTAAAAAGTAAAAGTACCAATTTATTATTAAGTAAAAATCAATTAAAAAATCACTATTTTCATTAATTACATGTTAAGTTGAACAAACTAAAATATCATATCAGTCCAACAATTTTGCCAAGATTCCCTTCTGAGACAAAGGGAAAGCCTTGGTACTGAAATAAGATAGAGCTTATGAGGAAAACTGTTAGAGATTATTTAACAAAACGCACTGGTCTATGACAATAATATGAAATCCAACTTCGAAAAGACCTAGGTAGAGGAAAAAGTAAGCAGTAATCCAAAGAGATAACAGAAATTAAAAACTAAAAATGAACCACAGAAATATAACTGAAAAACAAATAGCCAAAGTGGGTGTGGAAAGACTGATAAATGTTTATCTTGGAGTGGTATATCCAGGTTGGAAGACAGAAGTAATATGGTTCAACACAGAGCTATTAAACCATGTTTGGATAATTTTGGCCAACTGCAATATCATGAAACTATAACAGCAATAGGACATTGGGAAGCCCGTATATCTTTGATAAATGGAGGTTGTGATAAAGAATCTCTCCTTGACAAAACTTTAGATAACGATTCTCTGTGCTATCTTTTTGACTAGACTTCATCCTTGGGCTTTATTTTTAGCCTGCCTAGCCCAGTTTTAACAAGAAAACTGTTAAGACAGTATAGCAAGAATCTCCGTACCCTTGATGTCTCTCATAGTAATTTTCCATCGATTGACCCCCTTTTCATTCTGCTCTTCGACTACAAACCACCTGCTCTCTTTGCTGTTTTTGGAGGTGAGCCCCATCTTGACACTTAATACAATAGCCCTGAATAAAGTCTTCCTTACAATTTTAAAAGTGTCAGGATAATTTTTCCTTTTTTTTTCTTTTTAGTGCCACACCTGCAGTATAGCATATGAAAATTCCTTGGCTAGGGGTCTAATCAGAGATGCAGCTAGCAGCCTAAACCATAGCCACAGCAAGCCAGACCCAAGTAGAGTCTGTGACCTATACCACAGCTCACAGCAGCAACAGATCCTTCAGCCCACTGAGCAAGGCCAGGGATCAAACCCACTACCTCATGGATACTAAATGGGTTCTTAACCTGCTGATCCACGACAGGAATTCCAGGATGATTTTTTTATTTAACAGTTGTGACCTCTAATAAAATCATAAAGCTATACAGAAAATTTTATCACTTTGCATTGAGTGTACTCCAAAAATGGTCTAATGAAGGGAAAAAAGTCATGTAACTCTTCTCACGCTCTAATCTCTAGCATTTTGCAAAATGCTAGGGTAAGACCTATATAGAAGGATAATTGGATTTGATAGAATAATACATTTTTAACCTGAGTTATGAAAACAAAACAGCATGTACAAACTTGTACTTACTCACACAAAGCTTTTTAACATCCTTAATGATCATTTATAATCATAACAGAGCCAATAGTCACATAATATACATAGGAAAAAATAAACACTCTTTTACTGATCCTAAAGTATTGAGCTTGGTGTTAATATTTTGTCATGATTCTTTCTCCTAGAATAAGCACTTTCCACCTTTTTTGTTGTTGTTGTTATTGAGCTCTGTATAGTGTTGAACCAAATATTCATGGTCCCCGACCTCTTGCAGCAACTGAAAAGAGGCTTCTGAACTTGATTTCTCTAACACTAGGAAAGAGCTACTGGTATGGTAGAAAGAAAATCATGGTATTCTGGAATCCAAACTAAGAAAGTACATTAAGGAGGAGGGAGAGGTCCACAGTTTCAAATATTGCTGATTAGTCAATGATGAGATCAGTTTTGGTAGCATGATGGGTAAGAAAGTCTAATTAGAGTAGGCTTTTGAGAAATGAAAGAGAAAAACTGGAAAAGTGAATAAAGACCATTTATTGAGGAATTCTGCTGGGGAGATGACCACAGAAATGGGGCAGTCATTGATAGGTAAAAAAAGAGAATGGAGTCAGGATAAAATTCATTCACTTCTGGTAAGTACATTTTAAGAGGGGAAAAACAAGAGTATGTTTTAATATGAATAAACACATACAATAAAGTGTATGATAATCATGCAAGAAAAATCAGGGAGAATTTCTGGAACAATCATCTTGAATAGGTAAGACGATATAGGGTCTACCACACAAATGAAAGGATTAACCTTATATAAGTTCATGTACATATGATCTTAAATAATTGGAGGATAATCATAGGAACTGGATAAGCATTTCAAGAAAGGACAGACAGGGGAAATCTGAGGATGTTCTTAGCCAGTGACCAGGGACTAAATTAGAGTGTGTTTGCAGACTTTGAGATTACGTGTAAAAGCTAGATTAGAGGACAAAGGTACTTCAAGGGCTAAAATAGGCTTGCTTTCTCTTTTTCCACCCCTCCTCCCAAATTCTCCAAGTGAGAATGTGTAATATCACGGCACGTATAGTTTGTCAGCCTCTTTCTCCCCCTCCCTCTTTTTCTCTCGTTCTCTCCTTATTCACAATGAAGAGGTAGAAAGGAAAGTAAATTTACCACGTTTAGGATTTTTGCTAGATTAATACCATCTTATCACAGAGAGGTAGGTTACTCCTCAGGGGAGTGGAGAAACATGGAAGAAGAACTGTTAGGAAAGGCCAGACAAGCAGATCTACAGTAGATGGCGAGTGAAATCTCCTGCCAAAGAAACCAAATTTGGTTTCAAAAGAATTAGTCATTTGTGTTGACTGCCATGTTCTAGATACAAGCCTACTTTGTTTACTGCCACTCCTCCTAGACTATGAAGTCATATTTGTTAGAGCCAGATTAATCCCCTAAACCGCTGACCCCCCTATCTTGCCAATAATGGATCGATGACTGCCCTACATTTTGACTTTGTTAATCTTCAACCCACACCCTATCTTGGAACATTCTCACCCTTTCCTCCTACCTTCCCATGACCCTATCTTGGAATCTTCGCATCCTCTCCTCCTACCCCTCCCATGTAACCTAATGCTAACATTGACACTGGTTACCTCAGCCATAACCCCCTATAAAACCTACTAATGCTGGGAAGCCTGAGCCTTCTCTCAGTGCTCCTGGCCATTTGCTGGACAATAAACCTGGAAGTCACAATGCTGAGGATTCCCTGCCTCTATTTTCTTCAGCTCCAAACCCACAGCCCTTTCTCACTCTAACAGTATTACTATCACCTAAAAGAGTAGATGTCTATTAAATATGAAAGACCAGTATCTGTGAAATTTTAATGTCTTCATGTTTTGAGTTAGTTCTGACTCAACTTTCACTTTCCATTGAAATAAGCAGGGATGCAATGTCAGGAAGCAGTGTATGACTTGATTTTAGGGGACTTAAGTCCTACTGCTACTGTGTGACTAAGTAATTTCTAAATGCCCTGTAGGTTCTAAATTAGTACATCACAATAGGGTTTTTTTTCCATAATTTAAGCCTTAATACACATTTTCTCCACAATATTTAGTTTTCTACTATTGATTATTAATATACATATTTGCATTCTCTGAAAGATTTCAAGTACCTTGATGAATAAACAATGTCTTCTTTACAATTTTTTCACATTTAATATATTTAACAATGTATTAAATGTGATGCTTAGTGCATTTAATAATTTATAGTTGAACTAAAACAAAATGCAGTAATGGTTGCTTAGGGCAGGAATTCTAATTATTATTGTGCCAAAGATACTTGAAGGTATCTTCACTTCTTACAAGTATTTTTTTTTTCATTTTGCTACACTGCCTGGGTGAGTGCCATTGTTTTGTCTTCAAACTTGCTTATTTTTCTACCTCATCCAGCCTGCTGCTGCTGAAAGCATCTAGTATATATATATTTCTTTTTTATTTTCCCACTGTACAGCAAGGGGATGAAGTTATCCTTACATGTATACATTACAATTACATTTTTTCCCCACCCTTTGTTCTGTTGCAACATGAGTATCTAGACAAAGTTCTCAATGCTACTCAGCAGGATCTCCTTGTAAATCTATATTCTAAGTTGTGTCTGATAAGACCAAGCTCCCAATCCCTTCTACTCCCTCCCCCTCCCATCAGGCAGCCACAAGTCTTTTCTCCAAGTCCACGATTTTTCTTTTCTGAGGAGATGTTCATTTGTACTGGATATTAGATTCCAGTTATAAGTGATATCATATGGTATGTGTCTTTGTCTTTCTGGCTCATTTCACTCAGTATGAGGTTCTCTAGCTCCATCCATGTTGCTGCAAATGGCATTATGTCATTCTTTTTGATGGCTGAGTAGTATTCCATTGTGTATATATACCACATCTTCCGAATCCAATCATCTGTTGATGGACATTTGGGTATATTTTTTTAATTCAGTTATACCATCTGTTACTTTTAAAATATTTTCTACCTCTTTTGAAACTCTGTGTTTAACCACTCTTCTCCCAAATTTGGTGAGCCTCTTTATGGCTATTACTATGAACTCATTATCAGCTAAATTACTTCTGTTTTGTTTAGCTCTTTTTATGATTTTTGTCTTGGTCTTTCAAATGGGACCTATTCCTCTGTGTCCTCATTTTGCCTAATTCTCTTGTTGATAACAATGTATTAGGTAAATCAGTTATTTCTCCCAGTCTTGAAGAACTGGTCTTATTTAGATGTCCTGTGGGGATTAGAAGCACAATCCACCTTGCTGCCAGAGGTAGGCACTCAAGGAGTGTCCCCTACATGGGCTGTGTGTACACCTGTTAGGGTGGGGCTGCACTTGCTGCAGGGTGTTGGTGCAGGGCTACTGCTTGGCTTAATGGGAGAGCTGTCCAAGGTGCAAGGGTAGGCAGGACTCTCAGTGGGGCACACCCATTGGTGCTAATAGGTTGGATGGAGAATTCCGAAATTGTGCTCACCATCACTGGCATGAGCAAAATAGTCTGAAATCACAAAAGTGGCTACTGCCAGTGTCTCAGTCCCCAGCTAATACCCCAACAAGTTTCTGGCAGATGCTTCAAGATTCAATAAGTGGGTTTTCTCGACCTATAGTCCATATGCTCTTCAAAATGTTGTTTTAGCACTGGTTTTGGGGTAGAATAAGTCTGTACATAAGCTCTTTAAGAGAAAATTTTCTGTTCTCTACAGTGCTATACTTTCCCTGGATGTATTTCCTGTTGTTTTTCAAAGCTAAGCATCTTAAGAACTTGTATTGGAGTTTCCGTCATGGTGTGGCAGAAACAAATCCAACTAGGAACCATTAGGTTGCGGGTTCAATCCCTGGCCTCACTCAGTGGGTTAAGGATCTGGTGTTGCTGTGAGCTGTGGTGTAGGTCACAGACATGGCTCAGATCCCAAGTTGCTGTGGCTGTGGTGGAGGCCAGCAGCTGTAGCTCTGATTGGACCCCTAGGCATGGAATCTCCATATGCCACAGGTGCAGCCCTAAACAGAAAAAAAAAAAAAAAAAAAAAGACTTGTTTCTCTTGTGAAGAATCTAGAGGGTATGGTTGGTGCCGGATATGGAGCTCCTCAGAGAAAAGATCCATACCTTTGTGATTCCTTCTGATTCTAGATCACTGTGGCTGGGGGGTGGTGGGGGGGTGGATTTTTCCTTAAGACTCTATCTTTGCCTCTCCTACCTGTCTTGATGATGTCTTTTTACCTCTGTTGTGGAGGATGTTCTTCTAGCTTTCAGGTTCCTTTCTAAGGGAATTATTTCATACGTAGTTGTAGCTATGTTGTGTCCCTGAGAAGAGGTGAGTTAAGGATTTTCCTATACTATCATCTTTAACCTGATCTTTAAGAATACAATGTTTTCTGCCTTAAGGTATGTAGAGTACCTTAAAATATTAACTACATTCCCCCCTCTCTCTCCCAGGAGGCTTCATGGCTATCAATGGTGATTTATCTGTTTTAGTGAATATCAAACAGTTTGTCATCTAAGCAAAATAAATTTTCAGCTAGGGTCTGAGCAAAATCATGCACACCAAAGCTAAATATAAAAATTATATATTTCTTGAATTTGCTCTGTCTATGCCAACCCCCCCCCCCTTTATTAGTCTGGATAATAAAAAATTGAATACAGTTAAAATTTCAAAAAAAGAATAAATTAATAATAAACATATAATAACGGGCACTGTATTGGAACTAAAGTTGATCAAAACCAAGTTGACATATACCTTATCTAGCCACATCAAATCTTACTGATTAAACACCAAAGCAGCATAAAACTGAAACAAATGTGAGCTAACAAACTTCAATGTTTCCTCCATTTTTCCTGGCCTCTTTCAAGAACAGCAATTTCCACTAATTCCCATTAAGCAGCATTTATTCTATGACAGTCTCCTCCAGGTCACCAATTCACCTCCTGATGCTCCCCTGCTGTTGAAGCTTTTGTTGGTTTTATTACATGACAAAAGACTGTAGGAAGATGAAAAGTGGTGCTGAAGTGTACTTTCCAACTTACTGAGCTTCTTTCGAAATGCTTCAGGCATAAAGGTGATATATATAGGTTATTTTATTCATAAAATAAGGAAGGAATTGTTTTCATCTTTATAACATATATGCATGTAAATATTTCCAAGTTAGATACAGTTACATGAAAATATATGATTTCAACTCTATGTTTCTTCTGTAAGAACAATATATCATTCATCTGAGTTTCTGTTGTTTAGAAGAGTGCTTTACACAGTGTGAAAAGCTGTAACTGTCAGATAAATGTGAAATATATGTACCCACTTAGCATTAGACTATGGTTTCAAGAATCTTGGTCACAGTTACAAAGTTCTTTGAGATAAAAGTTATATCCTATATCTCAATTTCTTTTGCCTTACAAATGAATGCAACTACATTATTTTTACAGACTGTTCTCAAGTGAAAATCTTTGATCTTTACATTTATCATATTACTACCACTTGGTTTCTGGATGTTTCTTTAATGTGCTCCAGATGAAATTTTTCACTTATGAAGCAAAAATTATTATGTACACTGACTAAATCTATATGAATATCCCAGAATATTTTGATTTTCTACCAAAGTTATCTTTTCATTTATTAGTAATAATTATAAAGAGACTCTGTTTGAGTTTTCTCCATTGTCCTGAAATATTTTGTACAGTATTTTGTTAGTACAATTGTCTGATGAAATTTTGCTAGATTATGGTTGATAGAAACCTTATCCTATATCCTAAATAATCCCAAAGTAGTAATTTGTAAGTAAAAGTGAACTCCAAGATTCTTTGACAGTTAATCAAGTCAAGTCTGTATGATTTTACTTTTGAATCCCTCAACATTCTGTATGCTGAAGAATAAACTGCTCATGCAGCTATGTGAGTAAAATTCTCCTTATTGGATTATTTCGGAAGATATATTATCATATCTGGAAAAATAACCGCACTTCAGAATGTTAACTTTGATTTTTACCTCTTTGAATGTTCCTAAAAAATTTATTTGATTGTATGGGCTCATAGAATTCTAAGATTGCATATTTAACCCAAAATGTAAAGGGATTACTTAATATTTTAAATGATCATTTTATCTATTTAATAGATACCACAATAATACATAAAGTTGATCAGAATGTCCCAAAATATTACACAAAAAAATATTTTGTGATCTTTTTTTCCCTTCTGTTTTATGTTACTTCATATTTTATCTGCTCTTCAATAAGTCCTGTAAGTAATTCTCCAGCTGATTACTCTTATTGCTTGAGTACTTAGTTTATTATATAATTCCCTACTATAAATGACATATCTCCAGTTGGGAATCATTGTATTTGGCAGCTAATGGACCGTGACATCTGGCACATATTAGTAGCAAAGCAGAATATTAGACAATGGTGTACCTTTGTTTTCATTCTATTTCTTAGCATTTCACAGCCCTTGGTTCTTGGGACTGCCTCCACCCCCTTTTACTTCATCCAGAGCAAGAGCCAGGAAAGGAGAATGTGATTTGGCAGATTAATAGCACATGCTTTGACTTATTGAAGGTTGGTCATTGAGCAGACTAGATATAGCAAGTGTTTTTCAAGGGTTGGGTTCCTCACGGTCATTCATTTGGAGCATCTGATGTGCAATACTATTTCTTTCCTTGCTGCCTTCTCAAATCTTGTGACCCTGCTGATGAGTTTCTGAAAACCTTGAAAGTAATCACTGGAATGATACTTCCTTTTCCGTAATCAAAATTCATTTTTCATTAGAGTTAAGTGTTCAGAAAGCAACTCAATTAAGCTAGATGCTGCACTAAAAGCAAGATTTTTTTAGCAAGAAAATATTCGTTCTTCTTAACCCATGCTTTCTTTTTATTATTGTATTCTTCAGTGATTTGCAGACATTTGAGACATTAAACTCCTTTGTAATGATTTGAAATTCTTGAACCATGAAATATCAGGAAGGCATGCCTTAACCTTTAATATTTCAAAGAATCATATACCTAGGAAAAGTCTCATCTTAGGTTTGCTTCTAGTGGAACAGATATAGGAACTTATTCTGTCTGAATGACTGTAATCCACTGATATTATTCCACTAGAAAAGTCTTTTCCTTTTAAATGATTATTTGATGGCTTAATGTGATCCAGGCCTTGTATAGAAGGGGGAAAAAAAAAACAAAAACAAAAACAGGCATTTCCGACAAAAAAAAAAAAAGTCATTCTAAATCATATGGAGATAAATGTGTAAATAAGTAATTTTCAAATTACATGAAACCATATATTAAAATATGTTCAAAATATTATAGGATCACAGGAGATAGACAAGGAATTTAGAGGCCCGGATTATCAGTGGAAAGAATCTTGAGCTGGGTATAAAGAACTAGTAGTTGGAAATATTCAGTTGACTCTGACTGAAAAGTCTAGAGCAAAGAAATCAAATCAATAATTATTGATGCAAAGGTGGTTAAAAGTTACAGAAGTAGAACAGTGGCAAAATTTGGCTGTTTTAGGTGCAAATATGAGAGCTCATGCTGAAATCATGTGGAACGTCAATTTTTCAAATTTTGGATGAAAAAACAAGGACAGAGAAGACTAAGATGTGATTAAAGAGATAGGAGGGAATATTTAGTAGAAAAGTGTCAAAAGTCACTGAATGTTCAAAGGGTGGAAGGCATATTACCATTATTAGCAGTAATAGTAATTATTTGTCTTTTTAGGGCCACACCTGCAGGATATGGAGGTTCCCAAGCTAGGGGTCGAATCAGAGCTGTAGCTGCCAGCTTACACCACAGCTACAGCAACACCAGATCTGAGCTGCGTCTGCGACCTACACCACAGCTCATGGCAACGCTGGAACCTTAACCTACTGAGCAAGACCAAAGATCAAGCCTCCATCCTCACGGATACTAGTCAGATTCATTTCCATTGAGCCACGACGGGAACTCCAGAGAGGCATGGCATATTATGATGTACGAGGTACTCAGCTGTGTCAATGGATATGGGAAATTAAAGTCTGAAAAATTCCAAGTGTAGCAAACTTACTAATAACCATTTTCAGTAAAGTTCAAATTAGATTTCTTTGAAATATCTAGCCTTTCAAGTCTTGAGTTGTATAGATAACTTTTGATTTTCCTTCGGCTCCACTGTAACAGCTATTTCAATGGTCACTGATTCTTCATGGTAGATATATAAGTGAACACTTTTGTATGCAGCCTATGGCTTCATGCCATGGAGGCCACTGGCCTCCATACACACATGCTGTGGATTAAAAAGTGATACTTTACAGAATAAAAACTATCTCTGTATTGGTTTGCATTATTATTTTCTTCATGACAGAGAATGCCTCCTCTCATGTCTGCTCACCACATACTCTCTCTTGTTCTCCTATAAGAGCAGCCCAGATTTTAAAAAATTTCATACTATTTCTCTACATAATTAAATAATAGATTTGACTATGTATCTTTACATTTATGCTTATATATTAATATTAAAATATAAGTTTATTTTAACCTCTAAATTTGAACTATACTTTAAATAGGATACATTTCTAGAACAGTAAAGATTAGACAGAATGGGTGAAAATATTTGCAAATGAAGCAACTGACAAGTGATTAATCTCTAAAATATATACACAACTCATACAGTTCAAGTCTGAAAAACAAACAACCCATTAAAAAAATAGAAGACCTAAACAGATATTTCTCCAAAGCAGACATACAGATGAAAAAAACACATGAAAAGATGCTCAACATTGCTAATTATTAGAGAAATGCAAATCAAAACTACTATGAGGTACCATCTTACACCAGTCAGAATGGCCATCATAAAAAGTCTGCAAACAATAAATATTGGAGAGCATGCAGGGCAAAGAGAACCTTCTTAAACTGTTGCTAGGAATGTAAAGTGGTATAGCCACTATGAAAAATAGTATGGAAGTTCCTTAAAAAAAACCCAAAAGCTGCCATATGACCTGGCAATCCCACTCCTGGGCATCTTGAGAAAATCATAATTCGAAAAGAAAATATGCCTCAATGTTCACTGCAGCACTATTTAAAAGCGAACCAAGACAGGAAGCAACCTTAATCTCCATTAACAGAGGAATGGATAAAGATGTGGTACATATATACAATGGAATAAAACTCAGCTATATAAAAGAATGAAACAATGCCATTTGCAGCAACATGTATGAACCTAGAGATTATCATACTAAGAGTAGTTAGACATTGAAATACAAAGATTTGATATCACGTATATGCGGAAACTTAAAAAAAAAAAAGGATACAAAAGGACTTATTTGCGTAACAGAAACAGACTCACAGACTTTGAAAAAAAACTTATGGTTACCAAAGGGGACAGGTGGGAGGGGATGGGATGGACTGGGGCTTTGGGACTGGCATACGCACACTGAGGTACATGGAATGACTGACCAATGGGGACCTGTTGTATAGCACAGAGAACTCTACCCAATACTCTGTGATAATCTATGTGGGAAAAGAACCTGAAAGAGAAGGGATACATGTATATGTATACCTGAACCACTCTGTTGTACAGCAGAAATGATCACAGCATTGTAAATCAGCTATACTTCAATAAAACTTTAAAATGTGAAAAAATAAAAGATTAGACAAAAGCATGTATTTTAACAGTATCTACAGTTCTAAGGGTCCCATGATTCATATTTCCAGCAGTACTTATAAGGAATTCAATTTCCCTAACTCACCGGCCTGCTTATTCTCATTATGTTTAAAATTTTACTAATAGGATGGATGTTGTCATCATTTTAACTCCATATTTAATTGATTCATACTAAGATTTGCTCTTACTGAACATTTTACCTTTCCTTTTTTGTTAAGTGCCTGTTTTTGTTTTGTGTTGATTTCTAAGATATATTTAGATATTATAGATATTAATTATGTATTTACATAATTTACAAATATTTTTCCAAATTATTGCTTGTCATTTAAGTTTTACTTATCTTAATAGTTATTTTAGTAGTATTTAAGTTTTTCTGTAAGATATATAGCAGCTTTTTATATTTTCTACTTCCTGTGCCCTTTTCACTAATACTAACATATTTCAACCACATACTTAACATTTTAGTATTTATTTAATGTTTTATATTCATATTTTAAATCCATCACACATTTTAAAATCCATCAGGCATTTTTGTACTCTATAAAATGAGGTAGAGATATATATTTTAATATTAATTTATAATGTAGATATATTATAAAAATATGCCTTCTATTTCTACCTGGGCTTTGTCTTGCTTCTAAACATTATATTAATTTATTAATCTGACTGTATATCTTGATGGTAGAATAATTGTACTTTGGTTATCACTAATATGGAATGCACCTTAATATTTGAAAAAACACTTCATAATTCTTTTTTACAGTTTCTTAATTGCCCATTTATTTTTATCCAATAACAGAAAATCAGTAGATGAAATTCTTAGTCATTTTTTATTAGAGTATAACTGATTGAGAATGCTGTATCGGTTTCTGCTATACAGCATAATTCATTAACCACATATTTGATATTTTTCTCACATACTCCATCATATTAATTTTGGAAAAATAAGACTATCTTTGCTATTGGGATTGCAGTAAATTTATAAATTTATACTTTAAATGTTTTTATTATGTAACTTACAATGGCATTCTGCCATTTTTCAATTTTTTTTTCTGTTCATCAATAACATTTATAGCTTTTATCTTAGGTAATTTATTATTTTCTTACTAGATATTTCATATCTCTCATATGTTAATGTTACACATTATATTTTATTACTATTGCCTTTTAAACCAGTTATTGGGAACACAAAAGAAAGCTATTTCAGGTATAGTACTATGACATATAGAAAGTTTTCTTGTTGCTTTCTGCCCTTGTCATGCATCTCTCAATTAGCTTTTCTCTCTCAGCTGTGCCCAAGATTAGGATGAATCCTCATTTAAAAGTTAAATCGGTAACTCTTCTTTTAAAAGAGAAAGCAGAAATACTCCAAGGAGAGAGTAGACCAGATTGTAAAGTCAGATTTGTGATTCAGTAATGTGGATTATTATTTTTTAAATTCAAGTGACACAAAAAGTATAATGTATCGATGTTTACATGTATATGTGGAAGGATGTGTTTCTACGTATGTGTACTGTGCAATGTTGGATATGTAAAAATAAAGAAATCCTCTTGCTAGTTTACCTTTCACACATTCTCAGAGACAATTTTCAGGGTTTCTACAATTATTTCCTCATAAGGATTCAGAATAAGCACTCAACAAATATTCACTGAATAAAAATACCGATGAGAAACAAAGTTAATCTTTTTAAGTTCCACATCATAGATAATCAACAAATATTTATTGGTGGATTGAAGAAGATTTTCTGTGATTTACATGAAATTAAATGTGAAGAGCTGGCTAAATACATGCACTAAAGAATGATGCTTACAGAGATTATTGACCTTTTATTTAGTATTATTCTTTCTCTCTACATAGCAATATCTATATGTCTAAATATACATGTATTTATCACATGATATCTAATGTGGGCTTTCTTTAAGGTAGCGTCAAAAAGATGATAGAGGATGATTTGGAATTTGAGTATTTATTATTCCAAGGATTTGACTCTTATGAGAAATTCCAAGGTTACTAAACCTACAGTTCTGCTAAGGCACCAATTCAGCTGTAAATGCCAGACGTTGGTGTGGCAGCAGCGGTACTTAACTAGCAAGTGAACATACAGTAAAGTCTTCTAAATGCAGGACTTATTTCGTATAAAAGATTTGTCTTAGGTGACTTCGGAAACTAACATAATCAGGTAACTACTCACATTGATGTCCTCCAAGAAATCAGGACATGCTTGCAGTTCAGTTGTTGCTGAGGCCCTCAGTGAAGATGGCAATTTGTCTTGAATTATTAAATGAATTTTTCACTTATTCTCAGTGCTATCTTCAATGATGCTTGTCAGTAAGTGTGCACATATATTTACTCATACTGTGATAATGAGTATATGCCTAATTTTAATTACTAATTCTACTTATTGTGTATTTGGCATTATTTCTTGCAACACATCATGCTGTGAAGTACATTCTCAACGAGTTAATTCCTTCTATTCACATTAACATTGAAGAAAAGAACAGAAGCACATAATTTCTTCTAAAAACAGTAAGAGCCAGGTGCTAAAGAAACTTGCTTTCACTTACATAGCTCTGTTAAGTGATTGTTTAATATTAAGTCAAAAATCTGAAACACTACCTCAGAGAAATAGATTTCGGTCATCTTTTACTTGACATAATTGTTTCCCTCTCATGGACTTTTGCTCATGTTATATTTCTTGCCATAAATGTAAAATATTTTAACACACATCCCCAGGAATTTAAAATGCTACAGAGGCTCACCTCATTCAGGGGGACACCTGCACCCTCACTTCTCCTTTGGGTGTGTATTACTCCTTTACTTCTGTCTTAGATAAATAGACTAATACTCTGTATTTCTGTGCTCTCCCACATATTATACTTATTTTTTACAATAAAAAAATGCTAAAGATGCACCAACATTCACATAATTATGAAATACCAAGCCAAGTATGAAATAATGAAATCACATAATATTCAGATTCATAAAATCCAACAGGGATGTTATGGTATGGTATTTTAATAATTACTTATTCCTAAATAAAGCTTCAAGTCTTAGAAGGATGTTTATTTATAAGAAAATGTCATGTTTTCCTTTTTGCGTCACTCTAGCAGAATAGACAAATCCAACACATAATTCGCCATATGTTAAATTCCCCTTATTTTTATTGCCTTATATAAGGCAAGGCTAGTCAAATATGTAACTAAATGTGGAAGTCTCCATTTTAAAGTGAGGAAGAGACCACTAGAATATATTATAGGTTTAATTAGAGGAAATTATTTTAAAGCTGTATTTCTTTTGTGAGTATCTATGGCATAGTAATTTATATCTACACTTTCATTCACTTTGAAAAGCCCATGATAGATAAAAATATAACTTTTATGTAAGTGAATGGGTTTTCTCTTTAGAAAAGTGCATTGGATGGAAATAGTTTCCGTTTTTATAATTGGAATACTCATATAAGACAATTGTTTTCTTATCTTCTTACTATGATTACATACCTTCCTGGGAATTCATCCAAAGAAAGCCAAAATGATTTGTTATTAGGAATAATTTGTTATTGTTGATTGTAGAATGAAAATGTTCTTTAGAAATAACATTTTCATGGAATCATAAATATATTATTTAGCATTTTTAGTAACAAATGAATGAATACGTCAAATATCTCAAGGGATCTTGATAATAAGCAGGACTGTGGGTGGGGTGAGAGAAGTTAGGCATTCACTTTACATGCAAAGTTTAAGGCATAGCAAATAACTCAGTATTCAAGATGAAAGTTTTAATGCAATTTAAAAAACCCAACTTAATGCAAAAATTAATGATGAGGAAAATACAAAACTTAAGATCTGACTCTGCATTTGCATAACTCAACTGCACTCTATTTCCTGCCCTAATAAAAATAAATATCTGATTTTTAAAAAATGCCTCCTCAAAGAAATTGGAAATTTTGATATGTAAACATTAGATAACAATGTCATTTCATTAAAAATCATGATACATTTTGGTAACAAAGAAAAAGAAAGATTTCCAATAATTTCCTATCAACTTAGAGATTAGAGAAAATGGTTGTTCAAACAGAAATTCATCTTAAAAAGATTAAATGTAACAAAATCCACTGATTCTATCTTTTGCTTTCTCTTCATTGATTATTGAAATAAAAATAACATTTCACATGCATAATTTTCTTATATTTTTCGATACATAGTTTATGTAGACCATCAGGTTTTTATTTTGGACATAATTTATTATTCACTAATCTTTATGTGGCTAAGTATTGTTGTGCGCTTCCATGAAGAATCATAAATTTTCACTCTGAGAACCATATGGAAATTTTGGTCTTGTACCCATCAGTCAGCAACCAAGAAAACTAGTCAGATCACCCAGAGTAGCAGCCAATGTTACTCTAAAATGGAATTGCTTAATAAGACCAAGTAAAGAATATTTTTAAAGTTCTTCCTTTCCACTAAAAGAATGACTCTATAATTAAATCCAATTGTGAACTATTTTGTGCCACTGCACAGTATATTTGTTCTTTTGACAAAATTCTAGTTGTTTAAAATCTTGAGTTACTTAAGTAATTCAGAATTGTTTTAAAGCGGAAAGTTGCAGAGTTAGGAACTAAGCAGACATAGGTTAGGAATATGCTAAATATGTCGATCTTATTTTAGTAGAAAATTACTGAAATAGAGTCTGTAATGAAAATCAGAGATAGTAGAAATAACTTACTGAAAGCAGATGGTTGCTATAGTGATGAGATACATCCATTCTGGTGCTGATTGAAAGGAACATATCTCAGAACTAACACAAGCCACAGAGGATGGATATCTTTGGGAATCTTTCTTTTTTCCAACTTTTCTGTCCTAGTAAAAGATGGGGAGATTGAAGGTCAGGGAGGACATGAAGATATTACAAATGAAAAAAAATTCTTCTTAAACAATACTAGCAGAAGGTGATTACAAATTATGTAGTCTAAGTGATGGGACAAATACTTAATCAAATTCTAAATGTTGAGCTAAGGTGGCAAATAGATTTTATTTTGAGCATCTTAATTAACTTGGTCACAGATTCCTCCAATAGTAGTGCAATGAGCTTCTCTGGACTCAGTATGAAAGAATGTAGCAGTTAACAGACAAGGCACCTGTTTTTGGAAGCAAAGTTTCGAGTATTCCTGTTTGCTTTTGGAATGTAAGCCAGGGAAAGCACACAAGAATCAAAATGCTTTTTAGTGAAAAGAACCAGCAAAACGAAAGTAATGGTGCATGCAAGATTCTAAAACCCCAACCAATTTAGTATTATATACAATCAGTACTTTTATAATATACAAAGAAGATACATGCTAGCTGATCCTGAATCAGGAATGGAGGAATGAGTACTGCAAATGCTCAGATTATTTTGCCACCGCTGACTGCTGTCTCCAGCTACCTCACAACAGCGTCTGAACGGCATTTGTGGGTCCTTCCTGATAAAATCACTGGAAACCAATTTAGGCATGAGTTTTGACCAACCCTTTTTCCAAATGAATGTCAGAGTAGTATTTAATAACTGGAGAGATTAATATTCAATAACAGATTTTAACTTCATAACAAATGATAATTAAAAAGAAAACAAAAATAGACTACTGTGTGGAGAACATGTGGATGTGGAAATAACTCAGAGAAGAGACTTATTAGAAGATTAAGCATTAACCCAGGAAAGAAGTGGTTGTGGTTTTTTAAAAAATTTTTATTATAGTTGATTTAAAATTTCTGTCAATTTCTGTTGTACAGCAAAGTGACCCTGTTATACATACATATATATCCTTTTCCTCATATTATATTCCATCATGTTCCATCACAAGTGACAGGATGTAGTTCCCTGAGCTATACAGCAGGACCTCACTGGAAGCAGTTGCACTCTCAATTATGACAGTGGCAATTCTGGGAGAGATGGGGAGAGAAGAGAGGACAGGTTGAAAAAACATTTGGATGGTAGGGTTCAGAGTAGTGGAGAAATGTAGTGCTTTATTGGCTCTGGAAAAAAAAAATAAGAAGGGGCAAGTCAAGGAAGAAGACTGGATTTTTTGGCTGGACAGTGGAGGGAGAGTGATACTACTGACAACATAATAAATTCAAGTAGAGTGATTGCAGTTTGACACATGCTGAATTTTTGAGGTCCCTGAGAATCTTTAAGTGGAAATGCTGATTTCTTGGATTTATATGTCTATAAATCAGGAAAGAAGTAGGAGTATATAAAGAGAGACAGAGAGACTATCTATCTGTCTAAGTATGTCTGTGGCTGATAATTTGGGTAATGAAGACTGATGAGATCAAGCTGCATGTGAAGAGTGACACCGTAAGGAAAAGAAAGGGAGAGGAAAAGAGAGAAAAATATTAGAAGAGGATCTACAGAAGAGCACTGAATGAGGAACATATCAAGAGAAACTTGAGGAGAAGAACAAAATAATGATCACAAAATATGTTCCTTTGGAATTATCTGACGCAGGTGAATATCCTTTTAAAACTCCCATTGTGGCTCAGTGGTAATGAATCCAACTAGCATCCATGAGGACACAGGTTCATTCCTTGGCCTCACTCAGTATGTTAAGGATCCCGCCTTACCCAGAGCTGTGGTGTAGGTTGCAGACGTGGCTAGGAACCTGTGTTGCTGTGGTCAGCAGCTGTAGCTCCAATTCAACCCCTAAAATGGGAACTTCCATATGACACCAAAAACCCTTCTGTTTTACTACTAAGCATCAAAATTCTAGACACAGCAACACTATCTATCTTTATGAAGGTAAAAAAACAGATTTAATAATTAGTTAATGAAGTTTAGATTACTGGAAAGGTAGTTACATTTCCTTTTCTAGAAATTCTAGATTCAGAAATTATCTCTGTTTTGACTAGTGAATAGGATCAGAAGTTCTATTACATATTGGCTTTTTTTTTATAAATTGTAAGTCAAAATTCAAAAATACGACTGCTATAACAGAATAGAATCACAAAATTGCATTTACTATAAAGATAATTTAAAATGACAAAAAAAAACTAATCTCAAAAAAATCTCCCTTGCAAAAAGCAACTTTTCTTGGATGAAAATCTGTAAGTAAATGAATCAATATTTGAATTGTATGTATCAAAGCAATTCTATATCTCTGCAACTATACTTAGAGGAAACATGATGACTAGTCAAATATTTTAAAAGGATAAAAAGAAAGCAGAAATACCAAACCATAAGAAATAAAAAGAGATATGGG
Source organism: Phacochoerus africanus (assembly GCF_016906955.1). Lineage (NCBI taxonomy): Eukaryota > Metazoa > Chordata > Mammalia > Artiodactyla > Suidae > Phacochoerus > Phacochoerus africanus. The sequence continues at coordinate 35,682,346 of NC_062553.1, forward strand.
AATGACTCATAAAGTTTAAGTAATTTCTTTACAAATTATGTTAAGTAAATGGGCCTTAAATGTCTCAGGCATATGAGCTTCCCACTGCGCACAAGTAGTGCTTTCTAGCCACCTGTCTTATATTCTTAAATCCTATTCAGATGATCTCTTTAAAACCATTATGAAAATTTAGTGTTATTAAACTTATCTTACATGTTAGAAAACTGAAGTTAATAGACCTGAAAATTACACAGGAAGTAAATAATACAGCAACAGTCTGCACCTTGGTGTGCTAAATACGAAAGCTGTTATCTTTCCATACTGTGATGATGTTGTCTATCCAATGTTTTGCTAAAAGTCTAATTGTATTAGTCCTGCTTATATTATCCTTTAATTTATTATGTGCTTTTTTAATGTATTGTTTTAATTTTTAAAATTTTAATAAAATTTTTAAATGTTACATTCCATTTACATTTATTACAAAATATTGACTATATCCCCCATGTTGTACAATGCATCCTTGAGCCTGTCTTACACCCAATAGTTTGTATCTCCCATTCTCCCACTTCTTTATTGCCTTCCACCCCTCATTCCCCACTGGTAACCACTAGTTTGTTCTCCATGAGTCTGCTCCCTTTCATTATATTCACTAGTTTGTTGTATTTTTTAGATTCCACATATAAATGATATCATAAAGTATGCCTTCTCTGACTTATTTCACTTAGCCTAATTCCCTCCAAGCCCATCCATATTGCTACAAACAGCAAAATTTCATTTTTATAGTTGCATAGTATTCCATTGTTTATGCATGATATATGTGTGCTATATATGTATATATGTATATGTGTGTGCTTGTATCATATCTTATCTATTCATATGTTAATGGACATTTAGTTTTTCACCTACATGTCTTGGAAATTGAAAATAATGCTGCTGTGAACAATGGGGTACACGCATCTTTTCAAGTTAGTGGGTGTTTTTTGGGGGGATATAGACAAATGAGTGGAATTGGTGGGTCATTTTGTAGTCCAATTTTAGTTTTTTGAGGAACCTCCATACTGTTTTCCACAGTAGCTGCACCAATTTACATTCCTATCAACAGTGTTTGAAGGTTCCCTTTTTCCATAGCCTCACCAACATTTGCTATCTGTGTTCTTTTGGATGATAGCAATTGTGACAGGTATGAGGCGATATCTCATTGTGGTTTGGATTTGCTTTTACCTGATGATTAGCAATGTTGAACATCTTATCAGGTGCCTGTTGGCCATCTGCATTTTTCTCTTTGGAAAAATGTCTGCTTAGTTCTTCTGCCCATTTTTTCAACAGGTTACTTATTTTTTCGATGTTGATCTATATGAGTTATTTATATATGCTAGAAATTAAACCATTATCTGTCACATCATTTAAAAATACTTTCTCCCATTAAGCAGGTTGTATTTTCTTTTTGTCAATGGTTTCTTTTGCTGTGCTAAAGCTTTTAAGTTTAATTAGGTCCCATTAGTTCATTTTTGTTTTTATTGACTTTAGAAGGGGGATCCAGAGAAATATTGCCACAATTTATGTCAAAGAGTGTTCTGCCTATGCTTTCCTCTAAGAGTTTTATAGTATCCAGTTTTATATTTAGGTTTTTAATCCAATTTGAATTTATTTTTGTATATGGTGTTAGAGAATGTTGTAATTTCATTCTTTTACATGTAGCTGTCTAGTTTTCCCAGCACTACTGACTGAAGAAACAATATTTTCTCCATTATATAGTCTTGCCTTTGTTATAGATTAATTGACCATGATTTCATAGGTTTATTTCTTGGTTCTTTATCCTGTTCCTTGATCTATGTGTCTGGTTTTGTTCTAGAACCATAATGTTCTGATTACTTTAGGTTTATAGTATATTCTAAAATCAGGGAGCATGGTACTTCCAGCTCTGTTCTTGTTTCTCAAGATTGTTTTGGCTATTTGAAATCTTCTGTGTTTCTATGCAAATTTTAGAATTATTTGTTCTAGTTCTTTGAAAAGTGCCATTGGTAATTTGAAAGGAATTGCATCAAATCTGTAGATTGCTTTAGGTGGTATAGTCATTTTAACAATACTGCTTTTTCCAATCCAAGGACATGGTATATATATTTCCAAATATATGTGTTGTCTTCAATTTATTTCATCAGTATCTTACAGTTTTCAGAGTACAGATCTTTCCCCTCCTGAGGTAGGTTTATTCCTAAGTATTTTATTATTTTGATACAATGTTTCCATAATTCTTCTTGATAATTTATTGCTATGTCATTTGTTTTTTTAAGTTGTCATGGCAATATTTGGTTCTAGGTTTAAATATATTGAACTAATCTACCACAGTTAGAATAACACAATAATTACATTAATACAAATATTTTCTCTCATTTTGCATATAAGTGCTCCAAATATGTAGTTCAACAGAAGCTGTGGGCAAGGTCTTGGGAAAGAACCACTACCAAACCACAGCATAGTAGGAAAGGAGCTGGGACATGTTTTGACTTTGCTGTCTTCTGTACCATGCCAAACAAACCCTGTTGCTAAGCCTAACTAGATATGGGCAAGGGAATTCTATTTATTCAGTTCACAGAAGTTGGCTTTGGCAGGGCAGAAAGCAGAGAGAAGAAAGGTGGAGAATAAATCAGGAAGGATAAATGAAAAATATTCAACATAACTGCTAATTGCAGGGGTGTGATAGTCTGAATATTGTATGCACTAATGATACCATTCTATAAAATCTACCAAATATCACCTCATATTATTTGAAAATAAGCTAGCTTTAGAAGCTTCTTTTATTCATTATGCTTTAATTTACATAATATAATTCATTCGCTGATGATACTCTTATTGATACTCTCAATTGCCATAACAATCCTTCATTTTCAAACGTTTCTTGCATGTTTCTTTTAAATTCTGGCTGCATAACCTCTGCACCTATATTTCCCTTTCAATTTTCATAACCAACTAACTCTTTTTTTTCCTTTTTGAGCAATGTTCTGTCTTTAATCCTGACTGGTTTACTGACTTTTATTTATAAGTTGCAATCTGTCCTGCATCTTTTCCTTTTGCCACATAAAAATTGTGAATTCCAAACAAACCAAACATTTCAATAGATAACTTTTCCACAAGTCACTTTTTTAGATACATAGAATGATATATATTGATAGAAAATGTTCTCTAAAAGACAAACCATTTAAACGAGATATCCATCACCCAGAAGTCAGTTGTACTTCTTTAGAGTCCTCAGGGATATAGCTAGTGTCAGATTCATACATATATTTTTGTAGAAAATTTAATATATATCTGTATATTATATCTTCTCAACATATGTATTATATCATTATTTTGGAGATGAGTAAATTAAAGCTTAGAAATCCTATGTGTATTGTCCAAATCAGCAAAAAAAATGACAAAATAGCAAGTCCAGATTTACTGTCTCAGTAGTCTGCATGCACTTCACTGTATATATATCTAAGATATGTGTACAAATACTCTTATTATAATCTCACATTTAGAGGTTAAAATAATAGGAAGTCTTCCATTTTGGTATGATAAGAACATCCTGAGTTTCTAAATACTTGTGAAAAGGAGCAACTGCTCCTGGAAAGAAAAATAGCAGGCATGTATTTAACTTATCAGTTCTATACAGGAAAATAATTGGACAGCGAAAAGAGATATAATAGGTCACCTCCAAAAAGGACAGCATTTACAAGAGACCACGGCATGATAAGAACAATGGTACTATGAGTTTGCAACTGTTGTCATCCATCATATTAGGAATACAAATAAGGAAGAGATTTGGGGGGAAAAGTATATGCATGAGAAAAGCTGGGTTTAAATTATAAGGGCTTGATAAAGCTTTTCATTGGACTTCTCTCAAGAAGTATTTTTTTTCCCACTAAAAGCAATTTCGCAAATAACATCATAGGTAGGGCAAACGCAAATGACTCAGGTCTAGCAATAGAGGGCAGACATCATTTCTGTAATCAAATGGAAATCTCACAAGCATTATGAAAGTAACCAGAGCAGCTGCCTTTGAATTTTGCCAAAAAGACAGATGCTCTTAGAACAGCCCCTTCCACTGCTGGTGCCTGAATCCCAGTAGGACACTACTGTCATGCCATTCCACTTATATTTTATTATTTTACTCAGTCACATTTTATTCAGAACATTGAAACTTTCATAGAAATTAAATGCCATGTGTTCACATTAGACTTTCACCAGCAGCTCCATTCTATGTGAAATATTGTAGTCTAAGAATTTGACTATAGTCCTGCTGAAAACATTCCCTCCTTAGTCATCTAAATGTCAATTCCTTTTAATTTAGAACTAACACTTTAAAAGATAAAAGTCTCAGTTTTACATATGTAAAAGAAACCAATCAGGATCCTGGAGGGCCTTCTCAAGACAGACCACCTCCCCACCACCCCAGATCCTTCAGATCTTGTGTGCAGAAAAGCTTTAGCTTTCTAGCCTTCCTTGAGTTCTTAAGAACAAATTTAATCAGAGAAGTGAGTAAAATGAAGAAATAAAGGGAAGCAATCAAGCAAGACAAAATGATAATAGTTTATCTATAAAACAAAGTCTGGGGCCTTTAAGTTCCTCCTAAAGGGCCATAGATAATATTTTAGGCCAGACAGGCCCTTGAGTTGTTTTGCTGATACTAAAACCCCCACTAGGTGGAAGTGTGCTAACCACCAGACCACAGACCCCAGACCTGTGGAACCAGAAGGGTGATGATGAAGTTTCTTGAACATCCTGCGACCCTCTCCCATACGCTGTCTTTAAAAACCCTTTCCGGAGTTCCCATCGTGGCACAGTGGTTAACGAATCCGACTAGGAACCATGAGGTTGTGGGTTCGGTCCCTGCCCTTGCTCAGTGGGTTAACGGTCCAGCGTTGCCGTGGGCTGTGGTGTAGGTTGCAGACGCGGCTCGGATCCCGCGTTGCTGTGGCTCTGGCGTAGGCCGGTGGCTACAGCTCCGATTAGACCCCTAGCCTGGGAACCTCCATATGCTGCGGGAGTGGCCCAAGAAATAGCAACAACAACAACAAAAAGACAAAAAATAAAAAAAAATTAAAAAAAAAAAACCTTTCCTGCACCATCAGGGAGTTTGGGTCTTTTGAGTGCAAGCTGCCCATTCTCCCTGCTTGGCATCTTGCAGTAAACACTGTACTTTCCTTCACCACAACCCAGTATCAGTAGATTGGTTTTGCTATGCGTCTGGTGAGCAGACCCAAGTTTGGTTCAGTAACAAAGCCTGTAGTCACTAGCCAGGCTTTATATGGAACACTGTAAAACTATGTCATAAATACTGAGTATAAAGTTGTATTCATCAAGAACAAACATTAAATCCTATGTTACCCATGTGCAATATGCATTGCCTGTCACTCCTTCAAATTAGAACTAAATTCTTCCCAATCCTTAGCAGGAAAATCCTGAATAATATTATTAATCAAAGGATCAGAAAGATTTAACAAATAAGATTTTGTTTGTTTTTTTAGGGCTGCTCCTGTGGCATATGGAGGTTCCCAGGCTAGGGGTCTTAATCAGAGCTGTAACTACTGGCCTACGCCATAGCCACAGCAACATGAAATCCAAGCTGCATCTGCAACCTACACCACAGCTCACGGCAATGCTGGATCCTTCACCCCCTGAGCAAGGCCAGGGATTGAACCTGCAGCCTCATGGTTCCTAGTCAGATTTGTTTCTGCTATGCCACAATGGGAACTCCCAGGTGAAAATTTTAATCAAACTTTTGAAATGTCTGTAAAATGCCTACTTAGCCTTTTTTTTAAATTATTTCAACATGTGGTGAATTCAAAAGAATGAACATAATCTTTTTAAAAAGTACAGGATTCTAAACCCACAATTCAGGAAATTTGCAGTAACTCTCAGTTTCTGGGTTATAACAAGATCACATAAGCCAACATAAAAAATAAATAAATAAAAACATTGATTATTTGATCTTGAAGGTTTTTCAGACTATCATATGTGTTGCCCTGAAATTAGTAGCATTAAGAATGAGAAATACAGTGTAAAGATTGAGATCATAGATTTTCAATCCAGAGTTCTAGGCTTAAAGTGTGTTATGCATCTACAATATAATAACTGGGTGACCTGTGACAAGTTCTTAAATTCTCTGTATCTTTCTACATTTGCGAACCATGCAAAATATCTGTATGCATATTATAAGGTTATTGTAAAGATTAAATGAGTTAATCATTTTAAGTGCTTGGAAACTGTCTGGTATACAGCAAATTCCCCATTTTTTTCAAAGTTAATTTCAAGCTACATGAGTATGTATCTGTTTATGTGTGGAGGTTTCTCAAAAAATTAAAAATCAGACAACCATAAGATCCAGCAATCCCACTTCTGTGTATATGTACAAAAGAAATGAGACAAGTCATCAAGAGATATCTATACATCTATATTCATTACAGCAATATTCACAATAGCTAAAATATGGAAACATTCTAAGTGCCCATCAATGATGAATGAATAAGATACATTGTATACATGGGTATATATGTATATATGTATATATTTATACTCATAATGGATTAAAAAGAAGGACATCCTACCACCGGCACAACGTGGATATATCTTGAGGATGTTATGTTAAGTGAAATCAATCAGAGAAAGAAGGTATTTTACAGTATCACTTATTTTATCTAAAAAAAAAATGGATCTGTAGAAACAGAGACTAGACTGATGGCTGCTAGGACCTGGAAGAGGGGGGAGTGGGAGATGTTGGTCAAAGGGTACAAACTTCTACTTATAAGAAGAATAAGTCCTAGGGATCCAATGCACAGCACGGGGATTATTAAAAACAAAACCAAAAAAACACGGTATGATATATTTGAAAGTTAAGAAAGTAGATCCAAAATGTTCTCACCACAAAAAGAAACAGTAATTATGAGAAATGACTGAGATGTTGACTAATGTCATGATAGTAATCATTTTGCAATATATGTGTATCAAATCAACATGATGTACACCTTGGACTTACATTATATATATGTGTATGTATATACCAGTTCATAATATTATGTAAACAATATTACACACATACACACAATATATTTATGCCAATAAAGCTGAGGAAATATAAATTCTTTGCAAATGTTATTTTCTCCATCTCATATGTTTTATACTAAAAATATAATTAGGTTTTAAACTACTGATATTTCCTGGGACACATAATAAAAGTACAATATAAGCCATGCACAAGATGCATTGAATCAAGAGTAGGTAAGGTGGGTTCAATTCCTGTCTCTACCACGCATATGCCCTGGTCCTTTGGACTCACTTTACTCCTTATGGAACTAAAAAGGGAGATGCTGATAAACAGGTGATATCTATAGTATAAATCTAACAGTATAAACTTGACTATAACTTATGAAATTCATAACAAAGTGCCTCCTCTTTTCTAAAACATAAAGACATTTTAAAATATAACCAAGATATACACCTGAGAAATCATTATCTCATATTGTTGTTCTGATGACACCTGTATAATTTACTCCTCTTTTTTCCACAGAATATTATGATTAGGTTTAATTATTTCACCATATGAAATGGAAAAAAAAAGCAGAGAATCACTAAGAACATGAAAACAGATGACAGCCATTTGAACTCATTATACAAACCAAAGCTGTAAGTTAGGAAGATTTTCTCCAGACACAGAATCACAAAATAAACTTATGGCACATAGCAGATTCTTAAAACTTAAATGTAGAAATTTAAATGTGGATAAACCCCTAGAGGGAAGAATTATAGGTCATGAAATTTTATGTGCATCAATTGAGGGTCTAAGGCATGCATTAAAAGAAACCAATTCATCCAAGTAGTTTATGTAGTTTGTACTTATATCTCATTACAGCCCTTACGATTAGTTGATTTTCAATAAAATGTCACACAAAAAATAATAGGGTAGTATACACTCTTGCTACTGTTATCCTGTAATGATTAAATTATTTCAAAAGGCGTATGAATCTAATATTTTTCTCTATTTCTCTCCGGTGTGCGTATAAAAAAAAAAAAAACCCACAAAATCTTGGACTGAAGAAAAAACAAAATTTCTAATTACCAAGGCATTTTACTATGTTCAGCCTACATACAGTATAACTTAACTCCTCGTGAATTTTTGCTTAATAGAATCATTGAGTGTTTCTTTTAACTTTCTAGTAGTCTCTATAATTTAGTTTAAATGGTTATTAAATGTACATTGATTCAGCCCTTTAAATGTCATATGTAAAAACATTACATTTCAGAACTGTTGTATAATAGAAGGTAAAATGTGGTCCTTCCTTGTTTTAAGTCTAAATCACATATAATTTTTGGCTTTAGTGAGTGTTGATATTTATTGATCATACTATGAGACACAGAATTAATAAAAATTAGTCAGTTGAAGATTACACTATTTGCAACATCACCAGGTTCTTTATTCTTAATTGATGGGTCAAAAGGAGATATGGAAATATTAATTCTGTAGAAATCTAATAGAAATAAAGCCAGACTACTAATTATCTATCGTCATGTAATAAATTACTGCAAAAAATTAAAACAAACAATTATTATCTCACAGTTTTTCTAGGACAATAATCTGGAGACAGGTTACGTCTGTCTCAAAGTCTATCATGAGGCTGCAATATGAGGAATAAAATCTTATCTGAAGTTTCATCTACAAGCAGAATTGTTGGCAGAACAAGAGTGCTGGCCAGAAACATCAGTTCCTTGACAAATGCACCTCTCCAGAGAGCATCTCACATGTCAACTGGCTTCTATCAGAGTAAGAAAGCGAGAGAAGTGAGAACAAGACAGAAGTCAAAATACTTTGAAATCTAATCCCAAAAATAGCACTCATCTGAGTTCATTAGAAGTATACATATGAAACGAACACAACTTTGAGGATCAACTATACTTCAATAAAATTAAAGGGAAAAGAAAAAAGAGAGCGAGAATGAAGAGAATCACTAGGATCAGTCAACACTCAAGGGGAAGGATTTACAAGAACTTGAAAAACTGGAGGTGGGAATTATTTGGGACTATCTTAAGAGGCTGTCTATCACAGAATTGCAGCAGAAAAAAGACTAGTACTGAGGAAAGTTCTGAGTTTCATTTCAGAAATATTTTTAGATTAAAAGGTTGTAAATTTCTGTCAATTTATAAGATTAACATTAAACATTTCTGAAAATTAGGATTCTAGCCAGTTTTATATTTTGCCACAATTTTAAATATATGAAATGATGCCTTCTCAATGCTTTTCATTTTGACTAGAAATGTAATCACTTGGGCTCCAGGGATTTTCCCACAATAGCATGTTTCATGTAATTGTTTTATAATTACATAAAAGAAGAGAAATCTAATAGAAATAAAGCCAGAACTACAAATTATGAGTAATATAGAAATTAATATTTTATAGCTACTTCATAGATTCCCATCTGATTGGTCTCTTCAGTACCGTTAATTTGTTGAATTTGTTTATTATTTAAATTTAAAGTAGACATTTATGCTATAATAGGTTAGTACTACTAAATTGTCACGTTATAGTTATCTCCCTGAACTCAGACAGCATTTTAGATAGCTTTTAGTGATGTTAGGATATCCAATATCTCTTTCCATGTAGAAAACAAAATTGTATTTATTTGTATGAATGTGGCTCAAATCTTGCTGCATTTGGGAAAAACACAATTCCTATGGCATTGCCACAGGAAAAGTCCCTCAAGTCATCCTGGCCCAAATTATTACTCTTATTATGAACCTATACTTGGTCCAAGAACTTTAAAACATTTATTTCTAATACATGATATTATTTTTTATTTTTAGGTCAAAAGTTTTATTTTGTTTAGTTTCTGTTATAGAAAAGTTAATGAATTTTTCCCAAACTACAAGCAATCTGCATTTTCAAGGGTTTCTACTTTTATGAAGCTTTCTAAAATACATTAGATCTAAACGTATATATATAAGTCAAAGAATATCATCTGAAGAGGTTACCTACTCTATGATTCCAACTCTGTGACTTTCTGGAAAAGACAAAACCTTGGAGAGAGTAAAAACATCAGGTGTTTCCAGGGGTTAGAAGTGAGAAAAAATAAGCAGAGCACTGAGGATTTTTAGGGCAGTGAAATACTCTGTATGATACCATAATTGTTAATACATCATTTGTCATCATACATTTGTCCAAATCCACAGAATGTACAAAATCAAGAATGAACCATAAACTATGAGCTTTGGATGGTAATGACGTCAATGTAAGGTAGTATATTGAAATCTGCACCACGCTGGTGGGAGATGGTGATAGTGGGGAAGGCTATCCACGTTGGGAGGCAGGGGTATGTAAGAAAATCTCTGTACTTTCCACTTCATTTTGTGAACCTAACACTGCTTTGAAAAACAAAGATTTTTTTTATAAAAGGGAAATAAAAATAACTATTATGTGAATTTGGATAGGAGATATTCTGTGGTGTCAGTATAGCTGCAGGGACATTTTCTGGGGGCACAACAGGACTCATTTAAGTGGAATGAAAGCTAGTAAGGGCTCCAAACCAACGTGTTCAATTCTCTGCTATGAAGTCCCTTAAGTCATCTAGTGCAACATTCTTCACGTGGGAGTAATGAAACTGAGGCCCAGGGAGGCTGAGTGACGTACACTAAGTGACATAGCTATTTTATGGTAGTCTTCATCATATAAAACTTTAAAAAAAACTTCAGAGTCTCATATGAAAAGTGTCAATGTCAGCAATGACTGATTTGATTGGAAATTAGTTGTGCATTATAAAGATATGCTAAATAAGTAAATATCACCCTTCACACCTTGGTGAAGGAACTTTACTTAGAAAATTAAGCCACAGGAAGCATAACTCTCCCAGACTTCAAGAAATACTACAAAGCCACAGTCATCAAAACAGTGTGGTACTGGTATCAAAACAGACAGACAGACCAATGGAACAGAAAAGAGAACCCAGAAATAAACCCAGACACCTATGGTCAATTCATCTTTGACAAGGGAGGCAAGAACATAAAATGGGAAAAAGACAGTCTATTCAGCAAGCAGTGCTGGGAAACCTGGACAGCTGCATGCAAAGCAATGAAACTAGAACACACCCTCACACCATGCACAAAAATAAACTCCAAATGGCTGAAAGACTTAAATATACGACAGGACACCATCAAACTCCTAGAAGAAAACATAGGCAAAACACTCTCTGACATCAACATCATGAATATTTTCTCAGGGCAGTCTCCCAAAGCAATAGAAATTAGAGCAAAAATAAACCCATGGGACCTCATCAAACTGAAAAGCTTTTGCACAGCAAAGGAAACCCAAAAGAAAACAAAAAGACAACTTACACAATGGGAGAAAATAGTTTCAAATGATGCAACCGACAAGGGCTTAATCTCTAGAATATATAAACAACTTATACAACCCAACAGCAAAAAAGCCAATCAATCAATGGAAAAATGGGCAAAAGACCTGAATAGACATTTCTCCAAAGAAGATACACAGATGGCCAACAAACACATGAAAAAATGCTCAACATCGCTGGTTATAAGAGAAATGCAAATCAAAACTACCATGAGATATCACCTCACACCAGTCAGAATGGCCATCATGAATAAATCCACAAATAACAAGTGCTGGAGGGGCTGTGGAGAAAAGGGAACCCTCCTGCACTGTTGGTGGGAATGTCAACTGGTACAGCCACTATGGAGAACACTTTGGAGATACCTTAGAAATCTATACATAGAATTTCCATATGACCCCGCAATCCCCCTCTTGGGCATCTATCCGGACAAAGCTCTACTTAAAAGAGGCACGTGCACCCGCATGTTCATTGCAGCACTATTCACAATAGCCAGGACGTGGAAATAACCCAAATGTCCATTGACAGAGGATTGGATTCGGAAGAGGTGGTATATATACACAATGGAATACTACTCAGCCATAAAAAAGAATGACATAATGCCATTTGCAGCAACATGGATGGAGCTAGAGAATCTCATACTGAGTGAAATGAGCCAGAAAGACAAAGACAAATACCATATGATATCACTTATAACTGGAATCTAATATCCAGCACAAATGAACATCTCCTCAGAAAAGAAAATCATGGACTTGGAGAAGAGACTTGTGGCTGCCTGATGGGAGGGGGAGGGGGAGGGAGTGGGAGGGATTGGGAGCTTGGGCTTATCAGACACAACTTAGAATAGATTTACAAGGAGATCCTGCTGAGTAGCATTGAGAACTTTGTCTAGATACTCATGTTGCAACAGAAGAAAGGCTGGGGGAAAAATGTAATTGTAATGTATACATGTAAGGATAACCTGACCCCCCTGCTGTACAATGGGAAAATAAAAAAAAAAAAAAAAGAAAATTAAGCGACAATTGAAGGCCACTGTAATAATGTGTTACAAGTCCAAAATCAAGACGTGGCATCTATAAATGTATTATTCTTTCCAAGTATGTGTATGTAATTTCCATAATAGAATATTCCTTCAACAAAATATGAGATGAAATGTATTTGTAGAAAGAAATATTTTATATAGTGTTCTTGGAGATTCACAATGTATGTCAGTGCAGTAAGGGAAATAATATTTGGTTTTTGCAAAATAATATTACATATCTACAGGTAGCTCTTAATCACTTAGCTAATAAAAAGACATTTAATTTTGTAAAATTTTATTGTTACTAAAGAATAGTTTGTTATATAAACAATTTCTCAACTCCAGAGCAGTTAAAATAAGCAGAAAATCATGCATTATTAACCATGATTAGGCCCTAGAACCAAACTTTGGGGTCAAACCCTGGCCCTGGAACTCACTAGTCATGTGACACTGGAAGAATGCCTTAGTCCTTAGGCTTTAGTACCTATAAAACAGAAATAATAATTTGCTATGCCTCCTAAACTTTTGAGGATTAAATCAGTTAATATTTATAAAGATTTTGAGTAGTGCCTCACAGAGAGCTATCACACAATACATGTTAGCTGCTGGAGTTATCATCTGTTAGGAAACAAGGAAAATATTCAGGAAATGGGAAAGCTTCCTTTGCCACCTAGATCTTTGTCCATCTCTCCTATAAAACAAAACAAAAAACTCCTCTTTGTATCTTTTCTTCAATATTCTATTATTTTTCTTGTTCATTTATTTCCCCTTGCCTATCGTGATAAGCAGAGTATGGACATAGACAAATTTAGGATATATGATGTTAGAATCAATGACTGAGGGAAGAAGATAGAGAATGAAACAAAAGCAAGTAGTGAACAGGAAATGAATGTACAGATGAAAACAGAAAGACATGGAGTTGAATGAATAATTTCATGGAGCTACAACCTTGCAGGTTCAGAATTCCTAGTTCTGAAATACCCAACATCTACTTAGGATTCATGAATGGTAACAAAATATTTTTTAAATTATTGAACAGATTTTCACCTGCTTCTAAGTGACAATTTGGCAGTCTCCGTATCTTAACAGTACTAAGCAACATTACAGTTTTTACCTCACTCGTTTTGTTCAAATATTTTGCTATGAAATAATTTTGACCATTATAAAATACGATTTGTGGTTCAGCACTAGTGACTCCAACTAGTATCCATGAGGATGTGGGTTTGATCCCTGGCCTTACTCAGTATGTTAAGAATCTGGCATTGCTATGAGTTATGGTGTGGGTCACAGACACGGCTTGGATCTGATGTGGCTGTGGATGTGGCTGTGGCTTCCTGCTGCAGCTTCAGTTTGACCCCTAGTCTGGGAACATCCATATGCTGTATGTGTACCACTAAAAAGCAAAAAATATATATATATATGTATATAAAATAAATATATGTATATAAAATCTATATAGTATGTAATATATATATATATACACACATATACAATTTGCTACTAAAATGATACTTGTTTTACATAAGAAAAGCTATATATTATAGGAGGTACTTAATTATAGAGTTTCTTTTTAACTTATTTTCTATTAATTTGCAGAAGCGGTGTTCCAGAATGTTGAAAGATATGGTGCTTCCATGATTATAGAAATTCAACTTTTTTTTTCCTAGTGAAATTGACTACCAATATGCAGATATGACAAAAATATATTTGAATATTATGACATAACAACACATGATTAATTGAAAGTATTGATTCATTTGAAGGCAAAAGACATTAAGAACAACTGAAAAGTACATCAGAGAAGATAAATAACAATGAGCTTCCTGTAAGAATTACCACCTCTGGAAAAAAATTACTATTAGAATAGAACTACAGAAAACTTCTCACGGTATGGAAAGAATATGATGACAGTCTAAAAATTAGTCTGGCTAAGAAGCAATGTTAAATAAGTCACACAGATGGTTATGAAGACACTATTCACTGACACAGAAAATGACTCAGACACCAGGTAATGGAAATAACAATTATACTTAATAGCAGACAGCAGCATAGGCATGAGCTGCTACTTGAACAGAGAAGAGACGCATTATTCAAAATTGTTTGTCTTAATTGTAAAACACAGGCGAAAAAAGAAAAGATGGAATTTATTATAGAAACATTATAGTGAAAAATCTAATATTCAGTTCAAAAGAACAATTCAAGCATGGTTTATTGGCAAATTTAGAAACAACTATATACTTGACATTTTTTTCCAAATGTCTGCATTTTAAAGACACTGTTGTTACTGCAATAAGGTTTTCAATATAAATGTAACATGTATTAGCGGAAATTATAAACTAGAAAAAAAACTTACTTGGAAAATAACTAAAATATGATAACTGCAAAATAATACAGTGGATCTCAAAAACTTAGTATAGAAAAACATAAAACATCCCATTTAGAGTCCTTTTTTGTTTACAAGCTAGATTGAAAAATATCTTTGATATACTGTGTTAAATAAATATGTTACAAAGTTTAACTTTACCTGTTTCTTCTTAATTTTAAGTGTGGTTAACAAAAAAATGTGAAATTAAATAGGTCTAATTATCTTTCAATTGGACAGAGTTATAGAGATTGTGGTTTGAAAACCATGATACAGTTTCTTGAGAGATGATTTCATGCACTCTTAAAAAGAATTAAAAGTTCATGTTTTATCATGACACCAAATTCAGGCCTTAACAATACAATCAAAAAATTAACAAAGGTACCTGGATAATATTTTGGAGATCCATAAATTAATAATATTTTACATTCTATGCCTGTATTTTTTATAGTAACTTTGAACAATTAGGTTTGAATTTTAGTCCTACCACTTCCTAGCTCTCAGATCTTTAAACTCTAAGCCCATTTATGCATTTATTAGTTAATTACCAAAAAAAAGGACTGTTGGTATTTCACGATTGTTGGTAGAAGATTTTAATAATTTAAGAAATAATCAATTTGTATTACATTCAGTTCATGTTAAGAATTATTATTGTTAGATATTAATGTTGTTACTGACATTAGTAAAAACTTTTAATTTTTTATGGGCTTATGAATAGCTGGAATGGCTGGCAGACTCTATTCATGACCTTCTTTTTTAGGTTTTTTTTTTTTTTTTCCTTTCTACCAACGTTATAAAGGGCACAGCAGGGAAATCACCAGCTAGAGCATGAAGGTAAAGCTATTTTGCATTCATCGTCCCTTCAGGAGGAAATATTGAAATGCCAGTTGCTGTGCTGCCTGATACACTGTGAAATCATTTACTGCCCATTGGGATTAAGAGACTTGGTGATGCGTTGCCTTTACTTAATATAACTTCCCTGAGAGAGTTGCTACAACATAGCCATCTGTCTGGGTATCATGGCTGAGATGTATTTTAGAAGCCTGTGTTCCCTTTCCCTTATTTCTCAACATGGGCATTTTTACATCCATAAACTAATGTCTTAAAGTATTTTGCTCAGAGCAGCCAAATCAAGAAAGCAATGGATTTAGAGTCAGGAGACCTAGTTTCTATTCCTGGCTTGGCCACTAATGAATTCTGTGACTTTATGAGAGTCATTTAATTTCCCTTTCCCTTAATTTCTTTATATATACAACAAAGAGTTTGAACTGAATTTTTTAAGCATCCCTCTAAAATACAACTGCCTAAAATCTTGTCATGTTTGAAATGGAAATGTGTTATTTTATGATATTTCTGCTATCTCCTTGATGTTACATATTTGGTGTCTGTCATTTATTCATTCATTCAATAATTATTTGAGGGTACACTTTTAGTGTTTGAAGTGTTAGGAAAACAATAATAAACAAAAAATATGCTGGTGATCTTTACAGTCTGGTGGGAGAAATAAATATTGATCCAATATTTATACCCACATCTCCACATAAACATACATGATGTAACTGTGACAAGTGTGACAGAGATATAAAATTCAGTGATATAAGAGTGAAAAAAGTGGAGTTCCCATCGTGGCTCAGTGGTTAATGAATCTGACTAGGAACCATGAGGTTGTTAGTTCGATCCCTGACCTTGCTCAGTGGGTTAAGGATCCAGCGTTGCCATGAGCTCTGGTATAGATTGCAGACGCGGCTTGGATCCTGCATTGCTGTGGTCTCTGGTCTAGGCCGGTGGCTACAGCTCCGATTCGACCCCTAGCCTGGGAACCTCCATATGCCGTGGGAGTGGCCCAAGAAATGGCAAAAAGACAAAAAAAAAAAGAGTGAAGAATGTATGTTGGCTTTGGGGGGAATGTAAGAGAGGCTATGTGTATGCACATTGTAGTTAATGTACTATTTATTTATTCATTCAAATTTTGAGTCTGATCCTCATTATATTCCCGGCACTGTATTGTACACACATCAATTTACAGTAATAAACAGTATAGTTAAAAAGACACAGCAAATAATCAAGAGAGTTCTGCTTCCACTTAAGATGTAGAAAGCAAGAGAATGTGACTCCTATCCTAACAACCAAAAAAGGCATACCATTTACAAAAGCATAATCTTCCTTGAAAGTACAGAATACTTATCTGAAGACAAACGACCAAATTTCAAGTGAGAATTCAATTTCCCAGGAGAAAAGAGACAAATGAATGGTTTCGTTTTTGTGAAAGCAGAGAAGATATAGGTGGCTTCAATAGAAGCCTGTGCGATAACTGGCTAAAATGTTGATGAATTACTAACGACCAAATTTATATGAGCTTGAAATTAACTTCCATTATAACTGGGCCACTATCCATTTTTATCTGTTATATTGCAATAGTGTCTCCTTAATTAATATAAAAATGGCAACTTGACGTGAAACAATTTCATAGTATAATCACAAACTAGATGGGATCGCCTTAGCAATCAGATACCGTATCTAAGAAATTTATATTAGAGCTCAGAAACATGTCAATTCCTTGGGCAGTAGCAATACCTCATTTAAAGATGTTGCTCTTGGTAACTTAGTAGCCTGACAACAGGCCTACTAAGTTGTACTTCTAGGAAAATGTTAAAGTTAAAATGATAATGTATGGTGTATAGCACAGGCAACACTACCCAATATTCCATGATGGTCTATGTGAGAAAGGAATCTGAAAAAGAATGGATGTGTGTACATGTATAACTGAATCACTTTGTTGCATAGTAGAAATTATCACAACATTGTAAATCAACTATACTTCAATAAGACTTTAAAAACGATAGTGTACATTGGCTTTTATTTTAGGCTTCCAGAAAGATATTTTACAAAAGAGTTAAGTCCAAGGAAGAATCATGCAGTTTACAAAATGAAGTAAAAGCAAACAAAGAGTCCTACTATTTGGAGATCCTCAAAAGTTTGGGAAAATTCTGGCTGCTTTTGGATTTATAACAAATTAGAACAACAGATTTGAGCAACAGATACTCAGGAAATCGAAATCACAAAGCCTTGTGCAAAGCTCAGATTAAGAGTTTTTCTAACCTAGATAAGCCTATTATTTCAGATAACCTCCAGGTGTTCAAAAGTGTTCAGCCTGGGGGCAGGGTGGTGTTTACGGAAACTAGGATGAGAATTACAAAGTAATTAATGTTAGACGTTTTTAGGTGGATTCTGTACATAAAATGGACAGGAAGCAAACATATTTAAATCTCATTAAGTCTTTGAAGAATTATCTTGTCAATTGATCAAAGCCAACTAAAATATGCATTACTTATTTTAATCTCAAATCAACACTGGATCTCCAAATCTGAACCAGTAAGGTATCGACCCTAAAAACTGGCAGCCCCCCAAAACAATACATGTTAGCAGCTACTTCATATATGTATATGGATAATAATGGAAACAGAACAGGCCACAGGGTGGCTTTAGAAGGCATTGGAGAATAGTGTACTGGTGAGGTACTCTCAGAAAGCAGAATTAGGATCCTATTATGTCAGGCTTGAAAGATTTTCCATATTGGGCCCAGCAGAAATTTATTATTGCTATGATCCAGTGACAAATATGTATTTCTAGATCTTTTTTTTTTTTTTTTTGTAGTGGCAGTTTTAACTGCAATTAGCCTGTTTTTACTGCACACTGGGTGTGTGCTGATGAGGGTAAGGGGCAGATAAGTTCTCTTTATTATGCATATATTATCCTATCATAAAACACAACCTTCACATGAAAATGACTGTATCACCCAGAAATCCTGAACTTTGATTTAGATCTTTATACTAGAGTTGCATCACTTGAGAAAGTGGTGAGAGAAGCAAGGTAAAACAGACATCCTGTCACCAGAAAGCCAAACTGTAATAATCACTGACTAGTTGCTATGGCTGTATTGTATTTAATGTACTTTAACATCTGCTTTTTTTTTTTATCCTATTATGTGATTTTTGCATTGATAGTCATAATGTGAATTTTTCTGTCTTATACTATCTTTATCAGGATTAGGCATCAAGTACATTTGTTATAAGGAATACAATCTAGATGGTGTTAGTCTTCTAGGCTATGGAAACAAGTCAAGTAACGTAGAAATTATCTATTCTTTGTGGTTTAATAAATTTCTCTGAAAAATCTAGTGTTTTTTAATGAGGTTCTTTGTAATAACTGTCTGTAATTCTCTGGGAGAATTTGTTCTTATTATATCTGTATCTCTATTACTGTCTACTTAATAAATGGTAACTAAATTTCTTAGATAATATTTACTAAAAATTGAAATCTAACTTTTATTTATAAATTTTTATGGAAATTTTTAATTTTCTTTACCACTATCATTTTTAATCTATTTCTTCCTCTTACTTTCCTTTTATTTTGTATGTTTATATTATTTTCTATCCTTTTTCTTAATTGTTATTTTTTATTTTGTCAAATAATTTTTTCTCTATATATATATTTTTTTAATTTTATTGGAGTATAAGTTGATCTATAATGATGTATAAATTTCAGGTGTAAGCAAAGTGATTCAGTTCTCTTCCTATATAGATTATTATAGAATATTGAGCAGAATTCCCTGTGCCTACAATTTCCTTTCTTGGAATATGTTTGTCTGGCTTTGGTATCAGAGTAATGCTGGACTCATAAAATTTGGAAATGTTAATTCTGCTTCAGTTTTCTGGAAGACCCTGAAAAGGATTGGTATTGAGTCTTTAAGGGTATGATAGAATTCATCGGTGAAGACATCACGTACTGGCTTGTCTTTGTTGGGAAATTTTTATGACTGAGTCAATATTCTTATTATCAGTCTCTTCAGATTTTCAAGTTCCTTATGCTTTAGTCTTGGTAGTCGTTCTAGGAATTCATCTATTTTATCTAAGTTATACAATTTGTTGATATACAGTTGTTCGTAACACTCTCTCATAGTCATTTTTGTTTATATATAAATCAGTAATAATTTCCCCTCTTCATTTCTGATTTTAGTTATTTGCATCTTTTTTCTTAATTGGTTTAGCTTAGAGTTTGTCAATATAGTTGATATTTTTGTAGAATCAAATCTTTCATTGATTTTCTTTACTGTTTTTCTATTTTCTTTACTGTTTTTCTATTTTCTTTACTGTTGTTCAAGTCTCCCATTTCCACACTGATCTGTTGTTATATCTACTATTGAAACTAGGGTACTAACGTCGACCACTATTACTGCAGCACTGCGCACATCTCCCTTCAATTCTGGCAGTGTTTTCATATATTTAGGAGCACTGATATTTGAGGCATACACCGTTATAATTTTTATATCTTCTTAATGGACCAACCTTTTTATGCAATTGACCCTTTAACATACAATGTCCCTTTTTCTCTCTCAAAAGAGTCTTTAACTTAGTTTTTTTTTTTCCTGATAATAGTATAGTCACCCCTAATCTCATTTGGTTACTATTTGCATGGAATATCTTTTTTCATCCTTTCACTTTCATGGCTTAGATATAAACTGAGTCTAATGATTTCACAGAGGGGGATCAAGATGTCACAGTGGGAGAATGTAGAGCTTACCTACTCCCACAAACATATCTCATGGAATATGGAAAATACCTCATAGAACAAATCTCATGGAATATGAATAGGAGACTGGCAGAAGAATTCCTATACAACCAAAACTTCAAGAAAGATCTCCATGTAACTGAGTAAGATGGGGGGAGGAATAAATTTGGTTGGGGCCTGAGGCCCTGGGAGTAACTTTAAAAGAAGAGAAGGTTCACACAGACAAACTGTCACCTCAGGGAGCAAGCAGGTCATGCCATGATCTGGGCATCACAGTCCTAAGTAGGACCTAAGGTCCTATGTGGAAAATCGCTATGACAGACAAAAGGGGTTGAGAAGCCCAATCTCTAATTGTGAGAAGTGGGACAAAGTGAACACTCTGGTCCTGCTCATTCCACACCACACCCTGGTGTGAAATCTGGACCAACTAAGCTCTAGGAAAAATTTTGGTCTAGTTATGAAGAGACAGACCATGGAGGTCTGGTGTGTGATCTGGGTGCAGCCATAGTAGATACTGTAAGAGTGTTCACGGAGTGATGCCACAGGACTGTGCCACTATGAAATGCTGAATGTTGAGCAGATAGACCCTGGAAGAGGACCTAATATAGCTATACAGAGACAGCCCAGGAGACATGGGATGTGATTTGGACAGGGCAACAGCAGCTGCTGTCAGTGTGCTTGGGAGAGCACCCCAGTTCTGCCCACTAAACATCCCAGATTAGCACTAGATCTGGGATAGACAAGTCCTAGGAAAAGACTGGTAGAGAGGCAACCCAAATCTCTGGTGGCACTATAGCCACCTCAATTCCTGTAGACACAATGTCCCAACCCTGAGCCCTAGCCTTTTCCACACCACAGGCTTGCACTAGATCTGAGATGAACAAAACAGAGAAAGGGCTGTGATCTTTGGCTGCTCCTGGGCAGAACCATGGACACCTACACAGACCGTGTATGTATCGCCTGTGACTCCACAGGACTCAATTGCCTCACCAATCACTTTCTTTGTGGCAGGGTATGCATTCAAGGGCAAGGGAGCCTGGTAGAACCCAACCCTCATGGATTCTACTCCAAAACCTGGTGAATAGATGCCACCCCTGACAAGGTAGGAATGGTCATTGAACAGAGAAGAAGCCCCACCTCACACCTGGCACAGGATTCAGACACTCCAAAAACAACCACACCTATCAAGGGGATAATGGTCAGCATACCCAAGGAAAGACCAATGTGGTATCCTTACTGAAACTAGCCCCTGCACCAAAAACAATGGACACACACAGTCTATATAGGGATACTCCCACATAAAAATGCTTCAAGACCACAGCAGATAACTGCTTCTCCTAAATTCATAAAGACAGAGAAACTTAGGTAAAATGAAAAAGCAGATGAAGCATTCCCATTAAAATAACAAGAGAAATCTCCTGAGAGAACAAGTAATGGGAGCTCACCAGTCTCCTAGACACTGAGTTAGGAAAAGTAGTAATAAAAGATGTTAACTAAATTTAGAAAGACTATTGATAAAAATGCAGATTACAATAACAAGAACCTATAAAGATGAAATAATCAAAAATATATAACTCACAAGATAAAAATCAAACTAGGGAGGAGCAGATCAAGATGGTGGAGGAGTAAGACATCACGCTCAACTTCCCCCACAAACAAACCAAAAAAACATATCTACATGTAAAACGACTCAGAGAGAACATCTACTGAATGCTGGCAGAAGAATTTAAACCTCCAAAAAGGGCAAGAAACTCTTGACATAACTGGGTAGAACAAAAGAAACAGTGAGAGAGAAAAAGAATCAGGACGGGACTAGCATTCCTGAGAGGATGCTGTGAAGGAGAAAAGAAACCCACACCCTGGGAAGCCACCTAACTGACAGAAAGATGAGCCGAGATGGAAGGACCTCAAAGTCGCTGAAAAAAGCGCAGCAGCTGGACTGAGGAGGGCAAAGTAGAGTGAGAGCCACAAAGATCATCTGCACCACCAGCCTGGACACCACAACCTGAGACACTCGAGTGGGAGCTGAACACTGAGACTTAGGCTTTGGAGGTCAGTCCCTGGGAGAGGACTAGGGTTGGCTGTGTGGGGACAGCTAAGGGGCTAAGGAGTGGTGTGCCACTGGTGGGGGAGCGTTGTGCTACGAGCTAGGGAGTGGAACACCACGGCAGAGGGAATCCAGGAGAAGGTCTGGACCCAAAGGAGAAGCAAGGTGCCATTGTTGGGGAGGGTGAGAGGAGGAGAAACAGACCCCCATAGAAATCTCCTTGTGCATGGGCTCTCAGAGGGTAGGGTGCCTCTGGTGCAGGCTAAGGGTGGCAAGAAGCCACTCTCAGGCTACAGGTGGCCAGGAACCTCTTGTGTGGGCTAATGGCAGTGGGAGGCTAAGTGTGATATGGTGCCTCTTGCATGATCTACAGGTGGAAGGGATGGACAGTGACAGTTATCTTGGAGGCCAGAGGAAGCCGTGGCCTACACCACTGGGAGCCTGTGAGTGGAATCCACCTGCAGCCCCAGTCACCTCAGGGGACAGCAAAAAAAAAAAAAAAAAAAAAAAAAAAAAAAGAGGTGGCACTGCAACCAAGCACCACATGTTATTGGTCTCACCCCCCTGGGAACACACCCACCCTAGCTGCCACTGCCAAATGCTCTGGGCAGCGGCCAGACACTAGATCACTGTCCCTTCCCAAGATCTTAAAACTAGGAGCAGCTAGTGCAGCACCTCCTGAGGGGGTTAAGTTGGACAAGGTGCTTCTTGCATGATCTATAGATGGCAGGGGCAAACCACCACAGTTATCTCTGACTCCAGAGGAGGGTATGGCTTGCCACCACTAGGAGTTCGTGAACAGGCACGACTTGTGGCCCGAATTACCTCAAGGGTGCCAAAGAGGAGGGCATTGTGACCAAACACCACCTGTTGTTACTCTAGCACCCTGGTAAGCACACCAGCTCTGTTGCTGCCCCTGCTGAATGCTCTGGGCAGTGCCCACATGCTTGATCTCTGTCATTTCCCAGGATCCTGCAACTAGGAGCACCCTGTGCAGCACCTCCTGTGTGGGCTAAGTGAGACGGGGTGCTTGTTGCATGGTCTGCAGGTTGCGGGGGCAAAACACCACAGTTATCACTGACTCCAGAGGTGGGCATGGCCTGCTACCAGTAGGGGTCCCTAAATAGGCACCATTTGCAGCTTCAATCACCTCAGAGGAGGGCAATGCAATCAAACAATACCTGCTGTTCTCACTCCCCTGGGAACCCACACATCTTGCTGCTTCCTCTGCCAAATGCTCTAGGCACCTTGTAAATCTATGTAGGCTCATTACCACTTCCCAGGGCCCTGCAACTAGGAGTAGCCTGCACCACCTGCCTGCAGGTTGTTGCTACTCTCAAGAGCCCAGCAACAGGCACTGAGTACCAGCCCTACCCATTGCCTCCCTCTCCCTGGAAACACACTCAGCACCCTGGGGATAACAGCCTACTCACAGGAAAGAAAGAAACAGCAAATATTAAAACTCCCATACCAAAAATAAATAGTAACTCCCACAAAATACAAAAGGGCGATCTTGCATAGAAGCAGCCCTCCAAGACTATACTTTGGCTTTTCTAAACTCACAGAAAAAGAAAAAACATAAGCAGGATGAAGACGTTCAGGAACCATTGCCAGCTAAAAGAACAGGAGAATTCACCTGAAGCAGCAGACAAGAAAACAGACCTCTGCAGTCTGACAGACACTGAGTTCAAAAGAAGGCAGTGAAAATACTGAAGGAATTAAGGCAGAATAGCAAGGAATTAAGAGCAGATATGAGCAGTAATGCAGATTCCTTTAGAAATGAACTAGAAAATATAAGGAGGGAGTTCCTGTCGTGGCACAGTGGTTAACGAGTCCGACTAGGTACCATGAGGTTATGGGTTCGATGCCTGGCCTCACTCAGTGGGTTAAAGAGTCAGTGTTGCCAGGCTGTGGTGTATGCCAGTGGCTACAGCTCTGATTCGACCCCTAGCCTGGGAACCTCCATATGCCATGAGTGTGGCCCTAAAAAAGCAAAAAATTAAAAACAAAAAAAAACTAAAAAAATAAAACTAAAAAAAAAAGAAAATATAAGGAGGACCATAGAAAAATTATAAAATTCATTTGCAGTGACGCAAACTGAGCTAAAGGCACTAAAGAGCAGAATGAATAATGCAGAGGAACAAATCAGTGACTTGGATGATAGAATAATGGAAATCACACAATCAGGACAGCAGACAGAAAACCAAAGGAAAAAAAAAACATTAAAGCAATATAAGAGATCTATGTGATAATATAAAGTGGGCCAATCTATACATAATAGGAATTTCAGAAGGAAAAGAAAAAGAAAAGGAGACTGAAAATGTATTTGAAGAAACTAAGGCTGAAAACTTTCCAAATCTAAAGGATACTGATATCAAGAAACAGGAAGCACAGAGGGCCCCAAACAAGCTCAACCCAAAGAGGCCCACACCAAGAAATATTACAATAAAAATGGCAAAAGTTAAAGAGAAGATTCTAAAGGCAGCGAGAGAAAAGCAAAGCATTAATTATAAGGGAACCTCCACAAGGCTATCAGCTGATTTCTCTACAGTAATGCTACAGGCCAGAAGGGAGTGGCAAGATATATTTAAAGTTCTTAAAGGAAAAAAAATTGCAACCTAGAATACTCTATCCAGAAAGAACATCATTTAAAATAGAAGGGGAAGTAGGAGTTCCCGTCGTGGCGCAGTGGTTAACGAATCCGACTAGGAACCATGAGGTTGAGGGTTCGATCCCTGCCCTTGCTCAGTGGGTCAAGGTTCCAGCATTGCCGTGAGCTGTGGTGTAGGTCGCAGACGTGGCTCGGATCCTGCATTGCTGTGGCTCTGGTGTAGGCTGGCAGCTACAGCTCCGATTCGACCCCTAGCCCGGGAACCTCCATATGCCGCAGGAGCAGCCCAAGAAATGGCAAAAAGACAAAGAAAATAAATAAATAATAAAATAGAAGGGGAAGTAAAGAATTTCTCCAACAAACAAAAGTTAAAAAAGTACAGTAATACTAAACCCATTCTAAAAGAAATACTGAAAGGGCCTCTCTAAATAAAAAAAAGAAATAGGATGGAGGAAACCACAATTGGAAAGCAATCACTTAAATAAACCAGCATACAGATCTAAAGGGAAAAAACAAAGAAACAAAAAACCCAAAACTACTGTAAAAGTCATGATAAACACAAGGAACAGCAAAAGTTCAAATATGAAGATGTTAAAACAAAAGACTTCAAAATCATAGAATGTGGAGAAGGAAAGTAAGAAAATATACTTTTTTAAAATTTTAATAATGTTTTTAAGCCTATATGACTATCAGGCTAAAGCAAGCGGATACAGGAAGGGGTTAACATACATAAAAACAGGGTAATCATAAATCAAAACCAAACAACATTCACAAAAACTAAGAAATATTCAAGCATAAAATAAATGAAAATCATCCAACCAAAAATAGAAAGAAAGGAGAAACATAGAATAAACTGGAAAACAAGGTTTAAAATGGCAATAAATACATATATATCATGACAAGGGCTTAATCTCTAGAATATATAAACAACTTATACAACCCAACAGCAAAAACGCCAATCAATCAATGGAAAAATGGGCAAAAGACCTGAATAGACATTTCTCCAAAGAGATATACAGATGGCCAACAAACACATGAAAAAATGCTCAACATCGCTGGTTATAAGAGAAATGCAAATCAAAACTACCATGAGATATCACCTCACACCAGTCAGAATGGCCATCATTAATAAATCCACAAATAACAAGTGCTGGAGGGGCTGTGGAGAAAAGGGAACCCTCCTGCACTGTTGGTGGGAATGTCAACTGGTACAGCCACTATGGAGAACAGTTTGGAGATACCTTAGAAATCTATACATAGAACTTCCATATGACCCTGCAATCCCCCTCTTGGGCATCTATCCGGACAAAACTCTACTTAAAAGAGACACGTGCACCCGCATGTTCATTGCAGCACTATTCACAATAGCCAGGACGTGGAAATAACCCAAATGTCCATCGACAGATGATTGGATTTGGAAGAGGTGGTATATATACACAATGGAATACTACTCAGCCATAAAAAAGAATGACATAATGCCATTTGCAGCAACAGGGATGGAGCTAGAGAATCTCATACTGAGTGAAATGAGCCAGACAAAGACAAATACCATACGACATCACTTATAACTGGAATCTAATATCTAGCACAAATGAACATCTCCTCAGAAAAGAAAATCATGGACTTGGAGAAGAGACTTGTGGCTGCCTGATGGGAGGGGGAGGGAGTGGGAGGGATTGGGAGCTTGGGCTTATCAGACACAACTTAGAATAGATTTACAAGGAGATCCTGCTGAATAGCATTGAGAACTTTGTCTAGATACTCATGTTGCAACAGAAGAAAGGCTGGGGGAAAAATGTAAATGTAATGTATACATGTAAGGATAACCTGACCCCCTTGCTGTACAGTGGGAAAATAAAAAATAAATAAATAAAAAATAAATAAAAATTTAATTTATGGAGAATAAAAGAGGAAATAAAAGAGAAAAATTTAAAAAAATAATATCAATAATTACCTTAAATGTCAGTGGACTGAATGCTCCAATCAAAAGACACAGTGTGGTGATTGGATAAAAAAATAAAAAGCTAAAATCTGCTGTCTACAAGAGACTCCTTAGGCAAAGCACATACAGATTGAAAGTGGGGGGATGGGAAAAGATATTTCATGCCAATGGACAAGACAGGAAAGCAGGAGTTGCAATACTCATATCACACAATATAGACTTTAAAATGAAGGATATAAAGAAAGACAAAGAAGGACACTACTTACTGGTAAAATCATCCATCCAAGATGTCAATATATATGCCCCTAATATAGGAGCACCCAGATACCTATGGCAAATACTAACAGACATAAAAGGAGAAACTTATGGGAATAAAATCATAGTAGGAGACTTCAACACCCCACTCACATCAATGGACAGATCCTCTAGGCAGAAAATCAAGAAGGCAACAAAGATCTTAAACGACACAATAGAAAAGTTAGATTTAATTGACATTTTCAGGACATTACATAAAAAAATCAGAATATACATTCTTCTCAAGTTCACATGGAACATTCTCAAGAACTGATCACATACTGGGGCACAAAGCTAACCTCAACAAATTTAAGAATACAGAAATCATTATTCAAGGTTCTTCTCTGACCACAATGTCATAAAACTAAAAATCTACCTCAGGAAAAGAAATGAGAAAAAAACAACCATATGGAGACTAAACAACAAGCTAGTAAAAAACCAATGGGTCAATGAGGAAATCAAGAAGGAAATTAAAAAATACCTCGAGACAACTGATAATGAAGACATATCCACTCAAAATCTACTGGATGCCCAAAAGCAGTGCTCAGAGGGAAATTCATAGCAATACAGGCCATCCTCAAAAAAGAAGAAAAATCTCAAATTAACAATTTAACCCAACACCTAAATGAATTTGAAAAAGAACAACAAACAAAACCTAAAGTTAGCAGAAGGAAGGAAATCATAAAGATCAAAAGGAAATCAGTAAAATAGAGATTAAAAAAAACAATTGAAGAAATCAATAAAACCAAGAGCTGGTTCTCTGAAAAGGTAAACAAAATTGAAAAACCTCTAGATAGACTCACGAAGAAGAGGAGAGAAAAAACCCAAAGAAACAAAATAAGAAATGAAAAAGGAGAACTCACAACAGATACTACAGAAATACAAAAAAACCATGAGAGAATACTATGAGCAATTGTATGCCAACAAATTTGACAATCTGGAAGAAATGGACAACTTTCTAGAGTCTTACAGCCTGCCAAAACTGAGTCAAGAAGAAATAGATCAACTGAACAGACTGATCACTAGAAATGAAATTGAGTATGTCATAAAAACATTCCCTAAAATAAAAGGCCAAGACCAGATGGCTTCAAAGGCAAATTCTACCAAACATTCAAAGATGAACTTATACCCTTTCTCCTTAAACTTTTGCAAAAGGTTGAAGAAGGAACACTCCCAAAGTCATTCTATGATGCCACAATCACCCTAATTCCAAAACCAGACAAAGATACCACCAGAAAAGAAAACTATAGGCCAATATCTTTGATGAATATAGATGCGAAAATTCTCAACAAAATTTTAGCCACAACACATAAAAAAAGATCATACACCACAACCAGGTGGGATTAATCCCAGGTGCACAAGGATGGTTTAAAATATGCAATTCAATCAATGTCATACACCACAGTAACAAATTAAAAGTCAAAAACCACATGATCATCTCAATAGATGCAGAGAAAGCATTTGACAAAGTCTAACATCCTTTCATGATCAAAACTCTTACCAAAGTGGGTATATAGGGAATATTCCTTAACATAATCAAAGCTATTTATGAAAAACCCACAGCAAATATAATATCAATGGAGAAAAGCTGAAAGCCCTTCCACTAAAATCTGGAATAAGACAAAGATGTCCACTTTCACCACTGTTATTCAACATAGTACTGGAAGTCCTAGCCACAACAATCAGACAAACAAAAGAAATAAAAGGCATCCAAATAGGAAGAGAAGAGGTAAAACTGTCAATGTATGAAGATGACATGATACGATATATAGAAAACCCTAAGGACTCAACCCAAAAATGACTTGAACTGATCAACAAATTCAGCAAAATAGCAGGACATAAGTTTAACATTCAGAAATCAGTCAAATTTCTGTATACTAACAAGGAAACATTAGAAAAGGAGTACAGAAATACAATACCTTTTAAAATCACACCCAAAAGATCAAATACCTGGGAATATACCTGACCAAGGAAGTAAAGGACTTATATGCTGAGAACTATAAAACATTAATCAAGGAAATTAAAGAAGATGTCAAGAAATGGAAAGATATTCCATGCTCTGGGTTGGAAAAATTAATATTGTAAAAATGGCCTTACTACCCAAAGCAATATACAGATTCAAAGTAATCTCTATCAAATTACCCTTGACATTTTTCACAGAACTAGAACAAACAATCCAAAAATGTATATGGAACCACAAAACACCCAGAATTGCCAAAGCAATCCTGAGGAACAAAAACCAAGCAGGAGGCAGAACTCTTCCAGACTTCAGGCAATATTACAAAGCCACAGTCATCAAGACAGTGTGGTACAGGTACTAAAACAGACATACAGACCAATGGAACAGAAAAGAGAACCCAGAAATAAACTCAAACACCTATGGCCAATTAATCTTTGACAAAGGAGGCAAGAACATAAAATGGGAAAAAGACAGTCTATTCAGCAAGCAGTGCTGGGAAACCTGGACAGCTGCATGCAAAGCAATGAAACTAGAACACACCCTCACACCATGCACAAAAATAAACTCAAAATGGCTGTAAGACTTAAATATAAGGCAAGACACCATCAAACTCCTGGAAGAGAACATAGGCAAAACATTCTCTGACATCAACCTTACAAGTGTTTTCTCAGGTCAGTCTCCCAAAGCAACAGAAATAAGAGCAAAAATAAACCAATGGGACCTAATTAAACTGAAAAGCTTTTATATAGCAAAGGAAACCAAAAAGAAAGCAAAAAGACAACTTACAGAATGGGAGAAAATAGTGTCAAATGATAGAACTGATAAGGGCTTCATCTGTAAAATATACAAGCAACTTATACAACTCAACAGCAAAAAAGCCAACATCTCAATTGGAAAATGGGCAAAAGACCTGAACAGACATTTTTCCAAGGATATTGTACAGATGGCCAATGAGCATATGAAAAAATGCTCAACATCCCTGATTATTAGAGAAATGCAAATCAAAACTACCATGAGATACCATCTCACACCAGTCAGAATGGCCATTATTAATAAGTCCACAAATAACAAATGCTGCTGTGGGTATAGAGAAAAGGGAACCCTCCTGCACTATTGGTGGGAATGGAAGCTGGTACAACCACTATGGAGAACAGTATGGAGGTAGTTTAGAAATATATACATAGAACTACCATATGACCCAGCAATCCCACTCTTGGGCATATATCAGGACATAAGTTTCCTTAAAAAAGATACATGCACCCACATGTTCATTGCAGTACTATTCACAATAGATAAGATATGGAAACAACCTAAATGTCCATTGACAGATGACTGCATTAGGATGATGTGGCTTATATACACAATAGACTACTACTCAGCCATAATAAAGAATGAAACAATGCCAATTTGCAGCAACACGGATGGAACTAGAGACTCTCATTCTGAGTGAAGTTAAGTCAGAAAGAGAAAGACAAATACCATATGATATCGCTTATATCTGAAATGTAATATAAGGCACAAATGAACCTTTCTACAGAAAAGAAAATCATGGACATTGAGAATAGACTTGTGGATGCTGGGGGGGGAGGGAGAGAGAGTGGAGTGGTTGGGGAGCTTGGGGTTAATAGATACAAACTATTGCCTTTGGAATGGATTAGAAATGAGATCCTGCTGTGTAGCACTGGAAACTATGTTTAGTCACTTATGATGGAGCATGATAATGTGCGAAAATAAAATGTGTACATGTGTGTATAACTTGGTAACCACACTGTAATGTAGAAAAAAAAATTGTATTGGGGAAATAGCTATTAAAAAAATAAATACCAAACAAAACAAAACAAATAAGTAGATATAGTATTGGGTTACATTCTTAAAAACCACTATAACCACAAATCAAAAACCTACAATAGATTCACATAAATCAAAAGGAAAGGAAAACAAGCATACTACAAAAGAAAATCATCAAACCACAAAAGGAAAAACAAATAAGTAATGAACAAAGAACTAAAATAACAACTGGGAAATAAGAAATAAACAGCAGTAAGTACGTAACTATCAATACCTACTTTAAATATCAATGAACTAAATGCTCTGATCAAAGACATAGAGTGGCAGATTGGAATAAAAAGCAATCTTTTAATATGCCACCTAAAAGAGACACAAGTCAAGGTGAAAGACACACACATAATGAAAGTGATAGGATGGAAAAGATAGTTCATGTAAATAGAAATGAAAGCAGGGGTAGCAATATTCATATCAGACAAAATAGACTTTAAAACAAAGACCATAAAAAAGACAAAGAATGGTATTATACACTGATAAAAAGGATCAATACAAGAAGAGAATATTACACTCATTAACATACAACCAATATAAAAGTACCTAAATATATATAAAAAAATACAGACACAGATGGAGAAATTGACAATAATACAATAATAGTAGAAGACTTTAATAACCCACTGACATCAATGGGCAGATCATAGGCAGAAAAGGAATTCAGCAACTGAGGTCTTAAATGGCACAATCAATCAGTTGGATTTAAATGAAATCTATAGGATATTGCCTCAAAAAACAAACAAAAAAACCCCAAAACCCAGAATACGCATTACTTTCAAGCATGCATGGAATATTCTTTAGGATAGATCACATACTAGGTCACCAATAAGCCTCAACAAATTCAAGATACAGAAATTCTTTCGAACATCTTTTCTGACAACAAAGGTATGAAACTAAAAATAAACCATAGAAAGAAAAATGGGAAAAAAACGAACACTTGGAGACCAAACAACATGCTACAAAAACCCAGTGGGTCAATGGTAAAATAAAAGGAGAAATCAGAAAATAACTTGAGCAAATAAAATGAAAAGACAACCTTACAAAAACAAAAGGGAAATACAAAGATATCAGGCTATTCTCAAGAAACAAGAAAAATCTCAAATATACAACCTAACCTACCACCTGAAAGAATTAGAAAGAAAGAACAAGCAAAACTCAACATCAGTAGAAAGAAGGAAATAATAAATATCAGAGAGTAAAAAAAAGAGGTCCAAAAAAAAAAAGAAAAAAGAAAAAAGTCATAAAACAAAAGCTTTTTTTTTTTAAAGATAAGTGCATATCAAAACCACAATGGAGTATCACCACACACTTGTCAGAATGGCTATCAACAAAAAATCTAAAGATGTGGATAAAAATGAACCTTTGTCCACCATTAGTGCAGCCATTATGAAAAATAGTATGAAAGTTCCTCAAAAAACTAAAAATAGAGCTACCTTATGATCCAGCAATCCTGCTTCTGAGTATATATCCATTTAAAAAACAAAACTCTAATTTGACAAAAATGCATGCACCCCAATATTGATAGTCACATTACTTATAATAGCCAAAGCATGGAACCAGCCCATCAAGATGTGACACACACACACATACTATGTAATCTTACTCAGCCATA
The DNA here is from genome assembly GCF_016906955.1 of Phacochoerus africanus. Classification (NCBI taxonomy): domain Eukaryota; kingdom Metazoa; phylum Chordata; class Mammalia; order Artiodactyla; family Suidae; genus Phacochoerus; species Phacochoerus africanus. Next base: position 35,714,953 of record NC_062553.1, read on the forward strand.
AAAAGAATGAAATCTTTCCATTTGCAGCAACATGGATGGACCTACGAATATTATGCTTTGTGATGTCAGAGAAAGACAGATCCTATATATTACTTATATATGGAATCTAAAATATAATACAAATGAATCTATATACAAAGCAGAAAAAGACTCACAGACATTGAAAACAAACTTATGGCTAGCAAAGTGTGTGTGTGTGGGGGGGGTCAGATTAGCAGTATGGGATTAACAGATCCAAATTCCTATACATAAAATATATAAAAAGGATTTATTGCATAGCAAAGGGAATTATAATACATTGTAATAATACATAACTGAATATAGTCTGAAAAAAAAACCTGAATCACTACACTGTAAACCTGAAAGTAACACAATATTTTAAGTCAACTTACACATCAATTAAAAACAAGAAAAATAATAGAAAATGCATCTCTTGTAGGCATAATATAGTTGTAACCTGTTTGTTTGTTTCCCATTATGCCAATCATGTCTTTAGTTTGGGGAGTTTAATCCATTGTTATTTAAAGTAATTACTGAGAGACTAAGATGCTATTGCCATTTCATAATTTATTTTGTCTATTTCCTATAGGTTTGTATTTTTTTTGTCCCTTATTTCCTACATTTATGTTTCCTTTGTGTTAATTTTTTTATAGTGACATGTTTCAATTCTCTCCTAAGTTTTGATGCTCCCTGGTAGTCTAATGATTAGGAGTTGGAGCTCTCTCATCTCATTTTCAATTGTGTATATCCTACAGATATTTTATTCTAGCTACCATTGGAATTACATATAACATTAAAGATATAACTATTTCTTTTAAACTAATATTACCAACCTTCAGTCACAACTTACATTATTATATTAGATGTGTATAACTTGCATCTGTAAGTAGAACAGATTTATAATTATTTTATACACTTGTATTTTAAATTCTGTGGGAAAATTAAAAGGAGAGTTGTAAATCAAAATTACCTTTTTATTTTCTGATTATTTTTTGTTATAGTTGACTTACAGTGTTCTGTCAATTTCTACTATACAGCAAAGTGACCCAGTCATACATATATATAACAAATCAAAAGTAAAATACTGAATTTTTTATTTATCCATTTATGGACCTTTGCTAAAGAAATTTATATTTTTATATAACTTTGAGTTGTGGTCTAGCATTCTTTTATTTCAACTTAAAGAACTTCTGATAACGTTTACTGTAGGTCTAAGTGGTAATGAATGTCTTCAGTTTTCATTTACCTGAGAATGTCTTAATATACCTCTCATTTTTGAAGAGCAGTTTTACTAGACATTGACTTCTCATTTGCCAATTTTGTTCATTTACATTCAGCATTTTATACATATCACTCCACTGCTTTCTGAATTCCAGGGTTTTCTGCTGAAAACCTTTATATTTTCCCTTGATCCTTTCAAGATTCCTCATTGTCTTTGGTGTTTGACAGTTTGATTAGTATGTCTTGTTGTGGATCTCCCTTTTTATAATACTTCTAAGTTCACTGTACTTCTTGTATTTGCATATCTACAACTTTCCTCAAATTTGATTAGTTTTTGGCAATTATTTCTTCAAGTACTATCACCCTTTCTCTTTCCTTTCTGGGATTTCCAACTTGCACATATTGGTTAACTTGATGGTGTCCGATAAGTATCTTAGGCTCTGTTTACTTTTTCTCTTTATATTTTCTGTTCTTCAGACTCAATAATTTCAAATGACTTATCTTCAAGTTTGCTTATTCTTCCTTCTGCCTATTTGAGTCTGCTATTTGTTTTATGTATCTGGGTGCTCCTATATTAGGGGCATAAATATTGATGATTGCAATATCCTCTTCTTGAATGGATCCTTTTATCATTAAATAGTGTCCTTCTTTTTCTGTCTTTATGGCTTTTAAGTCTATTTTGTCTGATATGAGTATTGCAACTCCTGCTTTCCTGTCTTGTCAAATGGCATTAAATACATCCACTTATTTTCCATCTATACGTGTCCTCTGCCCTAAGGTTAGTCTATTGTAGACAGCATACTGTAGGCTTCTGGGTTTTTTTTTTTTTATTATTATTATCCAATCTGCCACTCTGTGTCTTTTGATTTGGGAAAAATTAATATCATAAAAATGGCCATACTACCCAAATAAATCTACAGATTCAATGCAATCCCTATCAACTTACCCATGACATTTTTCACAGAACTAGAACAAACAATCCAAAAATTTATATGGAACCATAACACTGAATTGCCAAAGCAAACCTGAGGACCAAATCCCAAGCAGGAGGCATAGCTCTTCCAGACTTCAGGCAATATTATAAAGCAGGAATAATCAAGACAGTGTGGTACTGGTACCAAAACTGACCTACAGAGCAATGAACAGAATAGAGAACCCAGAAATAAACCGAGACACCTACGGTCAATTATCTTTAACAAAGGAGGCAAGAATATAAAATGGGAAAAAGACAGTCTTTTCAGCAAATGGTGCTGGTAAAACTGTACAGCCACATGTAAATCAATGAAACTGGAACACATCCTCACACCATGCACAAAAATAATCTCAAAATGGCTTAAAGACTTAAATGTAAAACAAGAAAACATCAAACTCCTAGAAGAGAACATAGGCAAAACAATCTCTGACATCAACCATACAAATGTTTTCTTAGATCTCCCAAGCCAACAGAAATAAAAGCAAATATAAACCAATGAGGCCTGATCAAACTGACAAGTTTTTGCACAGTGAAAGAAACCACAAAAAAACCCACAAAGACAACTTACAGAATGGGAGAAAATAGTTTCAAACCATTCAACTGGCCAGGGCTTCATCTGTAAAATATATAAACAACTTTTACAACTCAACAGCAAAAAAACCACAACCAAACTAAAAAATAGGCAGAAGACCCGAATAGACATTTCTCCAAAGAGCATATACAGATGGCCAGAAGGTACATGAAAAAAGGCTCAACATCACTGATTTTTAGAGAAATGCAAATCACAACAACTACTATGAGGTACCACCTCACACCAGTCAGAATGGCCATCATTAATAAGTCCACAAATAACAAATGCTGGAGAGCGTGTAGAGAAAAGGGAACCCTCTTGTACTGCTGGTGGGACTGTAAATTGGCACAACCACAATGGAAAACAGTATGTAGGTACCTCAGAAAATTAAATATAGAACTACCATATGACTCAGCAATCCCACTTTTGGGCATATATCCTGAGAAAACTTTCCTTGAAATAGACACATGCACCCACATGTTCACTGCAGCACTGTTCACAGTAGTCAAGCCATGGAAACAACCTAAATGTCCATCAACAGATGTTTGGATTAAGAAGATGTGGTATATATACACAGTGGAATACTACTCAGCCATAAAAAAGAACAACAAATTCCATGTGCAGCAACATGGATGGAACTAGAGACTCTCATACTAAATGAAGTCAGAAAGACAAATACCATATGATATCACTTATATCTAGAATCTAATATAAAGCAAAAATGAACCTTTCCACAGAAAATAAATGCCCATGGACTTGGAGAACAGACTTGTGGTTGCCAAGTGGGAGGGGGAGAAAGCAGAATGGACTAGGAGTTTGGGGTTAGTAGATGCAAACTATTTCATTTGAAGTGGATCAGCAATTAGATCCTGCTATATAGCACAAGAAACTATATCTAGCCACTTGTGATGGAACATGATAGATAATATGAGACATATATATGACACACACACATATATATGACTGAGTCACTTTGCTGTACAGTAGAAAATTAACACTGTAAAACAATTACAGTGGAAAAAATAAAAATCATTAAAAATAGGTTTGCTTATTCTGGACATTTAAATGGAAAAATCAACTATGTTGTCTTTTACAACTGGCTTCTTTCAGTTGTACATTGTTTTCAAGTTTAATTCATGTTTCCTGTTGTTCAGCTTATTTATGAGCCATTTATACTCTGAGTTGTTGACTTTCTGATTCATAGTGTTCCTTCATTTTTGCCAATGCTTACATGTTATCTAATTTATATTAGAGTGTTATAATTTTCTTCTGCTTCATAATTATTGTTGGTGTGTACATGCATCTGCTGAGAGGTTTTGACAGTCACTTCCTTCTTGTAGCAGATCCGACGTGGATGGTATGTGACTATTTATGTGTATTTTTAAAGTACCTTTTATTGCTCTGAAACATTAATTATAGTTAATTATATATAGATGACACTGAGTAGTGTGAATGGCTTGCCAAGACTCTTAGTTTAAGCTTACCATATTCTGATAGCGCAGTTCAGTTTCTTTACTGATTGCTGCCTTTTTCCCATATTTGTGTTTGGGATAGAAGAAATGTAGAATTTTTTCTGATTCTGTGATATTTTTTGTTTTGGAAGGTTCCACATTTTTCACTGCTATTTTCCTCCCTTTATATTTTTACTATCAAACTTCCAATAATGCCTCCTCTTCACGTGGCCACTATCATTCCCCAAGGTGAGGCTTTTCCACCTTTTTACCTCCAACTCCCCACACGTTCCAATTTTTCCTTCTGGTTCCTTAAGAGTAATTGTTCTGATCCTCAGGCATCTGTCACGTTCCAATTTTTCTGTCACTCATGGCCAGACTTTCCTCTTCAAGGATGATGTTATCCGTATTTCCTACTGTTAGGACTCTGTTGCTCAATCTATTTTACAGATAATCTTCCTGTTCTTTCCACTTAGTAAAAGGTTACAGAATATGCTGCAATGATTTTGAATGTTTCCCCCCATATGTAAGTTGGACTTTTAGCAAACTGTATCTCTTAATTATGTTCTAGGAATACAGTATATTTAGCTTTGTTTATGTGGAGGTTGTGTGGAACACTTTATAATTTAGCACACAATCATTATTCTATGTGGTATTTTAAGATAGAACATTTTCCCTCAACTGTTTTGCAAATCTAGCAGATTCATTGTGGTAAACTAATTGATCTTACAAATAGTAGTTTCATGTAATTCTTCATGTCATTACCCGAGCATTTGACTGATTTTACTTTGACTGATTTTACTTTTTTGTACAAAAAACACTGCAAATTTGGGCTAAGTTTTTGAGGTAGAGATTACCAATGCTCATCATTTTATCTATTTTTTTCTTATACAAAAGAGACTGCACATATAATATTTCTTTTAATTAGGTAAGGTCATGTGAGTATTTCTCATCATTAAAATATGAATGGGAGAAATGTGTCATTTCTAGGCTAAGCCAGAAAAAAAATCATTAGAGTTCTATTCTCTCACTCTTCCCCTGGCAGAACAATAACGAATAAGGTTTTACTTTAAAAGAGTTGAGTCACAAGATGGAAATGATTTAAATTTTTGAGCTTCCACATGGGAGACATATTTTGTTAAGAAATATCTGAAACTGCACTCAAATCAGAATGATCAAGGAATACACTTTTGCTTTGTCTAGTCACTAGATTTGGGGGGATATTTGGTACTACAGCATAGGCCTAGGCTATTCTGGCATATGTAGTTTAGAGGTTGAAACAACTTCCCCAGAGCAAGAACAGGAATATAGGCTTCCATGCTTAACAGAAAGAAAATAACTAACGATATAACTCAAATAGTTATTAGTGAAGTTCTTTGGTGGAAAAAAAAGGGAAGTCCACATACATAATGCAGTTAAGAAACTGAAAGCTTCATGTATCCTTCTGGAAGTCATATTTTGCATATATAAATTTTCAAATAAAATGATTACTATTTAAAGTAGAAATCACTATTTATTTAGTATCTTAAATGAATGAACAGCCAGCCACATTTGTGAGCAATACTTCATAAGACCTTTGCAGATCTCCAAATCTGTGAAAATCACTAATATAAATCCCCTCAAATATTATATTAACAATTATATTATGCTTAAAAAAGCAAGGTAGAAAATATTACTATCACTTTGATTTTAATTATTTTGATATTTATTTTTCTTATAAATATTCTATCATTCAATGTATGATTGGTATAGTAATATTAATTTTGAACTAAACTGGCAAACCTAAAACTTGCAAAATAATTGTGATTTTTGCTGTATCTTGTGTGTTCACTACAAATAGAATGAATGTATATTTAGAAATAGATTTTCTTCCATTACTGAATGGTTTAATTCTAAATGAAATTTATTCTGCCTATGGCTCATCTCTTTGTGCTAGAATTCTGCCTTGGTAGGGAATATTTTCTCAGTTATGTATTCAACTGATGATTCCTTTCCTATTAACTTAACATTATGCAAAATAAAATGCTTCTTGAAATTCTTGAACCAAAATTGGTTTCTTCAAATGCTGTTCTGGTACCTTCAGTACCTGTGGTTACATAGAAGAATTTTTTTTGCAGGCTTCTGGCTTCATGCAAAATTATATTTGCATCCAGAATAATGTTTCCTATGTACACCTTCATACGACACATTCATGATCTTTTTAATACTCATAGATTATTCCCTTTTAAGCTATGAACAACTATGTACAACCTGGAACATTTTAAGAAAAGAACTTCTCTGTATTTCTATATAGAGTATATAAAGCTGAGTCACAACCAGATTTATCAAAACCTTCTATATTCTAGTTAAGAAGCTTTGCTTTCAGTTTCATTTTCATTTCTTGCAAGAAGAGCTGTCTTTCTTTTCTAGGTGATTCTCAGGAAAACAGACTATTAACTATTACTTTTTACTTTGAACCTAGGGTACTAGATATAGAATGAGTAAGTGAAATAAGCAAACCCATACTGAAATGTAGAATGGTGTGCAGATTTATTCATTAGATAAGTGAAACAATCCTGTATTAGGGCCTCAGGGGTTCTACAAAAAATTGCTAATGAATAAATCACATTACAAACATACATGAGCACGTGAACACACACGCATCCCAGAATTCTGTAGTCTTTGCTTAATACTAAAGCAGTTGTTTCTAATGTCCTCAAATACCAAGAATGTAGTATATTTGTGTTTAATGTATCTACGTTTGGTAGATTTCAAACTATTTTCATCCCTCTAGCAGAGAAGGGTAAACAGGTTGGCACTTGTTTCTGTTCCTTAACTCTGGGTCACACCACCAAAAGCTGGATTCTTTTTACCTATTTTACGTAATTGTTTTATATAAAGAGGGGATTCAAAATAATTACTTAAATATGGAACTTGTTTTATGGAAATGGCAAAGGTACTACCAGTTTTTAATCTGCGTTCCTTATCATTAAATGTTAATTTAAAAAGTAGACTATCTGACCCCCCAAATTTGATCACCAATGAGACAGTCACAGAATTCACAATCAGTTGAAGAATATTATTTTCTAATATTTTTCAAGGTTGTATTATGCCCCAAATAAAAGTTGCAATGTCTTTAAGGTTCTTAAAATGGAAATTAAATGTCAAAGTTTTTAACCATATATTTTACTCTAAACTCTTTTTATGATGAAAAACAAATACTGAAACTGTTATTTGTGGTCTAAAGTTTTCTTTCTTTTTTTTTTGTCTTTTTCTAGGGCTGCACCCATGGCACATGGAGGTTCCCAGGCTAGGGGTCTAATCAGAGTTGAAGCCACTGGCCTTCACCAGAGCCACAGAAGTGCCAGATCCAAGCCACATCTGCAACCTACACCACAGCTCACAGCAACGCTGGATGCTTAACGCACTGAGCGAGGCCAGGGATCAAACCCGCAACTTCATGGTTCCTAGTCAGATTCGTTGACCACTGAGCCACAACAGGAACTCTGTGGTCAAAAGTTTTCAAACAGACTTATTTAGGCTATTTTTTTTCCATCTGGTATCAGAAAATATGCTCTAAGGAATCAAATTAAACCTTTCTGGTGAGGCCACAAAATTTTTCCTCTTGTTCTGGGTAGTCAGTGAGCTGAGAACCCTATCATCCATAATGTCTCTTCTAAATTTAAATGCTAACAATCTCATTTGCCATGTACTACCATGAAAACATTTGTAAAAGTGCATGAGTTTATAAATTAGTGGATTCCTGAGTTTTTCATCATTCATCAGAAGACTTGTTCCTGAAATTTGAGGGTCATTATTTTATGGGCCATGCCCAGAGAATGTTGAAGTTCTCAGGCCAGGTATCAAATCCACATCATAGCAGCAACTCAAGTTGCTGTAGTGAAAAAAATGCCATATCCTTACCCTGCTGTACCACAAGGGAACTATTTGAAGGTTGGTTTTTTGGCAATATATTATTCTCTCAGATATAGGTTATAAATTTGCTTCTTGGCAAAGTCACTCTCTAGTCTAGACCACTGCTCCTCAAATATTAACTTGTGTTCGAACTATTTCAGGCAGGATCAAGATGGCAGAGGAGTAGGACATGACATTCACCTTCTTCCACAAACACATTAAAAAAAAATCTAAAAGTAGAATGATTAACAAAGTATGTCTACTGAATGCTGGCAAAACATCAGACTTCCAAAAACGGCAAGAAACCCTTCATTTAACTGGGTAGAACAAAAGGGGAAAAAAAGAGACAGAGAAGAAAAAAGAAAGAAATCAGGATGGGACCAGCACTCCTGAGAGGAAGCTATGAAAAAGGAAAGGAATCTGCAGGGAAACTGACAGACATCAGCCAAGAAGGAAGAAGGGAGAGCCTCAAAGCCTTGGAGAAAAGTGAAGTAACTGGTCTGAGGTCAAAGCAGAGAGCCACAAAAACCATCGGTACCAGTGTCCCTGGCTCCACAGCCTGAGACACTTTGGTAGGGGCTGGGTTCTGAGACTTTGGTTTCAAAGGTCAGTTCCAGGGAGAGGACTAGGTTTGCCTGTGTGGAAATAGCCTTGGGGCCCAGGGAGCAGTGTACCACAGCCCAGGGAGCAGAGGAGGAGGCCTGGGTTCCCCAGGAGAAGCAAGGTGCCATGATTCAGGAGGGGCTAGAAGAGAAGATGAGGGACACCACAGGAACTTCTCCAGGCTCTTGGGTGGCAAGGTGTCTCTTGTGTAGGCTCTAGGGATAGGTGCAAACCACTGTAACCATGTCAAACTCCTGAGGTGGACACAGCTAAGGGTCCCTTGAACAGGCACTGCCTGGAGCCACAGTCACCTCAAGGATCACTAAAGCAGAAGGCCCTGCAACCAAGGGCTGATTGATTCCTCCATCTCCCTGGGAATGCATACACTCCACCACCGCTGCTGCCAAAGGCTCTGGGCACCACCCCCACCTCCCTGAGGGTCACCACTGCCAAGGGCTCTGCAACCAGGAGCAGCCTGCCACCCCACCCTCCCACTTTCCCATGGGTCCACAACAGTGCCACAGGTCAGGTGGATACGTGCTGACTTCAGGCACCACCCACTGCTCCTCCCACATCCCTGGAAGCACATGCAGGACATATACCTTCACATCCCCTCTCAAAGTAATAGTGGCCTGCACATACTTAAGAAAGAGAAAGCATCCAAGCCACAAGCAGCCCTCACTGCAAAAAAAAATAGAAGTCCCCAGAAGCTACCCATACAAATAGCCTTTGAAGACTACAGTGGGTAGCTCTATTTGCTAAACTCATAGAGTAAGAAAAATATAAGCAAAATGAAGAAGCACAGGGCTATTCCCAGTTAAAAGAACAGGAGAATTCCCCTGTAGGAGCAAACAATGAAACAGACCTCTGTAGTCTAGCAGACAATGAATTCAAAAAGAAGGTAATGAAAATAATGAAGCAATTATGAATGGATATAAACAATAATGCAGATTACTGTAAAAAGGAACTAGAAACTATAAGGAGGAGAGAAAACATTAGAAAATTTCATTTGTACAGACAAAATCTAAGTTAAAGTCATTGAAAGCAGAGTGAATAATGCAGAGGAATGAATAAGTGACTTGGAAGATAGAATTATGGAAATCGAGCAATCAGGAGAGCAGAAAGAAAAGCAAATGAAAGCAAAATAAGACATCTATGAGGTAATATAAAGCAGGCCAATATGTGCATAATAGGGATTCCAGAAGGAGAAGAAAAATAAAAGGGACTGAAGATATATTTGAAAAAATTATGGCTGAATACTTTCCAAATTTAAAGAAGGAAACAGGTATCTAGATACTGGAAGCAGAGAGGGCCCCAAACGAGTTAAACCCAAACAGACCTACACCAAGACATGGTTTAATATAAAATGGCAAAAGTTAAAGATAAGAAAAGGATTCTAAAGACAGCAAGGGAAAAAGTAAGAGTTAATTATAAGGGGAGCCCAATAAGGCTAGTGGCTGATTTCTCTACAGAAACACTACAGGACAGAAGAGAGTGGCAAAATACATTCAAAGGTCTAGAAAAGAAAAATCTGCAACTTAGGTTACTCTATCTGACAAGATTATCATTTAAAATAGAAGGAGAAATAAATATCTCAGACAAACAATAACCAAAAGTATATGGAAACACTAAACCATTCTAAAAGAAATATTGAAAGGTCTCCTCTATTTAGGAAAGAATAAATAAGATAGGGGATGGATGAAATCCCAATTGGAAAGTAATCAATAAAGCCAGATACAGAGCAAAAACAAAACAAAACAAACAAAACAAAAAAAAAACTCTTGTGAAAGCAATGATAAACACAAGCAACAGCAAAAGGATAAACATGAAGATATAAAAAAAGGACATCAAGATCACAAAATATGGGGAAGGAAAAAAAGGAAATCCAGGTTTTTTGTTTTTTTTTTTTAGAATGTGTTTGAGCCTATATGACTGTCAGCCTAAAGCAAGCAGATATAGGAAGGGGTTAACATACTTAAAAAAATAAGGCAAACCACAAATCAAAATCAAACAATACCTTCACAAAGACTAAAAATTAGAGGAAACAAGCATAAGAGAAAAGGAAACCATCCAACCAAAAAAAGGAAAAAAATAAAGGAACAAAGGAGAAACATAGAATCAACTGGAAAATGAAGTTTAAAATGACAATAAATACATACTCATCAACAATTACCTTAAATGTCAATGGACTGAATGTTCCAATTAAAAGACACAGTGTGGCAGACTGGATTAAAAAAAAAAAAAAGGAACCTATGATGTTGTCTACAAGAGACCCACCTTAGTACATAGGACACATAAACTAAAAGTGAGGGGATGGAAAATGATACTTCATGCAAATGGAAATGAAAGAAAACAGCAGTCACAATATTCATAAAGGACAAAATACACTTTAAAACAAAGGTCATAAAGAAAGATAAGGAAGGACACTAATGATAAAAAGATTAATTCAAGAAAGGATATTACACGTGTCATTATACAGGCCTCTAATAGAGGAGTACCCAGATACCTACAATAATACTAACAGACACAAAAGGATCACTTAATGGGAATACAGTAACAGTAGAAAATTTTAACACCTCACTCATGTCAATGGACAGATCTTCTGAACAGAAAATCAGTAAGGCAATGGAAACACTAAATAACACAATAGACTTAACTAATATTTTCAGGACATTACATCCAAAAAAAAAAAAACCCCACAGAATATATATCACTTTCAAGTGCTCATGAAAGTAACACAAAAGTAACTTTAACAAATTTAAGAGTAGGGAAATTATTTCAAGCATCTTCTCTGACCACAATGGCATGAAACTAGAAATCAACCACAGGAAAAGAAATGAGAAAAAAACAACCATGTGGAGACTAAACAACATGCTGCTAAAAGGCCAATGGGTCAATGAGGGAATCAAAAGGAAATTTTAAAATATCTTGAGACAAAGGACAATGAAAACACAATCACACGAAATCTATGGAATGTCACAAAGACAGTTCTTAGAGGAAAATTAATAGCAATACAGCCTTTCCTCAAAAAAAAAAGAAAAATCTCAAATCAACAACCTAACTTACCACTTTAAGAGAATTAGAAAGGGAAGAACAGAAAAAACCTACAGTCAGAAGGAAGGAAATCATAAAGATCAGAGAGTAAATAATAAATAAAGAGATTAAAAAGAGGAAAAAACCAATAATACTAAGAGCTGATTCTTTGAAAGTGTAAGCAAAATTGACAAACCTCTGGCCAGACTCACTAAGAAGAAGAGAGAGAAAACATAAATATACAAAATAAGAAATGAAAAAGGAGGAATCTCCACTGATAATGCAGAATACAAAAAAAAAAAAAATAAGAGAATACTATGAACAATTATACGCCAACAAATTTTACAACCTAGAAAAAACTGTCAAATTTCTAGAAACATTCAGCCCATCAAAAAACAGAATCAAGAAGAAGCAAATCATTTGAACTGACCAATCATTAGAAATGAAATTGAATATGTAATAATAATAATAAAAAAAAAACCTCTCTACAAACAAAAGTCCGGGACGAGGTGGCTTCACAGGCAAATTTTACCAAACATACAAAGAACTCATACCCACTCTTTTTTAAAAGAAGTTTTTAAAGTATAGTTGATTTACAATGTTCTGTCAGTTTGTGCTATAGAGCAAAGTGATACAGTCTTTTTCTCATATTTTCTTCTATCATGATCTATTACAAGTGATTGGATACGGTGCCCTATGTTATATAGCAAGACCTCATTGCTTGTCCATCTAAATGTAATAGTTTTCATCTACTAATCCAAAACTCCCAGTTGATCCCACTCCCTCCCTCGCCCCCTTGGTAATCACAAGTCTGTTCTTAAACTTTTCCAAAAGATTGAAGAAGGAACATCCAAAGACATTTTATGAAGCCACCACCACCCTAATACCAAAATCAGACAAAGATATTACCAATGAAGGAAAATATAGGGCAATATCTTTGTGAATACAGATGCAAAAATTATCAACAAAATTTTAGCCAACTGAATCCAACAACACATAAAAAAAGATCATACACAACAACCAAATGGCATTCATTCCAAGTTCACAAAGACAGTTCAACATATGCAAATCAAACAACATTAACAAAAGTCAAAAACCACATGATCATCTAAACAGATGCAGGAATAGCTTTTGACAAAATTCAACGTTCATTCATGATAAACACTCTCACCAAAATGGGTATAAAGGGAACCTGTCTTAACATGATAAAAGCCATTTACAACAAACTCACAGCCAAGATAATACTTAACAGAGAAAAGCTGAAAGCCTTCCCACTAAAATCTGGAACAAGACACAAATAAAAGACACCACTTTTATTCAACATAGTTTTGGAAGTTTTGGAAGTCCTAGTCATAGTTTTGGAAGTCCTAGCAATGACAATCAGACAAACAAAAGAAATAAACGGTACCCAAATTGGAAGAGAAGTACAACTGTCACTACATGCAGATCACATGATACTATATATAGAAAACCTTAAGGACTCCAAACAAATACTACTTGATCAATAAATTTAGAAAAGTAGCAGGATGCAAGATTAAAATTAAGAAATCAGTTGCATTTCTGTATACTAACAATGAAATATTAGAAAAGGAGTATGTAAACCAGCTATAATGGAAAAAAATAAAAATTATATATATATATAAACTTTTAAAAATTGCACCAAAATAAATTAAATACCTAGGAATAAACCTAACCAAGGAAATGAAAGACTGATACACTGAGAACTATAAGGAATTTGGCAAGGAGATTAAAGTGGATTAAAAGAAATGGAAACACAGCCCATGCTTCTGGATTGGAAGAATTAATATTGTTAAAATAACCATACTACCCCCAAAATTGTAAAGATTAAATATCATCCCTATAAAATTATCCATGACATTTTTCACAGAACTAGAAGAATCAAAAAATTCATATGGGAAAGAGGACAAGATGGTGGAGGAGTAGGGGGACATGCTCGCCCTCTCCCACAAACACAACAAAAAAAAGCACATCTACAGAATAAATGACTCGCACAGAACAGCAACCAATCGCTGGCAGAAGAACCTAAACTCCAATAACAGCAAGAAGTTCGTGACATTACGGGACAGAACAGGAGAAAAGAGGAGAGTGAGAGAAGGTGAATCCGAGCGGGACGGGCGCTCCCAAAAGGGAACTGCAGAGGAGAAAGGGATCCCGCACCCTGGGAAGTCACCTACACGGGGCAAAGATCAAACGAACCAGAGGAATCTCCAGATGCAGAGAAGAGTGTAGCAGTAAGTTGGAGTATGGAAAAGCCGATCAAGAACCTAATGGACCATCTGAACTACGGGCACAGTCACCAAAAATTGAGATGCCTGGGTGGGGGCTGGGCACTGAGACCTGGCTCCAGAGGATAGTCCCCGGGCTGGGGGGGCGGGGCGGAGGGGAAACTGACTGGGAGGTCTAGAAGCCATTTGACGGGGCAGAGACTGCCTGGGAGACTAGAAAACAAAGCTGTCGCAGAGGAAGGGAGCAATACTCTAGGGGCAGGGAAGTGGAAAGCCGCATCAGAGGGAACCTGGGAGAAGAGCCTGGTCTGCGCCCGTGCTGGGGAGGGGAGAGAAGAAGGGGTGGGTCCCCACAGAATACCCCCCATGCCACAGCAAGCTTACAGGCCCGCTAGCTAGCTGAAAGCTGTGCTTCCCAGTGCATCCCCTCCCCCCACCCCCGCCAACCCCTACGCTCTCGCCGAACCTGGGGCTGCCTGCCATCCAGGAGGGCCAGCCTCAACAATTGCCTGAAGCCTACCACCGCAGGGGCTGTCCCTGCACAGGTCTGCTTGCCCTTTGGAGGGTCTACACTTCCGCAGAGTAGCACCAAACACCACCAGCCCCTGAGAAAAGGCCTGCAGCCCAGAAAAGCTAGAACAAGCCTAGCCAGGCAGTGAATAGATCTGCCTAATTCCCGGATGGTTTTTTTGAGTCCGGCTGCCCCAGGGAGGAGCCTATTCGGTTTCCAATGGCCCTGCTACCTGCCCAAGCCCCCAGGGGGTACCCTAGTGGACCAGCTGCATAGGACTGCCAGCCCCAGGCAGGACGCCCTACAGCCCAGAAAAGCTGCAACAAGCCTGGCCGAGTCGGGAAAAGATCTCAGATGGTTTTTCTGAGTTAGGCAGCCCCGGGGAGGAGCCTCTTGGGTTTCCAACAGCCCTGCTACCCGCCCTAGCCCCCAGGGAGTGCCCTAGTGGACCAGCTGCATAGGACTGCCAGCTCCAGGCAGGACCCCTTACAGCCCAGAAAAGCTGCAACAAGCCTGGCCAAGCCAGGAAAAGATCTCAGACGGTCTTTCTGAGTGTCGGGCTGCCCCGGGGAGGAGCCTCTTCGGTTTCCAGTGGCCCTGCTACCCGCCCAAGCCCCCAGCGGGTGCCCCACTCCCGAGGAATAGCTGCTCAGCACCACCAGCCCCCTAGAAGAGCCCCTGCAGCCCAGAAAAGCTGCAACAAGCTTGGCCAGACTGTGAAAAGATCTGCCTACATTCTCAGGCCAGCCTTCTGAGTTGGGCTGCCCTAGGGAAGAGCCTCGTAGGTTCTCAGTGACCCAGATAGCTGCTCCAGCCCCCAGGGGGTGCCACACTCCTGAGGAACAGCTGCCCAACACCGCCAACCCCCTGCAAGAACCCCACAGCCGAAAAACACCAGAGCAAGCTCTGCATGACCAAGGGAAATCTGCTACCATCGTGGTGTGGACCTCCCTGTCCTGTCTGCCCTCAGGAAGTCTTCCTTTGCTTCAAAGAAACACTGTTAGCCCCATCAACACTCCAGAAAAGCCACACTGCCTCAAAAAAGATGGACCAACAACGCCAGCCCTCAGGAAATATTCCATGGCAGTGACAAGGCAAACACTGCCTGATAACAGAGACTACAACTCCCTCAGGAGAAAGAAAACAACAAGCAAGATGAAGAAGCTGAGAAACCACCCCCAGTCAAACCAACAGGAGAACTCACCTAAAACAGTCAACAATGAAACAGATCCCTGCAGTCTGACAGACCTGGAGTTCAAAAGAGAAACAGTGAAAATACTGAAGGAATTAAGAGAAGATAGGAACAGTAATGCAGATACCCTCAGAAAGGAACTAGAAAATATAAGGAGGAGCCAAGAAAAACTAGAACATTCATTTGCAGAGATGCAAACTGAACTAAGGGCAGTTAAAACCAGAATGAATAATGCAGAAGAACGAATCAGTGATATGGAAGATAGAAGAATGGAAATCACTCAATCCGGTCAACAGACAGAAAACCGAATCAAAACACTGGAAAGCAATATAAGAGGCCTATGGGATAATATAAAGTGGGCCAATCTACGCATAATAGGAATTCCAGAAGGAGTAGAAAAAGATAAGGGGATGGAAAATATATTTGAAGAAATTATCGCTGGAAACTTCCCAAATCTAAAGGATGCTGGGTTCAAGATACAAGAAGCACAGAGGGCCCCAAACAAACTGAACCCAACCAGACCCACAGCAAGACACATCATAATAAAAATGGCAAAAGTTAGTGATAAAGAGAGGATCCTAAAGGCAGCAAGAGAAAAATGTTACCTACAAGGGAACCCCCATAAGAATATCAGCTAACTTCTCTACAGAAACACTACAGGCCAGGAGGGAATGGCAAGAGATATTTAGGTGCTAACAGGAAAAAATACGCAACCTAGAATACTCTATCCAGCAAGAATATCATTTAAAATAGAAGGGGAAATAAAATTTTTTTTCCAACAAACAAAAACTTAAAGAATATTGCAACACAAAACCCAGGTTAAAGGAAATATTGAAAGGGCTTCTCTAAACCAAAAAGAAAGGAAGGAAAGGGAAGAAAAAAAAAAAGAAGAAGAAGAGGAAGAACTAGGACTGAGGAAACCACAATCAGAGAGCAGTCACTCAAATAAGCCAGCATACAGATTTAATCATGAACAGGCCTCAACCAAAATAAAATTAAAAAGAAAAAAATAAAAAAGAGTCATCAAAACCATAAAATGTGGGCAAGGGATGTTAGGAAGTAAATAACCCTTTTTGTTTGTTTGTATGTTTCTCTTTTTTTTTTTTGTCTTTTTGTTGTTGTTGTTGTTGCTATTTCTTGGGCCGCTCCCGCAGCATATGGAGGTTCCCAGGCTAGGGATTGAATCGGAGCTGTAGCCACCGGCCTACGCCAGAGCCACAGCAACACGGGATCCGAGCCGTGTCTGCAACCTACACCACAGCTCACGGCAACGCCGGATTGTTAACCCACTGAGCAAGGGCAGGGACTGAACCCGCAGCCTCATGGTTCCTAGTCGGATTCGTTAACCACTGTGCCACGACGGGAACTCCTCTCTTCTTAATTATAATATAGTAATGAAGTGTTTGAACTTACAGGACCATCAGACTAAAACACACAATTATGGGAAGGGGTTAGCATACTTAAAAAACAGGGCAACCACAAGCCAAAACCAAATATTGCATTTGCAAAAATGAAAAAAAAAAATACACTCAAGCAGATAACAACAGGAGACCATCCAACCAAAAAAAAAAAAAAAAAAAGGAAGAATGGAGAACCATAGAATCAACTGGAACACGAGGTTCAAATGGCAATAAATAATCATCTATCAATTATCACCTTAAATGTCAATGGACTGAATGCCCCAATCAAAAGACACAGAGTGGCTGAGTGGACAAAAAGGCAAAAACCTTCAATATGCTGCCTACAAGAAACTCACCTTAGGACAAAAGATACATAGAGATTGAAAGTGAAAGGGTGGGGGAAAATATTTCACGCCAATAGACACGACAGAAAAGCAGGAGTCGCAACGCTCATATCAGACAAAATAGACTTTAAAACAAAAGACATCAAGAAAGACAAAGAAGGACACTATTTAATGATTAAGGGATCCATCCAAGGAGAGGATGTTACTATCATCAACATATATGCTCCAAATACAGGAGCACCCAGATACATACAACAAATATTAACAGACATAAAGGGAGATATTGATGAGAATACAATCATAGTAGGAGACCTTAATACCCCCCTCACATCAATGGACAGATCCTCTAGACAGAAAACCAATAAAGCAACAGAGATCCTAAAGGAAACAATAGAAAAGTTAGACTTCATTGATATCTTCAGGACCCTACATCCAAAAAAAGCAGAATACACATTCTTCTCAAATGCTCATGGAACATTCTCAAGAATTGACCACATGTTGGGACACAAAGCGAATCTCAATAAATTTAGGAGCATAGAAATTATCACAAGTATCTTCTCTGACCACAATGCCATGAAATTAGAAATCAACCATGGGAAAAGGAAAGAGAAAAAACCTACTGCATGGAGACTAAACAACATGCTACTAAAAAACCAATGGGTCAATGAGGAAATCAAAAAGGAAATTAAAAACTACCTTGAAACAAATGATAATGAAGACACAACCACTCAAAATCTATGGGATGCTGCGAAAGCAGTGCTCAAAGGGAAATTTATTGCAATACAGGCCTTTCTCAAAAAAGAAGAAAGATCCCAAAGGGACAACTTAACCCTCCACCTAAATGAATTAGAAAAATAAGAACAAAAAAGTCCTAAAGTCAGCAGAAGGAAGGACATTATAAAGATCAAAGAAGAAATCCATAAAATAGAGACTCAAAAAACAATAGAGAAAATTAATAAAACCAAGAGCTGATTCTTTGAAAAGGTCAACAAAATTGACAAACCCCTGGCCAGACTCACTCAAAAGAGGAGAGAAAGAACCCAAATAACCAAAATTATAAATGAAAAAGGAGAAATCACAACGGATACAGCAGAAATACAAAAAACCATAAGAGAATACTATGAACAACTATATGGCAACAAGTTGGACAATCTGGAAGAAATGGACAATTTTCTAGATTCTTACAGCCTGCCAAAACTGAATCAAGTAGAAACTGACCAACTGAACAGACCAATCACTAGAAATGAAATTGAAGAGGTCATAAAATCACTCCCTACACATAAAAGTCCAGGACCAGATGGTTTCACAGGTGAATTCTATCAAACATATAAAGAGGAATTGGTGCCCATCCTCCTTAAACTCTTTCAAAAGGTTGAAGAAGAAGGAATACTCCCAAAGACATTCTATGATGCCACCATCGCCCTCATTCCAAAACCAGACAGAGATACCACCAAAAAAGAAAACTATCACCCAATATCATTGATGAATATAGATACAAAAATTCTCAACAAAATCTTAGCCAACTGAATCCAATAACATACCAAAAAAATCATACACCATGACCAGGTTGTGTTCATCCAAGGTTCACAAGGATGGTTCAACATACGCAAATCAATCAGCATCATACACCACATTAACCAAAAAAAAAGTCAAAAATCATATGATCATCTCAATAGATGCAGAAAAAGCATTTGACAAAGTCCAACATCCATTCATGATCAAGACCCTCGCCAAAGTGGGTATAGAGGGAACATTCCTGAATATAATCAAAGCCATTTATGATAAACCCACAGCAAATATAATCCTCCATGGGGAAAAACTGAAAGCCTTCTCACTCAAATCTGGAACAAGACAGGGATGCCCACTCTCACCACTGCTTTTCAACATAGTTTTGGAAGTCCTAGCCACAGCAATTAGACAAACAAAAGAAATCAAAGGCATCCATATAGGAAGAGAAGAGATCAAACTGTCACTGTATGCAGATGACATGATACTATACATAGAAAACCCGAAGGACTCAACCCCAAAACTACTTGAACTGATTCATACATTCAGCAAAGTAGAAGGATATAAGATGAACATTCAGAAGTCAGTTGCATTTCTGTATACCAGCAATGAAATATTAGAAAAGGAATACAAAAATATGATACCTTTTAAAATTGCACCTCACAAAATCAAATACCTCGGAATACACCTGACCAAGGAGGGAAAGGACCTATATGCCGAGAACTATAAAACTTTAATCAAAGAAATCAAAGAAGATGTAAAGAAATGGAAAGCTAGTCCATGTTCCTGGACTGGGAAAATCAATATTGTAAAAATGGCCATACTACCCAAAGCAATCTACAGATTCAATGCAATCCCTATCCAATTACCCAGGACATTTTTCGCAGAACTAGAACAAACAATCCAAACATTTATATGGAACCACAAAAGACCCAGAATCGCCAAAGCAATCCTGAGAAACAAAAACCAAGCAGGAGGCATCACTCTCCCAGACTTCAAGAAATACTACAAAGCCACAGTCATCAAAACAGTGTGGTACTGGTATCAAAACAGACAGACAGACCAATGGAACAGAATAGAGAACCCGGACATAAACCCTGACACCTATGGTCAATTAATCTTTGACAAGGGAGGCAAGAACATCAAATGGGAAAAAGAAAGTCTATTCAGCAAGCATTGCTGGGAAACCTGGACAGCTGCATGCAAAGCAATGAGACTAGAACACACCCTCACACCATGCACAAAAATAAACTCCAAATGGCTGAAAGACTTAAATATACGACAGGACACCATCAAACTCCTAGAAGAAAACATAGGCAAAACACTCTCTGACATCAACATCATGAATATTTTCTCAGGTCAGTCTCCCAAAGCAAATGAAATTAGAGCAAAAATAAACCCATGGGACCTCATCAAACTGAAAAGCTTTTGCACAGCAAAGGAAACCCAAAAGAAAATAAAAAGACAACTTTCAGAATGGGAGAAAATAGTTTCAAATGATGCAACCGACAAGGGCTTAATCTCTAGAATATATAAACAACTTATACAACCCAACAGCAAAAACGCCAATCAATCAATGGAAAAATGGGCAAAAGACCTGAATAAACATTTCTCCAAAGAAGATACACAGATGGCCAACAAACACATGAAAAAATGCTCAACATCGCTGGTTATAAGAGAAATGCAAATCAAAACTACCATGAGATATCACCTCACACCAGTCAGAATGGCCATCATGAATAAATCCACAAATAACAAGTGCTGGAGGGGCTGTGGAGAAAAGGGAACCCTCCTGCACTGTTGGTGGGAATGTCAACTGGTACAGTCACTATGGAGAACAGTTTGGAGATACCTTAGAAATCTATACATAGAACTTCCATATGACCCCGCAATCCCCCTCTTGGGCATCTATCCGGACAAAGCTCTACTTAAAAGAGGCACGTGCACCCGCATGTTCATTGCAGCACTATTCACAATAGCCAGGACGTGGAAATAACCCAAATGTCCATCGACAGAGGATTGGATTCGGAAGAGGTGGTATATATACACAATGGAATACTACTCAGCCATAAAAAAGAATGACATCATGCCATTTGCAGCAACATGGATGGAGCTAGAGAATCTCATACTGAGTGAAATGAGCCAGAAAGACAAAGACACATACCATATGATATCACTTATAACTGGAATCTAATATCCAGCACAAATGAACATCTCCTCAGAAAAGAAAATCATGGACTTGGAGAAGAGACTTGTGGCTGCCTGATGGGAGGGGGAGGGAGTGGGAGGGATCGGGAGCTTGGGCTTATCAGACACAACTTAGAATAGATTTACAAGGAGATCCTGCTGAGTAGCATTGAGAACTATGTCTAGATACTCATGTTGCAACAGAACAAAGGGTGGGGAAAAAAAAATGTAATTGTAATATATACATGTAAGGATAACCTGACCCCCTTGCTGTACAATGGGAAAATCAAAAAAATAAAATCAAAAAAAATTCATATGGAACTTGGGCTTATCAGACACAATTTAGAATAGATTTACAAGGAGATCCTACTGAGTAGCATTGAGAACTTTGTCTAGATACTCATGTTGCAACAGAACAAATGGTGGGGAAAAATGTAATTGTAATGTATACATATAAGGATAACTTGATCCCCTTGCTGTACAGTTGGAAATTAAAAAAAAAAAATTCATTCTCACATTCTCGTATTTTCCTTTTGGAGTTTTAACAACTACCTTCTTACAAAAGAGTTGAAAATGTACTGAATAAAAAACATAAGTAAAAAAAATTCATATGGAATCATAAAAAACCAGAATTGTGAAAGCAATACTGTGGAGTTGGGGCAGTGGGCGATGAGGGGGGAAGTAACCAGGAAGCATAACTCTCCTAGACTTCGGACAACATAACAAAGCTACAGTAATCAAGACAGTGTGGAAATGCTATAAAATTTGGTTGTGATGATTGTTGTACACCTCTAACAAAATTCATTGAGTAATTAAAAAAAAAAGAAAAAGAGAGAAATTGTCAAGTTGGATAAGAGAAAATAAGACCCAGCTAAGCAGATTCTACAACAAACCCATTTTAAATATAATGCTACATTTATATAGTTCATAAGTAAAAGAACTGATGAAATAGCAAGTAAACATCAATGAAAATTAAGCAAGCATGTGTATATTGTTATCAAGGAGACTTCAGAACAAGACAAATTACCGGGAGTAAAAGGGACATGACATAGTAATTACATAGTCTATTCTCCAAGAATATACAGCAATTCTAAATGTATATGCACCTCATGACAAAGTTCCAAAATACATTAAGCAAAAACAGATAGAAATGAAAGGAAAAATGGAAATATCCACAAATATTTCTGGAGAGTACATCACTTCTCTCTCAGTAATGCGTAGAATGAGCAGTTAGCAAATCAAAACACACATATGTCAGAACTGAACAGCACTATCAGACAACTTGACCTAATTGGCATTTATAGAAAAATTACCCAAAACAGTAGATTACAAATTGTTTTTATGCACATATCAAACATTCTCTAGAATATGTAACTTCATAGGCCATATAACAAACTTTAACAGACCTAAAAGAATTAAAATCATACAAAGTATAATCTCTAACTATATCAGAGTTAAACTAGAAATTCGTAAGGAAAGATACCTGAGAAATTTTTAATATTTGGAAATTAATAGCATTTATAAATAATGCATGAAGTCAGACTATATCTGTTATGTATAACTGTCCAATTTGCCCATTATTGGAAAGACTGTCCTTTTTCTTTTTTTTTTTTTTTTTTTAATCCCAGGCCAGGGATAAAACCTGGGCCATAGTAGTGATGATGCCAGATCCTTAATTGTTAAGCCACAAGTGAACTCCTTAGAAAGACTATATTTTTGCCATTGTATATTCTTTTTTCCTTTGTTATAAATTACTTGATTATTCATGTATAGGATTATTTCTAGGCTCTCTATTCTGTTTCATAAAAAATAATGAAACTTTACCATTTTAAGCAACATAAGTGAACCTAGAGATTATCACACTAAATGAAGTTAGAGAAAGACAAATATCATACAATATCACTTCTATGTGGAATCTAAAAAAAACACAAATCAATCTATTTGCAAAAGAGAAATAGACTCACAGACTCAGAAAGCAGACTTATGGTTCCCAAATGGGAAAGAGAGCCAGAAGAGGGGTAAATTAGGAGTATGGGATTGACATATATACACTACTATATATGGAACAGACAAGCAACAAGAATTTACTGTATAGCACAGGAAACTACATACAATATCTTATAATAACCTATAACAAAATAACCTAAAAAATATATATGTATAACTTTACTATATACCTGAAACACAATATTGTAAATCAACTGTACTTCAATAAAAATGTGCAGAATTTTTGCACATCAATTAAACCTCAATAAAGCTGCAATTTTTTTTCATTTTCCAAATAAAAAAAACCAGTGTGGTACTTGTACAAAAACAGACATACAGATCAATGGAACAGAATAGGGAGCCCATAAATAAATCCAGACACCTATGGTCAAATTATCTTTGACAAAGGAGGCAAGACTATATAACAGGAAAAAGACAGTCTCTTTAGAAAATGGTGCTGGGAAAACTGGATGGCTGCATATAAATCAGTGAAACTAGAACACACCCTCACACCATGCACAAAAATAAACTCATTGGCCTAAAGACTTACACATAAGACATGACACCATGCATCTCCCAGAAGAGAACATAGACAAAACACTCTCTAACATCAATAGTACGAATGTTTCTTAGGTCAGTCTCCCAAGGAAATAGAAATAAAAACAAAAATAAACCAATGGGACCTAATCAAAATGACAAAATTTTGCACAGCAAAGGAAACCATAAAAAAAATATGAAAAGACAACCTATGGAATGGGAGAAAATAGTTGCAAACAATGAACCGACAAGGGCTTAATCACCAAAATGTACAAACAACTCAACAACAAAAATACAAACAACCCAGGTGAAAAATGAGCAGAAGGCCTAAATAGACATTACTCCAAGGAAGACATACAGATGGCCAGTAGGCACATGAAAAAAGGCTCAACATCACTAACTGTTAAAGAAATGTAAATCAAAACTACAATGAGGTACCATCTCACATTGGTCAGAATAACCATCATTATTAAGTCTACAAATAACATATGCTGGAGAGGGTATGGAGAAAAGGATACCCTCCTCACTGGTGGTGGAAATATAAATTGGTACAACTCTGTAAAACAGTATGGAGGTTCCTCAGAAAACTAAATGTAGATCTACCATATGATCCAGCAATCCTACTCCTGGGCCTATATCTGGACAAAACTATCATTCAAAAAGATATATGCACCCAAATGATCATAGCAACACTATTCACAACAGCCAATACATGGAAACAACCTAAATGGATATCAACAGATGAATGGATTTAGAAGATGTGGTATATATACACAATGGAATACTACTCTGCCTTAAAAAAGAACAAAATAAAGCCATTTGCACCAACATGGATGCAACTAGAGATTCTCAAAATGTGAAGTCAGAAAGAGAAAGAGAAAAACAAGTACCATATTATATCACTTATATGTGGAATCTAAATTATGGCACAAATGAACCTATCTACAAAACAGAAACAAAGTCACAGACATGGAGAACAGATTTGTGGTTGCCAAGGGGGTGGGGGAAGAGAGTGGGATGGGCGGGAAGTTTGGGATTAGTAGATGCAAACTATTACATTTAGAATGGATAAGCAATGAAATCCTACTGTATAGAACAGGGAACTATATCCAGTCTCTTGGGATGAACCATGAGGGAAGATAATACAAGAAAGGGAATGTATATATACATGCATGACTGGATCACTTTGCTGTATAGCAGAAATTGGCACAATATTGTAAATCAACCCTTTAATTTTTTTTAATAAAAAAATTTTTTAAAAGAACTGTTTCAGAACCTTTATAAATATTCAGATATTTGCCTGATTTATTGTTGGTTTTTATTAAGTAGTTTGGGAGTTGTTTTATAAAATTTTAGAAGCTCCCTGGAACCATTAGTTTGAATATAAATATTTTAGAACCTTCACTCCAAAGAAAATGTTAAATTTAAGCACCATCATCAGGAGACAGAAGAAAGAGAATCAACATAACTAAACAAGTTTTTTTCCATATATATATATATATATAAAATCTTAGATCCTCTTTTTTATATTTTTTCCCATGGGCCACCTGCTTCAGAGTTTGAGAGTTTGGCAGTTTGCTCAATTAGCCGTTTCTGGTCCCTTGCTGCTCTCATACTCAGTTTGCAGGCTTGAAAAGGTCAAGAACATTTATATGTTACAAGTTCTCCAGGTAAACCCTTATAATTCAAGTCTTCTAATGTTGGGGAGGGGGGTCATTTTCATTTATTTATTAAGTGAATACTTTGACTTCTTGGCATTCCTAATATTTCCCTTGATTTCTCAAGGCATATAATTATAATGATTGTGTTAAGGACCACATAAATTAAAAAGGGACACCCTAGAGTTTCTGCTGTGTTGTAGTGGGTTAAGAATCCAACGGCAGTGGCTGGGGTCACTGTGGAGGCAAGGGTTCAATCCCTGTCCTGATGCAGTGGGTTTAAGGATCCAGGGTTACCACAGCTGCTGCTTGGATTCAATGTCTGGCCTGGGAACTTCCATGTGACACAGGTGTGGCCATAAAAGTAATAAAAGGCTGCATCCTTTCTCAAATTTACAAAGGCGCTTTACCCCACTGAATAAAGTAAAAGAGAAGGGAAATAGATACACTTTCACATACCATCTCCTTCAAGTATTTAAGCCTCCACATAACCCAGTCTTATTAACCATTTGCATTTGAGGAGACAGATTTACCAAACATATAAGTAACTTGACTAAGGCATTATTGACTCATAGAGTCGAAAATGGCAGAAATGGGACACTGATTGAGATCCAAGTCCCACAGACCATTTATGACACTATGCTGGCCCCCAAAATATGATGATAATAGCAAAAGAATGGAAACTTCTTGTGTAATACTAGACTAGATTCGTTAGTTGACTATTCTCTTGATAAGACTTGCACTGAAAAATTTGGAGCCATTTTTCATTAAAGTCTGAAGTTAATTTTAAACTCTATCTTCATTTTTGGATTCCATGTCCTAAAAATATGTTATTATATTAGCTTCCCAATTTCTTAGAATATTGAAATAATAACTTTAATATTTTAGGAAAATACAAGGTTAGTACTATTTCAGAGAAAAATTTTGAGTATTTCAGATAATATTTCAAGAGAAATAATGAAATAATTTATAAAGAATTTCCCTAGAACATTTGTGAAATAAGCAGAAACCCTACTAGCTTTTCTTATAACTATATAAAATCCCTCTCATGCTCATCCTTCCTCTATCAGCCATATTAAATGTAACATAAGTTTATCAAATTATAAAATATTCATGATACAAAGAGTTTGATACGAAACTTGGACTGCCTTTGCAAAACACCTCTTGGTATGTTTAACACAAAAGTTCATCTAGAACCTAGTGCTATTCTTGAGTGCATCATTTAAACCATCTCTAAAGGTACATTTTAAAGGCCTCTTCTTTAAGGTAATGTTTCCATATCAGAAAAACTGACACTGTGTAGGTCTGCTCAAACCAATACTTTCCATTTGTTCGTAATCTACATTAGACTAATGTAACCTATGCAGTCTTATGGCAGCAATTAGACTTTGAAGTTCATAAATTATTTGCTTAATTTTTCCTGTCCTAATTCATCTGAAGAGTTTTTGTTCTGATTTCTTTTTTCACCTTCTGTTCTATTCTCCTTATCTTATTTGCTTTTCATATTTTTGTCCATACCCCCCACCCAAATATGCTTAAGCAGAAGGTTACTCTACATTGGCAACACATAGGAATTTCATCGGTAGACACAAAGTGTACACTAGCCCTTGTCACTCCCATCATGCTGACACTGTCAAGTGCAGTACAGTGACAACAGTTTAGAGCACTTCAATTATAAAACCTGACAATGGTGTAGATAATGGTTTACAGAAGTCTCTGAGTAGATACCTCTTGTCATATGAGGGGGAAATCTTTAGAAATTAAAGATAACTTCAAGAAAGAAACTTCTTAGGTACACTCTTTAATCATATAAATTCAATTTTAGATTAAATGTGAAGGTTTAGAATATTTTTATTTTAAAGTGCTCTGGACTGTGATTATTGTAACAACTATTCCTGGATTCCAAAGTAGTCTCATGACTAACTATTGCAGTAATTTTTATATTTCATTCTATCACTATAGTCAAATACTATGTTCAATAAGCAGGCAGATGAAAGAATCATACAGCACATTGAGAAATTAGTGGGTATAATTTTGCAAATAATAGACTTTCAAAATGATTATGTTAATATTTAGGTTTTTTAATATATTATTTAAAATAACAGTCTTTTGGATTAATTACTGAATATAAATACAATTCATTTTAGTAAAACAAAATGTATGGAAATATACCTTATATATTTTTGTTAAAATTTGGGACATATATTTTACTTTTAGAGAAATAAGAGGTCTTAGGTTCTACTAGACATTATAGTACTCTCTGAGATTTTGGGTTAGCCACATATCTTCTTTTAAATCTTACAGAAATAAAATACGTAAAACCTTTTTTCTATAAAAGATCTATGATTTAAATTATAGGCAATTTGAAAAAAAAAACCTGTAAAATGTAAATAAATCACTCTGGATATATAATTTTGTTTAGCCATCTTTCCTTTTTCTATTTCATTTTAACTTTTTGCTTATGTAGTCAAGCACTATTTCTTTTTCATCTGAACAGTGTCCATTATTGGCATAAATTTGGAACAAATCAATTGTGTGAGAAAAAGCAGAACAGGAGGAAATGCACATAACAGCCAAAATCTGTTATGCCTATTTCCTCTATCACCTGAAATATAAGCATTGGCTTTTCCATGGAAGAAAAGCTAGCAAAATGCTCAAGATGGTAATAAATATACTGCATAACTTCTGACTGCTATCTCTTATATTATGGATGTCTTATATACCGATTCCCTCAGCTTTTGCTTATAACACCCAGTAGTGCTATGCTCCTTTCTGGAGGCTCCAGAGATGAATCTGCTCCCAAGATTATTCACCTAGCAGGATTCATTTTCTTTCATTAGCAGTACTGGGGAAACCACTTCCTCCTGGGTGTCAGCAAAGGGCTGTCTTTGCTCCTAGAGGCCACCTAGGGGCCTCTAGAAACCTTCCTGGTCATGTTTTCCATATATCTCCACTTCCTCTCACAATGGCAGGTAGACTCTTCTCATGCTTCAAATATCTCTCCTTCAGGTGAACCCCTCTGATGGATTCCGAAATAAAAGAGGAAGCACTGTCTTATTGTTTTTTTCTTATCAATATTTAGTAACTTTCAGTGTACATAACTTGTGTCTATTTTGCTACATTCATTCTTTTTGGTATTATTTAAGATAACTGTTTTCACAAAAAAAAAAAAACCCTATAAATTCAGCATGCTCTGCTGTTTTAAGTTACCAACTTTGTGGTGCTTTTTTACAGATGCTTCAACAAATTAATACATCATATATATGAAATTCCAGAGGAGGCAAAACGAATCTATAGTCACAGCAGATATTGTCTGAATCAGAAATTAGGGAAGGGTTGCCTGCAAAGAGGCAAACAGGGAGTTTTTGGAGAGACAGGAAATGTTATATATCTTGACTGTGATTATGGTAACATGAGTAGGTTTGTCATAACTCATGGAATTACACAATTAAAATAATATACATCAGAAATTAGAAATGTTTATCAGTTCATTGCTTATTTAATCTTATAGGAAAGTCATTACCTTAGGCAATGTGAGTAGGATAAAATGAACAGAATTGAAAGCAAAGTTTATGCTTTCAATATAGCCAAGACTCATTAAAATATCATGGCCTCAATATTTATATCTGTATTTATGATATCTCTCAAAGAGCTGCATTATCTGGGATACAGTGAAATAGCAACCCTTGGTCTCAGAGGTGTTCTTTGGCTCCCTCGTGGGTTGGGTGGCCTTATGATTGAAATTTGATTATAAATCACCCCAGCTCTAACAAATGAAAGTCACAAGCAATAATGAAACAAGTTTCTTTGAGAAACAATGGATGGTCAGTCAGAGCAAGACAGTGGAGCAACAACCATGACCAAACTGTTATTTTTTTGTTCATAATGTCTCTAAGCATAGCTGAGGAATCAATTTACTACCCTAATAATTTTGCAAGTGAGAATGAAAAACTGATTCCATCAATAACTTGTGGAACATTTATAAATTCCTGAGGGGCCGAAATACCAAGATATCTGCTTATCTGTAAATCAGGAGGACACTGAGTTAGTCATTAACTTTGACACATGGGAAGGAAGGACTCTTACACTGGATTGTGGAGGATATAAAAAAAAAACAACCAGCACAGAGACATAGATAAAGTGTGAAGCACTGTCAGCACAAAGATGAGATTAGAGCAGCCAACAAGGAAATACTAATTAGCAAACAGGCTTTTTACTTTAAGCACCTCTCTCCACTACTCCTTTCACCTATCTTGATTCCGTTATTTTTGTGTGACTCTAAACATTTCATTTTGGCATGATTAGAAAAACAGCCACCCATTCACATAATTTTATAAATTAAAGCAAACATGTCATTGACCATGACTATGAGAAATAGGGAGGCCCCACAGTTAACCTTACAGAGTGTGAAACTGCCTTCATGGTATAAGTTTGGTAATGACAACATGAAGACCTTTGTCCTAAACTTGCATATCTAGAGTTTGGATTTGGGCATGTGGTCATTTTCATAGACATTTTAACATCTTGGTCCTAATACGTACTTTCTTTTTATAGTGTACATATATAATGTTGGAGAAATAAGGCACAGGATCAAATTAGAGTGTAACAGGAAAAGCTGACCTATTGGCTGCCAGCTTTATTTTGGAGGAATGCACTTCCAAGAGTAAATACAATAAAAGAATACAAGTGACTCCATGTTAGCCCAGTGAAGACACTGGAGGTAATGGATTCCAACAGAGGAAAGAGCATATTCAGATGTCAAGACAAACGGTATAATAAAAGACTATAGTACTTTTAAAGACCAAACTTATTTTACTGAAGAATAGAGCTTAGGATGAAAAGTTTTTAAAAGATGTAGCTGGAGATAGATAAGGGGATAAGAAGAAGCAAGTAAGCCAAAGGAAAGGGCTATAATTTGACTGTAATGAAGGGTCCGTGGGTTTTCTAAGTGAATGAAATGTTCAGGTCTTCCTGTACTAGAGAAATTCAGGGGCTTTCCAACCTTGGAATCCAGGGTAGACTTCTTCACATATATTATTATTGAGTACAGAAGTAGAGTGAAAGAGATCAAAGCTCCCATGACTATAGGAAGTTATGTATGTAGTTTGAGGCCAAATCCCTGAAGATGTAGGCTGAAGTTTGTAAGGCTAGAGAGTCAGGCTGTGGAAACTCTGAATATTATGAACTATGAAGATTCATTTTCCTTTTTCCTCATAAAGATAAAGGAGACCTTTTTTTTTCTTTTTTTCAGAAAAAGCCACTCACTCACTTTATTGGGAACTTACCTCTTAGACCTACAGAGATGAAGTTGAAACCCAAACTGGCCAATCAAAGTATCCATAATGATTAGCTCAGAAGTAGATAGGTGAATTAAGCAGGAACAGCATTATTTGGGGCAACTAAGATGGATACTGAGGGAGGAGGTTAGATGTTATTCTTTGTCAGTTAAAGAACACTGTAAGTCTAAAAGTTTTTTTAGAAATTTCTGTTATAGTATGGAGAAAATTAATTTTGTCTAAGATAGTTTGAGATTTAGTGTTGTAACCACTGCAAATATTCTGATATGTGTATTAATGAAAAAATAAATTTTCTTGGCACTGGAATGTAATAACATTTTAATGGATTATAAATATATCTACAATTTCATATAGATATACATATGTATGGTATAACTCAGGATAGTTTATAATCTACAATGGAAAAAAATAATCAGAACATATTAACTAGAACGAAAATAATTAAAATCACATAGTTGCTATATATTGAGTATGTGTCATGTGCTCAAATGTGGAAATGAGATGAACTAATATACTTTTTATTTAAGGTCACATCCTAAAATTATGTACAAATGTTTAAAGCTCATCCAAAAATCCATGAAATTTATTGTTGTGTGCTTATTTAAGAAACTTCACTGCAACCTTTGTATTGAAGTCCTGTTTTAACATTAGGTCAAAAATATTTGGTCCTGAAGCAGAAAAACCTTTCAAATATGTTATTTGCATTCCACATAAGATTAGTGCAGGGGGGTCTTATGATTTTCTGCACCTTTTGTTAAGAGTGCTTTGAAGGCCAAAGTGCCTATCTCTGTATTCCAGGCGACAGATCTTGTTCCCACTCATGAATTAAATATCTTATACTACCTTTGTAATGATGCATGCAGTGAATACACCTAAACAGTTCATTAATTTTTTGGTCAGAGGAAACAAATTGGGAAATGTATGGTATAGTTTTAACATTATCTATTTTTTTCTATTTCTCAAGAAAGTAAAATAATACCATCTTCAATACATGAATTAAACCTAGCATGACATTCCACCATCAAAATTCATTAAAAGTAATAAACACTGTCTGAATATTAATGGATCTATTGAATCAGTGACAGTGGGAGCCTAGAAATATATTTACCACTTTTACTCAAGTCTGTATGTGACCAATGCGGGTTATACAGATAGGAAACAAAAACTATTAATTTTTGATTTTAGATAATCTAGCTGTATTTATAAATAATCACTAATAGTTTTATTGCACAGAAAAATAACATTTTTGAGCTTAATATTTTGTCTTAAGGATAGGGTTCAATGGAATATTAATTTCAGTAATTCTGAGTATCACAACCCTATAATTCAGATAAAGTTCTATCTATCACAGATCAAAAAGGGAAATCCAAAATGTGTTGGGTTCTTTGGTTTTCTTGGGACCCAGACCACATCAACCATCATAAATTACTGACCACCAAGCTTCAGGTAACAGGCATATATACCTTGGTCCTGGCTATGGATCCTGCAGTACCCCATACCCCAGCTCTCACCCCTCAGTATGGTCTAGGAAGCCCTGGGAGAACAGAGTAGACTCACAGATAACAGAACCTTTGTGGAATCCAGGAGTTCAGTAGAATAGTCCCAGCATACTGTTAGAGGGGGAAAAAATACAAGTTTCAATGCACTAGAGAGAGTAGGAGGTACAGTTTGACTTAACCTGCATAATCCTTTCCTTAAGGCAGCACAAATTAGTGCCCAAAGGGGCCATCTTGACTCATGATTCCTCACACAGGGAAAGTGAAAGCTTGTGAGTACCCAGGTTCCCAGCCATGTGAGATGCTGCCCAAGAAGCCCATTTCTTTTTCACCCCATCCAAAGTACTGAGTTGTAAACTGCACAACTTGGGAGAGGGAAGATGCTGGGAGACTGGCAGAAGTCTAGAGGGCATTAAAGGAATGTGAATCTGGATCCTGCTAATTGCAAGAAGCCTGGCCAGGAGCCACTGGGGAAGCCTCACCTGTGGATCTTCCCAAACTGGCCCATGAGAACCCCCTAGTGCTCTTTGCAACTCACCCCCATACACCCTGAACTGGCCAGCTCCCTGTGCACACTCCTGATGTTGGCAAGAATAAGCTTTAGCAGATGGTTAGTGAGCACTGCAGAAAATCAGCAGGCCAAAAATCAACCACAAATTTGAGCTTTAGCAGCACCACTAGGAAAGTAAAAGGGAGGCTGTCAGCAACCTGCCTGGTGTGTTGCAGGATGGAAAGAAGGCATACTGGCTTAAGTATTCTGCCAAGTGGAAGCAAAAAGGGTGACCGAGGTGTAGTCACCAAAGGACTGAGAAAGCCTCAGAATCCCTAGCAGAGCAGTGGGAAGATATTTATTTCCTAAAGTCAGTCAGTAAAGACTGAAGAAAGTGTCTGCTACTTCCAATGGAAAGAAAGCAACTGCAAAAAACTTCAAGAAGCAAAAAAAAAAAAAAATCATGGAAACCTGACACCTCAATAATCTCTTAGTAACCAATCTCTAAAACATCCTTGATAAAGAATTCAAAATAGCTGAGTTTTTTCCTTGTGATGAGAACTTGTAAGATCTACTCGTTTAGCAATCTTAAATATACAATATTAAACTCACCAAGCTGTCCCATCACATCCCACTAGTTATTTTATAACTAGAAGAGTGTTTTTTACGTTTCCTGTCCCTGCCCACCCACATAGTCAGAAGGGCATTGCCAGTTGCTGACCCACCATGCCACCCGCTTCCAGCTGCGCCAGGAAGGCAAGGACATGGTTTTCCTCCTCCCGGTGGCATGGGTCCTGGCCCACTTCAACCAGGGAGCAAAGGCGTGCTTCGACAGGGCGCAGAGATGGCACGGGGCGCGGGTAAGGACGCTGCCCCTGCCTTTTCACCTCCCCTACACAACCCCCACCGCCTCACCGCCCCGGGCACCCCCGCAAGCCCCTAAACCCGCTCCTGGGCAGCAGCGCAGGCGCGGAGGCGCCCCTCCTCCCCCAAGCCCTGCGAGGAGCAAACCCAAACTTTAGCCCGGGTGGGCTGCATCCTGAGCAAGAGCCCAGTGCCTCGGACAATACGGAGCCCGGCCTTTTAGAGGCCGAGGGGACCAAAGTCGCGCCGACCTTAGGTCCTCGAAGAGAACGCCCAAGTACCACTGTGCATCCTGCAAGAAAGCGATTGTTCCTGATAACTTACACAGCGAAGACGTGCTTCGCCTTTGGCAGCAGGACCTCCAAAAGTTTGCGCCTCCTCCTCGGAAAGCTCGAGGCACCACCTCTCTGCGCCTGAGCGAGAAGTTGCGAGGCCCACCTGTGCGAAGCCCTTCGTGCGGAGCCGAGGACCACGCGCGCCGTCACACCCGCTTCAGCTTGGGCGGGGATCGGTGCCGCCCCCTCTGCCACTACTGCTGCTCTGACGCCAGCTCGCCCTGAGCGCCCCGGCACAGGCCGCCTGGCCGATGTGGCCAGTTTCGGGGCGCCATAGCGCAACCCCACCAGGTTATCTCGCAGGCCCAGCGGCCCCAGCCCCTCACCTCGTGCGCAGGAGACCTGAGGCCCCGCCTCCCTTGTTACAGTCTTGGGCAGGTGTTTTCTCCTTTTGTAATGAGAAAGAAGAACGCGGACTTTAAGGAGGCCAACAACAAGGAAAACAATTTTCTTCACCTCAGGGGTCAAAGAAAACTTGTAAAACAACAGCGCGAAGACGAGAACAAAAACACCATGCACAAGCTGCACAGTGGATATATCCACGGAGGTGAAATTCATTGGTGTTGAACCCCACTTTTTCAGGGAAGGACAGGTTCCGGAGGTCAGAGGTCAAAAGGAGCCCCACCCCCCACCCCCGCCGCACTTCCTGCGTAGACCCTCTACATGGATTGGTGCTCTGGAGTTTTCTTTAGGTTCGGGGAAGTACTGGGGACGAAGGCGGCAAACCACTACAGATGGAGCTCAGTGTCTGGCTGGTGCATCAGCGGATGGGTGAATTTGTCAGCCTGACTGAAGATCATCATTTATGGTCTAGCACTGTCATGGTGTAGAGTAGTGGAGGGGGAGGCCAAGAAGGCATCTGGCACCAGGATCTGGATTTTTGGACTTTAGACCGGAACGTTCTTTCCATGAAGCTGTTTAACTGCATGAGCCTCTCCATATATAGTGCATGGGGGTCTTGCTCTTAGTCATGAGAGAATTCTATCATAAACATAGCAGGAGGGGATATATCCAACTCCAAACCATTATCCCGTGGCTAGGGTGGG
Organism: Phacochoerus africanus; assembly: GCF_016906955.1. Lineage (NCBI taxonomy): Eukaryota > Metazoa > Chordata > Mammalia > Artiodactyla > Suidae > Phacochoerus > Phacochoerus africanus. Next base: position 35,749,794 of record NC_062553.1, read on the forward strand.
ACCCTGTTGCTGTGGCAACCCAAGCACACTGGCTGATAGGCCTCTTGTAGTCCACTGCAAACACTTGCTGGTGCTTCTTTTAGCTGTTATTAAGTCCAGCTGGCACACGTTGTTGGCCCTTCTACTGCTTCTCCTCACCGTCTAGGAAAAGCTGGTTTATGATCTTGTTCCTTTCAGGGAAGATGAAGCTCTCCATGGTTAGATACTTGAACTTGAGTTCCCAGGCCTCCTCATTCTGTGCCTTCTCCAGGTCCTGCAGCCTGTGGATATACTCTTCAGGCTGATCCTGGATCTCTGCCTTCACTGCCTGGTGCTTGGTATGGAGCCTCCTGAGTTTCTTGGTTTTTACTTCCACGTCCTGTTGCAGAGATGCGTAGGTGCGCCAGAACTGCATGGTCTCCTCATCTCAGATCATCACTTCCTGCTGCATTTCCTGCTTATGACATTTCTGCTTGGCCAGCTCTTCATCCTTCAGTTTCAGTATCTTCTGCTGCTTCTTGGTGTGATCCATGAAGTTCCGGTCCCAAAGGAGCAGCTTACTTTCTCTGGCTTTGTACTTGGCTGCAAGCAGATTTGTATCCTGCTGCTCCTGCTATAGAACTTCCAACATCTCCTGCTTCATCCTCAACAGCTTCTGCCTCTCCTTGCTCACCAGGCTGCAGCCATCCTGGATTGTCGCCTTCTCTTCCTTGAGCCATTACTTCTGCACCTGAAGGTAATTATCCATGTTTTTCTCCAAAGCCGGCTTTAGGCAGCTGCGGCAGGTGGTTGTTGTTGTTGTTAATTGTTGTTATGTCATCTTTGGCCTCCCAGGCTTTGATCATTTACCCTTCATAGTACTGCACCAGGGTTGACATGCTACTTTTTATGTACTGTTCTTTATGCTGCTGTTTTTTGTGCTATTTTTTTTTATGCTGTTGGGAGCCACTTTTGCAGCATCTCCTTCTTCTCTGGATGAGATGTCAGGTGGGTAATCTTTTGTATTTATTTCAGCAGTGTGTCCTTAGGGTCCTCATGTCTCAGGACTTGTTCGTGATGTTTTTGGCTCAATTGGCAAAGTATAGGTTGGAGAGGTTCTCAGTGTAACTAGTGAGACTCTGGCCCCAGTGTGACCACTGTAATGATCTTGTCATTGCCCCCAAGACAGACGCTGAGCAGCTAGGTCAGCTCAAGGCCCTGGTAGGGGATGTGAGCGCTCCTTATACCTACCAGAACAGTGATCACATTGCCCAGGGTAGACAGAGGGAAGTCGATTTTTGGAGGCTTCTTTGGCGTTTTTCTACCACCACCTCTGCTTCTGCCATCGCCACTACCCATGGACAATATGGCTGTTCCTTCAGCTGCATAGGGCACAGAAAAGATCTGCTTTGTTCTGTCTTTTATTACCAGCCAGTTGCATGAGGTTGAGCTTGTCCAAAGAGATGTGGTCCTGGCCATTATAGCTACACTCACTGTACTTCACCGTAATGAGGAAGGAGAAGTGGGAGCAAGAGCTGAATTCACATGTGTGATGCCCATGACTTGAGCTCATTTAAAGAAGTAATGGCTAATAACCTCCCAAATTTGGGGAGAGTTTTATACATCCAGTATCTTGATGCTCATAGGTCTCCAAACACATCCAATGAGACCTTTTCCAGGGCACTTTGTAGTACAACTATGAGAATCAAATTTGATTCTTAAAAGCAGCAGAAAGAAAGAAACACATAACTTACAAAGGAGCCCACATAATGCTATCAGCAACTTTTTAGCAGAAAACATTCAGGCCAGGAGAAAATAGGATGATATATTCAACGTGCTGAAAAAAACAAACAGAAAAATCTGCCAACCAAGAATGCTTATTCCAATAAAGTTGACCTTTATAAATGAAGAAGAGATAAAGACTTTTCCCAGACAAACAAAAGCTGGGGAATTTCATCACCACTAGACTTGCCTTATAGAAAAGGCTGAAAGGAGTTCTTAAAGCTGAAATAAAAAGATACAGATCAGCAACATGAAAACATATGAGAATATACAAGGCACTAGTAACAGTGATTACTCTTTCTCATAGGAATCAACTGAGTTGTTTGGGCAACTTTTTTTGTTCTTTGTTAGCAGTATTAACCTCATGCTGTAATCTGAAAGTTTCTGTCCCTCCAAAATTCAGATGTTGAAATCCTAACCCCTGGGTGGTGGTATTAGGAGGTGATTAGGCTGTGAGTGTGGATCCCTCAATAATGAGATTAGTGCCTTTGTAAAAGAAGCCCAGAAAGCTCTATCATCTCTTCCACCATGTGAGGACATAGCAAGTAAGTGGCCATCTATGAACTAGGGTGGGAGCTTTCATCAGGCAGTGAATATGCTAGTGCGTTGATCTTAGATTTCCCACCTAGCCTATGGTATTTTATTTATAAGCCACCTAGCCTATGGCATTCTGTCATAGAAGCCCAAACAGACCAATATAACATGATCTGTTCCATTCATGGGCAGTGACATGCAGTGCTGTGAAGAACATAGAAACAAGTAAGATAGCTTAATTTCTAACATTGGAATGAGCATCCTGTAACTTCCAGATATATGACATTGGCCAAAGCAAGTCATAGTCAAGCTAAAAGTCAAAGGGTGGGGAAGGAGACTGTGACCACTTTGAAGCCATGGTACGAATGCCGAAACTGAATATTGCATCAAAATATTCAATACATCATAGTCTGCCTTCTTGGTTTCAATTATTCATGATATTCCTGCATGTAAAACAAACTCATCTCCATTCCAGGATCACTATATGTCTCATACAATCATGGTATCAACTTTGCAATCTAAGATACTGTGATTCACTTTGGGTTGAACGCAATTTCTCTTGGTCCTTACACCTATGAACTAAAAAACAACAACAAAAAATCTGTAGTACACATACCCTATATAAAATGATGTACAGGGAAAAAAATACACATAATGCACACTCTCATTTTAAAAAGGAACAGAGTCTCATAACAGTCACTGCTCAATATTGATTTTGAAACACTAGGCAAATGTTACCAGGTACCCAGGCTCAGGTGGTGGGTATTATTTACTTGGCATTCAATTCTAATTCCTAAGATTGTTTCCCACATCCATATTTTTTAAGGCGCTTGGCTTCAAATTATGAAAGAATCTTCCCTTTCTATCATTGTCCGTGGCTATTTCTAAAGAACACATTAGCTGTGTATGTGTGTGTGTGTGTCTTGGTGGCTGCTGGAAACTCCAGCCTAATTCCTGATAGTTGAAATTTTGGGGCCCAGAGCCAAGCTTTTTGTTGTTGGGATCTAGATTGACACCGCTTTGCTTGTAAAATCTTTTCTGAAACATTGTAGGGTTTTATGTACTGAGCTTACTCAGTTTTGGGCTAAAAGTCACATTGATAATTTTTGTGAAATATGTCTTTCTGGTTGGATGTGATTATTAGTACTCTGATAGTATTATGCTGCTTTGGGACTTATTTTTTTAGGAGGTTTTTGGCCCCTCTAAAAGAAGAAAAAGTTCATTCTTGAACTGGTGTCCAGCCAGATTATGTTTCTATCATCGAGTTCATAAAGGGGAGAGAAATACATCATCAAAGTAAGTCACTAGGCCAAGCACAATGTCAAAAGAGTGGAGAAGAACCGTACATTCATGATGAGGCCGTGGTAGAGATAGGAATTCAATGAAAACTAAAGAATTGGTGCTTATAATTACATGAATCATAAAATCCCCCCCTCCCCAGTGCTGTAATTTTCCAATTTGTTCAATTATTCAGAGTTCTTTATGAGTTCTTTAAACTTTTGCTTTTAAAAACAGTACACATTTCTTTTTGGTTTTATCCCTCGATATTTTGCCTTCTCATTGCTTTTTTAACTGGAGTTTTCTTTTGCTCTCTTCTACCCATTGTATAAATGAAAGGTGTTGGTTTCTAGTATTAATATAACTCATCCTGCGTTTTATACTGCTTTAAGGAGTTTCTCTTGTAGTAACTTTCAGTTTGTTGTTTTGTTATTCCCAATCTTGTCTTTTCTATAGAGGATGTTCTGTGGGGGCATTAACATATGAGACAAAGATCCTCACACTTCATGTCACTGCCTATTGGTTCAATTACATGTTTCTTCTCCAGATGTTCTTAAACTCAATATACCAATATTGCTCCTTCCATGCTCTTGCCTACATAGTGAAATTATTTTCCAATATTCATGAATCCAAGTGTGATGGTTAATTTTATGTATCAATATAACTGGGCCACAGCATGCTCAGATACTTTAACATTACTTTTAGTGTGTCTGAATGAGATTAACATTGGACTCGTTGCACTGAGTAAAGTAAATTGCCCTGTTACTACCGTGTAATTTTTAATTAGAATGTTACCTTTTAGATGAAGATATAGGGAGCCTGGTCACTGTCACTCAGACATCCAGCCTAAGCCCTCAAATTATGTAGCAAAGAATGTCAGCTATAAAAATTCTCATTGACTACTTTGAAGATATTTATTTTGTAGTATTTAAGAAGTATGAAAGTAAAAATTATACACCAGGACAGATCCTTATTTAATTCATATAAAATTATTTTTCTGGGATTATTCAGAAAATTACTTTTTGTGTTGTTTCAGTTGTCAGTTTAAATCAGAAAAAAAATAAAAATTAAGTTATATAATTTTAAAAGCTTTTAAATTATTTGTAGAAATTTAGTCCTCAAACTGATTAAATTAAGTAGGAATGCTCTAGTTATTTTTTTTTTAACTTAAGAGAGGAAAAAGAGCTTAGATGAACATAGCATTTTTGGGTTTCATTAATGTTGTGGGTAAAGATTTATACTACCCAAGAATATAAGCCTGTAAGTGGAGGAAGAAAAGTAATAAGACGAGTTTAATAAAAGAGTGTTGCCTCAAGTTAAATGAAAAAAAGAAATAGTTTTCCTTAATATCCTTTTAATATTTACCTGTTTGAAATTTTCTATTGGTTTATTAATGACAGATGTATTTATTAAAGGCCATAATTAATGTAATTTTTCCTCCCAGTACAAAAGCCTTAGGTAGGAAATGGGAATGGCTGATCTTAGCCAAAAGCATCATCTCTATATTTTGGTGAGATTCATGGATACTTTTTGAGTTATATTTACAAATTCCTATATTTTAAAATATAATTTTCATGGCTGATGTAAGAAAATTATTTTTTACCATATCTAACTCAAATTATTTGGTCTAATTTAGACTATAAGTCATAAAATAGCATGTGAGACTTACAGATAAATCTAATTTTTTGTTTAGAATTCTCTTCCAGATAAAATATATTTTATTTAATACTGACTTCATTTTATTTTGTTATATAGCTTAATTCAAGAAATGTTAACTTGGGGGTTCCCACTGTGGCTCAGTGACGCAAACCCAACTAGTATCCATGAGAATGTGGGTTTTATCCCTGGCCTCACTCAGTGGGTTAAGGATCCAGCATTGCTATGAGCTGCAGTATAGGTCACAGATGCTGCATACATCTGGCATTGCTGTGACTCTGGCAGAGGCTGGCAGCTGCGATTCTCATTTGCCCCCTAGACTGGGAACTTCCAGATGTCACAAGTATAGCCCTAAAAATACCCACCCCCCCAAAAAAGGAAATGTTAACTTTAAGTATTAAAAATAGTATTGATAATTATGGAACTTTTGTAGATATTTTATCTTAAATACATAGGAATAATCATCCGAATTATGAAAAAGATTTTGCCAATCTGTAAATGTAAATAAATTAGAGCTAGCATTGATTTATAAATGGTAGTTGATATCATATTTGCTAATTGTTAGACTGTTACTTGTGTTCTAAGCCACAAGCTACTTGTCACCTTATCATATATGATGTGTATTCCTAGAGCAAATGAACAAGCCTATCTGGCATAATGTCATAATATCTTAAAATACATGTGAAAATTTGGTATATAGATCATAAATATTTTTATAAGAATGGGCAAGCTATGCTTTTTTTGATGCTGTCTTTTTTGAAAGAAAGATAGGATATCTCATACTGTGGGAATTTTCCACTTGAGTTATCTACTTGATATAATTATCCCGACTGGGAGTTTACATATCTTTAGCTATAATGTAGTACTTTGGACATCTTATGACACAGGCCACATCCAGGACATCATTATTCCCTTTATTGAAGGGTAATTTCAGAAGGGTAAAAATTCTGCATCAGTATTTCAGAGTATTAATATGGACTCCAAGATAAGTTTAAAACCACTCAGTGCTAATGACTGGAACCAGAAAAAAATTGTATTACAAAATCTATTCTTAAAAGAAGATTCAGGTGTGCCTTCTCAGAATGGCTGGAGTTCAGGGCTATTTGGATTAATATGCATTATGCACACTCTGCAGATTAAGCTAAACTGCCTGGGAAATGGATGGCCAATGAACCACTTTATCTGTACTCTGCAGGTACCTTGAGTAGTTTGCTACCTGCAACATAATTATAATTCTGTTTTGATGTAGGCAGTGGTACAGTAGTTAACATCATTTTCATTTCCTCCCAGAATTTCCCACAGAGAAATGCTAGGTAATGTGGCCTATTATAAAACAATATTTTGTCCCTGGATCTAAGCCATAAAATGTAACCATAATTCAGAAACAGCTAATATATCCTTCAATAGAAAAGGGAACAATTATTGTCTATGGTGAAGGACAGGAACAGAATTAAATGTAGATGTTGTGAAAATCCCTTGATATTTCATTAATGAGATTGCTTTGTGCCTTTTTAAATCAAAATCACTCATTCAAAGAGGTTTGAATTCTTAAAATATGTTTTGATACATTTTCCCACACATTTAAATGAAATGTTGGGTTGAAGCGCTTGGGAAGTAGATGGAAAAATGTATCTTGGCATCAATGATTTAGACATTTGGGGGAAATACATGTGCACATGAATTTATATGAATATATGTATATATATATATATATGTAAATATTTTACATGTACTCAAATTTGGTTTGCATAATTTGGGTAATTTCATTTTTTTTAAAGTATACTTAGGAAACTTGCTATATGTGATCAGAATGGACCTGAAGAGATGTCTACACCAAAATCCATGGAATTTATGAATATGTTACATTATATGGCAGAAGGGGTTTACAGTTATCATTAAAGTTATGGACCTTTAACTTTCAAATAGGGAGCTTTTCTTGGATTATCTCACTTGGCTCAGTCTAATCACATGAGTCTTTAAAAGCAGTTAAGTTTCTAAACTGGAGTCAGAGATATAGCAGGGTGAGTATCAGAGATAGTGAGTGTATTCGAGGGGTTTGATTCACGCTTACTGGCGGAGGCCACGTGGAAAGCATGAGAAAGACCACAGATAGCACTTAGGAGCAATGACAAGTCTGACTGACAGCCAGTGAGGAAATAGGGACCTCAGTCCTGTCATCACAAGGGAATGGAATCAGCTCAAAACTTGAATGACTTTGGAAGTAGATTATTCTCTACAGCTCTAGGAAGGCAGATCTATCAGCACCTTTGATTTCAGCTTTATGAAACCCTGCCCCATCATAACTTCTGACCTACAGAATCTATGGGATAATAAATTTGTGGTAAATTGTTACTGCAACAATAGAAAACTAATATGACATGTTTTAACCTGACACTTGTACAGAGGTGTAATTTATTCAGTCTATTTATTTAGCTGATTTCCATGTTAGTTCCTTGGCACTGTGCTAGGTAGTATATTTCATCTGATAATTACCTATGGGAATATGGCCCAAATGGAAGACCATCCATGGTCACTATGGTTTCTGCCTCTCTGCTATTTCCCCATCACAACTCCTGTCTTGGACGGTTATTGATGCTGCACTTCCATGTCTCCTTGCCCAGTTATCTTGATCACATTCTGGAAAATCTCTATTTTTTTTTTTTTTTACAATAAGTCAAAGACTGACCTTCCTGTCCTCTTCCCTCACCAACAACAACAAAAAAGAAATAAATATATCAAGAAATAAAGAAATTCATGCAATATTAGGGAAAACAATCTTTTAAAAATTTTACCTGAAGGAGAGTCCAATTGGATGACCCTGTTAATAGAGTTTCCAAGCTTAGTTATTTTAATCTTCTTAACTTTGAGTGTGTGTGTTAGCTAAAGTCCCATCTTGGTTTAGGACGTGATTTCCACGTATTATGGGATTTCCAGGCCTCAGAATTTGATCTCATGACTCTCTTAAGGTACAGTCACTTGATGTACATTTGCTAGGATGGTACTATATCCCTGCAAGGCTTACTGTGTCACCTTGCCCTGGAAGAAGAAAATTATTCCACATCTTCCATCCATAGATGTAGCCCCTCAGTTAAAGTTCATCTTATATGGCAGCCATAGAAGTGTGCCTTACAGATAACTGGTAAAGAGAGGACCAGCTAGGACTGTGAAACCACACTCTCCAGCTGTGATTGCCTTAGCAATCTACCTTACCTTGCCAGCCTAGGCCTTGTGCATCCTAGAAAATCCTTGTCTATGACTGAGTGCACACCACAGTAGCACAAGGACTCACCATTTCCAATGAGTTAAGGACTGTACTGTGGAGTTGAGCCTCTTCTTACCTGATCCTCCTATCCTTCCCCCCCCCCTCAGAGATATTGGAAGTTATTTGCTTTCCTTGTACTCACATTTTTATTCAACTTAATCCACGTGATACTGATCATTTGTTAGATCCTATGATCTGAATGTTTCTTTCTCCTCTAAATGTAATACTGAAGTCTAACCCCCAAGTTGATGGTATTAGGAGGTGGGGGATGATGATGTGAAAGAGGCTCAGGAGCTCCCCAGCCCCTTCCACCAAATGAGGACACAGCAAGAAGGCTTTGCCTGTGAAACAGGAAGTGAGTGCTCACCATCACAGAATGTACTGGAGCTTTGGTCTTGGACTTCCTACACTCTAGAACTGTGAGAAATAGATTTATCTTTTTTTTAAGCCCACCCAGTATGTGGTATTTTGTTACAGCAATCTAAACTGGCTGTGACAGAGGCATATTTCAGGTTTTCCTTATGTTGGGGAACAGCACTAAGTTAAAAATGTATGTTTATGGAGTTCCCATTTGGCTCAGCAGTAACAAACCGACTAGTATCTGTGAGGATGCAGGCTTAATCCTCGGCCTTGCTCACTGGGTTAAGGATCCAGCATTGCTGTAAGCTGTGGTGTAGGTCATAGCCATGGCTTAGACTGGTGTTGCAGTAGCCGTGGCACAGGCCAGCAGCTGTGGCTGTGATTCAACCCCTAGTCTGGGAACTTCCATATGCCACAGATGCAGCCCTAAAAAGACCCCTCTCCCCCCCCCCAAAAAAAATATGTATATATAATATGAGAATCTGTATAAATATTTTTTTCATCAGGATTCATATATTCATTTAACCCATGTTTATTGAGCATCAGTTATAGGTTATATACTATTCTAAGTGAAGGGATATACTCTTCCATGATTATTGAAGCTCTTAAAATTTTTCTTATGTTGGATTTTAGTAGATCACTGAAGATTTTCTGTTTTCCTGTATTACCTTTTGATTTAATGATGTCTAATTTTACTATTCCCATATTAAAATGAATCATCCAATTAACATATATTATAATGCTAGTTAGAATTAAGTCGTCTGCAAAATCATCCTTGCACATATAAGGCAAGTTTGCACTTTGTATCTTTTGTAATTATGTTTCTATACCTGTATTAACATAATGGATGTGTGGCCCACTGGAGAATGTTTAATTTATTGAACCATGTTACCATTAACAGAAAGTGTCAGGATAATAAAATAGCTGATTCTGAATTTTTGTAGGGACCTTAAAAACAGGGTCCTTCATCTCACAGTATAATTAATCTTATCCATCCTTTTAATAACATATATATTACCAATAAATTTGATTTATCTGAATATAATATTGCAATATCAGTGATGTTGCTTATTATTCTCAAGACACATCTCAGAAGTTGGAGCAGAGACACAACAGATGTGAAGTAAGTAGTTCAGAAACTACATTGCTGCACTTAACTATCTGTGAATTTGATGAGCTGGCCTACAGAAGTATTAATACAAAAAAATAAGTTAATGTATTTAAAGTCCCTGATTTTTGTGGTGTCTACATAACACTAAAATGCAGTTTAAAAACCTATTCATTTTGTATGGACAAAAAAAATATTTGTTTTCTTCTTCTGTACTTAGAAATCAGGTAGCATAGATTTCAGGAAACTTGCAATAAAAATAGAAATAATGGTAAAAAAAATATGATGGTGCTAATGTTGACTGTTTATGAAGGGCATACTCTGTCCCTTTTAACCCCATCAGGTGAAGGATTATTATTTCCATTTTAAAGAGGAGAAGATTATGGTTCATAAAGGATTAAACTTGTGAATGGAAGCAAATCTAATAATCATAACTGGGATTCAAGTTCTGGTTTGTGTGTAATAATTTATGCCACACTCCTTTGACAATGTTATTTACCTTGCTTATAAGTAAAATTTTAATATAAATTATTATTATATTATTTATCCACTTTATAACCAGGACAGTTTTAAGGGTTTTTTTTTGTTGTTGTTTTTTGTTTGTTTGTTTGTTTTGTCTTTTTGTCTTTTGTTGTTGTTGTTGTTGTTGTTGTTGCTATTTCTTGGGCCGCTCCCGCGGCATATGGAGGTTCCCAGGCTAGGGGTCCAATCGGAGCTGTAGCCACCGGCCTACGCCAGAGCCACAGCAACGCGGGATCCGAGCCTCGTCTGCAACCTACACCACAGCTCACGGCAACGCCGGATCGTTAACCCACTGAGCAAGGCCAGGGACCGAACCCGCAACCTCATGGTTCCTAGTCGGATTCCTTAACCACTGCGCCACGACGGGAACTCCCAGTTTTAAGTTTTTAATAAATAGACTCCATCATTCTTCCATGAGGAATGTATAAGAGGATTAATGAATAAAGAACCTAGTAGCCTTGTAGGAATAAGTAGTGAAGAACAGATAGTCACAAACTTTTAGTATAAGTGCTTCAAAACTATTTATTTGAATTGTATCAAATAGGAGTCAACTAGATATCTGATTTCTAAAATTAAACAAATTTTTAAAAACAAAACTATTGAATATATAAAAAATATTTAAAACAACAAATCTATTAATGAGGGTGAGAACTTCTAATGGGCATGCTGGCTTAACTAGGACCAGATTTGACCTCCACTAAAACTGGCTAACAAAACAAAAAATGTATGAAATAACTCTTTTCAGACATTAGATAAGAACAGTGCAGGACTGTGATCCCTGAGAGAAGAGAAACAAGAGGGTGAGACCTGAAATCATACTGGTTTTCCTCTTTAAGGCATTTTCCAGGGAATAGTGCAAAGAGGGGAATCTGAAGCTGAGCATGAAAGCCTCACTGAACCAAGGAATTAACAGTAACAGAGAAGCCAAGGTGCTTGAACATTTCAGCATAGTGTTCTGGGCATAAGGGATCTATGTAGCAAAAGAACTTCATAGATTCAAACTTCAGAAATTTGTGCCCCCTTGAGCATTTATTGACTACCAGATGGCACATGAGGAGAATGAAACTCCCAAGGACAGACAAAGAACAATCAGAGAATTATAAACTGAAAATTCTCAGAGCTCCTCATTAGGTAAGGAGAAGTTCCATCCCTGACCAGCAAGAATGAAGCATCATCAGAGATCACTCAAATCATTCCTAGAGAGCCCAGAAGGGTCATGACTGAGTAAGTGGGAGTGAACTATGTCTGAGTAAAGGCTCTTCTAAACCCACCCCAGAAAATTTTAAGAACCTGAAGCTCAAAATGATTACTTAGGATATAACTTAATTCTCTGTCGAAACAAAGCAATATATTCCTTAATGGAAGATACAAATACAGACATTAAAAATACATTTGCAATGTTAATATCCAACCAAAAATTCCTTTGAAAGTCAAGAACAGGAAAATGTGACTCAAAACCAGAAAAATAATCAGCAGATGCAGAGATGGTAGGACCAGCAGGAAAAAATAATTAGAAAAGAACTATGTGCAAATATTTATGAAATCTCAGACTTCTTTGCCATGCACCTCCCTCAAAGAACCTATCTTTCTGATTTACATATTAATTTATTTAAGTCAGTTTTTAAAACCTACATACATGCAATAAACTTATATATACTTACTTGTAACTGATTATTTTACCTAATATTACCTCAGTGCCTTTCATTATTTTTATTACAATGTAGCGCTATGTGTTAATATATTAATACTGTATGATACAAAAACTATATTACAATAATCATTGTTAATTGCTGAGTGAAATGTTTTCAGTTTTTGGCGACTGTAATTAATGTTGATAAGAAACTTCTTTTGATACACAATTTGCACATTACTTTTGGGTAGAAATAGAGTGATTAGAGTGGAATGGCTGGGATATTGGATATTCATCTAATTACATTTGGTAGATCTTACCAAATAGTTTTCCACAAGGATTCTAACAATTAACAGTCACAACTTGTTAAGAATCTGACTACAGTGGCTAGAGTTGCTGCAGAGCCATGGGTTCAATTCCCAGCCCAGTGCAGTGGGTTAAAGGGTCCAGCATTGCCGCAGCTGTAGGTATCAGCTGGGGCTCAGATTCAATCCCTGGCCCAGGAACTTCCGTATGCTGTGGGTGTGGCCATAAAAATGAAAAAAAAAAATGTAACTAAAATGCTTGGGAGGTATGGTTGTAGACATCTCATTGTCACTTGATATTATCAGCCCTATTTCCCTTTTAACCATTCATAATGGATAGGATTCTTATAGTTGTAGGATTATCTCATTGATCCTTTAATTTATATTTCCCTTCTCACTTAAGAGACAGTGCATCTCTCAGTATTCTTATAGGACAATGGTATATCCTCTTGCTAAAGTGCATGCTCAAATATTTTGCTTAATTTTTCTTGAAAGGGCAGGAGAGTTTATCCTTTTTTTTTTTTGCTGAATAATGGGAAAACTTTGTGTATTTTAGATAGGAATTCTTCAGATTTATGTATGCAATATCTTTTCACATTCTGTGAATATTTTCACTATTTAAAGGGATCTTTTAAGGCACAAACATTTCCAATTTTTATTTTATTTTATTTTGTTTTGTTTGTTTTTTAGGGCTGCACCCTGTGGCACAAGGAGGTTCCCAGGCTAGGAGTCAAATCAGAGCTATAGCTGCTGGTCACAGCCACAGACACAACAATGCAGGATCTGAGCCGCGTTTGTGACCTACACCACAGCTCACAGCAACGATGGATCCTGAACCCACTGAGCAAGGCCGGGGATTAAATTTGCGTCCTCATGGATGCTAGTCAGATTCATTAACCACTGAGCCCCGATGGGAACTCCTTTTTGTGTGTGTGTTTTGTTTTGCTTTTTTTTTTTTTTTGCTTTTTAGGGAACATTTTCAATTTTAATGGTGTTCAGTGCATCAGCATTTACATTATATGCTTATTCATTTTTTTATCTGGTTTATGACACCTTTGCTTGCTCTAAGTTCAAGAAGACATTTTCCTTGCAGTATCCTTAAGAGCTTAATAATTTTATTTTTATATTTAGGTGTGTAACATACCTGGATTCACATTTGTGTATGATGTGAGGTGGGGTGAGTTTACTTTCTATCCATAATTCCACACTACTAAATCCAGAACTTTTTGTTGAAAAGAACATTGTTGCCTCGCTGCATTTTGGTGGTATTTTTTTTATTTTTTGTTGCAATCTTTCTGAATTGTACAGTCTGTTCCGTTTATCTGTCTGTCTGTACTCTGCTTGTCCCCAATCTGTTTCTTCCCATTTCCTTTAATATTAATGTTTTGTAATAAGTTCTCCAACTTTCTTCTTCATCTTGTCTCATTTCTTGGCTTTTTGTGTTTCTGTGTGAACTTTATAATCAATTTTGTATCAACTTCATAGTCAATTTTAATAGTGATTTTATTTGGAATCTTTTTTTTTTTTTTTTTTTTTTGCCATTTCTTGGGCTGCTTCCTCGGCATATGCGCCACAACAGGAACTCCTTATTTGGAATCTTATTTGGAATTGCATCCAATCTAAAGAGTAGGTTGCAGAAAATTAGCAATTTAATCTTGAGTTCATTAGTGTGGTTTGTGTTTTTAAAATAGGTTGTATAGAGTTCTCTCAGTAGTGTTAAATAGTTTAGGATGTATGTCATCACAATATTTGATAAGTGTAGTTATTTAATGCTTATTGATCTTATTATAACTGATTTTTCACTTTAGTTTTCCAAATTTTGTTGCTCTTCTATAGAAATAAAATTGAGACTCAGAGTTCCTGTCGTGGCACAGTGGTTAATAAATCCAACTAGGAACCATGAGGTTGCGGGTTCAATCCCTGGCCTTGCACAGTGGGTCCAGGATCCGGCTTTGCGGTGAGCTGTGGTGTAGGTCGCAGACGCGGCTTGGATCTGGTGTTGCTGTGGCTCTGGCGTAGGCCGGTGGCTACAGCTCAGATTAGACCCCTAAGCCTGAGAATCTCCATATGCCATGAGAGCAGCCCTAGAAAAGGCAAAAATACAAAAACAAAACAAAACAAACAAACAAACAAAAAACTGAGACTGGACAGTTTCATTTTTGAAAGTAAACTGGAATTTGAGAGTTAAATCTAAGAGTAACCAATAAATACGTGGATTCCAAGACAGTTTCCTTTCAATCAGTAGAAAAGCCAACATCACTGAATGCTTTAGTGGGAGAGTAAGAGACAACACGGCATGCTCATCTGCTTCCATGAGTTGCATTTGTTCAGCACACAACTTCTGGATCCATGGTAAATCATTTCACACAAATTAGAGCATTCGTTAAGTGTTCACACTAATAAAGATGTGTGTTGGAGACAGATTCTTATTACTATCACCCTAGTGATGTACATGTCTCAATGAGGTAATAGAAGATACAAAGTGGATTTTTAAAAGTGTTACTTGAAAAACAGATCCGTAGTATAAAGAAACAGACATTTCAATAATAGGTTAGTTATAGAATTATTCATTTTATATTACATTCATTATTCTATTTTTTATATTTGAGTCACTTTCTATTAAGATTTTAACAGCATGTGTGTGTGACTACTACTTTCATGATTGTTATAATGCTTAAAAAGAAAATATAATGGAGCAGAATCATTACAACTGCTGAGATAGATAATATAAATCTTAATTTCACTGGAGTGTTTTTTAAAAAAAGGCATGTTCCCATACCTTAGCATATATCTGACAATAGGGACTTTTAACTATTTAGCACTATTAGTTGAGGTTTTTCTTCAACTTCTTATTTTTTTTTTCAAGGATAGCATATTTTCCCCAGACATAAGAAGGCTTTCTGGTCTAATTTTTAATCTTCCTGTTGTATAGAGGAAAACGAATGTGCCAGAATCACAAAGAGAAATTACACATTTCACATATCATCTTTCTCTCTCTTCTCTTTTGCTTATTTTTAATTTCTTTTTTTAACTGAATAAATGTGAATTATATATTGTGTAAGATTAAGATGTACAGCATATAACTTTGAGACATTTATGAATTGTAACATGATTGCCAATGTTGTGATACTTTTCACATTTCATACTTTTTTATAGATTTATTAGACCTGATAATTTAGAGTGAAGGAGCTCTTAAAAGTTTTATGTAAAGCGGTCATTGGGGAAATATTTTCAATCCAGGGCAAAACCTCAAATCTACTAGCTAATCCTGCCCTTAATGAAAGAGTTATAGTAAATAAGCACATATATTTATTATATAGCACAGAAAGTTTATTAAAGCTTAGCATATTTCCACTTAGCATCCCTTATATAGCAAATAAATTCTGAAGACCCCAAATTTTTCTCAAGGCTGAAGCTAAAATCCACTGTGAAGAGCTCTATCCATGGCTTTTGCAACATTTTTCATTTATTGAATATTCTATCAAAACATCTTTTTTAACTTAGTAGAAAATTCTATTGAAGATCTGTGACTATAGATAGTGTTATACCTTGAGAATTATTGTAGTTGGTAAATTGGATGACATAACTCAAGAGCTCCTTTAAAGACTGGTGTTAGAGGAATATTTGCTTATCCATTTCTATGTTTTAATTGATCTTGTTTGAATATTTGCAAGTTTGATTGGCAAGGGTGGATGACATATGCCTAGTTTTACCTTCTTTCCCTTTGACTTATATCCAAGAGCTAGCTGGTTAGAAAGGCTTGTCAGAGAATTTTGTTTTGGAGTTCCCATTGTGCCACAGTGGGATTGAGGTGTCTCTGTAGCAGCAGGGACACAGATTTGATCCCCAGTGCAGTAGGTTAAGGATCTGGCATTGCTGCAGCTGTGGCATAGGTTGCAGCTCCAGCCTGAATCTGATTCCTCACCCAGGAACTGCATATGCCACAGAGTGGTCAAAAAAGAAAAAAAAAATAATTTTGTTTTCTTTACACATTCTTTATGTAATGAATTTAAATTATTATATTTAAAATTCTATTTTTTCCACATGGTATATTGTGTTTAAAAAAAGCAGTTTGTATTCCATGTTGTTGCTATTAGCAACAGATATTTAAGTCAGTAATCTAAACACATTAGAATGTGGAAAATAATCAGCTCTCTCTGGGTGAAATAAACCAAAGGAAATTTGATATTTCTATAAAATTGAGAGATTTTGAGTTTCTACATCTTAGGGAACTACACATGGCCTTGAGTAAATATTTAACCGACCTGAGTTTCAGTGTCTGCATTTATAAAATACAAATAAAATTAATAACCAGCCCTATAGTTTATTTTGAGGAATAAATGAGGAAATATCTGTAAAGTGCTTACCATTCTTCCCAGCATCTATTATATGTTACAAAAATATTAGCTATTATTGCTGCTAATATAGAATTCTACTCATTTTAATTATTCAAAAATTTAAAGCTGTCATTCTCTAATGAGCCTATATCACTTAAATCTTCTGTTACTTGTATTTGAAGATAAGAATCATTGTGTTAACAGAAAGTTGAATTGGTATCTTGAGTGACTATAGTACTAAATTTTAAGGTAGTTATAGATTAATAAAAATGTATATTCTATAATAGTGAGTGCATTATGATTAATAAACAATATTTGTTAAATTAATAAACTAGCAAGTAAAGCATGAGACTTGAAAGTGAAAGTAATAGCTGTTGTATGTGTTCAAAGGAAATGTTCTGAAAATAAACTTGGATGGAAATAGAGTGCTAAAAACACACTTACATCTATAATCTATCAACATTTATTTTAGAAAATAGGGGAAAAGTTTATCTTAATATCTGCTAACCAGCCATAAAATATAGAAAAACATTATCAGACTAGAGTCAAGAACTTGATTTTATTCCTTATCCTTTCTCCTACTCCAGACTTTTCTCTTAATTATTCAGCTTTGTCATCTTCTGAAAATGCTTTGTCTTTCTAGGTTTAGTCTCCTCACCTGAAAAAACAAAATGAAAATATTAGTTCTAAAGATTTTTAGGATAACTTTCTTATAAAATATCTATGATAAACTTTCTGATGACTGATACTCAGATCTACTAGGCATAGATATCCTGGGAGTTTGGTAAAAATTAGAGACATAACAACCAAGAAAGATTTGTAGGAGAAATGTAATTAGGTAAGAATAGGGGATAGGTACCTTAATTGATAGATCTCATGTAAATTATTAAGATAAAGAAATAAAATATCAAGTTTCAGGAAACAACATTTCCAAAGCTGACTACAATTTTATATTTATCTTATGGGAAGAATATAAGCTGAAAAAATTAGAATAGCTAGTTGACTTGGGAAATGTCATTAAATAATCTGTACCTCGATTTTTTCACTAGTAAAATGAGAATAAAAAAATGTATATCATTGAATGAGTGTGAAATAAGGTGATATAGACCATGCCAATTGGTAACATATAAGAATTCAGCAGGTGTTAATATTCTGTCTCAACTGTGAACATTTTATTTTTTTAGGGGAGGAAGGTGCAGGTATGTTTTCATTCACCATTGTCATGGGGTTTCAACCTGTCCCATAGTAGGCACTCAGTGAATGCTGCAAACTCACAGGCTTGGCTCTCTGCATTGGTAGATTTTTAACTCTGGTGCAGCCTTTGAAATTTCCATGATGCTATTTTAGTCTGTAGGGAATAGTGATTGAGACTGTCAGCCAAGACTAATGAGAATAAGGTGAGGAAATTTTATTGACTTTTAAAACAGGCTCTCAGCCTTTCTGGAGAGCCAGTGAGGGTGGATCATCCTGCTATTTCTGTATGGCTATCAAGTCTGAGTTCAGAATAGAATCCGATTGTGACATGCCTCATTTTTATAACATTTTATATAATGCTAAAATGATATTTTAATTTATGATGTATCCCAGAAAAGAATACTCCTGAAGCAAAGAGCAAAAGAAGCTTAGAAAAAAAAAGTTACTTCTGGAAAATAACTATAACATTAACATTTATTCATAAAATAAATGTAATCTCTGACAGAATGTTGTCAAAGAAAGCTATAACTTAGGAGTCAGCTGACTCAAATTCTTGTCCTGATTAATTTAGTAGCTAATTATTTATCTTCAACAAATTATTATTCTGTTAAGAAGCTGTTTCCTTAAGTGGAAGATTTTCGAAGCCAGTAGTTTCCAGTATCCCTCACAGCACTGTGAGTATGGACACTGAAAGGAATTTTCATTGCATGTTGTTCTTGATATTCATGACAAACTGTTTGGTTCAGAAAAATTTTCAGGCTTACAACACAGACATATATTCTAAGGTCATACCTTCTAATTTGTTAAAATTTGTATTTACCACCAGTGAATAAAATTCAGCATTGAGAGATTCTCTTTTAGGGCTTTTAAACTTTTAACAACTGTAATTGACTCTTAGGAATATATTAGGTAAAAATAATTCATTCATTTTGTGCTTAGTGCTGGTCATATAACTATCATAAACACAGACTAAATTTGAATTTGTGGATCTGTGTACATTAAATGCCCTTTTCATTGGAATTTAAGGGCTATTCCTCTATCTTTTGTGTAACAGTTTGGGCTCTGGAGTATGACCCTCTGAAAAAATGTTTCATTTCAGGAATTAAGCCAAAATCAGCCTTTTTTAAATCACCAAAACACAGGTATACAAAATATTAAAATATTAAAAAGCCAAATTTAAAGAGTCTGGTGCCATCCAGATGTATTTGATGATGGCAAGAAAATCATAGTAAGAACTATTTGAAAATCTCTGAATGCTAGCCAGTTCGCTTGGCTCATGCCCAAACTGTGGGCCTCAAAATAATTCCAATTCCCAACTCAGCTGGGGCACTGTGTTTTCCTGTGTAAGACATTTACACAATTATAAATTGAGCTAACTATAGTAACATTTCAATTAGTATACGTATAAACATTATCACAAGCTGTCTTCTCTTTAAAAAGGACTTTTTCACACAGTGGATGGTTTTACAATGAGCATAGCACATGGTTTATATTACCTGTACTTTAAAAGCAAACTTACGAGGCTTAGTGGAATGAAGGACTCATGGAAGGACCATTATTGACAAGGGAAAATAAGTTATTAACCTGAAACATCTCTCTAAAGGCAACCCTCAGTGTATTCACTGAGTGTACAAAACAATGAAATGATTAAATCAGAAATAGCGTTCCTTCCCATCCTTTTATGAGCTGATTGACATACACCTAATTCCTGACTGACCATTTTTTCCTCTGTTATTCAAGAAAGCACTTTGTGTCTACGTTTCTATGTTGTTATGTGGAAAAGAATGTCACACATACTCCAATAGTTTTATCTATGTATTTATTTTTGTTAGGGTTTTTTTTTTTAAATTGTGAGAGATATCATATGCATAGAATAGTCAGTAAAATCTAAATGAGGAGGTTAATGCATAAGAACACAGTCATTTACTACCATCCAGTCCACAAATTAGAAACTTCCCAATAATCCTTATACTGTTTATATATGTAGATATCTATGTATATACATATCTATATATATATACACACACACATTATTGGATTTTATTTCCTAATGTTTTGTTAAGGATTTTTTTTTTGCATCTATATTCACAGAAGATATTCCTTTGTAGTTTTTTTGTAATATTGTTGTCTGTTTTTGGTATTAGGGTAATGCTAGACTAATAGAGTTAGGAAGTATTCCCTTTGCTTTTATCTTCCGAAAGAGGTGGAGAATTGGTATAATTTCTTCCTTAAATATTTGGTAGAATTCACTCTCTGGGCCTGATGATTTCCATTTTGGAGGGTTATTAAATTTTGATTCAATTTTTTTAAATAAAGGCCTATTCAGATTATCTATCTCTTCTTTTGCGAGTCTTAGGTTGGTCTCTCAAGGAATTGGTATATTTCACCTAAGTTATCAAACTTGGGGACATGGAATTGTTCATAGTATTTCTACGTTATACTTTTAATAGGATGCATAATGATGTACCACCTTTCATTTCTGATACTAGTAATTTCTTTCTCTCTCTCTCTTTTTTTTTTTTTTTTTTGCTAGAGGCTCTTCAACTTTATCAGTCTTTTCAATGAACCAGCTTTTGGTTTCTTTCTTTTTTTTTTTTTTCTATAGATTTCCTGTTTTTAATTGATTTCTGCTTTCTTATTCTTTCTTTTCTTTTTTTCCTTTTGATTTAAATTTCTCTTCTTTATCTAGTTTCCTAATACAAAAGCTTAGATTCTTCTTTTTATCTTTTTTCTGTAGATCACATCTGCCTACCACTCTTAAAAGTAATCATGTTTGACACTTAGATTATGTTTTTTTTACTTTGTTTTAGATCATTGTCTGTGTGTGTATGCTCTAACAATATCTAGTTGTCTGTCTCTGAAGTATATACAAAGGGAATTACCCTGTACACATTTATGTCTCTCTTTTTCTTAACTCTGTGTTGTATATACCAGAGCTATCTGTGCTGTTATGTGACTGTTCAGTTTCTCTTCTTAACAATGGTAGCGATGATGATACCACTGTCATATTAACTGCAGATGTTATTATTAAATATAATATCAAATTGAGTTTATTAAAGATAGAACTCAAATATGAATCTCTGTAATCTGGCTCCAAATCCTGAATTTACAATCGTTCTGATATACACCATCTCAGTAGCATATTTAATAGTATAAAGTAGCAGGTTGGCCCATTCTGTTCTTGGTAGAGGTAAATTGTTTCCTGTTTTTTCTATAACAAATAATGTTATTTTTATATATTCTTTTTTTTTTTTTTTGTCTTTTTAGAGCCGCACTCGTGGCATATGGATTTCCCAGGCTAAGGGTCAAATAGGAGCTGTAGCTGCCCGCCTACACCAGGGCCACAGCAAAGTGGGTTCCAAGCTGCGTCTGAAAACTACACCACGGCTCAGTGCTACACCGGATCCTTAACCCACTGAGCCAGGCCAGGGATTGAACCTGCATCCTCATGGATACTAGTCAGACTTGTTTCCACTGAGCCACAGTGGAAACTCCCATATTGTATATATTCTTGTACAAATATCCTAGTGCAGATGTATGAGAACCTAAGGTATAAATCTATGACTGAAATTGATGGGTTGTGGTGTATATAAGAATGCAGATTTATTGGATAATTTCAAACACTTTCCAAAGTGACAATAACAGTTTATATACTCATAACAGCATGTGAGTTTTTCCCTTGATCTACATTCTAGTAAAATTAGAATTTGAAATCTGTTCTTATTTGATGTATGTGGAATAGATTTACATTGTGACTTTAATTTGAATTTTTAGTAACTTGTTGACATCTTTTCATTTGTTGGTTGCATAATTGGATTTCCTTTTTGGTGAAATGGGCATTTAAGCCTTCTTATTTTTAAATGAGTTCCCTCTTCTTTTCCTAATTGAATTTTGGAGTTTTCAACATATTTTGTTAGTTAGGAGTGTTGTGAACATACGTTCACATGGTGTTGTTTACACTGTCTTTATAAAAGAATGATTGGAATGCTATTGAATGCAGTAATCCTTTATTGTATAATTAGTAACTAATTGTGTTTAGTTTTAAGAAATTATTCCTTACCCTTAAGTAATGAAAATATTTTTTATCTTCTAAAATGTCCATAATTTTTTCTTCATTAGTAGAGCTCTGAAGCACAGGAATTGATTTCTTTTTTTTTAATGTATAGTGTTAGGGACACAATGTAATGATTTTCATATATAGATATCCAATATTTGAAGGAACGTTTTATTGAATAGTCCTCTTTTTGTCAGTGGTTTCTAGTGCCACCTCTGTGATATATCGGGTGACCATCTGTGCATGGAACTATTTCTATTTATATGTTATTATATCAGCATCTTATTCTTCTCTAAGGGTTTCTTGGCTGAACTTAGGTATCTTAACCTCCAAGTGGAGTTTTAGCTCAACTTTTCTAGTTTTTCAAATTTATGTTTTAAAGTAAATATTTCACAACATAGGTGCCATTAACTATTAATAGGAGCTAAATCATGGTATATAATTATGCAAAAGGCAAGCCTCAGTATATGTCTTGGGCTATTCAGGCTGCTTCAACAAAATACCATAGATTGAGTGGGTTATGAACAACAGAAATCTATTTTTCACAGTTCTGGAGGCTGTAGGGTCTTAAGATCAATGTTTCAGCATATTTGGTGTCCAGTGAGCACTTGCTCCTTACTTCATATAGATTGCTGTCTTTTCACTGTACTCACATGGAAGAAGGGACACAGGAACTCTATGGACATTCTTTTATAAGGGCACCAATCCCATTCAGAAGAATGCCACCCTCATGACCCAATCACTTCTCAAAGGTTCTACCTGCAAATATTGCTATACTGGGAATTAGGATTTTAACATAAAAATTTGGGGGGGGGAACAAACTATAGTATTCCACACCTGGTACCCCAAATTTGTGTCCTTCTTACATGAAAAATACATTTATTCCATCTTAATAGAAAAGTTTTAACTCATTCCATTATCAGCTTTAAAGTCCAAGTCAAAAAGTCTCCTCTAAATATCATCTAAATCAGATTTGAGTGAGAATCAAGATATAATTTATCATGAAGCAAACTGCTTTCCAGTAGTGAACTTGTGAACCCAAACAAGTTATGCTCTTCTGAAATATAGTGGTGTGACAGGCATCGGATAGACATTTCCATTATAAATGAGAGAAATAGGAAAGGAAAAAGGAGTGAAAGTTCTCTTTAAGTCCAAAACCTCATGGGATCAAAAATGTTCACTAAACCTTGAGGCTCAGGAACATCCCCTTTTGACCTGATGCTCTACTCTCTAGGCTCCATGGGGCAGAAGTATCATCTTCTGGACAAATTAAGGTGGCCGTCCTGATCACGAAACTTGCTGCCCCCATAGCTTTGGGTGACTCCCTCTCCGCAGTACCTTTGTTCCTAGGCCATGCCCCTGATTATTCTTTGAAGTTATCCCATCTGGAAGCAGCTCTGTGTCTTGTTTGCACACCTGTGACTCCAGGCAGCTCTGTCCTTGAAACCAAGATGGAGACAGCTAGGCCCACAGGGCTCATCTATCTGCTTGGTGGAGAAATGGCAACACACTGAAGCTACCCAAGTCTGCTGTTTCCACCCTTCAGAGGAGTGGCCACTGTGGCCTATGTCACATCAAGGCCTACAGGAACCTCACCTGGAGTGGCCAAAGATTGTAGAACCAGAGTGCAGGTAGCTTGTGATAGAGGGCAGTGCCAAGCCATGCTCACTGAGGTCCCACAGGCATTGACAGCTTCTCCTTTGAAATCACTCTGCTTTCTGGCTGCTGGCTTATACTCTGGGTCTGTGATGGGAGTGTCAGCTTTCCTAATCTCTGAATTATCTTCAGGGCCATTCTTCCACATTTGAAGGATTTGCTCCTTGACTTCGTTGAGATAGTTGATCCATAGTAATCTCATTATCAAAGGATCTTTGGCCATACCCTTAGTATCTCATTTTTTGCAATAGAGATAAGCTGAGAATTTTCTAAGTCTTTAATTCTGCTTCTCTTTTGATGAATGATTTCATCAAGTTATTGATCTCTTCTCAGATTTCACTACAGGGAGTCAAGCAGCCAAGCCATGTTGTCAACACTGCTTAGAAATAGCTTCAGCTAGATACTCAGTTTCATTACTAACAAGTTCTATCATCCATAAAAGACAAACACAGTTCAGTCAAGTTCTTTGCCACTTGCAGCTAGGATCACATTTCCTTTAGTTTTTGATAACATGTTCCTCATTTTTATTTGAGATCTCATTAGAATGGCTTTTACCATCCACATTCCTACTGATGCGGAAGGATGGTACCAGAATCCGGGTTCTTGTTCACTGCGGTTGAAGAATGAACTCCATGAACTCTGCGAACACACAGGCAAGGGGTCGAATTAGAGCTGCAACTGCCGGCCTACACCACAGCCACAGTAACACCACATCCAAGCCACAACTGCAACCTGTGTTACAGCTTATGGCAGCACTAGATCCTTAACTGACTAGATCCTTAACCCACTGAGTGAGGCCAGGGATCAAACCGCACACCCTCATGGATACTAGGGAGGTTCGTAACCCACTGAGCCCCAAAGGGAAGTCCTGGACTAGTAGCTTTTGCAAAAAATCATTAAGTACTATTTCATGTGACCATTGACTAACACCAAACTATTGGACACATTGTCTTATTTTAAAGTATTAGGAGTGACCACAAAGGCTTTGAAAATTCCCCTCAACTTGACAAAACAAAAAGAAGCTTGTCTCCCTTTTCTTAGAGCATTTACTCTAGAAAACCTTTAAGCACAAATTCTTTCTCTGGTCTTTTGAGATGTAAATGTTTTCCCAATATCTTGCCAGTTTTATAACCCAGATATATATTTCTGAATGGTTTAGATTATCTTTTCCAATAATCATCAAGAAAGATAGTGCCCCTCTCTTTCTGTCTCTGAAGAAGAGTAGGAACCAAACTTTGCTAAGTGCCAGTTGGCAAGAACCTCCCTCCCACCCCCGCAGCATCCTTTAGTGCTTTTCCACTAGCTCAGACAAACACTTAAAAACCCATTCACCTCCCCTCTCCCCTCTTCCCATAAAATAGAATTTAATCTCTCTTTCCTATTGTGATAGTCTTGAATTCAGTCTTCCTTGTCTATTTAACCTGTCTGGTTCAATTTCTCTTTGACCAGAGGATATTTAATTAATAAGAACCTAATTTTGTCAGAAGCAAGACATTGTAAATGACTTTGGGAATATATATTTATTTGCTTTAACTTAGAGAAGCAAATTCCTAGGGCAAATACCTTTTAAGAAGTTGAATATAGTTAAAGTTTAAGGAAATTGAATAATGAATTGCTCTAGACTATGACTTAACGTGTTGTAATGAAATTTGTAAGACACTGCAGATATTATTACCTCAGCTCTGAAAATAAGTGCTCTCTAGAATTGGAAGGCTTTTGATAGCCTTTTGATAGGTCTAGTCTACAATATCATGGAGTTTTAAAATGTGCAGTTTCATCAAGGTCTCAATATGTTATTTTTGTTTGTAAGGAAGCTGAAACCGAGTGTTTTTAACTATGGAGAAAATCAGCCATCTGCTTATCTAAGAATCTTAGCTCAGGAAAGAACTTAGGCAGAAATAATGAATTTTTTCAATTATATTATTTTCTCATTCATAAACATTTTCTACAGATGTAGTGGACACTGTACAGAAATCTTTGAAATTGTTAAGATATGAGCCTTAAAGATTTGTTCTTCTTTGGCTAGACCTATTTTTAAATATTTTTTTGTTTGTCTTCATAAAGGTACACTTGGTGGTGTGCTATATATGTAACAGTTGGCTTTCAAGGAGAGAAAAAGGCCCTAATTTGTGGTATTTGCCAATATTCATGGTGCAAACATTCAAGCTTCTGAAAAGATTTCACTGAGTAAGGGGTTGGGAAGAGATGGGCAAAACCAACTCTTCCAAACTGCTATGAGCTAGTTTCAGCATACTGCTAATTACAGATATAATTTCACATTAATGAATTATGTACTTGCTTATCAAATAATTCTGGTTATCCCTCCTTTGGGACACCAGGTTGAATTGAGCTTTCTTGTGCTCTTGTGATTGAATGTGCCCTTGTGCTTCCTTCTGGTCAGTGAGTGATAGCAGAGGTGTTACATATCACTTTCAGTCCAGATTATTAAAGTGTCTTTGCAAGACCCTCCAAAACTCTCTTTCCCTCTGCTAAGGTCATGAGCATCTTCCAGATAGTGAGTTGTCATCACCTTCAGTTTTAGAGTAACGATGAAAACCACAAAAACAAAAATGGTCTATTCTTAGACACCTAATATGAATGAGAATTAAATCTTTGTTGTATTGAACCACAGAGATGTTAGTTTTTTTATTGCCACATAAGCTAACCTCTTCTGCGGGAAGAACCTTCTTGTCAGTGACTTAGAAAATGTCTTTGTATTCATGCACTTTAAAATACAAAATGAGCTTATGTCAGACATTTTAGTTTGTTAAAAAAATATACATTTGCAGATACCGATTGGACACAGTCACCCTGCTCTGTTCACCTCAGCCATTTCATTTCCAATAGGTATTTTCCTCTTGTCTTTTTGCTAAAAATATCAACCTGAAGTAAAAGTTATTATTCCAGTATTCAGAGAGAGGTAGTGTTTGTATTTATGCAAACATCATTTTATGCAAGTACTCGTTTATAATTGGTGGATACTATGATATGAAAAAAATTAGTCATTTTTCTAGGGACGCCTTTTAGTGTATAAAGAGAGCAAGCCATGAAATTCTTTGAGAAGCCTCACATTAATGATCATCTGTACCTCTTGCTAATGCACGCTCCTGTGCTTCTATAGCTATATAGTCGTGGGAAAAGTTTCAGATATATGGTTAAGAAACACAACTAGATTATAAATAAGAAGATATAGTAAGACCCTGTTTTTATATGTTCCCCAACCATGAGAGTCAAACGATTTAATTAAATAGCTGATAACAGAATTTTCTACTAGTCAAGAACATTGAGAAGGATGTCCTCATAAAATGAATGCTGACAGACGAAAGAAACCTAAAGGACCTGAAATTGATAAAGAATAAATGAGAAGAGCCAACCTCTGTACAAAGTAAATTCTACCTTGAATAGAAGAGGAATTTTATAAAGTTAGACAAATATTTGGGAACATAGGAACCTGGCACTGTCATTTAGACTAGGGGAGGGGGAGATTGCCTGGGGAGGGGCCAGTGAAAGAACCCCAGGTGTGAATACCCAAAATGAAAATTAGAACACTTAAAGAGCTTTTATTACATGCTGGGCACTGTTCTTTTTCTCCCAAAGAACTTTAATAAAAACAAGTACATGATATTGAAATTAATCAATTTTCATTGCTGAGATACAAAATGCCTTTGGCTACATGTTCTACAACTCCTCTGCATTGCACAAATTCTTTGAGGGAGTTTACTAAGCTCAAGTTGTTTTACTGAGTAACTTTTTATATGGAAAGGCCTGACTTTAAAATCTGAGTTGATAGATTGCAGAACAGAAATTAAATTTCAGGATAAAAATCCTACATGGCATTTGGAAACAGGGCCCAGAGGCAAAGGTGACCGACCATGGGAATTATAACAACTCTTCAGAGAAATTCACAGACATCAACAGTCAAAAGCTGGCTTACCTAAATCTCAAGGCTCTCATAGAAAAACCCATCTCAGTGTAATAGTCAATTTTTTTTTTTTGGTCTTTTTGCCTTTTCTAGGGCTACTCCCTTGGCATATGGAGGTTCCCAGGCTAGGGGTCGAATCAGAGCTGTAGCCGCTGGCCTACTCCAGGGCCACAGCAACGTGGGATCCAAACCGCGTCTGTGACCCACACCACAGCTCATGGCAACGCCAGATACTTAACCACTGAGCGAGGCCAGGGACTGAACCCGCAACCTCATGATTCCTAGTTGGATTTGTTAACCACTGAGCCACGATGGAAACTCCTGTAATAGTAAATGTTAACTATAGTAATAACAGTTCACGGTGGTAAAAATGAGAATAGTTTGTATTTCGTTTATTTTTTTATTTTCAGATGATAAACATGGATAACTTGATAGTTTTTTATTATTTAGCTTCTTTATAAATTAATGCAAATGATTATAGAATCACATTAGCAATAACAGTTAGGAATGAAGCCTAATAGCTTTGTGCTGCTAAAATTTTTATATAAACCTTTTGTTAGTTTGGCGATATTTTTCCCCCTTTTAGTTGAACGTGACACTAATACTGATAAGTCTCCCATGACTATAGAAATGTATTTTGTTCTAAAATAAGTTTGCCTTATTTTGACAAACAGTTTTTAAAATTGTTCAAGCTTAGGGGAGATATTTGTGTGCTCAAATTATAGTGCCTTGGAAACCAGTAGGTAATAATCATGCATTAGTAGAAAAGTGAGATAAATGCAGAATTTGTTTAGAAAAGGATTCTAAATTTATAGATAAATGTGGTAAAGTGGAGACAACAGATTTGTTTGGAGTTTCTGACGGTGTCATTGTTCATCTTCAAGTTTGATGCATTATACATCCTCATTATAAACATACTGTTGCATATGTTTCCTTACAATATATGTTATTCTTTGAGAATGTATTTGAAAATGAGATTTCAATTCTCTGGAGAAAATATGTATGGCAAAAACTACTATTCCTTGGTTAATTTCATTTTGTTTTAATAATTTAATATGCACCATAGATTTAGTAGAGCACATTTAATACATTTTTAAAAAAAGTATATCCACTCCTGATAGATTGATGGTGTCAAAAATTCGCTTTTTCTCCATCTGACCTAATGAGAATTCACTAATGAACTTAGATAAAGGATGTGTATGTGTGTACACATGTGTGTGTGTGTGCGCATATGTGCATGTATGTGTTATTGCTGATTTTTGCTTGGAAATTGCATGCAAGTTTCTATATTTTGCCTTGATTTGAACCTAACCTAGTTATAACCAAAGCACTTTGAGAATGGTTATCCTTTTTTCTCAATGAGAGGAAATGGCTTTACTAGAAGATCTTAGCACAAAAAGAAACAAAATCGTACGAGATAAACACTGTGCTTTGGGAGTAAGTGTCTAAGAAAAAAAATGAAAAAAAAATAAATCAGAATTAGACCACTGTTGCCCAATTTCAATGCGATAATGAGATGCATGGCTCAATGGGTATATACATTCACCGACATCACATGTTTATATGGATTATGCCCTACTTCATTACTTTGAGGACAAATTGGCATTTTAAACCAAAGACTGTTTAACTCAATATTCCCTCCTGAGCAGTGGACGAGAAATGAATGAATGGTAAGATGGGTGAGAATTTTTCTTTGAACACTCTCTTTTTAGTTCCCTGGAGTTAATAATCAAAACTAAGGTCAACCTGGGGCTGGACCTGTGCCCACTCGGGGGAAATAAATAATGATTTACCAGAGTCCTTTCCCACCACTGTGGGGCTATTCTCTCTGTATCTACCACAGCTTCTTATTTATCTTTTAGAACCCCTGTAGGACTTCTCAACTGCTGCCTATAAATAGCTGAAGTGATTCGTACCCTGAATTTTGTTTCTTACCTCACATAAAAGCAGCTATGTTATTTAATAACTTGCCAGTAGTGACTATGTAATGCAAATAATAGCATAATATTCTAAATAATATGATACGTTATAAAATAATTCTCAAACTTGAGGAATAAGAACTCTGCCATCATTAAACTTACAGAGATAATCAAAGTATAAAATAATCCCTTTCCTTGAAAATTGAAGTCCAAAAAAGTCAGTGTTTATAATTTTTCAATTTCTTCATCTGCTCAAGTCCAGTGATATCATCTTATTCAGAAGCCATTTATTTATTTTATTGCTTATGTGTATGTGTGTGTGTGTGTGTGTGTGTGTATATATATATACATATCTGTATATGTGTATATATATATATATATATATATATCTGTAGAAGCAGTTGTACATTCATCCCACTCTAGTGAATTACCTCCAACATTAACCATCAATGTTATGGTTGGCACATAATGAATCTATTGTCATTGCCACATTCAAAACTTGGACTTCCTGATTGGTATAATGTCTCTCAGATGCTGAAGATCCTGAAGATTTCTTGGCTAATGGTCCTAAAAATATCTCAGGCTATGGTCCATATTTTGGAAGTTAAGCACTACCTGCTCAAAAGCTCTTTATTCCAGGTTCTAATCAATTGAGAGAAGGCATTTTTTAAAACATGCCAACTGATACCACAAAAAAAAAAAGACAAAGTAGGAAGCTCTAAAGGTTGGCCCTCTCACTGAAGTGACCAATTAGCTGGAAAGAGCAATGAAAAGCAACTGCTTTGGAACCATGCAACCTTGTTGGAGAGTTTTAACAATCAGGGTAATGCTTTATGAAGGCAGAGACTGATGTTCTTTGATAAGAGAGTGGTTTGCATGAACCAGTTACTATAACTCATTCCTCATCCTACTGTGCCAATAGGAGCCAACATTCCTGGAGCAGGAGCCAGTATGGATCTTACCCTCCAAGAATTTGGGATTGCACATTTTGATTAGCCTGGAGAATAATAAGCCTTGAGGATGCCAAGAAAAGGAAGCGTCATGCATTGCTGATGAAAGTAGTACAGCCACTGTGGAAAACAATTTGGCTATTTCCCAGAAACTTAAAGATTTACATTAGATAACAGTTTCCCTCTTAGTTAATTATATACCCAAATGATTAAAAACAAGGACTCAGCCACTTGTACATCAGTGTTCTTAGCACCATTTTTTTAAATAGCCAAAAGGTGTAAAAAACCCAAATGTCTAACAATACATCATGGATTGAAAAAAGTAATATATCTATACAGGGGGATATTGTTCGGCCATATAAAGGAATGAAGCTCTGATACATGTTATAACATGAATGAAACCTGGAAATACAAAAAGTGAAATAAGCCAGACACAAAAATAAAAATATCGTATGATTTTATTTACACTAGGTATTTAGATAAATTCATAGAGATAGAAAATCAAACAGAGGTTACCAGAGGTGGGGGATGGGAAGAAATCGTGAGGTATTACTTAATGGATATATAATTTATGTTTGGGATGATGAAAAAGTTCTGGGATGTGTGATGGTTATACAACATTGTCATACTTAACGTAGAATTGTATACTTTTTCTTCCCTTTTATTTAAGTATTTAAATAGTCTCATATTTTAATACTAGAAAAGTAATAAATGATCCCAATTTCAGCATCAAAAAAAGAGGCGGAAAGAAAAGAAAAAAGTCCAGAGTTATGCAACCAGCTATGCTAATGAAGCTGTGTTAGGTAATATATCAGTCTAGGTTGAATTGAGACATAGAAGCCACACAGTGAGTGAAACAGGGAACATTTGATATAAGGAAACTCTATTTGGTACCTTAGAGCTGAGGGAGAATACCCATAGAAGGAACAATTTAAAAATGAATCTCCCTACTCCTGAAGGCTAGGATCTAGATTTTATTGGAGAAGGTGTAGTTCCACCTACTGAATTATCAGAAATATTCACTGATTTGCCTAGGCCAAATCTAGTCTGAGGTCACTGGACAAGAAGTAAACAGCCCGCCAGAGAGTAGCAGGAGTAACTGTAGGTGCAGTTAGCAAGAAGCGGTCGTGGTTTGGAGGGAACCCTCTGGACTGCAGGCACACAGTTTAGGGACATGCAGAAGGAGTCAGGGTGCCAATGTGGGTAGAAGATCTTTGGGACACTGATTTCTGAATCAAGAGAACCACATGAAGGTGATATCTAGACCACACTGGGCTGCAGTGTCACCAAGAGAGCATGCTTTTGGCCACAGGCTTGTGCAGAACTCCCCTTGATGTCTTTACCCCCATACCATTGACTCACTAAGCAAGAGCTGGAAACCCAAGTCAAGGCCTTTCTTTTGCAGTGTCCCTCTAGTGCCCTCTACTGAGAAAGCTTTGTATTATGTTCACTGTAAAGGAGAGATGCTTAAAGGAACTCTATATCATCAGAAAGCCTATGTATAAATGTATACATATATGTATATTTTATATATATAATAGTCATATCACATGTGTTACATATTATATCCCTATGTATTTGGAACTGAGGTGCAATAAATTGATAACCGACAGATAATGTGACAAAGCTTCCCACACCCATCCAAATTCAGCTTAAACACTGGAATTGGATAGCGTGGTTTCAAAAACAGGGAAATAAGATGATCACTCCTTTATGGCAGTGAATTTAAACGAGTGTTGAGTGTTGGGACTGGGTTAACACTGTCAATGGATGACACCTGTCAAAGAAAACAAGTCCTAACAGATGTTAGACTCTCACTGAAGTTTTAATTAGTCTCTCCTCCTTTCAAGGGAAAGAATAGAGAACACCCTTGAAAAATAGACTGGGATTGATCTATTTCCTTCTGCTCCATGAAAATGTTGAAAAAGGGTAATATTTTTTCCCACTGACTTCAGCTATCTTTGAACTTCACATGAATAATAAAATTCATGTGAAAAACTTTAATCCTCAACTTGAGTGTAATTTTACAAACTCAAGGCTGTTTCTAAGGTTTACAATTCACATTACCATTCATATGATTAATAATCTTGAGTAATACACCATATACAAGCAGGAGTTAACTCTTTTTTTTTGATACTCTCAGGGAAATCAGATTCTTAATTATGATTCTATGTGAAACAGAGGCTACAGTTTGTGATTTTTCATGGTTACAAAGGTTAGAATGAGGATTTCATACATCAGGAGCCTTCTCTGTGTCCTTGACATAGAGCTAGAAGGAGCAATGTTATGAAATAGGCAAATAAATTATAAGATTGAAAGATAATGTGTATTAGTTGCCTAAATTTTAAAGGATAAAAATAATATGAACAATTTACTCTTTTTAAAGTTTTTTTGAAGTATAACTTACATTCAGTGTGTATAAAATTCAGTTATCTTTAATAAATTTATCAAGCTACGTAACCAAAACATTAGTTTTAGAACATTTCCTTGAAATGTTCACTTGTGTTTATTTTCTGTTAGTATCCACTCCTATCCTCAGCTCCAAGCAACTACTGATCTCCTACAAGTTTGCCTGTCTAGGAAATTCCACATAAACGTGATAAGTCTTTTATGTGTTTTTTTTTTTTTTTTCATTTAGCATAAGGTTTTTGAGGTTTATCCATGTTAGACCATGTATCTATAGTTCGTTCATTTTTATTGCTGATCATGTGCTTTTGCATTAGATAGGCAACATTCGCAGTTGATACCCACAGTTCACTTTTCTGAATTATCCTGCTGTGCACATTCACATACAAGGCTTTGTATGGATGTATAGTCATTGCTTCTGGATAGAAATCTAGGGATGAAAGTGCAGACTTACTGAATTTCCAAAAAATCCTTTTTTTTTTTTTTTTTTGCCATGTCCATGGCATGCAGAAGTTCCAGGGCCAGGGATCAAACCTGTGACACAGCAGTGACCAGCACCACAGCAGTGACCACACCACATCCTTAACCCATTGCATCACTCCCCCATACAATCGTCTAAAGAATTGTCTAGTAGTTTTCAAAGTGGCTAAAACTTTTACATTCCCACCAAAAGTGTTTAAGGATTCCATTTGTTCCACAAACTCCCAAACCAGCTTATTGCCATTGTTTTTAAATATAGCCATTCTTCTTATTGTGTAGCAGTATCTCAGTATGTGTGTGTGTTGGGGGAGGTTAAAAATAGTTTTGTGGACATAAAATTTATACTTATAAATACATTTTCATATATTAACAACGTTGTGCAACCATCACCACTATCAAATTTTGGAATGTTTTTATTACCATCCAAAATACCCTATACCCATAGCAGTCACTCTCTTCTCTCCCTTTCTACCCAGACACACCTGGAAACTACTAATCTACTTCCTCTATGGACTGCCTATTCTAAACATTTAGTATAAATGGTATCATATAACATATGCCTTATAAGACTGGCCTCTACTACTTAGTGGAACGTTTTCAGGGTTTATCCATATTGTGACATTTATTGATTTTTATTGATGAATAATATTCCATTGTGTAAGTATATCAAATTTATGCATTCATCAGGTGATCTGTATCTGGGGTGTTTCTAACTTTAGCTTCTATGAATAATGCTGCCATGAACATTAATTAATTAAGTTTCCATGTGAACGTATGCCTTCATTTTTGGGGGGTTATATACCTAGAAGTGAAATTATTAGGTTATATGGTACTCAATGTGTAACATTTTGAGGAACTGCCTCACTGTTTTCCAGAGTAGGTGCACTGTTACACAGTCTCACCAGCAATTTAGGAGATTCTAAACTCTGAATTTTCACCAGCACTTGTTATTTTCCGTCTCTTTGATTTTAGCAATTCTAGTATATGTAACATGGTGTTTTACTGTGGTTGTCATTGTGTTTCCCTGAGAGCTAATAATGTTGAGCATTTTTACAAGTAATTATTTGATTCCTCTTTGGAGAATTGTCTTTTCAAATTATTTTTCCGTTTTTAATTAGGTTGTCTTTTTATTACAGAGTTGTAAAGAGTTCTTTATATTTTCTGTATATAGTTTCTTATCAGATAAATGATTTATAAAAGTGTTCTCTTGTATGTGTTGTTTTTCACTTTCTTGAGAGTATCCTTTGAAGCATAAAAACTTTTAATGTTAATGATGTCCAGTTTAGCTATTTCTGTTGGTTTCTCATGCTTTTGGTTCTGTATCTAGGAAGACTTTGCCTAAGTGTGTCAAAAGTTTAGTCCTATGATTTTTTCTAATAGTTTTTTGTTTTAGTTCTTACAAACTTATGTCTCTGCTCCGTTTTGAGTCAATCTGTGTTTTTGTATGAGGAAAGCATCCAAATTATTATTTTTTTCTTCATTTTACAGTCGCACCTGTGGCATATGGAAGTTCCTGGGCTAGGGGCCCAATTGGAGCTGCAGCTGAGGCCTACTCCAAAGCCATGGCAACACTGGATCTGAGTTGCATCTGTGACCTATGCAGCAGCTTGTGGCAATGCCCAATCCTTTACCACTGAGGAAGGCCGAAGATCAGACCCCTATCCT
Organism: Phacochoerus africanus; assembly: GCF_016906955.1. Lineage (NCBI taxonomy): Eukaryota > Metazoa > Chordata > Mammalia > Artiodactyla > Suidae > Phacochoerus > Phacochoerus africanus. Next base: position 35,784,772 of record NC_062553.1, read on the forward strand.
CAAGGTCACTATGATGTGTTCTTAACCCTCTTAAGCCACAGCTGGAACTCCCCAAATTAAATTTTGCATGCATTTTTGGTTATCAGATATGCAGTTGCTGCAGCAACACTTGTTTAAATGACTATTTTACCACACTGAATTGTCTTCACAATTTTTGTTAAAACTCGGTTGACCATAAATATGAGAATTTATTTTCGATTCTATTGCATTGATGTATAGCCAGAGAAATGGTTTTAATTGCTATCAGTAAATCAGGAAATATTTTTGTACCACAATTTTTTCCACGATAGTATTTTTGTGTGTGTGTGTGGTAAATAGATATTTTTTAGTGTATCATTATAATTCCATTGCTGTTTGGCTATTTTGTTATTTTTTAATGATTGCCAACTAATATATTAACTTAAAACAATATACTTTGATAATAGAAACTTAATTTTGATAGTATAAAAAGAAATGTGTCCAATATAGTTTTATCGTCCCTCATCCTTTGTCCTGTCATTGTCATACAAATTACATTTTAATAAATTATAATCACATCAGTGCATTTTTATAACTTCTACTTTATGCAGTTGCCTTTGAAGTCAAATATGCAAAGAAATTAATTATAAACTATGTGGATTCATATTTCTGACTAGTGTCTTTCATTTTAGTTTGGACAATTTCTATAGAACTTCTTATAGAGCAGCTCAAGACAAGAAAACTACTGTTCTTCATGGAAGTTTGAGAGTTTTTCATGGATAAACTCTTTTGAATTTGTTATTTGTCTCTGCTTGATTTTCAGAGCTCTGAAATGTCTATTCTTGGCAATTCTGTTGAGTAATTTAGTTGTTTTCAGTAGTTAAGATATGTAAATCTCCTCACTCTACTCTAGCCACCATATGTTCATCTTAACCATAATTATAAATTCTAATATAAACTAAAATGAATAGAAGTTATATATTCTATCTCTGGCTTATAACTATTTTTCCTTAGACTGCTTCATTGTTGTTGGATTTCTAGATAACAGATGATACAATGAATAGGAAGTTTTGTAAAATTTCATTTGCATTTTATTCATAAAGTAGCTTAACTAAAGATATATAAAGAGCATTTCATACCTGAATGTAGAAAATTGGCCTGAATCACTATGAGGAATAAATGATTTGCTTTTGACTAAAGGAAGAAAAACATATAAATATGTATTTATATGTTTTATATATGTGTGTGAAATTCACACTTTTAATGTATACAAAATGAAAGAATAAAATATAAGTTCAAATTTGGACACTTCTCGGTATAAAATTCATTATCAGGAAATGCAAAATCCAAGTAATAATATTCATAAATTAGTTACGCCAATTATGTAGTACATAACGAGGCTTCATTTTGATCATTCTTTAAGGTTATCTTAAATACCACCTTCTAGCATAAGTTCTTTCCTGAACTCAGGCTGTTAGGTGCCACTATTCTGTATACCATATTTCTCTGAATATATTTCTACCTTTATTACACTGCAGGGTAATGTAATAGTGTTCAGTTTTAAGCTGTCAGTTTTTTGCAGGACTATGCCATACGAAACTGATTGCCTAGAGTCTGGCAAAGTACTTGGCATATATTAAACAATCAATAAAATCAAGGTGAATCATTGAATTGTCTGGACTCAGCTTTTTCTAGAGTGTGTTTTATCAAATGTCAGAGTGACAGAATAATCCAAGGAGAGAAACAAAAGGGCTATATAGTATAAAATGTTTGGGATAATCTTAATGAACCAATAATAAAAGTGCTTAGGAAATGTGAAGTAACAAAACTTTTATCCAAATCTTAACACAATGTTTCACAAAGGTTTCAAGCCCATTTTATTCTTAAATGCCCAATAAATTTTGAGCAACTATGATTTGATGGGAAATGCTACCCTAAAAAAATCATTAGGCTCAGACTCTAAGTATTTGCTAAGCTTCTACTTATTTTTTCTTTTTTTTTTCTTTTTATTACAGAATAAAATACATACATTTACACACAATTACATTCACACAGATTATTATAACATGGATCTTAAGAAACAGATTACGTGACTCCCACTGGAGAAGTGGAATGGAAAATATGCTGAGACAAATAGGAAATTTATTCTATACTTTATCCCAATTTTATGGCTTTCATCTTTACTACTTAGTTTTATCTATTACATTTCAATTTTTCTTTAAAAATTAGCATAATATTAAATTGTTATATTATGCAACTAAAATTTATAAAGAAGAAAGCCTTATATACCATTAAATATTTTATATAGCATAGTAAAAAGAATAAAACTGGTAAGCATAGCAAAAATAATACACCCTCTGAAGATAAGTTGGTTAAAAAAGAGTGTAGCTATATAAATATGTCCTCACAATTTGTTCCATCTCATTGATTCTTCAATAAAGGCATTACACCATTCTAGGTGATGTGATAAACAAGACATTATAGACTTTACATTGTACCATGGAGAGAAATGGTTATTAATAATACAATTATAGAACTGTGTTATTTAATTGTACAGTGGCATTATTTAATTATAATTATCATAAGTTCTTTGATGGAAAGGAAATCAGAATCAGATCTAAGAAGACTTCAGCATTCCAAGAATTATGTCAAATGACCCCCTTCATGGTGGATTATGCACTTATTTACTGTGAGATATATTTCTTCTCCAGAGATTCCTTGTTTGTGTATCAATTGTAGATTTTTGGTTTGCAGTTATTCTGCAGTTTTGATGTAAGAGTCTATATGTATATGAGATTGTTTTAAGTTGTTGTCTCTTTTTTTTTTTTTGTGGAGATACATATATTTGCCTATTTATTTATTTATTTATTTATTATTTTCCCACTGTACAGCAAGGGGGTCAGGTTATCCTTACATGTATACATTACAATTACATTTTTCCCCCAGCCTTTCTTCTGTTGCAACATGATTATCTAGACAAAGATCTCAATGCTGTTCAGCAGGATCTCCTTGTAAATCTATTCTAAGTTGTGTCTGATGAGCCCAAGCTCCCAATCCCTCCCACTCCCTCCCCCTCCCCCTCCCATCAGGCAGCCACAAGTCTCTTCTCCAAGTCCATGATTTTCTTTTCTGAGGAGATGTTCATTTGTGCTGGATATTAGATTCCAGGTATAAGTGATATCATATGGTATTTGTCTTTGTCTTTCTGGCTCATTTCACTCAGTATGAGATTCTCTAGCTCCATCCATGTTGCTGCAAATGGCATTATGTCATTCTTTTTGATGGCTGAGTAGTATTCCATTGTGTATATATACCACCTCTTCCGAATCCAATCCTCTGTCGATGCACATCTGGGTTGTTTCCATGTCCTGGCTATTGTGAATAGTGCTGCAATGAACATGCGGGTGCACGTGTCTCTTTTAAGTAGAGTTTTGTCCGGATAGATGCCCAAGAGTGGGATTGCGGGGTCATATGGAAGTTCTATGGATAGATTTCTAAGGTATCTCCAAACAGTTCTCCATAGTGGCTGTACCAGTTGACATTCCCACCAACAGTGCAGGAGGGTTCCCTTTTCTCCACAGCCCCCCCAGCACTTGTTATTTGTGGATTTATTCATGATGGCCATTCTGACTGGTGTGAGGTGATATCTCATGGTAGTTTTGATTTGCATTTCTCTTATAACCAGCGATGTTGAGCATTTTTTCATGTGTTTGTTGGCCATCTGTGTATCTTCTTTGGAGAAATGTCTATTCAGGTCTTTTGCCCATTTTTCCATTGATTGATTGGCGTTTTTGCTGTTGGGTTGTATAAGTTGTTTATATATTCTAGAGATTAAGCCCTTGTCGGTTGCATCATTTGAAACTGTTTTCTCCCATTCTGTGAGTTGTCTTTTTGTTTTCTTTTGGGTTTCCTTTGCTGTGCAAAAGCTTTCAGTTTGATGAGGTCCCATGGGTTTATTTTGCTCTAATTTCTATTGATTTGGGAGACTGCCCTGAGAAAATATTCATGATGTTGATGTCAGAGAGTGTTTGCCTATGTTTTCTTCTAGGAGTTGATGGTGTTGTGTCGTATATTAAGTCTTTCAGCCATTTGGAGTTATTTTTGTGCATGGTGTGAGGGTGTGTTCTAGTTCATTGCTTGCGCAGCTGTCCAGGTTTCCCAGCAATGCTTGCTGAATAGTTCTTTTTCCCATTTGATGTTCTGCTCCCTTGTCAAAGATAATTGACCATAGGTGTCAGGGTTTATTCCAGGTTCTCTATTCTGTTCCATTGGTCGTCTGTCTGTTTTGATACCAGTACACACACTGTTTTTGATGACTGTGGCTTTGTAGTATTCTTGAAGTCTGGGAGAGTGATGCCTCCTGCTCTGGTTTTTGTTTTCAGGATTGCTTTGGCGATTCTGGGTCTTTTGTGGTTCCATATAAATGTTTGGATTATTTGTTCTAGTTCTGTGAAAAATGTCCTGGGTAATTGGATAGGGATTGCATTGAATCTGTAGATTGCTTTGGGTAGGATGGCCATTTTTACAATATTGATTTTCCCAGTCCAGGAACATGGACTATCTTTCCATTTCTTTACATCTTCTTTGATTTCTTTGATTAAAGTTTTATAGTTCTCGGCATATAGGTCCTTTCCCTCCTTGGTCAGGTGTATTCCGAGGTATTTGATTTTGTGAGGTGCAATTTTAAAAGGTATCGTGTTTTTGTATTCCTTTTCTAATATTTCATTGCTGGTATACAGAAATGCAACTGACTTCTGAATGTTCATCTTATATCCTGCTACTTTGCTGAATGTATGAATCAGTTCAAGGAGTTTTGGGGTTGAGTCCTTCGGGTTTTCTATGTATAGTATCATGTCATCTGCATACAGTGACAGTTTTATCTCTTCTCTTCCTATATGGATGCCTTTTATTTCTTTTGTTTGTCTAATTGCTGTGGCTAGGACTTCCAAAACTATGTTGAAGAGCCGTGGTGAGAGTGGGCATCCCTGTCTTGTTCCAGATTTGAGTGAGAAGGCTTTCAGTTTTTCCCCATTGAGTATTATATTTGCTGTGGGTTTATCATAAATGGCTTTGATTATGTTCAGGAATGTTCCCTCTATACCCAGTTTGGCAAGGGTCTTGATCATGAATGGATGTTGGACTTTGTCAAATGCTTTTTATGCATCTATTGAGATGATCATATGGTTTTTGACTTTTTTTTGTTAATGTGGTGTATGATGCTGATTGATTTGCATATGTTGAACCATCCTTGTGAACCTGGGATGAACCCAACCTGGTCATGGTGTATGATTTTTTTGGTATGTTGTTGGATTCAGTTGGCTAAGATTTTGTTGAGAATTTTTGCATCTATATCATCAATGATATTGGGCGATAGTTTTCTTTTTTGGTGGTATCTCTGTCTGGTTTTGGAATGAGGGTGATGGTGGCATCATAGAATGTCTTTGGGAGTATTCCTTCTTCTTCAACCTTTTGAAAGAGTTTAAGGAGGATGGGCACCAATTCCTCTTTATATGTTTGATAGAATTCACCTGTGAAACCATCTGGTCCTGGACTTTTATTTGTAGGGAGTGATTTTATGACCTCTTCAATTTCATTTCTAGAGATCGGTCTGTTCAGTTGGTCTGTTTCTACTGGATTCAGTTTTGGCAGGCTGTAAGAATCTAGAAAATTGTCCATTTCTTCCAGATTGTCAAACTTGTTGCCATATAGTTGTTCATAGTATTCTCTTATGGTTTTTTGTATTTCTGCTGTATCCGTTGTGATTTCTCCTTTTTCATTTATAATTTTGGTTATTTGGGTTCTTTCTCTCCTCTTTTGAGTGAGTCTGGCCAGGGGTTTGTCAATTTTGTTGACCTTTTCAAAGAATCAGCTCTTGGTTTTATTAATTTTCTCTATTGTTTTTTGAGTCTCTATTTTATGGATTTCTTCTTTGATCTTTATAATGTCCTTCCTTCTGCTGACTTTAGGCCTTTTTTGTTCTTATTTTTCTATTCATTTAGGTGGAGGGTTAAGTTGTCCATTTGGGATCTTTCTTCTTTTTTGAGAAAGGCCTGTATTGCTATAAATTTCCCTCTGAGCACTGCTTTCGCAGCATCCCATAGATTTTGAGTGGTTGTGTCTTCATTATCATTTGTTTCAAAGTAGTTTTTAATTTCCTTCTTGATTTCCTCATTGACCCATTGGTTTTTTAGTAGCATGTTGTTGAGTCTCCATGCAGTAGGTTTTTTCTCTTTCCTTTTCCCTTGGTTGATTTCTAATTTCATGGCATTGTGGTCAGAGAAGATACTTGAGATAATTTCTATGCTCCTAAATTTATTGAGATTCGCTTTGTGTCCCAAGATGTGGTCGATTCTTGAGAATGTTCCATGAGCACTTGAGAAGAATGTGTATTCTGCTTTTTTTGGATGTAGGGTCCTGAAGATATCAATGAAGTCTAACTTTTCTATTGTTTCCTTTAGGATCTCTGTTGCTTTATTGGTTTTCTGTCTAGAGGATCTGTCCATTGATGTGAGGGGGGTATTAAGGTCTCCTACTATGATTGTATTCTCATCAATATCTCCCTTTATGTCCGTTAATATTTGTTGTATGTATCTGGGTGCTCCTGTATTTGGGGCATATATGTTGACGATAGTAACATCCTCTCCTTGGATGGATCCCTTAATCATTAAGTAGTGTCCTTCTTTGTCTTTCTTGATGTCTTTTGTTTTAAAGTCTATTTTGTCTGATATGAGCGTTGCAACTCCTGCTTTTCTGTCGTGTCTATTGGCGTGAAATATTTTTCCCCACCCTTTCACTTTCAATCTCTATGTATCTTTTGTCCTAAGGTGAGTTTCTTGTAGGCAGCATATTGAAGGTTTTTGCCTTTTTGTCCACTCAGCCACTCTGTGTCTTTTGATTGGGGCATTCAGTCCATTGACATTTAAGGTGATAATTGATAGATGATTATTTATTGCCATTTGAACCTCGTGTTCCAGTTGATTCTATGGTTCTCCATTCTTCCTTTTTTTTTTTTTTTTTTGGTTGGATGGTCTCCTGTTATTATCTGCTTGAGTGTATTTTTTTTTCATTTTTTGCAAATGCAATATTTGGTTTTGGCTTGTGGTTGCCCTGTTTTTTAAGTATGCTAACCCCTTCCCATAATTGTGTGTTTTAGCCTGATGGTCCTGTTAGTTCAAACACTTCATCACTATACTAAAATTAAGAAGAGAAACATACAAACAACCAAAAAGGGTTATTTACTTCCTAACATCCCTTGCCCACATTTTATGGTTTTGATGACTCTTTTTTATTTTTTTCTTTTTAATTTTATTTTGTTTGAAGCATGTTCATGATTAAATCTGTATGCTGGCTTATTTGAGTGACTGCTCTCTGATTGCGGTTTCCTCAGTCCTAGTTCTTCCTCTTCTTTTTTTTCTTCTTTTCTTTTTTCTTCCCTTTCCTTCCTTCCTTTTTGGTTTAGAGAAGCCCTTTCAATATTTCCTTTAACCTGGGTTTTGTGTTGCAATATTCTTTAAGTTTTTGTTTGTTGGAAAAAATTTTTATTTCCCCTTCTAAATTAAATGATATTCTTGCTGGGTAGAGTATTCTAGGTTGCATATTTTTTCCTTTTAGCACTTGAAATATATCTTGCCATTCCCTCCTGGCCTGTAGTGTTTCTGTAGAGAAGTCAGCTGATATTCTTATGGGGGTTCCCTTGTAGGTAACATTCTGTTTTTCTCTTGCTGCCTTTAGGATCCTCTCTTTATCACTAACTTTTGCCATTTTTATTATGATGTGTCTTGGTGTGGGTCTATTTGGGTTCAGTTTGTTTGGGGCCGTCTGTGCTTCTTGTATCTTGAACCCAGCATCCTTTAGATTTGGGAAGTTTCCAGCGATAATTTCTTCAAATATATTTTCCATCCCCTTATCTTTTTCTACTCCTTCTGGAATTCCTATTATGCGTAGATTGGCCCGCTTTATATTATCCCATAGGCCTCTTATATTGCTTTCCAGTGTTTTGATTCGGTTTTCTGTCTGTTGACCGGATTGAGTGATTTCCATTCTTCTATCTTCCATATCACTGATTCGTTCTTCTGCATTATTCATTCTGGTTTTAACTGCCCTTAGTTCAGTTTGCATCTCTGCAAATGAATGTTGTAGTTTTTCTTGGCTCCTCCTTATATGTTCTAGTTCCTTTCTGAGGGTATCTGCATTACTGTTCCTATCTTCTCTTAATTCCTTCAGTATTTTCACTGTTTCTCTTTTGAACTCCAGGTCTGTCAGACTGTTTCATTGTTGACTGTTTTAGGTGAGTTCTCCTGTTGGTTTGACTGGGGGTGGTTTCTCAGCTTCTTCATCTTGCTTGTTGTTTTCTTTCTCCTGAGGGAGTTGTACTCTCCGTTATCGGGCAGTGTTTGCCTTGTCACTGCCGTGGAATATTTCGTGAGGGCTGGCGTTGTTGGTCCATCTTTTTTGAGGCAGTGTGGCTTTTCTGGAGTGTTGATGGGGCTAACAGTGTTTCTTTGAAGCAAAGGAGGACTTCCTGAGGGCAGACAGGACTGAGAGGTCCACACCACGATGGTAGCAGATTTCCCTTGGTCATGCAGAGCTTGCTCTGGTGTTTTTCGGCTGTGGGGTTCTTGCATGGGGTTGGCGGTGTTGGGCAGCTGTTCCTCAGGAGTGCAGCACCCCCTGGGGGCTGGAGCAGCTATCTGGGTCACTGAGAACCTACGAGGCTCTTCCCTAGGGCAGCCCAACTCAGAAGGCTGGCCTGAGAATGTAGGCAGATCTTTTCACAGTCTGGCCAAGCTTGTTGCAGCTTTTCTGGGCTGCAGGGGCTCTTCTAGGGGGCTGGTGGTGCTGAGCAGCTATTCCTCGGGAGTGGGGCACCCGCTGGGGGCTTGGGCGGGTAGCAGGGCCACTGGAAACCGAAGAGGCTCCTCCCCAGGGCAGCCCGACTCAGAAAGACCGTCTGAGATCTTTTCCCGGCTCGGTCGAGCTTGTTGCAGCTTTTCTGTGCTGCAGGGCGTCCTGCCTGGGGCTGGCAGTCCCATGCAGCTGGTCCACTAGGGCACCCCCTGGGGTCTTGGGCGGGTAGCAGGGCCGTTGGAAACCCAAGAGGCTCCTCCCCAGGGCAGCCCAATTCAGAAAAACCGTCCGAGAATTAGGCAGATCTGTTCACAGCCTGGCTAGGCTTGTTCTAGCTTTTCTGGGCTGCAGGCATTTTCTCAGTGGCTGGTGGTGTTTAGTGCTACTCTGCAGAAGTGTAGCCCCTCCAAAGGGCAAGCAGACCTGTGCAGGGACAGCCCCTGCGGTGGTAGGCTTCAGGCAATTGTTGAGGCCAGCCCTCCTGGATGGCAGGCAGCCCCAGGTCCGGCAAGAGCGTGGGGGTGGTGGGGGTGGGGGGAGGGGATGCACTGGGAAGCACAGCTTTCAGCTAGCTAGTGGGCCTGTAAGCTTGCTGTGGCGTGGGGGGTATTCTATGGGGACCCACCCCTTCTCCTCTCCCTTCCCCAGCACGGGCGCAGACCAGGCTCTTTTCCCAGGTTCCCTCTGATGCGGCTTTCCACTTCCCCGCCCCTAGAGTATTGCTCTCTTCCTCTGCGACAGCTTTGTTTTCTAGTCTCCCAGCCAGTCTCTGCCCCGTCAAATTGTTTCTAGACCTCCCAAGCAGTTTCCGCTCCGCCCGCCCCCCCAGCCCGGAGACTATCCTCTGGAGCCTAGGTCTCGGTGCCCAGCCCCCACCAAGGCGTCCCCCAGCCCTTTCTCAGCAACCAACTCTCGGAGGAGAGGTCTCGGTGCCCAACCCCCACCCAGGCGTCCCCCGGCCCTTTCCCAGGGACTAACCTCTGGAGCCAGGGACTAACTTCTGGAGCCGAGGACTGGGTGCCCAGCCCCCACCCAGGCATCTCAATTTTTGGTGACTGTGCCCGTAGTTCAGATGGTCCGTTCTGTTCTTGATTGGCTTTTCCGTACTCCTACTTACTGCTACACTCTTCTCTGCATCTGGAGATTCCTCCTGTTCATTTGATCTTTGCCCCGTGTAGGTGACTTTTCAGGGTGCGGGATCCCTTTCTCCTCCGCAGTTCCCTTTCGGGACCTCCCGTCCCTCTCGGATTCACCTTCTCTCACTCTCCTCTTTTCTCCCGTTCTGCCCCGTAATGTCACGAACTTCTTGCCGTTATTGGAATTTAGGTTCTGCCAGCGATTGGTTGCTGTTCTGTGCGAGTCATTTATTCTGTAGATGTGCTTTTTTTTGTTGTGTTTGTGGGAGAGGGCAAGCGTGTCCCTCTACTCCTCCGCCATCTTGTCCTCTGTTGTTCTCTTAATTGCAAGTTCGTCTCTGGTGTCCCGCATTTGCACCCACCTCTTCTCATGATTTCTGATTTTGATCGTATAATTGTGCATGGATGATTTCGTATCTTTACTGTATATATACCTTTACTGGTGAGCCTTGTCATTTGTGGAATTTTTGTTTCCTGTTGCTGATCTTTTCTTTCCTGCCTAGAGAAGTTCCTTTAGTATTTGTTGTAAGGCTGGTTTAGTGTTGCTGAATTCTCTCAGCTTTTGCTTATCTGTGAAGGTGTTGATTTCTCCTTCAAATCTGAATGAGAGCCTTGCTGGGTAGAGTATTCTTGGTTGGAGGTTTTTTCCTTTCATCACGTTAAGTATATCATGCCACTCCCTTCTGGACTGCAGAGTTTCTGCTGAAAAATCTGCCGATAACCTTATTGGGGTTCTCTTGTATGTTACTTGTTTCTTTTCTCTAGCTGCTTTCAAGATTTTCTATTTGTCTCTAATTTTGGTCAGTTTGATTATTATATGTCTCGGTGTGTTCCTCCTTGGGTTTATTTTATATGGTACTCGTTGTGCCTCCTGGATTTGAGTGAGTGGTTCCTTCCCCATGTTAGGGAAATTTTCGGCTAATATCTCTTGGAGTATTTTTTCTGTCCCCTTCTCTCTCTCTCTCTTCTCCTTCTGGCACCCCTATAATATGGATGTTGGTGCGTTTAACATTGTCCCAGAGTTCCCTGAGACGCTCTTCATTTTTTTTTCAGTCTTTTTTCTCTTTTCTGTTCTGCATCCGTAATTTCTTCTAATCCTTCCTCCACCTCACTTATTCGTTCTTCTGCCTCCTGTATTCTGCTGTTGGCTGCTTCTAGTGCATTTTTTATTTCCATTATTGTATTTTGCACCTCTTCTTGTTTAAGTTTTATATCTTGTATCTCTTTGCTCAGTGTTTCCTGTAAGTTATCCATCTTTGCCTCCAGTTTATTTCCAATGTCTTACATCATCTTCAGCATCGACAGTCTAAAGTCTTTTTCCTGGAGGCTGAGAATCTCCTCATTGCTTTGCTGAATTTCTGGGGTTTTTCCTTTCTCCCTCATCTGAGTTATAGTTCTCTGTCTTTTCATTTTTATAGGTTTTTGTGTGGTGACCTTTTTATAGATAATAGAGCTGTGGCCTCTCTTACTTCTGATGTCTGCCCCCCTTGTGGCTGAAGTCGGTGTGGGCGGCTTGCTGTAGGCTTCCTGATGGGAGGGGCTGATGCCTGCCCACTGGTAGGTGGAGCCTATTCTAATCCCTCTGGTGGGTGGGGCTTAGTCTCTGGATGGGATTAGGGGCTGCTGTGTGCCTGAGGCTCTTTATGTAGGTGTTTACTGAGGGTTGGGGCTTGATCCCACCTGGACTGTTGTTTGCCCTGGGTCTTCTCAGCACTGACTGACAGGTGGGGCCAGATTTTCCCAAAATGTTCACCTCCAGAGAAAGGCAGCTGCTGAATATTCCCGAGAGCTTTGCCTTCAATGTCCTTCCCTTACAACCGGCCACATTCACCCCTGTTTTCCCATGATGTCCTCCAAGAACTGCAGTCAGGTTTGACCTAGTTTCCTGTGGAGACCTCGCTCTGCCCTGGCACCTAGTGCACGTGAAAGTCTGTGTGCGCCTTTTAAGAATGGGATGTCTGTTTCCCCCAGTCCTGTGGAGCTCCTGCGCACAATCCCCGCTGGCCTTCAATGCCAGATGCTCCAGGGGCTCTTTCGAGCTTCTACTTATTTTTTAAGTTTGAACGAGTCTGTATTCATTCTGAAATGCTGTATTCTTATCTGTAAAGTGAAATTACTATTAACTCATTAAGTTCTGTGAATTAAATGAAGCAATGCTGAAAATATGTTAAACCACCAGTTGTTTCAGAAACATCTGTTTCCCATAATGCAGGTATGGTTTTGTATCCTTTCTACTGGCACAGCAAAAGAAAAATTTCGATACATTGCTGCATTCTAAAAAATATCAATTTCTTAAAATTCAAGTGATTCTTTTAGGAACACTTTGAGGGGGGAGCTGTACAGAATAAGAAATTTGAATTATTAAAAATAACTTGTCTATAATCTCATAGTTAAAAAATCGATATATCAAAAGCATATGTTGCTTCAGTCAGTGTTGTCTGAAGTAATTCACAAGTAGACAAAGCTATTCCTTGTTTTTATATTTAAGATAGAATTTTAGAGAGATTGTCTTCTAATAAATGACTTACCTAAGGTGCTAGGCTCCTGGTTTTAGTGTTGACAACTAAAGGCATCCTATTTTCATAAATTCTGAAACTAATTATTAACTTTCTGCTATTAATTTTAAAATAATCAAACAACATGTGCTCTTATTGTCAGTATGTAGAGAACTATTTAAAATTATTTAACAGTGATTTTATTAAGTTTGACAGATTTCCTCACACTTTTCCTAATTCATCTCTTTTCCTGGGTAGTCTGTTAAGCATGGTAGATATGACATAATAAAGTGATTTGGATATTCAGTTAGCATCTCACAATGTTTTTTAAGATAAGATTTTGTATTATCCTTCCTTGAGAAGAGCACATCTTATAACATCACCCTGTGACAGAGGTAAAATTGCCTTTCATTCGTGTGTAAGATCTTCCAACTTGCTGGAGGGGCAGACTGCCAACTTTATAACACAGGGAAATTACAGTGGAAATTACAGTGTCTCTTTTGTTGATGGAAACAGCAGGGAGCAATGGTCAGTTCAGATGTCAAGACCCCCTGCCTATAGTGCTTTAGATTGATTTTTCAGAAAAAAAATCTTCCTTTAAAAAAAAAAATTGACCACCATATTCATTGTACAGTATCTTTGCTTTTACTTCTGTCTTATTTTTTCTACTTTATATCTGCCTCCCTTTTTCTTTAACTGGGAACTCTTTCATTTCAGTTATGTTGGGATATTAATTATGATATGGGATATTAATTAAGTGTTATCAGTTAGCAGACCTTCCTAAAATATCGTGAAAACTGCCTGCCATTAGCATTAACATAGAAATATTACCAACAGCTTTGTGTTTTCCAAGAGTTTGTATTCTCCAAACTGACAGTTCTTTGTCTTGTCCTTTAATGGAAAACACATTGTACTCTGTGTAGTCTACAAACCAATATTATCCTATTTTCCAAAAGAACTATTTCAATTTCAACTAATTATATCTTACTTCAAGAAGAAATGTATTAGAGCTTATATGGATTTTAAACTAACGTTTGGCTAAAAAATGAAAAATGAGTGAAGTATTTATGAAAAAACAAAATAGGCTTTTGTCTACATGATTTGTCATACATAGCTTAGTAACATTCTAATAGGGATTGAAACGAAGATATTACTATTGAGCTACTCTTAAAAGAATGGAAAGGCATACAGTGGTGTAACGGAATGGATGGCACCTTGCTCTGAAGTGTGAGAGCAGTGCTATAACTTCTGCCATTTAAGCACACAGAATTCTGAGACGTTTTGGATAAAACACTCAGAAATGGATTATTTTGAAATACTCTGGTTTCTTGAGTCCTAAGCCATGTTGACCCAGAATGGAAAAATTAGGAAAATATATGGTTTATCAAGGTAAAGCATACAAAATGCAAATCATAGAAAATTTACAAGTTTTGTACCCATATTTTGTACCCATATTTTCTTTCCATGAAGACAAATAAATGTATAGCAAGCTAACACTTGATTTTTATTTAGTTACCATATGAGTACTTCTAAAGAATTGCACTTCAAAACCAATGCACACATTTTATTCCTGTTCCACATCAATATTCCGTATCAATTTTTAGTAAGGAACAATGTCATATTTTTCAATTATTCTGATAATATTGAAATAAGAACAGTTTTCAGCAATAATGTACTGAAATAATGGCAGGAAAAAACCCCATATCTCATTTCCATTTTAAAGAATTATTTGTTAGGAGGGAAAAACAGCCTGTACCATGAATCTCTTCAATGCCAAGTGCCCATGTGATTTTCCACCAATAATTCTAGTATAAATATAACTGAAATGGCTTATCTTTAAATATGCATAAATATAGGTCATGACATCAGATTGAATGTCATATTGTTATTTTTAAATAAAAGAAATATATGAATTCCGTAAACTTGGTACTTGACATTATAAAAATGTAATTTTTCTACTCTTTAGGAACCTTGGAATTAATGACTGTAACTCCTACACATGAAGATTAAGTGCTTATTAAAGGATTTGTTAGGCATCTCCTGATGGCATTTATGGTATTTTAAATCAAATTCAAATAAAACTTCATGAAATTTCATTTAATGTGCTAGTTTGTTCTTCTTTTAAACTTTGTGGATTCTGTCTTGGTTGATTTTTTTAGTACCCATTATTTTCATTGTTTTTAATTCTGTCCTTGTGTTATTTTTGCTGATAGGTAGTGAGTTAAAAAATAATCATAAAAGAAAATAAAAGATTATTTTCATATCTTTTAGTTGAGAGTAAAGTTAAATTGTGTGGAAAACTAGGTATTTTTTAGAATATATTTGGAGGAAGTATTTATCTTGATATGAGTTAATTTTTATATTTATCAATCACATTTATAAATATGAATGGCAAAGTGATCATGAAGAAGATAAAGTTCAAACTATTTTTTAGAAATAGTAGGAATTAATATTTTTGAAGCAAATATTTTTATTGCAGTTATAGTTTTATAATTATAATGTAGAGACATAAAAAAGCATGGATAGGTGATAAAAGAAATACTGTTTTCTAACTATAACAATATAACTATAGTGATAAAAGAAATACAGTTTACTAACTATAATTACTAATTATAATTTTCTAAGGATATTACAATTTATTGCAGACTGGAAAGATTTTTGAAATGATATATGTAACGTATATTTTAAGAATAGGAGACATGATAAAAATGAAAAAGAAGGGCAAAAATCACAGATATTTCATAAGGAGAAGTGTAACTGAGTTGGAAATTGGCAGTGTTTATGTTGATAAAGAATGATAATTTTACCAGATTTATGAAAGAAACAAATCTTCAGCTAACAGAGGTTTATGAATTTTGGACACTAAGTGTATTAAACTTTATTTAGTAAAGGAAACAAACACTATCTGGACAGATATTTGTAGTATCTGTAATGAAGGAAGTTAGCAAAGGTTACTTGCTTTCTAACTATAATAACCCTTTCTCTGTTTAACCACTTATTTTTACTTAGTGTTTGATTCCACTTCTTATAAGTAATGCATAACTTTTTCAACTTTTATTTATTATAATAATGATAATGATGATGATGATATTTCTCTTTTTGCTTTCTGCAATCTTGAAGGAAAAAACATCACTTAGTCTAGCCTGTCTCCAGTGATTAGATTTATAAATACTCATTGCTATACGAAAATAGATTTTCACTAGCCCTTTGGAAGGATGGATACATGTATCAGGCCATATGTGATGGCCTGGTCACAATCGGTTGAAGATAAATTGAACTCTTTACAAGTGTTGGGATTCCATTTATAGTATGATACTCATTGTTTAATATATGATTAAGCATGTTAAGTTAACCGTTTTGATCAGTAATGAACCAGGCTCCTATGTACTTCTCTTCCTTCAAAAGATAATAAACATTCATACTGTTTTCTTCTTATACAATTTTACTTATATTTTTGTTTTATTCCCACACAATTAATTTTGGTTTGAGATAAGCTCTGTGGTAATTTTTCTGTTTAAAATACATTATCCAAATTAACACAGAGTAAATAACGTTATTTAATGAATCATTCTGTTGTTTCACTAATTTTACAAGTCCTCCATAAGCATGAATGCCATTTTCACACATACTAGGTTCTATTGAAAACACTTAATTTGTTCTATTTATGTAACTATTATGCAAATCTATATGTATATAGATTTACACATATATATATATTTTTTTTGTTTTGGTTTGGTTTTTGGTCATGCCTACAACATTTGGAATTTTCCAGACCAGGGATCGAACCCGAGCCACAGCAGTAAAGTGGACCACAACAGTGACAATGCCATGTTCTTAACTGCTAGACCATCTGGGAACTCCTATATTTGAATATATTATTTCAACAGAGATCAAGTGGCAGACCTTATAGAAGCCTAAGGGAATCATTAGTCAAAATACTCCTACTTGGGTATAAAATAATATAGCTGCAATATATCATGACTGGGTTGTATTTATATTAGCAAAGCATATAACCAGTAAACAAACATACAAACAAATAAATGTTAAGAACATATACATATTGCATCATCATAAATGTAGAAAAAATGCAAACAATTCAACTTCAATTTATGGATTAAAAATATAAAATATCTGTGGATAATAAACTTATGTACTTAGAACACTCATACAATCTGAAATAAATTTTAGATTAATAATTGGCTTATGACTTTTGCTAAATATAAAATAGAGATTCAAAAGTCATTTAACTTCCATTCATGAGACACCAAGGGGCCACAAAATCAAATTTCATAAGAAAGTTACTATGTATAGTAGGATAAGAATAAATCTAACAAAAATGTGCAATAAATATACAAGTAATATTTTTTAAATTTTTTGAAAACATTTTTAAAAGCCCTAGGTAAAGGAAGACAGAGTAAAAGGTTCATTGATAGTTTGTCAATAATAAAGGCATCAATTTTCTCTTAATAGTACTAAAGAATCAATACAATTCCCATTTAGTTTTCAAAGACAAAAATCTCTGAAATTTGACAAGATAATTTAAAAATATAGTATATATATAGAGAAGTGCCAAAGATATCTAAACAGTTGTAATACATAGAAAAGAAGGAGAAAAAGGGCAGCTTGCCTTACAGAGGTCTGAGAATGAGTACACTAGTTAAAACTGTATGCCAAGTGTGGGTATCATTGTCTTGTTTTTTATTTTAGAGGCAAAGCTTTCAGCTTTCCACCAGTGAAAATGATATTAGCTTGGCCTTATATATGGCCTTTGTTATGGTTAGATATGTTCCTTCTATACCCAGTTGTTGAGTGTTTTTACCATAAATATATATGGAATTTTATCAAATGCTGTTTATCTATTGAGATTATCATATGATTTATAACCTCATTCTCTTAATGTTGTATACACATTTACTTATTCATTAGGATATATTGAACTATCCTTGCATTCCAGGGATGAATTCTGCTTAGTCATAGTGCATGATCAAGGTGAATTAGGGTTGTGGGGGGTGATTTAAGAAGTTTTGAATATGTGGTCATCAGGGATATTGGCCTATAATTTCCTTTACTTTTTGTGTCCTTATCTGGCTTTGATATGAGAATAATACTGGCCTCAAAAATTAGTTTGAATGTATTTCCCTCTCTTTAATTATATGGAAGATTTTGAGAGGAATGGCATTAACTCTTCTTTAAAGCCATTTGATCACAGACTTTTCTTTGTTGGGAAGTTTTGGATTACTGATTTGATTTCAATACTCCTTTTTGATCACTCGGAATTTCTCTTTATTCCTGATTCAGTCTGGGTAGGTTGCATGTTTCTGGAATTTATCCATTTCATCCAGGTTATCCAATCATGTGGTATATAATTGTTCATAGTAGTCTTTTATAACCCCTTGTATTATTGTGGCATCAGTTTTGGTGTCCTATTTTATTTGTGTATTTATTTGAAGCTCCCCTCTAGTTAGTCTAGCTAAGGGCCTGCCAATTTTGTTTCAGAAGACCAAATCTTTGTTTCATTCATCTTTTATATTGCATTTACATTCTCTATTTTAATTACTTTTGCTCTAATATTTATTATCCCTTATGCTAACTTTGGGCTTCTTTTATTCTTTTGATATCAGTTCTTTGATGTATAAAGTTAATTTATTAAAAATCTTTTCTTAATGTAGTCATTCATCACTGTAAAATTTCCTCTTAGAACTGCTTTTGCTGTATCTCATAAGTTTGGAGTGTTGTTTGCATTTTCATTCATTTCAAGTTATTGTTCCAAATTTCCCTTATAATTTCTTTTTTGATTCCCATTATGATTTCTAATTTCATATCATCATGTTCAGAGAAGATATTTAATATTATTTCAGTCTTCTTAAAATCTGTTAAGACTGGTTTTATAGTTGAACATATGATCTATCCTGGAGAATGCTTGAAAATAATGTGTACTCTGTTGCTGTTGAATGGAAAGTTTTATATATATGTTAGGTCCATTTGAGCTATAATGCTGCTCAGGTCCACTATTTTCTATTTATTTTATGTCTGAAAATCAACCCAATTTGAAAGCAGAGGGTTGTGTTTCCCATTACTATATTGCTATTTATTTTGCCTTCAGTTCTGTTAATTTTTGCTTTATATATTAGATGCTTCAGTGTTGGATACATATATATTTACAACTGTTACAACCTCTAGATTAATTGCTCCCTTTATTGTTATAAAATGGACTTCTCTGTCTCACTTTTTATTTTGCCTGATGAAAGTAAACCTACCCCTGCTCTCTTTTTGGTCATCATTTGCATGAATTTTTTTATCTCTTAACTGTTAGCTTTTGTATGTCCTTAAAGCTCAAGTGAATTTGTGGTGGGGCAGCATATAGTTGGATCTTGTTTCTTAACCTCAGTCCACTCTATGTGTTTGATTGGAGCTATTTATATTTACACTGATTATTGAAAGGTAAGGACTTACTATTGACATTTTGTCAACTTTTTTCTGAATCTTTTTAGTTCCTTTGCTTGTTTCTTACTTTCTTGCTGTCTTTTGGAATGTGATTTTTGTTTATGTGTTGATGGAAATTTAAATTGGTACAGCCAATATGGAAAATAGAGCGAAATTTCCTCAAAAAATTAAAAATAGAACTACCATGTGCTTTAACAGTCCCACTTTTGGGTATTTATAAAAGGAGATAAAAATCTCAAAGACATAATTGCATTTGCATGTTCACTGTAGCATTTTTCACAGTACCCAAGATGTGGTAACAGCCTAAGTATTCATTGACAGGTAAATAGATAAAGAAATTATGGTATATACATAGAATATTATTCATTCTTAAAAAAGAATGAAACTTGCCATTTGTGACAATATGGATGGGCTTGGAGGACATAATTCTAAATGAAATAAGCCAGATACAGAAAGATATGTACTATGTATTTTCACTTATATGTGCAATTTTAAATAATCCAATTCATAGAAGTAGATAATAGTGGTTACCAGGGACTGAAGGAAAGTGAAAATGGGCAGATGACCAAAGAGTACAAAGTTTCAGGTATGTAAGATAATAAGTTCTGGGAGTCTCATATGTAGCTCAATGCCTATAGCTAATAATACCATTTCGTGTATTTAAAATTTGTTGAGACTAGGTCTTATATTAAGTATTCTTTTTTTTTCCTCCTTTTACAACCATACCTGAGGCATATGGAAGTTCCTGGGCTAGGGGTCAAATCAGAAATGCATCTGCCAGCCACAGCCACAGCCACACCAGATCCCAGCTGCATCTGCGACCTAGGCTCTAGCTTGTAGCAACGTTAGATCCTTAACCCAGTGAGTAAGCCCAGGGATTGAATAGCATCTTCATGGATGCTATGTCATGTTCTTAACCCCCTGAGCCACAATGGAAATGGGAGCTCCCTAAGTATTCTTAAATAATAATAATAATAGTAATTAACAATAGCAATAATAATGGTAGAGATGGGAGGAAACTTTGAGAGGTGATGGATATATTTATAACCTTGATAATGTTGATGGTTTCATGGGTATATGCTTCTCCCCAAATTTATCAAGTTTTATACATTAAATTTATGCAGTTTTTATATGTCAGTTATACCTCAATAAGAAGTTTTAAAATTAAAAACTGTATGACCTGAGTGCAGGGGTTGACAGACAGACTTATGGAATGGGAGAGAGCACCTAAGAACCACTTCACTCACATGAAATATATTTAATCAATACAGTGTAAAGTGCAGTGTAAATACGAATTATTCAATAAATAGTGCCAGTCTAATTGTTTATAAATAAAGAAAAATACTGAATCCTTTCATCCCTGTAAACATGAATATCAATTTAAGTGTATTAAAAAAAAACCCTTATGTTAGAAATGAACATTTTTATTATCTGGAGATAAGGAATAATGATTCCTTCTTTTCACCATAGGTTGTTAAAAAATCAAGTCATAAACTGGGAGTTATGGTTGCAGCAGTAATTGAACACAGATTGTTTGCAGAATATATAAGGGACTCCTAAAATGAATGAGACCATGAAAAGAATCAAATAGAAAAATGAGCCAAAGTCTTGAGCAGTTATTTCACATAAAAGAGAACACAAATAATAATTAAATAAGGAAGAAGTTTGAGGAACTTGTACACAGTAACATGAAAACATTTTAAAAAAGACAACAAATGATAAAACCATAATGAGATACTATTTCACAATCCCAGAAGGGCAAACTTAAAGTCTAAAATTTTCTATCATCATTATTGACATGGAGCAAGAAGATTCCTTAACATATTCTTGGTAGATCTGTAAAATGGTAAAACGATTTTGGAAAACATTTTAAATTTAGATACCTACACACACACACACACACACACAGAGTGAACTATAAGAAAAGCAACTCATTTATAGTTACTTCATCTACATTAACTTATCCATGTTTAAACAGGTCATGCATATAATCTCACCTTATCAGTTTTAGTAATCACAAATGTCCATTTATTGGAAACTGGATAAATGCATTGTCCTTCATAAAATATAAAGCTATATAGCAAACAACTGTGGCTGTACATATAAATTTGGATAAATCTTAGAAACAATACTCAGTGAAAAAATATGTCTGAAGCATTCTTAGAGTATGATACTATAGCACTCTTTAAATTAGCATTTTGTTTTTGGAGACACCTTGTGTAATCATTTTTCTTTTTTATTTTTTCAAGGTTTTTATTTTATGTTATTTTTATGATTTTTATTTTTTCCAGTATAGTTGGTTTACAGTGTTCTGTCAATTTCTACTGTACAGAGTGACCCATATCACTTTTTCTCACATTATCCTCCATCATGTTCCATCACAAGTGACTAGATACAGTCCCTGTGCTATACAGCAGGATCTCATTGCTTATCCATTTGAAAGGCAATAGTTTTTAATCTATTAACCCCAGATTCTCAGTCAATCCCACTACCTCTCCCTCCCCCTCGGCAATTATAAGTCTGTTCTCCAAGTCTGTGAGTTTTTTTCTGTGGAAAGGTTTATTTGTGCCATATATTAGAGTCCAGATATAAGTGATATCAGATGGTATTTGTCTTTCTCTTTCTGACTTACTTCACTTAGTAGGAGAGTTGCTAGTTCCATCCATGTTGCTGAAAATGGCATTCTTTTATTCTTTTTATGGCTAAGTAGTATCCCATTGTGTATATAAACCACATCTTCTTAATCCACTCATCTGTTGATGGACATTTAGGTTGTTTCCATGTCTTGGCCTTTGTAAATAGTGCTGCAGTGAACATACGGGTGCATGTATCTTTTTCTTTTTCTTTTTTCCTTTTTAAGGCCACACCCACAGCATAGGGAGGTTCCCAGGTTTGGGGTTGAATTGGAGCTACTGCTGACTTACGCCATGGTAACGCAGGATCCGAGCCATGTCTGCAACCTACACCACAGCTCATGGCAACTCTGGATCCTTAACCCCCTGGGCAAGGCCAGGGATTGAACCCACAACCTCATGGTTACTAGTCGGGTTCATTTCCACTGAGCCACAATGGGAACTCCTGCATGTATCTTTTCCAAGTAAAGTTTTTGTCCTGATACATGCCCAAGAGTCACAAGGATTGCTGGGTCATATGGTAGTTCTATATTTAGTTTTCTGAGGTACCTCACTACTGTTTTTCATAGTGATTGTACCCGCTTACATTCCCACCAACAATGGAGGAGGGTACTCTGTTCTCCAAACCCTCTAGCATTTGTTATTTGTTGATTTGTTAGTGATAGACATTCTGACAGGTGTGAGGTGGTACCTCATTCTGGTTTCGATTTTCATTTCTCTAATAATTAGTGATGTTGAGTATTATTTCATGTGCTTGTTGGCCATCTGTATATCTTTTTTGGAGAAATGTCTGATCAGGTCTTTTGCCCATTTTTCAAATAAATATTAAGAAAATAAATTACAGAATAGTTATTTATGTAGTTGGGATAAGGTAAAAGTTTGGGAACTAGAAGCATAGAGGAGGTCTAAGTTTTGACAGTAATACACTGCCTTGAGTGGGTAATAGGCTTATGGCTTCTTATTTTATTATTGTTCATGGTATTCATAATTATAAAATATTATATGCATGTCAAATATTGTATTGTGACATTGTATATGTAATATCTTACAAGATAATTCACCTCTTAAATATTTCTTATTTTTTTGCTCATTTTTTGCTTTTTTACAAATGAATTTTAGGAACTTGTTATTTAGGTAAAGTTTTAATATAAAATTTTTATAAATATTTATAGAGAAAACTTTCTCATTAAAGGTTTAAATGAAAAGAATTAATGGTGTACACAGTTAGTCTTTATGTTTGCAAATATAGTGAATATTCCCATTCCTTTCCATTTTTATGTCATTCAGTAATAGCTGGTGATGTTTCATGTACTGAGTGATTTATACATTTATAAGGATAAGCATTTCAGAATTTTGTTTGTATTATCAAACATGTTATCAGATTAACTTGTTTTCTAATATATTTTCCAATTTTAAATTTGTATATACAAAATCTATTGAAAATGTTGGTATCTAGTCAAAATTCTGAACTTTCTTTTTAAGTCTATCAGCTATTTTCTTGATTAAAAATAATTAAAAACTGGAGTTCCCATCGTGGCACAGTGGTTAATAAATCCGACTAGGAACCTTGAGGTTGTGGGTTCGGTCCCTGGCCTCACTCAGTGGCTTAAGGATCAGGCGTTGCTGTGAGCTGTGGTGTAGGTTGCAGATGTGGCTCAGATCCTGCACTGCTGTGGCTGTGGTGTCAGGCCGGTGGCTACAGCTTCGATTTGACCCCTAGCCAGGGAACCTCCATATGCTGTGGGAGCAGCCCTAGATAAGGCAAAAAAGACCAAAATAAATAAACAATAATAATAATAAAATAATTAAAAGTCATAACATTTTAAAATTACATTTAAAACTTAGTCTATGTCACTTTCTCTGTTAAAATACTTGGGTTGCCCAAAGTTAATAGAACAAATTTATGACGTGAGTGTGACTATTCCTTTTTTCAGATGAGGAACTTGAGGCTTAAAATTAGTTTATGAATACACAGAAAGAAAGCTGGAGCTAGAATTTTAGCACAGCTGGTCTCATTTAAAAAGTGAACTATAAATCAAAATTCATCTCATATGATTAAACATATTTCCTCCTTTTCAAAGTGTTTTAACTCATGTTCCTATTCTTCATTTAGAACTTCCTGAAGGAATATGTACATAGGAATGTACATTTACGTGTCCACTTGTTATTAGATACCTACCATTACATTGATAATTATTAAATTTTATATTCTCTTTTTTGGGTATAAAAATCCTTTTATTTCTACTTATTGAATTACTTTCTAAATAAGTAGCTGTGAATTGTGTCACATATGTTTGAAACTTTAAAATTTGATATAATGATGGTATATGTTCTCTTAATAAAATTTCTAAGAAAAATTTTCCATTATGGAAACCTTAATATATTTCTGAATCCTGTTTTGTATTACATTATATGCATTTTTACCTCTATTCATAGGTAAAATTTATCTATGTATTTATCCTTTCCTACTGATTTCCTGGTTGTATATCATGATTAGTTTGGCTATTTCATTTAAATGAATCAGATTCTTTGTGTGTATATTCTAAAGAATAGTCTATACAACTTATAAATAAATGATTATTTGGTAATATTTGAACTAAGTCAAAATCAAAAATATTTTTACCCTAGGGTCTTAACAAAGACATAGAAATTTATCTAAAAATTGTGTTTTTCAGTGTTTTTTCCTTTAGCAATATTGAGGAAACAATTGAGTGTGTCTGTATCATTTATGAAATTTACCTGACATAGTATAGTTATCCTTCTGCATTTACAAAATTTTCCCCTAGATGTGTACCCTTGATTATTGCTTCATTCATTTGGGATACTTTCTGCTTTATGAATATATATTATATTTAAGTTTTTTCTCTAAGATCTGGCCATAATATCATTTTTAATTGCATTTCTCCACTTTATTCTTTTGTGTTTCGAGGATGTTTTTCAAGAGAGTCTTTGGATTTCTAATTGGAATTTCTACAGCATTAGTTCCAGTCATTACTCACAATGTGGTTTTTACTTTGACAATCGTGATTTTCATTTTAATGCAATCTTCTTATAAGCTGTTGACATCACCAAACAACTTCGTTCTTAATGGAAAGAATAAACATCTTCTTTTATTACATGCAAATGATTAGACAAGTGTTTTCCAATATATTCTTTTGGTTATATACTGCATAACTTTTTGAAAAAAATGAGATTTGGAATATTTTACCTTAAACTTGAATTTTTTTCCTCATAGACTTGAAGCTGCATTTTTTTTTTCTTTGTTATTGTTTGGTAGCAGTAGTCATTTATTGGTTGTTTGTTCCTTGAAAAGTTCATTTTGACAGTACAGAAAAGGTTCATCTAGAGAACATGGAAAAAGCGTTTGGCTCCAAGAAAAGCCACACTTTGACAGATATATAACGTTAAACTTGAAATAAGAAAAAGTGCACAGAGGGACATGAATTCAAAGATTAAATGCTGATGGTTGTGGATGATGGGTCTTCTTCTGCTATCTGATGGACTCTCCATGAAGGACCCACACTAAACTTTGCTTAATTGCACAGTTGTGTTTACAGTGATCATACTGAGGAAGCATACCTAATAGTAGGATGATGATTCTCGTGTCTAAAATTTCCTAAGTAAAAGTTTTATGATATAAGATCGATGAGGGAATGAAAACTTTGGTTTTTGTACAATACCTCTACTTGCTCTGTAACTTTGTCCTGGACCACATTATTTGACATTGCCTTACCTATTTGTTCATCCCTCAAATGACAGTTAATCCCTAACTTACCGGTTTATCATGCGTTCGAGATACAAAAAGTCATTACAGAATATAGGAAATAAGAGAATATATTATTTTCATGATCTTGAGAGTCTTTGATGGTTGTGAGTAATGGCTCTTGAAAATACTAACTGTTCAGTGGACAAAACTGTGAACTTAAATACGACCTTTACTGGCAAGCATTAATTTATCTAGGTAATGAAAGTTCACATCACCAGTGATATGTGAATCTCAATTACCTGGATGTGATATGACTAGAAAGGCACTTCATTTCTATTCTTCCCCCCAAATCCATTACCTTTGTCTAATAAGTGAAAAAAAAAAAATCCAAGATAGGCAGCCTTTTACAGGATACCAGGCTAATATTCCTTAAGACTCCCATGTTCATTAAAAATAAGGAAACAATTAGAGACTCAGTAGAGACTGAGAAGATGTGAGGACTAATTACAACGTAGTGTCCTGGATTGTTCCTAAACCAGAAATAAGACATCAGTGGAAGAGTTACTGAAATAAAAATATAACTTAGAATGTAGTTAAAAGTAATACACTAATGTCAGTTGCCTAGTTCTGACTATGGCAACGTTAGATGTTAAGGATATGAGAAACTGGGTGAGGAATATATGGAAACTCTCTTTATAGGCTTTAGAACTTTTCTATAAATCTTAATTTTATTCTAAAATAAAATATTAACATTTTGAACAGCAATCCATTCTAAAAGGCTAATGGCAGCATTTCACAGATACTCCATAGAAGTTTTCTTTTTTATTGAACTAATGTGTGATATAGCAATTCAGCACAGTTCTTTGAGAGAAAAGTAGAAGGCTGAAAAATTTCTGAAATGGGCAAATTTTACCTTTGCTGTTGGAGAATAGCTAATTTAGCTGGATGTAGAATCCCTGTTGACAGTTTTGGGTGTTTTTTCTTTTTGTTTTTTTAATTTTCAGCACTGTGCCCAATCATTTTCAAAACTGAAATTTATTATTCACCCCTTGTTCACATTCCAATTGCTTTTCAATATTTTTTCTCTTTGTATACCTCGTTACTGTTCTGGGCATTAGGGGGGTGTGTGTGTGTGTGTGTGTGTGTGTGTGTGTGTGTGTGTGTGTGTGTGTGTGTGTGTGTGTGTGTGTGTGTGTGTGTGTGTGTGTGTGTGTGTGTGTGTGTGTGTGTGTGTGTGTGTGTGTGTGTGTGTGTGTGTGTGTGTGTTTATTTATTTATTTGCCTTTTTTTGTCTTTTTCTAGGGCCGCACCCATGGTATATGGAGGTTCCCAGGCTGGGGGTCTAATTGGAGCTGTAGCTGCCAGCCTACGCCAGAGCCTTAGCAATCTGAGCCATGTCTTGTGACCTACACCACAGATCACAGTAACACCAGGTCCTTAACCCATTGAGTGAGGCCAGGGATCAAACCCGCAACCTCATGGTTACAAGTCCGACTCATTAACCACTGAGCCATGACAGGAACTCCATGGGCATTATATTTTGTTTTTAACATTTTATCTTAAAATTATTACTTAATATATCTCAAGACCTAGAATAATGGTGTCTTTCTTCAGAGGATCTTTACTTGCTGTTATTAGGGTTCTCAGGACCCAAGCATTCAGACCAATGGCTGAGATATTTTCACGACCTTAACCCTAACCCTAAGCCAACCCCTAACCCTACTCCTAACCCTAAAGATTCAAAACCAAGATTGTTTTTTTCTTATTCACAGTAACCTTAGAGTGTAGAATTTGGGAGTCATGGGCCAACGTGGAGATTTTTCTGGGTACTATTTTTTAGCATTAAAGCTGAGTTTTATCTTTAAGGCCCTACGTTTATTTTTAGGCCTAGTAGGGTGTAAAAATACAAGTGAGTCTCTTATCCTCTGCGGCATCACTTCCAGGCTGACAACCAGGACAAAGACAGTCCTGAATGCTTTCCTCTGGTTTGGTGGCCCCAAATGGATTCAAACCCATTTTTCTTTTTCTTATCATCTATGTAGGTCTTTTATTCTTGGTTTGTTTATCTTTTTGTTTTTTTGTTTCTTTGTTTTTGTTTGTATTTTTGGCCACGCCCATGACATATGGAAGTTCCCGGGCCAGAGATTGAATTCAAGCTGCAGCTGTGACCTACACTGCAGCTGTGGCATCTTTTAACTGGATCCTTCAACCTACTACACCAATCTGGTGATCAAACCCACACCTCTGCAGAGGATTGAGTTGCTGCAGTTGAATTCTTAACCCACTGCACTACAGTGGAAACTCCTGTTTAGTGTTTTTTATCTTGTTTTAATGTCTCTATTCAGGTGTTAATTCTAAATTTTCCAGACTCTCACTAAATCCTAGTTTTGTGTACATAAACTATTTCATTATTAAAACTGTAGAAATAAATGAAAGAAAAATATGTTCAAGCCATTAGGAGGCCATTCAAACCCTGACAACACATTGGATAAAGCCAGGACACAATAAAAAAATGAGACAAATTTTACATATGAACATTAAAATATTCCAATTAGAGCATTAACTAATTTAATAGACAATATTTTAAAAAAACATTTAATTCTAAATAAAGGTAGAACATTTCAACATAAAATTAAATCATATCATTTTCTGCATTAATACTCTATGAGAATAATCTTTCGATAAATTAAATAAATTCCCAGATAGGAAAAATGACAAAGTTCTTTGACTTGATAAAAAATGTACCTTCCCAAAACTTCTAGCTACAAGTATTCTTAAAAGAGCACTTTAAGGCACGTTTCTTTAAGTTTCGAAACAAATTTGCCTGTCCTTTTTCATTTTGAGAGAACTTGGTCATAAACATCACAAAAATAGGAATAAGTGCTATAACAACTGCAAAGAAAACTGAACAAAATCTGCATACAAACTAATAGGATTTATTTAAAATAACTATTGAAATAATCTCTAAATAGATTTCATTCCTTTACACCAATAAGTGCCAAATAGAAAATGTATTGGAAGGTTAGATGCCTTTCCCAGAAGCAATAAAATAAATATTGCACCTAATATTTTTATCGAATGAGAAGTTCCAAAGTCCTTAGTGAACAAAATTTGTAAAATTATTTGAGGACATAAAATGACTGAACACATGAAGAGGCATACTCTTTTCAGGTCTGATATCTAAAAATATTAATTGTAAATATGCTAAGTGTCTCCAAATCAATCTATGCATTTAATGCCATTCTAATTAAGATTATAGTTGGAAAAAAACAAATGTCCATGCACAGCTAAAGGAATTTTGAGAGAGAACAAGAAGAGATTAAACTCACCCTATTTTTGCAAAGATGTACAAGTAATAATGAAAATAATTTAAGAAATAAATTAATAGCACATTGCAACAAACTCCAGTGAAGAAAGAGAAACCAGACATAAATCCAGGAAAATAGTGGAAATTTATGTATAATAGAAATAACATTGTATTATAGTTGAAAAAAGAGAGAGTATCTTTGATATCTTGTCTCTCGTTTGAGACAAGTTCTCTCTCATGGAAAAAACTGTAGCCAGAATCCCTCTACAAACCCTTTACTAAAAACAAACTAAACTTTGAATGTGAAGATTAAATCTGTAAAATTGTAAAACCAACAGAAGAAATTGAACCTACATCATTGTGTGGCCTTACAGAAATGACTTATTGAAATTGATCAAATTTACAACACATGATATCAGGATATATATGTTTTTTACATTAAAATACATTATCTAGAAAGGACACCAGAGGCAACATGAATAGAAAAGACTGAAAGAATACCAATATCAAAAACTCAAAAGATATTAATATATATAGTATATAAAGAACTGCTGCAAATCAACACCAAAAGAGAAGAGACAACCAAAGGAAAAATAAATGAGCAATCAAATCTTAGAAATAAATACCTGAATTGCTAGCAAATGCTCAACTAAATATTTAAACTGCCTAGAAGTAAAGTGTAAATCTGAAATAATGGCATAACACCAATTTACACCGATCACTATGGCATGTTATAGGAGTATCATAGAATTAAAGTTGATCAGGACATAAGAAGACATCAGATTTCTCTATTTTTAATGAAAACATTATGAAAATAAACTGTTGTTACTGAAATTATGTACATAAATTAAGAGCCATTATGTTCCACTCTTTCATATGTGTCTCATAATATTTCAAGCACACATCCAAATAAACATGAACAGGGAGTTTCATTATTGTGTTTTTTAGAGAAGGCTTAATAGTACATCAGTAGGAGAAAAAAAAAGTTACATGTTGAGGATACAGTTAGATGAAGTAACCTAGAAATGCCAAGCATCAAAGAGATTATGCAATTTTCCCAGTATTACATGACAGTACATGAGTAATAAGTAGTAGAGACATTACCAACTGTGTCATATCATTTCAGAGATTATACTTTTAATCAGCGCTTGCAAAAAAAATAACATTGTGTGAAAAATGTAAGCAAGACGATGAAACTACAGAGAAGTACCATTTATATAAATCAAAAATAAATGAGAAAGTTGCCGTTGTGGATCAGCGGAAAGGAATCTGACTAGTATCCATGAGGATGCAGGTTTGATCCCTGGCCTTGCTCAGTGGGTTAAAGTTCTGGCGAGCTGTGGTGTAGGCTGCAGATGCAGCTCGAATCCCACGTTGCTGTGGCTGTGGCGTAGGCTGTAAGCTACAGCTCCAATTTGACCCCTAGCCTGGGAACCTCCATATGCCACTGGTGCAGCCCTAAAGAGACTAAATAAATAAATAAATGTACACTCAAATTAGTACTATATAATCTCAAAGACACACAGAAATATAAGAATGTTAAATATTTAAGGCATGGGGAGATGGATGAAAATAAGAATGGGAGACAGAGTAAAAGTATTCAAATAAAATAATACAAGCAGATGCTAACCATTATTATTTTTCATAGTAATATTTTTCAGAGTCTGAAATATTTATCAATAATCTATTGTTAAGGTGCTAGTTTTTTTTTTCTAATTTTGAGAAATCCTCAGTTATTTAAAAGTAAAATTCAGTTTATAGTCAAACTTATAATAAAACTAGCAATTACATAAGCCTTGTGTCACAGTATGTCAGGCACAGTTTTATAATAGATGATAGATCATTAGACACCATAAATAGCTAGTTAGATATATAGAATACAGAAATACGTATATATATCTATATATTTTGCTTTTTAGGGGCGCACCTGTGGTGTATGTAAGTTCCTGGGCTGGGGTCTACAGCTGCCAGCTTACACCACAGCCACAGCAACATGGAATCTGAGCTGTGTCTGTGACCTACATCCACAGCATAAGGCAACGCCGGATCCTTAACCCACTGAGCGAGGCTAGGGATCAAACCTGCATCCTCATGGTCATTAGTCGGGTTTGTTACCACTGAGCCACAAAGGAACTCCTAGAATACAGAAATATAGATATATAATCAGCGATATACATACAGTGATAGATGTACATGAATATATACACACATACTTTGCTCAGAACGTCAGTGCTGTTGATACTTTCATTTTTGTGATAAGAAAATTAAGATCAACTGAAATTGCTTGTCCGAATTCACATGTTTTGTTAGGCTGAAAAATGCACAAAGATAGCCACATTCTGATCCCTAGAATCCGTGAATATTTACCTTAGAGGGCAAAGGAGTGAAAATATTGTGGCAAAAGATGTGATTAACTTAAGGATTTTGAGATGGGCTGATTGTCCTGGATCATCTGGGTGGACCCAATAAAATCACAAGGATTCTCATAAACCGAAGACGGGAGGGTCAGAAGAGCAGGATGCTCTGTAAAGGAGGAAGATGCGGTGAAAGAGGAAAAATTAGAGGAGAGATTTGATGATGTTACACTTTAAAGATGAAGGAAGAGGCCATAAGCCTAAGAATACAGGCATCCTTTAGAATTTGGAAAAGGCAAAGAAAGGGATTTTCCCCTGGAGCCTTCAAAACAAAAGCAGCTCTGCTTTCATTTTGATTTTAGCCCTTTATTTATTTATTTATTTATTTTTAATTAGCTTCTGCTATTTTATTTTATTTTATTTTTTTTTTTTTTTTTCTAGGGCCATACCTGCACCACATGGAGATTCCTAGGCTAGGAGTCTCATCAGAGCTGTAGCTGCCGGCCTACACCAGAGACAGCAATGCTGGATCCAAGCCGCGTCTATGACCTACACCACAGCTCTTGGCAATGCCAGATCCTTAACCCACTGAGCAAGGCCAGGGATTGAACCTGCAACCTCATGGTTTCTAGTCGGATTCCTTAACCACTGTGCCACGATGGGAATTCCTGATTTTAGCCCTTTAAATTTCTCTCTCTCTTTTTTTTTTTTTTACTTTAAATCTTTAGAAATTAAAGAAAATAGATTTATGTTACCTTAAGCCACTGATTTTGTGTAATTTGTTGCAGCAATTGGAAAGTAAAAGAACCAGCTAGTGTCAGAGCCCCATTACAATCTTATCTGATATTCTCCAGCTACACTTTCTACCTCAGTTTAGTAATTTGGAATATTCTTAGGTGACACGTTATAGAATTATTATGAATATGTTTTTCAAATGAGGTTCTCCAAAATCTCATGACTGGACTAAATTTGACCTTTGTAACAGTGAAAGTTCCTAACCCATGAAACTACATCACACTACAGCACAGAAAATTAAAATTGTCCTCTTTTATACTCACTCAGGCAGCACACTTGCTTTCCAAACTGCAAGTTTTCTACTGATATTTGAATATGTGCTAAGACATGATGATGAACCCATAATCATCCCCCACTTGAAAAAGTGTGAAATAATACCTAAAATTACCTCAGTGACATTTCAGAATCATACCCTTACTGAAAGAAATGCAAAGAAACAAGTAATGGCTTACTTCAGAAAAATATCTCCCACGTATTAGTACACTGTCTGGCACATATTAAAGGTTAAAACTTACTTGTTTAATTAAAAAAATGACATTTGAAATTATTTATATAATATCAATTTAGAAAAAATTGTTATAAATCTTCATTTCTATTGTCACAGAAATTTTTTATTTCGGTTCACATGTAAGAGAAGAACATGCTATTATAATTACAGCTATTATGAATTTGAATGATTTTATTTTTCTTATCTATCATTTGGAGCTAAAAAAGAGCAATGTAATTTCACTTGAGTTAGAGCTGAGGCATTTACAATAGATGAGTATTAGATTAAATGTTATAATATAGCAATTTTCATTAAATAACCTGGAGCTGCTCTTTTAAAAAAATATTGTCATTTGAGCTAGGAAATTTAACTTTCTCTGCCAGGTTTTATATTCATCATAAAGAGTAAATTTGGAGCTAGAAGAAATGCAGTATACCATTTTAAGCCATTTTTGAGTTTACAGATTGATAGAACTTTTCTTTAAACACAGTCTACGAGAAGAAAAATTTTAACTGAACAGAAATGAGACATAGTCCTGTCTCTCTGTTTGAGTACTGTAACTACCTTGACTGTGAGGGACTATCTGAAAAATTCTTCTTTTCTACAGATTTTAGTTGTTCTCCCATGTCATGGATAAGTATGCAGCTTTTCCTGATTGCACGTAAGTGATCAAGTTCACAACAAGCATATAAGTAGGCAGAGAGATTTAGCGAGAGGGTAGTTAAAGGTCTGAAATAGCTGGTGAGAGTACAAAGCATTTCCTTGGGTAAACAAAATCTTGAGAAATCCTAAGGGCCTGTATTGACAATGGAGTCTATTTTTTTTTTTTTTTTTTTTTGGCTCAGAATTTCTGGGAGTTCTCAAGCATAGCCTTTTAAAAATTAAAGTTTCGAGATTAAGATGTCCTAGACTTTAGAGGTATTATAAATGCATACCTCAAAATTCCATGAAGACAGGACTGTGGTGTTAAATCCTCATATGATAATCTTTTTGTTTGATTGTGTTTCATTGCCTAGAACTTTGTAAAAAAAACAAACAAATAAACACCACCCCATCACCTCTCTTTGCCTGTGAGCTCACTGAAGATTTAGCATTTTAAGGAGTCTCCATACTAAGTAGAAGATCTCCTTTTCTATTCCTTTCACCACATCTTTGCATGACCTTTGGATATTTTTAAACTAGTATCTTCAAACATCAGCAGAGTAACTCAACCTAAATGTACCATTCTGCTTTTCAATTACTTCTAATTTTTGCCCTCTGCAGAATTTCTTTCTTTTGAGTTCAACAGTAGGCTGAAGGGGCAGTTATTATATTAATCCAGTAATTTTGTTTGAGTATCTGGTTCACAGTTGTGCTTGCATTAAAAAATACTAGTGTAGGAGTTCCCATAGTGGCTCAGTGCAAACAAATCCGACTAGGAACCATGAGGTTTCAGGTTCGATCCCTGGCCTTGCTCAGTGGATTAAGGATCTGGCATCGCCATGAGCTGTGGTATAGGTTGCAGATGCGACTCGGACTGGTGTTGCAGTGGCTCTGGCACAGGCCAGTGGCTACCACTCCGATCAGGCCCCTAGCCTGGAAACCTCCACATGCCTCAGGTACGTCCCTCAAAAAAAAAAAAGACAAAAGACAAAAAGAAAAAAAAAATTTAAAAAATACTTGTGTCTCATTTTTATTCAGAATTTGTGATTAATCATTTGAGTATAGTGCTGTCATAATTTAGTTTGATAAAAGTAGTAGTTTCGTATTTTTGTTAAAAATAGTGAAAACAGGAGTTCGCATTATGGCTCAGTGGAAATGAATCTGACTAGTATCCGTGAGGATGAAGGTTTGATCCCTGGCCTTGCTGTGAGCTGTGGTGTAGGTCACAGATGTGGCTTAGATCTGGAGTTGCTATGGCCAGTGGCTACAGCTCCGATTCAAACCCTACCCTGGCAACCTCCAAATGCCACAGGTGCAGCCCTAAAAAGACCAAAAAAAAAAAAAATAGTGAAAATATTTATTCACTAATACTACCTTTAAAATAATCCATTTAGGATATGTCAGGTTAGTTTTCTTTTTGTTCAGTAAAATTGTTGATTCATAGACCTTTATTAAAAATTAATATCTGGAGTTTCCATTGTGGTGCAGCAGAAACGAATCTGACTAGGAACCATGCATGCGGTTGTGTGTTCGATCCCTGGCCTCGCTCAGTGGGTCAAGGATCTGGCATTGCCCTGAGCTGTGGTGTAGCTCGCATACATGGCTAGCATTGCTGTGTCTCTGGCCTAGGCTGGCAGCTGTAGCTCCAATTAGACCCCTAGCCTGGGAACCTCCATATGCTGTGGGTGCAGCCCTAAAAAAGACAAAAAAAATTATATCAATCTGTTATAAATATATATATTTTTTTACTGTTTATAGTAGCTCAGGATTTTTGTTTGTTCGTTTCCAGTTGTATTTATCTAATTCCTTCCTGTTTGTTCCCCTAAACACAGAATCCCGTAGTGTTTGACATTCTGAATAATCTCTGGTAGATTACATTTGCTTTTCCCTATACAACATGCCTCTGCCTTCTGTCATCTTTTGGTTGAATTGTCATCAACCAATTCTTCTCTGAGAAATGTATCCTCTATTATCTGGTAGAGATTTCAATCAGCAGGTCATGATTTCCTTACCAGCTGGGGTGGTTAACAAGGCTGATACTCTGTACCTTCTGCCATAATTATTTTTCCAATACAAAGTTTTGGTTGAAGAGGAAACTCTTTTCCTCTTTTCGAATGTAATCCTGGCAAGACTGAGGACAGCTTCACACACATGCACGATGCCTGCCTAAAATTAAAACCGCAAAGTTGAAGTCAGAGCTAAAAAGATTTGTGATATTACGTGACTGTGCATTAGCCCAGGCTTAAAAGGAGATCTTTTACTGAATATTTAACATGCAAAAAAATTACATTTTTAAAGTTAGTTGATGTCCTTTTTCACTTTTAACCACAATATCTTCAAGACAGAGGTCATACCTGGCATATTCTAGATTCATCCTTCTTCCATGGGTCAAACCCATAATTTCACTTAAGATTGTCAACATAAAAAAAATGCACAGCCAGAAAGTTGAGAGTTAAGTTTTATGTGGGGCAAAATTAGAACTTAAGCCCAGGAGACAGCATCTCAGGTAGCCCTGAAAAATCACTCCAAGGCTGCAGATAGAAGGAACAAAAGAGACCTGGGCTCACTGAAATCATTCCTTTGATATGCACCTCAGCTATCAGGGCTGGTATCCTGAGTTTTCATGCCTGCAGGACACATGGGCTCTCACCCTCCATGGTGACTGCATTTACAGATGACCTTGACATTCTTTGTTTTATCCTTAACTGCAGACCAGGCAAGGTATTTCAGATACTTGAAATACTACCCAAAGAGGAAAGGGGGCATAATAGGATATGATAAGGTGAGGGCGAGGTGCATACGGCCAAACATACTTTACAAAGTTTGTTGCTGATCTCCTGAAGGTTATTGCCAGTGACAAGGAGCAGCCATCACCATGAAGGATTTTAGTGTTTTTCTACATATGAGAAGATGCAAGAATTTGGCACAAAAATCTTCTCCTAAAAATATCTGACTATCCGAAGACCTCTTCTTCCAGTTTTCCCAGAGCACAGAGTGCCTCGCTCCTGGTTTTCACCCTGAGCTCTGCTTAGGGGGTGCCACAGGTCAGGTCAGCAGCTGTAGTGGCTCATGATTTAATCCATATAGAGGCTAATGGCAAGAACCAAACTTCAGTTCACAAGTTCACAAGATATTTATGACTACTAAATATATATTTGCTCCCCAAACTTCTGCTCTTAGCTCCAACCAAATAGCAAATTTATAATCTTTATTTGGATATTTTAATATACCTCAAATCCTAACATTTCTATGACAAGGATCATTGCCTTTCATCTCCCAATAACTGTCAAGTGAAAAAAAAAATCTTTTTAAATGCACGACCTAAAAGTTGTGAGTTATGTTTTATTTGGGGAGCTTACTGAGGAGTGTAGTCCAGAAGACAGCCTCTCAGGAAACTCCAAGAGGTAAAGGAGGAGCCAGGGTATATAGGTGTTTCTGCTTAAACATTCAGTCAGACATCAAAAGATTACTCCTAATCAGGAATACAGACATCTCAAATTAATGATTTTAGCACTTTTCTATGTATTAGAAAATGCAAGAATCAGGGCTCTTTGAAATTATTCCTTTGATATTCATCTTAACTATCTAGGGCCAATATCCTGTTTTTCTCCATCCTGAATCCCCTTCAGGGTACACTGTCAGGGATGGCTGCCATGGCTGATGGCTTTGATGGCAGGCAACATTCCTTGTTTACTGAAATGGCAGGCAGTATTTTATCTACATATCCTTGTTTCTATTTTCCTGTGGTCTGGAAATTTCATCCATAAACGAATCACTGTTAACATCTTTATCATTTTTCTTGCAGATGTCTTTTAACACATGCATGTCATTTACACAAATAGGATAAAATTATTCATGCAATTCAATGACTTTGAACAAAATATTTTATTTATTAGAAGGTAAAATTTATAATAGTTAAAATCAAGTGGTTTTAGAAAACAAAAAAATCTCTTACCTTATTTCTTCCTATTTTCCAGTGGTTGTCCCCAGAGGTGTCTGCATTCACCTATTTTAGTTGTCTTCCATTCTCCACATTTCCCTGTATAGATAGATCACATTTTTATTTGAACTGTAATTTATTTAAATTATTAGTAAATATTTCAGCCATCTTTAACTTGGGGTCCAAAGATACCAATAAATTGAATTCAATAACTCTGTGACCTGGATGAAGAAAAGACTTCCATCTCCATTTATATTAATTTCTATCTGAAATTCAACATTTTCTTAAAATATGAATGTAAACAAAAACTAAGGAGCCTTGGAAGTATTTGTGATTATGTCACCAACAGTAATATAAATACTTTTAATTATGAATGGTATTTAAATATAACTAGTTTCCTTTGTAACACTATCTTTTCTGCCTTTGAAAACATTAGTCTAAGAAAGGGTCCATAGGTTTCACCAGGCTGCCACAAATGTCCATGGAAAATAAATGTAAAAAACACCTGAGTATATTGTTATTGTACAAATATTTTCCCAGCTGAATCAATTCATAGAATATGTTTATGTATATTTCTTTTGCTACTTTTTCCAAAATTACTAATTCCTTTAAAATGTGAAGTTTTAAGCCTCACCAGGGACTGGAATTTGTCCAGTTTCTTCCTCCTCTAAGATTTCTGCTATCATGGAACAGGAATCTTCGCTATTCATTTAAATGCAGTAGCACAACCAAAAATGTGTTGTTGGGCGCTCCTGTTGTGGCTCAGCAGGTTACAAACCCCACTAGTATCCATAAGGATGTGGGTTCGATCTGTGGCCACACTCATTGGGTTCAGGACCCGGGATTCCCATGAGCTATGGTATAGGTCACAGACATGGCTCAGATCCTGCATTGGTGTGGCTGTGGTATAGGTTGGCAGCTGCAACTCTGATTAGACCCCTAGCCTGGTAACTTCCATATGCCACAGGTGTGGCCCTAAAAAGCAAGAAAAAAAAAGTGTTGTCATCATGCATTAATCTGTTGTGTTTTTGTACTCTTTTTTATTTTAATTTGTTCTGTTTTGTTTTTTTCTTTTAAGGATACGCACGCACAGAGGCACATACAGTCACACATGATTCAGTTACCGTTATTTTAGTTGTTTTTTGAGAAAGGAGATTAATGCTTTTTGTCAGTCCTCTCTGTTTAATTATAATTTATTAGTATCCAATTGCATGTTGCAAGCATTTTCCATGTAAATGAGTGAGCTACATTATTATTTTAATAGCTGCTTAAAATTTCATAATGCATGTACCATCATTAACTTAACCAATCTCTATGATGCATATTTATGTGGCTTCTAAATAATGCTGTTGTAAAAATGATGTGATGAATAAATACTCTGGTGTACATATCCTTTTGCAATCTGATGATCTCATTAGGATAAATTCCTAAAAAAATGAATTTCTAATGCAAACTGTTCATATTTTCTGTCTGGACTCATATTAACTCTTCCACTTACTTACTCCATGTCCTTGAGCAAATTTCTTAACTACTCTGAGTATGTTTTCTTATGTACATAAAGGAACTACTACAATACCATTGTCTTATGTGCTATTAATTGGGTTGTTGGTGTTGATTGTTTGAAATAACATGTGCTCATTTTTCTCACACATTTATTTAATCTTGTTATTACTGATATACTGAGTGATTATTTAATAATAATAGTAATTGTAAGATTGGCCAAAAGGGCGAGACCCGAGTTCAGGCATAAAAGACTTTATTAGCGGGGTATACTGCCAGGCTGACTCACAAGGGTAGGTCAGCAGTCAGCCATTTGAGGAGGGAGGTTATTTGTGAGTGCCAAGAAAGGGGGTCCCTGTGCAGAAGCTGATTG
Organism: Phacochoerus africanus; assembly: GCF_016906955.1. Lineage (NCBI taxonomy): Eukaryota > Metazoa > Chordata > Mammalia > Artiodactyla > Suidae > Phacochoerus > Phacochoerus africanus. The sequence goes on from NC_062553.1 coordinate 35,823,389, forward strand.
GCCATTTCTTATGTAAATAGGGTGAAAAGGAACAGACCAATCAGCGTGGGAGAATTGTTAGTGGGATATGAGCAGAGGTTTAGACACTCTCCTAGGTGAGGTAGGCTTTAAGATTGAGTCACATGATTTCCGGGAAGACTTAAGTCATGTCTTAGTTATGTTTCTCCAAGGGTGGGGTGAGTCAGGTTTCGTTTTTCAGTTTTTCTAAGGCGAACCTAAAAGTAATAATGTTTTTTTTTCAAATGTTGTTCAGAAAGGTAGAATACTCATGTAATTTAATAGTAAAAGTGTTTGATTTGCCATATCCATTCTGGCATTGATATTTACCTATGCTTCTTCATATTTGCTGTATTATAGTTCTTTAGTAAGTTGCTTTTTTATCTGCTCTATCCATTTTTCTTGTTTTTATATTTGGTTGCTTATTAATATGTGAGTACTTTAATATTTTTCAGTTTTAATTGAGATAAATATTATTGATGTCCTTTTGTTTGTCTTTTAAAATTTATTTTTTTTTCTTTTGTCCTGGGATTTCAAGTTGTTAAATGTTTACAGGTATTTTTTTATTTTCCTTCAAGAACTTAAGGTCAATTTAGTTCAAGTTTAAAAATATTTTCACTATTCTTTTGTCTTATACTTTTTATGGTTTTAAATTCTTTTCTGGAATCATAGTTGGAATTGGTATTTCTTCTACTATAAAGCATAGTGAATCTTAAGGCTTATTTCACTTGTTATTCCAGATGACATGGGAAGTTATCCTGACACCAATTAGTGAATAATTGATTCTTTATTCCACTGAGCAGAAATTATATTTTAATCATATAGTAAATGCCTCTAGCTGTGGCTTTATATCTGTGCTCTCTGTTCTGTTACACTGATTGAAATGTGAGGAAGAGAACCTGACTTGCCTGTTCAGTATCCATCACTGGCCTTTAACGTTGTTAACATCATCTCAGTTACGGCCACAGCCCACAAGGAATGATCATTGGGAGAAAAGATCAGGGGATGGATCGTAATAGCCCTCTATCAGTAGCTCTAATTGTATTGTTTCCCTAGTGATTAGACAAGAAGTAAGCCTTTAACCCACTTCTGGTAAATTTTATAAGAGAAGACTTTGTCTTTCCTGAGAAGAGAAACCATTATAGGAGGAAAGTTTTCTTTCCACCCATACCTTCCTTTTCATATGTTTTGTTGTTGAGTGAGGACTTGATATTTGCTGCTATGGCAAGCATATTATAATGATGAAGAAAAGGCTAGAACAATTGTGACCCAGATCTGGGGCTGCTAGAAAAGTTCTAAAACTGCTTACTTTGAGGCATTCAAGTAAATAATAAAGATCATTTATTATTTAAACTGTCATTCATGAAGTATTCTATAACCCGCTGCCAAACTAATACAGTTCTTTTGTTCCAGTGCTGATATCACACTGTTTTAATTATTAAGACCTCAACATGATTCAACATCAGATATAAATAATTTTCTACTTCTTATATTTTCTTATGCTTCCTAAATTTTTTTTCTTGTTCTCATTTCACATATGACTGTTTTTTTAAGAAGGACTTTAGACTATTTCATGTCATAAAAAAATTTTAAATAACATATTAGGAGCTTGAACAGAATTACAGGGAATGCATTTATTAATTTGTAATGTAAGAATATTTTTAGAAAATTTTTTATTTTCATATTGGGTTTTATGTGAAATAGAGTTTTATAAGCTTTATCATATAAGCTTGGTTGACTATATTGAATTATTTCTTTTGATTTTTATTTAAATTCTAACTAGTCTTTTTACTTATTTCTCATATAGCTATTGGCTTTTTTTCTTCTGTTTCACAAGCACAGAAAGATAACATCCACACATAATAATAACTTTGATCATTCTTGTATGATAGTATTTCATCTTACTGGGTTAGTGAGTACTCCCATATTAATTTTGAATAATGGTGGTTATAGATCACAGGTTTTATTCCCGACTTTAACAGGAATGCCTTGACTATCACCACTAAGCTAAATAACTGGCTTTTGGGCTAAGAATTATTTTTAAATCATTTCAGGATTATATCTAGATAATTTTATTACAGGTTCTCTAAAAATATCTATATATTTTATTGGGATGATCATATGGGCTATCATACTAATCTATAAATATGTTAACTTAGTTGGATGTGGTGAAGATGATGTAGTAGGAAAGAAGACCCTGATCGTACCTACTCACAAAGGTTCACCAAAATTACAACTATTTACAGAGGATCTCTTTTTGAAATGACCTGAAGATGAGCAGAAAAGGTTTTCTGTAACTAAAGTCCTAAAGAAGGAACCAGAAATGAGTAGGAGGGGGCAGAGACACAATATAGTCAGTACTTACATCACTGGTTAGGTACCCTACAAACGAGAGGATAATCACAATTGTAGAAGTTCACCCCAAGGAACAAAGAGTCTGAGACCCACAATAGGCTCCCTAGCCTGGGGATCTTGCGCTGAGAAGACAAGGCTCCAGAATGCTTGGCTTTGAAGACCAGAGAATCTTGCTTGAGAGAGAGCCAGAGGGCTATAGGAAACAGTCTTCCCTCTTAAAGAGATCACACAAAATCTCTTAGCTGTGAGTCCCATTATAGAGGCAGTAATTTGAAAGGAACCTGATAAGACCCACTTACTGATCTTGGAGAGCCTCCAGAGAGGCAGAAGCCTACTGAAACTCATTATGGAGATATTAACACTGACAGTAGCCATTTGGGGGAGGTCATTCTACCAAAAGGACACTGGTTCTGCAGGCATCTTTTGGAGTCCTTCTTCTAGCCTTTTATCATTGACAGCTTACTGTTTACTAGACTAGCACCAGTCGCAGGAACCAGGAACTTGGGCTGCAAGGCTAGCCAAGCCACAACCTGGCTCTGCCCACCAATGGATCATCAACCAGTTTAGCTGAGAACCAGACCCACCTACCAGTGTGACCACTGTAATCAGCCCTACCACAGCAGAAGAGCCCACACAGCCCCTACATTGAAGCACTCCTAGAGTATGTCTGTGGTGATCTGAGGGGAGAGTATGCTGCTGGGTCCCATAGAATGTATTCTTACAAAAGGCCACTTCTCCAAGGTTGGGAAACTATACAGAAATAAACACACACAGAGAAGGAAGGAAGGAAGCATGGAAGGAACGAAGGAAGGAAGGGAGAGAAAGGAAAGGAAGGAGGTAAAGAAAAAGCAAATTAGGTTAAGTGAGGAGGCAGAGGAATATATTCCAAATGAATATGAAGACTGAACCTCAAAAAAAAGATTGATGGTGGAGAGAAGCTGTCTAACTGATAGAGTTCAAATAATGATCAGAAAGGTCCTCAGAATTCCCATTGTGGCTCAGTGGTGATGAACCAGACTAGGATCCATGAGGATGCAGTTTTGATCCCTGGCCTCACTCAGTGGAGTTAAGGGTCTGGTGCTGCTGCGAGCTGTAATGTAGGTTGCAGATGTGGTTTGGATCCTGCATTGCTGTGGCTGTGGCATAGGCTAGCAGCTGGAGTTCTGATTTGATTCCTAGCCTGGGAACTTCTACATGCCATGGGTGTGGCCCTAAAAAAAAAAAAGGAGATCCTCAGTAAACTCAGAAGAATAGAATAGATGAACAGTGAACATTTTAACAAAATGTTAGCTAATATAAAAAACCAAACAAATCTGAATAATATAATAACAAATTAAAAATACATGAAAAGGGATCAGTGAACTGAAAGACACAATAGTGGAAATTACCCAAGATGAATAGGAAAAAGAAGAAAGAATTTTTTTAACTGAGGATAGTTTAAGAGACTTCTGAGATAACATCAAGTATACTAACATTCATATTACAATGATCTCAGAGAAGAGAGAAAAAGTGGCATAGAACTTCTTTGAAGAAATAATAGCTGAAGACTTCTGTAACCTGGGAAAGGAGATATTCAGGTCCAGGAAGCACAGGGTTCCAAACAAGACAAACCCAAAGAGGACTACACCAAGACACATAGTTAGAATGTCAAAAATTAAAGACAAGTTATTTTGTGACATATCAGGTTAAGGATCCAGCATTGTCACTGCAGTGGCTGGCATTGGTCCCTGCTGTGGCCTGGGTTGACCCTAGCCCAGGAACTTCAACATGACATGGGTGCAGCCAAAGGAAAAAAAAAACAAAGGTAAGAGAGAATCTTAAAAGCAGTAAGAGAAAAGCAACTAGTTACGTGGAAGAGAACTCCCATAGGACTATTGACTGACTTTTCAGTAAAAATTTTGAAGGACAGATGGAAGTGGCTTGATATATTCAAAGTATTGAAAGGGAAAAACCTAAAACACAGAGTACAGCAAGGCTATCATTTAAATTTGGAGCGATAAAGAAGTTTACAAGTAAGAAAAAGCCAAAAGAATTCAGTACCACTAAATTAGCTTTATAAGAAATGTTAAAGAGACTTCTCTAAATTGGGGGGGGGGGAGGGAAGACCACAACTAGAAATTTGAAAATTACAAAAGGAAAAATCTCACCTGTATAGGCAAACATACAATAAAGATTATAGATCAACTGCTTATAAAGCTAGTGCACACAATAGAAAAGGATGTGAAATATTATTTCAAAAACAACAAATATGGGAAGGGCGTGGTGAAAATGAGGGTTATTAGAATGTATTTAAACATAAGCGATCATCAACTAAATACAGTTTTGTGTATACGTACACATATATGTGTATATGTGTGTATATATATAAACATATAAATGTATATATATACATTTATAATATATAAATATTAACCATTTATAAATCTCTTGGTTACCACACACCAGAAACCTATAATAGATACACATATTAATATGCATTGATATAGTACGTTTGTTGCAATTGATGATATAAAACTGATGAATTATTATTAACTGGAATTCTCAGTTTACATTAGGATTTATTTTTTGTACAGTTCTACAGGTTTTGATAAACAATGTATATTGCTATTTATCTACCACTACAAATTATACAGCACGCTTTCCTGCCCTAAAAAAATCTGCCCTCCACCTAACTATCCCTGCTCCCACTCTGAAACCACTGGCAACCCTAATTTTCTAGTGCTTTGTTTTGCTTTTTTAAAAATAATTTTTTTAAAAAATCCTTGCTTTTTAACGCCAAGCGATGTAATATTAAAGCAGACATTTAAGTGAGATAAATTAATCTGAATCAAAGTATGCTAAGAATTGAAATGTGTATGTCTATATGAGCATGTAGGTTTATGAAGGTAGGTAATATGGCCAACACAGTTGAGTTAGGGTTCCTTTATGTTATGACTCTGCCAACAGCATTGGAGCCTATGATAGACATGGATGAGATATAAAATTTACCTCAGTCATTCCTATCTCAAGAATCTCACATCTCTGTTTCCCTTAACACTTGCTAGCAGCTAGTAAAATACATTTTACTGCTTTAGGCCAAGCTACGACCTGACCCTGCCCACCAGTGGATTGGCAATATTATTTACAATTAGTAGAGCTATTTTGTAGGCATTTGCTGCTAACTCTCTTTATTCAAATATGCAAGTACTTATTGAGGCGAAACCATGAGTCTGTCATTGTGCTAGACTGTGAAGATGAGAGGGGTAGAAAATGAAATGAATTTAAATAAAGTGTTTTATCTCAAGTCTTCTAAAAATTTTGTTATAAGTCTTTATGAGCATTCTGAATATACCGTATTTCTCTTGTTAAAATAAGATCTTCATATTTTACTCTGCCCAGGATTTTGTTTAGGAGAATTTGATAGGATATATAAGGGAGATGAATAAACTCTCCAATTAAAAATATATATGTATATAATATTTATTCTCGAATGTCTATAGCATGAATATTAAAATTATCACTCTAAAATTAGGTTGCATTCCAGTGAAAAACAAATCAGGATTTTTAAAAACCTGCTCCCCTAAATAAACTATATAAATGAATGATCATGAAGTTTGAGAACTAAATGATGAACTTGAAAAAGTTTTTTGGAGCTCGATCAGCTAATTTCCCATACTTCATTTGCTGGAAAGATGAGAGGAGATATTGATTGAGGCCACAGAGAAAAATGGAAAGATGATGACTCACTAACTTTCAAAAGAACTTTTGGAACTTCATAATATTGCCAAAAAAGTGCTATCAAAACATTAATATTTTGTCTATACTCATCCAGTCATCATAAATGCTACAAAAATGAATTTTAACTGGTTTATATTTTGTTTTTAAAATTCAAAATGCTTTATTCAGAGTGAGTTGCCTCAGATATAAAGAAATTCTTAAAATATTGCTAGATTAATTATATTTTAATAATGAATATTTGGTGGACAGGGCATTCCAAGGTTTTTCAAAAACAAAATATCAACATTTGTATTTATTTTTAAGGGTGATTTTCACAAGCTTTTTCCTTTTTTGGACTACAAGTATTTTCTTCTAAAAGTATGTCTGCTTTCTAGGATTGAAAATATATATTCCCGGAGTTCCCGTCGTGGCGCAGTGGTTAACGAATCCGACTAGGAACCATGAGGTTGCGGGTTCAATCCCTGGTCTCGCTCAGTGGGTTAACGATCCGGCATTGCCGTGAGCTGTGGTGTAGGTTGCAGACGTGGCTTGGATCCCGTGTTGCTATGGCTCTGGCATAGGCCAGTGGCTACAGCTCCGATTCAACCCCTAGCCTGGGAACCTCCACATGCTGCAGGAGCGGCCCAAAGAAATAGCAAAAAGGCAAAAAAATAAATAAATAAATAAATAAAACCTATTAAAAAAAAAAAAAGAAAATATATTTTCCCATTATTTCCAATCCTTAAAATCTCTAGAAATTGGAATTTGTTAAGCTGTTATTTTCAAAATGATTAAACAAAAGGGTGAAGGTGCCTTTTTTTTTTTTAAATGGAAAGATATACCGTATTTAAAATACTTCCTACATAATTTATCATTGAATTACATATGCAAGATTATTTTTATGCATTTGTTTCATGTATGAATATATATCTCCAAGGATCATATTAGCTGAGAGATTAGAACACATCTTTTATTTTTTTCTTTTAATTGCACTTAACCTGGTGTTAAACATGGAATATATATTGAATCAAAATTTGGTAATTTTGATTCAATATATGGAATTTCTCCTTTTCAATGTGAAAAAAAAACTGTCACAAGAGTTTTGTGATTTTTTAAAATTTATCATGTATTTCTACATAATTTTTAAATCTCTTTTATAACTAGCATTATATTTGCATGAAAATATTAAAAATAAAATACAAAGAAATTCAAAACTAAGTTAACATTATTTCCTCTTATTATGTGGGTCTTGTTTCAACCTAGGAATAAAAGTTACCATCATTAAAATAGAGATGAAGGCTGTTTTATGTCCTGATCAATGGCAATGTAGTTAAAATAGAGAGTAGTGCTAATAGAGTGATTAATATGCACAGTGACCTAAGCGTGTCTCTTGGATTATCTTAATTAGCCATTCTAAAAACTAAAAATTAAAAAAGATAAATTTCCTCTCCCTCATTTACATATAAGAATTTTAGTAATTTGCCACCTTTTCTTTTGAGAACAAAACTCTTGCTCTTTCATTGAAAGTAGTATTTTACCTGAATTACTCATTGTCTTTTGGAGCTTCTGATTTTTATAGCTCACTACTCCCTTACCTTATAACAATAATCTTTTAGCTATACCAACCAGTCTGTTGGCCCTTTCCCTTCTCATTCACTCCCACTCCTTCATCTCACCACCTCTTTTGCCGCTCTTTGAATACTATAATCACTCTGTTGTCTCTACCGTCAGTCCTTTAGCTCCTCTCTCTTTGTAGTCTTTGGAAATGCAAAACTTTGTTAAATTTAACTCTTCCCTACTCTAAACCTAGCCCTGGAGAGCTGGGTGTGATAAGAGAATATCACAGCGCTGTTGTCAGGGCTCACTTTAAATTCATGACCACTAGTTAAAGCATGACCAATATGGTGCCAGATAATCTTATTTCAGTTTTCTGATCTATCGACTCTCAAACACTGCCCAATGTAAATTTCATATTTTTTCTCTGATGAAGCTTCCACACCTACTCCCATTGTCATTCTCAACTGATCATTTTCTTCCTTTCTGACTGAAAAATTAGGAGCCAGTAGAAGAGGACTTCAATACAACGCCATCAATGACATACCCCTGTACCGGAAGCCTTGCATAGACACTCTGCATTCTTTTCTCTTAGCAGGGATGATCTATCTGGACTCCTACCTAACACAAACTTCTCCACTTGTGCCCATTCTTCTGTCCTTACTTTCCTACTCAAGGACATATGTCCAGCAATACTCTTGTCTCTTTATTACACTTCCAATTTTTTCCTGCCTACTGGAATTTTCCTAGTAGCACCTAAACCTGCTTTAATTGTTCAATGTTTTTTAAAAAATCTCTTACATGTCCTAATTTTCTCTGTGATTTACTATTACATTTCTAGTTTCCTTTATCTCAAAATTCTCAAAAGCCTCACCTGTGTTCTGTGTTCTCAATTCCTCTCCATGTTTTGTCAAAGCTATTCTAATTAGCTGTGTTCCACCACTACTCCACTGAAACGGCGTTATAAAAACATCAGTGGTCTCCACATTTCCAAACACTATCTTTATTGTAATTGACAGAAAATTGGGTATAGTCGATCACCTGTTCCCCTCTGATAGGTGTTTATTTGTCCATTTGGCTTTCAGGTCATCTGTCTCACTCCCTTCTCCTTCCCAGTCTCCTTTGTTTTTGTTTCTTCTTTTCTGCGACCTCTTAATATGGGAGCATTCCAAGGTCAAGTAATTAAATCTTAACCATCTATATCTACTCTCTTGGTGATCTCATGAAATTGTTTTGTTTTAAATATCATAACTGAACTGATGTACCTATAATTTGCATCATCTTTGAACTTCAGACTGATGTATTCAGCTACTCTCTCGACATCTCTAATTAGGTGTGTAATATATGTTACAGCCTCAACATGTCCAAAAGACACTTGGTCATCTCTCCCAAACTGTACCTTCTTCATCCCTTCTTTCCTATTTCATTGGTAGACTATTCCCTGACTTTAATTTCCTGGGATGAAACATTTAACTCCTGAATCCTCCAATTTTTCTCACATCTTAAATTCAGTCAATCAACCGCTATTTGCTCTACTTTCAAAATGAATTCAAAATTCTACCATTTCTCACCATTTCCATGTGTACTTTTTGATGCATTTCACCATCATTTCTCATCTAGATTTTTATCACAATCACCTTCTAATTCTTCTCTGTAGTTCTGTGCTTGCAGTTCTATATGAAACACAGCAGATAGAGTGATCTTTTACAAATTTAATGTTATTACTCTTTAGAACTCCTACCTCCTAGTGCTTTTCAGTGTCAGGTAGTGCAGGAACATAAGCTCATGTGTAGCCTGCCCTTCACAATACCAGTTAGCTCTCTGACTTACATGCCCTTTGCTTTCAGACTACCCTGTTGCAGATATTGATCTCTTTGCTGTTCTTAAGAGCACTTGTACTTTGCATTTTCTTTAGTTGCAGTGTCTTCCCTTCAGAAACCTATTATATCTTTTCCCATCCCTCCCTTGGTTTACTTTTCTCCATAGCATTTTCAGTACCTAGTACATGTTATGCCTGTTTGTTTACTCTGCAAATCCCCTATTAGGAAATGACTTTCACTGGAGAAGCAGCTTTGATTTGCCCACTGTAATTCCCAAAATGTAATACATAGTATATATGATGTATTCAAAAAGCATTTGCCCAATGAATATACAAATCAAATAGTGAAAGAGATAGAGATCAAATCTAAATCTAGAGTTAATATAATATTATCCTCAATTTCCATTTAATTAAAGTAAATGAGTCTGAAGAGTTTCAGAGTGTGCCACCCAAAATGTGCTGCTCTGGCGTAAGGATTATTTTAAGCTGAAGGCAATTGAGCAGAAACAGATACAAGAAAACCTTTTTATGTTGCACCTCCTACCAGGAAAGGCAGGACCATTTTTAATTACCTGAGACAACTCTAGACTCCTATTGGTCTGGAGACAGCACCAGAATAATCTACATAACGAAACTTACTAACTAGTCCTTGTCTTCCTTTAGGCTTCCCCATATATTTACCTCCCCACAGTTTGCCTCCCCTAAAAGCTGAAAGCAGTTTTCTTTTGTCTTGTCACTCCTCTACAAATTTATTGTTCTTTTGTTAAGATACTACCTGCATCCAAGGTCAAACCACCTCTTCAAGTTACTCAGCGTGAAGTATGCCTCTGTGAACGCATGTATTAATAGTCTTCTGTTTGTTTTTCTCTTGTTACTCTGTTTTTGTCCGTCTCATATGTAGGGCTTCAGGCAAAGAAATTAAGATGAGTAGAGGAAAAAAAATATGTTTGCTCTTCTCTAAAAGTCTTAAATATTTTCAAATGGATACATATAAAAACTATTATAAAGCAGAATTTTTTTTTTTTTTAAATCACAAAGGTAGTTTGGTTTGGCTTTCTGACAGTGTAACTAAACTGATCATCTCCACCTTTTTACATCAATGTCTAACATGATTTAAAAGTATAGAATGAGGAGCTCCCATTGTGGCTCAGTGAAAACGAGTCCGAATAGGAACCATGAGGTTGCGAGTTAGATCGCTGGCCTTGCTCAGCGGGTTAAGGATCTGGCATTGCCATGAGCTGTGGTGTAGGTCACAGACGAGGCTTGGATCTGGCGTTGCTGTGGCTCTGGCGTAGGCCAGTGGCAACAGCTCCGATTGGACTCCTAGCCTAGGAACCTCCATATGCCTCGGGTGCAGCCCTAAGAAGACAAAAAAAAAAAAGAAAAAAAAACTGAAAACAAACAAACAAACAACCTTATAGAATGAGATAGCTTTTAGAATAATTCTGGAGATGTGATATATTGCACCTTTCAATGTATACAATTCAATAAACATCATTTTCTAAGGGTAAAATTCTATATTAAGTTACTGATGAGTAATACCATAAGCATTATATACATAACTTGAAGAATGTCTTATATACCAAATCAAGTAATTATAAAATTATAGGTGTTATTTGATGCTAGAAAATTATTGCAAAGAAGAAAAATAAAAAGAAGCTCTTTTCTTTAGTTCAGGTTAGCTAAAGGAAAATATTAAGTGTGTCACAGCCTGAATAGTGATTACGTCTCATTTATTTTGTATATATATCCTAGAAAAATATTTGTAATCAATCCATGCATATAGAAAAGGCAATTTTTTGCAGAAATAGAGAATGTTTTTGACAGAGAGCATTTTATTTCAATATCAGGCAGGCAATAATTTCCTATTGTTCAGTTATTACTGAATGCCAAGAACAAAGCTTAGTTAAAGCACATGATATTAATACTGGAAAGATATTACAGGAATTCAGTAATATCTTGTTCATGGAGGCGAAGAATGAATTTTGTGAACACACAGGTGGCAAACAAGCAAAAGTCTTTATTACAGGAAAGCAAATATCTTCCAGCACAGACACTGGGATGGGGAGGAAGAGTCCCCCTTTCCTACTGTTCTATGGAGGCTTTTATTTCTTAAGTACAGGGTACCAACGTGGGGTCCAGACATCATTCTTTTTCCCATTGACCTTGTCCAGTCACCTGTATCAGGCCTTATCCAATAGGGGTCTTAGAGATGGATATGCCCCATAAATTTTGTGGCTACTTTGTTCTTTCCCCTAGACTGGGAGATGCCATTTCTCTCATTCCTTTCTTTCAGTCAGGTGTAGAGATTAATGTTCACCTAGATGTAAAGCAGATATACTTTCTATAGAAAACAAGGCCTGAGAATGTTATTTCCTGAAACTCCCAAATCATAGATTTTTTTTTTTTTTCCTTTTAGGGCTGCACCCACAGCATATGCAGGTTCCCGGGCTAGGGGTCCCATTGGAGCTATAGCTGCCTGCCCACACCACAGCAGCCCAAATCATAGATATTAGTAAACAGCTATATCAAAGAATACGTTGAAGCCCATGTTTCTATACTGATTGCATAAATCAGTATTTATTACTCTGCCTCAATATATTTATGTATACTTTGGCTAAGCATTTGTGCTTATGGTGCTTTGGAAAGCTTCCAGTATAGAATGGGGATATAAGATATATTATCTATCACATAAGAAAAGGAATCTGGAGTTCCTGTTGTGGCGCAGCAGAAATGAGTCTGACTAGGAACCATGAGGTTGCGGGTTCAATCCCTGGCCTTGTTCAGTGGGTTAAGGATCCGGCATTGCCATGAGCTGTGGTGTAGGTCACAGACACGGCTCAGATCTGGCATTACCGTGGCTGTGGCATAGGTTGGCAGCTGTATCTCCGATTAGACCTCTAGCCTGGGAACCTCCATATGATGCAGGTGCGGCCCTGAAAAGACAAAAGACAAAAAAAAAAAGGAATCTTGATTATTCAGCATTGTATTCTTTGCCAAGTATATCTTTCGGCAAATAGGTGCGCAGTAAATCTTTGAATGAATGAATTATTCTTTATGTGTGAATATTATTAACACAATTATTTTCTAACTCTTGATGGAGGAAGTATGCTCCTTTAATGCTAAGATATTGACATTTAAACAAGTGGACATTTTTGGAAGTAGGCAGATGTTGAAGATCATGCATATACCTAACAGAATCGAGGCGATCATTCAAACCTGGAATTGAATTCAAAACGTTAAAAAAAAAAACCTGTGTGATATTGGTAGAGATCAATCAGAGTGAATGCTTTCTCTATCACTGCATCCCTTACTGTGTCAGGTGTTAATCCTACAGCTCTGCAGCATCTGGAAGTTGTGGATGAGGGGACCCTTGGGATGGACAGAGTATCTTGGAAAATGGAGGGAGGGATGTGACAAAAGTAGCAGACAAAATAATTTACGGTTTCTACAAAGGATATGCCAGTATTGGTGTATTCAAGTAAAATATCAATCTGGAGATAGATCCGGATCAATAATAGATGACAAATTTTCTGAGCAAAGTAATATTCAATAGTTTAAAAGAGAACATTTTCTGAGGCATTTGGAAAATTTTTCTTTCAATCACTCCATTTATATCATGTCAAACATTAAACCCTTGCTCAGATGGTAGACTTTCTGATCTTAAAAAAATAAGTACAACCAGAAATGTGCTTTGAGTACTAAAGCTTTATCAGTTAATGACCTGCAGTCTCTAGAACTAAAATTCATGTTATTTTACTGATCCGTTACATTTTGAAAAACTTTTTTTCCCCACTAGGAAATCTTCCAGTAGAACTAAGATGAATAACCTTAAGTGTTTGTTTATTTTTTATTTTTTATTTTAGTTTTTTGTCTTTTTAGGGCTGCACCCATGGCATATGGAACTTCCCAAGCTAGGGGTTGAGTTGAAGCTGTAGCCACCCACCTAAACTACAGCCACAGGCCACAGCAACACGGAATCCTTTAACCCACTGAGTGAGGCCAGGGATTGGACCCATGTCCTCACGGATACCGGTTGGATTAAGATGAATAACTTTAATGTAAACTATTTTTGGAATTGTGGCAATTTACTTTTTGTGAAATTAGCATTCAGTTGCTTGTATTTGTTTTCTAATACATAAGATTGGTCAGCTGTATTTTCTGACAACAGCTTTTATATCTGTTCTTAAAGCTTGCAGTTGTTGAATTATTTTTAAAGTTAAAGCGTACATTATAAAAGTAATTTTAGAAGAAAGTATTTTTATTTGCTTGAACAATCAACCCTTTTTCTTCCTTTCCCCTTTTTTCTTTTATTCCTTTCTGTAAGTAGTCTAGAGCAATGTTCTAGTAATGGCTTGGTTAACATGGACTTTGTAAATCGCTTGTTTTGTGTGAATTGAAATTTGAATATAGAAAACAAATATGATTGAACATAAATTAGGTGAATTACCTGCCGTTTTTTCATTTGTAAGGGAAAAGGCTAGGTGAGGCAATGTGCTTATAGATAACATGCTGGAGTATGACACTGCTTTAAAATTAACTCAGGAAAGAAAACCTATCTACTATGAGTGAGGAACACAATATGTAGAACAAAATGTTTAGTGTTTAATGACCCATTGTATTCTTACTGAAATTAACTGCACTTAAATTGGTAAGGTTCAATAGTCACACTTTTCCAACAGTGATCATTTCAAAATACTCAAATTATTTTATGACAATTGATTATAAATAAATTACAGTGGCTCTAGGAAAAAATATATGCTATGGACAATCAGGGATTCATTTCCACCCACTACATCTCTGAAATCACATCTCAAAATACTACCTTTCCATGTTTTCACATTTTTATTTTTCAGAATCTTCTCACTTATTACACTTTGTATTGGATACTACTCAAATGTTTATAAATCCTGTGTGTGTGTGTGTGTGTGTTTGTGTGTCTTTGTATACACATACATGCACGCATTATATATCATTGCACAGAATAATTTCCTTTTGTGGAGGAGAACTCAGTGGTAGTTTCAATTTCTTTTCTCAACACCTGCATGATGATCTGCAATCTCTTAAAAAATCTAGTATTTATTTTAGAGTTATTTGTGATACTTATTTCCCTCATAATATTCAAAATTCCACAATTCCTTCCTTCATTCTTTTTAGTGCTTCCTCCCATAGGACTTACTGTTTCTGGGGTCAGAGAGTTTGTAGTTAAAAATCCCCAGAAGTTACCACTTGGTTAGCCATGCAGATATGCCCTACTTCCTATGAATCTACACTCTGCATTTGTACAATAGAGTTGAACTCTTGTCAGCTCATGTAATAACTGAAGTGTCTGACAAAAATGCAGACACTCAACAAATCATTGTGCTACTTCTGTATACTTCACAGATGAACATTTTAATGTGTAATTTTATTTAAAAATTAAAATACCATAAAGAATAAGATTTCTTTATGGTATTTTAAATGCCTGTATAAGAAGCCATGGCATTAAGCACAGTAAGAACAGGATGGATGTGTGTCTAAGGAGCGTCCATCTTTAGAGACTACAGCATTAAGTTCAAAATATTTTACAGTAAATGATTTTGAGAATTTACTATTACATTCCCAAATTTGCTAAATTTCCCACACCAGTTATTTATAAGAATAATCCTTTTGATGTACATAGTATAAATGTCTATAGTATAAATTTGATGTCTATAGTATAAATTTGAACCATTAAACAGAATACGTGTGTCATATTTTAGTTAAAAATGTCATGATATTTAAGCCTACTGAATTTGCAGGGGCATTTTAATATCCTTTGGGGATTTTCCGCAATTTTACTTCCTCATTATTCCTACCGTGTTCTTAACTCCCACTCTTCTCTCCTTAATATACTTGGTTTCAAAAACTCTTGAATAAGAGACAAAATCCCTATCCTCATGGAATTTACAGTGTAGAAAATTTAAAAAGACAAAAATCACTGAAAGAAATAAATACTAACATTATTTTATACAATGTATTTGTTAAGACAACAGTTAATAATGTATTATATTCTTGAAATTTGTTTAGAGGGAGACTTTGTGTTCTCACTACATATACATACACACACACACACGATGGCAACTATGTAAGGTGGTACATATTTTTTATCACATTGTATACCATAAATACGTATAGTATAGTTTTATTCTTCACTTACACCTCAGTAGAGCTGGAAAAATTAATACATTTCAAAAAATAGGAAACAAAATAAATTTTTAAATAGGGTAATCTGAGGCACTTTGAGGAAGTACTATTTACACAGTGTGAATACCTCTCCTAACAGAAGTGCAGAGCTAAGAAAATGTGTAAATTGATAGAAAGCTGAGAGAGCGTACATTTGTTTATATTTTGTCACATAAAAGTCACATAAAAAACTTGAGACCATCCATTTTAATACCTTACCTTGTATCTTTAATTTTTAGTAAATCTAGGCAGACTCATATCAATAGTACAGTATTTTAGATTCAGGAGAATGAAAATATGTAAGACTTATACAAAATCTTTATGAAAGCTAGTGACAAGTGTGCAAAACTGAAATGAGTATCATACATATTTTTTAAAATTTTTACATGCATTTTGGCCTGTGACAAGTGTGCAGAACTGAAATGAGTATCATATCTGTACTTTTTAAATTTTTACATGCATTTTGATGCAAGCATGATAAGTGCATGCCTCAAGAATACTCATCAACTGGAAACAATTTTTCCAGTTATTTGAGTAAATAAATCTGTGCTCCACCCAGGTGCTCTGTAAAACTGTACATGAAGAGACATATCCAGAACCTCATTTTAAAAAGTAGACAGTTGCAGACCTGTAACATTCCAATTCAATGACGCATTTATAAGAAACCTAAGCATGTGCTCAGAGATGACTAAAGAGCTTCATTTTGAGTTGATAGCTAAAGTTAACACATTCATTGTCTATATTAAAGTTTAATGTAAACAAATTTAAATTTCCACTCTTCTCATTACAGTTTAAGAAAAATTAAATTACATTTTATGTTTAAATTATAATCAAGTAAGAAAGAATCCTGATGTATCAGTGGGAAACAATAGAGGCTTTTTGAAACACATTTTGAAAAAGTATTGGTATGCCTTAACTCATTTTCAAAATACTTCATCTTTCTTTCCAGAAGCCATACAATTCAATCCATGATGTTTATCACTCTCCACTTTAGTGCCAATAATATACTGGGGGCTAAATTCCAATTATTTAGTCTATCACAAAATATTTAGGAATAATCATTGTTTATGGGAACTAAAATAATATAATTTTGAAACGTACTAAAATAATATAATTATGAAACATTTAATTCTATACATGCAGTATGACTATGCAGATAAAAGAGTTTTGATTTTTGAACTTACAGTGTAAAATCATAGCACTGAAGTTTGAACTCCACAGCCTTCTATAATGTAACCTACTGTCCTTGAAATATTAATAGAGTTGAAATTATAAAAATTTCCTTCAAGATGAGCTTTTAATTTTCCTGTCTGGATATCTGGGGATGTGTCTTTCAGCATGCTGTGAAAATGGCCTAAAGAGGGAGATGTCTTTAAGGGGACATCAGGCCTTTTCAAGAGTCATGTCTGCAAGGTTTGAATGGATGTCATGTGATGTGACATCCTGTTTCTGATTATTCACAAATCTTTTTTCATCACAAAGTGGAGTGCTAAGCAGTCTTTAAAGCATCATCTCAGTAAAGTCTAAAACATACCTACCATGTTGAATAGATGTTTACCATTCGTGCTTTCAGAGAGTAGATTCTTTGCTATAAATGATCTATCTGGCATATTGAAATGTTCTATAGAACATTACATTAATATTTCTGTTCTAAAACATCCTGTTTATATTTACAAATCCATTTATAAAAATCCATTTATAAGCAGATTTCTAGCAGAAATCTTCACGTAGAACATTCACTCTAGAACATTGTGGCTCTCTCCTCTTCTCCATTCTCATGCCCTGGAAGAAGCAGAATGATAAGTTTGGGGAAAGTAACAAGGTATTCTTGGTTCTACCCACATTTTCCTTGGAAGCCCATTACCCACAGGTTGTACATATGCTGCCTCTGTTTCAGAGGCATCCTATCTCTCATTAGGTGGAAAGCTCACGTGAGTTTTTCCTTCTATAGCTGAGTCTTTAACGGCAATAAAAGGAATATTCTGGTTATTATCTGATACCTCTTAATTCATTCTTTATTTGTTCAGAATTCTGACAGGGGAGTTGTTAATCATACCTGATGACCCCTTCAGAGTCTCAAGCAGTTTCTAATAATCTATTCATAAAACTTTACTTCCTATGAAACAATAATAAGGTAACTTACAGTGTCCTCATTCAATTATACTGTTGTAAGTCTTGGAATTAATTGCCTTCGTATTTCTTCAGGAAACCACGTCAGATTAAATTAAATGTATATTAAAATCATGTCATTATATCTATAAGAAATAATTACTTTAAGATTTTTTTGAAAATGATATGAGTAAAAGTTCTGTAATTTTTTTTTTTTGGCTTTTTAGGGCCACACCCACAACATATGGAAGTCCCCAGGCTAGGGGTCAAATCAGAGCTGTAATGTCGACCTATACCACAGCCACATCAATGACAGATCTGAGCCATGACTGTAGCCTACACCACAGCTCACAGCAATGCCAGATCTTTATCCCACTGGGCAAGGCCAGGGATCGAACCTGTGTCCTCATGGATACTAGTTGGGTACGTTACTGCTGAGCCATGACAGGAACTCCCCCAAATTCTGTAAATATCAAAGACTCTTTGTGAAACCATCCTCTGCTTAAGTTTTTTTTTTTTTTACAATATTTGCCAAAATAGTCGCTGATTTCACTTCCATCAAAACAATTTCACAGGGAAATTCAAAATTAATACATCCCTATTTAGTGCAGAGTGTAACACTTATCTAAGCAATTTTTTTTTCTATTTCTTTAGAGCTTTCAAAAAGATATTTCAATAAATACAGAGATGAGTTTATATAGGGTAGCCAAGACTGTAGAGTTATTGGCAGGTTTTACCTCCAGAATATCAATTTTTGCAAAGTATTATCATTAGCCCTTAAAAAACTGCTTAAAGCCCCAATATTCCTTAATATAAGATATATTTCTCAGTGATGGTATATTTACATTCCACCATTCTAGAGTAACAGATATCTAATACATTACATGTTAAAATAATACAGTACCAAAAGAGCATGTACTATTGAGGGCTTGCCATGTGGCAGATCCTGGACTATCATTCAGAATGCTTTTAATTCTCAAGGTAAGTCTACATAACAAACATTGTTATCATTCCTCTTTTAAAGACATGTCTCCCAGGAAATGGAGAACTTAAGTAAATTATCTAAAGTAACATATTGAAAAGGCTTACCCGGGTTTTAACCCACATATGCCTAAGATTATAATGTTTGTTTTACTCTTAAGAATGAGACTAGGCTGCCTTTTTTTAATATGGATTCTTTTATAACAAAAGCCTAGTTTCACCAACACAAGCAGGAAATGATCATAATTCATCACCCTTTTCCAGGGGCAACTGAAGGTCTAGAAAATGCAACCTGAAAATACCACAGGGGAGTAAACTCAATTTGGAACAAATTTTGACCAACGAAGGACTTGAGGTACAAGTGCAGATACATCCTCTCTTTTCTTCCTTAAAGTGTCTCTAAATATGTCCATTGAGTTTTGCTAATCAACCACCCTTGTTACAAATCTGAGGCCAGTTCAGTAACATTGATATTTGCACTGTCTCCTTCTATACCTCACACTCCTTTTTTCCCTCAATGATGTTTCTGTAGGATTTCACTCCTCAGTAAAGTGTAAGCACTGCATTTTATGCCTCAGGTTCTGTCATTTCCAGGGAACTTGGGATAAAATAGTGCTTTATCATCCTACCTGTCTTCTACACTACTGTAAGAGAATTCATCATCACATTAGTTATATGATACTACTTCTAAGAAGTCCTGGTCTGTATGTCAAAACTCCAGTGTACAGTGTAGGAATCCAGTAAATATTGTTGAATGAATGAATATCTGCACACATACACACTTATATGCAACACATAAAATGATTGATGAAAAGTTATGATACCAATATTCATTTAGTGATTGTTTTATGTATATTTGAGGTCATATTAAGTCTTTCACATAATGCCATTTAATCTTTCTAACAAATACGTAGGGAAGTATTTTTATCGTTTTCACCATTTAAAAAATTATTTATTTTTGGAGTTCCTATTGTAACTTAGTGGTAACTAACCTGAGGACGCAGGTTCCATGAGGACATGGGTTCAATCCCTGTCCTCGCTCAGTAGGTTAAGGATCTGGCGTTGCCGTGAGCTGTGGTGTGTTGCAGACACAGCTCATATCCCGTGTTGCTGTGGCTGCAGTATAGGCCAGCAACTATAGCTCTGATGTGATCCCTAGCCTGGGAACTTCCATATGCGTGGGTGCAACCCCAAAGAGACAAAAAAGAAAAATTAATTACTTTTTGAGTAAATTTGATAAGCAATACAATGTAAATTTAAGATATACAGCATGTTACATTGTTACATTTTGTATATTGTAATATGATTGCCAATGTAATGACATTTATCGTTATATATAATTCCAGTGCAACATTTTTGTCTCTATTCATTATACTGTGTATTAGATTTCTCACTTATTTACTACTCTTTTCAAGTTTGTCCATTTAAACGCCATAATTTTTATCCTCCCATCCTCATCCACTGGAAACCACCATTTTATTCTCTGCTTTTTGTAGGTTTACCTTTTTTAGGATCCACATATATGTGATATGATTTTGTATCTGTACCACACCTCTTTACCCAGTCATCTATTGATCCATTATTGATGGACATTTGGGTTATCTCCATATCATAGCTATTGTGATTAATGTGATAAAAATGTGAGTGCATATATCTCATCGAAACCCTGTTTTCATTTCTTTTGAATATATGCCCAGAAGTGGAATTTCTGGATTGTATGGTAAATATATGTTTAATTCGTTGGACAAATTTACATTTCTACCAGTGATTTATAAGTGTTCCCTTTTCACCACATTCTCACCAGGACCTGTTGTCTCTTGTCTTTTTGATGATCTCCATTTTAATGATGTGACGTGATAGCTCATTTTGGTTTTAATTTTAATTTCCCTAATAATTAGTGATGTTGAACATCTTTTCATGTGTTTGTTGCCATTTTAATGTCTTCTTTGGGAAAATATCTATTAGTTCTTCTGCAAAAGTTTTAATCAGATGCATTTTATTTGTTATTATAATAACATAATACTATTATGCAGCAGCTATATACATATAAGAATTTAACAGATAATCAGAATGGCATACTAGTCTTTTATAAGCCTTTTTTATCTATATTAAAGCACTCATGGGCAGTCACATTGTTAGGATCAAATGGGTTGCTGTAAAAATAGTCTCTAAATATAGTGACTTTATTAGGAAAATGTTTCATTTCTCTATCATATAAGGTCCACACATAAGCAAGCCAGGCCTCGGATAGAGGTTACAGCCTGTGGAGGAGTTAGGCTGCTTCAATCTTGTTGCCATTATAAGAGTTCTTGTCTCTATGTCCATAATATTTATATCTTTATTATAATCAGGTGGGGAGAGGAAAAGTGGGAAAAAGAAATAGCATACAGGAATTCCCATTGTGGCTCAGCAGGTTAAGGACCTGACATTGTCTCTGTGAGGATGTGGGTTTAATCCCTGGCCTGGTTCAGTGGGTTAAGGTTCTGACTTTAGCATAAGCTGCGCATAGGTCACAGGTGCAGCTCAGATCTGGTGTTGCCAAGGCTGTGCCGTAGCCCACAGCTGTAGCTCCAATTCCACCCCTGGCCCAGGAATTTCCATATGCCACAGCAATGCTGGATCCAAGCTGCATCTGTGACCTATACCACAGCTGGGGACAATGTTGGATCCTTAGCCCACTGAGTGAGGCCAGGGATCCAACCTGCGTCCTCCTGAATACTAGTCATATTTGTTTCCATTGAGCCATGAAGGGAACTCCCATCTGTATACTTTTAATTATCTCTGAATAGAAAATATGTTTTATAGACTCTATACTGTAGGCAGCTTATATACTATAGGCAGCACTAATAAGATGGGTGCCTCTCTTATAGAAATGTCTGCTAAAGTGTCACCCTTCCTAACTCCCTCTGGATATGTTTCAAATAAACATTTATCTTATTATTTATCTTATTATTAAATAAAATAATCCAGAACTTATAGAGGAAATATTTTATTGGTTTAGTTCAAGTTACTATGTATACACAATGTAATAAAGTTGGAAGTCTATAAAATTCTTATTTGATAAGTCGGCTCAGGTTGCTCTAACAAATATACCATAGACTGAGGGTTTGAAAAAAAAAAAGGCATTTATTTCTTACAGTTCCGAAGGCTGGAAATCTGAGATCAGAGTGCTGGCGTGGCTGGATCCTCTCTTTTCTTATATGAGAATTAATCCTATTCATAAGGACTTTACCCTCATGACCTAATTATCTCCCAAAGGCCTTACCTCCCCATGCTACCTCAGTGGTGAATAGGCTGCAACAAATGAATTAGGGGCATACACAGATATTCTGTCTGCATTATCGTAGCTGTTTTGATTATTTTTGGTATATTTTCAAAATGATATTTTTGTATGATAATTCCAACTCTTCAGTCACCTGGCAAAAAGTTATTTAAAAGAATTTATATTCTTCTTTTGGCAGATAAATCACATTGTACATTTTCATTGTTTGTCACTAGAGTGGTATTATTTGTCTTGTCTACGATTCTCTGACATTTTTCTACCATGTAAAATAATGCTTTTAAAATAATTTAAAACAAATTTGCCATCAGTTGTCTCTGTGGCAGTAACTTATGTAAATGGATTTTATGGAAATTGTAGGTTTATCTTTACAGAATGTAAGTGACCTTTACCTGTCATTGTTGAAGAATATATTTCATTGTTGTTTCTAGTTCTAATACTGGGGAACAATATGAGAAAATATGAAGAAAACTGTGAAGGCAAGAGTTGTCTAAAGGTGATAGATTTTAAACATTTTCTTTGATCTTCAGTTGCCATAGCCCTATTTTAAAGACAGAAGTTTGGAAAAACAGCTCATACTACTTCAAGTGGAGAATTTATACTTAATTCAGTTCTCAAATAGGTGTTTTAAATATACATGTGAAATCAATAATATTTAAACGTAACGTGTGGATTACAAGCCGTGAATTGTCTGGAGCAATAGTAAAGGGCATTTAGATACTTATATATTTGAGCAGGAGAAATCAATAGCTATGAAACGAATACCTTTATGAGCTCACATTAAAAATATTATATTTATAACATGAATATTAGATTCTCTAAAACACTCCTGTAGAGAAATTATAGGAGAAAGTGGTCATTGTGTCCAATGATATAAAAGTTAACACTAATTTTCACCCACTGAAGTTTAAGAAGAAAAAACAACCAATAAAGAACAATATGTGGAATATATCCATATTCATAGAACTGTATCTCCGAGAATAAATTATTTCTTTTTGTTTAAATATTTTACCTCTATCGTTTTATAAAATCACATGCTCAAATGTATAAATTGTCCATCTCAATTGATATTGTCAAATAACTATCATCAGGGATGGGATTTTGCATGATCAGTGAAACAAATTAATACTAAGGTATGGTAATATGATTATTATCACTAAATTCCAGAGCACAAAAGAAAGAATTCACTTACAAAACAAATATCCCCTTTTAAATATGTCAGTATTTTATTTTTTCCCTCAATACCATCTATGTAACCTATTTGTTAGATATTAAAAACCCTACCCAAATTATTAAATTATACCTGTGAAATAGAGACCAGAAAGATAGTGAAAGAGGTAAATGTGTTTGTAAAGGGAACATGTAAAAAGCATTATTATAGATTTCAGAGCTGGTAATTCAGTAATGAAGTATCAACTCTGTTTATATTCATTTTCTAAAATCTTCATCATGTTAACAACATTTATGCAGTTAAGTTCCAATTTCTCACCTTGCATCAAAGGCCCTCTCCTTTATCTGTTATACAAGTATTATTATTAGAGTTCCTGTTGTGGCTCAGTGGGTTAAGGATCCGTCAGTGCTGCAGTGGTGTAGGTGGCAGCTGCAGCTTGGAGTCAATCCCTTGTCTGGGAGCTTCCGTATGCAATGGATGCAATATATATAATTATAACCCAGGAGTCTACTGTTAGGACAGGAACAAGAGAATAATTTGTAAGTAATAGAAAGATAAAAACTGGCCTGAGGCTAAAACCTGAGGAGTCGAGAATACCAGGAACCTGTTCTTCCATTGATGCAACAGTTGAACTGGCATCTGCTGTCAGACTCAACTTTACCAAAATTCTGGAACCTAGTAAAGATTTATAAAATCTAAGGATTTCTTATTGGAGAAAGAAGGTGATAAATTTGTGTAGGATTATCTTGGCATTTTGCTTCACTTGCTTGCCATCACCAATCTCTTTTCTCAGAAGTGGCTTTAGGGATGGCAGCCCATTTTTCCTTGTGTGTCACACAAGTGCCAGAGGGGAAGATATGAATCTTTTTTTAGTGAGTTGTGCTTTTCTGTTTTGAGCATCTGGCAGTGCCCTGAGGGAGTACCTCAGGGTCTTATCCCTCTCACTTTGGAACTTGTTTAGGATTAGAGCAGTATTCTGAACAGTATTTGTCAAAATACTTGACATGTATTAGTCCCAAATGCTGCTGGGACTAATCTTTTATGCATAGGGTAGTATAACTTCCTGTAGCCTCAATGTCATAGTCTGAGGAGGACATTGTTGCTGGAGTAAAATCCTTGTCCAAGGCAAACATATGCCTTGGACACAATCAAAGCAGGCCACCGGTTTACTCATGTGAATTAGAGAAGCATAACAAGAATTAGCTAGGAGAGGTACATATTTGTGGAGACAAGTATGCCAAGAGTTTTAGCTCACTAAGAAGATTTAATGATAGGAAGAATAGGTCTCAGCATATATGTCTAAACTGATCACTGGGTAAATCTAAACAGTGGCCACGTGGAGTCTTATATCAAGGAAGATTTGAAGCCAAATATGGGTGAAGAAGAAATGATTACCATGGTTGATTATTAATGGCTAACATAAGCAAGGGGAGGAGAAGTCTTTATTAAGAAGTATGGTGTGAGTTCTACATTTTGATATCTGTGGCTCAGGATTTTGTTCAACAAATTGTTCTTCAGTGCCCATTGTGTACAGTATGCTACAGTGCTGGACACTGAAAGTATCAAAAGTAAAAGCTTAGAGTCCTGTGGAAAAAACATATATAAAAAGAAAGATTTAAAACAACACATGACAGTTACTGAAAAATGTGCACTTGAAACATAGACATAGAAGTTCCCTTCATGGCTCAGTGGTTAATGAACCCAACTGATATCCATGAGGACAATGGTTCAATCCCTGACCTTGCTCAGTGGGTTAAGGATCCGGCGTTGCTGTGAGCTGTGGTGTGGTTGCAGACTTGGGTCAGATCCAGCATTGCTGTGGCTGTGACATAGGCTGGCAGCTACAGCTCTGATTCGGCCCCTAGCCAGGGAACCTCCATATGCCACGGGGGGAAAAAAAAACAAAAAACCCCATAGTTGTAGAAACTACCAAAACTGCCTAGAGAGAAAAGATTAGCTACACAGAAAGACTGTTATTTAGAAGAACACATGAGCATAAACTAAATTGGACACATTTCAATACATTGCCCTGAATAATTAAAATGAATTATCTTTTTTTGTGCAAGTGGGTCAAAATATAGCTTTATGAGAAGGTGAATAATGTAAAAGCACTTTTACCCACCTAGATAAAATATTTTATGTCATCAAAGAATCATATGCACTTAATAAACTTTAAACAATTCAAAGTTTAGAATGATTCTGAGATTTAAACATTTTAATTTTAAATATATAAAAGTGTGGATGGAGAGATAGTATAAGATAAAATAGAAATAACATTTAATAAATATTTTACTGAATTTTAATTCACTTCATATTATTTTAGTATTATATAATGGTATCAAAGTATTATTAAAATATTTTTGTATATTTTGTGTATATGCGACTTTGTATATGTCTACTGTTAACTTCTGTGAATAAGAGACCTTATTAAGATATTTTGAAAACATGTATTTCTTCTAGAGGTATGTTATAATACTGGCCATGCTTCAAATTCACAGAGATTTATTATAATTGAAACCATCACTGCTACATGTTTTTGAACTATAAAATATGTCATTTCACCTGGCATTTATTTGATTAAACAGTTTACATATGTTTATGTGCCCTTCATAAATTTTCTCTGTGAATGTTGCTCTACCTACTCTATACATTTTTCTATTTGAAGAAAAAATTTTTTTGTCTTTTTTTTTTGTTTGTTTCTTTAGGGCCGCACCTGTGGCATATGGAGGTTCCCAGGCCAGGGGTCCAATTGGAGCTGTAGCCAGTGGCCTGCACCACAGCTGCAGCAACGCAGGATCCTAGCTGCGTCTAGAGACCTACACCATAGCTCACGGCACCACCAGATCCTTAACCCACTGAGCAAGGCTAAGGATCCAATCTGCATCCCCACGGATGCCAGTTGAGTTCGTTAACCGCTGAGCCTTGACGGGAACTCCTATTTGAAGAACATTTTTAAAAGAGATTTTTAAATTCAAATATGAACAGCAATATTTATTTTTTAGTATGTAGTTATAAAAATTCTAATAAAATACTCTAAAACAAGCAAAATACTTTAATATACATACATGCAATCTTATCCCAAAAAATGTTTAATAGCAAGTAATTAAAGACTTTGGAACTGTATTTTAATATAAAAATTTTCAAGCAGTTTAAAAATTATAAACCTAAAGAATAACAGTAATGAAATATTCAAGACATTTCAAACCAAATACACATTTTCCACGTTTTTTTTTCATTTTGTTTCTTTTATCACAGTTCCTTGCTATGCTTGTGATCATTGGAATTCTGCAGCAATAACGGTTTTTAAACATTGTCTGCACAAAGTAAAGGATAATGTGGCTGCCCTACACAAACTAGTTTGAAAGTGAAAACATTTAATTTATTTTCATGAATAAGGAATAAGGGAATAAATAAGAAAACGTCTGTCAGACTACACAGCAAGGGGATGCTTAGTACAAAGCCAGAAGAGACAAATTAGCCGTGGTGAAAGGAAAACAAACAAAGGAACAATTCTTAACTTCAATAATGGTCTGGAAGGTGGAGTGGAGAGAAGAGAGGCAAGCACACAGCAAGCGACATAAATTTCCAAGTAAAGTTCCAACGGCGTAGATGAAATCCTTTCCTCCTCTCAATGCTGACAGGTGGTGGGGACTGTGGTGGCCACAGGAGCCCGATGACTGAAGAGGTTTTTGTTTAACTGTTAAGCTTCCTACTTTTTATGAGTCTTTTGGGTTATAAATATTTGGCTTGTTTCACTCTCTAATTTTTTATTCTTTTTCTAAGGTAAACATCACTTTCTTAGGAGAACAAGTCAGATTAAAAAATCTTTCATAAAAACCATTATTTGTGAAAACATTTAATTATGGGGTTGCTTTTAGATTAGATGATGTGCCTTCTTCCATACTCTGCAGCCAGTACCTAACATAGTTTCTGGTACACAATAGAATTTCAGTTCTATTTGCTTAGTGCATAAATGAATGAATCTGAATTGTTTTGGCATGTGATAGTGCAGGAAGCCTTTCAAAATGAAGAGTATTCACCACATTATATCTGAAGTCTTTGTCCCTTCTCTGTTGTTGATATTTTCTTATAAGTAGATAATTATTATTTGTGAGAGTCTCTGGTAGCTTTACTCAAAATGTCTTCAGTAGGTATTATTTCAGCTGTATATGTTCAGTATTTATACATTGCAAACTTTTTGAGAATATGTTTTTGGGAAATAGCAAAATCACAGTTATAGCAGGTATAAAATTGCTTTTAAAAGTTAAAACTTATTTGTAAATGATTTGTTTTCATTGAAATACAGTTGATTTATAGTAATATGTTAGTTTTAGGTATATAGCATAATGATTCAGTATTTTTGAAGATTAACTCCATTATAAGTTATTACAAGATAATATGCTATACAGTATATCCTTGTTACTTTATTTTATATATAGTAGTTTGTATCTGTTAATTCCATGCCCCTAATTTCTCCCTTCCCCCTTCTCCCTCTGCCTTGGTAACCATGAGTTTGTTTTCTATGTCTGTGAATCTGTTTGTTTTGTGTATAGATTCATTTGTATTATTTTTTAGATTCCACATATTAGTAATATATAGTATTTGACTTTCTATGAGTTGTTTCATTGAGCATAATATTTTCTAGGTCCATCCTTGTTGCTTCAAATGGCAGTATTTCATTCTTTTTTTATAGCTGAGTAATATTCCATTGTGTATATATACCACTTCTCCTTAAGCCAGCTGTGTATTGATGGGCACTTAGGCTGCTTCCATATCTTGGCTTTTGTAAATGGTGTTACTGAGAACATTGGGGTGCATGTGATTGAATTAGTGTTTTCATTACTTTTCAGATATGTACCTAGGAGGGGGACTTGCCAGATCATATGGTGGCTTATCTTTAGCTTTTTTAGGAACCTCTATACTATTTTCCATAGTGGTTGCACTTGTACTAACAGTGCACAAGGATTCCCTTTTATCCACATCCTTGCCAACATTCATTATTTAGAGACATTTTGATGATAGCTATTCTGACAGGTGTGAGGTGATATATCATCATGGTTTTGACTTGCATTTCTCTAATAATTAGTGACATTGAGCATATTTTCATGTACCTTTAGCCATATGTATATGTTTTCTTTGGAAAAAACATCTTCTCACCATTTTTACAGTGTTTTTTCTTTTACACCAGGTTGTATGAGTTGTTCATATATTTTGGGTATATACAATGGAATACGACTCAGCCTTAAAAAAGAACAAAATTATGCCATTTGCAACAACATAGATGCAACTAGAGATTATCATACTAAGTGAAATTAGTCAGAAGACAAATGCCATATGATATTACTTATATGTGGAATATAAAATATGGCACAAATGAACCTATCTACAAAATAGAAACAGACTCACAGACATAGAGAACAGACTTGTGATTGCCAAGGGTAGCGGGGAGGGAAAGGAATGGACTTGGAGTGAAAAGACTAGCAGAAGACTGGGAGAAAATATTTGCAAGTGAAAATATGATTTAAAAAACTCTTATCTAAAATATGCTAAGAACTTTTAAAACTCAGCAATAAGAAAAAATATCTATCTGAAAAAATGGGCCAAAATATCTTACCAGACACCTCACCAAAAAAGATATAAAGATTGTAAATAAGTATTGAAAGTACTGCAACATCGTATGTCATTAGGGGAATCAAATAAAAATAAAAATGAGTTACCACTACACAGCAATTAGAATGGCCAACATCCAAATGCTGACAAAACCAAATGCTGGTATGGAGGATAGTTCAGTAGGAACAACATTGCTGTTGGGAATGAAAAATAGTATAGGCCCTTTAGAAGACAGTTTGGTAGTTTCTTACAAAATTAATTATACTCTTAAATATGTTATAGAAATTATGCTCCTTGGTAATTACCTGACATTTATTCCTTGGTATTGAAAACTTATGTGCACACCTACACACAAAAACACACATGGATGTATACAACAGCTTTGTTCATAATTGCTAAAACTTGGAAGCAACCAAAATGTCTTCATCGGATGAATGGAAAAACAAACTGGCACATGTAGATAATGGAATATAATTTAGTACTAGAAATAAATGAGGTATCAAGCCACGAAGAAACAGAGAGAAAACTTATATATATTATTAAGTGAAAGAAGGCAGTATGAAAAGTGTACATGCTGCGTGATTCGAACTATATGACATTCTGGAAAAGGCAAAACTATGAGGAAAATAGACATCAGTATTTGGGTGTAGAGGAAGGGGGCATGAATAGTCAGAGCACAGAGAATATTTAGAGCTGAGTAGCAGTTTCACTACTCTGGATGGCCCTGTAATAATAGACACAAGTCATACATTTATCCAAACTCATGGAATGTATTATACCATGGGTGAATCCTAATATAAACCATGGATTTTGTTAACAGTAATGTGCCAGTGCAGATTCGTCCATCATAACAAATTCACCAATCCATGGGCTGGGATGTTAATAGTGGGAGAGGCTTTGACTGTGTTGGGGGCAGGGAGTATATAGGAACTCTGTACTTAGGCCTGTTATTGCTGTGAACATGAAATTGATCTAAAAAAAATCTACTAAGAAAATAAGTGGTTTAAGATTCTCTCGGGAATCTGTAAATACATACCTAGGGACTCTGATTCAGTAGACCTCAGCAGGGTCAGAACTTTATGTTTTAAATGAGCACACTGTTAATTCCGGCAAGCAAATGTTAAGAAAAGCTTATTTTAAAGCTTTTAAAAAAATATCTGTAACTGAATTTGTTTTATCTTTAATAGTACTTTTTCTAACGTAGCAAAGTATGAACACTTCAATTAATTATTGGAGGACTTATGATCACGAAAAGAAAGGAAATCAGTCGTATTATTTTTATATGTACTTTTTATTCAGAAAAACTATCTATAACATATATCAAGAAATGGGACAATTTTCAGTTGTATAATTAAATATTTTTCATTAAAGTACATTCAAGCTTGTAGTTGTGAATAAAGTGTTCATTAACTACTTCTCTTGTAGAGAATGCAGCTGTTAATTTGATCTCATCAGCACAATCTCTACCATTGAGGTTTTCCTGCAATAAATTAATTTTTTAGACTCTGGAAACCACACTAAGAATAGCTAACTGATATCCCTTGAGTATGATTCCTCTTCAGTGATAGGAGCTCGTGTTCATAAAGCAAGAGATCCTTATCCTACCAGTGGAAATGAAGGGAAGAAGTTTGCACACTCCAGTTAAGAAACTCTAGGAGCTGAAATACATTTAGTATTCCTGGATATAATATTACTTAAAACAATAGAATATAGAGGGAGGAGTCACAGAAATTCATTTCTTAGTGATTTGGAGATTTTCAGTTATATCCTTTAACCTTGTTATAATCACACGTGTACAAACATCACTGTTATATATATTTTTATTATTTAAAGTCCTGATTTATCTCATGGATAATGGCATAATCCTGGACATTTTGCTTGGTTCTGGTATTTTTTATAAAGGCGACATGATAGTTTGTTGGAAAAATAATGTGCTTGAGTGTGTTACATTCATGCTAAAAATACATTTCTACTATTTATGAATTAATGGCCAAGTAATTTCCTTCTGAGCCTCTATTTCACCACCTGAAAAACTGAGATGATTATAATTACTTGTCAGGGTTACTAAAATGTATAGATGTAATGGACATAAGTGGGTAGCCACAGTATTGTGAATAGTATACTACTTATTTACATTAATGTTTTTATCATCATTCTAAAACATAACAAAACAAGCCCAAAGTCAGTATAACTTTGAAAATCAGAAATAATTAAAAATTAAAGGTTGTCACAAAATATATGTCCTATGAAACAAGAAGTACATTGATGTTTTTTATATTTTCAGTATGGATAAGCACATTGTGTGACTTTATAAATTTAGTATCTAAATGAGTATATGAATGTACTATACAGTATAACTTTTAAAATTATTTAGTTTCCCTTTACTCAGTGGCACGAGGCTATTTGTTTACCTATGATGCATGATAAAATGCTTATTAGTAGCAAATGCTAAATTTGACAGCTCCTGGTATACACTGTGTATTATGTGGTCATAGCCAGTAGCATGTTGATAGATGTAAAAATTATATAATTGTTTGCAAATAACTTACAAGAGTCTGTATCAAGCAACAGTCAGATCAATTTCCCCCCCAAATGGGGAAATACTGTAATTCGATTTATTATACTTATGGAGTGAATTTTTATATTCTGTTCTTTAAATGCTGCCATCACCAATTTATTCACAATATGTGGAGAAAGTGATGATCTTTATCTTCCCATGGGTCAAGAGGTATAACTCTATTAGCATGAATTAAGAAAAAAGGGAAATGAAAACTTTGGTTAAAAAAAGGAACTGCCAGATATGGCAGCATGTACATTGTACACAAAATAATATTACCAGGTCCTGAATAATAACAAATATCCTCCACAACAGGTACATTTTAGGGAGGCTTATTAAAAAATAATAGGTAAGTTTAGTCTATGCATAAAGATCTCAGACTTTGCTATTCTAATGCTTAAGCTTTTGCATAGTATGTTTAGAAGTTGATGTTTGATGAACATAGGCAACTTAAAAGATGCTAAAATGCTCACCATTCAGTTATATCTTTCTGTAATTAATTAATAATTAATACTCAAGTACTGCTTGCTCTCTATTTTTATTTTATACCATTGTTGACAGTTTGGGAAAAAAATTGAAGTTCTCTTACTGAAAGTAAATTTAACATATGCTCTTGCAAAGAGGTACACTGCTTGCTTGCTTCTTGCATCAAGGAACAACCTGCCAATAGGCATAAGCAGTGTAATTGGCTGACAGACTCCATCTGTTAGTGCCTTTGGTACCCTTTTCCTTTCTACTTCCAAGCTGAGGTTTTAATCTCTCCAGGAAGTCCCACCCAGTCAGTGACTGAACATGGTGGGAGTCCTAGGGTCTGGTTATTTCTGCCCAACACAAGACTCTTCTAACAGGTAATTGTTCCAGACCTTCTTGCCAGGTTATCCAGTACTGGGGCAGTGCTGCCCCCTGGACTGACCCTTTCTCTGCCTCATTCTGCTTTCTCTCTCTTCTCTTTACACAGGTGTCAGATTCACTGGTAATCAAAATGCTTCCATTCCCTAATCATCTTTCCCATACTCTCTTTTATCTTTAAGTTATAGGCTTTAATATAAAAATAAATCTCTACCTGCTTAACTTCTCAATGTTATTACATTTTAATAATGTATTAGCAAAAAAAAAATCAATAATATGCAAATAGTATGAACACGAGCAAAAGTAGCTGGGCAAGTAAAATCTTTAATTATAGGAAAAATTAGAATTTAATTTAAAAATTTTTAGTGAACAGTACTTTGTAATTGTAAAATTCTTCCAACAAGCTAAAAATTTTTCCAATTTGAAATTATGAGTTGATATGGAGAAAATACACATAAATAAAATATTTTGAACAACAATGGCAGAAACACACAGAGAAGTTGAAATCTCCCTGATCCTGAGTTATTTTAATACATCTTTTTCAGGAACCAAAAAAGCCAGCAAATCAATTAATAATTACATGGAAATTTGAGGGAAAATTGCCTGTCTTTTTCTAAAGAATATATAATGTCTTATGAAATATTTACAAAATTTAATTGCACACTGGATCTAAAAGTTGTCTCCACAATTGTGAGGAATGGATATCTAATAAATATTTCTGCTCATAGTATTAAAGAGGTTACAAAATTCAACCTTGGAATCTTCAAAATGATAGGCTGTATAATATATAGATTAAAAGAAAAATTCCATAGGAAAAAAATAAAAGAAGATAATACATATAAAACTCATGGTGTGTGTGTGTATATATATATATATATATATGTGAATATATATATATACACACACACACATATATATACTCAGAAAAACTGTTTATTCTTATAAAATATTTAAAAAACTGAAGTGAGCTAATAATTCCAATTCAAGAGTAAAAGATAAAGGACTGCTGTTATTAAGGAATAACAGAATTGATTCCTATTAATTAAAATAACAATGAAATAATAAAATCTCAAGATTTTAAATATAATAAAATGCAATATGAGACTTAAAATAAGTAAAAATACAATATTTAAATATATTTGACAAGGTACAGGAAATTAATTCTGTCATAAAAAAGTTTTCCATAACCTGAATAAAAAATATCAGACAAATCTGAACTAACCAATATAGATTAAAACCATTGAGGAGTTCCCTTAGTGCCTCAGTGGTTAATGAACCCGACTAGGATCCCTGAGAATGTGGGTTCGATCCCTGGCCTCATTCAGTGGGTTAAGGATCTGGCGTTGCTGTGAGCTGTGGTGTAGGTCACAGATATGACTCGGATCCCATGTTGCTGTGGCTGTGGTGTAGCCTGGCGGCTACATCTCCTATTCAACCTTTAGCCTAAAAATATTAAAAAAAAATAAAGTAATTAACGTTATTACAAAAATCTTAGTGACCCCTAAAAACCTGTTTGTTTGGCTTATGATAAGGTCATGTACTGAGAATATTTTCCACTTATTTTCAGGATCTTACATATATACCTGCAAAACTATATCACTGAATGTTTGTATAGGATTAAAGCCATCAATATTTTTTAAATTTTTTTAAGTTTTGAAAGGAATTATTCATAAAACCGCCTAAATTCGATGTATAGAGAGATGGATAAACTAGATCATCAAATAAAGTTTCAAATTATATTATTTATTGGAGTTCCTGTCACGGCTCAGTGGTTAACAAACCCAGCTAGCATCCATGAGGATGCAGGTTCAATCCCTGGCCTTGCTCGCTGGGTTAAGGATCTGGCATTGCCAGATGTAGTTCCCAGACATGTCTTGGATCCCGTGTTGCTGTGGCTGTGGTGTAGGCAGTGGATACAGCTCCAATTGGACCCCTAGCCTGGGAACTTCCATATGCTGTGGGTACAGCCCTAAAAAGCCAAAAACATATATTATTTATTGATGTATTTGTATATTTTTTTTTAAATAAGAGGATTCTGCCAGGGCCCAGAGATAACTGCAGGGGAAATAGCATATTGGCGATGGGAGGTTTCCAAGTGTTACTGCTGCCCAAGCTATACCCTCCTCAAGTCTTAGGGACAGCTTACTTGAAAGGTAGAGTACGAGTCACAACTTCTGAAACCAGAATGCCTAGTCCTAGTCTTTCTCTTCTCTTCTTTCACCTCCTGTTCAAATATAGCATCTGTGAAGGAAGAGGAGATTCTAAACCTAAGAGGTTCAGTCAAAAACCCTGCTCCTACAGGTCCATCATCTCCTCTGGTCCTTCCTCTGCTCTTTAGCAACCTATTTTTTTCTACAAAATAGTTTATTTTAGCTATGAAATAATTGGTTTCAGCGATTCTTCTGTAGCAGATGCTTTCTGATATACAGGAGACATAAAGACCTGCATACTTTGAACCCCATCCTACATGTCTGCATATACACATTTGCATGAATTTCACTGTCTCTGTCAAATTTTGTTTCTTCCAGTCACTAATCATCAGTGAAACCATCTGATAATATCCAAGATTTTATGTATTCTTTACCCTAGCCCCCATTATCTCCACATTCAAAGGAGAACACTAATTGTATTACTCTTAGGGTATGTTTCCTCATCACTGGCCTGAAGGACCATGCTGAATGGAGCTGTTATATGATATAATGCCTTGCACAATATATTGAGGAAACCCATCTCTGAACCAGACCCATTTTTTTCCCTCCCTTTCATCTGTAAGTGTGAAGCCATAGATGTGAGCTGTGAGAGAGGCAATGTTGCATCAAAGATAAGTGAGCTGGGATTCTGAGCTACCTTTTGTGAAACATTTAGTGTACCCTCTGGGTCTTCCCAGGCCTCATATATCCTTTTCATGGAACAAGAGATTGCTACTGCATTCCCCTGACCTTAAGGCTTGCTTGTTCTGACAATACCAAGCTTCTGAAGGACAATTCTAATTACACAGTTATCTCCCATGGTCAGGCATTTAGTCTCTACTAGGTGTGAATGTCATGCCAGGAGCTGCTTTTCAAATGATGAGTAATTTTCAGCCACAGAAAGCAGGGCGTTCCTCCAGAACCCGGAACTCTCCTTTGGGGCTTCCTGGGAACACAATATAATATATTTAATTCAATGGATATCTTTAACATCATTGGATTTAATAATTCATATAGCCCAAGTGACAGGGCAGCTTAGTCAAAGTCTGGACCTGTGGAAGAGTCTACCCTTATTCTGCTTCTTTCTCAAACCTGGCAATTTTCTGAGTTTTTGGGAAATGGATCAGAGAGATATTCCCAAATGGTATGTGTGTGTATGTTTGTATTTCTGAACTCACAAAAAAGCCCAATGAATGTTGTGCCACATTTTTAGTATTGTTCTTTACTTTCTCCTTTTCAGGATGTCTTGTCATACCCTGAATTTTAACCCTAAACCATTCACTGATGTGTAATGTCTTAAACATGTGTAGGATTTCTCTCTCACCATTTCCTATGCATGTGTTTAACTAGGGCATAAGGAGTGCTTGCTTCTTCCCATTTAAGCGAGTCCAAACAGCATTATGTTTTCCATGAAGTGAACAACCTGAATATGCTGTGTGATATTAGATCAAGGATTTTTGGACTTTATTGTGGGAGACTCTATGTTAACATAACTCTGTGACAAATAGTAAATGTGAACCGCTATTCTTCCCAGGTGAATGTGAATTGCTTTTGATCTTCTTTTGTGTTCGGGATTTAAAAGAACTGCTCATGTCAAGTACCAGAAACTATGTCGATCTCTTCCAGTAAAACACTAAGTTTGGCACAGCAGCTGATACTGAGGCTACTACTTGGTTCATTTAACATTAGTTCACTGTCATCTACTCTGTTTCATCTGTATGTTTGGATCATATCCTGGAATACAATGTCAAATTGTGGGGATTCTGAATCTTGGTATGTTTATACCATAAGTGTTATTTGTTTTTTTTAGTAGATAATTTTCATGGGTAGATGTGAACTGGAATTGCTTTGGGGCAACTCCGCCTCAGGTTAGTTTTGTTTTTTTTTTTTGCCTTTTAGCTGAATTGTTTTGGATTTATTCTGTATATTCATAGTTTCAGAATCTGTCAGAATATGGGATAACAAAGAAGAAAGGATTCTCTTTCCACCTCTTATCCTTTTGGGAAACCCTGTTCTCTTCAGCACTCCTTATGTACTGGCTATATTTTTTTGATTGTTCAAACCAGGACATCTGAAGGTTTTCACCTTCACACTCTGGCCATGGTGTTTGCCATGCAAACATCATTTAACTGTTGGTTAAAGGCCATGAATCAAGGACTTAACTTGTATAGCTCCCTGTCTTACCTCTTGCAAACAAGTGTGTGCTTTTCACCAAACTCCATCTGTCTTTCCTCATTATCTAGCATGCTAAGTGGGGCAGCTTCTATTTCAATTCAGATCTTTGGTCTTTAGTTGTATTGTTTGGAGTTCTTTCTGCAGACAGACTCTGGACTCCATTAAAACAAGAAGTAGGAAGGGTTTGTAGATCTTCACTTTTTCACTCTTATTTTTGCAAAACGCACTCATTTGATATAGAAATCTGGGTTGACCTTCCCCCCCCCAATGTGTTTTAAAGATAGAGAGATTTAACTGCTTTGCAATTTGCAAGAAGCTTCAGCTGAATTGATGTGAAGCTCTGGAACCAGGATGATCCTTTAGATTTGTCCCATCAAGCAAACAGCCCAGGTGTCCTTTCTTGTAAAGAGTGGCTCTCTGGTAGCCCTCTCTGACTTCACCCTGCATTCTTCATTAATAGTTGCTTTCTAATCTTTTGATATCTAGAAAATTCCATTCTAATTTTTTGTTAGCTTTATTTTTATATTTAGAATACCTTTTGGGGTACACATTATAGAGAAATTTCATTATGTTCTCCACTTCATATTTTTGAATCAGAAGAAAATCTTTTAAGAACTTTTCATACAATTGGTTAGCACAAATGGAATTGTAAAAATTACAAATACTACTTTCTTAGTGGTCAAGTTGTCAACAATCTCCCATACTAAAATGTATCTGGGAAACTAGAAGTAAATGGAAAAGACAAGAAAACAGCTTCTAGAAAAATTACTTTTTGTCAAAATTCTTAACAATTTAAACTTTAGAGCCTTTTCTTGTTTCGTTTTGCATGCCTATTTGTAGTACCACATCTTGAGTGGAACCAATAGACTGAGAATGTATGTAAAGACACAACAGGAAAAAATAGTAAGTATAAAAAGGTTATAAAAAGGCAGGATAGGTAGGAAAGCAGAAGTACAGGGAGTATATTTAGCACAGTGATGAAGACTTCTGTACACTTCAACGAGGGATGATATCTCTCTCTTATGACACAATGCAGTTAATGGTATTTTAAATAATGATGGGGGGACATTTGGAAAAAAATTAATACAATAAAGAGTCATGCATTTGGAAATGGTCCCATAAAATATTAAAATATAAAAACACATTTGCTTATTATGTTATCATTGATGTATAATGTCAAATTAAAAAAGCATGGATTTACTTAAATTAACATTTAGTTTATTACAACTTAGATTTGCTTTCTGGCAAGCATAAGGGATATAAATTTAAAGTTACCTTTCTTTCCATTCCTGCACTGCCTATTCAGAAATGGATATTTCTGTTTATTTTTCATGTAATAATTTTAAAATCCAGCAATAATATTATACTTGAAAAAATTACTTTTAAGCAAATACAAATGACCATTTTTAAGAAACTAGGTCGGGCTCTGGATATTTCTCTGTAGAAAAAACAAGTGGAAAACTGAGGTTAAAATCTTCTGTTACTAAATGTTGTGTTTTGTCTTAATATTTACTGTTTGCTATAATTGATTTAGTAATTATTTTTTCAATTCGCACATTTACTTTATGATTACAGACTTAATATTTTAGATGCTTTGGCATGAAGTAGAGTAGCGAGTTCTAATTATTTCAAATCAACTATGAAAATTGGAAATAGGGAGTTCAATAAAAGAACAATATTTTTGCATAAAAGCACATGATTATTTTTTCAGAAGACAAGTCTCTGTTTTCATTTTAGGATCTCCATGATTTTGGGCAAGTAAACTGAGTCCGAGCTTCTATTTCTTGTCTGTAATATAGGTTTAATAGCAATCACAATTTCAGCATAATTTTGCTAAACAGAAATAAGACAAAACTTGTAATTATTATTGATTTTAGCAAATCTTTTCCACAAGAATCTGTTGTAAAGCTGGATAAAATTGGCTAAAAGCAACTATTTTAAGCCTGGAACTTAACCAGAGCCACACAACAAATTGAGAAATATTTGTTTAAGAAAGTTTATTAAATTTTTGGAATGAGAGTAGAAGGCAAGGAGTTCCCGTGGTGGCTGGGTGGTTAACGAATCCGACTAAGAACCATGAGGTTGCAGGTTCAGTCCCTGGCCTTGCTCAGTGGGTTAAGGATCCAGCGTTGCTGTGAGCTGTGGTGTAGGTGGCAGACGCGGCTCAGATCCCGCATTGCTGTGGCTCTGGTGTAGGCCGGTGGCTACAGCTCCGATTGGACCCCTAGCCTGGGAACCTCCATATGCCGTGGGAGCAGACCAAAAAATGGCGAAAAGAAAAAAAAAAAAAAAAAGAGTGGAAGGCAAGTATGTAAGAGAGAAAATAGCAGTGCCTGAAGCTTGGTAGGGGAAATATAGAGTGAATGAAAACGAATATGAAAACCCTTTTTGGGTTATGGAAATGTTCTAGAATTTGATTGTGATAATTGTATGACTCAGCAAATTTACTAAAAACAAAATTGAAATATTAAATTGTAAAGTTAAAATAGGTGGTCTTTATGGGGTTTAAATTATACTTAATCTTAAAATAAGAGTTAATGTAAACAAAATATTTTAAAATGAAAAGATAAAAATATATCAACCACCTCATGCCCATTAATTATGATTTTATTTAAAAAACAGCAAAAATGCAAGTGTGAAGATATGGAGAAATTGGAATTCTCCTGCATTGTTTGTAGAAATAGAAAATGGTTCAGCCACTGCAGAAAACAGAATGATGATTACTCAAAAAAATTAAACATAAAATTACCATATGATCCAGCCTTCCAATTTTATATATATAAAATGTATATATATATATATACACACATAAAATAATTGAAAGTAGGCACTCAAACATTTGTGTACCAATGTTCATAGCAACATAATTCGCAATAACAAAAGGTGGAAACAACACTAATGTGAAACAACTCATGATTGGATAAACAAAATATGGTATAAATACACAGTGGATTATTATCCAACCTCAAAAAGGATACATGCTGTGAGGTGGATGTGGATGAAAACATTTTGCTAAGTAAAAAAAGCCAGACACAAAAGGATTGCATGATTCCACTTATATGAGGTACCTAGAATAGTTAAAATTCAAAGAAATAGGAAGAAAGATAGTGGTTATAATTGAGAGGAGGGAGGATTGGGCAGTTATTGTTTAATGGGTACAGAATTTCAGTTCGGGTTAAGGAAGAAGTTCCACTGTTGGATAATGGTGATGGATATGCAACAATGTGAATGTACTATATACCACTGAACTGAACAGTTAAAAACTGTTAAAATAGTAAATTGCATTTTTTGTATATTTTACCACAACAAAAAGAAATCCTCAAGAAAACTAATATGCATATCTGAGGTAGAAAATGTGAGTTATAAAAAAGGTGACTTCATAATGATTAAATGTACTGTACATAATTTATAATAATCATGACTCAAGCCTATATGTATTTAATAATATATAAGGTGTTTCATAACCTCACAGAAATACAAATAATATTTAGTAGAGTACATTCCAAAGGAGATATCTATGTAAAGGAACTCAGGCCAAAATAAAGATATTTCAAATACTATTTTAAAGTATCAAATACTATTATAAAGTTTGACTAGGTATATGAAAACATGTATCCTAAAATCTAAAATAATGCATCTCTTTTTAAAAATTTTTTTTTTTTTTTTTTTTTTTTTTTTTTAGGGCTGAACCCAGGGCATATGGAAGTTCCCAAGCTAAGGGTCAAACTGGAGCTGTAGCTGCTGGCCTAAGCCACAGTAACACCAGATCTGAGGCACAGCAATGGGGAATCCTTAACCCACTGAGTGAAGCCAGGGATCAAACCCGCATCCTCATGGATACCAGTCAGGTTCGTTACCACTGAGCCACAACAGGAACTCCCTAATGCATCTCTTTTTGTTGTCATCCCATCCCTAAAAACTTTTTGCAAAACAAAATATGCTTTCTTTTAAAATTAAAAATTGCAAAAATGCAAAAAATTTCAGATTCTTCTTTTTGGGCATGATATAAAAGCTCATATATTAATTTTCAGTTTGAAGCCAAGAAAATTCTATCTACCAGAAGGAAGTTGAACACTTGCCAACATGATTTGTTCCAATGGATAAAAAAAAAATCACATAATACACATACTTAGAATATATAGGAGGTGTATGAGGGTAACAATAGATATATATTAATCTACCAAAAGCATTTACTTAATAATTTAAGCACAAAAAATGAAATGTAATCCTCAGTCTTGACCAGTTTAAGGATGGTGTTCTCTACTGGCACCTTTAACCTACAGATGGTGATTCAAAGATGCAGGAACTTTCTATGCTATGTTCTTCCATTATCATCCCATTGAGTGAAAGGAAATATGACATCAAAGAGGAACATGTTCTTTCTTAAAGGCTTTAGCCAAGCTGGGGTACACAACATTTTATCTTATTCCAGTGGTGAGAATAGCTGTATGTCCTTGCTTAACTTTAAAGTATACTGAGAAATATTTTCTAGTCTTGTGCTAAAAAACGACAAAGACTTCCATGAGCAGCTTTAAGGCTATGTTGAAATACTGCCATAAGTATTTAGATATAGACTTATAAAATAAAAGTCAAATTTATGGAGTATGGACAAAGCTATATTTAGGAAAAATCCATTCCATTAAATGAAAGGAAAACCCCACACTATTTTTTCTGTATTTTCTCCCAGTTGCTTCTCCCAAGTTCCTTCAATAAAATTTATGACTTTTTCCATGATGACTACATCGGTAACAACTTAAAGACTAATATTAAATAAGTTGGCTTCTTGAGAATATTTGTCAAGTCTGTGTACTCTGCTTATTTTAATTGAGGTAGAGAAATAATTGGGTATGAAATATGAACAGATGAAATAAATCTCAAGTCTTCCATGCTCTAACTCAAAGAAAGTATGCTGCCATCCTCAAGTAGTGGGAAAACTACAGTAATAGAACCTCAGTATGTGTGTGTGTATGAATGTGTGTGCATGCATTTGTGCACCTGCATCAAAGAAGAGACAGAGACAGAATATTCAAGTGGCCACAGCTTCTTTTCATATTTTACACACTGCTCTTGACCACCAGGCATTGGTAAACCAGCCTTTCTGGAGACAGATTTCTTCTACACCTTAATACTAATAAACTAATAAACAGTAATTCTCATTACTAATAAACAGTAATTCTCAAACTATAGCATACCTCAGAATCACTGCCCAGATTACTGGCTTCTAACTTAAAGCTTGAAAGTAATGAGGATTAAAAATAGTAGTAGGCAGAATTCCAATACATTTTACAAAAGACTGTGTGACACATAAGTGTGAAATATGTTTGATTAATGAAAACTAAGATTCCTAAAAGGAATTATTAAAACATATCATATACTATTGGGGAAATTTAAAACTTTGGAAAACTTGATATTAAGTGTTCACCCTATCTCATACAACTCTAGCTGTTTCCCCATTATTTGTAGTAACATATAATTAACTTAGATTTATTAAATTCAGGTAGAAATACTTGAGATATTTTAATCTAACCATATATTATTGCATATTTTTGACTGTTTCATATTATTTGTTCAGATTCACATTTAGAATAAATAAAAATACTTCACTTTTAAATAACTAGTGTTTTTCAAGTATTTATGTAAATATTAAGTCATTTTCTCAGTACAAGAGGAAAAGATTAAAATAGTGAAATACAAAACAAAATATTGAAATATGTTAAATATTTCATTATTGATTCTTTGAAATTTTTGGAAGTGTACGGTTTTAATGCATGATATATGAATTTGTTTAGAGACTAGTTGCATTTTTACTATTCTATTTTCAGCATATATTGTATAATAATAAATATTTGTTTATTGAACAAAGATTTCCACAATTCACAGTAACTTTGTCTACAGAGACATTAAGAGATGGGAAAAATTCAGTTCATGAGTCATTTCTAACTCAGTTGGGAGTTTTGTTCCAGGTAGAAATTATCCTGCATTCTATGATCATGGAAAAATATAATGTTAGAAGAGGGAAGACCTAAGTCCAATTATACCAAACTATTAACACTGTTTTTCATAAGGAATAATTTTTGTTATATCTCCATGAATTGCCTATCTCTAATCTCAGTATTTATCAAGCATTTGAGCACAATTGTTTTTTCTTGGGAACTTCATTTTTCAGCAGTCTACATTATGCCCAGATACACTGAGATTTATGATCTGCCATGTATTTTACAGAGTTCTTCATAAATGTCTATTTTTGAAGTTGAGTTCTTAGACAAACACAGGAATGATGTCTTCATGCTAAGCTAGAGAGGAAGCTAATATTTTCCATTTGACAATAGGATGTTGATAGAAAATCAGTATTAATTTTCTGAAGCAAATCTGGGATAAACCAGCCTCTCTCTGTCTGTTCACTCTGCCTGATTTTTCCGCAGTGGTAGACACACA
Source organism: Phacochoerus africanus (assembly GCF_016906955.1). Taxonomy (NCBI): domain Eukaryota; kingdom Metazoa; phylum Chordata; class Mammalia; order Artiodactyla; family Suidae; genus Phacochoerus; species Phacochoerus africanus. The sequence continues at coordinate 35,866,370 of NC_062553.1, forward strand.
GAAAAGAATATGGCCTAATATTAGTTCATTAGAGCAGTCATATATAATTACTTTAATTCATCCAAATCTATATGTCATTTGTGATTTCAAGCCAAGTTCAGGAACTGTTTGTTTATATTGAATAGAAACTTCTATGTGGATCTGTTTGAATTACATTCTCTGCTTAATTCCTATTTTTTAAAATAAAATAATCACAAAAGTAGTGATGATGAAAATATTGATATTCTGCTACTTGCTGAAATAAAACTGTTTAGACATATTTTGCTACATTTTTTTTCTACTGGTTAATATTTGCGGGTGAAGTTTATTGGCTCAATGTAATTTTTTAAAGAAGGACCTCTTTATTTTTATTTATTTAAAATTTTTAAATTATAGTTTATTTACAATGTTCTGTCAATTTCTGCAGTACAGTGACCTAGTCATACACACATACATATATGTGTGTGTGTGTGTGTATGTGTATGCATTCTTTTTCTCACATTATCCTCCATTATGTTTCATCACAAGTGATTGAATATAGTTCCTTGTGCTATACAGTAGAATCTCATTGCTTATCCACTCCAAATGCAAGAGTTTGCATCTACTAACTCCAAACTCTCAGTCCATCCACTTCCTCCCCCTCCCGCTCAGCAACCACAAATCTGTTCTTCATGTCCATGAGTTTTTTTTTTTTTCCTATAGATAGGTTCATGTATGCCATGTATTAGATTCCAGATATGTGATATCGTATGGTAGTTGTCTTTTCTCTTTCTGAATTAACTTCACTTACTATGAGACTCTCTAGTTCCATCCATATTGCTGTAAATGGCATTATTTTGTTCTTTTATATGGGTGAGTGGTATTCCATTGGGTGTACATACCACATCTTCTCAATCTGTTTATCTATCGAAGGACATTTAGGTTTTTTCCATGTCTTGGTTATTGTGAATAGTGCTACAGTGAACATATGGGTGCATGTGTCTTTTTCAATGAAAGTTTTGTCCAGATGTATGCTCAAGAGTGGGATTGCTCGATCATGTGGTTGTTCTATATTTAGTTTTCTGAGGTACCTCCATATTGTTTTCCACAGTGGTTGTACTAATTTATATTACCATAGTCAGTGGAGAAGGGTAACCTTTTCTTCACATCCTCTCTAGCATTTGTTGACTTGTTAATAATGGCCATTCTGACTGGTGTGAGGTGGTATATCATTCTAGTTTTGATTTGCATTTCTATATTTAGTGATTTTGAGCATTTTTTCACATGCCTTATCAGCCATCTGTGTATCTTCTTTGGAGAAATGCCTATTCAGGTCTTCTGCCCCTTTTTCAATTAGGTTGTTTGTTTTTTTGCTGTTGAGTTATACCAATGTAATTAATAAAAGTTTGTAAGATGGACAAAAAGAGGACATTAAGCAACATAATTATTTAATTCCTCTGATCAGCTCAGGTATCCCAGTCATACAGTGCTGATTGTATACAGAGTAACTAGTCATTGATTTGATTGCTTCCAACAAAATAAGAGAAATATTGAGTTATTTGTCTGTAAGAGGTGTAAACAGATATATTTTGTCCCCATAAATGACCTAAATGAAATGCTTGGTGAGGATAATTTTAAAAAATAGGCATTGTAGAGTTCCCATGGTGGCTTAGCGGGTTATGAACCAGACTGGTATCCATGAGGATGCTGGTTCAATTCCTGACCTTGCTCAGTGGATTAAGGATCCTGTGTTGCTGCAAGCTCTGGTGTGGGTAACAGATGTGGCTCAGATCCCTAGTTGCTGTAGCTGTGCTGTAGGCTGGCAGCTGCAGCTCTGATTTGACCCTTAGCCTGGGATCTTCCATGTATGCCACAGATGTGGCCCTGAAAAGCAAAAAAAGCAAAAAAAAAAAAAAAAAAGGCACTGCTTGATTTTGGTTGGAAAGAAAGAATAAATAATATATAATCAAAACGACATTACATATTACAGTGTCTTACATATTCAATTTTATTTGTGGAATTACTAAAGCACTTGATTGTAAATGAGAGGCACTGACTCATGAAGTTACAAATCAATTCAATTCTACCTTACATGCACTTAATACTTTGCAGTTTACAATGCACTTAAGTGATGCTGTAATTTAATCATTATAACACCAAACCATGAATAGGAGAGATTTTGTGATAGCCCTTATTCATTGTAGATTAAAATATGGGCATTACATCTCTTGCTCAATGCAATTGAGCAAGCAACAGTGAGCAACCGAACAATTGCAGGACTTCAATTTCAAAGTAACCTAATTAAGTCCACTAACTTGTTATGACCAATTTGGTCAGTTTTCTTTGTGTTTTACACACAAAGGAATATCTAATGTTACTTTTCATAAAAATCAGAGGCTGAAACTTCTTGTATACTCTCAAAAATTCTAGAACCAGATTGTCTCAATTCAAAGCATAGCTCTACCCTTATGTGTGATGTGACCTGGAACAAATTGTTTAAACTTTTTATTTTTTATTTTTTATTTGATTTGATTTTTTGTGTTTTTGACTTTTCTAGGCCCTCACCCATGGCATATGGCGGTTCCCAGGCTAGGAGTCTAATTAGAGCTGTAGCTGCTGGCCTGTGCCACAGCCACAGCAACACGGGATCTGAGCCGCATCTGCAACCTACACCACAGCTCACGGCAATGCCAGATCCTTAACTCATTGAGTGAGGCCAGGGATCGAACCCGCAGCCTCATGATTCCTAGGTGGATTCTTTAACCACTGAGCCACAATGGGAACTCCTGTTTAAACTTTTTAAAATCTCAGTTTCTTCTTCATTTCTTATTCATAAAATAGGACTAATGTTAAAACTAGTTTATGAGGATTTACCTCATAGGAGTGCTGTGAAGTTTTAATAATGAATATATTCAAAGCACTTAGAATAGTGGATGGCACATATTGAATTAGAAATAAATATGTTACTTATTAAGCATTGAGATTAGTCAGCTGTCATTATGAATATATTACCATAAAGAAAATAAGCAAAAACTCTAAAGCTCCTGTAATGTGTATCAAGTCCTAGAGCTAAAATAATTTAGTTTAAGGGAATTCCTGTTTTGGCTCAGTGGATTATAAATCCAACTAGAATGCATGATGCAGGTTGGATCCCTGGCCTTTCTCAGTGTGTTAAGGATCCAGTGTTGTTGTGAGCTGTGGTGTAGGCTGGCCACTGCAACTCTGGTACCACCCCATAGTTTGAGAACTTCCATATTCTGCAGGTGCAGCCCTAAAACCAAAAAAAAAAAAAATTAGTTTCAGAGAGTTATTATATATGTGTGTGTGTTTGCACATGCATGTATGTGAAATGAAGTTATTGGATAATCTGATAATCTGAGATAGAGTTTTATTTCCTCACATTTCCTTGAAATATTCACAATCATAAAAGCAAAATACTATCATTATGCATAACCAGTAGAAAAACATTTAAGTTGTTTTTTTTATGGATATGTAATGTACTTGCATTAAGATTCTTATCTGCTTAGCAACCTCTCACTCTACTAGCAATCTCTTGCAGTGTGGTGATTTTTTTATAGGAGGTGGCGATGTAGGCGTCCACATTAACCTGAGACCAGACCTGTGGCCACACTTAATAACACCTTGTTCTGACCCACTGAGCTCATCAAGTGGAGTAGCATTTGAATTGGTTAAAACAGATGTGATGATCTGAATAACAATTACTGCAATGGGCCCTGTGAAAATAAGAAAAGGAATGTACTTTGGCCTTGAAATGGCATTATCCTATCAGTGTGATAGACCTTGTCTATTTATCTACACCTAATACAATTTCTTTCTATATTTAAATAACTGCTGGTTTTAATGAGTTTTATTGAACTTAGAAACTGCCCTAAAACTACAGCTTATAGGAGTTCCCGTCGTGGAGCAGTGGTTAACGAATCCGACTAGGAACCATGAGGTTGCAGGTTTGGTCCCTGGCCTTGCTCAGTGGGTTAACGATCCGGCGTTGCCATGAGCTGTGGTGTAGGTTGCAGACGCGGCTCGGATCCCGCGTTGCTGTGGCTCTGGTGTAGGCCAGTGGCTACAGCTCCGATTCGACCCCTAGGCTGGGAACCTCCATATGCCTCGGGAGCGGCCCAAGAAATAGCAACAACAGCAACAATGACAACAACAAAAGACAAAAAAAAAAATTTCAGCTTATACATTTTTATACGCTGCTGAATATTTATGACTTTGTAACATCACTGTAGGAGCTCTGTATGGCCGTTACGAGTACTGCTTTTTAAAGGACGCTTACCCAGGAAGAAAAAATTGATATGTGGTCATATAGCTAATCATAATTACACTCATTTTTTTTCATTTTACATTCACCAAATTCAGTATCTGTTTTGTTATTGGTTAAAACTAGATAGAGATAGTATTTCCTATTGTTATAATATATATAGTTCTTGTTTACTATGGGGTCTTCTCTAACATCCTTATTTAAGTACCCAACATCTATTTTTCTCCATCTTTGGCAGTTTTTCAGCCTGCAACTATTTTATTTCATCTTATTTTATTTTTCTCTCTGTTGGTACACTAGAATTATATTTGTTTTATTTTATTTTCAAGCTGGCACGAAATAAATACTCAATAAATTCAGATACACTTCCACAGTTCCTTACCTAAAGCCCTAAGGACCATATGTATGTTCAGAATTCAAAGAAATTTTTATTTGAGACAGGCGAAAGTAGACATACACCAAATGTCATAGCATAGTTCATTAGGGCCTGCAGCAGTTCCCTGCAATCAAATAATAGTTTTTCTTTAGAAAAACACATGAATATTCACACTTATGAGATGAATAAGGAATCTAAATAGACTTATCAATTCAGGTCAGGTCAGTTTTGCTGCCAAAATTAATTATATATATATATTTTTTTGTGATTTTATCTGTAATGGCTAGGAGCTAAAGGATATAAAGAAGTAAAAGAAAAAATAATTTTAAAATTTTACAAAAAATATTATCTGAAAGCTTAAGTGAAGATCATGAAAATGTTAAATAAAATAAGTTTAATAGATTGCAGCATATGGAAGTTACTAGGCTAGGGGTCGAATTGGAGCTATGCCACAGCCACAGCAACACAGGTTCCAAGGTGCCTCTGTGACCTACATCACAGCTAATGACAATGCTGGATTCTTAACCCACTGAGCAAGGCCAGGGATTAAACCCATATCCTCATAGATACTAGTCAGGTTCATTACTGCTAAGCCACAATGGGAACTCAGCCATTGCGTCCCTAAATTTTAGGACCTGGTGGAGTGCCTGGCAAATGGACAAAATTGAGTGAGTTGTTCCTGAATGAATAGAAGGTAACTCATATCTTACATTCATCCTTTGCACCCAGTGTTCTTTCCATGGATTAACTCATTTAGTCCTCGTTACCACAAGAAGTAGTTGCTGTTTCTATCCCTTTTACAGATGAAGAAATGAAAATGTTGTGCTTTCTCCCAGGATCATCACACTGTGAGAGGAAATGCAGTGGTTCACTACAGCATTCCAAAGTCAGTGTTTTAATGTCTATGGTGTGATGCTTTGCGTATTCCCATAATCCCTGGCCCATATCAGTACTCAATAAATATTAGCTAAATCTAGTTGAGAAAGTTTAAACTAAGCAACTAAGTACATAGGCAAGCAAATCTTTTTTGTGTGAACTATGACAATGTCTTTCGCAAAAAGAGATTTAGAATTGGACAGACTTTGTCTCCATTATGGATTGAATCTTTACTAGCTGTTCTAATTTTGAGAAATTTACACAGAATCTATCCGTTTCATATCTCTAATCTGTAAAGTGGACATGGTAATTGCCTTTTCCTGACAGGCGTTTTGTCAGGATTATATCAGATCGGTACCCAAATCTAATTTCTACTATCAGGAATTTTAAAAATTAATTTTTTTCTTATTAACAATTAGGTATAACTGCAGGATCTCTGTGATGGTTAGTTTTGTGGTCCATGTGGCTAAACTCTCATTCCCAGTTACTCAGTCAACCACAAATCTAGGTATTGTTATGAAGATATTTCGTAGATGTGCTTAATATGTATAATCTGTTAACTCCAAGATCATCCTCCATAATCATGTTAGATCTTATTCAATCATTTGAGAAGCTTTAAGAACAAAACTGAAGTTTCTCTAAGAGGAAGAAATTCCTCCTGTAGACTGCAGCTTCCGTTTCTGCCCTAGAATTTCCAGTCTGCTGGCCAGCCCCATAAATTTCAGACTTGGCTATGGACCATACAATTGTATAAGACAATTCTTTCAAATAATTCCATATCTACTATATGTGTGTTTGCACATGTGTGTCTATTTTATGTTCTTTTTCTCTGATAGAACCCCAACTGATACAATAACTTATTAAGTTATTAGATTAGCATTTCCATTAATTGATTAGGAATGCTTATGAATTTTATAGATTTATACCAGTTTCTGCTCCTCATTCCCCTGGAGACCTGGGGGAACTAGGCTTCAGATAGGGGATTGTTTATACTGGGGAGCCTAAATCCATAGTAACTACTGAAGTTTTGAAAAAAAAAAATCCATATCCCCCCTTTCATTAGTTTTGCATTTACTTTGAGGGTATATATGACCAACTACAAGACACTTAGTTCACTGAGTTTGAGAAGGCTCATGATTGGCCACTGTTCCATATACAGAATTTTAATTAATTCCCTTTACGTTATCCTTATAATTACTCTTGCTTCTCTGTCTAGTTTGTTTCTCCTCAGGGGTCCTGCCAGGAAAATCAGTTGTGTCCTCTACTCCAGTGGGCCTTGTGACTTAGCTAGCATGAAAATTACTCCCACTTTGCTTGCTTGCCGGTTTCCAAATGTTGAAAGCTCCCGGTCTGTTGATCTCTCCACTTGTCTTTGTTGTTGACTATTATATCATTTTGAAACAGGAAATAGGTGAATCCCAGGCGGCACAACTGTAATCTGTTCCCTGTGGGACACTTCAAGATAAAAGCTGCATCCTGCTTGGATAAAAGATAGAGACCATCGACTTCTCGTTCTTGAGGTCAGGGAGACTCCTGGAACCACACATTTGCAGAAAGGTTCCTCAGGGGTCAGAGAAAGGAGGGGCACCAGACCATAGTACTTCCTGTCATCTTCTCAGAGACCCTTGTGCTAGAATCCATCGTGAGGGCAGGCGCAGAGTAAGGCCAAAGCCAGATGAAGCAAGATGATTGGCCAGGGGAAGCCAGGAAGGACTGCCCTCATTCAAGCGATTTAAAGCACCTCCATAGCACGTGTTGCTCTCTTCCTCTCTTGCTCTGTCTCTGTTTCTCCTCCCTTGCACCTGTGCTTTCTCCCCACCTAGCTATCTCTTAATAAACCTTGCCTGTGTTTTCTCCCCACCTGTCTTCTCTCTCTTCTCTCTTTAAATAAACACTTAACTTGCTTTATTACCTTCAGTCTCTGCTGAATTCTTTCTCCAAATTTCTGGGGACCTACATCAAGTGGTTAGGGTTCAGCATTCTCACCCAACAGCCATCCAAGAACAATTTCTCTTTGTGTATTTTCAAAGGTATTGGGGGAGAGAGGATTTCAAAAGTTCCTCAGAACTCAGTTTTTTTCGTAGTATATGCTTAATGAGAGGCACTCTGCGAAGCAACTAATGATACACTTGATAACAGTCTGTATGAGAAAAGTACATGGACAGATGACGGCTGCTGTTGTGACTGTAGTCGTCTGTTTCAGCCCATTATTGGATTTCTCTCTGAGGTAAACTAGATGTATACCTGGGGTTTAGAGAAATGAATCCTTTTACCAATTACCAAAATAAATAAACAACCAAATAAAACAATAGCAACAAAATAAGACTTAAGCAAAATACATCTTGGAGACTGATTTGAAAAGAGCTTTTAATGCAGAACTCTACATAATTTTATTACTTAGAATTTCATTTGAATAAATTTATCTAGAAAAATCACAGCATTCTAAGGTTCTTAGAGGTAGTTTTAGAAATATTTAGCGAGGATTCCATCAGTCCTGTAAGATAACCAAAAAAACTTTGTTTCAGATTCAGTTAACCAAAATTTAGAGAAACAACTAGAAAATCATTAAGTTATTATTTTTAAGGGTCTCAGGTGTGACATATGGAAGTTCCCAGGCTAGGGGTCATATCGGAGCTACAGCTGCCAGCCTACACCACAGCCACAGCAGTGCCAAATCCAAGACGCATCTGCAACCTCCATTGAAGCTCACGGCAGCACTGGATCCTTAGCCCACTGGGCGAGGCTGGGGATCAGACCCGCATCCTCATGGATACTAGTCAGATATATTTCTGCTGAGCCACAGTGAGAACTCCCAAATTATTTTAAGAGAATAAAAAAATAGGAACATCATAATGAGTCATTACTTCTAAAGTGTAAACCTTATTCTCCACCTAATGAAGATGTGTTTCCCCCTTAGAAGGGAGGTATACTCCTGATGAAGTTTTGGACCAGGCAGAGGAGTAAAGCCACAGAGATTGTAGGCATAGGTGGTTATAGTAGCCAGTTGAAACACATAAACAGATGGCTCTGATGTTATGGAAAATGCATGAGATTTGCAGAAAAATCTTTAGGCCAAATCTACATTTGGGGACTCTAAAATAGCTTACTTAATTTAGAAGGGCTTATTAATTTGTCTAAACCTTATTTCCACACAGGTAAAGTCAGTGTCTTAGGTTTATTTTGAAAATTAAACATGAAGACATTGAAAGCTAACATATTGTATTATAGAGATAGCCTCATAATCTAGGTAAATACTGTGAAATAAATGATTATCTCAGTCCTCCACTTGAATTAACCATTATTCTTGCACTAAGTCTTTCAAAAATGTTGAGGGATTTGTTGAGCCCTAAAAAGAATTATGTAATTAAGCAGCCAAAATTACTTCATTTCTATATCTATATTCCTTTGTGCTATATTAAAATACTATGCAATATAATTAAATACAAGTACTCTAGTAATCAAATTAACTTTACAGAAATTATTAGTGCAAATAGATGAATATATATATACTGTAAATAATAATACAGCATCCAGCTGTATTATTATTTACAATAGGGTTAGACTTTGAATATATCATCTGATATGCAAATGCTTTAAATGGTCAATAGAGCAACAGGATATTGAGCAAAAATTGATGAAAGCAATAATATAGCCAAATAAAATACTTATTCAAAGCAAAATATTCCACTAAATTGCATTGTTTTAATACTCTAGTGAACTGCACGCTTTATTTTTATATCTACCACTTACTTGGTTGCAAAAGGGACAACTGAACTCTATCATTTTCATAATGGCAGTTGTCATTCTAAAGATAACCTTGATCCTCTGACTCTGTTTATCATTTAATTACAAGCAAAGTTAGCAACTACTTGGATAAATCATAGTCAGTTTTTCTGTGTGAGAAAACTCTGTAGGATAATAGGGATATACCATGGTTGTATCTAACCTTGTCTGAAAATGGTAATGAAATACAAAACATTAAATTTTAAATAATCATTGCTACACTTTAGGATTAACAATGAGTTCATAAACCCAATCTGAAATTTGCAACATTTATAATGGAGTTTACCCTTAAGAATCAGATTGCAATTTAGGTTTCAATTTCATGTGCTTAATGATATAATCTATAGGTCAAAACATTCAGAAGGGAAATTACTTTGTTTTCTAGTTTTTACTGGTAAAGTTTTTCAATCTTTGTTACTAAATGAAACAACAGCAATCACCAAGAAATTGAAATGGTTGGCTACTCATTGTTAGTGATACCGGTTTTATGCTACTGTCATTTGATTATTATATGTTGGCAAAGTGCTGACCCAAGACAAGTTTAGAAAACTGAACTTGAGTTAAGATAGATCACTTTTTCAAACATCTGTAATATGGAATGATATTATAATAGAAAGTAAATGACTGAACTCACTCCTCTTTTTTCCATTTATCTGGGTGACGATAGACGTCAGCAACATTTAGTGCTAATGCAACAGATAATATTCTCAGATATCCTAATATGAATTCCTTTGAACTTGTCAATCAATGCTACCTGTACCTAATATATATGCTAGATCATTCTTTCATGCCAATATAAAGGTAGTTATCTGTGTGAATATCAGGATGGGAAGTAATTTCTCATCTTGCCTTAGTTACCTCATCTGTCAAATGGGCCCAATAATAATACGAGTCTCGTAAGTTATGAGGAGATTAAATTAGTTAATATGGTAGTGAACTTAAAACAATGTTTAAGACATAGTTACTACTCAATAAATATTAGACACAATTAGTTTCAGTATTGTAATTCATCAAAAACATTGGTTTGTATCTCTGGGGCAAGATTTCAGTATCTCAGAGGGTTATGAGATCTGTTGTACATATTATATGTCATAGTCATTTATCTGCATTTTTTTTTTGTTTGTTTGTTTTGTCTCTTGTCTTTTTAGGGCTGCACCCGCAGCATATGGAGGTTCCCAGGCTAGGGGTCTAATCAGAGCTGTCGCCACTGGCCTACACTGGAGCCTCAGCAATACCAGATCTGAGCCGCGTCTGCAACCTACACCACAGCTCACAGCAATGCCGGATCCTTAACCCACTGAGCAAGGCCAGGGACTGAACCCGCAACCTCATGGTTCCTTAGTCAGATTCGTTTCCACTGTGCCACAATGGAAACTCCTATCTGCATTTGTTAATTCATTCAGTGTAACAAATATCTACTGTAATTCTTATTTAAATCTCATTCTCCCTTGTCTTTCTCTAGTTCTTACTTTTTGATAAGACAGTTTTGGAAGTTTTTTCCAAAGTTAGGCATTGTCTTACTATATTTCTACCAACTGCTCTCCTAGATATTTATCTAACTAATTTGAAAACTCAAGTCTACCTTAAAACCTACATGTGTATGTTTTTAGCAGTTTTATCTGTAATTGCCAAAAACTAGAATCAACCAAGATGTCCTTCAGTAGGTGAATTGATAAACTGATACATCCTTACATTGGAATATTATTCAATAATTAAAAAGTGGAATGTCAGACCATGAAAAGATGTGGATGAATCTTCAAGGCCTATTTTCTTCATGAATGGGTCAGGCTGAAATGGCTTCACACTTTATAATTTATATTAAATAATATTCCGAAAAAGGTAGGACTGTAGTGATGGGAAAACATCAGTAGTTACAAGGGGTGGAAGTAGAGGAAAAAGTTGAACAAGTGAAGCAAAGGGAAATTTTTAGGCCAGTAAAACTTTCCTTATGATACTGTATTGGTAGACAGATGACACTCTGCATTTTATAAAAGCTATAGAACTTTACAACTCAGAGAGTAGACCTTAATGTATGAATATTAAAAAGCATCATTCAAGAGTTTGAGGAATCCAGGGATGGAATTGAGAATGTAATGATATAATCTAATGATTACATGCATATGAAGCAACCTCAGTGAAGAGATGGAGGAAGATTTACAGATTTTAACTTTGGAAAAAAACAGTATGTAACAAAGTCTCAAGGCAAAATAATTTGTACCTAAACATTGTACTCTATTTGAGAAAATTGTTCTAATTGTGATATGGGTAAGCTATTATAATTGCACTATGCATCTGTACTGGATTTGAACAGTTATGTAAATAGTTGTTAAATAACAGGAGCCAGGTTTCTCATTGTTAAAATGGGGGGTTACGAAGAAGTAAGGAGAGGATATTGGAATGACCCATGTGGTAATGGATTCAAGTTGGAGATGCCAGTATCAACCTATGTTTAATATAGCTACAGATTATTATATATAGATATATATTTAAAACACGTGAATATATAATGCAGGTTAATATTTGTGTGTATCTTTCTTTGCTTCTTGAGTTGAAAGAAACTAGAAGACCTATAACTCCAACAGCAATGAGCACACCTAGCACACAAATCATAGCCAAAAAAAAGAAAAATACCATTGTACAATAAAAGAGACCAGAGCTCCTTGGAGAAATGGCTGATTCTAGGACTGGGGCAGGAAATACACAAGAGCCTGGAGCATCTTAGATACCCAGAAAATAAGGAAGTGCTTAAAAATAGTAAAAGTGAAAAATGAAACATATATATGTGTATATGTATGTGTGTGTACATATATATATGTATATATAGGCTATATATATATGTATCTCCCCAAAACAGAGATTAGCAGAAATGTTTTGTCTTCTAAGATTTAACTCCATATTTTGTGCCAGTTATTCCTTTGTAAATGGTTTTGTGTCATGAGAACAAGATTTACTCAAAAAACATTTAATAATCAAAATGACTGCATGACTGACAAGTATTAGAGGAAATCCACTGAGAAAAAATAAAATGAAATAAAATCTTTTACTACAAAATAGATACTTTTAGCAAAATCAGTGGTTACAATTGGTTTATTTATTTTAATATAGAATATGATCAATGACTAGAAAATGCACTATAGAAAATGATTATTTCTTGTCATACCTGAAGGTTAAGTGTTGTCAACAGTTCTCTTTTATTTTTCAGGACCTTATTTTCTGCTGGCAGTTAAAAAGTGTTAATAAAAGAGTTTCAGTTCCTTCTCTTAAGTTTACAATAAATAATTTAGAGTGATTCCCTATGATATATACCATTGGCAACTTAATAATCCAGAAATAAACTGTTGATTCATGGGGTTGTGGATACATTATTCTGTGATTTAATTTCAATAAAAATAATGGCACGTGTCTGATGCTGTGAAGTGGAAAACCTTGCCAAAAACCATTGGAGGAGAGAATGTTTGTAGTGATTTCCCCTGACAGACCATGATTGAGCATCTGAAAATTCTGCAAGAGAAATAGAAATTCAGGATAGACCCTGTGCTTAAGCACATTAACTTATGTTTCCTTCAAAAAAGTAATTTGTGTGTATACAAAAATGTCTTTTACATAGGGTCAATACTTTTGATTTATCAGGAATGCAAACAATTTATTTTGCTTATTTAAAATACACTCCCACCAGTAGTATACAAGGGATCCCTTTTTTCCACATCTTTGCCAATATCTGTTATCTTTGTCTATTTTATGAAAGCCATTCTAGGTGGTGTGAGGTGATAACTCATTGTGGTTTTAATTTGCATATCCATGGTAAGTAGTGATGTTGAACAGTTTTTTCATGTGCATGTTATCCATTGTATGTCTTGAGAAATGCCCATATAGGTCCTTCACTAATTTTCAATAGTTTTATTTATTTATTTATACTGAGTTGTATGAGTTCCTTGTAGAATTTGAATGTTAATCCCTTATCAAATATTTAGTTTGCGGCTATTTTCTCCATTATGTAGGATGACTTTTTACTCTGTTGATTGCTCCCTTTATTATGCAACAGCTTTTTAGTTTGATGCCATCCCATTTGTCTGATTTCACTTTTATCTCCTGAGCTTTTGGCACAGATTCAAAAATATTTTGCCAAGATCAATGTCAAGAAGCTTTTCCCATTACCTTCTAGTAGTTTTACAGTTCCAGATCTTGTATTTAAGTCTTTAAACCATTTTGAATTAATTTTATATAAAGGGTGAAATAAGTATTCAATTTTATTATTCTGTAGGCATATATGTAGCTTTCCAACACTATTTGTTGAAGAGACTGTCCATTCTTTCTTGTATGTTCTTAGAACACTTGTGGAAGATCAATCGGCCATAGCTGTGTAGATTTACTCCTGGGCTTTCTATTTTGCTCCATTGTTTATAGGTCTGTATGGATTATGGTTTTGATTACTGTTGCTTTTTAATATATTTTGAAATCAGTAAGTGTGATGTTTTCAGCTTTGTTTTTCCTGCTGAAAATTGTTGTCTCTTCAGGATCTTTTGTGGCTCATTACACATTTTAGAGTTTTTGTCCTGTTTCTATTGAAAATGCCATTTTGATTTTGATAGAGGTTGCATTGAAACTGTAGAGTGCTTTAGGTAGTATGAATATTTTAACAACACTGTCTTCAAAACGCGGAACATTGGATACCTTGCTATTTGTTTCTGCCTTTAGTTTTCTTCATCAGTGTTTTAAGGTATTCAGTGTAAAATCTTTCACCTCCTTAGTGAAATTTATTCCCAAGTATTTTATTCTTTTTGATGCTATTTTAAATGGGGTTTTTGTCCTAATTTCTTTTTCAGATAGTTGTTAGGGTTTTCAAACACAGTTGACTTTTTGTTTTGATTATATATGCTACAACTCTATAAACATTTTTATCAGTTCTAAGAATTTTTTCCTGATGGAGTCTTTAGGGGTTTTTGTATGTAACATCGTTAGCAAATGGAGACTATTTTAATTATTCCTTTCCAATTTGGATACCTTTCATGTCATTTTCTTGCCTAATTGTGTTGGCTATGACTTCTTGTACCATGTTAAATAAAGGTGTCTAGAATGGGCATTCTCTCCTTGTTCCCAGCTTTAGAGGAAATGTTTTCAGTTTTTCATTTCTGAGTGTAATGTTAGCTGTGGGTTTTCCATGTATAGTCTTTATTAGGTTGGGGTAATTTCTTTGTATTCCTAATTTGCTGAGAGGTTTTTTTAATGAATGGGTATTGAATGTTTCACACTTTTTCTGTATCTTTTGAGATATTTATGTAATTTTTATTGTTTATTCTGTTAATGTGGTATATTATATTGTTTATTTTTAACTAATCTTGTTATGCTAGAGATAAATTCCATTTGGTCACTGTATATAAATATACAATGATATGCTTTGAATGTGGGTGCTAGTATTTTTTGAGAATTTTTATATTTATTTTCATTGAGGATATTGGTCTATAGTTTTCTTTTCTTGTGATGTCTTTGTCTGATGTGATATCAGGATGATGTGGGAGGGATCCCTCTTCTGTTTTTTGGAAGAATTTTAAGAGGACTGCTAATAGTTCTCCTTTGAATATTTGGTAGAATTTCCCCATGAAGCCCCCGACCCTGGGCTTTTCTGTGATGAGAAGTTTTGATTATTGGTAATTAAATATCCTTATTTGCTTTTGATTTGTTTATATTTTTATTTCTTCTTGATTCAATTTGGGTAGGTTGTATGTTTCTAGGAGTTCACCCATTTCTTTAATACTATCAGTTTGTTAATGTATGATTATTCATAATAATCCCATGGTTCTTTTTATTTCTGAGACATTATTTATTGCCTCCTCTCTCATGATTTTATTTATTTGAATTGTCTTTTTCTTATGTAGTCTTATTAAGGGTCTGTTCATTTTGTTTATCTTTTCAAAAAACCAGCCCATTTTTTAAAAATTTTTTCTATTGTTTTTGTAGCCTCTATTTCACTTTTTGAATTCTTTACTATTTATTATTTACTTCCTTATGATAATTTGGGCTTAATTTGTTCTTTTTCTTCTAGTTCTTAAGACATAAAGTGAGATTATTTACATGAGATCTTTTTTAAAAAATAATGTAGGCATTTATTGTTATGAACATCCCTATTAGTGCTGCTTTTGCTGTATCCCATGAAATTGTTTCCATTGTGTTTTCATTGACATTTGTCTCATGATATTTTTAAAATCTCATTTTAGTTTTCCCTTTCAGCTAATGAACATGTAAGAGTATATTGTTTAACTTTTATGTATTTGTGAATGCTTCTTTCTTGTTTTTTTGGTTTCTTTTTTACTGTTCTTGATTTCTAAAAGTATTCCATTATAAAACATATACTTGGTGTTGTATAATCCTTCTCTCTCCTGTCTCTTTTTATAAGGGCACTAATTCCATTCATGAAGCCTCCATCCTCATGCTGTATTTGCTTACCAAAAACTCTGCCTCCAAATACCATCACCTAGGGCGAAAGCTTCAAAGTATGAATTTTGGGAGGACACAAACTTTCAGTCCATTAAACTTTTTATTCTCATTTGTGAAAACAATGACGTGATTATTAACAAGGTTTCTTTTTAGAATTGTTAAACACTTTTTCTAAAATTGATTCCCATAACTAAAAAGCAATTCTACTTTAGAGCCTAGTACCATATAAACTGTTCATGTTTCCCACCTTTACGTAAAGATCTCAGGATAGTGTTGAAAATAATGTGGTCATAGTATTTGATAGTTGTAATGAAGAATATGATTCATTTTTTGGTGTTTGCAGACAGCTTTCAAGCCACCACATTTACTCTTTTTCTTACCCTTGACTTCTGGGCAAGCTGATGAAAGAGTACAAGTTCTCTCTCCTTTTAATATGGCAGGAAGTTCAAATCTTCTAAGTCCAGATCCATGTAGGAAACTTCACCATCCCCACTCATTATAAGCCATAAAAAAACCATATCACTCTCCTTTCCTGCATTCCCCAAGCCCTTTTCAGACTTGTTGGGAAGACTTCTCTGCTCTTTCAGAAAACCCCATCATGTGAATAATAAACCTTTCTTTCATAGCCTTTTTGCGCATGTGTAGAATCTTAAGTCTTAACATTTTAAGAAAGTTTTAGGGGAGTGGGTCAATACAACATTTGTCAGATAATCACAATGATAGCATATAAAGAATAGGTAAACTCTTTGATTAAATTTCCTTTTGTTTTCCTGAAACATTCATATCATATCATCAGGAGACTCAATACAGTACAGAGAGAGGCATACCAAGTTTTCATAGCTTTCTTTGCTTAAAATTTTTTTAAAGTTTTATTAAAGTGCAGTTGATTTGGAAAGTTGTGATAATTTCCACTCTACAACACAGTGATTCAGTTTTACATGTACACACATTCATTCTTTTTTAGATTATTTTCCTGTATAGATTTTCATAGAACATTGGGTAGAGTTCCTTGTGCTATATAGCAGGACCCTGTTGGCCAGTAATCCCATATACCACAGTGTGCATATGCCAATCCCAAACCCCCAGTCCCTCCCTTCCTCCAACCTGTCCCCTTTGGTAACCATAATTTTGTTTCCAAAGTCTGCAACTCTGTTTCTGTTCTGGAAATAAGTTCCTTTGTATCCTTTTTTTTTTTTTTTCCAGATTTCACATATGAGACATCACATGATGTTTTGTCTTTCATTGTCTAACTTCACTTAGTACAATAACCTCTAGGTCTATGCATGTTGCTACAAAGGGCATAATTTCATTCATTTTTATGGCTTAGTAATATTCAGTTGTGGATATGTACCACATTGTCTTTATCTATTCCTCTGTCAGTGGACATTTAGGTTACTTCCATGTCTTGGCTATTGTAAATAGTGTAGCAGTGAACAGAGAGGTGAATTTATCTTTTCAAATTATGAACTTCTCCAGATAGATGCCCGGGAGCAGGATTGCTGGATCATACAGTAGTTCAATTTTTAGTTTTTTGAGGAACCTCTGTACTGTTTTCCATAGTGGTTGCACCAATTTACATTTCTACCAAAAGTGCAAGAGGGTTCTCTTTTCTCTGCACCCTCTCTAGCATTTACTGTTTGTAGACATTTTGATGATGGCCATTCTAGCTGTGTACGGTGGTACCTCATAGTAATATTGATTCCAATTTCGCTAATAATTAGCAATGTTGAGCATCTTCTCATGTGTTTTTTGGGCATCTGTATATCTTCTTTGGAGAAATATCTATGTATATCTGCCCATTTATTGACTGTGTTGTTTGTTCTCTTGAGCTGTGTGTGTTTTTGTTATATTTTGGAGATTAATCCCCTGTCAGCCTCTTCATTTGCAAATATTTTCTCTCATTATGTGGTGTTTTTTTTTTTCATTTTGTTTATGGTTTCCTTTGTTTAAAATCTTCTAAGTTTAATTAGGTCACATTTGTTTATTTTGTTTTTATTTTCATTACTCTAGAAGGTGGATCTGAGAAGATACTGCTGTGGTTTATGTCAGAGAGTATTTGGCCTATGTTGTCCTCTAAGAATTTCGCAGTGTAAAGTCTTATATTTAGGTCTTTAATCCACTTTAAGTTTATTTTTGTGTAAGAGTGTTCTAATTTCATTCTTTTACATGTAGCTGTACAGCTTTCCCAGCACTACTTACTGAAGAGACTTCTTTTCTTCATTGTATATTCTTGCTTCTGTTGTCTTATATTAGTTGACCATAAGTATGTGGGTTTTCTTCCGGGCTTTCTGTCCTGTTCCATTGATCTGTATTTCTGCTTTTGTGCTAGCACCATACTATTTTAATGACTATAGTTTTGTGGGATAGGCTGAAGTCAGGAAGCCTGATTTTTCCAGTTCCATTTCTCTTTCTCAAGATTGCTTTAGCTGTTCGGGGTCTTTGTGTTTCCTTAACAATTTAAAAATTTTTTGAGCTAGTTCTGTGAAAAATGTCATTGATAATTTGATAGGGACTGTGCTGAATCTGTAGATTGCCATGGGTAGTATAGTCATTTTAACAATGTTGATTTCTCTAATTCAAGAGCATGCTATATATTTCTGTTTGTGTCATCTTTGATTTCTTTCATCAATGTCTTATAGTTTTCAGAGTACAGTCTTTTGTCACTTCAGGTAGGTTTATTCCTAGGTATTTTATTGTTTTTGATGCAAGGGTAAATGGGATTGTTTCCCTAATTTCTCTTTCATTGTTACTGTATAGAAATGTAATAGACCAGAAAATTGTTAGAGCTCATCAATGACTTTGGTCAAGTGAGATAGCTTTCAGTGGAGCACAATAATGTTTCATAATTATCTGAGTTCTATAGTACATACTCCCTGAACCAGAATGCCAGTAATGTATTACAGATTTCTAAGTATTTTTATTCTTTTATGTAGAGGTTATTTATCTAGGATACTACCTTCTTTAGATCATTGTCTTGATTTCTCTTGGTATCCCTCTCACTTTATTTCTTTCATATCCCCGTGGATTCAAAAATCTATTAATCTATTTATCTATTTATATATCAAATTTATATATATGTTATATATGTTTATCAAGTTTTCCCGGCAACTTCTCTTAGTATATCAAGGGCATATTCAATACATCTAAAACTCAGATCAAACTCTATCCTGTGTACTTTGCTATTGTTCTCAATTACTAAAGTATAACTATATCCAAGCATTTGCATAGGCCTGAAACCTGGGAGTTTTTCCTCTTCATCTTAGTCCTTGGCCACTATATTTCATTGTCTTATGTATTTTGCTTCCTACAAATACACATTGGTATTCTCCCATCTCCACTACTGTCTTCCTAGATGGTTTGTGCAACATATCTTATCTGTATCATTATTGAAAGGATTTCTGTATGTAGTTTTTTCTCTCTCTTATATTAAAACTATGTCTAGTTTTTAGTTAAAAATAAAAAATTCAAAATTAAATTTGATCTGCTTACTCTTCTGATTGAAATCTTACATTTTTGTACATGATCTCTTTACAAATGATTAAAATGAACAAAATAGCCCTAAATAAAATGGAATTTTTGGCTAATTTAAAAATTCAGAAGAAGCTTGAATAGAGATATGACAATGCCATTAGGTTCTAGTTATTCTCCAACTTCTTGTGCATTGTTCTTATTTTCCTATAGGCTTCATTCTCACATTTACATGCACAAGATGGCTGTGGTAGCTCAGGCTGATATTTCTCTGTGTTCAAGTCAGAAGAAATGGGAAAAAATTCCACTTTCTAGGATTGCAAACAAAACAAACAAACAAAAGGTTGAGTTTTTATGGGTGTTAATTGCCTTGCTGGGGGATATCCCATGCCTAGGTCAAGAGAATGAAATCTTGGGGACTGATAAAGGGGATTCATAGATAAAAAATGGGCCTTTGCCAGATTTGCTGAGTAATAACTTCAGCAACAACAACAAAAACAACAAATATCAGATCAAATTTTACTGTTCTCAGAAAATAAAAAATCTTCAACTTTATAAGAATGCCTGTGACTCAGCTCATATTTTGCTTACTATCTTCATTTATAATTCTCTACCTATGTTACTTTCCTTAAGGCTCTACAACACTATGTATTTTTCCATCTTCTTAAATATTCTATATTTTCTAGGCTTTTTTTGCCTCCTTCTCTTTTATGTTTTAGCTTAAATATCATTTCCTGAGGGAAACTTTGCCTAATTGCCTTGACTAGGTCAAATCCCTCTGATATTTGAACTCATAACACTTTACTCCTTTCCTACATGGCATTTAATACAGTTTTTAAAATATATTTTTTCACATTAATATTTGGTTAATGTATATCATCCTTACAGAGTGTAATTATAGGTAGATTCTTAGTGTCTCTCTAATTATTTTAGTGGCCCAATATTCACCCTCTTTACTGGATATGTTATGTAAAAAATATATATTTTAAAAAAATGGATATATGAATGAATGAATGGCTGAAAAATTGTAATTTTAATCCATTTGACCCCATCTACCAAAGCTTTCATGTGTTCTTTTAAAAAAAATTTTTTTTTATTATCAGCCATTTTATTCTGTTCAGTATTTTTAATTAGTCTTTTGAGACTTAAGGCATAGTAACACATTACTTATTGCTATTGAAGAGCTATTTAAGTTACTTTATGGTGATGCTTATTGTTTTTTTATTAGGAAAAAAGACCCTCATTTTTTCATCTGATTTTCTTGAGGTGGGTTGAGGTCATAGAAGAAAGGAAAAAAAATTCCTTTTTAAAAAAATTAGTTTAATATATATGGCAATAAACAAAGCATGTCCTAGTCATTTAAAATACTAAATATTAATTTTGGAATTAATTAAAGTGAAATTATTTAAAAGTTTTTTGTTTGTTTGTTTGTTTTTGTCTTTTTGTCTTTTCTAGGGCTGCACCCATGGCTAGGTTCCCAGGCTAGGGGTCCAGTCAGAGCTGTAGCTGCCAGCCTATGCCAGAGAATACAGCCAATGCCAGATCCGAGCCGTGTCTGTGACCTACACCACAGCTCATGGCAATGCCAGATCCTTAACCCACTGAGCAAGGCCAGGGATCAAACCCACAACCTCATGGTTCCTAGTTGGATTCGTTAACCACTGAGCCACAAGGGGAAAACTATCTTAAAAAAATACATTTGATCATTGTCACTTAAAAAAAAAACAGAAAAGGTAAAAGGAAATCACAGTTGGCTGAAAATCAGTAAAATAAAATAGTGTTGGAGGACTATTTCCACATTTACTCAGAGGAAGACTAACATTTCAAGTGTTGTGTATTTAAATGGCATATTAACAAATAAAATGACTGTAAATGTAAATGACACAACTCACTGAATACATCTTGTAGTTGCTGGAAGTTATAGTACTAAGCCTGCAAGTGATGTCACTTTTCTGTAAGAAGTCGTTATTTAAAGATATGAAGAATCTCCATAGCATATGTCAGTGCTCTGTCCATATCCCTCAATTCATCTTCAGCTTTAAGGTTAAGATCCTGAATGTACCAACTGCTTCCTGCTTCATCTAGTGTCTTCTTTCTGCTTGAAAGCTTTCTATAACTGGACTGGAGTTTGAAGAGATTTCTGTGGTAGAGATAGATCAATAATTTTCTTTTGCTTTGTTCAAGGTATTTTACCAGAGAAGATGTTTCTTGTAACTTATTTTCTCAAAGAGGGAAAGTTTTCAGGAGAAAACAATGCCAGGTTGAGATGTGAGTGGTGAATAAGAATGCTGAGATGTGTGCCCGAGGGTGAGGTTAACAGGGGATGAGTATACCAGGAATATTATTTGTGAGTCCAATAAGATGCATTGAGAAAAATATCAACATTATTAGGAAATGGGGAAAATATAATAAAGACCAAATCTCAAAGCATCTTGCATAACTTAATTTTAAAAACAGTACATGTACTTTAAATAGAGGGTGAATTTGTATTTTATAACACAATGAGCAGGATAGCTGTTGGATGTCAGAGAATGAGCCTGGAGACAGGAAAACCAGCTAAAGGGCACTTTTAATGATCCAAGTGAGAAGTTGAAATAAAGAAATTAGAGTAGGGTTGAAAAGAGGTAGAAACCTTTGTAAGGTGAAAAATTGGTATAGTTCTGGACTATTTTTCCTATGTCATGATATTTCAAAATAAGAATGACATCCACGGAGTTCCCGTTGTGGCCTAGCGAAAACGAATCTAACATCTATGAGGACACAGGTTCAATCCCTGGCCTTGCTCAGTGGGTTAAGGATCTGGTGTTACTGTGAGCTGTGGTGTACGTCACAGACGTGTCAGGTCCTGCATTGCTGTGGCTGTGGTGTAGGCCAGAAGCTATAGCTCCTATTCAACCCCTAGCCTGGAAACCTCCATATGCTGCAGGTGCAGTTCTAAAAAGAAAACAAAAAATTTTTTAAAAGAATAACATCCAGTTATTGACTTGGGTAATTAAGTTGGTTGTCAGTGGCACTTAAATACAGGTGAAAGGGTAGAAATATAACATTTTATTCTAAGGGAAAGTGAAATTGCTTAAAAAATTTAGAGCTGCATTGAGAATAAAAAGTACAGTTAAAAATACATTTTTTCTTTGGCTTATGGACTCAGTCTTATACTTTTATAGGCACAATGAGTATAAATACTTTGATCACATTCCACATTGAGTAAAAACATACAAACGTAAATATACCTCAGAAGAACCAAGAAATTATTTCATATGCTTACTCTTTTAAGTATATTATGCTCTATACCACTATACTTTTCTTTTTCAATAGGATAGAATGCAATATATAATATTAATGTTGTCCTATCTTAAAACAGTTTTAGATAAATCACAATACTAGATAATCCCAGAGGCATTATTAAATAATTTCCAAGAATAAGCCATGAAAAGAGGAAAAAGTAAATTCACTAAGCAGAAAAACAAAACTGGAATTATACTTCAGTATCTCTGTCTTCTTCAAGTTTTGATTTTCTTCTGTCCCAGTCAAGAATACTCCCCAATTAATGTCTTAGCTGTTCTTCAGCATTTGGTATTTTGCTCATGTGTGCAACCTAGAACTTGGTTTTGACCCCTAGCACTGCTAGGAAGAAGAGATTTGAAGTCACTGCTGTGGCTTACCTCACAGAACCTTTGATTATGAGGATTTTCTTATCAAATGTGTAAAGTATTCTGAAATGATCTCACCAGGGGATGCAGATTCTTTGTGTTCTCACAATAGTCATTTGTGTCCCTGTAAAAGAATGTCCTCAGAAGCACCAGATCTCATTGCCACTGTTAGGATATGTGACTGCCTTAGAATTTGAGAGTTATTTTTATGAGATATTTTGGTCTTCCCCTTAAATCTCCCAATAAGGAATTCCTCCTTTTAGGTCTCCCAGGTATCAAGGTGACTAAGGAGCTACAAAAAGAACTCGATTTGGAGAGTGAGATAGCTGCAACTTTAAAACTTCAGACTAAAGCCCCATTCTCCAAAGTACAGTGTCACTATGACATTAGCAATTTGCTCAAGTTCACACATTTGTCATGTGAAATAATGAAAGTCATACTTAGCCTATTATTCCTCCACAGCCCAAAGTCTTACTATTATATTAGGCTGCCTTGAGTTTATTGTGTGTGACATTATTTTCATGAGCAGCACAAAAATTAATGGGGTTAAAACATCTTATTTAAAAATATTAACTACCGTATCATCCTCTTAAAGATTAATACTGATCATTATTATATTAAAATTTAGCAATCCCCGAGGATGCTGCTCATCATGTAACTATCTAAAAGCATAGTTTCTTTCTTTTTCATACCCTTCATACCACTGGGCCTGTGTTTGAGTTCAACATCCTCCCTTCTCTTCAATTTTGCTCCCAAGTCATTCTTTCTCCTTTCTCTGTAAAAATACAAATTGCATCTCATCAATGCTTACCACCTCCAATGCCTACTTTTTGAGCTACCTACAGATTACTAGGACAATTTTTTTCTTTATGAATTTAGCATCCAGAAAGATGATGTCTCCAATACCTTGGCCTCTCAGTGCCCTGTTACAAAAATACTTTTCTCTCCCTGATTTTACCCACACATGGTCAGTCTTCAATCTTGGTTATTACTAGTTACTTCAACTTCTCTATAAGCCAAGTTTCCAACATCCTATTATCTGTCTCCAAACCCCTAACATTCTACCCTACTCCCTTTGTCAAGTTCTACCATATACAAACTCCTTTGACACTTATAATACACCAAAGGTATCATGTTATTTCTGCCATCCCACATCCTACTTCTCTATTTAGAAAATTAAGGCTAATATTCTCTGATTCATAAAAATGAATAGTATACTCTTGTTCTTTTGCTTCATGGATATTATCTGGAAAAACCCACATCTTACTTATATCCTACTCTGTCTTATGTCCTACTCTGTCTTATTTGTGCCAGAACCCACACCACAGTTTAAAAAAACCCGCAATCATCCTGATTTGTCTCATTTAAAATCATGATGATAAACTTCACGTAGTCCTTACTGTTTCCAACTAGTCTTACATTAAATTTTTCTCTCCTGGAATTTGTTTGTTTGTTTTTTTGTTTTTTTGTTTTTTTTTGTTTGTTTGTTTGTTTGTTTTTTTACTTATTGCAATAATTAGATGGTTGTTTTTCTATTACTTTGAAATTTATAAACTTAATTAGAATGTACCCTACAAGAGAAACCCACCCTACCTGTTTGCATCAATGCCTATATAGTCTACTTCCATTCCTGTAACAGTGGGTGAAATGTTATACCTTTTATTAGCCAACCTTTCTAATCAGGCACTAGAGCTCATTTCCCCATGCCTATTTAGAATGATAGCTGTTACACTTCTCCCTTGATTCTCTTAATTAAATTTTCAGTATCTACTGAATCACTTCTGTCAGCTTAAAAGCATTCTGAAAGTTTCTCCTTTATTCAAAAACACAAACCTTTATTCCATACCCCCATGTAGCAGCTGCCCAAATTCTGGTGTGTGGTGTGTGTATCTGAGCTTCTTTATCCATTCATCTCTTGGTGGACATTTAGGTAACTTCCATATCTTTCTTAGTGTAAATAGTACTTCTGTGAATATTGGGGTGCATGTATCTTTTTGAATTAGAGTTTTCATCTTTTTTGGACATATGCCTAGGAGTAGGATTGCTGGGTCACATAGGAACCCTATTTTACTTTTTTAAGGCACCTTCATGTTATTCTCCATAGCAGTTGAATCAGTTTATATTCCCACCAATAGTGTAAAAGGGTTTCCTTTCTGCCCCACCCTCTCCAGCTTTTATTATTTGTAGAGTTTTTGACGATGGCCATTTTGACTGGTGTGAGGTGATACCTCATTGTAATTTTGATTTGCATTCCTTTAATAATTAGTGATGTTGAGCATTTTTTCATGTGCCTATTGTCCATTGGTATGTCTTCTTTAGAGAGATGTCTATATGGGTCTTCTGCCCATTTAAAAAAAAATTTATATTGAGCTGTATGAGTTGTTTTTATATTTTGGAGGTTAATTCTTTGTTGGTGGTATGATTTGCAAATATTTTCTCCCATTCTGTAGGTTTTGTTTTGTTTATGGTTTACTTTGCTAGGCAAATGCTTAAAAGTTTGACTAGGTTCCATTTGTTTATTTTTGCTTTTATTTCTATTGCCTTGGGAGACTGACTTAAGAAAACATTGCTATGATGTATGTCAGAGAATGTTTTGCTTATGTTCTCTTCCAGGAATTTTATGGTGCCATGTCTTATATTTAAGAATGTAAGCCATTTTTGAGTTTTTGTGTGTGGTATGAGGGAGTGTTCTAACTTCAATGATTTACGTACTGCGGTCCAGCTTCCCCAACACCACTTGCTGAAGAGGTCATCTTCAGTTTCCATGATAATGTTTCCATGATTATGTTTTAATGATAAATAATTTCTTGTCATCTAATCCATATCTATAGGTATATATATTTATTATTTATCTACAACTTATATATGTATATTTGTGGTATATGTACATGTAAGGAGAGGTATATGCTATACATAGTATATATATGATCATATATAGATATGTAAATATATAGATCATTTATGACAGAATAATGGCCTCAAAGATGCTTATGTCCTAATCTCTGGAAACTGGATATGTGATCTCCAGATCACATCCTAATCATCCGAATCCTGTAGAGCAAAAGGAACTTGACATTATGTGATTAGATTAAGGATCTTGAAATGAGGATATTAACCTAGATTATCAGCCCAATTACAGTGGTCCCTAAAAAGGGAAGCAAAGTAGTCAGATTAGAGAATAAGATGTGACAATAAAAGACCTCAGCCACAGGTTACAAAATGCAAGTAGCCTTCGGAGGCTGCAAAGGGTAAGGAATGGGTTCTGTCCTAATGTCTTCAGGAGGAACTCAGCTGTCTCCTGAATCAGTTTTTGACCTTGATTTTAGCTGTGTAAGATCCATTTTAAACTTCTGACCTCCAGAACCATATGATGATAAATTTGTATTATTTTAAGATGCTAAATCTATGGTGGTTTCTTATAGCAAGATTAAGAAACTAATACAGATTTTCCATTTATATCGATGTATCTACCACCATTCATCTAGTCTAGATTTTTAATAGCAACCAATTATTATTTAACTATATTCTTGCATGACTTTAAATGTTTTATAAATATTAATTTACATATGTTATTTATATAATTTAATATATTTTATAAAACAGTCTAACAAACTTATAGAACATAACCAATAGCATTACACCCATATATAGATTATGAAACTAAGGCACAGAAGGAGTTACCTATCACACAGTAGGTAATTTTTTATTTTTCTGTCCAAACAGAATTTTATTTTGATCGTATTTATTTTGACCAATGGTTTTTGCATTAGCTCTTCTTGCTGCCTTCTGTGACCTTTTTCAGGCTTCTAAATGGCTGATTTCTTATAGTCTTATCTGTTTAGATATCACCTCTTCAAAAAGGCATTCCACAAAGAGAGTGGTCCACCAATAATACTCTTTGATTTTGTCCAATTTTAATTCCACTGTAGCATTTATTTGGTAGCTGGCATTGATATTGTTTATTTTTTAGTGTTCTGTTCCCTTCATTAAAATGAAATTTCTTAAAAACAGGACTTATTTCAATGCTTAAAAACGTGAAATCAGTTGTTTCTTAGTTTTTGTTTTTAAAAAATTTGTATTTATTAGAGACATGATAAATAACTACAGTAGAAATTATAGATGTCAGGGTGATCTAAGCATCATTGGGGAACTCTGCCCATATTTGAGGTGAAGTTGAATGCCTGTTCCTACACTCTCAACAGAAAGCCAATACGCTGTTGTACATGGAGGTAAAATAACCCAGTTTATGCTTCAGAAAACTCATCTGATAATTTATTGAAAAATGTGGCATAGGTTAAAGAGAAAATACACTTTTGTATTTATTCATCTGTGTGAAGGTAGTAAGCCTTACATGCAATATGAAAAAACACATAATATTTAACACATGTAGTCTAAGGTATTCCCATTCATAGGGAATTTAGTTCTGGACATTCCTTCCCATGGATACTTAACTATAAGATACAAACCAGACCTGTGGAAGATGAAGAAAATCTTCAACTTAAAGACATACTGGGTTGTTGAAAGGAACATTAGTAGTTGGAATCATGTGTTTGCAGTTCTCACTGGTGCATTTATGGTTGCTTACAACAAATATTTGAAACCGTGAACGCATTACACATATATAAGAATGGAGAGCAACTGTTTAGTTATACCATAGGGTAAACAAATCTACCTTTCACAATGAGTGATCTTATCAAAAACACTGACATTTGTAATAGAATAGATAACACAACATATCAAGAATGTGAGAATTCAGTCATTAAGTATAATGCGTAAGGCAAAACATTGATTTTTTTCAGTACTCATTTTATTAAGAACAAGCAGTATTTTAGTCAAGACTTTAATAGGCAATCCTGTTCCAAAAATAACATGAATATGCTAAATACCAGCAAGGAATATGTGATTTTCTATGACATCTAGACCAAATTAGGAAGAAATTACAACCCCAAATTATCTGTATTATGAAAACTAATAGTCTGACAGCATACGGAAGAGACAATAGTTTTCTGAAGCTTTCACGTTTCAGTCTGAAAAAAATGTTAAATGCTAAAGATGATAGAAGAAATAGGGTGTAGAAAGAAGAAAGAGGTCCAGATTAAGGAGAGAATTAAATATTTGAAAATGGATGGAGCTTAGCAAGACAAGGACTTCCAGGAGACTGATGTAAATAGTAAGCAGAAGGTCTATGATGAAGCACTGCCCAAGCTATTTTAGAGTTAGCATTTCACCCTAGGAGCCATGGTCTGCCACTGATGGATTAAGAATGGAATAATGAATGGTATTTAGTTTGTGTTTATAAAAGATTGTTCTAGCTTCCATGTGAAAATCTATCTTCAACTCATTTTGTTCCCAGAATATTAGGCATGAGGCAAATAATAGGCATTAATTAAATGAATAAAATAACATATTCATTAATAATCTCTTGTTGTTGATCCTGGCACTGGAGTTACAGCAGGGAACAAATCAGGCGTGAGCCATGTCTTTGAGAAGTTTTGCATTTGAGAGGATATTCTAAAGGATGTTTAGCTTGTTGTTGGAAATTCAGATCTCTACTCAGGAAAGAAGGCATGGTTGTAGTTGCAAACTTGCAAGTCACTTTCATAAAAACCATTGTAGAAAGGGAGGGAGATATCCTCATCTGATGTATGCTTCACAGATTTTTTTTTCATCAATGTAAGAACACAAAGCAATGCATCCCATTTATATGCTTTTACATTGAATCAATTTTCTAGGCATATTAAATATAAATGCACATAAAATTTTAACGCAAACCAGATCACATTTATACATGTATGGCATGCATACTGAACAACATTTTGCTTTAGACACACTTGAAATGACAATGTCAAACACCTCCAGAATCATAATCCATGAGACAGATAGTGGTGTTATGATTTGCTGTAAATGTCAGGAGCTCTAAAATATTGTTAGAGCACTTAAATGACTTTTAGCAAGCTAGCATTTGATATGATTCAGATGAGCAATTCATTCTTTTTATACCAAATAACAAGTCATGTGCCATTTATAATAGAAATAGTACCTGTGGAACCATGAAAAAATAAAAAGATTGGGTAAATATATCCTTGTTATGGGTAGACAAAATTTTAATTACTAACAAATCATATAGTTGGTACAAATAATGCTTAATAAATATTAGGTTGCAATTTCAGGTTCCTATAAAATAATTAAAACTTTAGTAAAGCCTGACAGATATGATCAAAACACAAAGTAGTATGGCAAAATAGTTAACTTTGTTATTTAATTGAGTTATAAACTTTTTTTTAATATATACTTGAAAGGAAAATCCCTAATGGAAAGAATGCAGAAGATCAAGTCACCCTGTTAAGCAATTGTCTTATTATGTCCACATAGGAAGTGCATCACATAAGCAACCTTAGATTTACCCACTTTTAAAAGGTGTCAAGGGAAGTTCCCATTGCGGCTCAGCAGAAACAAATCTGACACTAGTATCCAGGAGGAGGCACGTTCAATCCTAGCCTCACTTAGTGGGTTAAGGACCTGGCATTGCCGTGAACCATGGAATGGGTTGCAGATGTGGCTTGGATCCAGCATTGCTGTGGCTGTGGCTGTGCTGCAGCCCCAGTTTGACCAATAGCCTGGGAACTTCCATATGCCACACATGCGGGCTTAAAAAAAAGGTGTCAGGGATACTCTCTGACTTGTAAATGAGCATTGATAGATTGGAAAGCATAGCAAATAAGATAGACTAGGAGAAGAAAGGAAAATATGATAAATCTCATTTTTAGTACACACATCAAATCCCTTTAAAAGGGTTTGTATTTGAAAATGTATTTGAAATCTTGAGATAAGTGTTCATGTTGGGTGAAAGTTCGAAGTTTCTAGAATGACCTACTGTAAGTTTTCAGTGTACTCCCAGAGGTCACTGTACTCCATTGTCCCCTGACCTGAGTTTAAGAAAGACTAAATGTAACCCTCTGGTATCTGCCCATCTTTTTTGTTTGTTGGTTTGTTTAAACCTTTTGTTTCCTTTTCTTGATATCATCATTACTAATGCTAGTACTCAAATTCTCTCCTGGATATTCTAGTAAACCTTTATTGGCTTCTGTAAAATTGATGAAATATAAGGTTTTATAATGTTTTTTTGGTTTATTTGTTTGTTTGTTTTTGCTTTTTAGGGCCACACCTGAGGCATGCAGAAGTTCCCAGGCCAGGGGTTGAATCCGAGCTGCAGTTGCAGACCTTCGCCACAGCCACAGCAACAACAAATTTGAGCCTTGTCTGTGACCTACACCACAGCGCATGGCAACACCAGATCCTTATCCACTGAGTAAGGCCAAGGATCAAACCTGCCTCCTCATGGATACTTGTTGGGTTCATTTCTGCTGAGCCACAAAGGGAGCTCCTTAATATAAGCATTTTGAGGACAAAGACTGGGGTTTTGTTGTTCACTACTATGTCACAAGCACCAAGGTAAAATATGTATATTTATTCTATCATAAATATATGTATATTTATTGTATCAGTTTAATAAGCTATATATAATAACAACATAATAGGAAACTCACTAGCTTGTAGAAGTAAAGATTCAATTCTCATATCACTTGTCATAACAAGTTGTCTTATACAACTTAACTTGTTGATTCTAGATAGCTGTCACTCTGGTCCATGTCATCCTTTTTTTAGGAAACTTGGATGAAGGAAAAGTCTATGGAAAATGGGCCATCTTGTGACAGAGGGAAAAGTGACATAGCAAACTATGTGTTCATTCTTAAATATTGTGCCTAGAACTTTCCACCACATGTGATTGCTCAGAGCAAATCACATGGTAATGTTTAAGTTTAATAAGTGTGTGTGTGTGTGTGTGTGTGTCTGCATATAAATTCCCCACAAATAGAGTTTTTATAGGAAGCAAACCACAGTATTTGATCTATAGTCATACAGACTCACACAGTGATTGGCAGTGTTCTTTGCCAGAGCCCTAGTTAACAAAACAAAATATACTTATTGCTGTGGCTCACAAATACTGTTCTTCAAGTTAAAAAAATATGGTTCTAGAAACTGGAAAAGTTTTCAAAGATATTAAACCACAACCTGCATGTTGTTTATCTGTTTTTATGTCACACAAATCACATGACCTCAAGTAAGCTTGTTTTATAATTCAGTAAATCATGTCTTTCAATCCTGTTAACCTGGGATTTGATAATCTAGCCCCCCAGTTTTGACTTGCTATGAATATAGGCATTTCTGAAAATTTTCCTGTAACATTTCCTTGCAGACTCGACCTTCGTGACTAATATTCCTATCAGCAAACTAAAGTATGCATATTTAAATGTGGACTTATGTTTATGATTTTGAGCAAGTCACTTCCAGTTTCCTTATTTGTAAAATGAGAATTGGAATAGAATATAATTAATAGGATTAGTTTGAGGATTAAAAAATAATATTTGTAATGTGGCAAAAAAGGTTAGGTACATAATAAGGTTAAGATATTCTTTTTTTTTCTTTTGTCTTTTTATGGCCACACCTGCAGCATGTGGAAGATCCCAGGCTAGGGATTGGATCTGAGCTGTAGCCACTGGCCTACACCACAGCCACAGCAACGTCAGATCTGAGCCTCACCTGCAACCTACACCACAGCTCATGGCAACACCGGATCCTTAACCAGCTGAGCAAGGCCAGGGATCAAACCCACATGGGTACTAGACAGGTTCTCTACCACTGAGCCATGATGGGATCTCCAGATATTCTTAATTGCCATAAAATTTGAATTTAATGAGAATGTTTGATTTTTTTATTGCCTAAATTATCTAAACCCTGTATGATTCTTCAAATTATTCCACTGTAATAACTAATAACTTTCCATGACTGGAATGCAAGCCAGACTACTGATCTGGTCGATCATTTCCCTACAATATCAAGACTGAGGGACAAAAGTTCTCAGTGACAGCTTCCATGAATGCAGTCACCCATTCAGTCATTTAAAAAACATTTATTGTTTTCCTTATATGTGCCAGGTAATTTGAAGAGGATTGGAGGTTCAGTTAAAGAATAAACAGATGCTCTTGTTTTTGTACCCAAGGAATCCATATTCTTATGGGAGATACAAACAGGACGTCTACAATAAAGTACAGTATGTGGAAAGATAGAAGACTTATAGTTGCACACAGAAAAAGTACCTGACTAAGAGTTGGGGAAGTTTGGCCAGAGGAGCAGATATTCTTTGTTGACACTGTCTTTGCATTTATGTACCCTCAAACAAATCCCAATACCAAAGTCATCCGTGATATTGAATCTTTTATTATATAATTGAATCAAATATTATCAACCACCACTTATTTTCATTATTTATTGTTTTGCAGCATTGCTGTTTTCACTAATAACCATTTATTATTCAGTTGAATAATTTCTTTCCTTTGCTTTTCTTATGTTCATAATTGGTCAACACTGAGATTCTGCTCTATATTATTTCTCATCGTGGATTCATATTTGAATGGATGGAGTCATCAGATCATATTACTTTATTAAACTCTTTTTGAAAGGACAAAAATTTACTAAGATGTATACTAGACTACTTCCATTGACTGATTTAGAACTTTGTTAAATTACCATAAGTGAAAATAAATTGTATTTTTAGATTAAAAATCTACTTATAATCATCTCTATTTCCACCATAAAATCTTAAAGACTAAAAGAGTATATCACCATGGCAATGTGACTTTCACATGTCTTATACAGGCACCATCCTAAAAATATATATATCCATGCCAAGCTTATTATATAGGATCTAACTAAACTAAATTCTGTATTCAAAGTAAAGAACTGTTGATTTAGAGCCTTTATTACTAAAATAGTTTGAGTTATAGTAACATTTGTATTTTTTACACATTAGAAATGAGGCAATTAATATGACATCAGCTTTCTTTTTTTTTTCATTTTTAGTATATTTTTTATGTCATGATGTGGAAACTAGCCTAGTATTTTCATCTAATTTTTGACAACCCAGCATTTTTTACAATATTTTCACATTTCTTATAGTGAAAATCCTGATTTTACTCTCTTTATTCCCTGAATAGTACATGTGTAAAGAGTCAAACAATTTAGTGTGATCAAAATAAGGAGGAAATATGAACTATTCTGTGTGTTTTTTTGAGTGTAGAAAAGGCACTGAGATTTGAAGTGATGTATTCTGTAAAAAATCAAATCCATAATCCTGAATGTTTGTGTATACTTCACTCTCCTACACTATTTTTGAGCCAGTTTTTGGAATATAGTTGGAATGTAGTTTTAAATATTTATTTATCTTAGCAAAATATGGTTTGTTTAAACATTCCTTTTTCTCTTACTGATGTGGCTCATCAATTAAACAGGTGCTATAGATGTCAAACTATTTGAAATTAACTTTTACTTTCTTGAGTTATTTACATGGTATTGTGAAATCTTACAGTACAGTTATTCCACCACAGACCTCCCTTCCTTCATGGTCTCCCTCTCAAGAGGCAACTGCTTTGACACTTCCAGGGTTTTTTAGGGGATTTTTTTTTTTTTGTATTTAATTCTTCAAAGAACACAGGCACTGCTGTTCTTTGATTAGTCCTTTATAAACATTATTGACTTCCTATAATGGTTAGTCTCTTATTTTTGCATTCATTGTGTTGCAAACCACTGTCCTTCTTCCAGTAGTTACCTTGCACTTTGAGGCTAATCACACTTAACTTTATATAAATACCCACAGCTGAACGTCAAAGTGTAATATGATTATATTTTATTCCTCGAGTTAATATTTGTCTTTTCACTATCTTAGATTTCTTTGAAATTTTTGGCTACTCATCCTACACTTTCCAATTGTACCTCAGTATGTGTTTTCCCAAAGGCCATTATATAACACAATCAAGCAAGGGCTAGTGGAGTCCTTGAGTCTAATACAGTTCATAAAATTCATGTCCTCAGGAACTTACACAGGAAAAGTGTCTAAAACCACATACACAGTGGCCACCCATCTCAGTTTTTAATGCTTGAAAGAGTTTTATTTATTTATTTATTTATTTTTATTTATTTATTTTTTGGGGCCGCGCTTGCGTCACTTGGAGGTTCCCAGGCTAGGAGGTGAATCAGAGCTACAACTGCTGGCCTGCGCCACAGCCATGGCAACATGGGATCTGAGCCACATCTGCCACCTACCCCACAGCTCACAGAAACTGCAGATCCTTAACCCACTGAGTGAGGCCAGGGATCGAACTTACAACCTTATGTTTCCTAGTTGGATTCATTTCCACTGTACCACAATGGAAACTCCACTTTGTTTTAATTTTTAAATACATTCTTTTCTTTAATGGTTAAAGCAGATGCACAATGCATGTTTTGACAGGCTAGAAGACAGGCTGGTCTAGTCAGCATTAAGTTCAAGCCAAATCATGTATAAATCAGAATGACTTGCCTTACCTCAATATGTGAAATTTTCACCCAGCAGATCTCATCTAATGTATATTTGCTTCACCCAATAATAAGCTCCTTGAGGTCAGAATTTTATTTGCTGCTTTGTTCTCACTGCTGAATTTGCTGTTTTTATTTGTTTTCATTGCTGTATCCCTAGTGCTCTGAGGAGCCACTACTAAATATACAGCATCTCATGTAGTTATTGAATGGTGCACCAAATGAATAAATAAACGCATTTAAGCTTGTTTTTATTGTCTGTGCTGCATGCTTCTCCTTGGTACTGGGGAATTTTCTGAAATGATTTAATTAATTATTTCCTCCTTTCTATCTCTCTTTGTTAGGAATATTGGATTTCCTGATAGGTTCTTTATTCTCATCTTTTATCATTTGCTTTCCATTCCTTTTCTTTTTTTTAGTTATTTTTTTCTGTCTCTGCAGAGAATTTCCTCAACTCCATCTGTATTTTATTGATGTTTTCACTTCTATTTTTAAGTTTTTGTCTCTCTAAATCTTCCTTTTAAAAAATCATTTTCTTGTTTCAGTTTCGAGGAATAAATATCTTGTCTTACCTCAGAGATTAATGAGTGTGTTGATATTTTGTTTTCTTGTATGTATTTCCTCTAACATGACATTATTTAGTTTATGTATTTTAATTTATGATGTCTACCTGTATTCAGAGTGGAGAAGTTGCTGACTGCAGTGTCATGAGTACTTTATTTGAACAGTGTCAACTTAGGGTTTCCTTGTAGACTTTTTTGGGAAACAATGATGTCGGTGTCTTTAGGTCTTTTAGGCTAGTCGCTTTCTTCAGAGAGCACTATGCCAGTCTCTTGACTGAGGGTCAGAGATCTGGCAGGTGAGAGAGGATGTCTCAAAGCCTCAGCTGCCAATATTTAGGGGATTCATTATTTCCATTCAGACTAGTGGTCTCAACTCTTAGTGATATCTTCCAATTCAGAGAGTCTCTCTTTTGTCCTTTACAGAGAATAAACTTCCTCCCAGCTACTAGAGTGCTTGTACCTCTAGATATCTAACTACTTCTAAGTTATCTTTTAACCTATCTCCTTTATTTGCATAACCTTTACCCACAATTCTTTAACTTGTTGAAAATTCAGAATTATATATCATTCAGGTCTTGATTTTCTTGATCGACAGCTAAGAATTCAACTTCCAGGGGGTTAAAAAATCAGTAATACATATCTGTTTCCCAGCTTCAAAAATGTAATTGTTTTTGTATTCTTGGTTGCTTTTGTATTCTCATCTTACTGACCTTTTTCATGTCCTTTCCAGGGATTGGGGGGAGCAAAATTAGATATATGTGTTCAGTCTATCATTTTTGCCTAGAAGCTACCTTTTCTCCCTTAACTACATTTAAATCAAAGAGGTACAACTTTGCCATGTTCATAATATATCAGAAAGATATATTCTGCATATTGGATAATAAATATTTTGAATAATAATAACATATATTTTGATACCAAAGTACTATTTAGCACATTAATATACATTAGCTCACTTGCTCTTCAATTCAGATCGTTAAATAAATAAGTGATAGCAGCATTCCTGCCAAAGCGCATAAAAAAATAAAATCCCTTGGTGTTAAGCAACAGGACTGTAGGATCAGTTAGGTACAAAAGTTTATAATACTTCTCATGATTTAAAATATAGTGCATTTTCTATCATATTGTGCAGCTGAAATACTTTAATCTGTCTTGACATTTTTAGGAAACCATTGTGAATAACTTTATTACATAAAAGTATTGTCTAGGATAAAATTGCTTCTTACAAAATATTCTTCAGCAATTAATATGCATATTTTATCCTTACTTGCCTCTATAGAAAATGTCCATGGCAGAACATCAAGAATTCTCAAACATAAGATTTATTTTTCTTAACAAAAAATGTACAGCTGCATAAAATTTTAACCTGTAAAGATTTTTGAATTAATGGCTTTAATAGTAGATATTAAAAACTATGTTCGTGATCCCTGAAGCTTCTCACAGAGGTATGTCTTTAAAGTTCAATATCACTTAGTAACAGAAGCTAATTTAGTACAATACAGAAAGACCAGCATCTTAAATTGTGCTTTATCTTGATTTTGTAATCTCTTCTGTCACGACGTATCAAAGTATTTTATCACCAAATATAGTATGAGTGTGTGTGTGTGTGTGTGTGTGTGTGTGAAATTCAACCTTTGTACTTTCTCATTCTGTACTTTAAAAGGCTATAACTGGGGTATTTTAATAAAGATATCTTTGAGACATGAATCAATATCCCATCAGTCCAATCAACCTATAGTCATTTATGCAACATTAAATTGAAGATAAGGAATATTATGTGAGTGAGTCATCTAACAATCACCAGCAAGAGTAAAGTTTTTTTTTTTAATTATTTATTATTATTTTTTTCCCACTGTACAGCAAGGGGGTCAGGTTATCCTTACATGTATACATTACAATTACATTTTTTTCCCCACCCTTTGTTCTGTTGCAACATGAGTATCTAGACATAGTTCTCAATGCTATTCAGCAGGATCTCTTTGTAAATCTATTCTAAGTTGTGTCTGATAAGCCCAAGCTCCCGATCCCTCCCACTCCCTCCCCCTCCCATCAGGCAGCCACAAGTCTCTTCTCCAAGTCCATGATTTTCTTTTCTGAGGAGATGTTCATTTGTGCTGGATATTAGATTCCAGTTATAAGTGATAACATATGGTATTTGTCTTTGTCTTTCTGGCTCATTTCACTCAGTATGAGGTTCTCTAGCTCCATCCATGTTGCTGCAAATGGCATGATGTCATTCTTTTTTATGGCTGAGTAGTATTCCATTGTGTATATATACCACCTCTTCCGAATCCAATCCTCTGTCGATGGACATTTGGGTTGTTTCCATGTCCTGGCTATTGTGAATAGTGCTGCAATGAACATGCGGGTGCACGTGTCTCTTTTAAGTAGAGTTTTGTCCGGATAGATGCCCAAGAGTGGGATTGTGGGGTCATATGGAAATTCTATGTATAGATTTCTAAGGTATCTCCAAACTGTTCTCCATAGTGGCTGTACCAGTTGACATTCCCACCAACAGTGCAGGAGGGTTCCCTTTTCTCCACAGCCCCTCCAGCACTTGTTATTTGTGGATTTATTCATGATGGCCATTCTGACTGGTGTGAGGTGATATCTCATGGTAGTTTTGATTTGCATTTCTCTTATAATCAGCGATGTTGAGCATTTTCTCATGTGTTTGTTGGCCATCTGTATATCTTCTTTGGAGAAATGTCTATTCAGGTCTTTTGCCCATTTTTCCATTGATTGATTGGCTTTTTTGCTGTTGGGTTGTATAAGTTGTTTATATATTCTAGAGATTAAGCCCTTGTCGGTTGCATCATTTGAAACTATTTTCTCCCATTCTGTGAGTTGTCTTTTTGTTTTCTTTTGGGTTTCCTTTGCTGTGCAAAAGCTTTTCAGTTTGATGAGGTCCCATGGGTTTATTTTTGCTCTAATTTCTATTGCTTTGGGAGACTGACCTGAGAAAATATTCATGATGTTGATGTCAGAGAGTGTTTTGCCTATGTTTTCTTCTAGGAGTTTGATGGTGTCCTGTCGTATATTGAAGTCTTTCAGCTATTTGGAGTTTCTTTTTGTGCATGGTGTGAGGGTGTGTTCTAGTCTCATTGCTTTGCATGCAGCTGTCCAGGTTTCCCAGCAATGCTTGCTGAATAGACTTTCTTTTTCCCATTTGATGTTCTTGCCTCCCTTGTCAAAGATGAATTGACCATAGGTGTCAGGGTTTATTTCCAGGTTCTCTATTCTGTTCCATTGGTCTGTCTGTCTGTTTTGATACCAGTACCACACTGTTTTGATGACTGTGGCTTTGTAGTATTTCTTGAAGTCTGGGAGAGTGATGCCTCCTGCTTGGTTTTTGTTTCTCAGGATTGCTTTGGCGATTCTGGGTCTTTTGTGGTTCCATATAAATGTTTGGACTGTTTGTTCTAGTTCTGTGAAAAATGTCCTGGGTAATTGGATAGGGATTGCATTGAATCTGTCGATTGCTTTGGGTAGGATGGCCATTTTTACAATATTGATTTTCCCAGTCCAGGACCATGGAATATCTTTCCATTTCTTTACATCTTCTTTGATTTCTTTGATTAAAGTTTTATAGTTCTCGGCATATAGGTCCTTTCCCTCCTTGGTCAGGTGTATTCCGAGGTATTTGATTTTGTGAGGTGCAATTTTAAAAGGTATCGTGTTTTTGTATTCCTTTTCTAATATTTCATTGCTGGTATACAGAAATGCAACTGACTTCTGAATGTTCATCTTATATCCTTCTACTTTGCTGAATGTATGAATCAGTTCAAGGAGTTTTGGGGTTGAGTCCTTCGGGTTTTCTATGTATAGTATCATGTCATCTGCATACAGTGACAGTTTGATCTCTTCTCTTCCTATATGGATGCCTTTGATTTCTTTTGTTTGTCTAATTGCTGTGGCTAGGACTTCCAAAACTATGTTGAAGAGCAGTGGTGAGAGTGGGCATCCCTGTCTTGTTCCAGATTTGAGTGAGAAGGCTTTCAGTTTTTCCCCATGGAGGATTATATTTGCTGTGGGTTTATCATAAATGGCTTTGATTATGTTCAGGAATGTTCCCTCTATACCCAGTTTGGCAAGGGTCTTGATCATGAATGGATGTTGGACTTTGTCAATATGCTTTTTCTGCGTCTATTGAGATGATCATCTAACAATCACCAGCAAGAGTAAAGTTTTGAATGCCTTCATGAACAAGGGAGGTGAGTGGGAAGGAAGGAGCATAAAGAATGTGCGGCATAAAAATAAAGGGAAATTCCTGTCATGGCTCAGTGGAAACAAATCTGACTAGTATCCATGAGGACTTAGGTTTGATCCCTGGCCTCTCTCAGTGGGTTAAGGATCTGACATTGCTGTGAGCTGTGGTGTAGGTCATAGACACAGCTCAGATCTAGCATTGCTGTGGCTATGGCATAGGCCAGTGGCTACATCTCCAATTTGACCCCTAGCCTGGGAACCTCCACATGTTGCAGGTCTGGCCCTAAAAAGACAAAACAGAAACAAAAACAAAAATGTGTGGCATAATGGTCAGATTTTTTTAAATGAAGTTGATCCTAATGTTCAGCTAAAATAAGGTCACCTTAATTCTAGTTTGTCATATCAATAAATACAATCAGTAGTATACCAAATCAATCTTCTTTTTCCTGTATCCAAAGGTAATGAAACCTCTGAACTTCAGATTAAGTAAAAATGAATAGAATTTGCAAGGTAATATATGGGCAAAGGATTTTTTAGATAGCGATATATTATTAAACATTTTGGAGTTCAGTGTGGACCTGGTTCAAGGAATCCTGCTGCCTGTGGCTATAGGCCGGTGGCTATAGCTCCGATTGGACCCCTAGCCTGGGAACCTCCATATGCCGAGGGAGCGGCCCAAGAAATGGCAAAAAGACCAAAAAAAAAAAAAATGGATGGAACTAGAGACTCTCATACTGAGTGAAGTAAGTCAGAAAGAGAAATACAAATACCATATAATACCACTCATATCTGGAATCTAATATAGGGCACAAATGAACCTTTCCACAGAAAAGAAAAATGATGGACTTGGAGAATAGACTTGGGGTTGCCAAGTGGGAGGGGGAGGGAGTGGGGGGAATTGGAAGCTTGGTTCAAGGAATCCTGCTGCCTGCAATAATAGAGGTGGCCAGCTACTGTGGAATGGCATCTATCACCTAGCAACTAATGGAAGCAGTAGTGTGCTATAAGAAATGAACTAAGCTATCTCATCAAGATTAAGAGGGAAAAAACCGAACCTTAAGTGTTATTTTTCTCTTAATGCTGTCTAAAATACAGAGTATCTTACTAAAACAAGGGATAATCTGTTAGTACAGACTTTAGGTCCAGCAAGTGCCAAAAATTCAGAAAAATCAATTTAAAAATATAGAGTTATACTCCTAATCCCATTCAGTAAGAGAGCTCTACATGTGGATTTTCCAAAAATTATATTTAATTGGTTAATTATCTAGTTGCCTATTATTTACCTACATATATGAATAAGTGCCACCTTCAATACATGCTTTTTAAAAACTATGCAAAAGATGTCTATAATTATGCAAAACTATACAAGAGGGACTATAAAAATGTGTGTATATTTATTTACTTTCAGAGTTAGGCCAAAGTAAAACAAAACAAAACAAAAACCTAAAAGAAAGTATTTTTGATTTATAAATACTAGGCATCATTGAGCAACATTCAACAAGAGGTTGGAGGACTGATACAGGGATCATTAATTACAGAGGAACATGATATGAAATAAGTAAGCTGCTAAAAGAAATTTTTCTGAGGATTAGATAAAGGGTACAGCAAGTACAGGTGTTTAGTCTCTTATCCACATTTTCAAATTTGAAAAGATCTCTAAAAACCACTTGGCATGAATATTATACATTTCACTGCAGAAATAGCAATATGCTGGATTAAAGGGTGCTTTTCATTATCCACCAAAGTCTGAATTCCAAAACATATTTTCCTCCAAAAGTTTTGGATAAGGTAGAGTAAGCCTACACTATCTTGGTTCAAAATCATGTTTAAGGTGGGGTTGGAAGGATAATATGAGAATATAGTAACAGGTGTCTTTTTTCCTACTTTCCTTCAGTGTTAGTTAATGAATAGTATGTCTCTCACTAAAATCCCACATTTGGCATGGATTAGGGTACCCGAGAGGAGCTTCATGTATTCCTGAAGTTGATAGCATAGAATAGATTTAGGGTGGAATGTTTCCTGATAGTAAAGATATATGAGAGGAGTGTTAATAAGAGAT
The DNA here is from genome assembly GCF_016906955.1 of Phacochoerus africanus. Taxonomy (NCBI): domain Eukaryota; kingdom Metazoa; phylum Chordata; class Mammalia; order Artiodactyla; family Suidae; genus Phacochoerus; species Phacochoerus africanus. Next base: position 35,907,438 of record NC_062553.1, read on the forward strand.
ATAACTGCAAAGGCTAATGTAGACTCAAGATACAGTCTGGGACCAGTAATCCCCTCTGCCTTCCATGGCAAAGATGATAAAAATGAAGAACATGATGATATTTTTCTTGATATTTAGAAGACAGTTTAGAAAAAAGGATTGGAAAGGGCAAACCTTTGAAAAGGGGAAAAAAGTCACAAGAGTAGGCAAGTTGGACTTGAAGTGGCTGCTTTATGTAAAATGAATGAAAATAACTAATATAAAAAAGAAAATAACTAATATAGTAAAATTAGGTTATTTATGTATTTATTTACTTTTTGTCTTTTTTTTTTGATTTTTTGGGCCGCTCCTGCGGCATATGGAGGTTCCCAGGCTAGGGGTCGAATCGGAGCTGTAGCCACTGGCCTACGCCGGAGCCACAGCAACGCGCGATCCTAGCCGCGTCTGCAACCTACACCACAGCTCATGGCAACGCCGGAACCTTAACCCACTGAGCAAGGCCAGGGATCGAACTGGCAACCTCATGGTTCCTAGTCGGATTCGTTAACCACTGAGCCACGACGGGAACTCCAGTAAATTTAATTTTAGTTTCTTTATCTCCCATCAGAAAGATGCTTTTTATTCAACTCTGAGCAAGAGTAGTATGTTATACATTTAAAAATGTAAGAGAATTGTACAAACTTATGTGTATTTGAATTATATATGATAATCAATCCCAATACAGTTCTTTCAAATTTTCTAAGTGTTGTGTTTTGTTATAATTCTTTTGTTATTTAAATAGATCTGCTAGAATTTATAAATAACATGGGCAATAAATAGAATTCAAACAAGTTCAGTGTTTTAAAAAATTAAATGTAATGTCAAAATCATCAAAGCTTCTGAATTTTATTGCTACATCTATAAGCCAACAACACCTTGCATCTCTATTTCACCTGACATATCTTTCGTAGTTCAGTTTTCAATTAGGTATTGATTCCATAAAATAACAGAATATACCCAGAAATATTTAGCCTCTGCAGAATATCCATGAAATGATTTTATTTATGGATGGTGTGATGATAGAGAGTGTGTATTAAGACTTCAGTTTACTGGCTTCATAATGACCAAGGCTGAAAGATCTGTGTCCATGTACAGATTTGTGGGATGTCAGCTCTTTTCATGTAATGGTTTAAATGGCTTTCTTAAAGCCTTAGCTCCCAGCGGTGTTCATATTCCTATCACTTAGTTGCAGTGGCAGAAAAGCTGTGGGAAATCTCCAGCTCAATGGGCTGTAAAGGGAAAAAAAAAAAAAAAAAACAACACACAAACATTTTTGAAATGGGAACTAACCAAGGAGTAAGACTTCATCTGGAATGGATGTTTTTTAAAATCCACCGTACATGTTTCCCAAAGGAGGCGTCTTCTTAGCAAGCAGTGTTTTTAGTAAACCCTCCAACATGTTAGCTCAGTTAATGAAAGTATGTCTACCTATCAAGAGCTAGATTCTGAGGCAGTATTCTTGGAGTGTTTATTTAAGTAAAGTAAATCATGTGAGTTGTTAACATTAGGTAACAAATTACCATACATGTAATGGTTTAAAAAATGACAGTACATCTATTTGAGTTGTGAGGGTTGGAAGTCCAAAATTAGTCTCATGGGACTAAAGTCAAGATGTCAGCAAGACTGGTTCTGGCTGAAGGGTCTAAGTGAGAATCTATTTCCTGTCCTTTTCAATCTCTAGAGGTTGTTCCAGAAGCCTCTAGAGGTCAGCTTCTAGCTATCAATTTCAAAAGATTAATACTAAATTAACGTGATTTTTATTTTACTTTCTACTTTTGCCTTCAGGGTGGGTGTGTGGGGGGGTGGGTGTGTAGGGGGGTGGGTGTGTGTGGGTATAGTTTAAGTGATCTACACAAGTAATTTAGAAGAAATACAGTGAGATTACAGAATAGTTGTTGTGTAGCAACTAAAGTGATCTACACAAGTAATTTAGAAGAAATACAGTGAGATTACAGAATAGTTGTTGTGTAGCAACTAAAGAAATACAGTGAGATTACAGAATAGTTGTTGTGTAGCAACTAAAGTGGAGGCAATGGCCGTAATAAAGGGAAGATGAAACACTGAGAATCCTGGTGTAGAACTCAAGCCAATAAAGCATAACTTCAGACAAACCGAGCTAGTGAGAGCAGTCCAGCTGTGAGAATAATGATGAGAGATTGGGCTTGATCTATCAGGCAAACAATCTGAACTGATAGAAAGACCAAGGGAAATTTTAAAGACACAGTAAGTTATAAACCAGTGGCTACAATGACAAGGTCATATATAATATATATGGAATGTTTATAATGTCTTTCTATAGACAACTGTACATAATACAATGATTGCAGCAACAGAAAAAGTGATAATAAGAGGAGTTCCCGTCATGGCTCAGTGGTTAATGAACCCGACTAGTATCCATGAGGATGCAGGTTCCATCCCTGGCCTGCATCAGTGGGTTAAGGATCTGGCATTGCTGTGAGTTATGGTGTAGGTCTCAGATGCAGCTCATATCCTGTGTTGCTGTGGCTGTAGTGTAGGCCAGCAGCTACAGCTCAGATTCTACCCCTAGCGTGGGAACATCCATATGCCATGGGTGGACCCCAAAAAAGACGAAAACAAATGACAGTAAGAGTTCTTTAAAGTAAAATAAGAATTTTGGAGTAAAGTAGCCATGATTTGTTGCCAGAGATCATTTTTTTCTTATTCCTCCAACATATTTTGCTGTTCAACTGATATATTAAAATAATTTCTTACTTGTTAAAGAAGAAAATGTTGTTTATGTTAGAGAACTGAGAAGGTTTAATTTATAAACCTAAGCAAAATAATTTAAAAATCACCTACAATGTATAATCCACATACAGAATTTCCTTGTTTTTTAAATTTATTTTTCTTCTGAGTGCATATATATATTTAAATGCTTCTTTTTATCTTCCAGTTGAAGAACCTGTGTTTAATGCTTATGCATCCATAGTTAGGCATTCTAGATTCATTTTTATCTCGGGATTTTTGTTTAGGCATAATATATCACTGAAAGGTGCAAAAGCAATGAATGCCAGTGTAATTAACTTTCATTAATAGAGCATGCTATGTGATCACAACCCTGAGCAAAAATAAATAAATAATTAATTTAAAAAATCAGCCCTCTTTTGGATCTTACTCACCCTTCACTTAATAGTTGAGAATGATCATGGATTCTCCTTTTTCTCCTGAGACTCTGATTATACTCCAGTTACATTTTCAGTATGTCCTAATTTCTTCTCATGCACTTATTTTTCTTTCTTGTTTATTTCTGTGGTTCAGTTTAGGTACATTAATGTGACTTCCAGGCTACTAAATTTGCATTTTGTAGTGACCAATCTGTGTAAAGGACACAGAGATTTACCTCCAGCCTTTAAGCAATAAGTTGTTGCTCTATATGTCAGCAGGTGGTCTACTATCAATATCTTCAGGTTTGATTCAGCTTCAAAGAGCTGCCCTGCCCAAGAGGCCATCCTTCCTGGGGCAGCCTATAATCAGTGACTGATGAAGGAGGTCTATAGACCCAGACATTTTGGCCCAAAGTAAGACAACTCTGATGTGTCTGATATGTGCTTCAGACATCTCTTTTGGTTTGAGCAATATTTTCTGAGCCTGCATGGCAAGCTGGTTTGCATCATTCCCAATCCCACTTTTAACCTTCCATTTTCTATGTGTGTGTATCTGTAACAAGTACTGTGTACAAATGGCCATCTCAGCATCTCCTTCTTGAGAAATCAATCTATGACTTGTGATACTGGGGGTGTTCAGAGAAAGCAGATCATTATGATGATCTTTTGGTTTGGATTACTTACTGACAACCTGATAAATGAGAATTACATCCATGGTAGTAGATGATACAGGAAGCTGCTAAGCAGTAAAGCAATTCAGTTGTTAAAAACCACTGGTGGTGATTCAGGATGGCATACTCTGTAGCAGAGAATGTATTAGTTGGTATGACTTATTGGGTGTTTGAAAAATACAGGGAAAGTATATGTGTAAAGCAATTCCAAAGATCCTTAGAAAAGGGAGAGAACATAAGTTTGTATAGGGAAGAGATTATAGATTTGGGAGCTCTTAACTGAGATGCATTTTAGCACCAAGGTAAGGAGCTTGTGGGATGGTCCAAACTAGCTATCAAAGTGGCTCCTAGAACCTGAAAAGAGATATGACCTTGTTGAGCAAAGGTGAAATGCCAGTGCTGCTATGACAGAGAGTAGAGGAAGAGGTCGAAGTCTCAAGGAGGTAGGCATGTTGGAGTCTAGACACAATATATGGCCAAAAGAGCAATGGATTATGTTCCAGAGTAAGACTCAAAGATTACAAGGACATAAAGAATGTGCTGTGGTATGGACTGGGATTTTGGGGTTAGCAGATGTGAACTACCAACATTTAGAATGGATGGGCAACAGGGTCCTGCTGTATAGCACAGGGAACTGTGTCCAGTCTCTTGGGATAGAACATGATGGGTGATGGTATGAGAAAAAGAATGTGTGTGTGTGTGTGTGTGTGTGTGTGTGTGTGTGTGTGTGTGTGTGTAATGTGCTGGTGAGAGAGTATCAACATTTACTAAAACAGTCAATGATGAGTGGCCGTTGTGAGGTCAAATCTGAAGGAAAGAGCAGCTGTTACATGTGACTAGGCTTATTGCCAATAAGAGTAACAATAGAGATGATAGGACCTGGGGAAACAGAAAAAAATGGTGGCACTCAACTGTCAAGAACCAACTGGACACAATATTCATGAGTTGTAGGATTGAAACTGACCCACAGAGATAGTTAATCCAAGATGGTAACACAAAGGCCAGCCAATAAAGGCACTACTCAGCTTTTACCAGTAGAGAAAAATCAAGGATAAATGACTAGGAGGCTAAGGGCAATTGTCCTCAGTTAAAAAGTCATATCCCTTGCCCAGTTTCCAGGTCTGAGCCAGTTTTAAGTCTAGAAATCCATGTGCTAAAGAGACTGGAATTTCCAGCAAGAATATTGCACAACTTTTTACATGGCTACAGTGATCCAGATTCATAGCTCTCAACAGCTGAAAAGGGTGCATTTTACTATATATAAATTATATCACAATAAAAACAGAAAATTCAGAGTATGCCCTACAACCACCACCATTCTTTTAAAAATCCTCGAATGGCTACACATTAATCTTGTCAGCTGCATTCTCTACATTCATTTTACTCTTCTAGCTGACCTTGTATGATTCTTTCCCTTCTGCTCTAGTGTCACTCTGGCTCTTCAAGTAGCTTGGCCTCCCTGGTGGGGTTTATGTACTTGCTAATTAACACCCACACATCTATAACATATCAGCTTAAGAATCACAGATTTTAAAGAAGGCTTTTCTAATTTCCAAAATCTAGGTAGGTTTCTTTGTTAATAGGTTTCTGTGAATCATACATCTTTCATAAAGAACACTTTCTTCAGTGTTTACTTAAATATTCATAAGTATAATTATATGATGGATGCTTTTCTCCCCACAGTAATCCATGAAATTATTTAAAGCAGAGGTCCATTTACTTTACTACACCATTTTATTTCAAGGACTTAGCACAATGTCTGGCACATACAGTGTCCTAAATAAATATAGTTCAAATTATAGGATAAATATTTTCATCATATGATTTTTTGTCTTAATTATTAAGAGGTATTGGAAGTTATTTCTGTATGTGTATTCTGAATATGTTAATGGTAGGGATCAGATTTACTGGGTATTCCTATATTTTTTCATGTTAAACATCAGTAAAAATGATTTTTAAACTAATTCCTAATCACAAATGCTCTTTTGCACTTATTCCACGGGAATCATGGAATCAAATGAGATGTTAACTTGACATCCAATCTAATTTGAGTCATAAAGCACTACCATATAACTCTAAGTAGTTACCATTTAAAATATTCATTAAACTGTAGCTCTAGGATAATTGACATTTTAAAATCTCTGCAGAACTAGCTATGACTAACTTAGGTAGTTTGGGGAAAGAATTAGAGGCTTTAGATCAACATAAGACACCGGTAAATAGCATTTTCTATAAATAGTTACCATTGTTTGTTTCCAGACCTATCACTGGTTTAACAAATTTCTCATCTTTATGTTTCTCAGAGCATAAAATCTACATGGTTCAAACAGCTTTCTGCTACATTCCATGAAATTTTTTATAACCATTGTTATCTCTATCCTTTCACATCTGGTTGTGTTTCTATTATAACAAATAAAATATTCAGATTTTCTTGGCATATGAACCTTAAATAATACTTACCAAGTAAGCAAGGCAATTGATAAAAGTCAAAATAGAAATAAACATCACAGTGAATTAATATTTGGTTACCAAAATTTGTGTCGTACTCATGAGTATTTAATTGCTAATAAATCAGACTAGAGGTGTGTGATATAAAATTTATGTTCAAAGTAGTGAGCTGAAACAAAGTTCCTTTCATGTTTTTAAATTTTGTTAAATCCACTTCTTTTATGGCAGTTATCATATGAATAAAGTTGTGTATGTGATACATATATATACGTGCCTCAAGGTGAATAAAAGGCAATATATAAGTGGTAATTGCTGCCATTATCCCCTGGGTACATTCTCACTGTCTTCTTTTCTGTGCTCAGAGCTTTAAAGATAAATAAATTCTAGATGTAGACTGAGAAGGAATAAATCTTTAACTTAGATGTTGGATATAAAACTCCATTGCGCAGATGACTATTGCCCTAAAGAAATGAGCAAGCATGCCTGACACATGGCAAGACCACTGATTCAATGTTTATTTAGAAATAAAATTGAATTATATGGCAACATGTTTCTCAAGCACATATGGATTACTAGATTAATAGTTAACATGTCAAGTCTTTTATTTTTTTTTCCTCATGAGTATTATTTAATGCATTTAAAATTGTTGCCCTGAACTGGTAGTCCAATTGTTTGTGATAGAATGATGAATTCAAATTGGTCAAGATAATTACTTTTTTATGTCAAGATGTCAGAGTAATTAAGCTTCCATATCTACATTGCCACCAAACTATGTTATACAATGTTCAAATATATTTAAGAAGGCTAAAGGACTGATTCTGTCAAACCTCTGCCTTCACTCTTTATCTCAGAGAGCTAGGTTTTTATTTCATGATTAAAAGAAACTTTGCTTTCTGCCTTACCTCTGTATTCCAAATGCTTTGCATAGTGGCTGGCATAATAGAGTTTCAGTAATTACTTGTTAAATTAATCAGAACAAATGAGCAAGTAACAAGTAACATAACTAAAAGTGTGACTGAATGAGACACTATCGCTGATTGAAGAAACAAAAGCTTCATTGGAAAATAACATGTAGTGAATAAAGATTATGAAATTTTAAAAAAAATCTGCTATTTAAAATCCCTCAGGCAGAACAAAAGGTTTAATGTTATGAGATGTCAAGGAAAAGAATATCTCACAGGAATCATACTAAATCAAGGGGAAGATGCTTTTTTTTTTTTTTTAATTGAACCAAGGGTAGAGGTTCTAGCTATATCTAGACTTGATAATTAAAAAATAAAAAACTGAATTGGGACAATTTGGAGATATTTAGGTTACAATGTCTTGGATTAATGTATCACTCACTATTATTCAGTCCATCTATCTGTCATCTTTCCATAATCCAGGTTAATACCTATGTAACAATATTTAAATAAAGGTAACAAAATTACATGATGTTTATCTCTGTGAGGTGAGATTATAGTTATTGTTTTATTTCCTGTATATTACCGAGTATTTTCCAGAGCAATAAAAGTGTAGTGCCTTATATTCAAAAAACATGCTCACGATTTCCTCAGATAAAATAAATCAAAGACGTGGGAATTACTGGGACTGTCTTAGAGATGGCTACCTCACTGCAAAGTCTTCGCACACTCTTTCCCTGCTTATGTTAAAAAACATATGTAGGAGCTCCTGTCATGGCTCAGTGGTTAACAAACCCATTTAGGATCATGAGGTCACAGGTTCGATCCCTAGCCTTGATCAGTGGGTTAGGGATCTGGAATTGCCATGAGCTGTGGTGTAGGTCACAGAAGTGGCTCAGATCCATTGTTGCTGTGGCTGTGGTGTGGGCAGGTAGCTGTAGCTCTGATTCAACCCCTAGCCTGGGAACTTCCATATGCCACAGGTGTGGCCCTAAAAAGTAAAAAAAAAAAAAACCCACAAAAACCAAAACAAACAAACATAAAAAACAGATGTAACTTAAAATGCCAAGTGTGTCTTGTGAGTCTGTGGGACTGATAAGACTCATTTCATAGTGAGGAGTTTTGGATGTATAGTCATTTGGTGTCCCATGGTCAGCCATGCTGTCTCTATCAGGAAGCAGTAACATGTCAGGAGCTGTTTTTCAAAAGCATTGAACTTTTTGCAGCAGATATAATGGACTTCAGAATCCTAATATTCTGGCTTATGATTCTCCCATGAATCTTGTCTCATAGTTTGTATAACAGCTTTTCTCATCATTGATAACACCAAAACCAAATAGTCTACCAAAATTACCGGGCCAAAGGGCAGAGTTGTTTGCTTCACAGCCTGGACTGCTGCAGAACACATTGCTGCACTGGGCTTCACACACAGCTGTGAGCCCTTTGTACCACCATTATATGGCCCAGAACATTTTCTCTAAATGTATAATATGTATGATATACCTTCTCCAGAACTCACAGAGACCCCCAGGAATTGAGCTTCCTTCTTTGTGGTAGGAGACATAAAATGCAATAATCTATCTTTTAATTTGGATGTGTCCCAGCATGCCCTTGACAGTGTGTCCCTTGAATATTTTATGACTATAACTTCTTCCATCATTATAGTTTTGAGGGAGAGGTAGATGATATCTCTTTGGTTCGTAGAATTTCATAGTGAAGGAAATATACTTGGGAACTACACTTCACAAACAAAACCTGAAGAGCTGTATCTGTACCTAAATCTGAGGAGATTTTAAAATTTGATCTGATTCTATAATTGGATGGAACTTCTGTAGATCATGAGATTGGATAAACTAATCTTGGCATGTGGGGAAGAACATGGATATTCACTGGGGGTCTGAGGGCAGACTGTAATGGTCAGGTTCCAGAATGGCCCTCAGTCATCCCTGCCTATTGGTTTTAATCCCTCTGTGTGACTGCCCCCCCCCCACATGACTTATGTAATCACAAGGATATTATATAAATGATGGAGTATGACTTCTGAACCTGGGTCATAAAAGACACTGTTGTTTTCATCTTCCCTCTTGAATCTAAGACCTCCTGTCAACAGTCCAAGTTCAACAGAAGCCTTATGCCAATAGTCACATGAGTGACCGATCTTGGTAGCACACTCTCTAGTCTCTGTCAGGTCTTGAGATGACATAGCCCTGGCTAACATCCCGGTTGCAACCTTCTATGAGATCCTGACCAAAAAAGTACATGGCTAAGCCACTCCTGAGTTTTTAGTCCACAGAAACTTTTAATTAATGTTTATTCTTTAAAGTTGCTAGGTTTGTTAAATATCAGCAATTAACTAGCAGAACTATCTAAACCTAGCCTGGAAAGAAAAGCAGTGGATTTTGCATTTAAATAGACCATCTGTAATGTCGGGCCGCACATCTAATTTGGAGATCTAGAGTTCAGCAAGACTTACTATAATATGCATCAGTAAGTATTGATTGAAGACTCTCCTGATAGGTTTATAAGTTATCTGATCTATTGCCATCATGGATGTTAATTAAATAAGAACCGGAGCTGGAATCTTTTTCTTGAGAGTCTCCCTTCACCCCCATGAAATAGAGATAGGCAGTAAAGTTCCTTTTTATACAGTGGAATTTCTAGGGACTAATCACAGAAAAACAAGTTAAATTTCAAAGTTTCCTTTTGTTTTTTCAAGAGAAAGAAAAAGGAAACCCACTATCAAAACAGATTGATGGGAACGTTATAGTGAGTTTTAACCATATTAATAATGAATGTCTGCATATTTATGGCCCTCCTAGCAATGCCATGTCTGCTACTGAAATACACCGAATTTTTGCCCTGAATTCTCAGAAGGAAAGTAGTTTGGAGATAGATTCTCCCATACTGCAAGGAATACTGCTGCAAGCTTAATTGAGAGTAGTTTTTTCTTATAATTTTTATGTAAACAGATATCTGAAGGTGAGCTCCAAATCTGAAAAATTCCTTTAAAGGTTAATTCTGCCTAATTTCCTGCCCTACAGAATGACATACTTATATGATTTTTTTTTGTTTATTTGAAGACAAAATAAGTGATATAACTAAAATTCAATTTAAAGCATCTTGGAAATGATTAGCGATTTTAAAATAAGCCTTTAGTCACCGGGGTCAGAAAACAGTGGGGATTCATCTGTTATTTGCTTATACATGTATGACTGAAGGTAAACTCTTCCCTTCTTTTCCGCATTTTCAGCTGAAAAAATAAAGCCTGAGAAAGAACACATATTGCCTGTATTCTACATATTCAGAAGTGATGAGCTTGCCAGTCTCTGTGGTGGGGGAAGCCCTTTCATTCTCAGCTTACATTGAGGATTTAAGACGGCTGTAGTTAAAAGAGAGAAGAATTTCTTTGGAAAGAGTTATTGGTTGGATTGTGATCTCAAACATATAGAAGTGAAGAGGGGCACTTTGCCCTTGAGTTAAGTCAGTACAAAAATGGAATTCCTGACAACACTTAGCTTGTTATGTGTCCTATAACACACATTTGGTTTGCACCATGCCTAAGAAATAGAGTCTAAGAGATGCAGGTTTGGTGGCAGAGTGAATGGAAATGGCTCTGTTAGGAGCCAGAGATGCTTCCTTCCACTGATAAAGGTGCACATTTCTCTTCTGTATGCATGTCTCATGAGCCACGTTGGGGCCTTTTGGAATTAACTCCAACCACAAGTATGCTTTGAATAAGGGGACCTTAGCAATACGACACTGGTTTTAGGTCATTATACCCATTAGTATGTGGGGATGGGGAAGGGCAAATGTCCAGTCAGAGAAGAAGCATTTATTTTGACAAATAGAGGCATCTAGGGAGGCTCCTTCTGACAAAACCATAAAAAAAATCCCAGTTGAAAAAAGATCCCCATTAAGACTGTGCCATATCTAGAGGATACCTGAACCAGATTATTTTGTGCTAATTAATTAAGATTTTTCTTTCTTTTACCTCTTCTCTGTATCTTCAGTTCCAAACCTGAATGTATAAGATACTGTTTTGTAAAGGGAAAGGTGTAGAGGAAAACTAAGAATAAATGGGAAGTCAACCACAGGTCCCTTCCCCACTGCAGGTGTCATAGCTCAAAGGAATCTCAAACTGGCAGAGGGGAAAAGCTTTAATGTTAAGTGAAGTTGAGTATTGAGATGATTAAGTTGGTCTGGGTATTTTCATTTTATTATCTAAGAGTGAAAAAAAATCATCACCTTTATAACCAAATATCAAAAATTAAGTAGTACCCTGAGTTTGAAGGTATATGAGGCAAAGTGGGAAAAATAATTGTATGAATTTACCTTATTGAGCACTCATTACACAGAAAAAATTAGGCAGAACCAAGTGCATAGTAAGTGCTCAAAAACAGCTATTATTATTAGTTATTGCTCCTACTACATATCTTTGTGGATATAGAATTTCAACATGTAAAAGCAAAATCTACTTTCATTTTTTGCCGAGGATGACACAGATGTTGGGGTTGAAATGACCACAGCAAAATGTTGATGTTTTTACAAATGCTAAACACTGTATCTTTTTCATTTAAATGTAGTTTTGTTCAGAAAGAAAAGAGGATTTTTTTTTTAGATTTCTTTCATAAAGTGAGCATGAAATTTTTCATGGGTGAAAAATATATAATTCACTGTAGAAGCTGTTCAGATATTTTATTTACAGTAAACACAATTCAACAGAATGTAGTGGACAAAAAGTGTTGGTAGATGTTGAGAGTCTGGCTTCTCACCCAGATCTGTGTGTGATCTTTCAGGCCTGACCATAAGCAATTATATGTCATTGCCCAGCAGGCCATATGGGGGAAAGCAACTGTCTGTTCACTAAATTGGGCACATAGCCAGGACATTACAGTCCCTGGAGGGAGTTTCAGTCAAGAACTCAGGCATGCCAAGACCAGCCAAGCTCATAAGTATATTTCCAGGCATCTTCATTCTGAGACTTTTTTTTTTTTTTTTATCAGGGGGCCTTGGCTAAGACACTTTTCTCCATCTGACTTTGCTTTTCTAGTACTAGCCCTTCCCCTCTCCATCCTCTGGCTCCTCAGGTCCACAAGGAGACTCTTCAGGCATCTTTGTTCTGTGCTCCTTAGCAGTGAGACTATTCCTCCAGTCCCAGCTCCCATTACCATTCTCCAGGCAGATGTAAAACACTGGGGAGCTGGTGCCTTTCTTTTAGGCCTCTTGTTTGTATTGTCACAATAAATAAATAAATAAAGACTTGATTACAACTTTCAGTTTAGCCCATTGTCCTAACTGACTACTGCCACAATTGGCAAGCTTAACAGATGAAGCTTTCGTTAGCTCCTCGAAGGGGTCTATTGCTGCCAAAATGACAAGTATCTTGCTTTGTGAATCTCAGACTGTCTAGAAGCTCAGCTTTATGACTAAGAATAAGAATGGGTTGGGAGCTCCTGTCGTGTCTCAGCAGAAACAAATCTGATCGTATCCATGAGGATACAGGTTTGATGCTTGGGTTAAGGATCTGGCATTGTCGTGAGCTGTGGTGCAGGTTCCAGAAACTGCTGGGATCCTGTGTTTCTGTGATGTAGGCTAGCAGCTATAGCTCCTATTTGACCCCTAGCCTGAGAATCTCCATATGCTGTGGGCGCAGCCCTAAAAAAAAAAAAGAGAAAGAATGGGTTTGTTGAAGTCTCTCTCAACCATAATGCAATATGTTTTTCAAATGCTTGGTGAAAGAGTTAAGGAAGCCACTGACACACTGAAGCAGGTCAAGAAGCATAAATAATAAAGGCTTTATTTCATATGGTAGTAAATATGTACAAAGCTCAGCACTCTACATATTTTTTAATCTCATTTAAGCAATAAGACAGACCTAAGAGGTAAGTGCTATTGTTATCTTCATTTTATAAAAAAATAAAGACTAAGAAAGTTTAACATGGTAAAATGGATTTTATAAGCTATAAATGCTATAAATGCATGACACAAACATTTAGGCATTAATTTTGTCAACATTGGAGTTCCTGCAACAGTATAGTGGGTTAAGAATCTGACTACATTGGGTTGCATCTCTGTGGAGGCGAAGGTTCAATCCCTGATCCAGCTTAGAGGGTTAAAAGATCTGGCATTGCTAGAGCTGTGGTGTAGGTCAGAGCTGTGGCTCAGATTCAGTTCTTGGAGGGGGTCTTCCATATGCCACAGATGCAGCCATAATCACTGTGTAGTTTAAGAAATAACTTTTCCATGTAGATCTTACTTAAACTTAGCTCTTTCAGCACCCCAGGCTAAGAGAATTTTTTAATGCCATGATGTTGTCAAATTGGATGCTATGTATTTAAGGCTGCCCAAAGTTTGTATTAAAAAAAAGCATTTGGCTATGATTGGTGACTGATAAATGTTAAATAATTGATGGTTCTAAATATGGTTCATTATTATTTATTATTGCTATGGTTCATTATTATTGTTACAGAGTAATACAAAATAATAATTTTGTTAATTTTATAATGCTGTTAACACGACAATGGAATTTTAGATTCAAAGTTTTACTCCAGTAATTCTGGATATAATCAGTAACTACAACCCTTCTGAATTATTCTGATATTCTTGGAATAAAGAAAGGCCCATGTTGAGAGCCAAAATTGCAAGCATGTATTTCCTTTGTTGGTAGATTAACAATATCAATAAATTGTTTAAAACGTTAGTAAAGAAAGAATGAAAAAAATAAATTTTAACAATCTTATAAACTGGTATGATATTTGACTCTAAAGTCTGCTTTCTTACCCATGCTGTTACCTTCTACAGAGGAAATAAAACTTTCTTTATTCTTAGACTCTTAGGAAATTTTCCATAAGGTCTAACTCATCCAGAATACACCATTTGTCTTATAATTTCCATTTGTAGACAGAGCTTAATAAAAATTTACATAGATCCAAGTATTCCTTACAGCTTTTTTGCCTTATCACCCACTCAACTACCTTCAGTCCCCAAGCTTTTACCTACTATTCTGCTCCACTTTATTATCAGGTTCAGCATCCCTATACATTTTTTTGTCAAGTCTATCAGATTCTCTAGGGAAGTGGGTCATTTTCTTGCTCATTAAATCTGCCAGTTTGTTTTTCTAATATCAAATAATATTGTATACCCCACAAGATACCGATTATTTTCACAATCACAGATTTCCATATTTCCATTTCTATATCCTGCTATAACTACATGATAATCTTGAAAATCACCAATAAATTGGTGTACACCATGAATCATTTTTTGAAAGTGGCACCTTTTCTTGCTATAGTCCATTGTATTTCCTCTTCCCAATAATTGTAAAAATATGTGACTGCAAATATAAATCACCAGTAACCATGGAAAGAAGAGGTATCTTGGCTTAACATATAAAACTGAGCTTTGGAATTAGACAGACAGAGGTGCCCTGAAAAGCTGCCCTGAAAAGCTGCATGATTTTGGAGAGATGTTTACTTCTCGGTGTCTCAGTCAATGTCTTTCACTGTGAAAGGAGGATTACTCTCACTTTGCAGTCATTTTGGAAAAAAAAAATCTAGTTAATGTATCAAAAATACTTGACTCACTGCTTGGCAACTAATAATACAAAGGTCAAAGCATTTCTGACAGCTAGGCTTATGTTAAGAGCTTTACACATTTTTTATCTGATTTGATTTAATCCTCATAAGAACATTATGATGTACAGACTTGTTGCAAGAAGAGGTACCTTTCCCATTTCTTCATTTTCATCCTCCATTTTAGGTGTTTTTGTTGATATTTGTGCTATGGACTAAATTGTGTCCTTGACAAAATTCACCTTTTGAAACCCTAACTTATAACTATATTTAGAGATGGGCCTTTGGGAGGTAATTAAAACCAAATGGGTCATGACAGTAGAACCCTCATGATGGCATTTGTGGCTTTATAAGAAGAGGAAGATTGCTCTCTTTCTCTCTCTCTGCCACTGAAGATACAAAGAGAAGTTGGCTATTTGCAAACCAGAAAGAGAGCCTTTATCAGTCTAATCTCTTGACACCTTGATCTTGGACTTCCAGATATTAATCTTAGGCTCCAGAACTATAAGAAATAAGTGTTTGTTGTTTACCCAGTCTATGGTATTTTGTTGTAATAGCCCAAGTAGATTAACACAAGCTGAGATGCAATATATTTTATATCATTATTATTTAAAATAATAATCATCTGATTACATGTTTATTCCAGCTATTGAAATCCGTTTATCAAATTTTCTATATATTTTTTCAATATCTCCATTAAATAAACACTTCGTTTTTCTCTCCTGCATTGTTCTTTTCTAATAATGCCATCTAAAAATAATCTTATTCTTTCTTTTTTTCTCAAAAGAGATATTGCATTCTAGAGGACAGGAATTGTCTCTTTTCAACTCTTGATCTTTTATAACCTATAACAGAAACTCACTAAATATCTAATTGAACTAATGCAATAAATTGGTGGAAGGAGATTAAGTTTTATTCTGTACAATATGTACTATTTGATTATGTTGATAAGGAGAGACATGTATTATTTATTTTATTGAAAAATCTGATAAATACTTTATGTAGTTTGAGATCATTCATAGATATGTATATATATACACACATATAGAGAGAGCTGTATATATACATATTCATATAGATTTATATTATATATGCAGAAATAAAATATAAGCACATTAAAATATCAAAGATAACATCCTGAATATAAGTTTAAGGATGACTTTTTCTCCTAAATATTATGTACATATTTTTTTTTCAAATCTACTACTTTTAATTCTAATAAAAATGTTAAATTCAGGTTATTTTTTTAAAGATTTTAATAGACACTATTATAAGAAATCTACCAAAAATAGTTATGGAATTTCAGTACCATGGAGTGAAAAAATCCAGATTACACATCAGGTCAAATGCCAGATTCAGTGATGCTTTCCAATTTGAGCTTGTCTTAATCATATTTTGGTAAGTATGGTAGAAATACAAAATGGATGAAGCTCATTGAGGAGGCTTAAAATGCTTTCTGTGTTTATCCCCCAAACAAATTGTAATTGATCTCTCATAATGTTCTACTTTTTGGAACATAAAGGAGAAATACATAATGTTTATATCTAGGCCACACTGTAGTTTAGAAGAGCCTAAGAACACTTTTTTGTTTTTTTTTGAGAATTACTTGACATCTACAAGCCTGGTACTCATGTACATGGTGCACATGTGTTAGTTCAGCTTTTGCCAGGCCTTATGACTCTGACCCAAGCCTACTTAGTTGTCTCCTTTTCTTCAGGATTCCTTATCTCCAGCCTCCCCAGTTCACTTCGTCTTGAAATATGTCCCATGTTCTCCCCTCTCTTTCAGCCCAGATGATGCATGTTTATTTTCCAAGGAGTCTGGAGCAGTTTTATAAATTCTCTTCTCTATTGCATTCTTGTCATAGCCCTGATTCACGTAGACATTGCTTAAGTGTCCTGAAGAGTCAGTGCTAGAAGTAAAATACAAACAAATTAAAACGGAATATTGCCCTTGTTGTTCTTTTTAGGATCCCCATCAAAACATTAATTTTCCTCAAGGAATAATGAATAACTGAATAATTGGAGAACAGCCAACTAGATGAATAATGCGAAAGAAAAGTTCAATGATTAATATTACAAATTTCACTTGCTGTACAGTCTCCTACTTATCTATCATCATGCCTGTACTGTGAATTCTTTCAGGTCAGACATTATCTTTTTCTTGTAGCACAATGCCAGGCTAGCTCAGAGAAGACACAGAAATGCCCACATTCAATGAATAAAGTTAATACACATTTCTCTAATTATATGCTTAACTACATATTCGTTCTTTAATTTTATTTTTTATTTTTTGGCTTTTTAGGGCCGCACCCATGAAACGTGGAAGTTCCCAGGCTAGGGGTCAAATCAGAGCTACAGCTGCTGGCCTGTACCACAGCCACAGCAACAAAGGATCCAAGTTGTGTCTGGGACCTGCACCACAGCTCATGGCAATGCTGGACCCCCAACCCACTGAGCAAGGCCAGGGACTGAACCCGCATCTTCATGGATTCTAGTCAGATTCCTTTCCATTGCACCACGAAGGGAACTCTGTCTTTAATTTTAACTTTAAAACATTTTTTAAACCTTTTAGAAATAAAACAGCTGAAAAGTATATGGAATAGCTTACTTTGTAGCCTTATGATTCGACAAGGGACATCTTCATCAAATTCTATAATAAATGTATCTCAGTAGAAAAGCCATTGCATGTTCTCTCCTGCATTTTCAAGCAGCTAGAAGCGTTAATTAGTGGAACTTTGGCAGCTCTTCTTCTCCATGAGCTTTTCTTTGCAGGGTCTGTCTTGTCTTCTCATGCTTAGCTGACAGTGACACGGTCATTGCGTTCACAAAGAACTCTCATTTCTCCCCCTTGGGACTTCCTTTGCCCATAATTTACTCATCATTTGTCCTCCTTCACGTTCTTTTCCTCTGTTTCTCTCTCTGTCTTCCTCTTTTTGTCTCTCTTGTCTCTGTCTCTCTGTTTCTCTGCCTATTGCTGGAGGCCAGCTCCGGCTGCCAGGGAGTATACATCCCGATAGGAGAGGGACACAGCGTCGGCGAATGTACTATTACGGAGACAGCCTCTTTGTCCCTTCTTTCAGGGCGCTGGACTTCTCAAACTTTATTGGCATAAGTGGTTGATTATATAGACAGCTTTTTGCTACAGATTACATCACAGTGTTAAAAGTACATTGGTTAACTATTACATGGTATAGCAGCTATACATCATGTTTTAAGATCTTTGTTTTAACTAAACTTAGTGGGTACAATTTAGGGGCAATTAGGTACAATACATCATGGAAAGGAGGAGACAGTACATATCATCCCATGGCCAGCCAGTCTTTACAATTTGAAGAGTTCACAGACACAAGAATTTGACATTCACAAATCTTGTTTTTAGACTGGTGCTTATCTTTAAAACGGAGTGTAAGAAAATATAAACCAACTTAACTAGCTATCACTTAAAAGCTTCTATAACTCATAGGTAGGTGTCTTTTAGTCAAGAATAATGTATGACTAACTTCTATGAACCTCATTAAAATCTTAACTCTAAAGTTTACTATATAACTAGTTAATAAGCAACTCTAAAGTTTACTGTATAACTAGTTAATAGATAAACACTATGTTTTAACTAACTTGGATTTAAATAGGGGAAAGTCCTTCAGGATGAAATTCTTATATTATTGTTGTAATTTTGTTAAATCACAAATCACCACAGGAAAATAAGAATGGGAAATAAGAATAAAAAGTAAACAATCAGGAAAGACTGAGGAAAACTGAATAACAAATAAAACAACAGGAAAGACTAGGTCACCCAAGAAACAATCCATGTCCTCCGGCGCAAACATGGAAATTGCTTTCCCAGGAAAGCCCCAATTCTTCCCCATCAACATCAACATGAGAGCGGTGTAACCTGAGGCCTGCCCTCAGATTGTACCGTGCAGGGAAGCTTTCATCCTGACCAGAGGCCCACCTTCGGCATGCACCATTCAGGTGAGCTCCCTTCCTTGGTTAGGAACTTGCCTTCAGGTTTTTCTGCCATCAGGCAAGGTCCTTTTTTTGAGTCCTTGCATCTCTTCGGCTCCCCGCATCTGCCTCTATAAATACATACACATACATGCACACACACACACACACATCCTATTGGTTTTATATAGAGAGAAAACTCTGACTAATACAGGGATACAATAATTCTTATGCTGTAGAAAAACAAATGTATTTTAATTGGTCTTTCAGCAAATGTTGTTAAAATTTCCACTATCCATTGTATAAAGTATAAGAATAAAGGCCAAATGATTCACATACATTATATATAATCTTAACAACAATCCAAGAGTATATTATCCAATTTTATATATGAGAAAATGAGGCTCAGTGAAGTAAATAACTTCTTCAAGATGACCTGGGTGATGGTCACTGAGCCACTATTCGAGTCCAATACTATTTGAATATGATGTTTATTACCTTTCTATTAGGATAGGTGGTTTTTCTTTAGTGCAAAGTCTAAATAATTAGACATTTTGGGTAATGGAAAGGACATGAAATGGCAACTGTATATATTTTTAAAGTCTTGGTCAGAAAGTTCTTCCATATCTTGTATGGGATCTTTCCAATGGATTTTTCCCTCTATAGCTACATTTTCATGACAGCCTTTCTTTTTCTTTCTTTCTGTCTTTCTTTCTTTTCTTTCTGGCTGCACCCATGGCATATAGAGGTTCCCAGGCTAGGGGTTGAATCAGAGCTGTAGCCACCGGCTTATACCACAGCCAGAGAAAAACTGAATCTGAGATGTGTCTGTTACCTACACCACAGCTCACAACAACACTGGATCCTTCACCCACTGAGCAAGGCCAGGGATGGAATTCGTATCCTCACAGATACTAGTGGTGTTCATTAACCACTGAGCTACAACAGACATTCCTCATGACAGCTTTTTAGCAATTGAAGCTAGCTATCTGATTCAAAATATTTTTTCTCTCTCTTTTTAATGTTTTGTCTTCTCCCTTGTGATTGGTTTTACCAGTGTTCTTTGGTTAGCTGTCCATTGGTCTGTGGCTTCTTGTTTCTAGGACCAGTGTTAAGAGGGAAAGTGTTACAGTAGCTTTGTACACACTGGGGAAAGCTACTTAGAGATTTCTACTGATAAGCTTGAAGAAAATGAAGAACACTGCATTAATTCATTGCCACTGAAAAAAATGGTATAGGAGGAAAATATTTCACTTAGACATTTACATTTCATGAAAAAAGAAGACCCTAATGACTAGAGGATGACTAGGGAAATTTAGAATATATGAGTACATTGTAACAATAATTTAAAATAAATAAATCATGAAACTATAAAGTGTATTAATTATTTTCCATTTAAGCCAAGTTTTCACTTTAATTTCTTACATTAAAAAACAAATATTTTGTAAGATTTTTGTTTTTTGTACAATTTTATTAGGATAAATATACATATGATAAATTGTATACATTTACATATAGTTTGACAAATTTATACACTGGTATCAAGACTACTTCAATCAAGATAAAAACAGAAAGTTGCCTCATGCCTCTTTGCAATTTTAGTTCTCTGGCCTTGGTAACTATTAATCTGATTTCTATCACTATAGATTAGTTTTGGAAGTTCCAAAATTCATATAAAGAAATGTACTCTTTTGTATCTGTCTTTTTTTCAATCAGCATAATGAAGGTGAGATTCATTCTTGTTGTTGCACAGATAGGTAGATTGTTCCTTCTTATAACTGAGCAGTTTTCTTTTGTGTGAATTTACCACAATTTGTATATCTTTTCAGCTGTTGATGGAAATTGAGTTGATTATAACGTTAGAATATTACGAATACAATTGTTATAAGAATTCAAGTATAAGAATTTTTGTAGACATATAAGTCTCTTAAGTTGATATCTAGCAGTGAAATGGCTGGGTTATAGGATAACTGCATGATTAACATTATAATCAACTTCCAAAATGATTTTATAATTAGTTGTGCCATTTTCATACAAATTAGCAATATAGGACAAAGCGAATTGTTCCATATCCTTGTCAATTCTATATACTTTAGCAGTTTTAATCTGTGTGAAATGAAAATTATATTGGGTTTTAATTTCATTTTTCTTATTTCTAATGGTTTTTTAAACCATTTATTAAGGTATGACTGGCATTCAAAGAGCTGTATAATTCAACTGCGTATACAATTTGATGAGTTTGGAGATAACCACACATCCATGAAACTATCTCCACGACACAATATATTCCCAAGACAAATTCATCATTCTCAAAAGTTTTATTTGTTTTTATTAATATTTTTTATTTTAAATTTTATTGTTAGTGACAGGAACATTTAATATAAATTCTACCCTCTTAGCAAAAATTTAGGTATATAATACAAAGTATCATTAACCATGGGAACTAACCTGTACGATAGATCTCTAGGACTCATTCATCTTATATAACTGAAAATTTGAAACCTTTGAACATATTTTCATCTTATTGGCCATTGATTAATCACCTTTTGTGACTTGTCTGTAGAAGTCATCTGTCTGGTGTTTGGAGGGTTATGACTTTATTAATAAACTGTACAAGTCAGTTACATATTCTAGACACATATCCTTTGATATTTGCACTCAATATTTTCTCATTTGAAGCTTGTAAGCTTTATATTCCTTTATTGATATCTTTTGAAATGAGAAATTTAAAATTTTTTATTGTCTAATTCATCACTTTGTTTTAGTAGTTAGTGTATTTGTGCTAAGAGAAATTTGCCAATTTTCCAAAGATTTCTTTCTTATCTTTTCTTCTAGAAGTATTTTTTGATTTTACTTTTATATTGAGGTCTATGATCAATTTAGAGTTGATTCCTGAGTATGGCGTAAAGTTGGATACCTGACTCTCTTATCATTATTTGTTTAAAAGATTATCCTTTCTCCTCTGAATCTCCTTAGCAGCTTTTTTGAACATCAATTTTTTTGCCGTAGACCTGTGATTCTATTTCAAGGTACACTATTCTGTTTCATTGACTGTTATCTCTTTTACCATTGTATCACTGTCTCGATATCTGTAGCTCTATAGTCTTGAAATTAGGTTGTGTAAATCTTTCCAGTTTGCTCTTTTCAAGTTCATTTTAGCTATTCTGGGCCCAGTGAATTTTCATATGAATTTTGCTCTGTTTATCAATTTATTCAAAAAATAATCTTGCTATGGTTGTGTAGAATTTATAGCTCAATTTGTAGAGAATAAGTTAACACTACTGAGTTTACCAACTCATGAACATAGTCCAAAAATATTTAATATCTTACCCTTAATATTATATATTGTAATAGATGTTCTCTACAAAATTGAATAATTTATGTTGTTCAAATGTTCACAGTCATTTTAACATAAATATTGAATTCATCTTGAATTTTTTATCATGAACATGTCATATGTGCCCAGCTCTCTTTTTTTGTTAAAATGACAAAATACATTATTTAATTTTCTAATGTTTAACCTTTTATTCCTGGGGTGAAACTTAGTGGGTCATGATATTATCAATTTTGTGTGATGTTGGGTTTTATTTAATAAAATTTTGTTGAGGATTTTGCATCTATGTTCTCTATGTATGCAGGTCTCTATTTTATTTTTGTAATGTGTACCAAACTTCTGTATCTGATTTATGATGGCAGTACATTGGAGAATGTTCTCTCCTTTGTTTTACAAAAGAGTTTGAATCAAAGTTTGTCTAACATTTTCCCTTAATTTTCTTTCAGTATTCATCAGTGAAAATATCTGTGCCATATGTTTTCCTCATGGGAAAGTTTTATTTTTTCCTTTAATTAAAATTCCATTTCTTTAACAGATATTTGGCTATTCCTTTTTAAAATGTGTCCTTGAATCATGCTTGCTTAATGTGTTTTTCAAAGAAATGTGTCCATTTCAATTGTTATTGAACATATTTTTATAACTTCTTTATTATAATCTCTTAATTGTCATAGCATCTCTAGTGATCAGTATTCTATTCCTGATATTGGTAATAAATGTTTCCCTCTCCTTTTTCTTGATTATAATCAGCAGGGATGCATCAATTCTTTTTTTTATATAAGAGAAAAAAATAAACTTTTACATGACATTTTTATAACTTTTTATTTCATTGATTTGTGCACCTCTCATTATATACAATGTCTATAAATATCACGTTAAGTCAGTCATTCTGGTTGATAGTATCGATCAGACGTTCTGTAGCCTTACTGGATTTTGTCTACTTGTTTTATTACTTAGTCTGAAATAGATGTTAAAATTTCTTTCTGACCATGAGTCTTTTTATCTTTTCTCAATTTTGAACCTTTTGTCAAATTATATCTTTCTGATGGATGGACGCATTTTTCATAACAGCATGTGACTTTCTATTTATCAAAGTTTACATTTTATCACTTTGCTGTAGTCACATCAACTTCCATGTGCCTTCTGTTTACATTTTATATATATATTTTTTGTCTTTTTGTCTTTTTATGGCCGCACCGGCAGCATATGGAGGTTCCAGGCTAGGGGTCCATTTGGAGCTGTAGCCGCCGGCCTACGCTAGAGCCACAGCAACCGCCAGATCCCAGCAGCGTCTGCGACCTATACCACAGCTCGTGGCAACGCTGGATCCTTAACCCACTGAGCAAGTCCAGGGATTGAACCTGCAACGTCATGGTTCCTAGTTGGATTTGTTTCCTCTGTGCCATGACGGGAACTCCTACATTTTATATCTTTTCATTTTTTAACTTTATCCTGTTTTTGCCTTTGCATTTTCAAGTACAAATGACCAAGACTCCCATCTTGTCTAAAGTTTAGCCAGGATCATCTGTCCCTCTTCTTGAGGCCTCAGCTTTGGCAGCTGCCCTGCTCTTAACCTGCTTAGCCCAGTTTTAACAAAGAATCCCACTAAATCACTTTCAATCCTCCCGCCCTTGCTTCTTTGATTAAGTTTCTCACCCCTTACTGATGTCTAAGTCTTTTCCCTTCCCTTAGCCATAATCCTGTTAAGCCAGTTTATCAAGAATTTATCTGCCCTTGGTATATTTTCTTCCATTGACCCCCTTGTTCTGCTCACTGACTGTAAATCTTCAGCCGTCCTTGCTGTATTCAGAGTTGAACTCAGTTTTATACTGAAGTCTTTCTCTGTATGACAACAGATCAAGTAAAACCTGTTTTGCCATTTCCATCAAGTGTTTGGTATAAATTTTTTTTTTCTTTTTTGCATCCAAAGCTCATAGTAGGGACTTGCTTTTATATCCAGTCTGATACGCTTGGCCTTTTAATTGGAGAATTTAGTGATTTGTAATATAAATATTATAACCATCTTGTTTTGATTTTCCATTTGACTATTCTACTTTTGTTTCTCGGTTACTACTTTCTTGATTTTCTTCAGTTATTTTTTCCCTTCCTATTCCAATGAATTTCCTATACTGGCCTTTTAATCTCTATCCTATATATCTATCCACCTATCTTTCTATTTTTCCTTTTTCTTGATGACTCCAGGTGTTATATAGTGCATTTTTAACTTACTAGAATCCACTTAGAATTAATAGTGTACCATTTTATTCCACATCTCACTTCACTTAAGAAATTGTACTTATTTACAACTTTATACTAAAATATTCCACAGAGCACTTACATGACTATAATTCCATTTCCTCTCATACTCTTCTTGCTTTAGTAAGTCATATAATAATGCTCATTTCATAATGCTATTATTTTTATTTAAAATTTAATTACTTTTTAAGGAAATTATATGAGGAAAAACACCCATTTTTGATTTAAATTAACCACTTTAT
Organism: Phacochoerus africanus; assembly: GCF_016906955.1. Classification (NCBI taxonomy): domain Eukaryota; kingdom Metazoa; phylum Chordata; class Mammalia; order Artiodactyla; family Suidae; genus Phacochoerus; species Phacochoerus africanus. The sequence goes on from NC_062553.1 coordinate 35,931,949, forward strand.
TAAATACTTTAAAAAATAAATCTAGGGACTTCCCATTATGGCGCAGTGGAAAGAACCCTACTAGTATCCATGAGGATGCAGGTTGGATTCCTGGCCTCGCTCAGTGGGTTAAGGATCTCACGCTGCTGTGCACTGTGGTGTAAGTCGCAAACATGGCTCAGATCCTGCATTGCTGGGGCTGTGGCGTAGGCCAGCAACTATAGTTCGGATTCGACTCCTAGCCTGGGAACTTCTGTACGATGCAGGTGCAGCCCTAAAAAGCAAAATTAATTAATTAATTAAATCTAGAAGCACATTTTTTTCTGTACAAACCAAAGTTCAGGTGTGTTTCTTATTCATTTGCTTTAAAATTCAGTTCTTAACTTTATAAGCCACAACTGAGAGAGCTGGAATTTCTATGTTATTGTATGTTTTTAATTTATTTTTATTTTGGCTAAGAGGACAGTAGAAAAAGATTTTCTGGCATTTTTGTTTATTTGGCTGTATTTATGTAAACTTCTGAATGCCAGTTGCTTAGATAGCAGGTGACAAGGCAGAAATCTTTAAAGTATTAAAGTTACTTAAACCTAAGGCTAAATCTTGAATACATTTTTGAATTCTTTAATACCCTTAACCTAGCAGACTGACTGCTACCCATGTGGTATTCTTTGTTTCCTTTGCCGATTTATTTGGCAATGAAGAGTAAATTTTGTGAACTTGTGTCAAGTTTATAAATAAAAACCCATTAAAACAAACTTTTTAAAAAATCGCCAACTAATATACTACACCTGGTGCCTTTCTTTTCTTCTGTAGATCTAGTATCTCATTTTATATCATTTCTTCAGAATGCCTTGTAAGAAGTTCTGCTGGTTACCAATTATCTTGCTAATCTGATAATGACTTTATTTAAAAATCATCTTTACGGTATATTTTTTCCAGGGTTAGAATCCTGGGTGTCTTTTTTAGCACTTTAAAGATGTCTTATCATGGTATTCTGGCCTCCATAGTTTCTAATGAAAAGGTTATGCATTGTCTCTTTTTACTCTGATTACTTTCAATATTTTTCCTTTGTTATTGGTTTTAAGCAGTGTGAAAAAAAGATGTACCTATATGTAGCAGTATTTTTTATTGATCTTTCTTTGCGATTTGTTGAGGTTCTTGGATCATTGCATATTCTTATTCAGATGAAGAATTCTTACCGTCTCTAAGTGGGACTTCATATTTTATTGTACCACATTCATTTTTTTAAGGTCAAAATTTCCTATTCTTGTTTTCTAACACTATTTTTATACAACATAACTCTAGTTATCATAGTGAATATTGACACTATTTAAAAATCAATAATTTGAACCATCTGGATTTGAAGTTAGTTTTTGCTTAAACATGTTGTTTAAGCAAAAGAAAGATGAATACTTCTCAGAATTGGATTAGGACTTGCTCCCCATATGTGTTCCTCAAGCCTCTTGTACTTAAACTAGTCACAGCACTTATTGTGGAAATATATTCTTTATATGTGCCTTTCTACCAAATTCCACAGCAAAATAGTTACAGTGAGGAACTATGACTGTTCTTACTGTATTTTCACTACATAGAATGGAAGGGGATATTAGGCATACAATAATATGTTGTTCGAATAAATAAATAAGAGAATAGGATACCATAGCCCTCTAACTCATAATTCGATAACCTAATGCTGTGCCATCACCATTGTGTGAAAATAAATTCTAAATAGACATACCAACCCTGTCTCAAGATCTTTAAAAGGTACCTTTCTGGAATTCCCACTGTGGCTCAGTGGTTAATGGACCTCACTAGTATTCATGAGGATGTGGGTTTGATTGGATCCCTGGTCTTGCTCATTGTGTTAAGGATCCGGCATTGCTGTTAGCTGTGGTGTAGGTCGCTGGTTCTGTTCAGATCCCGCGTTACTGTGGCTGTGGTGTAGGCCAGCAGCTACAGCTCTGATTCGACCCCTAGTCTGGGAACCTCCATATGCAGTGGGTGCGGACCCAAAAAAAAAAACAAAAAAAAAAGAGAGAGAGAGAGAGAAGTTACCTTTTTGTTAAGGGTATTCTACTTTCCCATTGTTGCTTGCCAATCTTGCAGAATATTTTGTTTTCTTGTCTTATTTAGCTCCTTGCATTAAAGATAACCCAGCATCAGACTGTTATTTCTATTAAACTAGAAAATAGATAGCTTTTTGTGATTGTTCTTAGGATGTATTCTCTATGACTCTGGGAAGGAGTCAGTGACATTCAACAGATATCTTGTGGTCAAAGGCGTCTTTAAGCCTCTGCGTTATTAGTACTCAATGCCATTTTTCAAAAAATTCACAAAAATATTTTCTTCATATGAAGTGATTGTTACCTAAAGTCTTTCCTACCTGCACTCAATAAAGCAGTAAAGAAATTCTGGAGAAGCCTCTAGCAGAGCCTTATCCGACCAAATTCCTAAGATATTACTAGAACTCCTTTCTCAACTCAAATAATTTTCTGATCTTCTGGGGAGGGAGATTGGAAAACTTAGAGTGAAAAATGATTAGTGTCTAATTTAGTTGCTGAAAATTTTGGTTAAACTTTTAAAATGAAATTATACTAAATTAACATACAATAAGGAAATATTAAATATGTGACTCTTTTTTCTAAAGGGATATACAGTTGATCCATTTTGTTATGTTGCATTTTGGGTTTTTAATATGTTTCTTAAAAGTAATCAGTAGAGGAGTTCCCATCATGACTCAGTGGTTAACGAATTCGACTAGGAACCATGAGGTTGCGGGTTCAATCCCTGGCCTGGCTCAGTGGGTAAAGGATCCGGCGTTGCCATGAGCTGTGGTGTAGGTCGCACATGTAGCTCTGTGTTCTGGCATAGGCAGATGTTGCTGTGGTTCTGGTGTAGGCGGTGGCTACAGCTCCGATTAGACCCCTAGCCTGGGAACCTCCTTGTGCCACGTTGCAGCCCTGGAAAACACAAAAAGACAAAACAAAAATAATAATAATAATAATTAGTAGAGAAAACATCTTCATATTACAAGATTCAAGATTGTAAGTATGGAAAATATTGCAATATAGCAATGATAAATTAAAAGAGTTCATTTAAAGGCAAATTTTGAAATAAAAATATCTTCTTTTAGATTATAGAAGATAATTCTAGAGAATTTTTACATTTGAGGGCATATAAAAGTGTGTAATTACTTCTTATATGAATTTATACAGTTATGATTCCCAAACAGAAAAACTAATATTAAGATTTGAAATAAATGACTAGGTCCTAAAAATTAAGTTCCTTTTGTTTTCTCAAATTTGGTACAGATTATATCTTACAAATAAATCTACATCATTATGAGCCAGAAGGATCAAGTCAAACTTTATTTGGGCAAATGTCTTTCATATTAGTTATAATCAAATCATAGTGCTTCAAAACTCCAGGATAAATACACTTGAGAAAGCTCGGTTACATGAAGCTGAGGCTTTGAGAAGGATATTCCTAAATAACTTATCTTTGCACATTTTCTTCCATTTTTAAAATATAGCTTAGTTAAGCAAAGGATTTTCTATTTATCCTAACATCCTAAAGTACATTCTACTAGGTTTATTTTTAAAGGTCAAAGATAAAATACAATTTTTGAAGAAATAAGTTTTTAAAAGTTTAAGATGTATTTTAAGCCTTTTGTGTGTGTGTGTGTGTGTGTGTGTGTGTCTTTTTGCCTTTTCTAGGGCCACTCCCGCGGCATATGGAGGTTCCCAGGCTAGGGGTCGAATCGGAGCTGCAGCCACCAACCTACGCCACAGCCACAGCAAGGCCAGATCCGAGCTGCATCTGTGACCTACACCACAGCTCACAGCAATGCTGGATCCTTAACCCACTGAGCAAGGCCAGGGATCGAACCTGCAACCTCATGGTTCCTAGGCCGATTTGTTAACCACTGAGCCATCATGGGAACTCCAAGACATATTTTAAGGCTATTGTCCTGCCGCATAAAATACTTTGGAATAGATCAATTCAATAAATATATTTATTTTGCAAATAATCTTTTCCAGTGAAAATTTTGTAACGAGGAATGAAAAATCTGAATATTGGGGGAAATAATAGTCAGCCCTCATCTCACAAAAGAAAATCACTGTTTCTAACATATTAAATCTTTTTTACTATGTGGCTATAATATATCCCTGAGAATATCATAAAATATCTGTAGCTTTTCTTAGCTTAGTATTACAAATAAGCTTTATACATTTTATAAATGATTTCCAAATATGATTTTAACAGTATTTAATATTTTATGTACCTATTTAGTGACCATGTATAATTAGACACATAAACACACACTATCATTTTGCCATTTATGTGTGAGAGAAGAGAACAGTCCCTTGATGAGGAATACAGAGAAAAACTTCACTTTGCAGGGTGATGGGTAGAGACCTCCTTTTCTGTAGAGAATGTAGATGGGTATACGTTTGAGAGATTCTGAGAAATCAGTTTCCTCTCATGCACAATCTAGCGCTAGTCAAATCTGGAAACAGGTAATATGGTATATACTACTCAATGCTGAGGCTTTTAATCCCTTGTCTCCCGCTACATATTCTTTTAGGCATAGAATGTGCTAATTTTTCTCCCTTCACTTATTGCTCGAATTTAATGCAGCACTTTCCATATTCCTGGGGATATGAAATCACTGGTTAATTTTACTTATCCTTCATATTTTGTATCATATTACAGTCTTTACTGTTGCCATTAGGTCTATCGGAATTTTAATACGTAGCTAATAAAAATGATGATGATGAAAAACACTTTAAATTTATATAGGTCTTTTAACTCTCCAGGGAACATTTACATGTAATTTTTATTTTCTTCGGTGGTGGATGCCAAGTCTCATTCATCTTTGTAACCGGTCTAGCAACCTAGCAAGTTGACTGCTACATTTGTAGACTTACAGTAAATGTGTGAAAAAACATTACTCACAGAATCTTGTCAGGTAAGGAGGACAAATGCCATTATGCTGATTAGAAAAAAGAGGAAAGTGAGGACAGAGATATTTAATTTATTCAAGGCTGCATTATTTGCTAATGGCACAGTTCAGACCAAAAGAATACTAAGGCTCTATTTTCTATTCTAGAGATGCTTATAGTATAATAGAATATGCCCTTCTTGTTTCTAGAATTTTTTACAAAAATATAATTATTAGTAAAGTATGTGTTATTTTTCAGCATTTCTTCCCCCCCCCCCCGCAAGGAAAGGTAATATAATACCAAACAGGTTCATTTGTGGCCGTAAAGTGAATGTATGAATTAAAATGTACCTGGGATTTTGTTTTAATCAGGGATGATCAGATGACAGAAGAAGAGCTTATTACTTACAATTCCTCCCCAAAGAGGGCACACTCTATGGTGTAGAACTACCCAGGGAAGCACATGATTTGATCAGATGGCAGAAGGAGGGAGGGGAAAGCCAGGGCCAGATCCTTTATTGTGGTTTTCACTGAAAAGAATGGACAAATCAGAGTGAATATTCTGAATAAGTTTAGTATGGGATAAGTTGAGTAATTTTGGTGGCCTCTGGTATTAGGGGTGATTTCTCCTTGTCTAGTACCTGGGTCTAGGATGCCAAAGCATTATAATAAATGGAATAAAAAATAAGCAATGCATGTATGCAAAATATATTCTCTAAATTCTCAGATTACTTAAAAAATTGAGGATTCTCTATTTCTTCATATAATTCTCTGGATCTGTCTTGATGAGTAAGAAAAATGACACAAACTAAATGGCTAATACCAAGGACTGCCATAATAAAGTACCAGAAACTGGATGACTTAAAAGAAATTTATTGTCTCACAGTTCTGGAGGCTACAAGTCCAAAATCAAGATGTTGGCAGGGCAAGCTTCCCTCTGAAAACTGTAGGGGAGTATCTTTCCTTGTCTTTTCTTAGTCTCTTGTGGTTTGCCAACAATCCTTGGCTCCTTGGCTTGCAGTTGCCATACTTCAGTCACTTGGTATCCTCTCCTCATGTGTCTCTCTCTGTCTCTCCCCGTCTCTCCCCCCCGCCTTTTTTTTTTTTTTTTTTAATAATGACAGCAGTCCTGTTGGCTTAAGGACCCACCGTACTCCAGTATGACTTTATTTTATCTAATTACGTCTGTAGTAATCTTGTTTCTATATAAAATCACATCCTGATGTACTGGGGAGTCAGGGCTTCAATGTGTCTTTTTGGTGGCCATAATTTAGCCCATAATAGGCATGATTAATTTATTTTTCTTTTACCGAAAAATAATTTAAATTTCAAAAACAAATCAAGTTTTTGTGCTATACAATGGACTCCTCAAAATAACACTAGTCTGCGATTTATGAAAGAATGTAAAGTTACATCTAACAATGAGAATATAAGTAGGGTATACATGTAAATTTTAAATAAATTGTCTTCCTTCCCAGGGCTCTTATTTGATTCTTTTACTTTAATGTAAAGTTAAGTCTTCAAAAATTTCAAAAATCTTTTCACTGCCTATGACAGTACTAGAGAGGAAATTAGAGTGACTATAACTAATGTCAAAACTTACACTGAAAATCATCATTTAACAACACGGAAAACATTGCTGCTTTTTCTGGAGTAAGATTTAATGTGGATGGCATACTCAGTAAATTGCCATAAAATGTATCTAAATTTCTAATCTGATGATATCTTCCAGGTACTGAAACAAAAAAGCAACTGATATGTAAGCAGTCTCACTCTCACCATTCGGAAAGAGACAATAAATGAGTGTTTCTGCCCTTTTACATGAATTTACTCGTAAAAACTTCATCTCTCTTCCCTGTCCAGTAATATGTAAATGGAGTTTTATTCTATAGCAGAAATGAGGTTAAGTGATTTGCCCAATATCGATAACGTGATTCTGTCAAAGTTTCTAATTTCCTTACCAGGGGCTGACTTTCTGCTAATACTTTCAATACTCGACTTCCTTCTGCCAAACTTCTCGTAATTCAAGTATGATATATTTCTTCTAAGGGAAATATAGAAACCAATACAGATAAAAACACTTCAGATAGATTAACTTCATGCTTTACTCACAAATACCATTCTCTCAGTTCTCACATACTCGGAATAGCATGATATCCAGCACTAAGATTCTATAGGAGTCACTAGAGACTATTACAAAACTTGAAATTTAGTTCCGATTTTTCCTCAACTAAATAAATACCTGTATAATATAAAACAAGTCATGGACTTTGATTTTTTTTAAATGCCTGCTAGAAGCATTAGATTAATACTCTCTGGAAATTCATTAAGTACCTATAGTCTATGATGGTATGGTCTTTCATTATCTCAATTATAGTCTCTGATGTAAGTTAACATGTAATTATAATCATCCAAATACAATCTTGTACCTTTAAAATTCTTAATAATACAGGACTTTTAAAACCGCTCCTTATAACAGCTGTTGCTTATGTCTTTTGTGAAGTGGAAGAATAAGAAGAAAGAGTCAAGAAAGTCCCTTGGCAGAGTCTTTATGTTTATGAGGTATAAGCTTTTTTAGTTTGAGTTTCAAATGATATCACTGCTATGATGATATATATGTTAGAAGTCTGGAAGTTTCTTATTCTTAGTGAATTTTTAATATTAGCACATTAAAGTTATATTTTATTGTATTAAAACAATTGTATGGTCCTATTAAAATGGTTTAAAATTAAGCTCTGGAGTCAGACTGGCTGAGATGGATTTCCACATCCATGACTATTTTGCAGTTTGAGCCTAAGCGAAGTTAGAAATGCCTTTAAAATGCATTAAATATTTAATCTTTGTATTAGTCTTCTCAAGGTATAATTTGCATATTCCCTTTTTGAATGTATATTTTAATGAGTTTTGGACAAACACCTGGATTCGATGTCCTCTATTATAATCAAGATATACAATAATTTGTTCATCCCATGTATTTTCTGTGTAAAAGATTCCATTCATTTAAAACTCAAAAAATTGCGAGCTAATTATATAGTGACAAAAAGCAACTCATTGGTAGCATAGAGGTGGGATATAGTGGTGGTTGCAGAGGAGGGGAGGTTAATTTACATAACAGAATTTAAAAAAACTTCTGGGATGATGGATATATTTATTATCTTGATTGTGATATTTATTTCACAAGTGTATGCATTTGTCAGAATTATCAAAATATACATTTTAAGCATATGTGATTTATTATGAATAGTTTTTACTTAAATTGTTTTTTAAAAAGAGTTTGATAAATGGGCATGTTATAATGGATATACTCTCTGTGGCTAAAAAACCCACAACCAATCTATGTTCCAGGCCAAAGCTCTAACAGTTTCTGACAGGAGCAGCATGTTTGAGATATTTAGTGGTGGCTCTCCTCTCTAAGTCAGTGCAGACTGTTGGGGGTTTTATTATACACTGAGCTCAGCTCCCTGATAGTTATAAGGATGATAGAATCCAGAAATCATGGATGCAATGTCGTGGCAGTTAATTACCAGAAGGAAGATAGGTATAATGAGAAGCAAGAGTGATAGGAAGTTCTAACTCACAGACACATATGAAAATATTTAAAAGAAAACGATAGCCCTAGAGGCAAGATAGATAGACAGCCAGCAAGAGTGGTGCTGAATCCATAAAATTAAAAGAAAGCAAGAATGGATGATCAAGAGGATAAGGACAACTTCTCCTAAAATTCACAATATATTGAACAATTTTCAGAAGGAGCTAACTTTCTAATCTAAAACCTATCAACTGGAAGAGAATTCAGGTCCCAAGGAGATAGATTCTACAATTCCATGTATATGATAATGAATTTCTATCCTACAGCCCTTTAGTTAGCTAAGCATGTAAGAGGGCAAAGAGACAACACCATTTCAAGGATTGCTGGACTGTTTACATTAGCATCTAGGACTCAGAGCTTAATCTTACTATTAGAGTGAGGACATGTAAATGAAGTCCTATACAAAGTCTGATGTAGTGTGCATCCATTGGCACATCCCCTGGTTAACTTTCCAACCTAATAAGGTATAATAGGAAAGGAAATACATAGTGCTTCACAGAAACCTTATTTTGGTTGATTTGTCAGTGAAGTAAGAGCTACTATAGCCAGACAGCCTAAATGGAAGCCTCTAAAAACTGACTCTCTCTCTCTGAAGAAAGAAAATTTTATAAATAAAATCCCTGAGAGAGATTAGTGTCACCTGTGATGATACAAAGGATGGAGATGAGCAGTGGTGAGTGCCATTTAAGTTACCAGACTGGCCCCTGGCCACCAACCAAGATGAATATGGAGGACAATGGTGGACTATGGAAAACTTAATGTAGTATTTCTTGTACAGATTATCACAGTTGAAGGTACATTGCATCATTTTATATCTCAATCAGGAGGGAGGCTTAGGAGTAGTTCAAATTCTTGTGTGATGGAAGCCATATTTATTTACACCCTGTCCTGGTACCATATTAACTGTTCTACCTTCTGTCATAGTGTGAGTCCAAAGGACCTGGTCCTCCTGGATTTTCCACAGAACAGTATATTAGTCCGTTGGTTCAATAATATGCCACTTAAACTGGATGAAGAAGAAGTATGGGATATTAATTCTATAAATATTCAAAAGCATAACACATTAATGAAAATTGTGATGCCTAGTGGTCTGGGGATTGTGAGGACATCTCTCTCTAACAAAGGATATTATTTCATCTCACTCCTCACACGACTAGGAAGGAAGCAAATGCCTGGTAAGCTTTGCTAAGCTTTGGCAAAATACACCCACACTAGGAAATACGGTTCCAGTTCATTTCCTGAGTGTCACAGAAATTTTCTCACTTTTTATAGAGCTCAGATTGGAAAAAAGCTTTGTGTAGCAGCTCCATACTCTTGTGCAAGCAATTCTTATTCTTGGCTTATAAACGCCTGAAAGGTCCTATGATAGTAGAGATGTATGTGGCAGGAAAATTTATCATTTGAATTTTGGGGGAAACTTCAATAGGAGAACCAAAATGGAAAATTCTAAGATGTTGGAGCATGAGTTTGTAGCACAGAATTATATATCATTAGGAAAAAAAAATTCCTGTCTTGCTACTGGTAAAGGTGGAGTCCCTGATCAGGAGACATTAACTATGTGGCCTAAATTGTCCTTCATGGACATTAACTGTGTGGCCCAATTGTCCTTCATATCCCCTACATCATAAGTTAGGGTGGGCCTAGGAACAACACATTATTAAAATGTAAATGATAAGTATAGTTCAGGGATGAACAGAGTCAAGAGTTAACAGCAAGCTACAGAAGAAGATGGCTAAGGCTTCCATGTCATCCACCACTCTGACTGTGACTGTTTTGTGTGTGAGGTCCCTTATCATCAGCTAATGAATGAGAAAAAGTTCAAGTCCATAGATTGAAGGTTCATATATTGGAACAAGCTGAAAAATGCATTATAGCCTCATCTGGTTGAGGGAAACTTCTCCCAGTGAGAAGATCTTCAGGCAGAATTTTTTGTCATTTGCTTTAGGTGAGAAGAAAATGGTCAAAGTCATTATTTGTAAACAGCAGTGGGCAACTTTGATAATTCGACAACCAGAGAAAGAAAAACTGGATAATTGGAAAGAGGTCAGGGCTGGAAGTATATATATTAAGTAGGAGTGAAATGTAAGGATTTGTATCTTGCATGCTAACCCCACCAGAGAGCATCCATCACCCGTCTTTTTTTGTTTTTTTTTTAACAATAGTCTAAAACTGAAAATAAATCAAATTTTCATCCAAAGGAGACAGGATAAAAAAATTGTGGTATGTTCATCCATGCATTTCAGCAATAGAGCAAATGAATTACTCTTGCAACAACATTGGTAGAATTCAAAACCAGCTATATTTCACTAAAAAAGAAATCAAAGGAAAAATGGGAAAGTAAAAGAAGCCACCCTTTAGTATATATACATACACACAAAACATGCATTGTTATTTCATTTATGTAAATTAAAAGAGCAAGGAAAAAACTCTGATAAAGTAAAAAACAATGATTTCCTGAATGTGGAAGTGGTGCTGGCTGGAAAGGAGTGTGAAGTACTTCCTGATCATATGGGAAATGTTTCATATCTTGTTTGGGTAATGATTACATCATTACACTGGTAAATATAATGGTTCATTCTCATGGAATTGGAAAATTAAGACAATGGGTTTTAATGTATATACATTTTCCCAATAAAATAATAAGCCTAAGAGACAGTGACTAGTACAAGGCAAATGTGAGGTTCTAGGAGAGTGGTAGTATCCTTTCTCTTGATTGGTTAAGGTTAAACTATATGTTAATTTGTGAAAATCTTTGCATTTATTTAGTTATGCTTTATGCTCTTTGGATGTTATATTTTAATATATATATTTATGTTTACTAAATATAAAATTTAGGCAGCAGGTAATTATAGATAAAATGTTCTCAAATAAAGTACAAATAACTAATTATAGATAAAATGTTCTCAAATAAAGTACAAACTATTGTCATTGTGCTCCCAAAAAGAAATTTAGAATAGTTATAAAGAAACCTGTAGTCAAGGGTCTGACATTCCATATTTTTGCTGCAACTACAATAGCTTAAGAAACAGTAAAAAGACACATAAACATCCATATTTATGTTTCTTATGTATAATACAGAAAAAATGAAGGAAAGAACTGATACAAATAATTTACTGAATTGCACAGGATCAAATGAGATTTACATATATATTTATATATTGTATATATTTATATATGTATGTATACATGTATTTATATTTTTATATGTATTCATATATGTATGTATATAATGTTTGAAAACCGTAACACAATATAAACATAAGATGTTACCACCTTCGTTATCAACTGCACTTTGAAAGTTTTCTTTAACAATGAACTTCGCCAAAATTCCACACACCAGTCAGGATTGTCAGGGAGAATAGCACCAGCCATGATGGTCTGTTTGTCAGTGAACTGAGAAAAAGAAAAAAAAAAAAAGCATTGGATCTTTGACTAAAGAATGAGATAAATATTTGGTTTAGACTGACATTAGTTATTGGGCTTTCCAGGAGCAATAAAATTTGACAGGCAAGTCATACATGTCAGCCGAAATCAGACCTACTCAAAGTCTGAATATAGCCTTCTGTCAAGTCATGTTTTTCTCTTCCCTGTAATGTGTTTTCCTATGTATATAACTTTATCATCATTATCATCATCATCATCATCATTGCCCTTGCTATCACTACTATCAATTGTGAGATACCTGACTTTACATAAATTTTTGTATGGATTATATAATTTCATTTTTACAATTCTAGAGTTCCAGCTTTCTTAAAGTTGCTGTTGTTCAGCATATCAACATATATCAGACTGTTTCAACCTCAATACCACTGATATTTTGGGATGGATAACTCTTTGTTGTTGGGGAGAGACTGTTCTGTGTCTGTAGAATGTGTAACAGAATCCCTGGCCTTGACCCACTAATTGCTATTAGCAACTCTACCCAAGTTGTGACAGTCAGACATTGTCAAATATAAATTCTTATCCTTCTACTCTGTCTCTTTTTTTTTTTTTTCTTTCTGGGGTGGGGCTGCACCCATGGCATATGGAGATTCCCAGGCTAGGGGTTGAACCAGAGCTGTAGCTGCCAGCCTGCACCACAGCCATAGCAATGCCAGATCTGAGCCGCATCTGTGACCTACACCACAGGTTGCAGCAATGCCGATCCTTAACCCACTGAATGAGGCCAAGAATGGAACCTGCCTCCTCATGGTTACTACTAGTCAGATTTGGTTCCACTGAGCCACGACAGAAACTCCTTATCCTTCTACTCTTGATTGTGAACTACTGTTTTGTATTGAAGTAGCCACAAACTTATTGCCAATTAGGTTTCATGAACCATACATTTTACTTTTAGTCAAAAGATCTGGGCTTGAATTCATACTTTGCCATAATAGTAGCTATCTAACCTAGGATAAATTATTCAACTAAGTCATTACTTTTTGACTATAAAATGAGAGTAATAACGTATTAGGTCTTCACATGAATGAGTGTCAGTTTGCAGTCTTAAAAAGCTGTTCACATGTTCCCATTTTACTTAAAGTGATCCTTTACCTTATTTTACCTATTATTTTATAATAAATCACACTGTCTATTCTCTTTGTAAAACATTTCTAAACAACAATTAACTTTGTTGTGTATTCATTTGTGTTTATTAACATCAAATGCACTAGAATGTTAAATGCATGAAGGGGAGCGCTGTCTTTCTAGGTAAACATGTTGTGCCCCATACCTTCCTTTTGAAAGGTGGTTAACGTGGGAAATGCTCCATATGTATTTAGTGTGTAATGGCTTTTTGTGTTAATTTGTGGGAAAGTAACAAAGTACTTCTTATCACATTACTGGTGCTCATCAAATGAATTTCCTTCTTCCCTTGAGTTTTAAAGAAGAATGTGTCTCAAATTTATTTCCTCGGGTGGAGAAACCACTGTGTAACAACCTGGTATAAGTTATGCAATAGCAGAATAATGACTCTTTGAAGATACCCATGTCCAATCATTGAAACGTGTCAATATTTTCCCTTAAATGGCAAAATGCACTCTGCAGATGTGATTAAGTTGATGTGGGGAGAATATCCTAGGATACAAATCCAACCTCCCTTAAAAAGGTAGAAGAGGGAGGCAGCAAAGTGGAAATCCAGACATATGACTACATGAGTATGCAGCCCAAAATTTCTGGCTTTGAAAATGTAGGAAAAGGACCACAAGCAAAGGAAAGTGGGTATCCTTGAAACTCTGGAGAAAGCAAGACAACCTTTTCTTTCCTAGTGACCCCAGAAGGAGCACAGCCATAGCAATGGGTTGATTTTATCACAGTAAGACCCATTTTGGACTTCCGACCTCAAGATTGGAAGAATATAAATGTGTGTTGTTTTAGGCTGTCAATATTGTGGTAATTTGTTATAGCAGCAGTAGAAAACTAATAAAAGATGTACCCTGCATATGTTTTTTAGCTTCTATGTTCTTCTCATCTTTTAACAGAAAATAACACAAGCTTTTCGCATTTCTTGTTCCTTACACTTTTGCTTGTGTGTGATACTAGCTTCTTGATTTGACAAAGGCAGTAGTTTTCTAGGATGAGAAAAACAGTTGTAGTGTATAGAAAGTATAAATAGATCTATAATCCAGTTGTGTGATATAATCATTCTATCCATTTAGAAAATATAATTGGGAAAATGCTAAATATTTAAGACAGAGTCTCTTTCCTTTATAAGTTCAGGCTCAACAGCGAGAAGAAAGGGAGAAGGAAATGGAAACTTTAAGAGATATTTTTAAGTACTGTCAGATACAATAACATACATATTCCTGACATTCTTTGGGGACATATAACTCTTCCCCAGGACATTCTTTTAGAGAAAATAGATACACACTGGCTCTCCCTTGTAGTACATCCTTTTTAAGCTCATTGAAATGCTGAGTGAAATCTATTCATAGAGAATTAAATTAATTCACACAATACAAGAAAAAGAAACATCTCTTTTCAAGAGGCATTAAATCTACTCTCCTTAATAAAGAAAGCAAGATTAAAAGAGGTGAAAAATGATGAGAATGACCTTTTTAGTTCTAATCACACAAATAAATCAGTGCACTGGTTATGAATTCATTAATTTTGATTAAACACGGAACTATGAAGTCATTTGAATTAATTCAGTAATCACCATCAAGAAGAGATGATTTAGAGCTTGATATTGAGTAGTCCCTTTAATTTGCACTTTGACCCAATCTTAGGGAGATATGTACCAAGATCTTCAAGTGAGCTGATTTTGTTGATTTTGTATACACAAGGATAAAGTCATGGAACTGAACAATCAAAGCCTGTGGTTCTGAGAGGATATGAGTTGTTGGTTAGTATCCCTATCTGTAACTATGTACCTATTCCCTTAAGGGAAATAAAAACATGCTTTAGGGTTAAAATTGGCAAGAGCATGCAGCTAGCAGTAATAGCAGAAACTACTAGCTATTTCTTACAGAATTTTATCAATATAAATGAAAACAATTGTAAGAGAGATGACTTTTCCAGTCATCATGTTGGAAGGCACATGGCTTAAAGTACTAGGAGTGCTGGAGTGTCAGAGGGTCCTCATGGCAAGTTCTTACATCAGATCAAAACAGGAAAATATCTCAGCCATGTGTGCAGAGTATACATTTTCATATGACTTTTAACTTCCTTTGAGTTCCATTAATGAATTATCATAACGGAAAATGGAAAAAATAATTTTCACACTGAAGAGTCAAAAGTTTTCCATAGAGTAATACTTCAAAAGAGCACAGAGGAGTTATTGACTTCATTCACTTTTGTAATAAGCCACAGAACTTTTAATGAAATAGGTCTTGAAAAACTGTACTCATTAATAAAAGCCCTTGATTGAATTAATCATTCCGTGTGTTACCTGATTCTTAAGTGGGTTGAGATGAAGTTGAACAGGTTATCTGCACACAATTCAGAACCATTGACACCTTTGAAAACTGTTGTTTTCTGGGTAGGATAAAAAGCACAATAGGCCAGTGGTGTTGGGGAATAAAGCTTATTTTTCTCACTTATTCTGGAAGCCAAAATTTTGACTATGTTGCCAGGCGGAAATCACTCTGAGTGGGGCACTGTTGATAAGAACAAAAGGAGGAGTGTTTTAATTCAGGATATTAATTAAGGTCAAGTAGATTTTCAAAGACGATCCCACCTCAAAAATATTCACATACACAGAGGATGGTTCAGTAGTGTGCCATGTTGCTGTGCTATACAGGAATCCTGTTTGCATCAGTTACAAAGGCTAACTGGGGGATTCTGCTGTGCCCTTCCAATTCCTCAAACTAATGCACTCCACTAAACCAAGCAATTCAGTAATCACTTCAGTGATGTAACCCAGGCTCCTTCTGTGTTTTCTATGCCATTAATTCCATTCTGTTATGAGCTAAAATCAGAGGTGTATGATTTAGCACTCTTATTGCCTGGAATTCATGGACTACAAATACTCTATCTTTACCTACAGTTTCTATCAGCTGATTTCTGTGAAAAGCTTTGCTCCTTATTAACACTTTTGCAGAATGTTTGTCTCCTGCTTTCTTCAGTAACTCGTTTTTTTTGTTTGTTTTTTTTCCTTGCATGTGTATTTCATGCTTGCTTTGCGTTTTAACACACGCTTTGGGTTCAGCACTTTTGTCTTCCTATATTCTGCCAGTAAGATTTCTCCTTGTTCAGCAATGGGGTGAACTTAATTATTTTTTTCTCTCTTTGAGAAGCATTCACTTCACGACTTGAGTCCATTTTGAAAATCAGACCCCTGTTGTGAATCATTTTAATACTTCCTTTGTAACAACAGTTACTTTCCCCCTAGGAGAAAAACCCTTAGAATTTCACAGTTTAGCAACATCCAATCCAATCCCTCTCTTTCTTTCTTTTCTTTTCTTTTTTTTAAATAAATGGGGTGAGCACTTGTTTTATTCTGTGGTAAATGTTTTAAAATGTTATTGTTACATAGTCATCTCTCTATGTAATTGTAGCTTTCCAACTTTTAAAAAGTTATTTCTAATATCAAGGAGAGTAAATGCTGAGAGAGGAATAGCTACTGAGCCCTATATAACTGAACAAAAGCAGATCCACTATTTTTTTAAATTAAATTTTTCATTTTTCTCTATAAATTTTCATTGGTTTTATCGGTTTACCATAGGTTATCTTTAATTTTTTAAGTCGTTGTCTTAAAAAATATGCATGACCTAACAGTTAAGAGTTAAGTTTTATTTGTGACAAAGTGAGGGCTGTCGCCTGGGATAACTCTGTGACACTGTCCAAAGAGATAGGGAAGAAGATCAGGACTTACGTGGTTTTGTTGAAGGGGGAGGTGCATGCAACCAAGCACACATTTTATAGAATTTAGCTGCTGGTCTCATGAAGGTCACTCACTGCTAGGCATGGGGAGCAGACATCACCGTGAAGGATTTTCGTGCTTTTCTAGATATGAGATGATGCAAGAGTTGGGCTCATAAAATCTTCTCCTGGAAATATCTAACTATCGGAAGACCTGTTCTGCCAGTTTTCCCAGAGCAGAGAGTGCCTCGCTCCTGATCTCCACCCTGAGCTCCTTTCCAGGGGTGTTGAAGGTCAGCAGCTGCAGCAGCTCATGGTTCAGTGTGTGTAGAGAGAGATGGAAAATGCCATCAATATACATCTTAACATTGATAAAGACTCTGCTAAAGAAAAAATACTCTGACATTAAAACGGTAAGGAAGACTTTATTCGGGATTTGCAATAGGTGTTGAGAGGATCACAACAAGGGAGAGAAATGAGGTTTAACCCCAAATACAAGAATGGTGGGGATTTACAGATGAGCTCCCTGGATACGGGACTAAATTTACTAGGAGGAGACATCAAGGGAAGGGGGATTCTTGCTAAGCTGGTCTAACAGAATTCTTGCTAGAGGTAGGCCAGGGTGATCAGATATCACTTGGGGGATGGTGGGAGATGAGGATGTGATCAGATATTGAGTGGGGTCAGAAATCCAATGTGGGAAGATTCTCTCTAAACTGGTTTAGCAGGATTCTTGCTAAACCCGAACTCTGCAAAGATGAGGACAGGCTCCAGTTTGAAGCCTAGTTGAGATGAGGACTCAGGAGCCTAAAGTTTGGTCAGCTGACTAAAATTTGACTAAAGTTTTAAAAAAATGTTTACCAAGTGAACTGTTTTATTTTTTTCCTCGTATGCTATTCAAACACTACTGGCTTACTCACTACTTTCTGGCCTACTCAGATCCTCTGTGCTTGCTCTTCCTTTTCCTAGAATTCCCATTCCCCAATATTTATATATTTTCTCCTGACTTTTATTGACTTTTTTAAACCAAAATTTCACCTTTCTTAGATTAACCCAACTAAAAATATTAAAGCTTCACCTACCCCCTACAGTTTTCCTTTTCTTCTGCTTTTTCTCAACTCTTATCAACTAAAAGTGTACATACATAATACATGTTGTGAACTGGAGATAGACACTTGCCATCTGCCTTGACACAGATCGATTCATGAGCCATCACAGCTGCTGACCCTCAACACCCATGAAAGGAGCTCAGGGTGGAGATCAGGAGTGAAGCAGTCTCTGCTCAGGGAAAATGGCAGAATAGGTCTTCAGATAGATATTTTTAGGAGAAGATATCTATCTTTTTAAACTAAGTCTTATTTATATAAACAAATTCCCTAGTATAACCTCATGTTTTTAGGCTATGAAACCAATTTTCCTACTATGTTTAGGCACTTCAGACAGAATGTTCCCTAGATTTTTCCTACATTAAACTGTACTGTCCAGTCACCGTGCAGCATATCCATGACTAGCTAAATCTGTGGTTTCCTAATCTTGCAATTCTTGTCTCTATGCATTACCTACATCTCAGGAACTCACCTCCTGAGTTCTGCATACTGCCAGTGCCAACCTGATTTCTGACTGCATAGCAGTCTCATTAAAATGCACTTTTCCTCAAATACTCAAAATACTTACCTACAGGCACATCATAGACACCAGTCAATCAGAACAGAGAAAGGTCAAAATGCTGGAACAGGGTCTGGGAGTATGTTGCTATGTTAGGAATTAACACTCTTGTTATTTAATGTTCTGCTGTTTGTGGAGTTCTGAGGGGAATTCAGGGCAGCTAGACAAGGGATATCCAGGAGGCAAGGAGGGACAGTTTTTTTGGCAGCTAGCATAGAATTATTCCAATATTTCATCCATTGGTATTGCTGTACCCATGGTTAGGAATAATATCAGTACTGCATACTTGATGGAATAGATTTCTCTTTAGTTACCTGTGCTTGGATTAATATTTTTTACTCTAGTTCTAATTTTTAAAACTGGCCTTTCTTCTATAGGAAATTAATTTAGTGTATGTGATAGACTGAATGTTTGTGTTCCTCCCAAATTCATATGTTGAAATCCTAACCTCTGATATCATATGAGAAGATGGGGCCTTTGGAAAATGATTAGGTCATGAGGGTGAAATCTTCATGAATTAAATCAGTGCCCTTACAAAAAAAAAGACTCCAGAGAGCTCCCTCACTCCTGCCAGGTAAGGACGTGGTGATGGCCATCTGTAAACTAGGAAGCTTGCTTTCACCAGACTCAGAATCCACCAGCACCTTGATCTTAGTCTTCTAAGTTTCCAGAACTGTAAGGAATAAATTTCTGTTGTTCATAATCCCACTGGTTTATGGTATTCTGTTATAAAAGCCTAAATTGACTAAGACAGGGCAGTAAGTCTAACAATGTCTTCATATTGTAGTGTCTAACAATGTTTTTATTTGTTTTGAAACCATAAGGAGAATGTGTGTGTGTCTTAGGTATAAAGCATATTTTGTGCTACATCAATTAAAACCTTATGCAGAGAATATAGTTGTTTTTGGGGAAGGAGGGAGAGAGCAATAGAGCATTTTATTGAGAAGGCCTTGGTGTAGTCAATTCTATGCATAGGAAGTCAAGAATTTTGTCATGGGGGTGAAAATAGGCATACTTTATCAGTAGACAATGAGTAAGAGACTAGTCAAAATCAAAGTATTTTATAGAATAGAAAGTAATATATTTGGAAATTACAATTAGAGCCAAATTGCGTATGGTTTTCAATAGCAAATTAAGAAATTAATCTTTACTTTTTATTTCATTTTCAAACTCTGTAATTTGAAATGTGTCCTGAAAATTTTGAGGAGTTTTTGTAAACTGTGGGTTATTAGGACAATTAATTTGGAAATGCTACAAAGAATCATTCGAGGCTGGCAGAGGTCATTGAAAGAATTCAGCAATATTAATAGTTCCTACTATTAAATCCAACAAAAGAGACTGTCTTCTTTGTGATTTTAGAGCAGGAGACCACAAGGCTGTGGATGACTCCTAATTTCACCTATGGTGGGCTCTAATTGTTATGATAATATCGAGGACAGAATTCATAGGGTATTTCACTATCATCCTTGTGGACTTCACATCTTAGCTTTGTAGAATTTAGTAACTTACACTGTAGAAAAAAATAGAAAACATTGGCAAATGTAATATAAAAGCTATCTTTTATATGCTTAAGCTGATTACAGCATGCAACTATAAATAATGCTTATTCTATCATAAACAATCCATACTATGAGTCAATTATAACTATCGTGATAATGGTAAAAAATTAACATTTTAATCATTTAAAATTTACTATGCATTAGCCTAAGAATTTTATTACATGTTGTGTAGTAACACATTGATTCTTACTGTCCTATGAGGGAAATAATGAGCTCTTGTACTAATAATAAGAAAACTGAGGCGCAGACAATTGTAGTTAATTGAACAGTGTTACATAAGCTATGAGAGATAAGCAGCATGTAACTAAAGTAATACTGATTAAAAAAACCATCTATGTATGAGGAGAAGTTTCAGATTGCCTTGAAATTCCAAGTACAGTCATTTGTTTATCCTAGTAACAATATCTTGTTGTGGTTGTTATTGAATGAAATCTGTTAAATTGTATAGTGCTTTACAATTTTCAGAAATCTCAAACACATGATTTCATGTAATCCCATAAAAACCTCTTTTCCCTCCTGTCCCTCTGTTGCCCCTCCTAACTTCCCTCTGCCCCCTTTCTAACTACTGGTGTATTCTCTCTGTATGTGAGTCTGCTTCTTTTTTGTTATATTGACTAGTTTTTTGCATTTTTTAGATTCCGCATGTAAGTGATATTATGCAGAATAAGTCTTTGTCTGACTTGTTTCAAATCTATTCATGTTGTTGGAAATGTCAGAATTTCATTATTTCTAATGGCTAAGTAGTATTCCTGTGTGTGTGTGTGTGTGTGTGTGTGTGTGTGTGTGTGTGTGTGTGCGCGCGCGCGCGTGCGCACGCGTGTGTGTGCGTGGACCAAATCCTCATTACCTATTTATTTGTTGTTAGACACCTGGGTTGCTTCCATACCTTTGCGATTGTAAATAATGCTGCTATGAATAATGAAGTGCCTGTATCTCTTCAAATTAGTGTTTGGTTTTCTTTGTTTTGTTTTGTTTTTTCAATTATATACCCAGCAGAATTGTTGGGTCATTTGGTAGCTCTATTTTTAGTTTTTTGAGAAACCCATACTGTTTTCCATAGTGCCTGAACCAATTTACACTCCCACCTACAGTGTACAAGTGTTCCTCTTTCTCCACATCTTCAACATTTGCTTTTTTTTTTTTTTTTTTAATCTTTTTAGGGCCATACCCCATGGCATATGGAAGTTTCCAGGCTAGGGGTCAAATCAGAGCTGTAGCTACTGGCCCACGCTACAGCCACAGCCACAGCAATGCCAGATCAAACTACACCACAGCTCACGGCAACACCAGATCTTTAACCTACTGAGCAAGGCCAGGGATCAGACCTGTGTACTCATGGATGCTAGTCAGGTTCGTTACCACTGAGCCACAATGGGAACTCCCTGCTTTATGTTCTTTTTGATGATTGCCATTCTGACAAATGTGAGGTGATATATCATTGTGGCTTTAATTTACATTTCCCTGATATTAGCAGTGTTGAGCAGTTTTCCATGTGCCTATTGGCCATCTACATTTCCTTTATGGAAAAATGTGTATTCAGTTATTCTGTGCATTTTTAGTCAGGTGGTTTGTTTTTTTGATGCTGAGTTGTATGAGCTGTTTATATATGTTGGATATTATTCCCTTATGGGTCATATCATTTGTAAATATCTTCTCACATTCAGTAAGTCTTTTTTTTTCTTTTTGTTTTGTTGATGGTTTACTTTGCTGTGCAAAAGCTTTTAAGTTTAATTAGCTCCCATTTGTTAATTTTTGCTTTTGTTTCCCTTATTTTAGGATGCAGATCCCAAAAATGTTGTTATGATGTATGTCAAAGTGTATTCTGCTATGTTTTCCTCCAAGAGTTTCATAGTATCTGATCTTTCATTTATGTCTTCAATCCATTTTGAGTTTATTTTTGCATATGATGTTAGAGAATGTTCTAATTTCATTTTTTGCATGTAGATATATGGTTTCCCAGCACCACTTATTGAAGAGACTCTCTTTTCTCCATTATGAAGTCTTACCTCCTTTGTCATAGACTGACCAAAAGTGTGTAGGTTTATTTTTGGGCTCTCTATTCTGTCCATTGATCTATGTGTCTGTTTTTGTGCTAGGACCGTACTATTTTCATTACTATAGTTTTGTAATATGATCTGAATTCAGGGCACCTGATTCCTTCCACTCTGTTTGTTTGTTTGTTTGCTTGTTTGCTTCAAGATTGTTTTGTCTGTTTGGGGTCTTTTGAGTTTTTCAACATCATACTCAATGGTGAATTGCTAAAAGCATTCCTTCTAAGTTCAGGAACAAAAAAAGGATGTCCACTCTCACCACTTTTATTCAACATAATTGTGGAAGTCCTAGCATAGCAATCAGAGAAAAAAAATAAATAAAAGTAATCCAAATTGGAAAGGAAGAAGAAAAACTGTCACTGTTTTGCAGATGACATGATGCTATAGATAGAAGATCCTAAAGATGCCACCAACAAACTGCTAGAGCTCATCAGTGAACTTGGGGAAATTGCCAAGATAAAAAAAATAATAATATACAGAGATCTGTTGCATTTCTCTGCACTAACAGCAAACAATCAGAAAGAGAAATTAATTCCTTTTACCATCACAAAAAAAAACCACTATAACCTACATAAGGAGGTAAAAGACCTGTGCCCCCAAAACTGTAAGATGGTAATGAAAGAAATCAAACACAACAGGAGTTCCTGTTGTGGCGAAGTAGAAACAAATCTGACTAGGAACCGTGAGGTTGCAGGTTTGATCCCTGGCCTTGCTCAGTGGGTTAAGGATCTGCATTGCCACAAGCAGTAGTGTAGGTCACAGATGCGGCTCAGATCCTGCATTCCTGTGGCTGTGACGTAGGCTGGCAACTGCAGCTCCGATTTGACCCCTAGCCTGGGAATCTCCATATGCTGCAAGTACAGCCCTAAAAAGCAAAAAAAGAAAAAAAAGAATTCAAAGACAACACAAACAGATGAAAGATATTGTGTTCTTTGATTAGAAGAATATTGTTAAAATGTAAATGACCATATTACCCAAGGCAACCTACAGATTCAGTGCAATTATTATAAAAATACCAATGGAATTTTTCGCAGAACTAGTAACTATTATTAAAAGTAAATACTACTGTAGATCAGTTTAATACTTTATTAAATTATTTATTTCCTCTTAAATTCTTCAGAGGGATAGCTGGGGGTTTGCCCAGATTAACAAACTACTTTCTGCCTACTTTATTATTGGTGGGCTAATTATTTTGTACACTTAATATTTCTACCAAACAAAACAAAACAAAACAAAAATCTCTCAGAATTTGTGGCTTTCTAAATTTTGCTGTAAAATTTTTCAGATTTCAAAGATAAAACTAAGGAATGAGTTTTATCTGGCATCTTTAAAATGTTTTCTTGGTACCAAGGATTGTAATATTTAAGTGTAGTTACAGTGTTTTTCTAGCTATAATAGGAATTATAATACTAAATAATTATAATATTATAACATTAAAGGTTTGTATATCAATATTAAATCTAATATTAAATGTTTGTAATATTTAATATTAAAAGTTGTATTATTATAACAAGTTTTTAATATGAAAACAAACTATGCTTTATGTTTTATATTACATTGATCACATATTTTTTTCCTGAAACTTTTATGTAAAGCTTTTATGAAAGAAAAAATTTGCCCAAGTGGTTTCTTCAGAATAATATTATAAAAACATACCAAAATTTACGTCATCACTTTCTTACTCACTCTAAAGTATTCTTACTTTTTAAAATTATCAAGTCAATAGAAGACATGTCTTGCACTTATGGTAACATTTTGACATTTATTCATTCCAATGCATAAGAGATCCTCCTTGTAAAAATAATTCTGATTGACCTTGGACCTTGAAGCTGAAATCTTAAACAAAAGGCCAATTTAATTTTAATGATCTTAATAATTTCATAGTTTCATCTATTTCATGTGAAAAATAAATGAACCACAATGTGAAGTTTATGAACATGAATTCTTACAGCTAAATTTATTTTTATCTTCTTTTATACATACAAATCTTCAATAAAATGGCATTTGAATCAACAGTTTTTTAAAAGACATATGCAAAAAGAAATAATATATGTATTTCTTATTGGCTAAATGACATATCCCTGCTTACTCTAGCACCCATTTTCTCCTATCTTTGTCGTTTTCCCCCAAGATATACACATGGTCACATGATAAAGGGAAAATTAAATGATAAAAATGCAAAGGCTAATTTGACAGGTTTTACTTATATTATTTCTAAATGTGGCCTTAATAGCAAGGCCTTATGATTTATAAGTCTGACATATGTTGAAAGTTTAAAACCATCACCTGAAGGAGGGAACTATACATGCAACCCCCAAAGCAACAGGATTCAAAAACAATGCATTGCCTAATTGTAGATTTCACAAGGAAATGACAAAAACTTCTAGATGGTACAATACAAGATGGCAAAAGGGCCAGTTTGAGTAGACCAGATTATCAAGAGGTAAAATTAGTTTGATACTGAGTGAATAATCCTGTGAGACAGAGTCGTGGTAAACAGAATTTTGGTATTTCCTCTGGAAGTTAATCACTTCTGATGACATGATAATACATGGGTGGAACAGAACAGCCACTGTTATCATGGTTCAAGCAGTCTAAGTGTAATTTTTTTCAGAGTATTATTTGAATAGGAAAATAAGTATATCTGATACAATAACAATAACTATTGACAGTGTTCTAGTCAGTTTTTGCTCTCTACAATAAACCACAAATCCCAGGGGCATAAAATATTAAGTTCTTTACTTTTTGCTCATATATGAGTAGAATCTGAAAGTCACTTTTTTATGTTTTTAAGTTAATTATAATATGTAACTGCAAATAAGCATATTCTGCTATAAATTGTCCCTATTATGGATTAATGATTATTACTCTGGTAATAATGGTTTTAATATTGTTTATTTCCAACTTCCTGTGCTCATATCTTTCTGTATTTCTTACCATTTCTGATGTCTTTTCAGATTTATCAATTTCCACCTAGCCAATTGAATATTGGTTGTTAAAGATTGGTTTTAGGCTTTATTCCTTTCTGACATGATTAATTCACACTGTAATCTCATCCATAATTATGGATTCAGTTATATACAATAATGGTTACCAACTATGTATCTTCAACCTGAACCTATGGACAGATCCAGATATCCAACAAGTTTAAGTCTATAACCTTACGAGTACCTTCTGCTTTTCCTCTTCTTCCCCCTCCTTTTTTTCCCCTAACCCCTCTTCCCCCTCCTCCATCCATCTCCTCCTCCTTCTTCCTCTTTTCATTTGTTATTTCGGAGTACTTGGATTTTTAATTAAAATTTTGGTTTTTTCTCTATTACTGTCTCATTAACTGTACCTCTTTTAAAATCATTGTAGTGATTGCTTTAGGATTTATAATATGTATAATTTATTTATTACAGTCTAACTTCAAATAAGGTTATACATGTAGTGTAAGACTTATAACATTGTAGTTGCATGTCTTCCTTCACATTCTTAGTGAAATTGTTGTAGGTTTTATGCCTACATGTTATACGTTTTGATATATATTGTATTATTTTTATTTTAAACAATTATCTTTTAACAAAAGTTTTAATGAGAAAAAATATCTCATACATATTCCTACATTTAGCAGTTGTATAACTCTTCATTGTATTTATGTAGGCTTTTTTTTTTTTTTGTCTTTTTAGGGCTGCACCTGCAGCATATGGAGGTTCCCAGGCTAAGGGTCCAGTCGGATCTGTGGCCACTGGCCTATGCCACGGCCACAGCAATGTGGGATCTGGGCCGCGTCTGTGACCTCCACCACAGGTCTTCATATTTTTTCTCAGAAATTAAAGTAAGAAGAACATAGAACACACAGTTTAGAAAATAGTTAAGGTAAAAAGACTGGAGGCTGCTATTTTGAGAAAGATTTGCTTGCAAAGTTGGCTGTTTCCTAAAAGTATCTGGAAACTTATAATCATAGGAACATACCCACCATCCTCATAACTTATAAGAGTGATTTCCACTCTATAAATGGTACCAAAAAATGTGGCTTTATTCTGAGCACCTGCATTCCTATTGGGAACCTTAAAATGTTGTATGTGCTGCACAGAGGGTGCCTATATAAATAACCCTAACAAAAACCCTGAGCACTGAGTCTATAATGAGTTTCATCTTAGACAGGTGTTTTGTATGTGTCGCCACACTGGTTGCTGAAGAAGTTAAGCACATTCTCTGAGACTCCACTGGGAGAGGACTTTTGCAATCTAGTACATGTTTCCTCCGGTTTTTGTCACATGTGCTCTTTCCCTGTGCTGATTTTGCTCTGTATCTTTCATTATCATATGTCCTAGTTATGTGTATGAATGTATGTGAACTTTCCTAGCAAATAATCAAAACTAGGGATGACCTTGGGGGCCCCTTACCAAAACACATACACGTAAGTATGCATGTGCATGCACACACATGCATCCACACACATCCTATATGGTTAAAATATTAAACAACTTGGATCTATAAATTAATCACTTTGGTGGAAGGTCAAATTTTCTATCACTGTTGGGAAATTTTTTAATGAAGTGTTTATATATTTATGAATATGGGACAAGTAATTATTTTAAATGTGACAGAGTAACCATAAGCATTGCAAAATGCATTTAACTTTTAAAATTCCTAATAAATTAAATAGATATAGGATATACTGTTGATAATTTAAATTTAGTAAGATTCTGAGTTTGGACTTGTGTACTCTTTTTGGGACTCTAATATGCTATCTGTTGAATTAGAATTAGAGGATGATTCAGAATAAAGTAGTGGAAATATTGGATGGGGAATGAAAAATAATATTTTATAAATGATATAAAAGTTAGCATCAAAACTGGAAAAATAAAGGACATATTTAAAAAAATAGAAGTTTAGTGAAAATGATGATGGACTTTAATAAACCTAAAACAACTTTTATAGTGATATGAAAGTTAGCATCAAAACTCGAAAAAGAAAGGACATATTTTTAAAAGTAGAACTTTAATTAGAGAAAATCCTTATAAGAAAAAGGAAATAAAACTATTGATGTTTTAAACTGTTTTAGAGAAATAAAGAAAATAGGAACTGTTCAATTACATTTAAAGACATTTTGCAGAATTCAGGGCATACAGCCTGAAAGGTAGAAAATATAAAATAAAAAATAATGACATAGGATGTAATAAGGTCAAATATATATGAAATCAGAGTCCCAAAATAATAGAATATAGAAACTGTGGAAGAGGCAATATGTGAAGCAAAATGTTTCCAGAAATAATGATAGACTTTAATAAACACTAAGAAGTATCAATGAAATGAAATCCACTGTAAGCCACATAATAATAAAACTATAGAATGTTAAAATCAAAGATATATTAAAATATTCAGAGTGTATAGACAGTTTGCCCATAACTAACATACAAAACTTATCAATACAACAGTGAAAGCTAGAAGATAGTAGAATAATATATCATCAAAGTTTAAAAGAAAATGTTATTTTCACACTAAACTATACCCCCAGTTTAATCCTAATTCAAGAACAAAAATGAGGAGTTCATACTGTGATGCAATGGGTTAAGAATCAGACTGCAGCTGCTAAAGTTGCTGCAAAGGTGTGGGTTCAATCCCTGGCATGGTGAAGTCAGTTAAAGGATCTGGCATTGCTGTAGCTATGGTTTAGGTGTCAGCTGAGGCTTGGATTCCATCCCTAGTCCAGGAACATCCATATGTCATGAATGCAACCACTACCAAAAAAAAAAAAAAAAAGAAGAAAAAAAAAAGAAAACGTTTTACACTAAAAGAAACTAACAAAATTTACTATTAGTGGACTTCACTAGAATAAAATTTTTTTTTCAGACTTTCAAGAGCAGGTGATGGAGTTCCCATTGAGGCTCAGCAGAAACAAACCCAGCGGAAACAAACCCAACTAGTATCCACGAGGATGTGGGTTTGATCCCTGGTCCAGCTCAGTGGATTAAGGATCCGGCATTGCTGCGAACTGTGGTGTAGGTCGCAGACAGGCTCGGATCTGGCAATGCTATAGCTGTGGTGTAGGCTGGCATCTACAACTCTGATTCAAATCCTAGCCTGGAAACTTCCATATGCTTGGGTGTGGCCTTAAAAAAAAAAATAGAGCAGGTGATACCCGAACTTAATCTTTTAATTTTAAAATTTTAATTGATATTATATTGAATGATTCTTTAAATTCCATAGGGCTTTACGATTTTCAAAATTTGCACATACATGATTTCATACAATCTTATAATCCACATTTTTTCCCCTCTGTACCCTTCTATTGCTCCTACTCCCTTTCCTCTCCCCACTGATGTCTACTAGTTTCTTCTCTGTATCTGTGAGTCTGCTTCTTTTTCGTTTTATTCATTAGCTTGTACTTCTTTTAGATTCCGCATATAAGCAGTATCATACATATTTGTCTTTCTCTGAGTAGTTTTACTTAGCATATTGTCTTCCAAGTCCATACATGCAAATGATAAAATTTCATTCTTTTTTATGGGCTTGATAGTATTCCATTATATATATATGTAGCACTTCCTCTTTTTTTTAAAGATTTTAATTTTTTTCCATTATAGTTAATATACTACTCTTCTTTATCAAGAAGTATTTGGTAGACACTTAGGTTTATTCCATACCTTGGCAATTGTGAATAATACTTCAATGAATATTGGGCTGCATATATATTTTCAAATTAGTGTTTTTGTTTCCTAAAGTAACTTTTGATAGCTGTACATCAAGAAAATGGAAAATGATTCCTGATGAAATATGAAATTCAATACATAATCAGAAGAAAAATAATGTAATTATAAGAAAATGTTTACTACGTACAGATAATGATAATGTCTAAATTTTGGCGAAAAGTAAGAGAAATAACCAAGATGTTGGGCAGTCCTAACCATGAGAAAGAAGAGAGATGAAAGGAGTTATTGTACTTTAAGATACTTAAGAGATGTGTATTTATAGTTTTATAGGTTTTCCTTAAGTGTGTATATTACAGTTTTAAGAGGAATCAATAAATGATAGAAATACAATAAATTGGTATATAACTGTCATTCATTCAGCAAGACAAATTTTTTTCCATGCCTCTAACATTTGTTGAGCTTGACAGATTCACATGGTACATCAATAACACTCATGTCATTATTTGAAGTGAGTCTTATACTTTGTACACAACATTTATCTGGACCATGTTTTTTTTTTTTTTTTAATTCACTGTCAGTCTCTTTTAGTTGGTGTATTTAGATCATTAATGTAATTAATGATCTTGAGTTAGGCATTTAAGTTATAGTGTTGATGGTACTCCATTTCTTTTTGTTTTTGTTTTTGTTTTCCTGTTATCTTAAATTTTTTTGATTTATCTATGTTATTTCCAAGTATATCTCTTTGTAAAATGTTTTAGTAGTTGCTTTAGATATTACCTTATACAATATAATACATCACAATCTAGTAGTGTTCATCATTTTGAGTGAAGTGTAAAAAACCTATGTCCCTTTAGGTTTATTTACAGGAGTTCCCATTGTGGTGCAGCAGAAACGAATCTGACTAGGAACCATGAGGTTGTGGGTTTGATCCCTGGCCTCGATCAGTGGGTAAAGGGATCCGGTGTTGCCATGAACTGTGGTATAGGTCGCAGAGGCAGCTCGGATCTGGTGTTGGTGCGGCTCTGGCATAGGCCAGTGGCTACAGTTCCGATTTGACCCCTAGCCTGGGAATCTCCATATGCTGCAGGTGCCTCTTTTTAAAGCTCTTTGGAGAAAACATTATTATTTTTTTTTTTTTGAAGAAAGCAAGAAGTTAATGTTTTTGCATTTCAGGAGAGTTTTATTGTAGAAACAATTCAGATAGCTTTCTTTAGTAGATCTGGATGATATGTGGAATGAGATCCTCCTTTGTAACTTCCTTTTCTTTTTTTGCTTGGATTTTTTCCATCACCAGGATTATTCCCATGAATAATCAGAGGCCTTTGAATTGCCATATTATTACAAACCCCATAATATATTGATATATACAGTGTATAATATATCAATACTTACTAGTATTATATTAATACTTCTATGATATCACATCTTATTTCAAAACAGTCTCAAGGGTTTCATCGTTGAAATCACTATGGCTGCTAATGTAATGTGTCCCAGTTTGACTGAACCTCCACTTTTATTTCTAAGTCATCTGTCACCAGATTGTTTGGACTTTACATTTACATTATATTCTGGCTGGGAATTTTGTTCTTTTGTGTGCACGTTTGTTTGTTTTAGTGGTTTATCTACTAACCGGTCTTTGTCATAGTCTTCTCAAAGCCTGTTCTTAATTATCCTGGTAGTTAATATACTAGAAACCTGAAGTAATCTACAAATTAAGTGCAAATCACTTAATTTTTGAAATAAATACCTGGGAATAAGTGAAAGAAATGAATCTTGACTTAGAATAGACCACTGTTCTCCACTCTTGTTCATAATAGACATCTTACATGGATCCCAGGAAGTAAGTTGCTGGTTTGAAGCTATCGCAAACTTCCTCAATCTTTTTAACTTTAAATCTTCTTGCGAAATAGCGTCTTTTTATGATGTTAGGATTTTCTTTATTATTTTATACTGTCTCTTTTAAAACCTGATGTGATACTGTTTTGTTAATTCTGTTATGTCATCACACCTTTAATTTTCTTTAATTTAGATTGGCCTTGTTCAGAAATAGAAAGTTGACTAATACTCTTTTATAGCCACATCTTAAAGCTCTAAACAAGAATCAAAAAGACACTGCCAGAAATTATCAATATAACATGACTACTTGGATACAGTGCCCTTTTTCTTTAACATAGTTTTTTGTTTTTTAGCATATTTATATATGTAAATGCTGTAATATTTCTCACTTGGCCAGTTCCTAGTTCATGATCTTGCTCCTCTATGGTTTACTATTAGCAGGTATAGGTATTGCCTAATAAATTCCATCATGACTTTCCATTTAATGGGAAAAATAAATATTCTCCTTGGAATTTTCAAGTAGCTTTTTAAAAGTATACCATGTTTTTAAAGTTCATAAAGTTTAAAAAACATAATAGTAAAAAAGATGAAACTATTAAACTACATTTTAAAAATGAGCTATATAGTCACAAAAGGGAAAGCTTCAAAATTGCTCAATATTAACAAATCAATTAGGAGTATTTTTCTTGTCAGTCAGTGACTGGAAATTTCAAAACTCTTAGATAAATTTTATTTTACATAGAATAAATTTAAATAATGTTTTAGCAGAATTTACTTCTTAGCTTTTTAGTCACATGCTCTCCGGTCTTCTGAGAGTTTGAAGCTCTGATAGTATTGAACATAGGATATATTAGAAGGTACACATAGAAAAAGTTCTGTGGATAGGGCATGCCCAGTGTTCCTTTCTCTTAAGGTGGCCTATTTCCCACTCTTTTACCAAGATAGTTGGCAATGATGACTCACAATTGCAATTTTCCCCTTTAACTTAGATTTATAAGAAAAGAGTTTATTTTCCAATAGAGACACAACAAAGTGGCAAGCATGAAAGTATTTTTCTTACGTATTTTAAGATAAAGACTCAAGATCATATTATATATTTCTTCTATTTTTATTTTAAAAACATTCTATGGCTTTGGTCTGCCATGCTCTCTGACATATTTCAAATCCATTTTTTAAATTTTATTTCCATTGGCTCACAGATCAAACAAATATCAAAGGCCCAAAGATTCTCAGTCAGCTTGTTTTATGCAGCTTTCAACACTCACTACCCACATTTTCCTTCTCCAGCACCCTGGCCAAACAAAATTTGGCTGTAAACTTATTGATAGCTAGAACAAAAGCAGCCACTGAATATTAGACATTTCTCATCAGAGAAATAGAATCTCTGGGAAAACAAAATTTTAACAGGATTTGACTGTAAATAAATTTTATTGTTTTTAGGAGCATTTTCTTATCTTGTTTATTGGTAATACCTTTGGAAATAATTTTATGTTAATTCTAACAGTGGTTTCCTTACTACTAATCTCTGTACTAATTCAAGTCAAGATCTCACATTAGATATGATTGCCATGAAATGATTCTGTGAGGGTCTGTGCTGTTGTTCAGTGATGCACCTTAATCAAAGAATATGCCTTACAATAGAAAGCCTGTGAGGACGCTTCACCACTTTTACACAGCCTTCTCTAAAGATAACCTCTCTCTAAGCTTTTGATCAGTTCTGCAGTGACAGAATCTTGATGTTTTCTGACAAGTATTATATAAGTGTTTTTAAAATTCCTTTGGTAAGTTATGATAGAATTATATATGCTCTGTAAAGAAGAGAAGTGTGTAGCACATTTGAATTTTTTTTGCTTTTATCTCTTTAAGGCCGTACCTGCGGCATATGGAAGTTCCCAGGCTAGGGGTCAAATCAGACCTGTAGCCGCTGACCCACACCACAGCCACAGCAATATGGGTTCTGAGCCGCACTTGCAACCTACATCACAGCTCTCGACAGTGCTGGACCCTTAACCTACTAAGCAAGGACACTATTGAACCTATGTCCTCACAGATATATATCTGGTTTGTTACCACTGAGCCACGATGGAAATTCCTAGATTTGAATTTTTAAACAACATCTAAAAATTGGTGGAGAATTAGAGAAACAGGGGTTAAAAATCGCATACCAAAGTATGTGAAATATGAAGTTGTTTTCATGGGGTCAGGCTTTTCTAAGCAATCACTAGCAGTTCTATTTTCTTTGAAATTCCAATTAAAATGTTTATAAATACTGAGAAAAAAGTGTAAATAAAAGTTGCTATAGCACTAGTAACTAAGAAATATGGATATTAAGTAAGCATGACAAAAGGAAAGCAGAACTGTAGTTGTAGTAGTATTTGAGGCAAAAAAAAATGGTATGTGAAACAAGAATGTTTTTACATTAATAAGTGTTATAATCCTAAGTGAAAATATAGTGGTCATGAATATAGTGCTATTTTATCCACTAAACAGCAGAATAATAGTCATTGGCACACTGCTATCAATTTTATTAGATCAAATACATTAAAACAAAAATAGTCAAGGAGTTCCCATTGTGGCTCAGTGGTAACGAACCCAACTAGTATCCATGAGGGCACAAGTTCTGGGCCTCACTAAGTAAGTTAAAAATTCTGGCATTGCTGTAAGCTGTGGTGTAGGTTGCAGACATAGCTCAGATCCCATGTTGCTGTAGCAGTAGCATAGGCCAGCAGCTGCAGCTCCCATTTGACACCTAACCTGAGATGTGCTGTGGCCCTAAAAAGACAAAAACGAAATAGTTAAGTCTTATTGAATGATTTAGATGAAACATTTAATGAATAAAAGCGTACAAGATATGCTCATCATTTTCAAATAGTTAAAGGGTGTTGTATGAGGTTTGAATTGTATTTCATAGTTAAAGTACAGAGAAAGATAAAGCTAGAGCTCCTCAATTATTGAAAGGCCTTATTAGAGACCTTACTTCAAGTGTACAGACATTTAGCAGGCAAATTGACATTTGAGGAATATTCACACTGAATTTTATAGGATAGATAAGAGAGGACAGAGATTGAAAGAGAATGGATGTGTGTCCATGTATAACTGAATCACTTTGTTGTACAGCAGAAATTATTACAACATTGTAAATCAACTATACTTAAATAAAGCTTTAAAAAATGAAAAAAAAATGGAAAAAGCAACCAAAAAAAGAAGAAAAAAGAGATAGAGAGAAGAAGAGGCTGAAGGAAAATCAGGATTCTATTTCAGTGATGCTTTAATGAATGATGAGGGCTGATACAAGGTTATAGAACATCTGAAAAATATTGTAAAGGAGTCTGTAGGAGTCACCATGGACTATATGAGACTAGTTGGCAAAATCTCATAAATGAAAGGGAAATTGAAATGTGATTTTTGTTCATAATGAGGAGTCTATTTTATTATAATCAGCTCCCGCCAACCTTAGTTCTGATTCACCTGCAGATCTGTTTTCCCTGGATGCTGAAATAGGTATATCTGATTGTTTTTTTGTTTTTTTTTTCCCCCTATGGAAAACTATGAAGGGATGAGAAGTTAACCTGGCCAATGAATTCTTCATGCTCAAGTTCATTTAGTTTCTAGAAAACTACTTTACACACAAATAAAATCTTGTATCATAACTCGCTATATATATATATAAATATATCTATGTCTATATAAATATATCTATCTACTATCTATCTGTATAATCTATCTATCTATATATTACCAATAATCCTGATGATGTAGCCTAAGATCCTAGAAAGTAATTCATCAGTGTATCAGAGGGAGCTAAAAATATTGTAAAACACATGGTTATATGGCATTCTATATTTAACTGTTTGAGGAACTGCCAGACCATTTTCCAAAGTAATTGCACCATTTTACAGTCCCACCAGCAGTGTATGAGTCATCTTCTTTTGTGTGTGTGTGTGTGTGTGTGTGTTTGCCATTTCTTGGGTCTCTCCCGCAGCATATGGAGGTTCCCAGGCTAGGGGTCTAATCGGAGCTGTAGCCACCAACCTACGCCAGAGCCACAGTAACACGGGATCCAAGCCGTGTCTGCAACCTGCACCACAGCTCATGGCAACGCCAGATCTTTAACCCACTGAGCAAGGTCAGGGAACGAACCCGCAACCTCATGGTTCCTAGTCGGATTCGTTAACCACTGCACCACAATGGGAACTCCAAGTATGAGTCTTCTTATAGGTGTAACCTCATTCTTGCTAATACGGCTTATCATTTTAGTGGGTGTGCTGTGGCTTCTCATCATGGATTT
This sequence comes from Phacochoerus africanus, assembly GCF_016906955.1. Classification (NCBI taxonomy): domain Eukaryota; kingdom Metazoa; phylum Chordata; class Mammalia; order Artiodactyla; family Suidae; genus Phacochoerus; species Phacochoerus africanus. The sequence continues at coordinate 35,966,779 of NC_062553.1, forward strand.
GATTTGCATTTTCCTGATTTCTAATGATGTTAAACATCTTTCCATGTGCTTAGTGGTCATTTTGTACATATTCTTTTTTTTTTTCTGTAGTAATGTCTATATATATTCTTTGCCCATTTCAGAACTTGGTCATTTGTCCTTCTATTATTGAGTTGTGTTATTTACATAATCTAGATATAGGTTCCTTCTCAGATATATGACTTAAAAAATATCTTCCCACATTCTGTGAATTGTCTTTTTACTTTCTTGACTGCAGTGTTTGAAACATTCTACTCCCAATAACATACCCCAAATAAATGAAAACATGTGTCCACACAAAACTTGTACATGAATATTTATAGCAGCATTATTCATAATAGCCCAAAGTTGGCAGCAACCCAAAATCCATCAACTGATGAATAAACAAAATGCAATATGTCCATACAATAAAATGATAGGAATAAAGTATTAATGCATGTTACAAAATGACTGAACTGTGAAAACAAAAGACTCCATAGTTTAGGGAGTTCCCGTCGTGGTGCAGCGGAAACGAAACCGACTAGGAACCATGAGGTAGAGGGTTTAATCCCTGGCCTTGCTGAGTGGGTTAACAATCCGGCATTGCCCTGGGCTGTGGTGTGGTTGCAGACACAGCTTGGATCTGGCATTGCTGTGGCTCTGGTGTAGGCCTGTGGCTTCAGCTCTAATTAGACCCCTAGCCTGGGAACCTCCATATGCCGTAGGTGTGGCCTTAAAAAGACAAAAGACAAAAAAAAAAAAAGACTACGTAGTTTATATGTAATAGTGGTTGCTTGGAAATGGGTGATGGGGAATAAGAGATGATAACCAAATAGTATAGAGTTCCTTTTTAAGTTTATGAAATTGTTCTAAAATTGACTGTTGTAATGACTGTACCTATCTCTGAATATTCTAAAAAACACTGAATCGAGCAGTTTAAATGAGTGAATTATATGGGGTGTAAATTATATCTTGGTAATGCTGTTATTAAAAATACATGAACAGATTGAGGTTAAAACCATAATCCTACTTTTTTAACCAATGTGGCTTGAAGTCATTAAATAATTTCTACTTACTTAGCTGTGTATCTGTAAATGGGTAGGTATTTATAAACAGATTTGCTAGACTAAGGGCCTCTGACATTATATTCAAGGTTCTAGTTCTCGGAGGAGGTAGCCAGAATCACAGCCCACTTTCTGCAAGAGTTGTTAACCTTCTGGATATGAAAGAAATATTTGAAAAACTATTGAATGTTTACAGGTATCCAGCAAAAATGTACTTAAGCACACTTTAAAACTGTTATTTCCTTTATTACATTTAACACAGGCATAGGAAAATACAGCCTTCACATTTGTTTGTTTTTTCTTGGAAAAGCAAGTTTCCACTGACTGAAAAAAAAAAAAAAGCAGTTTTATTCAAAAAACAAAAGCCAAGCTTGAATTCAGATAGAAAGTGATTTCAATTACCTGAATCTTTGGTTTTGCTTACATAATAATTAATAGTGAGTCATATAAAGAAGAAATATTAAAATAGCATCTTATACCATATATTTTCTTTAGGACGTCAGGATATTGATGAAAATAATTTTTTTTCTCATGAGCAGTTTTCAAATTAAAGAGGTAAATTGACATGCATACCTGGTTTACAGAAACCCTGAAGACCATCCATGGACTTTGTACAGTTAACAGATTTTTTAAAAGAGAGGAAGCCTTGATTTCTGGCCAAGCCATACTTTTTTTTTTTTTTAAATTCCAGGATCAGTGCTTATTAAATAGGGTTTATTGCTAGAAACCGCTAAGACCTAAGTGAGAAGTAGCAGGTGCTTCTCCCTCTAATTGAATATTCCCTCAGTCACAAGAATAGCTTATCATTCTTTATTTCTCCTCAAATATTTTCTAGATGCATTTCACATATAAATAATAGGAAGTAATTATTCTTATCTCTCCATACATCTTATCTTACCATGCATCAGTTAATAGCCATCTCCAAAGCATGATAAAGAAACTTTAAAAATGAACTTAAACACCACAGTTTTTCCACAAGCACCTTGACGCATGAAACTACATCTCCAATAAAATAGGATTCTTTTGTTGTGTGGGCAGAAATATCATACAGAATAAATTACATTAAATAGTCTGGTTAAGAAGTAAAAATATCTGGAGTTCCCATCGTGGTGCAGTGGTTAACGAATCCGACTAGGAACCATGAGGTTGCGGGTTTGATCCCTGCCCTTGCTCAGTGGGTTAAGGATCTGGTGTTGCCATGAGCTGTGGTGTAGGTCGCAGACGCGGCTCGGATCCCACGTTGCTGTGGCTCTGGTATAGGTTGGCAACTATAGCTCCAATTAGATCCCTAGCCTGGGAACCTCCATATGCCGCGGGAGCGGCCCAAGAAATGGCAAAAAGACAAAAAAAAAAGAAGTAAAAATATCTCTTAAGAAAAAGGGGGGTAATGTCAGCATCATGGCAGCATGAGATGTTCCCTTTTATTCCCCTCTTTAGTCTATAATAAGTGAAACATTCATAATTTAACAAAATGTTCCTCTGCCTAACACATTAGGGTGCTAGAGAGATCAGCAATCCATATATCTGAAGGTGGGTAGGTGAGAACATGAGTTGGAAGTGTTGGAATAGCAGAGTATATGCCTATGATCCTGGCCCCTAGCTGTGATGGCTGAGCCTGCCGGCCCGGCAGAACCCAGCAACTGAGGTGAAGGTGACACACAGGACTACAGCCTTCTGGCTGCATCAGTAGCCATCATGGTGACAAAGACCTAAGCAGCAGCAGCGGTAGGGCCTGCAACCCCAGTTCCTCCAGTTGTGGTGGCACCTCTGATTCTTGCTTCCCTGCCTAAAGTGGTGGTCCCCATGGACTGGTCAAACCTGAACATGGCAGAGGCACCTGTGATCCCAATTCTTCTCCCACTCTCCAACTCCCCCCATCATGGAGGTAGTGCCCATGACTTAAGCAACCCTGACATAGTGAAGGTGCTGGTGATCCTGATGGTGACACCAGCCACAGCAGTAATATTGGAAGCAGCAAGTCACCACTAACCAGTGATGTACAAGCAGGGATGATAATGGCATCAATGACATCTCCAGCAGAGGTTGTAGCGGGTGGAAAGTACTGATTGTCAAATAGCTAGAGGCAGCTCAGATAAAAGAAACCAAAAACTTGTGCCATAGCACCACCTACTGAAAAACAAAGGAAAGCCCTCTAGTTACCAACCTGTTGAATGTTTAGAATCAAAGTAAACAAAGTTTTATTTACTTAATAAGAAAAGTGTTCACTTCCTCAAATCCACCAGCAGGGGAACAACTCATCAAGCATGATAAAAAACCACAGTAACACAATATCACTGAAAGAAAATGTCAATTCTCTAGAAACCAAACATAAATTCATGGAAAATTGTGATCTGACTGATAAAGAACACAATATGTCTGTCATGAAGAAACTCGGAAAACTCCAAGAAAAATCAGAAAGACAGTTTAGTGACCTCAAGGATAAAATTAATGACTTGCAGGAATATTCTACCAAAGAGATTGAAACTCTAAAAAAGTTTGAAATTCTGGACATGAAGATCTCAATAAATGAGATGAGGAATGCATTAGAAGAAAATTAGGGTTAATAGATGCAAACTATTGCCTTTGGGATGGATAAGCAATGAGACCCTGCTGTATAGCATTGGGAACTATATCTAATCACTTATGAGGGAGCATGATAATGTGAGAAAAAAGAATATATATGTATGTGTGTCTGTGTCACCTTCCTGTACAGCAGAAAATTGACAGAACACTGTAATCCAGCTGTGATGGGAAAAAAAATCATTTAAAAAAAAGAAACAATGGAAGTAGAGCAGACCACATGAAAGGGAGAATTAATGGGCTCAAAGAGAGAAATCTGCAAAAAACTTGGGTAGAAGAGGATTCTTTAAATGAAGATTAGATTAAGATTCTTCTTTAAATGAAGAAATTCTCCAAGAAGTATTCAACTCCATTATAAATGGTAATATAAGGACAATGGGTATCCCAGAAGGAGAAGAGCAGGAAATGGGGGCAGGAAGTTTATTAATGAAATAATAGCTGTGAATGTCCCAAATTTGGGGAAGGAACTTTATACACAAGTCTACAAAGCTAATAGGACACACAGTTACATCACTGCAAAATGACTTTTCCAAGATAGATTATATTAAAATTGGCAAAAGTCAATGATAAAAAAGAATTTTAAAGGCAGACATGGAATAAAACACAGTAACCTAATTATTTGCTGCCTCTAGGGGAATCATCTCATCTCCAAAGACAAGGATAGATTCAAAATGAAGGATGAAAGAAGATACTCCAAGAAAATGGAAGCCAAAACAAAGCAGGCAAAGCACGTGTAGGCATATTCATATCAAACAAAATAGATTTGAAGTTAAAAAAGGCAAAAAATACAGGTAAACTCTGTAATGATAAAAGGGAAAATCCATCAAGAAGACATAACAGTTATTTATATATATGTATATGTGCATATAAATTAGGAGCACTAAAATATATAAAGTAAATTATTAATAGACTTAAAGGTAGAAATCGATAGCAACACAATAATATTAAGGGACTTTAATACCTGACTTACATCAATGAATAGATCATCCAGAAAAAAAAGTCAACAAGAAAATATTGGCCTTAAATGAAACATTAGACCAGATGAACTGAAGGCATGTACAGAATATTTCATCCAAAAACAGTGGAAGAAACATTCTTATCTAGTGCACATGGAATATTCTCAAGAATAGAACATGTATTAGGACACAAAACAAATCTCCATAAACTTAAGATTGAAATCCCATCGAAAGTCTTTTCTGATCACAATGCTATAAAACTAGAAATTGATTATAAAAAGAAAGACAAAGGAAAAAAATCACAAATATGTAAATCTAAACAACATACCACTGAACAACTATTGGCTTAACACCAACAACAAATCAAAGGGGAAATTAAAAAATACCTGAAAACAAATGGAAATGAAAATCCAATATAAAAATCTGTGGGATGCAGAAAACCGCTAGGATGGAAGTTTATAACAATACAGTCCAACTACTAGAAAGAAAAATCTCAAACAATCTAACCTTACACCAAAAGGAGCTAGTAGAAGAACAAATTAAGCTCTAAATTAGTAGAGAAAAGTAGATAATAAATATCTCAGTGAAAGTAAATGAAACAGAGACTAAAAAGACTATAAAGATCAATGGTTCTTTGAAAAGATAAACAAAATTTAAACTTTAGCAAAAACTTTAGCTAAACACATGAAGGATAGAATGAGAGAAGATGCAAATAAAGAAAATCAGAACAAAAGAATACATTGGATACTCTATAAATACAAAGAACTATAAGAGACTACTATAAATAGCTATAAACCAGCAAATTGGAAATCTAGAAGAAATGGATAAGTTATAGAATCATACAATCTTCAAAGACAGAATAATGATGAAAAATCTGAATAGTCTGATCACTAAGAATATTGAAATAGTAATCAAAAACCTCCCAAAAACAAAAATCCAGGACCAGATGGCTTATATGATGAATTCCACCAAATATTCAAAAAGATTTAATATGTACTTATTGAACTCTTATAAAAAAAAAAAAGAGGAGGAGATTTTTCCTAACATGAAGCCAACATTATCCTGATACCAAAACCAGACAAGGACAACACACAAGAATTTACAGGCCAAAGATCTCTGATTAACATAGATGTAAAAATTCTCAATAAAATATTTGAATACAATATGCTAACAAGGATCATACAATATGATCAAGTGTAATTACAGGATGCAAGGTTGTCTCAACATTTACAAATCAGTCAGTCTGATACACCACATTAATAAAATGAAGAATGAAAATCATATGATTATTTCATAGCTGTAGAAAAAACATTTGACAAGATTCAACATCTATTTTTGATTAAACTCCAAATAAATTGGGTATAGAAGGAATGTACCTCAGTATAATAAAGGTCACCTGTGGCAAATCCATAACTAACATATTCAGTGGTGAAAAACTGAGTGTTATCCCTCTAGTATCAGAAACATGGCAAGGATACCCACTCTTGCCACTTTATTCAACATATTATTGGAAGTCCTAGCCAAAGCAATTAAGTAAGTAAAAGAAACAAAAGTGTCCATATTGGAAAGGAAGAAGTAAAACTGTCAGTATGTCCAGATGACATAATAACACATATAGAAAATGCTAAAGATTCTATCCCAAAGCCCTTACAAATAATAAACCAATAGAGTAAATTTGCAGAGCACAAAATCAATATACAAAAATCTATTTAATTTCTATATAATAATAACAAACTGGTTTAATGAAAAATTAAGAAAAAGATCCATGTGCAATTGCAACAAAAGAGTAAAATTCTAAGGAATAAATTTAAGGAAGTGAAAGATCTGAACACTGAGAATTATAGAACATTACTGAAAGAAATTGAAGAAGACAAAAAAGAAATGGAAAGCTATTTCATGCTTATGAATTGGAAGAAATAATATTATTAAACTATCCAGATTATGTAAAGTAAGCTACAGATTCAGTGCAATCATTATCAAAACACCAATGATATTTTCCACAGAAATAGAACAAAAAATTCTGAAATTACTATGGAACCACAGTAGACCCCAAGTAACGAAAGCAAGGAAAGTAAGGAAAATGAACAAAGATAAATGTATCAAACTCCCTGATTTCAAATTTTACTACAAAGCTCTATTAATCAAAACACCCTGGTACTTGCAGAAAAGACATACAGGTCAATGGAACTGAATTTTAAGCCCATAAAATTTAAAAAAATATATATAAATATATTATTATATGTCTGTATATATAGACAACTAATTTATGGCAAAGGAGCCAAGATCATACAATGGAGAAAGCAAAGGTTTTTTTTGTTTTTTGTTTTTTGTTTTTGTTTTTTGTTTTTGTCTTTTTGCCATTTATTGGGCCGCTCCCGCAGCACATGGAGGTTCCCAGGCTAGGGGTCTAATCAGAGCTGTAGCTGCCAGCCTACGCCAGAGCCACAGCAACACGGGATCCAAGCCGTGTCTGCGACCTACACCACAGCTCAGGGCAACACTGGATTGTTAACCCACTGAGCAAGGGCAGAGATTGAACCTGCAACCTCATGGTTCCTAGTCGGATTCCTTAACCACGGTGCCACGACGGGAACTCCAGAAAGCAAAGTTTTTAATGAATGGTGATGGGAAAATTGGACAGTCACATGCAAAAGAATGAAACTAGACTATTATTTTAACCATAACAAAAATAAATTTAAAATGGTTTAAAGACTTGAATGTAAGACCTAATACCATAAAACTCCTGGAAGAAATCATAGCAGTGTGCTCTTTGACATCAGTTTTAGCAATATCTTTTTGAATATGTCTCCTCAGGCAAGGAAAATAAAAAGCAAAAATAAACAATTAAGGAGTTCCCACTGTGGTTCAGTAGGTTAAGAACATGACTAGTATCCATGAGGTTGTGGATTTGATCCCTGGCCCCTCTCAGTGGTTTAAGGATCCATCTTTGTCAAGAGCTGCAGAGTAGGTCACAGGTGCAGCTTGGATCTGTCATTGCTGTGGCTGTGGCATAGGCCAGCAGCTGCAGCTCCCATTCAGCCTCTAGCCTGGAACTTCCATGTGCCATAGGTATAGCCCTAAAAAGAATGAAATAAAGTAAAATAAACAAGTGGGACTACATCCAATTAAAATGCTTCTACACAGCGAAGTCCATCAACAAAACAAAAAGAGAAACTGCCAAATAGGAGAATGTATTTGCCAGTCATATATTTGATAAAGATTTCATATCCAAGATATATAAAGAAACAACTCAACAAAAAATAAATAAGTTGATTACAAAATGGGAAGATGATATGAATAGATGTTTTTCCAAAACACAGATGGCCAACAAGCCTGTAAGAAGATGTTCACAGCACTAATTATTAGGGAAATGCAAAACAAAACCAAAATGAAATACCACTTCACACATGTTGGAATGGCTCTTACCAAAAGACAATTAAAAACCTGGGAATAAACCTGACCAAGGAGTTGAAAGACATATGCTGAGAACTATAAAACGTTAATCAAGGAAATTAAAGAGGATTCAAAGAAATGGAAAGATATTCTATGCTCCTGGGATGGAAAAATTAATATTGTAAAAAATGGTCATACTACCCAAAGCAATCCACAGATTGAATGCAATCCCTCTCAAATTACCCATGACGTTTTCACAGATTTAGAACAATCCAAAAATTTATATAGAACAACGAAAGACTCAGAATTGCCAAAGCAATCCTGAGGAACAAACACCAAGCAGGAGGCATAACTCTCCCAGACTTCAGGCAGTATTACAGAGCCACAGTCATCAAGACAGTGTGGTACTGGTACCAAAACAGACATACAGGCCAATGGAACGGCATGGAGAATCCAGAAATAAATCCAAACACTTATGGTCAATTAATCTTTGACAAAGGAGGCGGGAACATAAAGGGGAAAAAGACAATCTTTTCAGCAAGTGGTGCTGAGAAAACTGGACAGTCAAATGTAAATCAATGAAACTGAAACACACTTTCACACCATGCACAAAAATAAACTCAAAATGGCTTAAAGACTTAAACATAAGACAAGACACCATCAAACTCCTGGAAGAGAACATAGGCATAATATTTTCTGACATCAACCTTACACGTGTTTTCTCAGGTCAGTCTCTCAAGACAACAGAAATAAAAGTAAAAATAACCCAATGGGACCTAATCAAACTGACAAGCTTTTGCACAGCAAAGGAAACCAAAAAGAAAACAAAAAGACAACTTACAGAATGGGAGAAAATAGTTTCAAATGATGAAACTGACAAGGGCTTCATCTGTAAAATATACAAACAACTTATACAACTCAACAGCAAAAAAAGCCAACAACCCAATTGAAAAATGGGCAAAGGACCTGAGCAGACATTTCTCCAAAGAAGATATACAGATGCCCAATTGAAAAATGGGCAAAGGACCTGAGTAGACATTTCTCCAAAGAAGATATACAGATGGCCAACATGAAAAAATGTTCAACATCACAGATTATTAGGGAAATACAAATCAAAATTACTATGAGGTACCACCTCATACCAGTCAGAATGGCCATCGTTAATAAGTCCACAAATAGCAAATGCTGGAGAGACTGTGGAGAAAAGGGAACCCTCCTACACTGTTGGCAGGAATGTAAATTGGTACAACCACTATGGAAAACAGTATGGGGGTACCTCACAAAACTAAATATAGAACTACCATATGACCCAGACATCCCACTCTTGGGCATATATCTGGACAAAACTTTCCTTGAAATAGACACATGCACCTGTATGCTCATTGCAGCAGTATTCACAATAGCCAAGTTGTGAAAACAACCTAAATGTCCATTGACAGATGAATGGATTAAGAAGATGTGGAATATATACACAATGGAATACTACTCAGCCATAAAAAAGAACAAAATAATGTCATTTGCAGCAACATGGATGGAACTAGAGACTTATACTAAGTGAATTAAGTCAGAAAGAGAAAAATAAATACCATAGATATCACTCATATCTGGAATCTAATATAAGGCACAAATGAACTTTCCACAGAAAACAAAATCATGAACTTGGATAATAGACTTGTGGTTGCCAAGGGGGAGGGGGAGGGAGTGGGATGTACTGGGAATTTGGGGCTAACATATGCAAACTATTGCATTTGGAATGGATAAGAAATATCCTTAAATATCCTGCTGTATAGCACTGGGAATTATATCTAGTCATTTTTGATGGAGCATGATGGAGCATAATGTAAGAAAAAGAATGTATATATGTATGTATGACTGGGTCACATTTTGTACCATAGAAAATTGACAGAATACTGTAAACCAGCTATAATGAAAAACATAAAAATCATTTAAAAAAAAAAAGACAAGGTGTAAGTGTTGGAGAGGATGTGGAAAAAGAAAACACTGGTACACTGTTGGTGGGAATGTAAATTAGTGAAGACACTACGGAAAAGAGTATGGAAACTCCTCAAAAATTGAAGAATAGAGCCCCCATATGTCCCAACTATTCCACTCCTGGGTATTTTCTGGAGAATATGAATACACTAATTCATAAAGATACATGCACTCCTCTGATCATATGGAAACAACTTAAGTACCCATTGAATGGATCAGTGGATAAAGATGTCCAGTATATATACAATGAAATGTTACTAATCCATAAAAAAGATGAAATCTTTCAATTTGCTGCAACATGATGGACCTTTTAAGGGATTATGCTAAGTGAAATAAGCCAGACAGAGAAAGACAAATGCCTCATTATTTTACTCAAGTGGAATATTAAAAAAAAAAAAAAGACAAACGAAACAAAACAAATGCATAGATACAGGGAACAGATTGGTAGTTACCAAAGGAAAATTGGGTTGGGGGAGGAAAAAAAGTGGATAAAAGGGGTCAATTGTATAGTGATGGATGGAACCTCAACTTTTGCTGGTGAGCACACAAGTCAAATTCTAATGATGTATACATGAACCTTAAGTAATATTATAAACCGGTGTCACCTCAATTTAAAAAAAGAGAAAAGGGTTCCCATTTTGGCTCAGCTATAAAAAACCTGACTGGTATCCCTGAGAATGCAGGTTCGATCCCTGGCCCTGCTCAGTAGGTTAAGGATCTGATGTTGCCGTGTTGGTCACAGGTGTGTCTTGGATCTGGCATTGCTGTAGATGTGGCATAAGCCAGCAGCTGCAGTTCCAATTGGGTCCCTAGCCTGGGAACTTCTGTGTGCCACAGGTACGGCACTAATAAAGACAAAAAAAATTAAAAATTAAAAATTAAACAAGAGAAGAGGTAAATGTAAAAGGCAAGCATGGAAAACAAAGCTAAAGAGAAGAGAAATGAATATGCCATGTGACGTGAGTCAGTAAGAGTTACTGCCTCATTCACTTTATTTTTCCATTTTGTGCAGATAAATCATAAGAAATTTTAATAAGACTGAATATGACCCTAAATTATTCTACAATACCTGAGGAATTAAAGGATTAAAATACTTTTAAAATGGAATTTAGATAATAGGAAAATTCTAATCCTATAATTAAAATGTTTAAAAATGATAAATTGAGGAATCATCCAGCTATGCATGTTTTGGTATTTAATTTCTTTTTTCAAGATTCATCCTTACAAAGGTAATCCAAAATGCAATTGGAGAGAGATTAGGTATATTAGAGCTTGACAGAAAAGGATCCTTCTGGGAAATACCTGATGTTTTGTTTTGTTTTGTTAATTTATTTTATTTGACTTTGGTTTTCAGAGTTACTGAAATTGAACACTTAGATATTCAGGGCAAGCAGTGAACTTATTTGCAATTAAGTCTATGGATGACCCCTTAAAATAAACACACAAGCACAAAAGACTAACTGATCTAGACAAAGCCATTGATGTAAAAATGTTACTTGGTACCTATTCAACAAAGAAGCAAGTATTCACATACTGTGATGCTAAAAACATGTTTAAGACATTGGGAAACCAAAAGACATTTAAAGAAATAGTTGCTTCTCAACCCTGCTACAGTAATCTAACATTTTTCATTTTCTAGATTTATCAACATAAATCATATGTAAGTTCATTTTATATAATTGTAATTATGTATGTCTTTTTGTGGATAGTTCTTTGATAGATTTTTTTCAAATAATACATTATTTTTATTCTAATTTTCTGTCTTCATATATATATATATATTATTCAGAGGCTTCATAAAATGACCTTGAATGAAAGCATTTGTTTCAATTTATTGTACAATTTCCCAGTTGTTGAAGAGTGTCTGTTTAATTTTTATTATAAATAATTATGATGGAAATTTTATAAACTTGGTTAAATCTATGTAAAATTATAGTGCAAAAAAAATTCTCTAACACAGCTCGTCTGCTTTTTTAATAGCTAAAATGTATTTATCTCTAAGCATGTTTCAGACACTGTGCTAAGTTCTTTTCAGTTATTTACGTGTTTATTCTCTACAGCAACCACATTGAACCGGTGTGTTATAATACTCATTTTATGGATAAGAAGGCTGAGTTCCAGAGGTATTAAGTAACTTATCTACAGTGACACAGAAGTACATGTGGAGCCAGAATTCAAACTAAGTGTGACTTCTGAGTCTGTTTATCTAAATTGCAATTTATAATGTATATAATATTGCATATAAAAAGGAGAAATTACTATCTGACAATCATTTGTATACTATCTCCCAAAAAATCACACAGATACGTAAAGCTTATAGCAATATCTGAATGTGCTATATCTTCCGAGGAGGTACTACCAGAGTACCTGGATAACATGTTAGATAAAGGATTCAGATAACTACAAATAGAAAACTGACATATTTTGAGTTACTGGATACATGCAGAGGAGTAACGGTTCCTATATGCAACTGATATTATCAATTATAGGAAGCTGTCTCTTTAAGGAACCCATAGGTGATTGGCAAACAGATTTTGTGACTTGTGAAAAGAAATTCAGCTGGCTCTAAGTTTGATGCAAAACTGAATTTTAAATATTAAAATGTCATAGTGGACGTATAAGCTATAGCCAAGATTGTTTTTATGTGATGTTACTGGTGGGGAAGAAAAGGTGAGCAACCCAGAGGGATATAGCAAAGAAAAGAGAGCAGTGTGGGTTCCTGAACTCTCACTTGAATTTACATAAATTAAATTCTGTATTAGACATGTTTGGCTAAAAGTAATGGACCTCAACCCAAACTGATTTTTTTAAGTGGCATTTTACTGCTTCTTCTATTAGAATCAAGAGTTTAAATAGTGTATTCAGGACAATTTTTTTACTCTCATCTATTTGCATTATTTTTTTCTTTCTCTCATGTTTGGCTCTGTTCTCAGACAATAGATAGCTCTGTTTTCATTGCCTCAGTTCATTCCTGGATCTTCAGCTATAGTCAGGTTGGCCCTGGACAAAGGCGTACCGTCAACTGTCAGCAAAATAACTCTGGCCAAAACTTAAGGATTGACAGTAGTGGGTAAGTAGTTCCCAGAAGTAAATTGCCAGACAAGAGTGTAGGTACTGGAGAAGCAAAAACAGTGAATACATATCCTCTGGTCCTCCATACACTGTTTTTCTTCCAGTACATTCCTCACACTCTTTTTCAAATGACAGTACTAATCATTTTATGTTCTTCTTCAAAATCCTCCCCTCAATAGATCATTTTTCTTCACTCTGTTTTCTTCAATAGATCACATTCACTTCACATAAATCATTTCTTATTCAATAGATCATTGACAATGCTTTTAGATGGGAACCTAACATCCTTCAGATTGACCTCTAGCAGTCTTTCCAGTGTCATTTTCAGCTAGTCCTTGCTCTATAATCTATAACCAGCACAGCAAAAATCACTTGGCTATTACAGGGCAGCTCTAACAGATCTGCTCTTTCCACCAACTACGTCTAACTTCTCTCCTAAACTCCTCTTATCTCCTATGCTCCTGCTTTTGTTATTACACACTCTGCATTCTGGGACAGAAGGATGGGTAAGCATTCTGTGAAATTACAGATTTGGGGAACTCTGCCCTTTCTTTCTGTCATTAGTGAATATATGATCATAAGTTTAAAAAAAAAAAAAAAGCCCTTCAAAGGATTCGGAATAATCTATCCACTGCCCATTAGAATCATTGTGTACTGCTGGCTCCATCGCTTTAGTATTCCAGCCTTCTTTGCTTCCATCAACTTTTGAACCTAGTCTGATCTCAGTCTTTCTGTTTTTGCAATTGCTTCTCCCTTATTTGAGCATTTTTATTACATTAGTCTGGCAATAACTCAGATCAAATTGTGAATTATACCTCTACTCTGTGAAATGAGTATGCTTCCTCAAATTTTCAATTTAGATTTTAATATGGTGGATGATAGCATTTCAGTGCTTCAGTGAGGTTTTAAATCTCTGACTTAAAATATTTATAATGTTAAAAAATATTAGATTGTTTACTTAAAGTTGTCTTTATCCTCAAAGTCATATATTCTTTTAAAAAACGGTTTTTTATTAAAGTATAGTTGATTTACAATGTTGTTCCAATTTCTGATGTACAACAAAGGGAATCAGTCATACATATATATACATTCTTTTTTTTTATATTCTTTTCCATCATCGTCTCTCCCAGGAGATTCGATATAGTTTCCTGTGTTATACAGTAGAACCTTATTTTTTATCCTTTCTAAATGATATAGTTTGCATCTACTAAAGTAATATATTCTTATCAATTCATACCATATTATTGAAAAAAATGAATGAACTGCATACAAATATGACAAGCACTGGTTTATATGATATATTAATGAAATATGCTATTTCCCATAAGCTAAAATTAGTTATTCCGTATTTTCATTGGATGTAACTGTATCCATGTTCCATCTACAGAAATGGAAGATTTTTTTTTATAAATCACACATAACTGTGTAATAATTTTAGTGGGTTTTTTTTTTACAATGATATTTTATGTTCCTTTGGGGTTATTTTTTATTAATATAATCCTATGTTAAGAGAAAGCTTTGTAAGTTCGCATTGTGGCTCAGTGGTAATGAACCCGACTCAGTGAACCCAGTATCTGTGAGGATGCGGGTTTGATCCCTGGCCTCTCTCAGTGGGTTAAAGATTCAGTGTTGCTGTGACTGTGGCATAGGCCACCATATACAGCTTCGATCAAACCCCTAGCCTGGGAATATGTCTCACGTGTTGCCCAAAAAACAAAAGATAGACAGAAAGGTATAAGCCTTTTTGGAATAAAATCTCGCTATTTGTCAAAAGTTATGACTATGTGAGTAGTTTTGTCTTATGTGCTTGGGTTTGACCTTTTTTTTTTAAATTGTTATTTCCCCAACACAATTTTTTTTCTACAGTACAGCATGGTGACCCAGTTACACATACTGTACACATTCTATTTTCTCATATTATCATGCTCCATCATAAATGACTAAACATTGTTCCCAGTGCTACACAGCAGGATCTCATTGCTAATCCATTCCAAAGGCAATAATCTACATCTATTAACCCCAAGCTTCCAATCCCCCCCACTCCCTCCCCCTCCCACTTGGCAACCCCAAGTCTATTCTCCAAGTCCATGATTTTTCTTTTCTGTGGAAAGGTTCATTTGTGCCCTATATTAGATTCCAGATATGAGTGGTATCATATGGTATTTGTCTTTCTCTTTCTGACTTACTTCACTCAGTATGAGAGTCTCTAGTTCCATCCATCTTTTTTTTTTTTTTTGGTCTTTTTGCCATTTCTTGGGTCGCTCCCTCGGCATATGGAGGTTCCCAGGCTAGGGGTCCAATCGGAGCTATAGCCACCAGCCTACGCCAGAGCCACAGCAACGCGGGATCCGAGCCGTGTCTGCAACCTACACCACAGCTCACGGCAACGCCGGATCCTTAACCCACTGAGCAAGGCCAGGGACCGAACCCACAACCTCATGGTTCCTAGTTGGATTCGTTAACCACTGCGCCACGACGGGAACTCCCCACTTCCATCCATCTTGCTGAAAATGGCATTATTTTGGGTTTGAACTTTTTTTAATCAATTTATTTAAATCTTAACTTTGAAATCAAAATAGTTGTGATTTTATAAATATTTTATAAATGACATACCATTATATTTATATAATAATCCTGTTAGTTGTGTTTATTCCAATCATTGAAATCTAAATTTTATTTTTTGAATTTTTTAATTTAAATTTTTTTTTTTGTCTTTTGTCTTTTGAGGGGCCGTACCCATGGCACATGGAAGTTCCTAGGCTAAGGGTCTAATTGGAGCTGTAGCCTCCGGCCTACACCACAGCCACAGCAACATCAGATCTGAACCATGTCTGCAACCTACACCACAGCTCAGGGCAACGCCGGATCCCTTAAGCCACTGAGCGAGGCAGGGGATCAAACCCGCGATCTCATGGTTCCTAGTGGGATTCGTTAACTACTGCGCCACGACGGGAACTCCAGAAATCTAAATTTTAAAACTAATTTTAACTTCAAAATTCACATTCTCGGAGTTCCTGTCATGGCGCAGTGGTTAACAAATCCGACTAGGAACCACGAGATTGTGGGTTCGATCCATGGTCTCGCTCAGTGGGTTAAGGATCTGGCGTTGCCGTGAGCTGTGGTGTGGGTCACAGATGTGGCTCAGATCCCCCATTGCTTTGGCCCTGGCGGTAGGCCAGCGGCTACAGCTCTGATTAGACCCCTACCCTGGGAACCTCCATATGCCGCCGGAGCGGCCCTAGAAAAGGCAAAAAGTCAAAAAAAACACCTCACATTCTCTTTACTGTAAGTAGTATTTGACATCAAAACATTATAAGTATATGGTGAAATTATATACATACATATCACGTGTAGTGCAACATATATTTATATAGCACATATATATTATATATGTATGAATATATTTAAGTTGAAATTAGAGAGGTGAAGTTATTAATACAGAGTCATAAAACAAGTTAGTGTCAAAGTTTGAAATAGAGTTTATATCTCCAAATTCTTATTCACATCTCCTTTTCATACTTTATGTTGCTTTTCAGTCGTAAGAAATGACCAAAGGAATCTATGTTCTTTAGCAGGTAGACATGTTGAATATCACTTTTTATTCTTTATTATGCTTCATTTTATCTCCAAGTATTCATGGCTGTGAATTGGACAAACTGAAACTATCTGCTTGTAACTGGCATCGTCTAAAGCAAAAATGAGTTTGAAATCCATAGGCATTCAAACCTTCAAACAGTTGCCTTTTGTTCTGTCATTCTTTTCTTTTTCTCATACATACATTTATTCACTCATAACACACACGTACATACACAAACACATTATGACTAAGATCTAATCAGGCTAGTGAATTTTAAACAAATTCCTTAATACCCCTAAGTTCTCTTTTAAAATATTTTTCCTGCTTGATTACTTAATTAACCAACTGTGTGGTTTTGTAGCATTTTAGTGATTATAGGGACAATAATAGTAACAACTGGCAAGCCTAACAGAAATGATGACAATGACTCTCGAGACAACTCATGTAAAGTAAAATATAAGGACCGTTTTTGGTTAGGCCAAAAAACGCATGTCAACTTGATTACTGTATTAATTAACTGTGCTCATTTTAATAATCTTCATATTTCCAGATAAGATTATTTAAAGGCAGTTTCATACATTTCAATATAACATCCAGGCTTCCGAGTTGCAGTTTTATTTAACTTTATATATGATTAGAGAGTAACATTTTAACATTGATGAGTCACATCATTAAAACTACTACTAGTTCTTAAAACATTTTATTGATTTTAAGATCATTTTATCCAGCTGTAAAAATATTGGATCCCATGGATTTAAATTAAATATTTCATAAGAGAATTATATTTTAGAAACAAATATATTCGAAAGGGAAATCTATTTTAGTCTTTAACCATATCCACCTATATTACAACACTTGAGGAAGCTGATTTTCTCAAATTATTCCAATACCATTTAAGGCATTCAGCTTTTCTATTTTGTTTCACATCTAGCTTGTCGTCGTATTCTAAAACTCATTTTTTCTTATTGAGGGAATATATATATATATATATATGTATTTTTTTTTTTTCCTGGAACCTAACTAACAAAGAAGTTACAGATTCTACCAATGAAACATTATAACTAGGTCTTTTATCATATGAGGGATTTTGAGTTCTACTTTAGGAAGCATATTCATTTATGGTCTACATTAATTTCTCCTTGAAATGAGATATTCTTTAAAGCCGCTAATAACTTTTTTTTTGTCTTTTTTTTTTTTTTTTTTTTTTTTTGCTATTTCTTTGGGCCGCTCCCACGGCATATGGAGCTTCCCAGGCTAGGGGTCGAATCGGAGCTGTAGCCACCGGCCTAAGCCAGAGCCACAGCAACGCGGGATCCCAGCCGCGTCTGCAACCTACACCACAGCTCATGGCAACGCTGGATCTTTAACCCACTGAGCAAGGGCAGGGACGGAACCCGCAACCTCATGGTTCCTAGTCGGATTCATTAACCACTGCGCCACGATGGGAACTCCAACTTTTTAAGATATATTTATGCACAGAAAATGTCAAGTGCTCTTTTTTATAGTCAGCAAGGAAAAACAAAACTTATTTAGCCTAATCTTTCCTTTTGTTCCTTTTTTTCATATTAACCATATCTTGAAAATAGCAGATATATTAGAACTGTAGTATATGATTATAACAGAAGTTCAACAGCATCTATTTAACACACTCACCAAACTGTTTGGTTTAGGCTGATTTTTTCTAATAGCTAATACCAAAACAATGGAGTTCCCATTGTGGCTCAGAAATAATGAAACTGAGTAGTATCCATGAGGATGAGGATTTGATCCCTGTCTTGGTCAGTGGGTTAAAGGTTCAAATGTTGCTGTGGCTGTGGTGTAGGCTGGCAGCTGTGGCTCTGATCTGACCCCTATCCTGGCAACTTTCATGTGCTACAAAATGATTTGTTGAAGGGTTATATTGCCTCATACATACAGCTGTGTAAATATTAAATGTGTTTCCTTATTAAATACCCACTTTTCTCTATACAAATATGACTGTGTAATATACAATTTGTTTTCTACATAATTTGCATTCATGGATTATTTATCTGATATGCAACAGACATTTATCTCAGAATGTTCAGTTGTGCAGGCCAGCTATGTTTGTGGCTTTGTATGAAACGATGAGAACTGGTAGGGATATGAAGACCTCCATCTCTATCAGAATGCAAATGTTGGGAATCGGGGTACCATGACACAGTTTTCCTCCAAAAGGACCTAAGTGCTAGCACTTTTAATTGTTAGCCTCTATAGTCACCAGAACAAAAACTTGCAACCTAAATGGGCATGTGCTGTCAGCTCCCTAGTGTGGTTCAGTGACCCTACTGCACAGGTGCCAGCTGATTGCTTTGCAGGAAGTCTTAGGCAGAGAGGTGGGAACGCAGAGAGAGAGGACCCTGACCCTATGGTGGATCATACTTGGTCATTTTACAGCAAAAAGACAGCTCACAGTCATGCATTTAAAATACGAAAATTAAGAATATGCAAGTATGTGTTCTATGTCCTTGAGCAAATGAAGATCAAAATGAATACAAAAGAAACAAAAATCCCCCAAATTAAATACCCAACCACTAGTAAAATTTAAGGAAAGATTTCTTCACATCTGACCAGGCCACATTTCCTCTTTGGGGGGAGATTTTAAGAATAAGATGAAGGGAAAAAAAACCAGAGCTAATTTCACATAACTACTCTACATGTGATGGGAGGGTGAAACATTTCTTCTATATAAATTAAGGCAGGAAAATAGAGGAAGAATAAAAATAGGTAATTCTCCTAAATGCAGTACTCTAAAATTTCTTTTAAATCTTCATTCATTTTCTCTCAGAAAAACAAAACTTTTGACCAATTTTATGTAATCTATTGAATGCTTGCTAATTTTCTGCATTCAAATGTCTGGCTTGTAATAATAGTAGGCTATCTTAAAATATACCTAAAAGTCTGATTGTAAGAATGAATTTTAATATTTTATAATAGGAAAATGTGTTTATGTTGTGTTTATTTGGTATATGAGAATAAGGAAGAGTGTGGAATATTAAACAATGCAAATGAATAATCAGGAAAGAGGAAAAAAACTTGGTAAAATAGTAAGATTTTTAGATGATTTTTAGGTGATTGCCTAAAAATAAGTAGAGTAAAAAATATGTTTTGATATATTCACTGTAAAAATTCCCTCCAAAATTTTAAACCGCTTACCTCTTCCCAGAAAATGGAAGTAAACCTCCACCAAAAATACATTCAGAACTTAAATGAAGGCCAAAAAAGAAGACTACTGAAGAGATTTTATTGGTAGAGTAGGTTGTGGAGGTCACTATTAAGTTTTATTTTAATGAAAAGTAATCTCACCAAGGAAGTAAAATGTGCAAGAAGTGAATATACTCATATTGTAATGGAAAAAGATTTTTCTTTTTTTGCTTAATGATTAGCGTCTCTCTGCTGCCTTCACATCAAAAGAGCAAGGCTCATGATTTAAATATAATGAAGGACATTTCAAACTCACCAATTTAGTCTGTGTTTTTTTTTTCATACAGCAAGTCTACTTATCATAAGTTGCTATTTGCCAAGAAGATTTTGAAGATATAGTAACTTTTCAGATGCTAGATCAGTTGATCATAAAAGTGGGAAATAAATGATACAGAAAGTGATATTCAATAAATATTTCCTATGTACTTCATAGGTGTATGCATGTACTTAACTGTCTCTATTATTTGTAAGGGTAAGTTATAGAAATCAAATGTCTATCAATAGATAGCTGGATGGATTAATCACAAAATATCCACAGAAGATAATTTTATGTTGCTTCTTTTTTAAAAATTTTATTTATTGATTGATTTTTAGGGCTGCACCTGCAGCATATGGAAGTTCTCAGGCTAGGGGGTGCATCGGAGGTGCAGCTGCCGGCCTATACCACAGCCACACCAATGCCAGATCCTTAACCTGCTAAGCGGAGCCAGGGATCGAACCTGCATCCTCATGCATACCTGTTAGGTTCATTACCACTGAGCCATAACAGAAACTCCTGTTATTATTATTATTTAATGAGGTATTTTCTACACATATTAATGTGAAAAGTGATCCACAGTGTGTTATGAGCACCCTAAGTAAATGAGCACAGTAAGTTATAGAACTGAGTTCATGGTATCTTTCCACTTAAATGAGAAGCTTCAAAGTGGAAGTAGGTAGAAAGATGATAGCTAGCTAGCTAGACTGATAGGTAAATTAAAGTAAACATAGTATAGAGCAAGATTTGAAGTAGGGGAGATACTGATTTGGACTATGCATAGAAAGGATGAGGGGAGAGGAGCCACTAAAATACTATTAGTGCTTTCCATAGAGGAAGGGATATTAAAGAGGGACTGTATGAGATGGGAGATTTTAACTTTTCATGTTACATGTTTCAGAGCAGTTTTCTTCCTCCTGTGTAATATAGGCAAATTTTATAATATAAAAAAATAATGGAAATGAAATTCTCTAGCTTTAATATTTATAAATATTGTTAAACCTATGATCATAGTTAATGCTGATTTAAGAAAATATGTTTTTTTTTCAGGATCCATTTTATTCTGCATGTAAAATACATAGCAATTTCACAGAAATAAATATTATAATGAATATAAATGGAATAGCAGTCATTTTTACTCAGAAATAGGTTCTGAGAACACCAATATCAGAAACTTGGATTTTTTTTTTAATATTTCACACCTACCCTAAACCCAATGATCTGGATTCTTTAAAAATATTTCTCAAGTATTAACTTTGAGGAGAAAGCTTAAAAAAATGCCCATAGTAAATATACAAATATAGAGATGTGTCATGAAAAAACAATCTATACTTTAAGCAAGGATATAAATTGTTGGATATTGCCACTGTGCATTCGTAAATTTTTCTAGAATATATTGTATGAAAAACAATACTCCACATCTTTGTAAGTTCCGCTAGTGAACACTACTTTCTCACTCAAGCTAGATGTGGGTTGTGGGTTAGCTATACCTCTACTCCAAGCCGTGGTTTCGGCGTTACAGTTCTTCTCTCTATAGGACTATGATGAAGAAGAAACCTATCTTTGGATGTGTTCTAAGAGGGAGAGAGAGGAAATGCAGATAATGTAGTCAACCAACTCAGACAAACTTAAAATTCTGCTGTTTGGGAATTAGTGTTAATTGTGCTAATATACATTCCATTAGCCAAAGAAGATCCTATGGTCAGGCCCAACAATGGGGCAAGCAAATGAGTGTTACCAAAGTCAGGTTTGGTTATTCACAGCTCAGAAGGCAATGATTGAGAGACTGGTGTCAATAGAAAGGAAAGACGATTTAATCAGAAAAGCCAACAATCTGGGGAGAAAGTGGACTCCTGTTCTAAGACTAACTCCAAAGATTCTACTCAGCCATGACAGTTTTTAAAGAGGGGGAAAGGGGGAAAAATCTCAGTGAATCTTTGAGGCAGGAGATTGGATTCTACATCATTCTCCATTGCATGCAGGCTGGCTGGCTCTCTCTTCACATGGTATCTTGCTTGAATGATCTGCCTGCAGGATTGCTAAGGGGGTTGTTGGAGGTAGTGAGCTGGTCATTCTTTCTAGGGAAAAAAATCAACAGATTAGGCAAGGCATAGTATGCATTCAGGAGAGTAGAAGTTGGGAGTTATATTAAGTTACCTAGTAATTTCATTCCTGTAATTTGGTTCTTTCAGGGCTAAATGGGGAAGAGAAACGGTCAAACAGGAAAAGGGCAAAAGAGCTCCTTTCTGTTCCCCACTGTCAAATGTTACTCCATTTCTATGGGATCAGGAGTCTGTCTTGTGTAACTGGTTTGTGCTGACATAGGCTGCCGTATTCTCAGAGTAGAAGATGTCAATGTGGGTCTTAAGCATCTCTTTGCTGACAATTTTAGTTGCCCATTTACATATATGAGCAGAGCAAGCTACATTATTTTGATGCCCACAGATATACATTGTTATTATAGAAATAATGTTAACCCCATTCTCTTGCAGCCAGTTCTTGGGATTTTGTTAGCCATATATTCAGTACTGCTCAAGATGGAGCAGTTTATGTCACAGCTACAGTCTAGTCATATGCAGTTAGCTTTTTTCCTCTAGCAACAGTTATTGTATCTGTAAAACAACTCAGGAATGTGCATCAGACACTGGGTCAGTTACTCAATTTTTTTATCAGTAATTGCTCAGTTTTGTATTTGGAGGGGTCTGTAGGGTTCTGTTCAGTTCTGAGTCATTGCAAGTCACATTCAAAGGAAAAAGTACATGAAATTGTTTTATAGTGATAGAAGACATGAAATTATTTTGTAGTGATAGAAGTTTTATGAACAAAAACACACGAGTACATAGTAACCCTAACCCTAACCCATATATATATATGGTATATAGTAATAAAATATTAGTATATATGTAATATATATTAATGCAGAGAATGGTTGAAGGAAGGTAGTATAAAATTTGTTTTATGGAAAATCTTCCTACACAAAATTGCCCATCAATAAATGACATTATATCAAGAGGTTTACATTACATCAACTTTGCTATGAGTGAAGTTTTTTACTTTCATTTCATTCTAATCTGTCTCCTTCTCTGCCTTCGTCATTCCTTCCTTCCTCCCATCCTTTCTTCCCTGCTTCCTTCCTTTCATAATTCAATATTCTATGCCACTGTTAATTAATTTTTTTATTTTTAATTATATTTTTTGTTTTTTTATTACTCAATGAATTTTATTACATTTATAACTATACAACAATCATCACAACCAAATTTTACAGCATTTAAATCCCCAAATCCCCTGTGCATTCCCCCACCCCCCAACCTGTCTCATTCAGAAACTGTAAGTTTTCCAGTCTGTGAGTCAGTATCTGTTCTGCAAAGAAGTTCATTGTGTCCATTTTTTAGATTCCACATGTAAGTGATGGCATTTGATGTAGGTGTCTCACTGTCTGACTGACTTCACTTAGCATGATAAGTTCTAGGTCCATCCATGTTGCTGCAAATGCCGTTCTTTCTTTCCTTCTAATGGCTGAGTAATATTCCATTGTGTATATGGAATATTACTTTATCCACTCCTCTGTCGATGGACATTTAGACTGTATCCATGTCTTGGCTATTGTA
This sequence comes from Phacochoerus africanus, assembly GCF_016906955.1. Taxonomy (NCBI): domain Eukaryota; kingdom Metazoa; phylum Chordata; class Mammalia; order Artiodactyla; family Suidae; genus Phacochoerus; species Phacochoerus africanus. The sequence continues at coordinate 35,990,499 of NC_062553.1, forward strand.
TATAGTGCTGCAATGAACATTGGAGTACGTGTGTCTTTGCAAGTCATGATTTTCTCTGGATAGATGCCCAGGAGTGAGATTGCTGGATCAAATGGCAATTCCATTTTTAATTTTCTGAGGAATCTCCATTCTGTTTCCACGTGGTTGCACCAATTTACATTCCCACCAACAGTGTAATAGGGTTTCCTTTTCTCCACACCCTTCTCAGCATTTATTGTTTGTAGACATTTTGATGATGGCCATTCTGGCTGGTGTAAGGTGGTACCTCAGAGTGGTTTTGATTTGCATTTCTCTAACAATGAGTGATGTTGAACATCTTTTCGTGTGTTTTTTGGCCATCTGTATGTCTTCTTTGGAGAACTGTCTTTTAGATCATCTGCGCATTTTTTGATTTTTTTTTTTTTTTGGTACTGAGCTGCAGAAGGTGTTTATAAATTTTGGAGATTAATCCCTTGTCGGTCGCTTCATTTACTGTTAATTTAATTCAAATACATTGTCGTGTTCCTGTACGCTTCTATGAAATGTACCAATTTCAAATACCTAGTACATGCCAAGCATTAGATGTGTGTGTATGCATTTATATTCTTCACATACCTAGTCTAAAATAAATGAAGGGAGCACTCCTGAATTCAAACTTTTTCCTGTAATACTCCCTGAGAGATCTTAAGCCAATCAGAGTCTGTGTACTATATTTTTCACTGTGAAGTAGGGATGATCATATAATACTTACTCCAAAGGGTTGCCAGAGTTAAAGGAATTAATGTGATTTGTTTACAATAATGTCTGCTATACAGTAGGTAAAATGTATGTATAAGCTCTGATTACTGTCACATTATTTTTATAGTTGTAGAAACTTTTTTCAGTGAAGTCATATAACTACTTCTGAAAGATTTGGATTTTGAATTAAGATCTAACTCCACTGTCTTTGGTTTTCTCTATGTCATTCTCTATTGCAGTTATTGGATACACCAAAGTTTAATATTTTTAATTTAATAGAGAGCTGTTTTTATTGACATAGTCCAACTTGGAGATATAATAATGTGAAAGTATTGAGAAACTGTTTTTTCTGAAGTGTCATAGTTTCAATGACTTTAGGGTCTAATCATTATTTGCATAGATGACTTAAGCCTAAATACACATTCAAAAGTAATTGAAGCAATATAGTATAATTTATAATATATGTTATTAATAAATATGTAAAGTATAATTAAAGCTTATCAAATAATGTAACATTAAAATATAAAAACAATTTTATTTATTTCTAAACCATATTTATACATTTTTATATAAGAACATCAAAAAAATTCCTAAGTTGAAAAATTATACTTTTTGATCTAATATAAATTAAAACCCATACTAGTTATATTTTTAAAGAAGATTCAATAACATAATGAAGATTAATTCCTAAATCAATACAGGCTTAAATCTATAAGATTTTACATCTTTGGAAGTTTATACATAAACTTTGGATAACTTGGAATTATTATAATATTTAACTTTGAGTCATTTATCTCAGATGTCCTTTCATTTCTGAAATTCAAGTTCACATCATTCCGCCAATATTCATGTTCACCATAATATTCTTCCCTTACAGAAAGGTCATGCATATAGGAGAGATTTTTATTCATTGTAACTTAACTATTTATTGGACAGCTGGTATTTGCCATCCTGCTATCCTTTTAATTTCTACTGACACTTTCATCTCTAAAAACACACACAATTTAGTAGCACAAATCATATGTGAATTTCACCATTTGCATTTTGGAATTTTGATTTTCGTATTATGGACCTGCTTTACATTTTAAAAATGGTCAGATGTATTGCAGTGTTTTCAACAGATGGAAATAAAAAAGTAATAACTTCATTCAACAAAATTTCAAAAATATACCTCAAGTACCTGCATGTCGTAATTATTTAACCTATTATAAGTGTAATTACGTTGCTCCACTGCACCAAGTAGCATCCTGCCAGTCTACTTGATCTTCCATGTCAGTTTTTGGAGTGTGGTCCCAATGTCCTGTTAAGTGTATTTTCCAGAACTATAAAAATGCACAATATATACTCTCTGCTAATGGATCAACAGAAATCTGTTTCCATGGTAACCCATCTTCTAAAGAAAACCTTGTAATTATTTGGGAAATGTTTATAGGGGTGCACTCTATGTATTTGTTTAAATTTTTTGCCTCATTGTGTATTTCATGATGTGAGGAATGAAAGAAAGTATTTATTTGAGACTTAGATAAAGACATCTTTACCAAATGATGAGGTTATCTTCATGATTGGGTAGATGATTTGCAACCTTATTACAGACTGAGGTTCTATCAAATATTTATGTAAAATGATGTCTTAATCTGAATGAAAGATAGTTCAGGAGTCTGAGGGTTTGGGCTTATGAAGAAGTCGGAAAAGATTTAATGGATAGGAAAACTGACCATTATCTTCTACTTATTTATTGACCCCTGTTCTTCTTGGTACCTTTAATTTTGGTATGACAATCGGGGAAAATATCTCAGAGTACATCATTTTCATTTGTTTCAAAGCAAGGATATGAGTACACTCTAGTACGTATAGTAAAGTCTTTATCCTTGGCATGGTAATTTACAATTTAATGTTTGTAATGAATCTTTGTAATGAATCTTCATTTCTTATAATTGGTGCATCACTCTTCAAAATAGCCTATTTTGTCATTTCCATGGAGCATCCCCTTTCAAGGTAACAAATAAATATTATTGAAGAATTTAAGAATATCTTTTGTATACTGTTGTGAGACATTGCATTAATACTGTGTTCTTTCATTTTTGATGCATTTGGGCTGAGGGGCTAGTGAAATGTCTAATATCTACTGAATTCCTGGTATTTAATAAACCTGGAACTAAGTGCCATTCATTGAATTTGTTCATTCATAATGGAGAATTCCAATGCAGAAAGTTAGTAGCAGGCTTTACTGCCTGCAAATGATTGGTTATTCCAATAGTGACCACATGGAAACTAATTTAAATGAACCTAGTGAGATAAGTAGTGAAGTGTGTAATTTTATCAAGTAATAATTTGTTAACAGTCTTTGCTCAAAATACGCACTTTGATTCAATGAAAACCTCGTTCAATTTATTTAATTTCCTGCGTACTAACTTACTCACGTGTAAGTGTTGTCTTGATTGTCTTTGTTTTTTTTTTTTTAATATATAAAATCGGGGTGAGGGAAGCATAGGTTGTGAGAATGCATAGTAGCAGATGTGCTCTTGTACCTCTAGTTACCACTGGGTTCCACATCCTGATGTACCAAAAAGTAATGACAAGGGCTAATGATGACTAAGCTGACAGCATTCAATTTCTTTTCTTTTAATAACTCTTCTTATCGCTAAGATTCAAGAATATAATCTTTTATAAGCATTTTGCAGTATTTTTGAGCCAGACACAAGGCATATATAATGTTCTATTATTCCTATTACCCACATTATAAAATACTCATAAAATATAAATTGAGGAAGCATTTTAATTGTTGCATTTTATGAAGTGTGTTATTTCTTAGAATGACAAAGAACTATATAGCCACATCTTTTTATGCACAAAAAGTATATGCTATGTATAAGTAATGAATACTGAAGGTAAGATTGATTGTATCTAGTGTTGTATTATGAAATATCAGTGAAATCTTTGTCTTAGTGACCTTCTGTTTTCTTGATAGCTTTGAAAACTCCAGTTAATCTCGTCATACTTAGAATGCCAGAATATCAGTATATTTAAGTTTCCAAACTTAATTAAAAGGGAAATTTATTAGATATTACATGTATCTTTGAATGGGGATTCTGTAGTTATAGTATCTAAAATAGCCCCAAACTCTAAGTCAATCTTAATCCTGCACTGCATACTTTTGAGGAGATTTTCTGACAAACCAAGAACAAAAGAAATTATTTCCTACATTGTATATTCTGATATCCAGGTGTGAAAATATAACTATACATTATTAACCTTGGTTTGTTCATGGGAGTAGCAATAAAATATTTTTATGAGTTTTATGGAACATCATGCTGAGCAAACAGTTGGAGTAATTTATTAATATCAGCTTTTGAATCATAATTAATGGCACTGACTTTTAAATGATATTGTTCATTTTAGAGAATTTAAGCTGTTTTCTATAGCATATCATTCTATTTCTATAGGAATGTGATATTTTTTTCTGGATAATATTCCCTTTTTCCACCTCAAAGTAAAAATAAGGTTAAATATTTAATGTGGCAGATTGTCAGAATATCATGACAAACACACACACATGCATATATTGTTGTTCATAAAGTTAGTTTGTATGCATTGTTTTGACTAAGTCCTTTTCACTTAATATAGTCTGAAAATTAGTCCATGTTGATATTGATATTGTCTTAAATATTTTTCAATGGATAAATAGATAATTATATAAACCTTAGTCATGGTTTATAATAAATGATTTTGGAGACTTTGCTATTTATTATGAAAATATAAAAAATTAGAACCTTATATATTTACAAACACCTCTACCCCTGGCACTTATACTCAAATGGAAAAGAATGTTCAGAAGTACAAAAATAATATTAAATTTATGTTTAAAAGGCATGAAGTATTGTCTTTTCATAATTACATATATTTGCAAAGAAATTTCTAGGAGATAAGCAAAAAGCTAACAGCTTTTCTACTTCTTATGAGGTATAGTATTTTAGTAAGTGGGGGACAAGTCTGTATACAAGTCATCTTGTATACAGTTTTAATTTTGACATTTAAAAATCTAGCTAATAAATATTCAGCAAGTGAATAAAAAGTATTAGGAATTACAAGGAGTACCCACTGTGGCACAGGGGGTTAAGAACCCAACTACAGCAGCTCAAGTTGCTGCAGAGGTGAAGGTTCAGTCCCAGCCCTAGCTCAGTGAGTCAAAAGAGCTAACATTGTTACAGCTGTGACATAGGTTGCAGCTGTGGCTCAGATTCAATACCTGGCCTGAAAACTTACATATGTTGTGGGTGCATCCATAAAATTAAAAAAAAAACTTATAAAATACAGGAGGGATTTATTAATGCTTTGGAGGAGAAAAGGTTATTAATCAAAATATACAAAGCTGAAACCAGAAAAATATGTGCTTAAAGGAGAGTATTTCTTCAAGTGTTTGTTGTTTCAAGTGTAACTGGGTCACCATGCTGTACAATAGGAAAAAATCTGTATATATATAAATGATAAAAAGGAGAGTATTTTAGGGATAAATATGGAATTTGTCATAGTGATGTTTGGTGATTTTCCTAATTGGCAGTCACTGGGCTTAATAAACTTATTTACATATATTTCCTTAATTAGTAATCCTGGGAAACATCCCAAGCTTCTTACTTTCACTGCCTCTTTCAAGTACTAACCCAAAGTTTGGTTCACTTCTATTTTTTTCCCCTGTATATTAACATGAGGATTTGCAAAAAGAAACCACAGCACAAAGTGCATCAAGTTCTCACAGGATTTATCCTGCAGTTGAATAATCCAGACATGCTTTATGAAACATGCATTGCCGTTTTTTTTAAGTTAACAAATTATGTTTCATACAGAAAATTGCTTCAGAATTAAGAATGCATTTTTTCTAAGATTATGAGAATAGATTTTATGCACAACAGACCAGAACACTTCATAATCTGCCAACAGTGATAATTATACGATCAGGGAACCAGTAATTGTTATTAGCTGTACAAACCCCTGAGTAGCATTTCAGGTAATGAAGAACAACCATAGGACGTCAGAACCATGAAGATCATTTTTCAACGGAGCAGTGAAGTAAGCAGCATATGTATTGTAGATTCTTAGAAGTAGTAAATAGTAGATACAACTGTATCAGCAATCATCCATTTTATGAGTAATGCTGACTGAAGTAGTTGGGCAGCTTCTTTATACATCCCAGAATTTGATAAATGAGTTTATGACATCCATTCTCTGTAACTATATTTCAATGATATCCTTCATCAATATTTATAATATCATACTAAACCTATTTAGCCTATTTTTCTATTTATTCTCCCATCTTCTCCTTCATTCCTTACATTTAGTAGCTTGTAGAGGATCTGTAGCTTTACTGTATGACTTGTTATATTATACATCATTCTAGTATAAGGACTGATTAGATTTTTCCAAGAGCAATAGAATCTTAGAATTTCAGAAAGAACAACAATACCAAAAACCTTTTACAGCTGATTTGATCCAGATCTTTTTACAGAGGATTGGATTATGAAGATGTGGTATATATACACAATGGAATACTACTCAGCCGTAAAAAAGAACAAAATAATGCCATTTGCAGCAATATGGATAGAACTAGAGACTGTCATACTGAGTGAAGTAAGTCAGAAAGAGAAAGACAAATACCATATGATATCACTCATATCTAGAATCTAATATAGGGCACAAATGAACCTTTCCACAGAAAAGAAAATCATGGACAGAAAAGAAAATCATGTGTGGTTGCCAAGGGGGAGGGGGAGGGGGAGGGAGTGGGATGGATTAGGAGCTTGGGGTTGATAGATGTAGATTATTGCCTTTGGAATGGATTAGCAATGAGATCCTGCTGTGTAGCACTGGGAACTCTGTCTAGTCACTTATGATGGAGCATGATAATGTGAGAAAAAAGTATGTATACATGTATGTGTAACTGGGTCACCATGCTGTACAGCAGAAACATTGTATTGGGGAAATAAAAAAGAGAGAAAAAATGATCCAGATCTTTTCAAATTACTCTTTTCGGGTACCTAGGATTTTCCAAAATCACAGTGTGGTGGGACAGCTTCTAAGAAGCAGGAAGGAAAAATACATTGTTAAGTAGGCAAGGCTATGCCCCTCTCCTACTACCCAAATATGTACACATTCCTGCTTTATCAAAAGATTCCCTATATTCATGTTTTTGATAATATTCTGTAGATAAGACCATTTCTTTCCTCCAACAATCTCTACACTTCCATATTATTATCAAATAATCTGAATAACAGTGAGCCTTGGCTCAGTCTCAGGCACTTGTATATAATGCTTTTACACATGTTATTTTATCTGGCCTCACAAGAACCCTGCAAAGTACGTTATTATCCTCAGTTTTAAAAATGGTAAAATCAAGACCCAGTGAAATACAGTAACTTATTTGTCACAGAAACTTTTCATCTGACTGAATTTCCTGGGTTTGCAAGGTAAATTTTTATATTTTTTCATTATTAATAGGACTACATTATGCAGATAACAACAGGAAATAGTCTACAAAGATAACTGCTTATCTTACATTATTGCTGATGTTCAAATCTCATCATCACGATATTATAAAATTAACAGAAAACTAAACTCCTTAAATGAAGTTGATGTTTAAAATGGCTATATACTTTAATGTGTCCAAAATTGATTGCTTGGTGAAGGAGAGAATCAGGAAAGGTTGAGGGAAAGACTGATATGTTCTTTGCCAAAAGGAAAAAAAAAAAATACTTATTTGACCTTTCTACCAGAAAATGTGTAAGTTTCACTGAGCAGACTCTCCACTCCCTTCCTCCCTTCCTCCTCTTTATCTTTTGCTTTACCAATTTTCTGTTCCTTCCATTTTTGTGTCTCTATCCCCCCTGCCCCACCCGACCTGCTCACTTTTTTTTCTTCTTATCCTCTTTCTTTTGCTCTTCTTTCTTCATCCCTTAGTTTACCTTATGGTATGGGTCAGGGAATGGGCAAAATGACAAAAAAATATATAAATCCAGGATTTGAAGGGTAACAGTCACCTTTACCAGCAGAAGTCTCCTCAACCCTTGGTTGCTAGCATTAGAAAGTCAGTAGGAGAGAGCTCTGTGCTAGGATGGTTCAGGCAGAAGCACATTTGTCTAAAGCAATATGAGATCTTGGAGGATTGACTGACCAATCCTGAAACAAAAAAACAAAATTTGGTTCATGTATTGCCCTTCATTTATTCATTCAATAGACATTTTGAGAGCTATGAAGAGAAGAGAATGCACATGCCCTTATGGAAAATATTACTACTTAAGCAGTAACTGATAGTCTTTGAGCCCATTTGAGATATCAGATGTGTTGTTTTGCTTTATGTTAACTACTTCTTCTCAAATGTTCTTGAACAATAGATATGTGTTATCATGACTCACTGAGAAATCAGTGGGTGTCATTGAAGGTAGGTTTTGTTTATTGTTTTTTGTTGTTTTGTTTTAGTTTGTTTTTGCTTTGACATACTGCTATAAGCCTGCTCCAACACAGGAGCCACTAGCCACATGTGGCTAAAATACACACATGAAATATAGCTAGTTCGAATTGAGATGTGCTATTGAAAAATACCAGATTTCAGGAGTTCTCATTGTGGCTCAGTGGTTGACAAATCCGACTAGGAACCGTGGGGTTTTGGGTTCGATCCCTGGCCTTGCGCAGTGGGTTGGGGATCCAGCATTGCCATGAGCTGTAGTGTAGGTTGCAGATGCTGCTCAAATCTTGCGTTGTTGTGGTTCTGGCGAGGGTCAGTTACTACATCTCCGATTAGACTGTTGGCCTGGGAACCTCCACATGCCATGGGTGCAGCCTTAGAAAAGACAAAAAGACAGAACAACAAAAAAAAAATACCAGATTTCAGAGACTTAGCACACACACAAAAACGTATCCTTTCCTACTTTTTTTTGGCTTGGAAATAAAAGCTTTTTGACTTATCTAAGGCCAAACCCACTATTTGCTATACATTTTATGTTGATATGTTTATATAAAGGTTTGGATATAAAGATTGATATAAAAATATATCATTAAAATAGTTTCAACTCTTTCTACTCTTTTTTTTAACATTGTTTCTAAAAAATTCAAAATAACTTATTTGGCTCACATACTCTCTTGCATAGCAATGCTCTTACAAAAAGTTTGTTACTTCTGTTGTGCACCTCTTCGAGAGACCCTTGTAGTAAAACATTATTCTCAATTCTTTAACTATGCATGTAAAAATTGTCTTTGCATAGAAAAATGATAAGGAAATCTTAAGGTCTAAGCATTTCTGTATTTATTTATGTCCTTAAATTATACTGGTAGATTAGACAAGCATGATTTCCTTTCTAGAAGCAGTTGTGCAATTCTTCAAGTAGGAAGCTTACTGAAGTGGAAAGGGATCTAAATCTTATTATGAATTCTACAGCCTGTCATTTAAGGACATGATCCATACTGGTCTATAGTTCCCCAGGGCCTATTTCAGTCTTTCATTTAAAATGATTCAATTTAGTCCAGACCAATCTAATACATATTGGTTACATTTTTCTCAATTTTCAGTGGCATTTTGCCAGACCCTGCTCAAGTGCATTTCTTTTTAGCTTATTATCAATCAAGAACAAATGGTGCAAAAGTACACACAGATGATATAAGTAAATAGAAATAGCTCCCTCTTATCTCCTGAGGTTCTACAGGAGGCAAAATAAGAGGCAACCAAGTAAGTATGAAGGACCATATCAGTACTCAAAGGTCTAATAGGTCTCCTATTAGATATGTGAGGTAACCCTTTAGTAACTTATTTTCAAGTTCTATTTATAGGATTGTACAGGGTTTCCACAATTTAGAAAAATGCTCATATGTTCATGGTGAATCTGAAACTGTTTTATAATAAGAACTGCAGTTACAGAAGTCACAAAAGTATAGATTTGGTTGCAAAATTAGCCACATTTATTCACTGTAATCATAGATTAGACTCCTTAGGGCACTGCAGCTTTTTCAGATTGGCTTCTTTCCCTGGAAAATATACATTATAGATTTCTCCATGTCTTTTTGCAGATTGAGAACTCATTTCTTTTTATTACTGAATAATATTGATTTAATGGATATACCACAGTTTATCCATTCACTTACTGAGAGATATCTGGTTTACTTCCTGTTTAAGGGACGTTAGGGGTAAAACTGCTATAAATACTCATAAATAGGCTTTTTTGTGAACATAGAGTTTTTGATTCATTTGGATAAATGTCTAGAAGAGCGTTTTTTGAATCATATGCTAAAAATATGTGTAGGTTTGAAAGAAAGTACTAAATTTTCTCCCAAAGTGACTGTATCGTTTTGCATTCCCACTGGTAATGAGTGAGAGTTCCTGTTGTTCTGCATCTTTGTCAGCATGTTGAACATCTCTACATATGCTCATTTGCCATCTGTGTTCTCTTACTGAGTGAGGTGTCTCCTCAGATGGCTTGCCCACTTTTTTCCTCTTTTCAGTTTCATTGATTTCTTATTTTCAATTTCATTAATTTTTTGCTCTAATTTTTAAATTACTTCTCCTGTTTTCTTTTGGCTTAAATGGGACTCTTTTCTCTAATTTCCTGAGGGAAAATTTAGAATATTTATTTTAAACTCTTATTCCCAGTATATGCATTCAATGCCATAAATTTTCTTCTAAGCACTACTTTCCCTGATTCTATAATTTGACTTATATTTTCACATTCGTTTTGTTCAAAATAGTTTCTAAAAAAAAAAAAATCCTTAGGATTTCTAATTTATTCCATATGAGATTATGAAGTGTATGGTGGAGTTCCCTTTGCGGCTCTTTCTACACTTGTTTCCTTGGTAACCTCCCAACCATGTACTAATTACCTCCAAATTTGTATCTCTAACCCAGGCTTTTTTGCTGAATTCCTGACTTGTTTAGTCACTGATTACTCAGTGTTTCTACTGCAATTTTTCATAGAAAATTTAAACTTAGTATGCCTATAGCTTACTTCTTATTTTTCCTTTCAAATTGTTCTATAATCAACTATTTTCATTTCATTAATTGCAACTCTGAGGCCTTTCTAATCATTGACATTCCTTTCAGTAAATTAAAATCCATCTCAACATATATTGAACAGCAAACATTTCAATATACTAGAGATAGAAGAATTCTGTCTTCCAACCCACCAGAACCCCACCTACAGAATCCCACTGGTGAGTCCCAACCAGTGGACTCTTACTCTGGCTCTTGATTATAGCCTAGTAGTTGTACAGTTTGTATTACTGGACAGTGTATAAACACAAATAAATAAGGGGCTCCTAGCCCAAACTAGGACTGAGAGCAGAGAACAGTGATAATCATCAGGAGCTAAATGTGAAAGTTTGATACAGATATTCTAAGTGAAGCTTTATGTGTATGTTACATTTAATGAGGCTATTACCAGTTGAATTCAGCAAGCATATACTGAAAATATATTATGGGTAAAGTCTTGGATTAGATGCTTTAAACAAGAGCTGTCTGAAAAGTAAATACAGTGTGACTTTGACCTCAAGGATAGAATAAATAGATTCATCTTTATATTGAAGGAAGCTAAAAATGGATAAAGTTGAGACTCAAGAAGAAACCTGTTATCCTCTTAAATATATTTGACTCTTGGAGTTCCCGTCATGGCACAGTGGTTAACGAATCCGACTAGGAACCGTGAAGTTGCGGGTTCGATCCCCAGCCTTGCTCAGAGGGTTAAGGAACAGGCGTTGTCCGTGAGCTGTGGTGTGCGTTGCAGACGCGGCTTGGATCCCGCATTGCTGTGGCTCTGGCTTAGGCCAGTGACTACGGCTCTGATTCGACCCCTAGCCTGGGAGCCTCCGTATGCCACGGGAAGCAGCCCTCGAAAAGGCACAAAGACCAAAATAAATAAATAAATAAAAATAAAATGTTTCATTTAAATATATATATATATTTGACTCAAGTATAAAAAAAAAAAATTACTGAAGAATGAGTAGAGCATGATCAAAAGCCAAAAGTCAAGAAATGTTGTACAGAACATAATCATGAACAGCAATAAAAGTGAAAAGGGCACCAGTGAACAAGTTTTAATTTCTTCAGCCTTTCCTTTTGAAGTTTGACTAGGTGTATTTATCTCTCTCCGTGCCTTTCATACTTAGGAGGTATTTTGTATCTGATTATGTTTGTGGAAGGCACATGCAGCCTTTTCTGGGTTACCTCTCTGCTTTTCAGAATGAAACTGAATTGTCTTCAGAACATACTATTCACTGCTCTGTCATGGGATAGACCCTTCACAGGTAAGGGAGGCTTACAATTGAAAGATGACCATGCCATCAAAAGCTCTGATGCCTTTGTTCTGTGCATTCTTACTCATTAACTGTACTTATAAAATCTCTCTAGTTGTGCTTTTGTTATCTGACAACTAAAAATGGATAAAAATGCATTTGTTTAAATGAGATCAACCACTTATACTTTGTAGGATATGTCAAAATGCAGAGCTAAAGTGATAGAATCATGTCCCACGAAGAGGAAAGACTGACCATTTGTTAAATGTACATGCACTTTCTTCAGTGCCCTTGTTTTGTGGCCATAAAGAGGAATAATCTGGCTTATTGACTTTTTCTCTGTCTCATAGTTTATATTTTATATGTTTACGCTTTTATTTCTAAGGAATAAATTAGGTTCCAACTGTCAGAAATGGGATAAATATCATTGTTTCAAGAAATACCCAGTAAACTTTAAGGTGGTGTCAACAACACTAAAGAAAAGCACCTCTTGATTATTTTCCCTGAGAAATTTGAGATTTCCTCCACAATTTACTTCAATATATCATAGAAGTGGCGAGGTTTTTGTACAAAAAAAATGTGGGATAAAATATTTATGGTACTCCAGCCTTGATGAAAATCTTTGAAAACTCCCAAGAAAATTTCTTCAGGAATTATGTTATCAGATAAAAGATAAATGTAGATGATGGTGGAGTAGGAGGACCCTGAGACACCTCCTTCCATGCGCACACCAAAATTACCGCTGTTTGCTGAGCAACTATCAGTAAGTGAGATATGATCTGAAGCCTAGCACAGAAGATTTTCTAAAACTCAAGATATAAAGGAGCTACAATAAGATGGGTAGGAATATAGCTAAGACAGGCAATATAGCTAAGATCCACATCCCCAGTAGGCGACATACAAATGGGAGAATGATCATATTTGCAGTGATTCTCCAAAAATATCAAGGGAATCTGAGCCTTACTTTGGGTTCCCCCAGTCTGGGGCTCCTGCACAAGAAAGAGGAGCCCCCAAAATATCTGGCCTTGAAGGCCAGTGGGGCTTGAGTACAGGAGGGCTGGAAGCCTGTAGAAAATAGAGACTCTCCTCTTAAAGGGCATGTCTAGAATGAGTGAGACCCACTTTCTAGCTTTGGAAAACCTCCCAGAGGCAAGAAGCAATGGAGACTCCCCTTGGAGGCATAGATTCTAGCCTGCACCAGTGGGAGTCCTCCTTCTAGCCTGTTATTGCTGGAGATTACCTGCCTCCTAAGTGGCTGGCACCAGCGTGGGGCCCTGATCCCCACAGCCATGTGCTACAACCTGGCCCTCCCTACCAGCTGGCAGGCTAACTGGGTCATGCAGGCATATAATAGGAGACCTAGATTGCCCATTGCAGGCTGCTGCCACCACAGAAGGCAGGGCATGGAAGCCAAGCAGTGCAGCCACAGTATCAGCCCCACCATGACAGAAAGGTCCATACAGCCCACATAGAGGGCATACCTAAAACATGTGGGGTTGTTAGAATGTATTTGAACTAAAGAGATCATCAACTTAAAATAATCATACACATATGTATGTTGTTATCTATGAACCTCTTGAAAATCATAAACCAAAAATCCATTATAGATACACACACAAGAAAGAGAAGGGTATCTAAACATAACTGTAAAGATATCCATCGAATTACAAGGAAAGAGAGAAAAAGCAGATGAAAGGAATGAAAAAGAATCACAAAATGAACTGGAAAACAGTTCACAGAATGATGATAAATACATAGCTCTTAATAATTACTTTAAATGTAAATAAAGTAAATCCACCAATCAAAAGACAGAGTGGCTGAATGGACAAAATAAAAACAAGGATAACTTGATCCCCTTGCTGTACAGTGGGGAAAACAAACAAACAAACAAACAAACAACAAAACAACAACAACAACAAAAAAAACCGAGACATATGTATGCTCCCTACAAGAGGCTCACATCTTAGATTGGGCACTTTGGAAACATATACTGAGATGAAGGGTTGCATACCCATGGTTAATGGAAAGTGTTCTAGGAAGATACACTTGTGAGGTGAGGCCAGTAAAATTTGGGAAGAGAGATAAGCTGACCAAAAGTGGGTGTAGCTGTGGTCTCAGCTGATCACATGGAAAGTTCTAGAGCCAGGATGTCTATTTAGATATCCTCAAACTGGAATAAGGATGTTACACATTTGTGTATCCCACATCCATCGTAATTAGCTATGAGCAGTTCCTTGGGAGATAGCATAGCCATAGGCAAGGCAGATCTGAGAGGGAGATAGAAATTCTCAGTGAGGGATATAGACTTGAGACTTCAACAGTAAGCAGGATGGGTGTGTTAGCCTTAAAGAGGGTATCAAAGATATGACAGTATCTATTCCTATAGTTTTACAGATCTTTTTTCCTTTGAGTCAAATGCTCCCTCCATCTCTCACAATTTCTTATCAGGCTAACTTCTGTTCATTCTCTCTGACTCTAATTCTTGGTGGGCTCTTTCTCCCATGCTTCAACAGTATGGCACAAAATCTTCAATCCTAGAATTTATTAAAATGTGTAAAGATTGTCTATATAATTATTAAGGCTCTGCAGAAACATAAATTGCATCTTTTTATCTTGTGCCCTCAGAGTCCCAGATAGTACCTGAAAATACTTGATGCAGAATGAATATATATTTCAGAGTGAAAAAAAGTTCATGTTTATTTTCATATTTTGTGTTCCTGATCTTACTGAGGGAGAACCATCCAAAATCAGGAAAATAAGTGAGAGGTAACAAGAAATTAGTAAAAATCTTAATAGAGTATGCTTTCCAAAAGTGTTGAATTAATCTCTATTTCTAAGTATTGCTGGTGAAGAATTTCAAATTCTTTCCTTTACTAGATTCTGGGCCTTCTATAGGCCATATCTTAGTGCATATTTTATTTAACTATATGTAGATTATCTTTACTGTATTAATTCCATAATATAATTTATTCAGCTGAGAAGAAAAATTAGTAAAGTCATGATTCAGTGCTTTACTTGCTTTTTTCATGTTTTCATTATGAATATAAGCCCCTTAAGTTACTGTTTTCATAATTATATAGAGTAATATGCAAAAGACCTTGGGTGTCTGAGGCCCATTGTGAAATAACACTTACGTTCTTATGAAATCCAAGACATTTTTATTTGCACACAGATAATAATATTGATGTTGACAGCAAGGTTAAAAATGACTTAGGAGTTCCCTTTGTGGCGCAGCAGAAATGAATCTGACTAGGAAATATGAGGTTGCAGGTTTGATTCCTGTCCTCCCTCAGTGGGTTAAGGATCCTGCGTTGCCATGAGCTGTGGTGTAGGTCACAGATGCAGCTTGAATCTAATGTTGCTGTGGCTGTGGTGTAGGCTGGTGGCTGTGGTGTAGGCTGGCAGCTGTAGCTCCGATTGGACCCCTAACCTGGGAACCTCCATATGCCTCAGGTACGGCCCTAAAAAGCAAAAACAAAAAAACCCAAACAAACAAAAAAAGACTTATACAAAAACCAGTGTAAGTAAAAATAGTATCCTCCACTCAAGATTATAGCGTGTGTTCATTTTCTGTGAATTGTCACTAGGTATATGTATATGCACATATAGCCAAAACTAGAATAAATGTTATGAACTGCACATGTTAATCTCTTATTTTCTGAAGAGTTGACACCATGTTTAACTGCCTGCTCATACCAGTACATATCAGAATACCTGTGCACTCATTAATGTTTGTTGCTTGAATGGCAAGGATAAAAAAAAATCATCAATTTAAATGGAAATCAGTGATTTCCCACCATTTACAGTTACCTTTAAATTTGTACATGGTTATCTAAATCCAAACATTGTCTTAAATTTCCAACAACAGTAAATATATTCTAGCTTAGAATTCCTTATCCAAACAAGCAATTTTTCTGGCCAACAATAAAACTGCAAACACTTTATACTTCCTAACAAATTCACAAGTATAAGCAAAAGGCTTGATAAAATCTCTGTGGATGGTGTGTCTCACATCATAGACTCAGAGATCCCTGTGTACAACTACATGCTGGCATTTACTTGGATTGGAGCACTTCTAAGCAAGAACACTCTAGGAAATGGCTATTTTAAATTATTCCTTGATTCTCTACTTGTAAACATAATTTTCTAATTCCCTTGACCCAGTTCTAACTTTGCTCAGCTGAGAATTGATCAGAGTGCCTTAGTAATCTAGAATTTAATGCATATAAATTACCAACATAAAAACGATTTTACTCTCTTACCTTGCCCTGAGGTAACCTCATTATAAAATTTTCACTTTCCCACTGTCCTTGAATAATATTGTTAGTATCTATAACTACCTAGTATGGTGTCCAAAAGAGAAGAATGTGAGTAATTTGGTAAGTTTATAAGGCATTATATTAATGGAATACTATTCAAATGCAAAGTTAGATATGACAGCATTAGAGCACTTCAAGGTTTTATTAAACCATTAAAGATCATATTTTCTGTATATATTCAGCGATAATTCACCCATCTGCTATTGTATCACTGATTTCATCATATTGTATATTTTCTATTGAATATTATTTATGTGACATCTAGACATTATATATATGATTCTGTATTTGTAGACTCAGAAGAATATATGGTCATGCAGATAAAAATTATGTAACTTATAGAAATTCTACAGGAAGATAAAGCCTAATCATAGGAATTAAAATATAATAAGATCTCTATTCATTATATTCAGTTAGATTTCTTTCTGAAATAGCCTCTCCCAACTCATATTACAAATTAATGATTGGATCCCATTGGTTTATTTTTGCTTTTATTTCTGTTGCTTTGGGAGACTGACCTGAGAAAACATTTGTAAGGTTGATGTCAGAGAATGTTTTGCCTATGTTCTCTTCCAGGAGTTTGATTGTGTCTTGTCTGATATTTAAGTCTTTCAGCCATTTTGAGTTTATTTTCGTGCATGGTGTGAGGGTGTGTTCTAGTTTCATTGATTGCATGCAGCTGTCCAGGTTCCCAGCAATGCTTGCTGAAAAGACTGTCTTTTTCCCATTTTATGTTCTTGCCTCCTTTGTCAAAGATTAATTGACCATAGGTATCTGGGTTTATTTCTGCATTCTCTGTTCTGTTCCACTGGTCTGTTTTGGTACCAGTACCACATTGTCTTGATGACTGTGGCTTTGTAATATTGCCTGAAGTCTGGGAGAGTTATGCCTCCTGCTTGGTTTTTGTTCCTCAGGATTGCTTTGGCAATTCTGGGTATTTTGTGGTTCCATATAAATTTTTGGATTGTTTGTTCTAGTTCTGCGAAAAATGTCGTGGGTAATTTGAGAGGGATTGCACTGAATCTATAGACTGCATTGGGTAGTAAGGCCATTTTTACAATATTAATTGTTCCAACTCAGGAACATGGAATATCTTTCCATTTCTTGACATCTTCTTTAATTTTCTTGATTAATGTTTTATAGTTCTCAGCATACAAGTCCTTTACCTCCTTGGTCAGGTGTATTCCCAGTTATTTGATTTTTTGTGGTGCAAATTTTAAAAGGTATTGTATTTTTGAATTCCTTTTCTAATATTTCACTATTAGTATATAGAAATGTAACTGATTTCTGAATGTTAATCTTATTTCCTGCTATTTTGCTGAATTTGTTGATCAGTTCAAGTAGTTTTTGGGTTGAGTCCTTAGGGTTTTCTATCTAATCAGACTGACAAGCTTTTGCACAGCAAAGGAAACCAAAAAGACAACTTACAGAATGGGAGAAAATAGTTTCTAATGATGCAACTGACAAGGACTTGATCTCTAGGATATACAAGCAATTTACAATCTCTAGAATATACAAAAGCCAATAACCAATTGAAAAATGGGCAAAAGACCTTGAATAGACATTTCTCCAAGGAAGATGTAGAGATGACCAACAAGCACATGGAAAAATGCTCAACATTATGTATTATTAGGGAAATGCAAATCAAAACTACCATGGGATACCACCTCACACCAGTCAGAATGGCCATCATTAATAAGTCCACAAATAACAAATGCTGGAGGGGGTGTGGAGAAAAGGGAACCCTTCTGTGCTGTTGGTGGGAATGTAAGCTGGTACAACCACTATGGAGATCAGTATGGAGATACTTTAGAAATCTATGCATAGAACTACCATATGACCCAGCAATCCCACTCTTGGGCATGTATCTGGACAAGACTTTCCTTTAAAAAGACACATGCACCTGCACGTTCATTGCAGCACTATTCACAATAGCCAAGACATGTAAACAACCCAAATGTCCATCGACAGATGATTGGATTAGGAAGTTGTGCTATATATACACAATGGAATACTACTCAGCCATAAGAAAGAACAAAATAATGCCATTTGCAGCAACATGGATGGAACTAGAGACTCTCATACTGAGTGAAGTAAGTCAGAAAGACAAATACCATAGGGTATCACTTATATGTGGAATCTAATATAGGGCACAAAAGAACCTTTCCACAGAAAAGAAAATCATAGACTTGGAGAATAGACTTGTGGTTGCCAAGGGGTAGGGGGAGGGAGTGGGGCAGTTGGGGAGCTTGGGGTTAATAGATGCAGACTATTGCTTTTGGAAAGGATTAGCAATTAAATCCTGCTGTGTAGCAGT
This sequence comes from Phacochoerus africanus, assembly GCF_016906955.1. NCBI lineage: Eukaryota > Metazoa > Chordata > Mammalia > Artiodactyla > Suidae > Phacochoerus > Phacochoerus africanus. The sequence continues at coordinate 36,009,114 of NC_062553.1, forward strand.
GGAAAGTATATCTAGTCACTTATGATGAAGCATGGTAATGTGAGAAAATAGAATTTGTACATGTATATATAACTGGGTCACAATGCTGTACAGTAGAAAAAAATTGTACTGGGGAAAATACAATTAAACAATTAAAAAAAGAAAAAACCCAACAAATTAATGATTGAATTTGTTAGTTGTCAATGGCAATTAATGACTTCTTTCCCTTAGATAATGTGAAATATTGAAATAATTTCTGAAGCAAAGAAAAGTTATCTTCAGAAGATGTCTTATTTAATCAGCATTTTGTTATATTCCAACTTTTGGATATCTTAATATCTATGTCTGTTATGAAAACTTGATTAACAAATATTTTTGTGGATGTTGTAGACACCAGTTTACAACCATACTGGATTATAAAAAATTTTCTATTTTGTGAATTGGTTCATGAATTTAGTGATATTTAAGTAAGTATTTATTTATTACATATTAAACATAATGATATTTTCAAAAATGTCTCCAACTCTTTCAAACCAAAAGAAATCCTGGGTAGGTTAAAAAAATTTTTGATAAATTTCTATGTCTTATGTGTGTTGTCAGTTGATTTTCTTGAAGCTGTTTAAAGGCAGTTTTCTTGGCTTTTGTCCCAGGTCATGTGCCTGGTATTTACCCTTATATCTTTCAGTATTCAAGAGTCCCTTGAAGAGCATTCTTCCTTTTTTTTCTGTTTCTGAAAATAAAATTTGGAGGATATATTTGATTTTCCTAACTTCATACACAGAATTGGTCAATTTCTAGAGTTGAATCAAAGTGCATCTTACTTATAGATCTGTGCTGTTCTTCACTGTGTTATACTACTTAAATTCATTAAATGAAGAGTTCAATTTTATTTAATTTGTTCCACTGAAATTTCAATGATCTGAAATTTTATCTAAAATTATTTTTTTTTTCACACACTCAGGTAGAGGTAAGATGTAATATTTAATGTGTTTTGGAGTCTAATAAACTTGAATGCTTTCTAAGCAAGTCACATTTAAAATTCAGTCTTATTTTTTTGTGCTATACCCTATTCCAGTTATCAGTGAATCATTAAAAGTTTAATAACTAATTTACTTCACTTAGTCTGAGAATCTCTAGTTGCATCCATGCTGCTGCAAATGGCATTATTTCATTATTTTCTCCGGCTAAGTAGTATCCCATTGTATATATGTACTACATCTTAATCCATTCATCTGTTGATGAGAATTTAGGTTGCTTCCATGTCTTGGCTATTATGAATTATGCTGCAGTGAACATAGGGGTGCATATATCTTTTTCAATGAAAGTTTTTTCCAGATATATGCCCAGAGGTGGGATTTCTAGATCATATGGTAGTTCTATATTTAGTTTTCTGAGGAATCTCCATACTGTTTTCCATAGTGGTTGTACCAATTTACATTCCTGCCAACAGGGTAGGAGGGTTCCCTTTTCTCCACACCCTCTTCAGCATGTGTTATTTGTAGACTTATTAATGATGGCCATTCTGACCAATGTGAGGTGGTACCTCATAGTTTTGATTTGCTTTCCTCTAATAATTAATGACATTGAGCATCTTTTCATATGCATGTTGGCCTTTGTATGTCTTCTTTGGAGAAATGTCTATTTAGGTCTTCTGCCCATTTTTTGATTGGGTTGTTCGTCTTTTTTTATTGTTGAGTTGTATGCATTGTTTGTATATTTTGTAGATTAAGCCCTTGTTGGTTGCAAATGCCATTGTGATACACTTAGACGTGGAATCTAAAATATGGCACAAATAAACACCTATCTTCAAAACAAAAACAGACTCACAGACATAGAGAACAGACTTGTGGCTGCCAAGTGGAAGGGTGGAGGCAGTGGGATGGACTGGTAGTTTGGGGATTGTTGATGCAAATGGATAAGCAGGAGTTTCTGTTGTGGCTCAGCAATAACAAACCTGACTAGTATCCATGAGGACATGGGTTAAATCCCTGGCCACATTCAGTGGGCTAAGGATCCAGTGTTGCCATGAGCTATGGTGTAGTTTGCAAATACGGTTCAGATCCCATGTTGCTATGGCTGTGGTGTAGGCTGGAGGCTGCAACTCTGATTAGACCTCTAGCCTGGGAACTTCCATATGCTATTGGTGCAACCCTAAATAGACCAAAAAAAAAAGAAAAGTATGGATAAGCAATGAGGTCCTACTATACAGCACAGGGAACACTAGTCTCTTGGGCTAGAACATGACAGAATTTAATTTGAAAAAAAGAATGTATATATATGTATGACTGGGTCACTTTTCCGTACAGAGGAAATTGGTACAACATTGTAAATCAACTATTATTTAATTTTAAAAAGTTTAATAACTCTATGATAAACTCATTTTTTTCTTGACCAATAGTAACTACAGTTTTTCCCTTTTTAATAAGAAAAGGAAATAAAGGCTTCTAAAAATACAAACAACCAAGCATAAATTTTGACTATACTGAATAATAAGTGCTATACATTAAAGAAGACTGAATTTTCTACATATTAGATGTCTTGCCTGATCTAAAAGTTATTCCTATGTCTATCTATTATAGTTATTCCTTTGTGATTCTTATCAATATAGAATGAATTAAAGTCTGTTACTTTTTTTCCTATTCATTGCTTTCATGGAACATTTTATTATTGTATCAAGAGTTAAATAATTGTTTATTTAGGAATTAATAATGCTACTGTGAAATTTTTGCATACTAGAAAAATTATAATACTGACATTATTTATTATGTTAAGTAGATAAATGTTGTGTGAATTCTGTTCAGTGGACAGGGATGGCAATTTTTTTTTTTTTTAGAAAATCATTGTAGGAAAAATTGGGGGGAATAATAGTTAAATTGAGTGATGCATCAAAGAATTAGGCTCTCTATTTACTCAATAAACATTCTTCTTTTAGCCTTCCAAGATTTAGGCTTATTGTGGGCAACTCAAATGATGAATAAACTTTTACGCAAATTATAATTAAAATGTTGATGCCCTATGAAGAAATATGATGTCTTATGAGAAAGAATAGAAGCAGGATATGACTTGGTTGGGGCATTAGAGAGGGCCTCCCTAAGATGGCGACCTTTTAGATGAATTTTGAATAAATATCATAACGTATTCAGGGGACAAGAATGTCAGAATTAGGGAGTAGTATATACAGTTTCCAGATCTATAAAAGGACTTTATTCCCCATGTGGCTTTCACAGAAATCTCAAACTAAAAGCTTAACACCTTCAGAATCTTAAGTAAGTTCTGTGTCCCCAAGACTTAGGTCACCCATCAAGCTCACATAGCAACATGGAAGTGAGTGTGTGTGTTGTGGGGAGAGGCTTCTCGGAAAGCCTGACTGGAGGAGGTTGAAGAATGACTAATAAGAGAATTGGATATAAGAAGTAAAGACTACTCCCATCCTACTTATAACCAGTCTAGATGTAACAAAACCACTGAGCACAAAGACTTTGTAAGAAAACTATATTTTATTCATGTAAGAATTTATGTAGCCTATAATTTGTGTAAACACATTTCCTTAATCATAGAATCACATACAATGTCATAGAACACAATTTCATGGAGAAAAACGATTTAAAATTATATATATATTTTAAAATATCAACATATAAGCATTGATACTCAGCAGCTTAAAAACTTGACCAACTAAAGGTGTCTATCTGTTGTTTTTAAAAAATAAATATAGGAGTTTTAAAAGGTGATGTTAAAATTTAAAATTTAATATTTATGTATATAAAATTGCAAACATTTAATAAGATTAATTAAAATTAAATGTCAACAAAAAGTCAAATTTGCAAGGAGTATGAACAACATAACAGATAAAAAGCAAAAATGAAGTTCGTACTGTTAACAAAATAAAAGTAAAAATACAAACAAAAGAATAGTACTTTAGGTTATTTATTGGAAAACTTTGAAATTTATATATCTGATATTGACAAAATGCAAAGGAACCATGCATTACAGATATAACTTCTGGGGAGATTCTAATGGATAATACTTAAGCAATGATCATATTTGAGCATGTAATTTTACTGTTAGACTTAACCTCTAAAAATAATTGAATGTTCATACAAAAAATATAAATAATTTTTAACATAGTAATATAATAAATAAGCAAACATAACTATTTTGTGTTTCTGATACAGAAAAATGTGTTCTAAATCTTACAAAAAGAAACCAAAATATATACTTGTTAAAAAATACATACAGAAAAGACATGACATAATCATGCCAAAATATTTTTTTCAAAAATGGTGGGATCGGAGTTCCCGTCGTGGCGCAGTGGTTAACGAATCCGACTAGGAACCATGAGGTTGCGGATTCAATCCCTGGCCTTGCTCAGTGGGTTAAGGATCCAGCGCTGCCGTGAGCCGTGGTGTAGGTTGCAGTCTCAGCTTGGATCCCGCGTTGCTGTGGCTGTGGTGTAGGCCAGTGGCTGCAGCTCCAATTATACCCCTAGCCTGGGAACCTCCATATGCCATGGGTGCAGCCCTAGAAATGGCAAAAAAGACAAAAAAAAAAAAAGGTGGGATCACAATTGATTCATTTTTATTTTATGCTAAACATTTGGAACATTATCAAATATTTACTAATTAGGTTTTTTTTAAAGATATACAAGGTAGGCAGAGGAAAATCAAGCTCTTTAGGGTAAAAAAGTATTTGAAATATAATAAAAATTCTTAGCATTGTTGTAGCTTAGATTCCTGATGAAAAACAAAGTGTATATTTCTAAAACCTGCATTGTTATATTCATTTGTGCTTTTCACAAGTGGCAGAAAGGAAATACCTATACTCTTCACAGCCTGATTCTCTAATGCAGTGATAAAAAGCCTTGAGTTAGGAGTAAGTCTGCTGCTTTGCTTGCAAACCTAGTGGTAGTTCCCAGGTTGTGTAAACTTCTATAATGCACTTAAGCCTCATGGGACCTTAATTTTCTGATCAGGAAAAATGCACAATCATTCAGCTTCATTGTTGTATCATATGTAGTTCATGTAAGTTTATGCATATCTTTAAGGCATTATGTAAATATAAAATTCTGTTATTGTCTCTGAAAATGTACTAAACAAGTTATCTAGTAGTTTTATTGACACAGACAAATGTGTATGTTTCAGTTGTCTTCAAACTTCCTTTGAAGTTGAATCTTTGCTGGTGAGTAATCTCACCTTTATTACATAAACCTGCAAACAATGCTACTTTTTTTTTCTATGCAAACAACTTGAAATACAAAAAACAAAGAGGAGTTCCTGTTATGGCTCAGCGGTTAATGAACCAAACTAGCATCCATGAGGATTTGGGTTTGATCCCTGGCCTTACTCAGTGGGTTAAGGATCTTGCCTTGCCATGAGCTGTGGTGTAGGTCGCAGATGCGGCTTGGATCCTGTGTTGCTGTGGCTGTGGTGTAGGCCAGCAGCTACATCTCTAATTCGACTCCTAGCCTGGGAACCTCCATATGCTGAACGTGTGGCCCTAAAAAGACAAAAAGGGAAAAAAAAATGGAGAAATCAAACAAGTATTGTAAAGTATATACAAAACCCAGAAAGCCAAGGGAAGGTTTTTTCCTCCTAGAGCCTATAGGAGGAACCAGCCTTGCCAGCACCTTGACTTTAAACCAGTAAAATTGTTTTAGAACGTCTGTCCTCTAGACTGTAAGAGAAAATAATTTGTTCTGTTTTGAGACCTCAAGATTGTAGTCATTTATCACAGCAGCTGTAGGAAACTAATACAGAAAAGAAGAGAAGGAAAGAAGAACAAAAGAAAGAAAAAAGGAACATAGTCACAGTAGCCTCTAATCTGAGAATTATTTGGCCAAACCATCAGAAAACAATTTCTTGAACTTTTCTGGCTAATGGCCACAGGGGTTTCCTTTTAAATCTCCACTTACATTTAAAATTGTTTTGGAGTTCCCGTTGTGGCTCAGCGGAAACGAATCTGACTAGGAACCATGAGGTTGTGGGCTCGATTCCTGGCCTTGCTCAGTGGATTAAGGATCCGACATTGCCATGAGCTGTGGTGTAGGTCGCAGATGCGGCTCGGATCTGGCCTTGCTGTGGCTCTAGCATAGGCCCGCAGCAACAGCTCCGATTGGACCCCTAGTCTGGGAACCTCCCTATGCCGTGGGGGCGGTCCTCAAAAAGATGAAGGACAAATATAAAATGAAATAAAATAAAATAAAATAAAATAAAATAAAATAAAGGTTTTGTATGCTATTTTAGGTTGTTACACCGCTGTAGGAAGAGAGATGGGCAAGCCCATTATAAAAAATGAAAGTTCAAGCTCTTGCCTTATGGAGTAATTTCTAGGGAAAGAGACTTCAAAATCTAAAATAAGGGGAAAAAAGAAAATATTAAATATTTTCAGAGCAAAATAATATTGCCAGTTTCAGCTCTGTTATCTTCTTTTTTTCTTTTCCTTTTTTTCCACTATTAATACTCGCTCAAAGTTGGCTTTGCAAGTGTATAAAAGCTTTATTAATACAATGAATTGCTCACTAAAAGGCAGGACTCTCTTTGTAGCATAAAAACCTTATCTTTTATTAATTTTAAAATATTTGAAATTATTTTTCTTATTCTTTTCCTCAAGACATCCTGCTACCCAAACACACTATCCATCCCTCAAATTTCTGTAATTTTTGAGATCCCTAAGACAAAGACTACCTGAACACATATCCTTTTAAAGCAGGAGATTTACTGGCATCATTTGAGAACAGGTGAAGTTGGTATGGCTTGGCACTACATGGAAATGGTCTTTGGCTCTTAGGTAAAGATAAAATGTCTGCATCTTTGTGCACTGTTCCCATAATTGGAATAACTTAATTAAAAGTCGCTGAGCTCCTTATCTCCAATAAGCTATGTAGCATTACTCAATCTTTTCTTTTTCAAATGGGAAAGAAAACTGTGACTTAAAATCATTTTAAGATGATTTTATCTTAATCTTTTTTCGGTAATTTATTTTTCCTAATTTAATCCTTCACGCAGGTATTAATGCCAACATTTCACAACCCTTTGATTTACTAGGGGGTCTTCTCTCTATGCATAGATCATTATCATCATCATCGCTTTGGCTATCTTTTATTGCATTTAATTATGTGCCATGTCCTGCCCCAGGCTTTACATGCAGTTTACCAATAGGTAAGCTTATTTAATATTTATTTTACACTTGAGAAGATGGAGGCTGGGAGGCATTTATTAGCACACCCAATGTTATATAGCTAGTAAGTATGAGATAGTCTGCCTAATGAGAGTAACTTTACTTTAGCTGCCACTGAGCCTTGCAGTTTTTATTGTTACCTGGTTCAGGCAGAAAGATGAGAAGAGTGATGCCAGAAAGAGATCCCGTAGAGAAGGGTAAAGAGCAGCATAGATGAAGAGGTAGTACTTTAGCAACGTTCCCCGAGTGAGCAAAAGTGGGGTTTCCAGGGCATTGAGGAAGCAGCAGAGATTTACTAAGCAACTCGGCCTATTTCTTTTAATTCTCTTCTCAAGTTCTTAAGCCTGAAAGTACTCTAATGCTACAGTAATAAAAAAAAAAAAAAATCTCCCTTTTTGAGGGATTTTTTTTTTCTTAATATATGTTCACTAGCAGCTCAGCAACAAGGATTATCTGGGAGGAAAATAGCACAAACTAAGTTTTATAAAGTTTTATACATCTCAAGAGGAGACGTATGGGAGTTCCCATTGTGGTGCAGCAGAAATGAATCCAACTAGGAACCATGAGGTTGCGGGTTTGATCCCCGGCCTCACTCAGTGGGTTAAGGATCCAGCTTTGTCATGAGCTATGGTGTAGGTCGCAGATGTGGCTTGGATGCCACGTTGCTGTGGCTGTGGTGTAGGCTGGCAGCCGTAGCTCCGATTCGATTCCTAGCCTAGGAACCTCTATATGCCACAGGTGCGGCCCCTAAAAAGCAAAAAAAAAAAAAAAAAAAAAAGAAGTATGGAACTGATCTGTGTTATTTTGAGTTACCACACATTCTAACAGTAGGTCTGTTGCTTAGGAAATAGAATTTTTTTCCTTAAATAGATTATATATGTACAATATCATTTATCATACATTTTAACAAATATTATAACTCTCATAGCAGTTTTAAATGTTAAATTGATTTGATCAGCCCATTTCTTATGATTTCACTATAGTAATTATCCAAGGATAAGCAATAGCATCAAAACACATATACCCCTCTCTTACCTCAACTAGGAAAGCTATGTAAGGAAATTATTGATACAAAACAAATGTTATGCAATTCCCCTGTTTTTACATCACAAACATAATGACTGTGATATGTTCATAACTTTATAATATACAAGCATGTTGAGATGAATAAATCATTTCACCTTCTCTTAAATATTACACTGCAGACAGAATGGAAAGGAATATATCTTGAGAATTATCTAGTGATGAATGTGACAAAGGCTATAAGAAAAATATATGATTAAAACCTGCAGAGGCCAGACATTTAAACCAAAAACTTCAATATAAAGCAGGATTAAATATATCAAAATATGCAAAACTCAGATTCAGTTTTCCTGATTTCCGAAAGGTTATTTTTCCTGATTAGGCCCCGGATTCTCCTGAATATGGAAAAACATATAAAATTGACTGCACCCTTCCCTACAGGCAACCAAAATTCATAATCATTTTTTTCAGATCTCCCACAAATGTAACCCAAGGTCTAGTTTCCTTTTCCCAGAAGCTCTGGGCACTGGTCATATTGTAATTGTAAGGGATCCAGCTCAGAAACAATGATTATTTGGGAGGAAAATCACACAAATTTTTGTAGAGTAACTCAAGATGAGAGGTAGGAAGCAATCTGTTATGGAACCTCTTTTCTCCAAATATCTGGGCCATCTTCTATTTTTATTAAAGAAACATGAGCTATGAAAATAAAAGTAATATCACTTAGTTTTACCTTTTTTAAAAATAAAAGGTAGGGAGTTCCCGTCATGGCACAGCAGAAACGAATCCAACTAGGAACCATGAGGTTGTGGGTTCGATCCCTGGCCTCCCTCAGTGGGTTTAACGATCCAGCGTTCCATGAGCTGTGATGTAGGTCACAGGCGCGGCTCGGATCTGGTGTTGCTGTAGCTCTGGTTTAGGCTGGCAGCTATAGCTCCGTTTAGATCCCAAGCCTAGAAACCTCCATGTGCCACAAGTGCGGCCCAAAAAAGAAAAAATAAATAAATAAATAAAAGATTACATTAAGACCACTCAGAATGAAAATTTACTTGATTTTTAAATTATTGGTTTTTTTTACTGTAATTACTGCTCCATTGCTACAATGCTTTTTAATTAAATTTATAGCAAAGTTTAAGAATTGAAAAAATATATGTTGAATATAGTATAGGCACCTGTTAAAATATTTTATGTTGATTTTGAATAAAGTGGATAAACAAAATAAGTTCTTCTAGCAGAAACATGTTTCTAAACTTCATTTGTACATGCTCAGAATTCATTTTCATTAGAGCCAACTACCTCTCAAGATATTGACAGACTTTAAAAATTTCTATTTTAGTGGTTTACTGTGACATCAATGTTACATCGTATATTGTGCAAAATTCTGTTTCCTTAGCAACAGGAAGCAAACTGCTCATTTCAAGGAACCCAATAGAAATTTTAAAAAATGTTTAAAGTTAAGTAACTACAGCTTAATATGTATAATTATACTCAGAATATAGTGGTAAATTAATAAGATTTTAAACCTCCTTAAACAGAATGTGAAGTACTGTGGTTTATCAATAAAAAAATTCAAATATTATTTTAGGGGTACAAAATAAAATGTCTCCTCATACATATGTAATTTGAAACAACAGGGATACTATTAATGAAACTGAGACTAACTGTTCATTCTTGAACAATAAGTCATCTTACTATTCTTAAACTGCATTTCTTCCTTTGTAAAATAAATGACATTGACTAGATTGGATCTAATGTTCTCATAGCTCTAACAGTCTATAATTTTATGATTTACATCTCTCAGGTTGATTGGTAATGACTTGACCAGACTTAATTTCTGTAGATGATGTAGTATAAACCAGTAGATTATAAAAGAAATAAAATCATAATAGTTATATGCTGCTAAAATGGAGAGGCAGAATTAGTATTCACTCTGTCTATATTATATATTTTCTAGAGTTTATTGGAATGACTAGAAATTTGGGGACTGGTGAAAGAAGGCATGAACTAGCATATATACTGCATCTTGGAAAATATTGATCTGAACAGTCTGAGAAGTACATCAAATCAGATAAACTTCTGAGTGCCCAAAGAGAATCCCAGGCATTTTGTATTGTTATGGTTAGATGGCAAATCTTCTGGGTTTATAAGAGCTCCCTTCCCCTTGCATTGTACCCTGAAATAAGAGAAGTGGAGTCATTTGTCTTTGCAGTTTTCTTTTAAACCTTGGCTAATCTTTATGCCATTTCATATTTCCTTAAAAAAATCTAACTGAGGCTCCCTGTCATTGGGATGCGCCCCTCACTTTTCTAGACAACAGCCACTCATTTAAGACTTGGCCTTGTCAGTAGCAAAAAACAGTCATCCCTACCCTGCCCCATGAATTCCACAAATAAGAGGATCACAAGAAAAATTAAGCCAGCATGCAATGCAAAACAAACATTTTGTACACATCCAAACTAGTACAGAAAAAACTAGCCATCGAGAATAAAGTTGAAAATATAGTGTGAGAAGCTAAGTCTGATAAAAAATAATGTAAATTTGTTCTGGTTTCTATAAGGGTGTATATTCTACCTCAAATAAACAGCAAGAAAATTTCTGAGATTCATGAAGTTATCATAAGCATCAATCTAATAATACCTAATTGACCTAATGCCTAGCACTCATGTATCATTAGTGTTTTTGTTAGAATCATATTAATTCAGGAATAATCATCATTATTATAAAGCACTAATGTAAACAGATATGCCTTAACTGTGAATTGACACACAATGGATTTGGAAAGCAATGGGGAAATGCTCAAAATATCCACTCCAGCACATATCTAGCATAATTATTTGATATTGAACCCACTGGTCCTTGGGACATTTATTCATTTACTTCATTTATGGAGTGTCTGCTGTATGCAAGCTGCCACTTTTAACACTATCTTGGCAGTGTTACTGTCCCCATCTTAATCAGTTAATATATAGTTTTTGCCTATATAGTTTACCTTATATAATAAAATGTTTGCCAGGCTGTCCAAGACAATGAAGTTGAATGTCCTGAAACAAGAACACAAAGAGGTTATGTGGGGGAAAAAGAATCATTCATTTCCTACAACTCTAGGACACAATGACCGTAAAGGAAAAAAATCTTCATACAGAAAGAATAACGCTAAACTCGGGACAGCTACAGGGACAAAGATACATTTTTCTTTCACTTTCAAAGTGTCTTTCTTTTAGACAAAACAAATCACTCAGTAAGGAGGGATTATATTTTCCACTTCAGAGAAAATACCTTCAGGTTTTACAGTTAGATACTCTTCCATCTAAAATCTCCTAAATGTGGCCTGTGGCATCATACCCATCAGCTATTTTACAGCTAAATGTGGCCTGTGGCATCATACCCATCAGCTATTTTACCCTTTAGAAATAGCATAATATCAACAACAATAGTAACAAATGTCCAGACATCTGGTAAGGGAAGGGAATCAAAAAGAAGAGTTCTAAAATTATTTACTAATAAGAATTTCTATTATTGAGCATTATTAGGATATTACCTGCTTGAAGTTATGGGTCTGAGCCAGATAGTGTCTTGAGATTGCTCCAAGATCTAAAATATTCAAGTCAATGTTGACAGTAACTATAAAATATAAAGAAAAATAAGTGTATTAAAACTTGTAGTATTGGAAGTAACATTATGAAATCTGCTAGAAATATAGATGTGATCCAATATAGTTTGGCTAGCCAAACCACTTGGATTAAATCATATATTAATGAGAGTAGAAGCATGATGTTTATTGGTTTTGTTTAATTAAGCTAGAGATAGCGACTATGAAAGTAAAAGAAAAAAAATCCATTCTTTGATTAAATGGAATTTCATAACTGAAATTACATTCCCATTGAAGTAGTTTAGAAATTGGATTATATTCAGTTTTAGTCTGGGGTGAGATGTGACAAATGTGACTGAAAGAATTTGCCTAAAATTTGAGCTGGGAAAAATTCAGCTCAGGGAAAGCTCAGGGATATTAAATCCAGCAGGCAGAGAAGTAGAGCCTTATTAACATCTCAGGCTGGAGGTTAGGCATGGTACATGCCAGTCATGCTGCTGCATTAAGAATCTTCCTTACAACCATTTTAAACTGATAGTCTCTATAAATCTCCTTTATTTCCAATTCAAAGAAAAAAAAGGCCATTTTGGCTGCAATCATAGTGAAAAATCTTTGCACAAGTTTAAAAATTTGCTCATAGCTATGGAATTACCAAGTTTAAATCTCAAATATAGAGCATCCTCTGCAATCAGTCCATCCAGAACCAGACTTCAGCCAGAAACAGGAAGTGGGATATACCAGCTCTAGAACCACCTACCTCGGTGGCTTGGTTACAGACTTTTTCAAATCTCTCTCTGCTGATTGAACCACACGCAATAATAAGATAGGTGAAATTACCTCTTTATATGATTCTTGTTCTCAGGACTTAGACTATGAGTAATAGGCACCAGAAAGTATGTGGCATTTTCTATTCTGACTCCAGAAAAACAAAAAAGTGTTAGCTACAGAGAGTCATAGACTACTAGCATTTTTCAGGAAAACTGATTAACTGCAGTCTTCTGATGGCTTGGGAGGATCATTAGTATGGATTTTCAAATAAAGAATAATGTAGTTCTCATTTTTGAAAATAAAAGACACTGTCACAAAAGCATATTAACAAGTTCCAAGTTTAAAAAAAGTTTTTGTATTAGTCTGAACCATAAAAAATAGATGAAATCATTGGAAAGTAATGCTGTAGAGATTTTAAAGCAAAGCTAGGAGCCAGTACCTACAAGTCTAACAGAATAAAGAAGACTGCATGATTAGGTCAATTGACACACACACAAAAAAAGGGGTAGCAAAATTCAAGTTACTCATACCAAAAATTCTCAGAAGGATCAAAAAAGAGGAATTTCCTCAACATGTGCATCTACAAAATACAATTCGGTATTTGTATTTTATATATATATATATATATATATATGTTGGTATTTGTATATATACCAATTTGCTTATATTGGTATATATAGAACATATAGAATATATAGAATATATATAATAATTTTTTAATGAAGAAAGGTCTATCAACACTCTAAATACACTTAAGAAGCTTCCCCAAATTATACTGTCATATCTAAATTTAATATGAAGCAGTTTGTTGCCGGAGGCCAGCTCCGGTGGCCAGGGAGTATACATCCCGATCGGAGAGGGACACGGCGTCGGCGAATGTACTATTACAGAGACAGCCTCTTTGTCCCTTCTTTCAGGGCGCTGGACTTCTCAAACTTTATTGGCATAAGTGGTTGATTATATAGACAGCTTTTCACTACAGATTACATTAGTGTTAAAAGTATATTGGTTAACTATTACATGGTATAGCAGCTATGCATCCTGTTTTAAGATCTCTATCTTAACTAAGCTTAGTGAGTACTTTGAAGAGGCCATAAAACAGAAGAATTTGGCATTTACAAACTTTGTAGACTGGTGCTTATCTTCAAAGCGTTATGGCAGGGAGACAGTGTAAGTAAATATAAACCAACTTAATTAAAGTAGCTATCACTAAAAAGCTTTTAAAATCAAAGACAAAACTCACAGCTAGGTTTTTTGGATAAGATATGGCTAACTTCTACGGACCTCATTAAAATCCTAACTCTAAAGTTTACTATATAACTAGTTAATAGATAAAAACTATGTTTTAACTAAGTTGGATTTAAATAGGGGAAGTCCTTCAGGATGAAATTCTTATTGTATTAATGTTGTAACTTTGTTAAATCACAAATCACCACAGGAAAATAAGAATGGGAAATAAGAATAAAAAGTAAACAATCAGGAAAGACTGAGGAAAACTGAATAACAAATAAAACAACAGGAAAGACGAGGTCACCCGAGAAACAATCCATGTTCTCTGGTGCAAACATGGAAATTGTTTTCCCAGGAAAGCCCCAATTCTTCCCCATCAACAACAAAATGAGAGCTGTGTAACCTGAGGCCTGCCCTTGGCTTGTACCCTGCAGGCAAGCTTTTATCCTGTCCAGAGGCCCACCTTCGGCTTGTACCATTCAGGTGAGCTTCCTTCCTTGGTTAGGAACCTGCCTTCAAGTTTTTCTGCCATCAGGCAAGGTCCTTTTTTTGAGTCCCTGCATTTTCTCGGCTCCCTGCAGCAGTTGATTAAAAGAGAGGCAATTTGACAAATAGACAAATTATTGAAATGTGCTTATGAAAATCCTTTAGAAAAGCTGGCACCCAATATGAGTCTTAGATAGTTATCAAATAAAAATATGGTCATATTTACAAAATGACAGAATGTGAAATATTAATATAATATTATAGATATAAACTAAAAGTAAGAGAGTGATGGCATTAATGACATAGATTTTGAAGCTTCTCCAAACAGATTTCAGCAATAAGTAGAAAGAATTGTAGATCATGACCAAGTGGGACTTATTCTAAGGATGCAAGGCAGGTTTAATTTTTCAGGCAAAACTGACAAATAACATTATATTAGTTAGAGATATACCATGTAATAATTTGGTATTTGTTTATATTGCAAAATAATCACCACAATAAGTCTCATTAACATTCATCACCGTATAGGTATACATTTTTGTATGTCTGATGAGAACTTTTAAGATCTATTCTCGGCAACTTTCAAATATTCAGTTCAGTATTTTAACTATAGGCATCGTGCTATACTAGGCAGTTTCAATATCTAAAAATCAGTTAATCCATACTAACTGAATAATCCAGTTTATTTCATATTAACAAAATAAAGATTTCATGATTAAGTCATTTGACACCGAAAAAAACAACAGCAAAATTCAACAGTTATTAGTAACAAAAATTCTCAGAAGAATCAAAAGAGAAGGGGAATTTCCTCAACATGATAAAGTGTATCTACCAAAACCCTGAAGCTAATTTTATACTTATTGTGAAAAACCGAGTGCTTTTCCACTACTGTTGGCAATAAGACAATAATGTCTGATCTAACCACTCTTACTGAACAAAGTTCTGGAAGTTCTAGCCATAAATCTAGTGGATAAAAAGGAAATAAAAGTCATTCAAAGTCAAAAGTTGGGAAAAATGCTGTTTATACCTTTATGGATAAATTAATGAAGGTTATATGATACAAAATAAACAAAAATCAACTTTATTTCAGTAATCTAGCAATGAAAACATGGACACCAAAACTTAAAATTTAAAAATCTATGTCATTTACAACTAAAAAAAAATGTATGTTTAAATGTATATTGAATCAATCAGGTGTGGAATTTGTATGCTGAAAACCACAAAATTCTTTAGAAATCCCAGAAGAGCTAAATAAGTATGGAAACATACCACATTTTTGGGTTACAAGATGCAGCAAAGTAAATATATCAGTTCCCCTCAAACCAAATTTAAGTTTAATGCAATTATTGTCAAAATCCCAGCAAGATTTATGGTTAGTATAGACAAGCTTGTTCTAAAGCATATGTGGAAAGGCAAAGAAACTAGAATAACTAAAATATTTTGAAAATAAAAATAAAATAATGAGTGTTCAGTCTATTTGATTTCAAAACTTACCATATACTGATGTAATCAAGATTATATGGTATAGGTGAAAGTATAGATTTATAAATCAGAGGAATAGAATAGAGAATTCATAAATAGACACAGACAAATATGCAAATTTTTTTGCTTTTTTTTTGGTCTTTTTGTATTTTTATAGGGCCGTTCCCACAGCATATGGAGGTTCCCAGGCTAGGTGTTTTATCAGAGCTGTAGCCACTGGCCTACACCAGAGCCACAGCAATGTGGGATCCAAGCCTCGTCTGCGACCCACACCACAGCTCACGGCAACGCGGGATCCTTAACCCACTGAGCAAGGCCAGGGTCGAACCCTCACCCTCATGGTTCGTTAACCACTGCGCCACAACGGGAACTCCAAATTTTTTGCTTTTTAAAAATAAATATTTTAGGAAAATTTTGGATTTACAATGAAATTGCTAATGTAGTACAGAAAGTTCCAGTTTACATATTCAGTTGCCCTATTAACGTCTTACATTATTATGGTACATTTTTTACAATTAGGTAACCGATTATTGATAAATTATTATTAATTTAAACCCATACATTAAATCAGATTCTCTTAATTTTACTTAATGTTCTTTTTCTGTTCTAGAAGCCTAGCAAGGATGCTATATTACATTTAAAATTATGTTTAACTAGGCTCTTCTTGGCTAAGGCAGTTTCTCAGACTTTCATGGTTTTTTGATAATCTTAGCAATTTTGAAAAGTACAGGTCGGGTATTTTGTAGAATGCCCCTCAGTTGGATTTCATGATCTTTTTCCATGATTGCATTGGGGCTATATGTTTGGGGGAGGAAGATCAAAGAGTTAAATTGCCATTTTTGTCACGAAAACATCAAGAAAATATCAAGAAAAACATCAAGAAAAATACAGTGTGATTTTCCTATGTTAGTGTTAACCCTGATGCTCATCTGGCTGAGAAATTGATTCTCAGGTTACTATACTATAAAGTAACTTGTTTTTTGTCTCGAGACGTTTTTCTACAATATTTTCTTAGCCTCTATGCTGAAAACTCCATCTTGTCCTGCTTTACTTTACCCCATCTTCCTGCTTGAAAAACAGTCGCAGTGCTGGTAAATGATTTAAGCTTAAGAACAAAGACTTAAAGGCATAAGTTAATCATATGGTCAGCTGAATGAGGACTTAATGCATTGGTCTAGGCACCAAGACCTGTGCAGATTGGCATGCCATTTGCACAAGCATGATATGTCTTCTAAAGAATAAGAGAAAGAGGAACCTCATGGCCCCAAGTGGTTTATGAGCAGTCGTTAGTAGAATATGCATTAGCAAAGAGAACCAAGGTGCAAACCTAGGCACACCACCAGCTTGCCATTTTTGGAAACACATGAGGATTGTCTGAAATGCTATGCATAGATAGCTAATGCCAAGCTTCCTCAAATGCTAATGATTGTTAAATGCCTAAAGGTCAGAGTAAAAGCTTAACCAGTCAGCTATGTGACAGCACAGCTATGTGACTTTTAAAATAATAAAAAAACTTTTAAAATAATAATAATAATAAACGATATCCTGCAGCTATAGCCCCCTTCTCACTTGACATAATCCTGAAGAGCACAATGAAAGCAGTGTGGTTTCTGGAGGTGACACTCTTGGTCCCTGAGACCTTGAGTCCCCAGGTTCCCACCTTGAATTAAGATAAATGTCTCTGTGTCTTGTTTATGTTAACTTTTTCCTTAAGTTTCACAGCACCCATTCTTCAGCCCTAACCTGCTGAGCTGGTCTCGGCAGTTTTTATCCCTGTTTTTGTACTAAGTTATTTGTAAAGAAGTCACAGTGTGCAGCCCCCACTTAGTGAGTGGGGAGTTATGCCCTCCTTTCCTGGTGGAATATCTACATCAATTACTTGGAATTATTCTGCACAGATTTGTCTTTTCTGTACTGCTTATTTAGATATGCAGTCATTTACTACTAACAATGTGGGCTTGGATATTTCTTCTGCACCTTAGGTTATAATCAAATACTAATTCATTATCTTCTTGCTCAACTTGCTCTAAACTCTGTCATTGGGAGACTTTTCAGGAAATTTTTGGTTGTTTTTATTGATTTTTTTTTTTGAGCATTTCTTTACTCTCAAACATTGTAAGATGTCCCAGGCTCATATTGTATATATCCTGCCCCATTAATAATCAGCCATTTCTCCATGGAGCTGCTTTTAATGGAGAACATTATTAGAAACTAAAAACTGTATGCTAGATATGCTTGTTGTTCTTGGTGTACCATTGCTTCTAGATCCTGTCAGCTGATAGAGCAACAAAATCCGTGTGTGTATAAAGCCCATGTATGTACATATAAGTACAAATGTAACCATCTGTGTCTATATTAAGGTAAACATGTTCATACTGGTATTTCTAACTTGGATTAATTACTTCATGGATTATTCTAGAATCTTTCCTTTGCTTGTTTGTTACCTCTCACTCCAACAATGAGAAACTTGGGCTCCACCTCCTGCCATTCATTTGTATAATTGTTTTAATTATAGGATACAAGCATGGAGGTATCAAAATTGTTAACTTGTAACTCTGTGAGAAAAATTTCATAAAATATAGTATTTACATGCAGTTTCTTTTGCCTTTAGTCTTACAGACACCACTCATTTTCAAAGTTACTTATGTCAGCAACTTTCCCTCCCACCTTGTTCAGTAAGGTTGTTTCATTCATTGGTAATATAATTAGATTGTTTCACAACAGTCTTCCTTTGATCCTGGATTTCTTGATCTTCTTTATTCATTCCTTTGAAAATTTCCCTTTCTTTATATAGATTAAAATTTTTGAACAATATCATTTTCCTCCATCCTGGATAACTTTGACATTTCTTCCAGGGCAGATCTGCTGAGAATGAATTCATTCAGTTTTTCTTTGAGAAAGGTGATTTCTCTTTCACTTACAAAGGTTATAGTTATAGAATGTTTGGTGTTTTGTTTGTTTCTTCTTCTTCTTCTTCTTCTTCTTTCTTTTTTTCTTTTTATGGCTCCACCTGTGGCATCCGGAAGTTCCTAGGTCAAAGGTTGAATCAGAGCTGCAGGTGTGGCCTATGCCACAGACATGGCAACACCAGATCCTTAACCCATTGAGTGATGCCAAGGATCAAACCCACATCCTCACAGAGACAGTGTCAGGTCTTTTACCTGCTGAGCCACAACAGAAATCCAGGATTTTTTTTTTTTCTTTCAGTACTTGAACTATTTCATTCCATGTTCTTGAATAAGAAGAATAAGAGTTCATTGTCATTATTTCCACTGATTTTTTTATAGATATATTTTCCTCTGTCTTCCTTAAAGATTTTTTCTTTGTTTTTTTTGAAGTTTGAGTATAATATGCTTAGGTATAACTTGTTGTTGTTATTCTGTTTTTTTTATGAGTGTCCTGGGTCTCTGGTGTGGTGTCTATTACTAATTTTGAAAATTCTTGGCCATTATTATTTCAAATATTTCTTCAACTCTGTTCTTTCTTTCTTCTCCCCTAGTATTCCAATTACACTATTTTATACATTTTAAACTCATTCAGAGATCTTGGTGACTGTATTCTGTGTTTTGTTGATGGTGGTGGCGGCTTGTTTTTATTTTTAATTTTACTCTTTCATTTAAGTTTGGCAAATTTCTCTAGACTTTCAAGCTTACTGATTCTTTATTCAGCCATGACCAATCTACTAATGAGTCCAACAAGGGAAATTTACATTTGTATTAAAATTATTTTCATTTCTAGACTCTCCCTGGGTTTTTTGTCAGTTTCTATTTCTTTCTTCACATTATTCATCTGTTATTGCATGTTGTCTACTTTTTTACATTACTGCCTTTAACATATTAATCATAGCTATTTAAAATTTCCTGTCTGCTAATTCCAAAATTTATGTCGCTTTTATTTGCTTCTGATGGTTTTTTTTTTTTCTCTTCACACTGTGATTACTTTTCTTGTTGTTGTTGTTTGCATGCCTTGTGATTTTTCTGTAAATTTGCCATAATGCTTTGGGTTATAGAAAGTGATATAAATAGTCATTTAATGTGAAGTTTTGTGTTTATATAGCTAGGGTTTAATATGTATTTAATATTCTCTCTTGTCCTTGTTTTTGTCTCTCTTCTTGGCTTAGGGTTTTCCTAAATATCCCTGCTTAGAGGAAGTCTGAATCTTTACATATTTTGACTATTATCTCCTGTTATTATACTGGAGCCCAGCTGGTTTGGTAGACAGATGTGGGGTTCAGGAAGTGTTCTATAATTTTGCAATTAAATCTCAGTCTTTTAGTGGGTCTTTGTATCTGTTCTATAAGCTTTGAAACTGGTTTTTCTAGTGATACAACTTCTCCCCACCTCTCAAGATAGTAAGTCCAAAAGGACTAGAATGGAAGACTGCACTTCCTGAGCTTGATAAGACTGGTAAAGTTGTTTTCTGTAGTGGGTCTTTATTTTAGACAGTGATCTCCACATATTTCACAATGATTAGTCTGCCCTGTTCCCACCAATACCATGAGGGGATCTTTCTTGAATCTTCACTGTGAGAACATGGAGGCAAGATCTAAGAAACTGCAGCCTAGAGAACTTTCTTTAGGCAATTCATACTAACCTCCAGCAGTTCATAAAAATCACCGCTTAAATGTTACTATTAGTATATGGCTCTGATAGCTTCTACCCTAGAAAAGTAAATCTTAGTTGTGACACTCTGGATTTTCCTTTCTGTATATATTTCAGAGTAGTGGTTCTTCTGAATCCTCACTTCTCTAAGAAGCTAAGAAAAGCCATTGGTTTCAGGATGTTCAGTTCATTTTGTCATAAAGGTGGAGTGACACCTTCCAAGTTCTTAACATGTGTGGACTGAAAGAGAACTCCTGCCCAACTGACTTTGGATAAAAATACAAAAGCAACTCAGTAGAGAAAAGACAGAAATTTCAACCAGTGGTACTGGAACAAGCGAATATTTATATACACAAAATGTAAATTTTGACTTCATTTTCACATCTTACACAAAAATTGACTCAAAATGTATCATGGCTATAAATGAAAAAGTTAAACCTATGAAACTCTTAGAAAAATAGGAGAAAAAATTGTTATTTAGAACTTGATAAAGAAAGGCTCAGCATCAAAAGTGTTATCTATAAAAAGAAAAACTATAAATTGGTCTCCATTGTTATAAACATTTGCTCTTAAGAGGAGGAAAGGAAAAGCTGAATACTGGAATTTGTAAACCACATATCCATCAAATGACAAGTGTCCAGAATATATAAAGAATTTTAAAAACACGGCAGTTGAGACGAACCAACAATACAGTTAGAAACTGGGCAAAAGTCGGTATTTCATTCCTTTTAATGGTTGAGAAATATTCCATTGTGTATATGAAATACCGGCATTTTTAGCAACATGGATGGACCTAGAAATTATCATGCCAAGTGAAGTCAGCCGTATAATGAGACACCAACATCAAATGCTTTCACTGACATGTGGAATCTGAAAAAAGGACAGACTGAACTTCTTGCAGAACAGACGCTGACTCACAGACATTGAAAAACTTATGGTCTCTGGAGGAGACAGGTTGGGGGGTGGGGGATGTGCTTGGGCTGTGAGATGGAAATCCTGTGAAATCGGATTGTTACGATCACTATACAACTACAGATGCGATAAATTCATTTGTGCAAAAAAAAATAATAATAAAACACTTAAAAAAAGAAACTGGGCAAAAGTCATGCAGATATATTTTACTGAATAAAATATACACATGTCAATGAAGCATGTGAAAAGAGATTAAAAATCATTAGCCATATAAGAAATGCAATAACAATAAGATGTTACTGCACATCTGTCAGAGTAGCTAAAATAAAATGGTGACAACAAAAGTTTGTAAGGATCTAGGGAAACTAGCTTACTCATACGTTGCTGGCAGGAATGTAAGATGATACAGCTGCTCGTGAAAATGTTTTGGAAATTTCTTTAAAAAGCAAAGCATGCAGTCTTCATAGAGCTCAACCATTGCACTCCTGGGCTTTTATTCCAGAGAAATGAAAATTATGGTAATTAACACACACAAACATATACACAAATGTTTATGTCAGCTTTATTTATAATACCCCCGAACTCGATATCCTTCAACAAGTGAATGGCTAAGCAAACTGTGGTACGTCCACACTGTGGAATACTACCTGGCAATAACAAGGAATAAACTATTGTTACACAGCCTAGATAAATCTCCAAAAAATTTTGATAAATGGAAAAAAAAATGAGCACCAAAAGGTTACATACTGTATAATTCTATTGATATGACATTAGTGAAATGGCAAAATTATAGAAAACAGATTAGAAGTGGTGTACAGATAACAGGGATTAAGTTTGGATGGGGTGAAGGGCACTGGTATGGCTATGGAATGGCAACCTGAGGGGGTTTGTGGTAACGGGAAGTTTCTGTGTCTTGACTGTATCAATGATGTTATTGCGTTTGTAATATTTTACTATCTTTTTGTAAGAGGTTATTATTGGGGAAAATGGGCAAAGGGTCCATAGAATCTTTCTGTTATTTCTTTACGACTTCAAATAAATCTAAAATTTTCTCAAAGTGAGAATGTTTAACTAAATTTTTCTAATACAATTCTTTTTCACTATCCCTTTATTTTTAATTTCTCTAAATTATTCGGAAAGAAAGATTCACTGGATCCAGAGGCTAAATGGCAGTGACTATTTTCCTGGTATACCATGTGCTATAAAATGAAATTCATACATCCACTATGAAGCATGCCAATAGTGATTTTATTCCATAGCCTGGGTCATTACAAACTTACAAAAGTATTTGTAGAAACATTTTTTTTCTTTGATGTCACTGACTCAAGCTGTTGTAAGACATTTCTTTATTGATGAGAGATGTTATTACTTTTTAGGACTACAATTAAAGCCTATAGAATTAAATATTTTTATAAATTACAATATACAAAGAAGAGAATATACACATTATCAGTTAGGAATAGTGATTCCCATATCAATAAAAGACAAGAGTGTTATTTGAACAGTGCTTTTTAGAATATTCAATTATTTATTTGTCATGTCCTTGTTACCCAGAGGCACATATGAATCAGAATTCCTTTACATAAGTTAAGTTATGCAAATACTCTTTAGAGTACATGGACTATTCTATTTCTCAGTCATAAAATTGCCTTCAGGCTTCAGGTCAGTCATCTTGCATGGAATTTTTTCTTGTGACATAGAGGAGGCATCACACCTGTTTCTTTGCCTAAAACCCAAAAGGCAGTTGCTATATTAAATAAAATACATTTAAATTATTGAAAGCCTGAGAATTTCCCAGTGCAATACTTCCCAAAGTCTAAGACACAATTCCTTATTTTTTATTTAAATGTAAATTCTGTGGAGTTAACCTGGATGCAGAATCACATAAGCCTGTTACTTTGCCACTTCTGGACACAGTGAATCACAGAATTTTGATACTGTAAATATCAACTCACAGATTACAATTTAGTCTAAAACCCATATGTGATAGAATAAAGCTGAGGGTGTGGGCTTCTGTAACTTGCCCAAAGCCCTAGAGTTGGCAGAGTAAGAAGAGAACTAAATCATAAAGAAAAGGTACAGTTTACATTATTAGTATGGTACACTGCAGAAATTTTCACACCTTTTTTTGTCATGAAACTAAATAGTAAAAAGGAATCTTATTGCTCATAATAATTTCACTGTTGATTTAGATTTCATTTCATTTGAAAAGATTTCCTAGAACCCCACATGATTATATTACCGTCTCCTTAAATGTGCTTCTATAGTGCTCTTATGTAGGAATTCAGCATGTAAAACAAAGGTTTTTCTTTCTTTATTTTTTCTTTTCTTTCTTTTTTTTAAGAGCTTCTTTGCTCACCTTTGCAGTCTTCATCAGACAAGTCCTTGAGGGAGATTCCATGAAATCCTTGGTTCTCCTCTGAGCCCAATTTGAAAACTACTGATGTGTATTATTAAGCAATAAAAGAGCATATTAAAATTCAGCCTTAATAAAGGCAACGAGCATGCATTCTATGAAGATGTAGCTTAAAATAATATAGATTAACATAGACTTTGATGACTGGAAATTCAGAGCATGGTTCATTTATTTTTAGTGGCCTGTCCAAGGACTAGAATAGGACTCAGCAACATGTTACAAATATGCAAACCAGTTACAGAGCCTTCTTTCCTGTGTTTAAAGCCTTTAAGACAGAGAAGATATAATAGTCCCAGAGAAAAGGGCCATGTACAAGGTGCTCCACCTTTCAAAAAGATTCCTCTACATGTGCTTGAACCTGCAAGTCATTTGTGTCATTCATCTTTTCTTTTAATTTAAGCACCATTCTCTGCTATAAGAGAATTAGTTGCATTATATTTATATGTTGAAAAATGGTTTTCCCTCATACTTGAGACTTACTTAAAGCCAGAGAATTACATAAATTGATTTTGTACCCATAGCGCATTAATAAAATATGAAAAGAAAAAATAAATTAATGAAAAAAAATCAAGCACTATGACAAAAATGTCAGGATTTTTTATTTTTTTTTATTTTTCATTTTTTTTTTTGTCCTTCTGCCTTTTCCAGGGCCGCTTCTGTGGCATATGGAGATTCCCAGGCTAGGGGTCCAATCAGAGCTGTAGCCACCAGCCTATGCCAGAGCCACAGTAACGTGGGATCCGAGCTGCGTCTGCAACCTACACCACAGCTCAGGGCAACGCCGGATCCTTAACCCACTGAGCGAGGCCAGTGATCGAACCCGCAACCTCATGGTTCCTAGTCGGATTTGCTAACGACTGTGCCATGATGGGAACTCCAAAAAAAAAAAATGTCAGGATTTATTATTCAGATAATATGCATATAATGTTTTATAGATATTGAATCATTTGCATTCAACAGTCAGTCTGTAGTATGTATGTGACTTCCTTCCTCAGTCTAAGATAATTCTTACTGATTTTCATGCACTTGTTAACACAAATCACAAATGTTAGAAGACCTTACTTTTGATACAAATATCAAAGTCTCTATTGGCTAATAAATATGCTAGAACTTGACCTATAGCTTAATGGGTTCAAGTATAATCTGACTTGAAGTGATCAATGATATCTTTCTTTTAATCTTTAATGAAGTAATAATAATCCATGTATTTAAATATGTGTGTAAATATGTGGAGTTGCTGTTTTAAAAAAATCATCACCCAGAAATAAGCAATCAAAATGCTAATTCTTGTTACTTTAAAATCTGTCATGTCTTTGTATATCATCCTAGTTACATAAAATGGGAAAATCTTCATTCTCAATTTATGGGTCACATATTTTATGTGACGGACTTCATGCTGAATACTGAGAAAAAAAAAAAAAACTGGCTCATAGGGGTGGGTCCGTGTCATTTGCTAAATAAGTATACAATTATTTAAAGAGGCTGTGAAGAATTGTCTTTCATTGCCCTAAAGTGAATAAGTTTTATTCAACTAATATTTGTTGAATAACTAATACATAAAATCGTAATATTTGCTAATATAATAGGTCCTTGTATTGACATTCAGTTAAGAAAACAGTAACATCCAAGTCTGGGACAAGCTTGACTTAAATATCAGAGAAACATGCCTGCACTTGCAGAGGAGAACATGAGGGCAAAGTAAGTAAAGGGTAAAAGAAAGGAGGTAGTTATGAAATTTGTTTCAAATCCTAGGGTAGCCCCACACTTTCAGTTAATATCACAAGAAAAGCTAAAGGTTGGTGGTGTCAGACCAAGCCTTGCCTCAAGTAGCTTTTTCTTTCTTTTTTTTTTTTTTTGTCTTTTGAGGAGCGCACTCCCGGCATATGGAGGTTCCCATGCTAGGGGTCCAATTGGAGCTGTAGCCACCGGCCTACACCACAGCCACAGCAACTCGGGATCCGAGCCGCATCTGTGACCTACACCACAGCTCACGGCAACACCGGATCCTTAAGCCACTGAGCAAGGCCAGGGATCGAACCCACAACCTCATGGTTCCTACTCGGATTTGTTTGCGCTGCGCCACGATGGGAACTTCTTAAATATCTTTCTAATTAGTTAAGGAAACACTGAATATA
Organism: Phacochoerus africanus; assembly: GCF_016906955.1. Taxonomy (NCBI): domain Eukaryota; kingdom Metazoa; phylum Chordata; class Mammalia; order Artiodactyla; family Suidae; genus Phacochoerus; species Phacochoerus africanus. Next base: position 36,034,911 of record NC_062553.1, read on the forward strand.
TATATTGCTATATGTGTATATGTGTGTGTGTGTGTCTGTATAGTTATGCAATACAATGGGTATAGAATGTTAAGCACTAGTGGTGAGGTTGAAAACATCTATGCTCTGGGAATTAAAAACTGAGGATCAAGTCTAAATTTTACCTCATCATACAGTGTCAAAATTTCACGGAGTCATTCCTTCATCAATTCACCATTTATTAAGCACATACTTTAGTGCCAAATACAGAATCTTTAACCATGCATTTACAAATTTCTTATCTTCATAAACTCAGAGTTTGTGAGGATTGGTGTTCGGAAAATGAAAGATTAATGCAATGCAGTAAGGTAAGCAACATAAAAGGAGGGAAAAGTAGGTTGCTAGAGATCAAAATAAAGTAGTCTGCAACTCAGGTTTTGGGAAACATGGAAAGGGTTTTCCACGAGAGGTGGCATCTATGTTGGGACATAATTTAACAGTAAAGAGATGATATGGTGCAGAGAGTGTTGCAAATAGGACTAAATCTATAAATGAAGGCCCATGGTATAAGGAAAGAGCTTAGGTCATTTGAAGAACCATAAGAAATTCAGTACAATTTATATGTGTTGTTTCACTTTTTTTTAACCAGAAAATACTAGAAATATAAGACAGAGAGATGATAATTGACAGATTGATAGGTATCCACATTTTACAGATGAGGAAAATGAAGTTGAGAGACAATTTTTTTTTAAATTCTCAGAGTCATAACAGAAAGCATCAGTGTAGGATTTGAACCCAGGTCATCTAGTTTAGAAAACCTAAGTTCCTGTAAGGATAACTTGATCCCCTTGCTGTACAGTGGGAAAATAAAAATAAAATAAAATAAAATAAAATAAAAAAGAAAACCTAAGTTCCTAACAATGCCAGTGCTTTCCAAACAAAGATAGAGACCTTCATTTTACAATTATCCCAAAAATCCAAATTTAGATTACAATATACCACTTTTTACAATGTCATTTGTACTTGTTACCTGACAAAGAGTTTGCAAATTTTTGTAAAAACAATGGGGGAAATATTTAGATTCTAAAGTAGGAAACATTTTACAATTTTAAGTTTGAAGAAACTTAATTAACAGGGGAAAACAGAAAATCAAAAAAAAGTATTGGAAAGTTGTTTTAGAAATAAAGATGACAGAAGAGGGGGCAGGCATTGAAAATGGGGAAAAACATAAAAAAATGATAAAATTAAAGTTTATATATTTGGAAAAGAAAAATAGAAAATTTTTTTCTTTAGCTTTTTTGTTATGATTGATTTACAATGTTCTGTCAATTTCTGTTGTACAGCAAAATGGTCCAGTCATACATATATATAAAACACATTCTTTTTCTCACATTATCCTCCATCATGTTCCATCACAAATGATTATATATATATACTGATTAGACATATAGTTCTCATTGCCCATCCACTCCAAGTGCAAGAGTTTTCATCTACTAATCCCAGACTCCCAATCCATCCCACTCCCTTCCCCTCCCTCTGGCAAACAGGAGTCTGTCCTATATGTCCATGATCTACAAAACAGAAAAGATCATGGTTGTTGTTTACATGCAAGAAAGTGATATAAAGTTGAGAAAAATAAAGAGGCCACATTAAGAAGACATACTATGTTAGTCAAAAAGTTTAAAATTCAACATTTATGTAAGTAGATGCACAAATTATTGGTAAGCAAGGAAACAATTTTGCAAGTGTGCTTAACAAAAATTAGTAATTACAATTTGGATTGGAAAGAGGACCACTGGACACCATTTTTGGTTGAATGTGATGTTGGACCATATAGCAACTTCCCCCAGTACAGAATAGTAAAAATATTAGCTAATTAAAATTATATTTTATATAGGTAACTGAACTCTTGGAGAAAAAGTACAGGAGTTCCTTAGGGGAGAGAAGTATAAAAATATACATACGAAAAAGTAATGGTTTTTCTTTAAGATAAGTAGTGATATATGGGAAGTCTCTGTTTCTTCCCCCTAAATTTTACTTTGAACCTAAAACTGCTCTGAAAAAGAAAATCTTTTAAAAATAATATGATAAGTAAATATAGAGCAGTATGTTCCATATTATACATTGGTACAGAATTATAAATTGTTGTAACCACTTTGGAAAGTGGCCACCAATAAAACTAATAAATGTGATCATCAATAACAAAAGCAGAAATAAAATCACCCTCCACCCCCAGACACCTGAAAACTTTTTTTCATATTCCTTTAAAAAACAGCAATCTGAAAAAAGATAAAAAAGGTAAATTTTAATTTCTAGAAGTCAAAAATAACATTTATAATGCTTAAAAAATCATATCTGAATTTATTGCATAATGCTAAAGAAATATTTACATGAATATTCCTAGTTTCCAATGCATGCCAATATGAATTAATAAGGATCATCTGTATGTTGATGATTCCCAAATTTGAATCTCTAGCCCAGACCCTTAGCTTGTTCCTTTCAGACATGAACCATTCAATATGTGGCATTATTCACCTTGATGGCTAAGTCTGTCATTATTAACACCACTATAACTGATATCATCATAACTCCCTCCCAACACAAGCTTTTTTTTTGGTCTTTTTTCTTTTAGTGCCACTCCCGAGGCATATGGAGGTTCCCAGGCTAGGGGTCTAGTCAGAGCTGTAGCCACCAGCCTATGCCACAGCCACAGCAACACGGGGGATCCCAGCTGCGTCTGCAACCTACACCACAGCTCTCGGCAATGCCGGATCCTTAACCCACTGAGAAGGCCAGGGATCGAACCCTCACCCTCATGGTTCCTACTCGGATTCGTTAACCACTGAGCCACGACGGGAACTCCCACAAGCTCTTCTTGTAGGCTTTCCCATGCAGGTGGTACACTCAGGCCTTGAACCTGTTTAACATCAGCACATCCTTCCCATATGCACAAGGTAATGAAATCTCAACATTGTTTAAGTCAATTTTTGGTAATCTATGGATAAAGATAATCTAAAAGGAAAAATACACTCATGTGCCTTAAAATAAAATCAGGTATAGATTTGTGTAAACAATATTCAGTACTTATACGAACAAATATATAGATATACAGATATCTCTGTTTTCTGTGTATTTTATTAAAATATACACACATGGGAGTTCCCGTCATGGCTCAGTGGTTGACAAATCCGACTAGGAACCATGAGGTTGCAGGTTCGATCCCTGGCCTTGCTTAGTGGGTTAAGGATCCGGCGTTGTCCCTGAGCTGTGGTGTACATTGCAGACAAGGCTTGGATCCCGCATTGCTGTGGCTCTGGCATAGGGCGGTGGCTACAGCTCTGATTAGACCCCTAGCCTGGGAACTGCCATATGCCACAGGTGCAGCCCTAGAAAAAGGCAAAAAGACAAATATATATATATATACATTTCCTCTACCTAAAAGCAAACATTTCTGAAAAGCAAGTCACATACAACAAATAAGAAAAATATTTGCTGCATAAACAAATATGTGGTTCACAGTCTAAGAAGCAACAAAATGTGTATTTTAATACATTAAAATAAATCCTCTTAGTTATTTGGTAAATAACATACGTTATAAACAAATTGCCTCCTTAGAAAATCACTGAAATCAAGATAATGTAGAAGAGATAACTCTAAATTGTACAAAGTGTTAAAATATTAAGTCTAATTAAGTAACAACACATTTACAAATGTCCCATAATAATATAATTAGTTTCAGAGGCCTGGTTTGTGTTCATATATATGAATGCTTCTTTATACAGATCAAAACCAAATAGATTTCAAGAGAAACATTTGATGGGTGTGATTTATGCAAATTACTTGATTCAGTTTCAATTAAGTTGCTTCAAAAATTTAAGGGACTAATTTGATTAGCTGAAAATGTTTTCCTTCACTAGGATTTATGAAAACTTCCCTATTGTCAAATGACTTAAATGATTGGTAGAACACCATGAAATATTCCTTCAGTTTTAATACCATTCAATTTTTTGTGTGCTTTAAACTCAAGTATGTATTATGTAATTGAAGCCCTTGACATTCTATATATACATTATATAGTTTAGAAATCACATAGTTTGATAGAGATTATAGCAGTAGAATCATAATGCATGACATAAAGGCTTTCATCTTTGGTTGAAAAATCAAATTTGATCCACTATGCCTGAAATAAAGGGAAAAGAAAACTTTTTATTCATAAGTAATGGATCATATTTGTATTAATGCAACATTTTTGGCGACAGTTGGTGTTTCTTAAGAAATAAGAATGAATAACAGAAGAACTTCAACCTGGCCTTTTTGTTTTTCTCTAATGCGTTGAGTATCTAAGATAAAAATCCAGCAAATATATAAAAATGTTTGGATTTCATTGGACAATGGCATGATAGGAACTTCTTATTGAAAAGTTTTAGTGGCATCAACAAGGTTTGGATCCACAAATTGTCAATTCTGTACTGCAGACATGTGTGATAAAGACTCTGGGAAAAGAGAAGACTGCAGCCAGCTTAATGAGTAAATATGTACCTCCTCCTGAAAGTGATTCTAAAGATCAAAATCATTTTTTAGAATTTTATCAATTGCTCTAATACAGTCACATCATTTTTGCCTTTTCTCTTCTGTTCCATTTGCATTTCTTAATGTATTTTCTTTATTATTTTGTTTTAAAAGGGAGTGGCAGTGTCATAACTTTCTCCGCATTAGACTCATTAGGAATTTATTCCCAGTCTTGTCAATCATCTGAAATATGCCAGATCTGAAATCAACACAATTGAATTTGTACAGATCACTAAGTAATAAAGAACAAAGGGAAGGAAATAATCAGATAAGAAAAAATCTGAGTATTCTTTGAAGAAGCAACCCTCCCAGATAAATGACTGGATTTTTTAAAAAGCCCTCATCTCTGAAATGCACAATCTGTCCAGCTAGTTGAAACAAAGAAGAGAAAAACTGCCTGGTGGTTCTTTGCAAGCACTTGAAGATATATACTTTACAAAGTAAATATACTAGCATATTGATCACCTCATTACACAACTACTCTATGACTTAAGCACCACTTTCCCTGAGCTTTTTCCAAATGACATTTTGACATGTCAGTTAAGTCTTTTGGTTAAGTTCAAATCAGATTTTTCAAATGGTCCTGGCCGCATTTGTCTGCTAGGAGTTTTAAACTAAACTCTACTTAAACCACAAAATTGTGATTCTGTGCCTGATCATTTTTGTTGTTTCATTTTTTTTTTCCAGAAGGTGATTGTAATAACTTGTACAAGATACAACATAAGATAAATAATATAACAGAGGTTTTATACTCCATATTATTTGACAGTTTGCCAAACATGCAACTCTGCTATCAAAACTACATACACAGTTGATTCAGTTTGTAACTTTCCTGGGCAAAGGGTAGGGGGAAGCAATAGGCTACATTTTTTAAAGCCAAAAACTCATCAGAGCAAAGAAATATCAATCTAAAGAAAATTTGGGAGATTCTGCAAGCCTTGTTTGGAGAAATTGGTGTATGACTAGAGCAGGTTGATTACTTAAAAGGGCTACAGTTACCCAGGTTCAGCTGTAGGAGTGTGACTCTGCAGCTCTTCACATGAAGAGCTGAATCTAGTTTAACTCGGCAACCATGCATTGTTCAACAGAGTGAGGAGGAAGTGATGATGTGCCAGTCTGAACCAAGACCTCAGATGGCCTTGAACACTTTCACTCATTTCCTAGAAAACCTTACACCAACTTAGGAAAGAGCCCATCAGTCAGGCTGGAGGATTAGAGATAATAGGAAGGAAAGCTAAGGAGCTTTGGCAAACCCCAAGAAGCAGAGCTACCCAGTAGGTTCACAGCTGATCACAATGCTTAAGAAACCAGAATCATGAAAGTTTCTCAACTGATCTCAACCTAAGTTACCAATCCAAAGAATTATGAGCTAAATATGTGGTTGAACTTTGAAGTTATTAAGCTTTCAAGTGGTTTTTTTATGAATAATTAGTTTACAGAGTATACATGTAAGTGTGGAAGAGACTGCCAGTCATCACTTTACACTTTTGGTGTAAGAACTCTGATTTTTAGTGGGAAGCTTATCACTAATAAAAGCCTACTTTTCTAATCCTCCATTGCATCTATGGGTAACCATTTGAATAAGTTTCAGTCAATACGATATAAAAACAAAAATTGTAAAAAACGCTCATGAAATCTACTTTAAGAAACATTTAAGCCTTATGTTCCACAACTGCTCTTTCTGTTTCCCAGAATATGATTTTGATAGCTTGAATTTAAGTAGTCATCTGGCTATGAAATATCCCTGATGATGGAAATAATGTACGAAGGAAGAAAATAGAAGCTTAGATTCCTTATTTTATAGAAGACACCATACCAGCCCATCAATATCAATTATAGACTTCTTTTCATAAAAAATAAGTTTAATTTATAGTTTGATTAAGCCATTAAATGTCTTTCTATTAAGCAAATAATCTCAATCATATTGTATTAATTATTCTTATCCAGTATATATATATAGAGAGAGAGAATACTTGTAAATCAATAATTATAGACAAACAAAGCATAGAAAAATTGGCAAAGCCTTCTAAAGACAATGTATAGAAAATAAAAATCAAATGGCTAGTATATACATAAAAGGTATTTCACATTACTGGATTTCACAGAAATAAAAAAAAAGCAACAAGAGAACATTATCTTTCTGGTGAATTTTTTTTTTTAGGTCTGGTAATGTCAAGGATTGTTGAGACTGTAGAACAAAAAAATCCTTACATATTTCTGAAGGAATTGAAAGACTACTTTCTTTAGCAATTTGACAATATCTAATGAAATTGAAAATGTCCATTTCCCTCAGTCCCCACAATTCCACTTCCAGTAATATATGCCTATTAAATATTTTTACATATCTGGAACCAATATTTTATTTTCTAAACATGTTTATCAAACAAAAGGACCTAGAATTCCCTGGAGAAGTGGCCGATTTCAAGACTGGGGCAGAAAAAACACACAATGATCCTAGTGTAACTTGTGACAGCAGAAAGTAAAAAAGTCACTTTTAAAAAAGATAAAGATGCTTTTGAAAAATACAAACTTAAGCAGAGATACTGATCTGAAAGAGCTCCAAATCTGCAACAATTTAAACAGCACAGAGCAGCAATAATATTTGATTTGGACTCATGCAACAGAATAAATATCCAATATTCATGAATCAATACTAACATAAGTAAATAATTGTAAAAAACCAAGGATAAAGGACTTCTATTTCTCTCAGAAGAATTTCAATTGATAAGTATACAAGTAATGAGGGAAATAGAAAACTATGACTGGGAAACCACAGTAATGTACTGATATGTGCTAAGGGTGAGAGTTTCAGGAGAAATAAGATGTTTATATATTGTGAAAGACTCTTTGAAAAGAAATCTATTAATTACCAGGGGGATATTACAACTTTACACTTGAGACACTTGGCAGATACCACCTTTAAACAAGTAATCAAGATACCATAACTAGTAAAGCGACAAATTATTGACAGCATAAGCCTCCTGATATAAGGCACTGAGAAAAGGGGGAAAGTGTTCACTGGTATCCTTGCCAGTGGTGCAGTGTTTTACTCTAATCATGAATAAATCTCAGAAAATTCCTAACTGTAGGACATTGTACTGAATCCCTGGGAAGTAAACTGAAAATGTTTCAAGATTATGAAAGGCAAGGAAAAAGTGAGGAATTGTACCAGATTAAAAACTAAGGCAACATGAAAATAAAATAGAATAAGTGATTCTGGATGGAATCCTGGAAAAGAGAAAGTACATTAGTGGAGAAAGGACCATAGAAATTTGAAGAGATTCTAGAAGACACTCTCACACCACACACAAAAATAAACTCAAAATGGCTTAAGGACTTAAATATAAGGCAAGACACCATCAAACTCCTGGAAGAGAACATAGGCAAAACATTCTCTGACATCAACCTTACAAACGTTTTCTCAAGTCAGTCTCCCAAAACAACAGAAATAACAGCAAAAATAAACCAATGCGACCTAATCAAACTGATGACCATTTGCACAGCAAAGGAAATAAAAAAAAAAACCAAAAAGACAATGGGAGAAAATAGTGTCAAATGATGCAACTGACAAGGGCTTCATCTGTAAAATATACGAACAACTTCTACAATTCAACAGCAAAAAAGCCAACAACCCAATGGAAAAAAGGACAAAAGACCTGAATAGACATTTCTCCAAAGATCTACCAGATGGCCAACAAGCACCTGAAAAAATGCTCAACATCCCTGATTATTAGAGAAATGTAAATCAAAACTACCATGAGATACCACTTCACACCAGTCAGAATGGCCATCATTAATAAGTCCACAAATAACAAATGCTGGAGGTGGTGTGGAGAAAAGAGAACCCTTCTGTGCTGTTAGTGGGAATGTAAGCTGGTACAACCACTATGGAGATCAGTATGGAGGTACCTTAGAAGTCTATGCATAGAACTACCATACAACCCAGCAATGCCGCTTTTGGGCGTATATCTGGACAAGACTTTCCTGAAAAAAGACACATGCACCTGCATGTTCATTGCAGTACTATTCACAATAGCCAAGACATGGAAACAACCCAAATGTCATCGACAGACAATTGGATTAGGAAGATGTTGGTACATATACAAAACGGAATACAACTCAGCCATAAGAAAGAACAAAATAATGCCATTTGCAGCAACATAGATGGAACTAGAGACTCCCATCCTGAGTGAAGTAAGTCAGAAAGAGAAAGACAAATACCATATGATATCACTCATATCTGGAATCTAATATAGGGTACAAATGAACCTTTCCACAGAAAAGGAAATTATGGACTTGGAGAAAAGGCTTGTGGTTGCCAAGTTGGGTGGGGAGGGTGTGGGATGGATGGGGAGCTTGGAGTTAATAGATGTAGACTATTGCCTTTGGAGTGGGTTAGCAATGAGATCCTGCTGTGTAGCACTGGGAACTCTGTCTAGTCACTTTTGGTGAAGCATGATAATGTGAGAAAAAAGAACGTATACATGTATGTGTAACTGGGTCATGTATAGTAGAAAAAAATAATAATGTGTTGGGGAAATAAAAAAGAAAGGAAAGAAAGGAAGAAAGAAACTTGAAGATATTCCGTGGTTTGTTATGTGTGATAATGTCAATTTGTTTGTTTTGAAACTCATACTATGGTTAAGTAAAATATTAAGACCAGCTGAGTGAAAGTTGTATAGAAACATTCAACCATTTTTTTTGCAGATTTGAAGTTATTTCAAATAAAATATTAAAATTATTTTCACAATTAAATAATAACATAAACATGAGATTGTCCATTAAGGCAGTGGTTGTTATCATAAAAACTCAAATAATCATCTATGAAAATTATTTTAGTTACATGTTCACATGATAACATACAGTAATTAAACCAAATTAATTTTACCACATATATCAGTATAATGTGAATGAATCTCTAAAGTTAATTTTAAAGCTGAATTTTAAAATACCTTCATGTTATTTAAAGATTGAAAGTATGCTCCCCAAATGCCACACAGATATCACATTATCTATGGATAGATATATACAAAAAATAGTAGTCGATCATATGCAGGGGAAGTATGAACATCAACTTCTCATTGTTTTTACATCTGGGTAGAAATAGAGGGATAGACATAAGGCTAAAAACCTATCTTTAAATATTTATTTTTAAATTAAAAATAACTGAAACAACTATTTCAAAATGTTGGGACTTGCTGGGTTCTGTGTGGAAGGTACACAGGTACTGCTCCAAATTTTTCTGTACATCCAAAAATGTCAAAAAAGAAATACAAAGTATAAGATTAAAATGATAGTAAAGAACTCAGAAAATGAAATAGTACTGTGAAAGATAGCTGTCATGAGTGCCTAAATTCAGCTCATGGCATAGAGAGTACAAAGGTAGATTATATAAAAGCAGTAAGACTTGGTAACATTACATCTCTGTATAAAGCATTAATGTAAAATTATTCTGAGTTTTCAAATCTAAGAGTTTGAGTGTGCTGGTAGATCACATTGAATGACAAGGAGTGCAAATGTGACTTTACAGAGTTGAATGCAGTAAGAAGAGATAAAAATATCTATCAAGAAGTTTGAAACATCAAGTTCCTGCCGTGGTGCACTGGGATTAGTGGCATCTTGCAAACCCTGGGTCTGCAGGTTCCATCCCTGGCCCAGACAGTGGGTTATGGAACTGGCATAGCCACCTACTGCAGCTCTGATTTGATCCCTGGCCTGGGAACTCCATGTTCCATGGGGTGATTAAAAAAAAAAAAAAAAAAGAAAGAAAAGAAAAAGAAAGAAAGTTTGAAGCATAAAATTAGACCTCATGGAAGAGATAATGAATGGACTGGAGGGGGGGAAATCAATACTATAGTTGTCTGCAGAGCAGAGAGAGAGAAAGAAAAACGTGAGAACAAAAGAAAAGAAGCAGCAAGGAAATGAAGGAGCACAGGAATACAGAGATGAATAAGAGAACCTGAATCCAAAGTATTGAAGAAATTTCATTGAAGGGAACATTTTTCAAGTAAGAAGGATAGCAGTGCTAAAAATCTGAAAAAGAACAAAAAGTGTGATGGAAGAAAGAATAGGTTTTTTACGAAGGTAACTGTTTGGGTATGGTTTACATATAAATATTTATTTCTTGTTTATGAACGTCCACTTAGTAGCAAGTCTTGAGAGAATAAAATACTGTCGATAGAAATTAAAGAAGACCTAAGTCAGTTTGAAATATTCATTTTTATAGACAGGAAGCTAGGAAGCTTTAATATTAAGATGGCAGTCTTCTCCATTCATCTACATATTCAATGCAGTTCTCCACGTTCTTATTTACAGAATTTGATAAGATAATCTTGAAATTCACATAGAAATGTAAGGGATCCAGACTAGTGAAAAGCTCTGGAAAAGGAAGAGCAAAATTGATGATTTAAACTTCCTATTTTCAAAACCTACTACAAAGTTATCGTAATGAAGACCCTGCAGTACTGACATGAGAAAACTTAAAAATTTGGGTATATGTATCGTTCTGATAATGAACTCATTGCTGAGCTAATGTAAATTTTCTGCAAAGCAACCAATAAATGTCGTGTAATAAATAAAATTTCTAAAGAGACCTTTTTAAAGGTTTCAAAAGAAGTGAATATTACATTAAAAAAAAACAGCAAGAATACAAACATAATGACAAGCACAGAGATAGGAAACATTAAATATTTTCTATTAGTGGTAGTAAATAGATAACAAAATGTTCAGTGTTTAATGAATTTATCTCTTGCTTATCTACTGATGAGAACCCCTCATCAGTATAAATACTATTTCCTTGGGAAGCTATTAGAGATAAACTGTGACATAAAAGATGAATAAAACAAGAGAATAGAGCTGTCATGAGAAGATATAATTTCTTTAAATTTCATTTGAATTTAGAGTAGTAATTGAATTTATCAAGCATTCTAAAATGTGTAAGAAAAGGATATACAGAAACAAACACCATATTAGGAATGTTATTCAATGCCTATGAAAACTTAAAATTGAATTTTAACTTTGAAGGTCATTATAGGAAAACATGAGGAATGATTTGCTAGAGATTTTTAAAATAAGTATGCTGATAATGCTATTGATTCCGTTGCCCTCATGTGATTAATAAAGACAGCAATGTCTCCTGCCGTGTAGTTCTCCCCAAGTATTTTGTTGAGCTAACTTGCAATTTTTCAATGAAAGAAGAAATATTTTTTTGCCTCTTTTTTTCCCAGAAGAGAGAGGGAAACTTCATATGTTTCATTTCTTCATGTGTCTTCATGTGGTGTAGAAAGAGCAGAAAATTAAAACTATAAAACTGTAAGGGAGTTCCCTTGTACAATGGGTTAAGGATCCAACATTGTCATTGAATAAGCTTGGGTCACAGCTGTGGTGCAGGTTCTATCCCTGGGCTGGGAACTTTCACATCCATGAACCTGGCCCCCCCAAAATAAAACAAAATAAAACTATAAAACTGCAACATTCTTTACTTAGTTATATTCCTTCCTTCTCTGTATTATATACAAATAACCCTGTTTCCTAGATCGGAGTGTCTGCATTTTGCATTTGTATTTTCGATCTTTAGTGTAGATAGAGGTTTCCCTACCATTCTCCTACAAGTGCTATCCTGTAATTTTCTTCCTAATGAGAGGAACAAAGTCAATAATTTATTAATCTGCCAAAGCATCTATTATTTTAAACAAAGCTAATCATTTTCACCATCTTGAGTAGGATAATTCCATCCTTAAACTATTTTTCTGTATTTCCAACATCACATATAGATCCATGGGCTAGTATGATTTCCATGAGATTTCTTGTATTTCGTGGTTTTCCTGAGACTCTAACCTCATACATTCCCTTTATATTACAGACTATGAATTATAGGATTTTCCAGCTAAAAAAATAGTAATCTTTTGTTATTTTCATATTGCCATGTCAAACATGTCCAATATTTATGTTACCAATATTTAATGTTCTGCTATAGCCAGAACATTAAAAAATAACTTCTATAATTTATTTTATTAATTATTTCATACTACAATGGACAAAAAATCTCCCAGTATTTCTTGTGTTTTTATTTATGCATTGCTTGTTACCTTCTGCTGGTTCTCTTGTTCCAGTTATCCTTTTTGACCCAGTGGCAATTTAAATCTATTATCTGTTTTATCTGTTGGTTTCATATTTTAAAGCAGGGTCAAAAACCTTTTTCCATTGAAGGTCAGATAAATATTTCAGGCTTTGTGGACAATGTGATCTCTGTCAAAATTAGTCAACTCTTCTGCATGCATGTCACCATAGACATAATGAAACGGAAGAGTGTTGTGGTGATCCAAGAAAACTAAAAACAAACAACAACAAGAAAAATAAAGGCTGATTTGGGTGTGGAGGCAGTAGTTTCCTGTTTTAAATCATATAAATGTAGTCTGTCATCCAGTATTTCAGCCTTCTGTGTCATTTTTGGAATGTGTTTAGCTACAAATAAGGAACTGTCCACACCATCTCTTGAAAATTCTAAATTCAAAAGGTTTTTCTTCATGTAAGGTAAAGTCTAGAAGATGCTGATCAGTAGGACTGCACAAGCTAAAAATTTCATTGCTAATGCAAATCTCTTGATCTGCTTTGTAGATCATAGCATTGGTGTTTGGCACTTGTGATCACCAGATGGATCCTGTAGCTCAAGGCTTCCTTTCTATGTAGGGAGAAGGTGCGTCCTTTCTATATAGGGAGAAGGACATAGGGGAAAAAAATGCTTCTCTAGCTGAATGTGCCCTCTTTTTAAAGTGCTTATCAGAATCTGTATGCACAGCAAAGGAAACCCTAAACAACACAAAAAGACAACACACAGAATGGGAGAAAATCTTTGCAAGTGAATCCACTGACAAGGGATTAATCTCCAAAATTTATAAACAACTTCTACAGCTCCATACCAAAAAAACAAACAACCCCATCAAAAAATGGACGGAAGATCTAAACAGACTGTTCTCCAAAAAAGACATACAGATTGCCGAGAAACACATGAAAAGATGTTCAGCGTCACTCATTATTAGAGAAATGCAAATCAAAACTTCGATGGGGGTACCACCTTACACCAGCCAGAATGGCCGTCATCCAAAAGTCTACAAACAATAAGTGCTGGAGAGGGTGTAGAGAAAAAGGAACCCTAGTACACTATTGGTGGGATTGTAAATTGGTGCAACCACTGTGGAAAGCAGGATGGAGATTCCTCAGAAAACTAAACATAGAGCTACCATTTGACCAGCAATCCCACTCCTGGGCATCTATCCAGAGAAAACCACAACTCGCAAAGACACATGTACTCCAATGTTCATTGCAGTACTATTTACAATAGCCAAAACATGGAAACACCCTAAATGTCCATCGACAGAGGAGTCGATCCAGAAGATGTGGTACATATACACAATGGAATATTACTCAGCCATTAAAAAGAATGAAATACCAGCATTTTTAGCAACATGGATGGACCTAGAAACTATCATGCTAAGTGAAGTCAGCCATACAATGAGACACCAACATCAAATGCTTTCACTGACATGTGGAATCTGAAGAAAGGACAGACGGAACTTCTTTGCAGAACAGATGCTGACTCACAGACATTGAAAAACTTATGGTCTCTGGAGGAGACAGTTTGGGGGGTGGGGGATGTGCTTGGGCTGTGGGATGGAAATCCTGTGAAATCAGATTGTTATGATCATTATACAACTACAGATGTGATAAATTCATTTGAGTAATAAAAAAATGAAAAAAAAAGAATCTGTAATTAGCAATTTCTGTGTGCATTTCATTGGGAAGAACTTAATCACACAGCACCTATAATAACCAAAAAGAAAAAAAAAGAAAAATTTAGTTTACTTCTTTTTGTTAAATTAATTTCTTGAATCTTTATTTCTCATAATAAAAAGGAGAAAAGTAGATATGCAGCTAGTGGTGAGTGTCACTCTTCAATTCCAAAGAAAGTAACTGTCTCTTCCAGGTCAGTTTACCATCTTTTGTCTTTCTCTCACATTCCCACTGTTTCTAATTAGACGTAAACTTCAAAACCACTTTTTCTTAAACTAGCCTAATTTCCAGTCTGATTATATGTGGTATTTAGAGAGAGGATTTTTCAGTATTGCCTTTTCACGTCACTTCTTATCTTTTGAATTTGTATTTTCAGTATTTTTATTTTCTTTACTCGAAGACAAACATGAAATTTCCTCCTATTTTCAAAGGGAGATATTTCCTTTGTGTTTCAACTACTTACTGATAACATAATCTACCTAAAATTATTGGTCCACCTTCTGAGCCACCAAAATCCACTAACACATGCAATATTGATACAAAGAGCAATCCAGACCCTCTTGATGTCATATACTGGGCACAGAGAGGATAGAAGACTTTATGGTTTCATTCTTTATCCTAAATATGAATCAAAGCTAACAAAGAGAAACAGAATTTGAGGTAATCAATTAAATCTTTCTATTCATTTAAGTACTGTCTATCTGAAAGCCCTTCTAACTGTTAAATTTTGGTTTTTAACCCTGCTAGAAGTTTTTTTTTTTTTTGGGGGGGGGACAATTTAATTTTACCCTCTACTATTTGATAAAAGATTAGGTAAAATTGGAGAGGGGACCAATTAAGCAGACTAGGCAGCACAGACCAACACAGGGCTAATCACTAGGAAACAGCTCAGATGGCTTCTTGCTGTCTATCTAAAATATTTTTAAATGTTTTTAAAATAAGATTTTATTTATATTTTTCAGGAGATTATATGTTCACTTGATTCTCAATTCAAAAGGTACAATGAATGGTATTAGTTAATTCTCAATTCAAAAGGTATAAAAGGTATTTGCTCTAAAATACCAGCCATTCATTCCTATTTTTTCATTATTCAGTTCTCCTTTATGGAAACAAAACATACCATTATGCTGTTAGTATGTTTTTTAACACTATTAGATGTATATGTATAATTTTTCCCACCTTTGTTTCTAAAAAAATATGGCTTACTCTTGACACTCTTCTACACTGTGGGTTTGTGTTTGTTTTATTTTTCACTTAAACACATACACCCAAGTTGGTTCTTTATTTATTCATGAGTAGTTTCCTTGCTTTCTAAATAGCACATTGTGTAATTTACATGACTTATTTAACTTGTCCCATAGATTATTATTTAGAGCATTTCCAAACTTTGTGGTAACTAAAACATATTTATTAATATATATAATGCCACACAAGAGGAAATATGTTTTCAGGCTAAATTTCTAGGAATGAAATTTCCAGGTAAAAGAAATTTTCATTTGCAAGTTTCATATATCCTACCAGTTTTTTTATTTTTTAATATAGAGAATTTACCTGTTTATTCTCTTAAATACAGTAACTATATTTGTTTCTCATGTACAGGGGCAGAAGCTCAGAAGCCTCCTCCACACTGCCCTTGTACATGATTAGACCACAGTGAGAGGTTGAGCAGTGAGGACACTAGTCTTCTGTCCTTTTAATCTTAGATGAGGCAGAAAACTGCATGAGTGTTATTTGCAGATTCCAGCACTAAAAATTGTCAGTTTATTTAAAAGGGCCAGATTCTCATTTAATAAACACATAGAAGAGGGCTAGAAGTTGGTATTTTTATGAGCCCTGAATTTTAATAGACATTAACTCAGCTGCCAAGTAAGGATAAATGAATGTCATGGTCTGACAACTAAGATTCACAATTCTCTGAGGGCTACAGCAAATAAAGTGGTAGAGATGGTTAAAGGAAAAAGAGTAATTTTCAATATTTATTAAAATAAGGAGACGCACAATCCTTTCCTTGTAGACTGAATCTTCATAGGAGAGAATATTTCATTAGCAGGCAGGAAAAACCACATTGTACATCTCCTATTGTACGTCTGTTGTACATCTCCATCAGAGCTCTTGGATGATCATGTGCATTGTCAATGAGCAGTCATATTTTGAAAGGAATATTTTGTTCTGAGTGGTAGGTCTTAACCATGGGCTTAAAATATTCAGTAAACCACATTGTAAACAGACGCACTGTCATCCAGGCTTTGTGGTTCCATTTACAGAATAGAGCACAGGCAGAGCCAACTGAGCATAATTCTTAAGGGCTCTAGGACTTTTTGAATGGTAAATGAGCATGGACTTTGACTTAAAGTCACCACCTGCATTAACAAGAGTCAGCATGTTCTTTGAAGCTTTGAAGCCAGACATTGACTTCTCTCTAATTATGAAAGTGCTAGATGACATCTTCTTCCAGTTGAAGGCTGTTTGCCTACACTGAAGGCTATTATTCAGTAGAGGCACCTTCAGTAAGTATCTCAGCTATGTCTTCTGGATAACTTGTTGCAGCTTTTACATCAGCACTTGCTACTTCACTTGGCCCTTTTAACATTATGGAAAAAGCTTCTTTCCCTAAAACTCATGAACCAGTCTCTGCTAGCTTCAGACTTATTTTCAGCACTTTCTCATTTCCTTCATTGAAGAGAGTTAGGGCCTCACTGTGGCGTAGGCTTTGACTTATGGGAATGCTGTGGCTGCTTTGATCTTCTTTTCAGCCACTAAAAATTTCTCCGTATCAGCAGTAAGGCAGTTTCACTTTATTATCATTTGTGTGTTCACTAGAGTAGCACTTTTAATTCCCTTCAAGAACTTTTCCTTTGCACTCACAACTTGACCGTGGAGCAAGCAGCATAGCTTACTTTTTATTTAAAGTGAGAGACAAGTGAATCTTCCTTTCACTTAAACTCTTAGAGGCCAGTGTAGGGTTATTCACTGACCTCATTTCAAAACTGTTGTGTCTCAGGAAATAGGGAGGCCCCAAGAAAGGGAGAGAAATGGGGGAACAGCCTGTCAGTGGAGCAGTCAAAACACACACATTTATTGATTAAATTGTCTAATATGGGCATGGTTCGTGATTTCCAAAAACAATTATAAGAGTAACATCAAAGGTCACTGATCACAGACCACCATAACAAATATAATTAATGAAAAGTTAGAAATATAATAGAAGCAACAAACTGTGACACAGATGCTAAGTAAGCAAATTCTTTTGGGAAAATGGTGCAAATAGATTTGCTCAAGGGAGAGTTGCCACAACCCTTCAATTTATGAAAAACCCAGAATGTCTATGAAGAGCAATAAAGCAAATTAAATTGAAGTATGCCTGTAATGACAGCGCTTGCCTTTTCAGACAGGAATTGGCTAGAAGTGGGCATGGGAAGCTTTTCGAGGTGATGGCTACTTCTTTATCCTATTTTAAGTATTGCTTACATGAATATATATAATTTATCAGAACCTGTTTGTACAATATCTGTGCTCTTCATCATATGTATTTATACTTCAATGAGATAGAGACAAAGAAAGAGAGAGGCAGAGAGGGACTCTTCTGCCCCTTGCCATAGTTTTTATTGTTTTGTGAGTGTGTGTTATGTGGGACACTATTATTGCTACCATGAAAGGAGTGAGCTAACACCCTGAGGAGTTAGGAAAATTAATACATAAACAAATGAAAGGAACATGGACCTTTGTTGACATTATTTTGTTACTTAGCCAACTGAAACTGAAAAATTGTAAAACTCTTTAGTATGTGAAATTTCTCCATGGTATAAGTCATTTTGAGTTGGGTTTTCATCCCCTTAGAATTGAATTTATCCTAACTGGTACAAGTTTAAAAACCATGATGGGATGTATATGTGTATTAATAAATAATATATCTATCTAGCCACTGTTGCCATAAATGTAAAATGAACCACATAAATATGAAAATATTTGTTTTAGTTTGTGGACTAGAACTCAATACGGCTTAAGATTCCAGAGCCAGACTTTTTTTTTTTTTTTTTTTTTTGCTTCTATGCCAAGAATGCAACTACCAAGCATAATTATTCTGATGTCTATAACTAGGTATAAAGAATATATGGAGGGGGATATACTGGGAGTTTGGGATGGAAACGCTATAAAATTGGGTTGTGATGATCACTGTACAACTATAAATGTAATAAAATTCCTTGAGTAACAAAAAAAGAATATATGGATAACTATTGTCGGTAATATCTCTGAACCATCTTTCTGACGTTGGGTATTTAAGGAACTGGAAGCTCAAAGTAGAACATAAAAACTTTCCAAAACAAATGCTCTATGTAGATACAGAGCACACTGGATAGTGTTTCCAGATACCTCTGAAAAGGTAGGGCATTACAAAAGGGCACCATCTGTTTTCTCTTTTCGGTTTCTAAGCATATTTGAAAAAGTGTTTGATGACAAAATGTGCTCCTTGAAAATAAATAAATAAATACTAGAAGAAAACATAATTTGAAGCAAAATATAATAGGTAATCTTTCTCTCAAACTAGTGCCAAGAGCACAGGATTTGGGATCAGAGTGTGGAGGCTTGAGTTGGTACTGTTTCACTTGTTAGGTGAGGAAACAATAGCAAAACAGATGAGATAAATGAACTAGATTCCCTATACTGCAAATGCATAAAACATTTTAAAATAATAACATCTGGAACCGATGCTAAATCTTCACGTGAGCAGAATTTTAAATGCTGTTTTGTATAACATTCCATATATCTTGCTTCAAAATATTGTGATGTTTTGATATTAACAAAAATGTTGAAATAGGTTAAATCAAGAGAAAGCAGATGGGACAGTGTGGCAAATTGACCCATTAATGTTCTAAAACTCATAAAGCATATTTATGTTTTTTTGTGAATATTGATATACCTTATGACTTTACCTATGATGATTTATCATAGGAATATGGAAAAGAATGTAAGACTATGCTCATGTCCATAGCTATGGACAAAACTTAAAAGACTGTTGTTTTTACCTCCAAAATTCCACGCACACCACAAATGTCAGGCATGCTTTCTTCTTAGGAAATTTACATTGAATGTTCCCACCACCGAAAATTAAAATCCCACTTTCCAACTAGACCAATTACCTTCCATAAACAGCTTTGCTCTTTTTCTTCTTTTTACCTTCTAATGTTCTATATGATTTACAGTCTTTCAATGTTTATTATTAATGTTGTATTTCTCATACTGGAATTCAAGCTGTATGAAGGCAGAAGAGCTTTGTCTGTTTTGTTGCCTGGATTATCCCAAACAGCTTAAACAGTACCTGACACATATTTTTCCTTAACAAAAACTTAACAAATGTTGAATAAATAAAAAACAGGTATATTACTAAATATATTTTTAATGTATGTATAAATGACACAATATATTCAGGAGAAAATTTAATAATGGTGAATTTATATTAAGATAGATATTAAGAAGTAAAAGATAGTGTTCTAAATCTGGATATTGCAACATGAAATGTTGCACCTCCTGGTTTGCATGCTTTTATATACATGCGAAAATAAACATGGGTGTTCACTACGTGCTAGGTCAACTTGCCATAGTTAAGGAAGACACTCTTGGCTAGAAAAGTGAGGTCAAGATCTGGACCTCAGCTTCAGTATTTATGACTATCCCCACTACTTAAATCCCTTCGCCACTCTGGGCCTCCTAGCATTTGGCAGAGTACCTGGCAAGAGGTATGTTCTTTGAGTGAATGTTTTAATATGTGAATGTTCCTTCTTCTAAAATTGAAGACAGAAGGAGTTCCCATCGTGGTGCAGTGGTTAACAAATCCAACTAGGAACCATGAGGTTGAGGGTTCAATTCCTGGTCTTGCTCATTGGGTCAAGGATCCGGCATTGCCGTGAGCTTTGGGGTAGGTTGCAGACGCGGCTCGGATCCCGCGTTGCTGTGGCTGTGGTGTAGGTCGGGGGCTACAGCTCCAATTCGACCCCTAGACTGGGAACCTCCATATGCCGCGGGTGCGGCCCTAGAAAAAGCAAAAAGACAAAAAAAAAATAAAAATAAAAAATAAAATTGAAGACAGTAAGTATAGATGATCCTGATAAGCTAAAAATCCCCTTTTTAGATTAGGGGATTATGGTTTTTCTAAAAAAAAAAAAAATTTGTTATGGAACCGTGTTAACATTAGTGTAATCATATTAAAGATTATTGCATTGAAGGTACGATAAGATTATATTCCCACAATAAACTAGATCAAAGTTTTGTTTAATTTCTGCCCATTCAGAAAAGGCAGGGTCCTGTAGAGAATAGAATAAGTCTTTCGAATTAGATGGGTCTTGGTTAAAAACCCACCATTATTATTGACCAACTGTATGACCACGTTGAGTCTCAATTTCCTCATTTGTAAATGACTTAATTAAGATCCACCCCAAAAAGTGGCAAAAACTGAAGAGATGATGCACGTAATCAGCCCAGGGTTTGGCGCACAGTAAGTGCCAAATACACGTTATGTATGTATGTTACATAAGGAAAGACTATCTTTTCCCTTTTCCGTATCCCTAATTCTTTTTTTCCCCAATTTTATTGACATGTCATTGACATACAGCACTGTATTAATTTAAGGTGTACAGCATAAAGACTTGACTTCCATATATTATGAGATGATTACTACAATAAGTAGTGGTATTCGTCCATCATCTTACATAGTTACAAAAAAAAGTTTTTTCCCTGTGATGAGAACTTTCATAATCTATTCTCTCTTGATTTTTTTTTTTTTGGCCACACCCATGACATGCAGAAGTTCCCAGGCCAGGGATCAAACCTGTGCCACAGCAGTGACGATACCAGATCCTTTACCACTAGGCCACCAGGGAACTCCAGAATCTACTCTCTTAGAAACTCTCAGATGTACCATATAGTGGTATTACCTATGGTCATTATGCTGTATACTACATCCCTAATACACATTTATCTGATAACTGGAAGTTTGTGCTTTTCAAACACCTTCATCCAGTTCATCCTCATTCATTTTTGTAGAATCATTTATATATTTGAACAATTGGTGTTTAATGATTCTCACTGAAAATCTCTATTGAAAACTTGAAACATGTCCCTAAATTACCAGAAGCATATTCATGTTAATTAATTGTAATAAAGCAAGACTCAATCAGCTTTAATAATTATATTCTGCATTATTTGAAACATTGAATCATTAAACTTCTCTTGGATGCCTTTTTACATAATTGTCCTATTTGTTTCAACTAACACAATCAGACAAAAAGACATGTCAGCTCATGTATTGATTCAACCTAATTTCCGATGTACAACAAATTGGAAGTAATGATACCCTTTTTTTTTTTTCTTAAGTGTTAACAGTGTACACCTAACACATGGACATTACTTGCTGATTTTGTCATTGTATTTAAACTGAAATAAACTAACTTCCAATAATATTTTATATAGTCGGGAAGCTACTTGCACCTTCATGATAGTTTTCTGAATTCCGGTATAATTCCATTTGCCTTTTTTCAGTGGCCTCTTATGCTGAGTAGTTATTCATTTTTGTACATATTGTCCCAAATTTGGCAATCAGTATGTTCTTCAGTTTTCTAAGTACATTTAAAATCATCATTCTGCAATTTGTGGCTGAGTACTAAAATAACTATGAAAAGAATGACAGAATTTAATACACAGATTTTTATAAGAATAGAGTAGGGATGGAGGATTTTAATTTAATAATTTTATGCTCTCTTATACTCCTCAGTGTTGACAAGAGCAAACCGGTGGTTAAAAACATATAATTTAAAATATACTTGCCTTATTAATCACATTATATGATTTGCACCTCACCCCAGAGGTAAATGACATCATCATCCCATTTTACAAGTAAATAAAACTGACTCAAAAAATTAAGCAACAGCTTATATTATGTGTCTTATAAATTACAAGGTTAGGACTAGAGCTCTTGCCTTCAACTCCGCATATTATCATTTTTAAGTCATTCAATGTTCTCTTTACTCTGCTCATCTCAGGTGAGTTTAAATAAATACACTACATTAACTTGCATCAATAACCCTCTTCCATTAAAAAAAAAAAAAGACCGTCAAAGTCATTGAATTGTTATCATCATATGTTAAGACAAGAAAAATGTGCCAATCATAATAATACTGTCCTGAGTGAGGAGGAAAACCATATAATAGAAAACTCCATTTAACTAATAAAGCAAATGGAGAGTCTTACAAGATTTTGACATTACCTTTCTACTGCTTACCAGCCTAGTACAACTGTTTGCTTTAGCTAAGTTCAAAAGGCCAATACTTAGGAATATATTGCCTGCCATATACCTTGATTAAAATGAAATATAGGGTAGAGATTGGATTTGAATTCTGCAGACAGACGTACTTGCGATCCTCACTCTAGTACCTACTAGCAAAATGATCTTAAGCAATTTACTTGAGCTCTCTTAAGCCTCACTTTCATCTTCTATAAAAATATATTTTTAAGGTTTCTGTTAAGAACAAAAGAAAACCTCTAGCTGGTTTAAGCAGACAGGTTTTAAGTGCTTACAAAAATCTACTGGCTGAATAAAGGAGCTATCTAGTTCCTTTGAACAAGCTGAAGTCCAGGACCAGATCAGGTCCCAGAATACCATGCTTCTCGCATTATGTTGCAAACTGACATAGAGCTTTAGGAAGCTCTGACATCAGGAAGCATTTGATCACAGGACCATGTGATAATGTGCACCATCAAAATAAATGCCTGTAGCTTTCCCTTTTCCCCACTTAATACAGTTCCACGTTCCAGTCATGTGTAAGTGCCTCAGATGGGCAAACTCAGCAAAATCCAGAAACTTGGTCTTAAGGGAGCATCAATAAGATAAGATTTTAGCTTCCCAAAGAAAACATGTAGAAGGAAATCAGTTAAGTCAGCCAATCTATTGTGTCAACCACAATAATGATAATACATACTTTGGATTTTAGTTTGGCTGATTACATCAGATAAAGCATATTATGTTCTTGGACCATTATTAATATATAGTAAAATTTCAATGACTTCTAGCTAGTATGGTTATTGTACTAATATTATTGTGCTTGTCCAGCTATCCACATATGTCCGCTTCTTGGTTTTCCTTTGTAAAGCTGGAAGAAAGTGCATTTCAAAAAACTGCACCAAACCATAGGTGAATAATGAAAAAGAAATGGATACAGAGACTAAAAGAAACACAAATCAAAAACAGAGTTTGGTCTTCTTTTTAAAAAGGAAACATTTTCCAAGAATAAGTAAGGAACTCCTAAAACTCAATAGCAAAAAATCAAACTTAAAAAAATGGACAAAGTACTTGAACATACATTTCTCCATAAAAGACAGAAAGGTGACCAGCTGGTATTTGAAAGCATATTCAACATCAGTAATCATCAGGAAAATCAAATAAAAACCACAATGAGATGTTAAACTCACAAAATAAAAACCTGAATAGATAACAAGTGTTGGTGAAGATGCGAAGAAATTAGGATACTTGTATACTCTTGGTGGGAATATAAATATAGAAAACAGTATGGGAGGTCCCTCAAATATTACAAATAGTACTACCATGTGATGCAGCAATCCCCTTCCTGGGTATATTTTTTGAAGTAATTGAAATCAGGATCTTGAAGAGATATCTGTAACCTCATGTTCATTGCAGCATTATTTATAGTAGCCAAGATATTGAAACAACTCAAAAGTCCATTGACAGATAAATGAATAAAAAAAAGTTTGGTGTGTATACAATGGAATAGTATTCAGTCTTAAAAAAGGAAGGAAATATCTGCTATTTGCAATGACATGGATGGACCTGGAAAACATTATGCTAAGTGAAGTAAATCAGTCACACAACGACAAATTATGCGTGATTCTACTTATATGGGATATCTAAAATAGTGAAACTTAGCAAAGCAGAAAATAGATTGGTAATTGCCAGGAGATGTGGAGGAGGAAATGAGGAGTTGTTCAATTGATATAAAGTAGTAGTTGTGCAAGAATTAATGCTTGTAGTTAACAATATGGCATTGTGCACTTAAAAAAATGTTAATTGGGTAGATATCATGTAAAATATTCTTACTATTAAATGTACACACACACACACACATAAATGGACACCCAAGAAACTTTGGAGATAGATCTGTTTATTACCTTGATTATGGTGATGGTATTATAGGTATATGCTTAGGTCTAAACTCATCAACGTGTTTACATGAAGTATATGCAGTTTTTTTGTGTACCAATTGTACCTCAACAAAGCTGTAAAAAAAATAATTTTTAAAAAGTATACAAAATTCATAATATCTGTCCTTTAACTCCTCAGCTTCATAAGCACCGCTGCTGATTTCTATTTTTGTCTTAGTACTCAGTTTTCCTCTGCTGTATTTTCTTCTTCTTCTTTTTTTTTTTTTTTTTTTTTTTTAGGGCTGCACCTATGGCATATGGAAATTCCCAGGCCAGGGGTCAAATCGGAGCTACAGCTGCTGGCCGCAGCCACAGCAATGCAGGATCCAAGCCGCATCTGCAACCTATACCACAGGGCAATGTGGGATCCTTAACCCACTGAGCGAGGCCATGGATCGAACCTGCATCCTCATGGATCCTAGTTGGGTTCATTAACCACTGAGCCAGCCACGAAGGGAACTCCCTCCTCTGCTGTAGAAATATCAGAATAATTGTAGTTCAAATAATTTCTCTGGCAAACTAAGAGTAAGTAAAATCAGACAAATTATTAACTTATTTGAACTGTTCTTTCAATTTTAAATAGAAATAAAAACACCAATCTCAACTGTTATCAGCATCAATGAAGGTAATGTATTTTGAGTATCGTTTGCTTTGTCAATAAAATTAGTTTTGTTGGAGTTCTTTTGTGGTGCAGCAGGTTAAGAATCCATTGTGGCTCAAGTCACTACTGTTGTGCAGGTTCAATCCCTGTCCTGGGAACATTTGCATGCCCAAGGAGCAGCCAAAAATGAATCTTCTTCATTCTCTTGTGTTACAACAACCAAGTCTTCTCACCAAACATGTTAATTTAATTTGCTAAAGACCAGCGGATCTTACTTTAGCTCTGAAGCTTACCTAGAGTTTTACCCATTCATTAGCCCTTTGAAAGATAGGACTTTTCACAGTTGCCCGGCAGCCCAAATTCTCACTCCTCAGGTAAAACCCTGAAAACCTTAAACACAGAGCTATGGTTTGACTTTTATATGTCTAACAGGACATAGTAGCCATGTAGCTGCCATAGTACATTCGGCATTCACATAATAGACGTAGTAGCAATAATAACAGAACTATTAATAGCTGTTATTGAGCACTGAACACTTTTCGGCACTTGTTCATAGTACTTATTCAGTCCATTCAAAAATCCTATGAGGTTACACTATTTTTACCCATTGAAAAAATTTACCAAAGTCATAGAGTAAATAAATGGTAGCATGATGATTTGAAACCAGATTTGGAACCAGAGACCATGTTCTTAACCAGTGAGCTATATGATATTCTGTATAGAACGTTACAAAAACATAATTATAAAGCCTCATTAGTTCACTCTTTGCTATAATAAACTCCATTCTGATATGCTCAGAGGTCAATGTCTTCTAACTTATCACCCAGATCTTTGGTAAATATTCACTGAATAGATGCCTAGATAGCATATCTGACCCACTGAATCAGGATCTCTTGATATAGAACCTGGGAATCTGTCTCCTAGAAATTCTTATCCTCAGAAAAATCTGTGAAATAGTTCTCTAAGTTTTAAAGTCTAGAAGAGTATTATGTTTTCCTTTGGATCAAAAGGCTCAGCTCCCTGCTTTGAAATAATGCTACTCCTATAAGTCAAGAAAGAGCCTGAGATTTCTATGCTTTTGGCAAAAATAGTTTCACCATGCACCTTGAAACATGAGCAGTGGAGAGAATTTCAAAGAGGCACCAAATGTGGCAAGCTGGAAGGAAACAGAGGCATCTTCCTTGTGTAAATATTTTCTAAGCCTGGGGCTTGAAGGCAAATCTAGTATTGCTGGGGCCTGTGCTTCTAAAATTAATTTATGAATACAGGTAAAAGTTGATTTTTAAAGCCTTTTAAGTCTTTGTTTCTAGGTTTAGAAACAAAGATGATTACATGCAAAGTAACAAAAACACTTGCCTATGCATTATCATGGGGGGCATCAAAATCCCTTCATTTCACCTTTAAGTCCTCTCCTTTTAGAGAGAATCTTTGAATATTGTTAGTCAATATTATGCTCATGATTTTTCTGTTTTCTCTTTTTTCTTTTCCTTCAGAATCTTCCTTGAAACAGAATATGATTGATTTGCCTTGCCAAAGGCTACCTCAAAGCATGCTGGAAGAGAATCAGGCCTGGACCTAAAAGAAAAGGTTAGATTTATGGCAGTTTTGAAGTTTTTCTTTGTTGTGATATTGTTATTGTTGGAACCTCTCATGCAACATGGTGACAATTCAGTCACATCTCATCTATAATGTTATATATTAAACCCAAGTTCAGGTGTATCATGGGCAGAAAGGAGGGCATAAGGGGAGTATAAGGTCCAGGAAATCTCATAAGGCGAAATGGACTGCTTTTAGTTTGGGGATTGTAGTGTGGAGAGAGTAACACCATCCAGCAGACTTGGGGTCATTTTAGGAATTCTGTCTCCAACAAAGAGAAGATAGACAGGACCTGGCATCACCTCCAGGATACAGGCTAGACAGAGAGAAGACATGAATGGACTTTCAGTTTTTTAGAACATGGGACTGGGCACTGTCTCCTTTCTGTTGTAAACTTAAATATTTCTGGGCTGCAAAGTTTTACAAAGAGATGGGTTTTCTTTTAATGAGCTCTCCTCAGTTGTGGTGGGTGAATGGGTGGGTTGAGTGTTCTCTGGAGTACTGGGTCTACATTACAAAGAATCGCAGTGATAAAAAAGGAGTAAACAAACACGGTTCTTCCTCACATAGTACACTTCTCCTGAAGGTACTGTGACTATTCACTACTCCCCTGTCACAGTTATTCACAGTCATTCTCTCACAATTATGTCCTGGTTTATAATCACCCCTCCACATATATTCATTGAATGAGCTGCAGTATGCATACTTACTGGTAAACATAGGATGCCTCTTGGGGATTGGCTCTGTCAGTAGCTACCATTAACTCTAATGTATCCATTAGAGTTGCAGGCTTACCCTTCCAAGCCCTACCGTACCTGCCTCTGGCCCTTTTTGCCCTCTTGACTCATTCATTCATTCAGTGCATTTTTATTATTGAGCACCTCTAAATCATAAAACATAATTTAGGCTTTAGACAAACAAAAGTGAACAAAATAGACAAAAATCCCTCATGGACCTCACATTCTAGAAGGAAAGACTGGCATAAATGATGTAAATAGGCAAATACATATAGTATTTAGTGGTGAGTACTAAGGGGGGAAAAAATGAACCAATAAAAGAAGATGTGAAGTACTATGAAGACAAGGGAAGAAGGGTGAAAATTTTGAGAGAATAGCTAGAGTTAAGCCTTTTGAATAAGCTGAATTTTGATTAAAGAGCTGTTAAGGATTAAGACATGTGGATATCTAAATAAACAGCATTATATGGAGGAGGAAGTGGCAAATGCAAAAGGCCTGAGATGGGATCAAGCCTGGAGTATACAAAAAGCAGCAAAGAAGTCAGTGGTTGGAGTGGAGAGTGAAAGGGAGAGTAGTAGCAGGTGGACTGGTGACAAATGGCAGTGGAGGACTTTGTAGATCATGTAAGGGCTTTTGTTTTCCTGTGCGTGAGCCAGAAACCATCCACTGCTCAGTGAGGATGAGCAGCAATCTTGGCATCACTTAGGAAACCTTAGACGTGCCCCTGCCAGTCTTTTATATAGAAAGTGTTATTTCCCATTTCTGCATTTTGATTAAATGTACCCTCTAGTTCTGACCATGGTTTTATTTGTATGTGTGTCTCTCCTAGTGTTTGGACTTTTCTATCAAAATCTTTAGTTTGATTTATCTCTCTGGCTCTTTGTAATCTTGTTGCTTTGAATAAGTATGACTTGCCTTAACCTGTTCCCATAGATAAACTTTTGGGCCAGTCTTCTCTGCTCCATTTTCAGATAGGCACTTGGGCAATTTTTCAGTGATTTTCACTTTTCTGGTCATAGTAAAGAATGGCTCCGATGTAGACTAAGCTAGTTCAAACTACATGTTAGGAGTCTTCCTTAAGATACTGAGATAGAGCTATTTTTTTCCTTCCAGATATGTCCTCTATTAAGAGCTTTCTGATGTTCAGAAAGACAATGACTGCATTTTCCAGTTAGACATTAATACCGTGTGTACATGTGTAGCTCAATGCACCTCAGATATGATAGGATATGTGATCTCTATTTGGAAAGAAAGTAGGGGATTTTTGAAAATGTTTATATGACAACAATGGTACTTATGAAAATGTTTGTATGATAACAATGGTACTTATGGATGCTGGTTAATCACAGAGTGGGTCTGTGGTGGAAATTTGTTGACTATGTACCCAGAATTCATGTCCACCTTCCTTCATCTAAGTATATCCAGATGCTCAGTGACTACCCAGTAGTGTATTTCAGCTTTGTATATATGTGAAATAAACTAGCCACAGAATGACAGACACTGCATTATTCCATTTATGTGAGAGACAAAAAGTAGTCAGATTTATAGAAACACAGACTGGAATAGTGGTTGTCCAGGGCTATTGGGAGGGGGAAATAGAGTGTTGTTCAATGGGTATAAAGTTTTAGTTATATAAGGCTAGTAAGTTCTAGAAATCTGTGATGAAATACACTGCCTATATTTAACCATATTATATTGTGAAGTTAAAAAGTTATTCAGAAGGTAAATCTCATATAAAGTGCTCTTATCACAAAACAAAAAGTAAGCAAACCAAACTGCAGGGGGGCATAAGGAAACTTTTAGAGGTTATGGGTATATATCTATTACTTTGATCTCAGTGATGGTTTCATGGTATATGTGAATGTCCAAACTCATCAAATAGTATACATTAAATATATACAGTTTTGTGTACATCAGTTATGCATTAACAGAACTGTTAAAAAAATCTGTTTGTTGATTTAAATTTTTCAGGGCTTTTCACTTTTCTGGTCATAGTAAAGAATGGCTCCAGTGTAGACTAAGCTAGTTCAAACTACATGTTAGGAGTCTTCCTTAAGATACTGAGATAGAACTATTCTTTTCTTTCCAGATATGTCCTCTAATAAGAGCTTTTTTTTTTTTTTTTCCCAATTCTGCTTATACAACATTTAGAGTGAGGGAGAAGGAATTTTTCAGTTCAAGTAGGATCATAATTATTGCATTAACTAAGATTACAGATCATAGTAAAAACAAACAAAAAGGACCTTTTTTCAGCAAAGCAGTGCTTCATTTTTTTTTTCTTTTCCCTTTCTGTGAGTATTCAGTTCACCTTTGGCCTGAATTTGCTGCGCTTGTAGGAACTCACTGAAAGCCAGTGTAACGTACCAATACACTCCAATCTCCTGAACTTTCTTCACCATCTCTTAATGCTATGCTCTTAAGAGATATGTTTTGTGTCCTGATATACAAAGGCAACAATGTAACCAATTACACGAACACCTATGGACGATCACCACCTTCCCAGCTTGAGATAAATTCAAGCAATTCTCCACATTGTATTTCCTGTTCAGTTAACCCCTCACCTTCTCTTGCCAAATTCTTTATCAGTCATAACTGTTATGTTTGCAAATAAACGTGGACCCCCTTCAAATTGGCGTAAACGGTAAAGGGATTCATTGGCCTAACTAGAGATCAGAGTAAGGACACTACAGAGTTTGTGGGTCTAAAAGCCCAATAGTGGTATCAAATATCTCATCCCTCTCTCTCTTTCCTTTTACTCTGAAAGCCAGAATAACAAGTTTTATCCTAAAATGAGCTGATCTAATGTATAGGCAATGACAATCCACTGTGATTGGGGCTGTATTTTCCCTCATCCATATTGAGCAAAGGAAAAAAGTGTTTATCAAACAATATTTTATTTCAAGGAATTCAAACTGGGAGTATCAGCTGAAATCATTTTCCCACTCTTAAACCATCCTTAAACATAGGTGAGGTAATGACCTACATTGACTGAGCTAAAGTAATCAGAGCCTATAACTGTACTGGAAGGTGGGGTCAGCATCAAGAGATATATAGGCTGTGCTAAAAACAGTGGCTATGAGGTAAACATTTGGATGCACTTTGGAAAGAAAAGAGGGGATAGCGGTCAGGTAGGAAAGAGACAAATTTCCATTTTAGAGAAATAATTCTAATACTGCTTAGTGAGAATCAGGAATCCACTGAAAGAATCCATGGGATGAGAAACAGAAATTATCTATGCCCAAACCAGTAGATGAGAAATCAAAATTCAAAGATAGACAAGATGTAGCAAGACATGGCTTCAGGGACTGAGAACTGTGTGATTCAGTATAATTCTATTGGTTGATGTTTCTGGACCAGAGAAGTTTTTCACAGAACAAGTACCATCAAGAAAAAAGTATATGCCTTTGGTTACCCAGGGCACTGATTGAAAATCTACTTATTAGCACAGACCCAAATCCACTGCTCAGGGTATATAAACATCTGAAGAAGATTTAATGTCATCAGTATAATACATGGGTTCTAAGTAAAACTCTGGAGTCAGACTGATGGGGTTCTAACTTCAGGTCATCTCTTATTAATTTTTTAATCTTGTGAAAGTTATTTGATGTCTAAGAACCTCAGTGCCTTCAATCTTCAAATGGAGATAATTGTACCAATATTGCCAGTTTAATTTTTTATTTAAATACGGTAAAGAATATAGAATGTTTAGAAGGAGTACCTTTCTCACAGTAAATGCTCTATAAATGGTAGATATTAGTATTATACTTTAATGCAAAGGACTTTTTTTCTGGATAGTAATTACATGTGCCAAATACAGACTTACCCTCAAGTTGGTAACTCCTTGAGGTGACTGGCCCTTGAGCAGATTCAAGACACTGATATAAAACTATTGTGTGTTCAACTGAGGTACTATGAGAGTTCTCCTAATGCCTCCTTCACTCTATAACTTTCAAGGGCTTAGTGCTTCAGTACTCTAACTTTGAGTTCCCTGAAAGTGTCCCTGGGATCCATGTGCATATCCATTTTCATTGGTAATACCTTTTAGGGCTTTCTCAGGCTATTTGAGTTATGTGTGTGAATGGGGCCCATGAGGGCCCCTCTGCTCATATATATTTGAGGGTGTGGTGAGGTAATTACAAGGCATTTAAGAATTAGTGCTATGATACCAGTCATCTCTGAGAAGCAAGCCAAATAAGCAACACCCCAAACAGGAAAAGTGGCTATCTGAGCTGTCTAAATACAACTAATGTGCCTGGGCTGCTTGGAATCTGAGCCTCCTTCTTCTGACAGCACTGCTGGCAACAGCACAGGGGAGAAGGTTCTCTGATGAGTATATTTAACTATGTCTTGCAGTAACCAGCGTACCACTTTTCCTACCCATCTGGGGAAACAGATCATTGAGTTCTCTGTTCTCCTCCCTAAAAAAATTTATCCTGAGAACTTTAAACTATGGCTTAGGACCTTGAAGTAATCATATGGCTCAAGGGAAATTCACAAAACATTGAATGAAATTATTTACTGATCTCTAGTCTTCTCTTGCAGCAAGAATTTTCTGAAAAAAAAAATTGTATAGCCATGTTGATGAAGACTACTTTACTTCTTATCCCTGATAGTAAGCTATCTGGATGTGGAAGTACCTATTTTCAAGTATTACTACATTTTTTCAGTACACAATGCACTTTGATACAAAATGAACAGAATAAAATGTGAAGGTTGTGACTATCATCCACCCCATAATCTAAAAGGGTACCATCCATGGTTCATCATATCAATGTGCTCTTCTTGGTAGGCTGTTCCTACGTAGCCAGTTCTGGGATGAGTCATATTGTCACAATATTGGCGTAAGGCCATGCCCTGTGACTTAAAAACCTGTACGTTTTAATTAGACATCTGGAGATTCATGCTTACATACAATAGATAAATCCACTTTTAAAATTCTAGCGAGTTAACAAATGATCATTTAACTCCATATTAGCATAATTTCCTGTTCACATCTAGGATACCAATTTCAAGCCTTATAAACATAAGAAATGAAGAGATTCATATTCTCAGGACATAACAACTCAGTTATCCAGGCCTAAAGTAATGTAAATGAAGCTGTGGAGTTTGTCATTTGGTGGAGCAGAAGCTTCAGTGTGTTCACTCTTTTTCCATTGTGTGATATCTAAGCTCTACATTTATGATGCAAATGCTAGCAGGCAAAGTGCAACTGAAATCAATATGATTTTGCTTCGTATTCATGCAACAGATGCCATCTGTACAATATTCTTTTGGAGGATGTTTAACAGAACTATAGAAAGTAATGACTGTTCAAATATAAATGACACTTTTGATTTCAACTGAAAAGCAACCCTAAGCACCAAAGAAGTACCGCTAATATCAGTTCTGAAGAAAGTCAGCATCTTTTAAACCATCAAAAGCAGGAAGACACTCATTGACCTAAGTAAGCTTGTAAGAAGAAAGATCAACCGTTGCTGTATCATAAAGAACTATCCATTTCAGGGATCTAATACTTCACAAGGAACTGATGGTCATTAAGAAAATTTTTCACATTATTTTCTAGTTGAGCCACCAAGCCACTTTTACTTCTAATACATTAACTCATGTCCAGCTTTGCTGAAGCTAATATGCTGCCACTAATGATATACTAAAATTTCTCATTTTTACCAAAAAAAAAAAAAAGCCTAAACAAACAAAAAAGAACAATAAAAACAGCCAGTAAGTCTTTGGTTGGCCAGAGAACCAACTCTGCTGCTATTGTAGGTTTATTTCATGAAATGATAGAAAAGCATGGCTTTAGTTCTGGACCTTAAATTCAATATTGTAATCACATGTCTTCTCTATAGAGTTTCTACTGATGCAAAAGAGTTAAAGAGATCAGCAGATCTGAGAAAGCGTTGTCCAGGACAACAGGACAATACTTCTTCTAACAAGATTGCCATTTAGAGAGGTTCAGCAGATGGCATAAACAGCCCTACTCTAGTACCCCACATGTGCTCAAGCATTGGATGGGGACATGTGATCCCCCAAAACTAACAAGAAATCTCCAAATGCAGCAACTGCAGACTGTCAGCCAACAAACTGTTTGCAATAAGTTCTCTCAGTGAGACCCTTGAGCATTTTATTCCCATGGCCAGCATAAATAAATTTGATTTTTTCAAATCAACCTATTATTTTAGTTATTTTCTCACTAATCCATACATTTATATTGTATATGAATTCCCTTTACTCATGGATTTTCTAGGACAAAATAATTGAGCATGTAATTTTTTAAGTTTAAAATGAGTTATGAACATCATGAGCGACCTATATAGTTTCCCTAGACAAACTAGACTAGTCTTTTGTCCTTTTCATCCTTTCTTCCTACCACACCCTACCTGGCATAATTTGTATACATCAAGTAATACACAAGATCCAATTAAATGATTTCCAAAATGTATACAGTGATGAACCCTGACAAACATCATTTTCCCATGGCTTGCCTTTAAAACTGTGTTAGGAAAGATGGGAAATGAAATCCCATCTTAGCAGCCTATAGCAGAAAATTCCTTATTTACTTTTCAGGAGCTTAAAGTCTCAAATACATCTTAAAATATTCTCATACTCGATTGAGTAGCAAAAAAAAAAAAAGATTTCTGCAGGTCTACAACTTGCTGAAGCTCCTGGCTTTTTAACAGCAAGGAGGTCAAAGGGAAAGTTTGACGATTCTACCAAGTATATTAGATAAAAGCCAGTGGATAGCTTTGCATTATAACCAAGACAGACATGCTAGAGATAAAACAAGTTGACATATTAAAGTGCTTTGCTATTTCCAGCCTTGTAACTAATATAAAATGTTATAATGAGTTCATTGGGTTTCGAGTATGAACTTAAAAACCACAACCCATCTTCTGAACCTTACGTTTGTGCACTACTGTCAGGCCAAGAGTTGCTTCTCTGTGTTCATGGAAACTTGAATTCTATTTTGCTATCTGAAATCTAGTTGCTCTCTCAGTGTCTTAATTCAGTGAGTGCAAGTGAATTCTTTGAAGTGCTTTAACTTTCTAATGCATTTACCACTTAGTTCAAAGAATTAGAAACAAATTTACATCCCTTTGAATTTATCTTTTCGTGAGCACTGTGTTCATTGGTCAAGGTACGTGGTCTTAGCACATGTGTAAGCTAACAGAGAGCAGTCATGAAAGAATCACAAGTTGGATAATCCACTCACCTATTATTGGCTTCTTTTTCATGTCTATAGAGTAGAACGTGTTTTATTCCACATTTTATCTATTGATTATTATTAGTTTGCCTGCAATTATCACCTTTAATCTAGAACCAAAAATAAAGCTAATCATGGTTATGACTCGCCCCTTAAAAAAGGAAATATTGCTACCTCTGAGGATTATGAGAATGAATGAAATGAATGAGAATGAATTTCAGTATAGAATGAAATTCCATATATACACAAAACAGATTATTTTAAGTGCTGACAATTTTAAGTGTCTGTTAGGAGCCTACTGTTTTTACATACACTGTTTCCGTCTCTCCTTTCTACCTTCCTTCCTTTCCTCTTTCTTTCCTTACCTGCCATGCTTGGAACTGAGGTTATGAAGACATCTCCCATCATTGAACCTCCATATCATTCAGTCATGCTTTGGCTTATGAAAGGCATTTTCAAATATTTTATAATAATAACTCTTTACAAAGCAATTTCTAACTTGTACACCTAAAGGAACTGCTGCATTTATAGCACAGAAGCAAGACTCGAGGCCTGGGATTATTTTACATGTTAATTTTCTGTCAATTTACCCATCTATAGCCAAGTCTTCTCCATGCAACCTTTATAAGGCTTTGAGTACCTGCTCTTGTAAACCATCAAATTAAGGCACTTACAGTTAGTGTACCTGTATATTTACTACTCATGCATGTTAACTGGGAAGAATAGAATACTGAACAATTAACATAGTGTCAATTCAGTGTTAGCTTTGGAAAACCAAACAGGTTTGGTTTAATAGAAAAGGAAAGATCTGTAGCCAGGTGCATTAGTTTTCCATGACTACAAAATAAATTTCTAGAAACTTTATGATTTAAAACAATACGTGTTTTTTACTTCATATTTTCATGGGTCAGGAATCTGAACATATCTATCTTAGGGGGATTCTGCTTAGGATTCCACAGCTGCAATTAAAATTTTGGCCAGGACTGGGGTTTCTTATGAAGATCTGGAATTTGTTCCAAGATCATGTGCTTATTGGAAGAATTCGATTGCTCTTGTTTGTAGGACTGAGGCCCTTACCTTCTGAAATCTTATCACTTAATGTTCTTGATAGGGAATTCAACTTGCCTTTTCAAGGCCACTCACAGAGTCTCTTACTCCAGTGTGGATCTTAGAATTATATTTATTATATTTAGTCTAAAATCATAGATATGTTAGACTGCCAGGAAGTTTTTGGGCTACCCACAGTGAAATCTGAGGACCAAGACAAATGCTTAATTTCCTTTATACCTTTTGTCTAAAGTTTATTCTAAGATTTTTCATTTCCATTTCTCTAGTGCTTTCCCATTTAAAAAGTAATTACCGTTATATTTTCTAATCTGGTTCTAATCACTCCTGTGGTGATATAAGACATTATGATTTCTGTTCTTACAAGTGAAGAGACTGAGCTTCAGCGAGGTTAATCACTAGCTGAAGTTCTCACAGGTAGTACGAGGTAGAGCTAGAAAGTGATTCAGATTTCCAGACTTCTGTTCTTAATTTGATATAACCTATCATAGGTGTAATGCCTCTGTAAAGATTGCCTTAGTAGGTACCTTACAAGGTCCATAAGGATTATCTTAGCCCCCCCATATATGATTGCATAACTGAGTGGTATCCTCAATAAGGCAAGTTGGGCTAGATGTCCACAAATACACAGAGATGCAAAAATATTTTTAACTTATGTTTTCTGGCTATAGAGATATGGTGGAGTCACTGTCATATTCCTTTCCATCTCAGAAGCTTGTATAAAGAGTTCCCTGGTGTAGCATATTTGAGATACCAATCCAGATATTGATGTACTAAAAGAATTTCTAATGAGACCTCTGTTCCCTACTATTTGTTTTCAAGATCTGTTCACCAGAGACATGATACAAATCTCAGAAGGTATCACTGAGTTTCAAATTTCCCTTAATAAAACATACTGAGTTTTTCATAATGTATCCCTCATTATGGCTCTGGGTCAGCATGCCCCCATGGCTAAGTACAATGGTGCAAGAAAAAGTTGGTTAAAAAATAAAGATGTCTTAAAATAAGATCCAGAGTGCAGCTAAATACCAGATCTGACTGCGCCAAGTATTAGAATGCAAAGATGAGTTCTGATGATATGACAATGACCAGGGAGATAAGGAATGTCTGAAATCCTTCTTGGCCAAAAATTCTATATGGAAGATGGATGAATAAAAGGCAGTGTCAAAAGAAAGAAAATTAGCATTATTGTTAGCTGGACTGGTATCCTTCTATGATTAATCCCACTCCCATCCCAAGCAGAAGAATTCTCTGGTATGCTGACCTTAATATTGAAGCACAAATTCAAGGATGATGAAACCTCCTTAAACCAGAAACCCCAATCCTGACTCAGTATTTTTTTATACTTTAAGCAGTCACATACTTCAAGAGAAAAATGAGGGTCAGCCAGGGTATGGGTAGAAAAGAGAAAAAAAAAAAAGAGAAGGAATCTTCTAGGCCCCTGAATTTTAATTTCTGAGCGATCCTGATCTCGGGTAAGGGAACCACGTGATCAGTGTTGAATATTGCCGATTGTATTAACTCTGTTGAAGGAGCAAAATTTGGGAGTATGCATATCATGCTTGGAGAAGAATTGGAGAGAGCTTTTCCTCTTTCCAACATAAAAAAATATTTTTTGTCACTGCTATGGCATGGGTTTTATCCCTGGTCTGGGAACTTTGGTATGCCAAGGATGTGGCCAAAAAATAGTTTCTGTAATACCATTGTCACAATCTGTAGAATACTAGAATCAATAGAAATATTGAAATATCTTTCAATTTGGAGAACAGCACTATGTATGTTCTTAAATAAGCCTAGAAATGCAGATTGAAACAACATTAAGCAAATTGAATTGCTGTAAAAATTCTATAGTGCCAATGTGTATTTGTGAATGTTTATGTGCAATCGACTTGTTTGCCCATGGAGCCGATTTTTCAAGAACAATACTAATATCTCATCAAACATCAGTGTTTTGTAGTCTGAGTAGAGGCTGAGGCACAGTTAGCATTTCAAGAGTTTTATTGGGTAGGTAATGTTTGTGAAGGGGGAATTGTAGAACTAGCAATGTTGAACAGGGAGAATAACATACTGCAATGAAAATAGACATCTTTACCAAACCACAAGCAGCAATCGAACACCACCACCAAAAATCCCCATTTTGAGGAAAATGGCATTGTCTTCGTTCCTCCACCATGGTCAGTATTTGTCTTCCCAAGAAGAATGTACAGCTTGAAAGCTGAGATGATCTCTAACATGTGAATAACTGGAGGCTGTCAGTAAACTGTATTCCTTACTGCTAAACATGAACTCTTCTTCGTGATAGGAGATCCAAGTGGTACATCTCCATGGCCGCAATGATTGGCATCTTAAGTAAGCCAGATTAGAAAAGTCTGACAATGAAATAGTCATGCGAATATTCCCAACCAATCATTTAAGCAAACTTAGTTGTGTGCATAGGTAAGTGTGTGTGTGTGTGTGTGTGTGTGTGTGCGTGCGTGTGCACGTGCGCGTGCTCCTTTTCTCTTATAAGGTCAGCTGCAAGAACTGCCAGATAGAACTCCTAAAATCTGACAGGATATAGAATTTCCTCATTTTTATAATCTGTTCTGAGAAAAATAAATAAATAAAAAGGAGTTGCCATCGTGGCTCAGTGGTTAATGAATCCAACTAGGAACCATGAGGTTGTGGGTTCGATCCCTGACCTCACTCAGTGGGTTAAGGATCTGGTGTTGCCATGAGCTGTGGTGTAGGTTGCAGATGTGACTTGGATTCCGTGTTGCTGTGGCTGTGGTGTAGGCTGGCAGCTGCAGCTCCAATTCAACCCCTAGCCTAGGAACCTTCATATGCTGCAGGAGCAGCCCTAGAAAAGGCAAAAAGAAAAAAATATATATATATTCTGTTCTGAAGAGTGAATATAAAATGATGACTGGCTTAATTTTCAATGAATGCCTCCCATATTCATGTCAGATCTGAAAATGATCTCAAGATACTATATTGCTTAGCTTTTTGCTTTCATAAAAATGAGGCATTATGATCCCTCTTACATGAAACAGCAGGTGAACTGGAAGAGAACTAGAAGCCTTAAAGGAATATATGATACCTGGCCAGCACACATTACATCAAAAATGCCATCTAGGAAGGGATCTTTTTGGAAATCTACTTAAACATCTACAGACTTTTAATTTAAGTTGGTGCTATAATTACAAATAAGGAATTTGTTACATTCTGGGTTTAGCTAAGGACAGATATATACCACATTGGTTTCTGGACTAGAGAAGATGGATGAGGTTTTTATTTAATCTTGCCCTTAGGTTTTAGAGTTTTATTTATAGTGACCTGTGAATCACTCCTGGCTTGGCCCAGAGGTCAAATGGAAATACCAACTGTAAAATGCAATTATTTAAGAGAACTAGGCCACATTTTATGATAGTTTTATAAAAATTTGGCTTTTATTGTTAACAGAAATCACAGAAATTTAGAGAAAATAAATCAAGCAATATTCTTTATATTTACTATGCTTTGTACTCTGTGTTTTTATGAATACAGCACAGCCTGAAAGTCTGCCGTTATCTATAATGAAGTAGCTAGAAACATGAATTGGTGAGATTTTTCAGAATGTTTGGGACAGGAGAGATGTGATAATTTGATCATTTTCCAAATATTCTCTTCAAATTCCAAAAAAAAAAACACCCCATTTTATTTTTAAAAACAGATGGTGGGCCAGATTTGATCTACAGGTCATGTTTACTGACCCTTGCTGGAGAGAAACTTTCTAGATGCTTGGAAATGTAGAAACCATGCATCTAAACTTTCTTGGCTTCTAAAAGCTCATCCTGATATGTACTCATGTCCTCACTATTCCCAGAGACTAGCATGATTGTGATCTGACTGTTTAAAGATGACTTCTCAGCTACTGAAATAATATCTCTTTTTAAAACTGAAGTATGATTGATTTAAAAACTGTGCTAGTTTCAGATATATAGGAAAGTGATGCTGTTTTATATACATTTCAGATTAGTTTACATTATAAGTTATTACAAGATACTGAATATAGTTCCCTGTGCTATACAGTAAATCTTTGTTGCTCATCTATTTTATTTATAGTAGTTTGTATCTATTAATCCCACACTCCTAATTTATGCCTCCTCTATCCCTTTCCCCTTTGGTAACCATAAGTTTGTTTTCTATGTCTGTGAGCCTATTTCTGGTTGGTATATACATTTATTTTGATTTCAGATCTCCACCAACCTACCAGCCCACCCTAGCAAAGAAGAGGAATTCTGTGTTCCCTAAGCACAAAGCCCTGACTGATACACTAGGCAGAAAGGACTGGACAGTCATAGAAGGCGGGGTCCATTTAATTGAAATCACTGAGGCATATAAATAAGTTTTCCTTAATAGTCTGTAATTCTAAAATTTGAGGGAAAAGCTGCCTTAAAATGTGCATGAATAAAATCTGAAAAATAATAGTGAAACCTTAGGGATAATGGTGTCAGGACAAATCTGGCACACTGTTATCTTCAGTAGGTGAAAATGCAGGAAAATATGCATCATTCTGTATAACATCACTAATATTGGTAAGCTCAATATTTGTGTTTCTACCATGGCAAGTTTTATCGTTTTCATAAACAGAGATTTCTGGCTTTAACTCATTGACAGCATAATGCCATTTCCTATTGCATGATTCATCAGCTTCATTTAATTAAACCGAATCATATAAAGGCAGAATTCAGCCAAGCATTTCTGTCCTTGAACCACGTTCTTCCCTTGAAGTCCCAGACCTGAAGGGAGAAGCACAGGAGGTCAAACATTGCCTCAAATTTAGATTATTTCTTTTCCTTGGAAAAAAGTTCCAGGTCTTTCTACATATACAGTTCATAGTATGGAAATCTAAAAGCAATTATAAAAGATGCTGTTCTCTAAGATTTAAAATGCCCCTATCAAGCATCCAGAACAAATAGTTATTGCTGTCACAGAACTCTGAATGTATT
Source organism: Phacochoerus africanus (assembly GCF_016906955.1). Taxonomy (NCBI): domain Eukaryota; kingdom Metazoa; phylum Chordata; class Mammalia; order Artiodactyla; family Suidae; genus Phacochoerus; species Phacochoerus africanus. The sequence goes on from NC_062553.1 coordinate 36,075,603, forward strand.
GATTCTACCTGACTTCTGTTATTCCTTTCATTACTGAGACTAAATCCTAAAAACCATCATTACCATATATTTGTTTGACAGTGACCTTGTTTCATGTCTGTTTCCAAAATGCGCACTGATTTTGTGCATGATGAAAAAAGATACTTTTATTCAGGATTAAAGATTTAAGTCATTGTGAGTTTGGTAAAGTTTGTCTATTTCTTTTTAATTATAATAATTTTAGTAGCTATTATGTATTGAATAACTTCTATATGAGAGACATAGTGCCTAGTATTTATAGCCAATCTTTAAATAAATCATGTGAGAGAACACTATGCTGATTTTATAAAGCTATAAAATGTTTAGTTGATGCGTGCAAAACCATACAGCTAAATGTCAATGTCATTTTAATCCCAGGTCTGTTTTGTTTCAAGCCCTTCCTTTGTTCATTTATTCCCCTGCAGTGACATTCTCGGTTTTCTAAACGTGGGGGAGAAAGGATCCCTCCCAGGTTTAACTTTTTTAGTCAGCCAACCTGGATGAGGAAAGGAAAGCCATGCTCATTTACCTGCATCTTCTCAGAATTCCCATGTTCCCCTGGCTGTGTACTAAATAATCAATGTTGTAATTGCATACCTGTCTTAAAGAGCTCTCTGATTTTGAAGACTTTTCAACAAGTCCTTGTCAGTAGATGAGAAAGTTCTGCATTTATTTAGCAAGTGTTTTATACATATAATTTTTTAAATCCACAGATGAAGTGCCTACAGAAATAAATACAAAGTAATAAAGGAAAAATAAAAGAAAAACACATATGCAAGCTAAAAATGATTACATTTCAAAAATGACAGCATTGAAGAACTGTAGAAACATAATTGTGATAAATGAATATGACAAAAGAATTTAAGAATGATACTGATCACACTTATTTTTTCTCTATACTGTGTGGAACAATATTTAATACATATATTCATACTGACTTTGGAATTATGTCCCTGGCTGTGACAAACTCTCTTCCGTATATAGGGAGATTATTTGAGGCCTCATTCATCACAATGTCCCACAGGGAATCTGGAGACTCCTGAGTTGATGGAATTATATTACTTGTGCAGCATGCATGTTTGTTACAAGTGTTTTTATATAAACAGTGGAGTCCTTTTGTTTTGCCTCTCCGTAGTGAAGTCTGAACTGAACTGAGAAAGCAACAGAATAGATTTCAAATTTGCTTAACCAATATTTTCTGACAGTTGGTTTTTAAGTATTAGAATTGAGTTATTTATGGATGCTGTGAAATTCTCTGGAGAAATCTAAAAGGCAGACTTTCCTGTCCAGAATATATTTGAGAAAAATCTACCAAAAGACAAAATGTTGGATTAGGGTCTTTTCTTCATTTTTGACTCAGAGTATTTCCCCCTAACAATTAATTAGACAAATGCAGCATATCTAAATTACCATTTAAAAATCTTGTTTCCGTTTTTGTATTCAATTTTATTCTCAGGGCTAGATAACAATATTTTATATTCATGCACTTCACTGCAAAGGGATTAAGTCATCTGCAAAGTCTTTTTAAGTCTATTTTGAAATAAGGTAGAATATAAATAAATGCATTAATTAAAAAGTAGAGAAAATCTTCATTTGGTCGATTTGTTTCATTTTAACTTGTGTTAAAAATGTTTCTACATGGATAGCTTTGAAATAAGTGAATATTAGGTTTTAAAAACTTTTAAATACAATGTATTTATCAATTTATAACTACATTTTTTTAAACTGTGATTATATTGTCCATGTTTAATGGAATTGCAGAATACATTAAATTTAGTGGAAAAGAAGGGAATCTCAAAGGGATCAGGGAAACTTGGTTTGGTTCAATCATTTATCACTGCCACTGGGCAAACTTTCCTTTTCTATAACTCCTGCAGGAAGTCTAGTTTCACTGACTTAATTATTGTAATCCTTTAACTAGCAAGCAACCAGTGAAGCAAAGAAGGAAGAACAGATGAAGTGATAAGAAAATTCAGAATTTAAATCTGTTTTAACTTCAAAAAAGTTTGTTTGTGCAACTTATGAGAGCTGACTTAATCTTTTCTGTTAATCATTCAGAAGCTAGCCAAACATAATTAACAGAAAAGGAAGCCAGGAGATCTGGAGAGAGATATCCAGAGGGGATACTCTGAACAAAAATCACACTGTTTGGTATTCAAGACAGACTTATATAAGGTAACTCTCTCTTGTCATGGTGCATTATGCAGATTACAAAAGCCAAAAGGAATTTTTCTTGGCAGGCCTCTTCCTTTTGCCCACAGTATAACCTTGACAGTTAGGCAAGAAGATTTAAGAAATGGTAAAATGTAGTAAAGCCAACCTTCTGAAAAGGAGAATTGGACGCAAATTAATGTATTTATCCTACTCCTGATAAAGCACCACCTGGTAGGAAGATGGCCTATATGAGTCCTAGCTAGGTTCTGTCTTCTTCAAGAAGTGAAGAGAGGGACATTTTCTTGAGCTTCTCTAAAGGTGGAAAACCAGTCATCTCTGTTACCCCCGTTGTCAACTATGGCCATTAATATTCTCTTCAAGGCGTTCCCGCCGTGGCTCAGCAGGAACAAATCTGACTAGCATCCATGAGGACGCAGGTGTGAACCCTGGCCTTGCTTACCCGGTTAAGGATCCGGCATTGCCGTGACCTGTAGTGGAGGTCACAGACGCGGCTCAGATCCGGCGTTGCTGTGGCTGTGGTGTAGGCCGGCGGCTACAGCTCCGATTTGACCCTTGGCCTGAGAACTTCTATATGCCAAGGGTGCAGCCCTGAAAAAACAAACAAACAAAAAATTCTCTTCAAGGTGTAACAAGGCTTTATATTCGAGGGCCATGTCTTCAACCTTTTACTCTTAGTGATCTCTGCGTTTTCCCCTGTGAGTAATGAAATGCATTATTCAGATCCTCAAGACTATGAATGTCTGCTTGAATTTTCCCCTAAGCTAAAAACACAAACAAAACTAAGCCCTGCAGCAACCAATAACACCTCTTAGATGGGTCAGTGCATTGCTTAAATTAATTTTATATCACTAGGCCAAAAAATCACCTTAGAAACAATGCCCTCAACCCAACCTGTTCATCAGTAACTGAGTGAGCGGTTAAACAGTCCAATCAAACACTGAACAGAGATGTACAATGGGTAACAGAAAGCAAAACAAAGAAATGATCATAAAAGTGATCCAAATATGAGTCTCCCCTGACCATTATAACACTTTAGATTTTTTTCATTGTGAGCCAGTTCTCGTAATGCTTTATGCCTTATGCTGATAGACATACACATAAAAATCAGAATTGCTTCTATTTCTTAAGCTTTAACTCTGAACCAACTTTACTCTGTCATATAAATGTGGGGGGGGGGAAATCCAACAAAAAGTGCCCTAAGGGAAAGAGTTTTCCAAACTTGTTTATATTCACTCCCCTCTAGTCCACCTCCTAATACAGACTTGATGATGTCCTAATATTTGACCCCGTAATCTGTTCCGCTCCTAAAACAGTGGCATGAGAGAATAAGGAAGGGGAGACAAATTGTGGTCCTTGGTTCAGGGTCAAATCTAGCCCAGGGCCTATTTGCATATGGTCCATAGAACTAAGAACAGTGTTTAAATTTAAAGGGTTATAAAAATAAGACAAAGGATAATATGCAACAGTGACCTTATGTGACCTATAAAGCCTAAAATACTTATTATATATCACTTCACAGTAAAAGTTTGCTAACCTCTAGATAACACATTGTATTCGTTCTTAGGGCCATTGTAACAACTCATGACAAACTGGGTAGTTTCAAACAGCAGAAATCTATCTCTCACAGTTCTGAAGTTCAGAACTCCAAAATCAGTGGGTCAACAGGATCTGTTCGCTCTGAGGGACAATCTGTTCCATGCCTCTTTCCGAGCTTCTGGTGGTTGCCAGCAATCCTTAGTGTTCCCTGGCTTTTAGACGCATCGCCTCATTCTTGTCTCATGGTGTTCTCCCCTGTCTCTTGGTCTCTGTTTTGTATTTTACTAGGGACGCCATTCAGTAGATTAGAACCCACTCTAATCCAGTATGACCTCATGTTGACTAACTACTGAAAATTCTTTCCACATAAGGTCACATTCTGAGTTCCCAGATGGATGTGAATTTGGGAAGGCTGCTATTCTATCCAGTACAAGTATTTTGAATTTCTTCTAGGTTTGAGAATGTAGCAAACGTTTCCCATCATCAGCCTAAGAACATCAGGGTAGTGCTCACACAATGACCTTACCTTCAAGGTCCACATCCACATAGAGGGATTCCTGATAACAGAAGATAAAGTAATCACACAGTCACTCTATTACCACCCCAAATTTCATATCTACTACTGAAGTGATTATGCAAATCCTACTTTTTGCATGAAAAACATGTATATAAAATTTAATTACTAATGGAGGGCGCCTCTTCAGACTCCCAATATTCAGGCTTAGTGCAGTTTTATTGGGTTTTTGTTTAATATGCATTTAGCTATTGAGAAAAATATAATGAAGTCATTAATATAAACAAAGAAGTCCTCCTAAAATTGCTAGTTCTCATGGGGTAATTGTGGATTTCAGAAAAAATAAAAATTGTTTAAAAAAAGAATGACTTTTTTTTTTCTATATTAAACAAAGAGAATGAGTTATCTCAGTAAGTTGCAACTATAGATATTTATAAAAGGAAGGAAGTTATGCATAACATGACTTGAGAGGGCATCATTTTCACTAGTGACTAAGACTGGATAAAGTGAATTAAGGTCAGAGATTGATTGGAGAGACTAAAAATTATAAGCATTTAAAATAATAATACCCAGGTAAATACAGTATTTTTTTGTATATTAATTTTTTAAATATAATTTTAAGTAAATTCCAAGAACTTCTCAACATATATCTTTTAAATGTAAAATTAAATCACTTTCCAATTATAAAGGCTCAAACATTAAATATGTTCTTTTAAAAACAGCATCTAATATTCCTGATACCCATAGAATCATTATACAAGTCTTCTTTCCTAAGCTGATTCACTGTTTTCAACACCAGAAGCAGTTATGGATAGCAGATGTAAATGCAAATAAAAATCAAAAATAAGAGGTTTAGGAGTTCCCTGATAGCTCAGCAAGTAAAGAAGCCAGTATTTGGAGTTCTTGTTGTGGCTCAGTGGTTAACGAATCCAACTAGGAACCATGAGGTTGCGGGTTCGATCCCTGGCCTTGCTCAGTGAGATAAGGATCCTGCGTTGCCGTGAGCTGTGGTGTAGGTTGCAGACGCGGCTTGGATCCCACGTTGCTGTGGCTACAGCTCCGATTTGACCCCTAGCCTGGGAACCTCCATATGCTGCTGGAGTGGCCCAAGAAATGGCAAAACAACAACAACAACAACAACAAAAAAGGAGCCAGTATTGCTATGACTCTGGTTATGGCTATGGTGTGGTTTCCATCCCTGGCCTAGAAATTCCCACATGCCAAGGGCATGGCCAAAAAAAAAAAAAAAAGTTTAATTATATCTGATAAAAATAGAGAAGCAGACCCCACCTTTTAAAATAGAGATTAATTTAAACAGAGACTCACCTTTAAAATAGATAAAAATAGAGAAGCGCCCCCCTCCCCCACCTTTTCCTTAGAGCATTTACTTTGGAAAACTTGTAAGTTTTTTGTCTCTTTGAAATGTATGCAAATCTTTTAAAAAGTTAAATAAGCCTCTTGCCAGCTTTAAGGCCCAGGATTGTCTTTCTTCAGGATTGAATAAATACCCCTTTAAAATGTAATCAAAGAACATGGTGTCCTTAGCTACCAGTTTCTATGCGATAATAGAAGCCTAACTGCAGTGGGTGCCTAGGTGCAAAATTACTTCTTGTCATCAGAATATGAGAAGTTTGTTTTCCCCTGGATAAAATCAGATAAGACAGATAGTCACAAAGATAGTCGTGCAATTACCAAGTGAATTGAGATGAACTACATGTCACAAATGCTTCTGTCACGTCCTCTTACCTGAGGACTAGTCAGTGTCTAAATTGAGAACATGTATATAATGGGTAATTCTGCTTGGCTCTATAAGAGGGTGAGATTTCTTTCTTGTCCTTATTTATAATCTCTCAGAAGATTGCCTATCACGCACATGCCATTCTGGTTTAATGCTTATTCAGTAGCAAAACTGTTTGTATTCTCTTCTGTCTTGGTGGAGAGGTTTTTCTGGGTTGAGAGGACATTTTGTTTCTAATTATATTTCTTCCAAATAGACCACAATAAGTAATCCGTGAACTCTCTGAGTTAGCATCTCTTAAAAAATATATCTTTTAAAAATGTAGAAGATGTCTGATAGGCTTTCAGATATCACCTATATTAACAGTTTGTCTAATCAAATAGGTTTTTCAAAATTGTAGGAATGTTATTATATCTCTTTTTATTTTTTTTATTTTATTATTTTTTTTATTTTCCCACTGTACAGCAAGGGGGTCAGGTTATTCTTACATGTATACATTACAATTACATTTTTCCCCCACCCTTTCTTCTGTTGCAACATGAGTATCTAGACAAAGTTCTCAATGCTATTCAGCAGGATCTCCTTGTAAATCTATTCTAAGTTGTGTCTGATAAGCCCAAGCTCCCAATCCTTCCCACTCCCTCCCCCTCCCCCTCCCATCAGGCAGCCACAAGTCTCTTCTCCAAGTCCATGATTTTCTTTTCTAAGGAGATGTTCATTTGTGCTGGATATTAGATTCCAGTTATGAGTGATACCATATGGTATTTGTCTTTGTCTTTCTGGCTCATTTCACTCAGTATGAGATTCTCTAGCTCCATCCATGTTGCTGCAAATGGCATTATGTCATTCTTTTTTATGGCTGAGTAGTATTCCATTGTGTATATATACCACATCTTCCTGTATATCTCTTTTTAAAAAGTCTGATTATGTCTATCTGTGAAAGAAAAACCTTATATTGACAATATAAACTTAGCCTAGGATTTTATGTTTAATAATTGAAAAAATGTTGACATGATATTAAGTTTCAAATTATATTTGAGGTAATTTCTTTTTTTTATTCAATTTTGGAGTGTCTGCAAGTATTTCCAGTATTTCATGGCTTTCTTTGCTTATTGACTTTCTGTTTAGTGTTTTTACCTTTAGTAGTGCTCACAAAGATCAGCAGTTAACATGTAAACATTCACAGTTAACATGTAAACAAATGTTCTGATCACTAGTATCATAGGAACTAAAAGTATGTCTGTCAGAACACTAATAACAGAAGAAAATGTGATGCTGTGACTCTTCAAAGACAATTACAGAAATATTGTCCTGTCTACTACTCAAACGATGATATGCTACCATTGTTTATAGAGAAAAGAGGTAGAGTTTAACCTGGGCTTGCTTCAGAAAACTGCCAGCTCTTGCCTCCAAGTCAGTAAAGTCACTGTCACTGCAAGGATCCTGTTCCCTTGAAGAATAGCTGGCAAGGCAAGTGACAGTCTGTAGCTACAACTATCAGGTCCTTTCACCCCCATGGACTTTTGTTACACTGACCATTTGATTAATTCCCAAATGGCAGATTGATTAGGAAGCATATTGTAAATTTACCTTAAAGATGCCTAGAATTGTTGCCCAGTTAAAAATATAGTCAGTGAAATACAGAACAAATCCCAGATCTGACACCGACTAGCTACATTAACTAGAGAAACAGACCTCTACTTGTTCGTTCATTGGTTTCCTCATCAGTAAAAGGAAAATAATAATAGTTATTTCAAACGGCTGCAATGAGAGTATAATGGCAATTCATTTCAAAATCTAACACAGTAATTGGTACATCTAGGTTTCTTGCTAAGGGTATGTGTTGTTTGTTGTGATTTCATATTGGGTATAAAGGACTTCACTAGTGGCTGTGGACTGCTTGTTATATAAAACATTTACAAGGGAGTACTTTAGTTACACATTCAGAATTCAAATGATTATACAGGATATTGTTATTATCAACATACAAAGAAGACTTAAATGTTTCTTTTTTTTTTGTCTTTTTGCCATTTCTTGGGCCGCTCCAGCGGCATATGGAGGTTCCCAGGCTAGGGGTCGAATCGGAGCTATAGCCACCGGCCTGCACCAGAGCCACAGCAACGCAAGATCCGAGCCGCGTCTGCAACCTACACCATAGCTCACGGCAACGCCGGATCGTTAACCCACTGAGCAAGGGCAGGGACCGAACCCGCAACCTCATGGTTCCTAGTCGGATTCGTTAACCACTGCGCCACGACGGGAACTCCTAAGAAATGTTTCTACTTAGTTTTATTTAATAACTAGGTAACATCTCTTTATGCCACTGTGCATTCTGTACTTACTGATGTATTTTTCAGGGAATAATCAGTAGGAATTATCCCTTCCGTCCATTGAATTGCAATCATTATTAGTTATCCCATTATAAAACAGTTTTTGTAGTTAGTGGCCTCCCAGTGGACCATGCCTCTGGTAGTCATACAACCATTTGGCCCCTGGTTGGATTTGGGCTGGCCCTATGTAACAAATAAAATGTGGCTAAAGTGACTTCTGAGGCAAGGTCATAAATTTTGCAGTTTCTGTCTGGTTGTCTTGGAAAGCTTATTGGGTAAAGCTGGTGGCCTTAGATGAAGTTTGACTATTCTGAGCTGCCATTCTGTAAGAAAGCCCAAACTAGTCATGTGGAGAGGCAATATGGAAAGAAAGAGATGCCAGTCAGTCTCCAGCTAGTCCAACCATTCCTGCTTAAGTGCCAGGCATGTGAGTGAAGAGCCATCTGGACTCCCAGCCCAGTTATGTCTTCAGATGACTCCAGCATAAGCCTGTGGTTTCTGACTAAAACCACATTTGAACCACGAATGAAAACTACCCAGGGTAGATCCAATCAACCCACAGAACCATAAGAAGTAGTAATGGATTTCAGGTAGTCTGTTATATAGCAATACAAATAGAAATTATTTGCTATGCTTAATTTTTAAAAAAGGGAAAAGATTATACCCTTTATTGGTTATAGTATGTAAATATAATTTATACATACTTTAGCCTGAGTTGTCCAAAAACATTTGAGAGTGTGACCAAATCTGACACAAGATTTGTTTTTGTTTTTTTTTTTTTTAACTTAAAAAAGTAAATCCATACATAGGTCAAAAATCCTATCCAGGACTTTGGGTCTATGACAATATTATGCACTGAAATATGCCATCCTCTCCCCTAATCTGCATAGTTGGAATCCTCAGGAACCCAGAATGTAAGATCCTTTAAAGAGGTGAATAAGTTAAAAGGAGGAAGTTAGAGTGGGCCCAAATTCAGTCTGACTAGTGTCCTTATAAGAAGAGAAAATCTAGACAAACTGAAAGACCCTAGAAGTGCCCACACACAAAAGAGAGGCCATGTGAGGACACAGGGAGAAGGCAGCCCCCATAAGCCAAGAAGAGAGATACTCAAAAGAAACCAACTCTGTCAATACCTTGGACTTCTGGCATTCAGAACTTTGAGAAAAATGTCCATCATTTAAGCCATCCAGTCTGTAGAATTGTGTTATGGTAGCCCTAGCTGATTCATACATGAAATAAGAGTTAAGAGTCAGAATATTTCCACTGCTGATTAGAGGGGTGCATTTGGCTGAATTCCACAGGGTTGGCTGGTGTCCTATTCCTGACATATACCAACCTGCACGTCCTGGACCAGCACTGGAATCAGATTCTGCCTTGTCTGTAGTGATTCTGGCTTGAGAGCCTACATCAGTTCTATAAACCCTTTACAACACTTTGAATAAATCCCTTTTTCTGTTTCAGTTGATTCGATTTGGTTTCTGTGGTTTGTAATTAAGAATACAAGGGAGGAAAGATCTGTCCTTCAATACTGATATTTAGAGGAGTCACAGTAAACCATAGAGGGTAAGGAAGGAGTTCTCCACAAAATGCCTACATGTGCTCTTACACCAGGAGGTGTACACCATTACAAAAACTCACTGGTGGAATAATTTAATAATGATATTGGAGGCTGCAAATTTCTCTTAGTGAGAGATTTAGATAGTGCTACAAAATAACAGCAATATAGTAATAATAACTATGATTATTGTGTTGCATGAGAGGAGGCTGTCAGAAGCTTATGAATGGCTCTTTTTTTTTTGTCTTGTTTTGTCTTTTTAGGGCCACACCCATGGCACATAGAAGTTCCTAGGCAAGAGGTCGAATGGGAGTTGTAGCCACTGGCCTACGCCACAGCCACAACACCAGATCCGAGCCATGTCTGCGACCTACACCACAGCTCACAGCAACACCGGGTCCTTAACCCATTGAGCAAGACCAGGGATCTTACCTGCATCATGATGCTAGTCAGATTCATTTTTGCTGAGCCATGGTGGGAACTCCATAAATGGCTCTCTTAATAATGAACTATATGAGAGTTTTTAACAATTTCATTACTTTAGGATTAAACTAGTAAATTATGACATTTATAAGGGTTGCTTTTAGAGCAAGACAAATCTATGTTCAAATCCTAACTACATTATCCAGTGGATGTGGCCTTTAAGAAGTTATTTCCTTCATCTACAAAATAAGGATATAGTCTCTTATATAGAATTATTCTAAAGCTTTAAAGAGAAAATATATACCAAATGTTAGTAATGGGATAAAATAGAGCCCATGTTTTCTTATCTTCAAATCCACATCCTTTTCAGAGGTGGGAAGAAGGTGTGGTTAACTTGCCGAGAAAACTAAAATTGAGTCTCTCCTTTAAGTAAACAATCTATTTCAACACAAAATAGTCTCTTTGGGGCAAATAGTCAGTCGATGAAAAAATAATTAGCCAACAAGGATGATGCTGTCTTCTAATATGATGGCATTTATTCTAACCTGGATAGAAGATGGGATACTGGTGAGCAAATGGATGACCTCATGGCATCAAGAATGCAACAGTTTGTTCTTGTGCTGGAGCTTTGGTTAGCTGGTCTGCAGTTCTCAAATCCTGATTTCCCAAGAAATGTTATCGTCTACTATATCATTGTGCACATACACTGCTGGTCATCTTTGCCAATAATTCCCCCTTGGTGGGACTTCAGAGAAGAGTTCTCTGTGAATTGTGAGGTCCTGTTGTCTGCCCTTCACATCACTGATTGTAGTTCCAACAAGCGGTCATCGACACTCCATTGTGTCTCTGTCCTGTTGCTGGCTGCTGTCATCTTCATGGTGTCGCCTTCCCCTCATCACAGCAGCTTTACAGCAGGCAGGCTGGTCCAGCCTTCTTTTCTGGTTTCTCTGCTAAGAGCATGAATAGAACCTCTATACCTTGCATGTCACAAGGAGCCAAGAGGAAGCAATAGATGCCAAGTGGTGGTGGAGTACTAACACAGACGCTCTTTGTGATTGGAGACCCTCCTCATGATTGGACACAGCAGGCTTGCTTGCCATCTGTATGATGCCCATGGTGAAGTGAATGCACCTTCAGAAGTACCCTGAACACACTGAGTTCCAAATAAGTAAATTCAGAATATTTTAAAAAACATTTCTGCTCTCAGCTCTCTTCTACTCTCAACTTCTCTGTGTTTTTTCTGTCATTCCTCTGGAAGTTCCAAAGTGGCAAGAAGAGGAAGAATCCAGGACTCTCTGTCATCTGACCCATTGCCCTATTCTCTCTCTGTCTTCAATGTCACAGTAGTGCTCTTTCTTTCCTCCTTCCATGGGTAGGAGTTCTCTTCTGTCTCATCTTGAGTCCTCTCTCCACTGAGACTTCTCTAGTCCTTAGAGACCTGACTTTTGATATAAAAATGGGAATACCTTTGCAATCGGAAAATCCTTTGTTTCTCTACATGAAGCCTGTTGTTCAAGGTAATGATTTTGCTTTCCTCCCCACATGCGCACACATACACACACACTATATTTCTTACAAGTTAACAGCTATTCACCATTTTTCTTCTCTTCTGGGCATTCCTACTAAGATAATTCTAACTGCCCTTCAGGCATTGCGTGCCTCTGGTGAACCAGAAGCAATGTCTTAGGTGGAAAATAGAAGAGGAAAAGCATATTAAACCACATTTTAAAGTGTCATTCTATTTAATGAATAGAAGAAACACTTGTAATTGAAACTATAACTTCAATTTATACTTCCATTTACTCAGTGAAAAAAGTAACTATTGAACTCCTACTATGAACAATCAGTATATTAGAAATTGGGGAATATAACATGGAACAAAATGGAAATTGTCTCTGGCCTCACAGATAAGACAATCACAGAACAAATAGTTACAAGTGTGATAAGGATCACAGGAGAAATTTAGGGCTCTATGGAATATCTTACAGGAGATAGCTCAATATTTTTTAAGTGACTTTTTTTCTTTTTATGATTCAGGTAGACCTACCTAAAAAGTAAGTTTATGAGTAAGAGTTAACTTTGAAATAATTGAAGAGCTCTTTTAGGATGCTGTTGAAATTGAGATATTTTAGTTTATTATATTAGCAAAGTCAATTACAAAAATGATGACATGAATGAACTTTTCCCCTGAACAAGCAAACTTTTCTATTAATGAAAAGTATCCCATTACCTGAAGAAAACTTTAAAATATAATTTTCTAAGTTTAGTTGAACAGAAATAAGGACAAAAACTATTTAAGGAATGATTTTTCCTGAATCAAACAGATACATTGATATGGATTAAATAAGTTTCTTATGGAGAATGTCTACATTTTTATTAATACTGTCATTTAGAGGGGTGATAATTAGCCTCTGCTCATTAAAAAAGAACCCTTATTTACAGTCTTATAGCCCATCAACTCTGTGATTTCTGATATTTAGACCAAAAAAAATCTGGTTATACAGCAAAAGTGTTCTCCAAAGACAAAAAGAAGCTGAGAAATAAGATGGCCCGCTAATCTTTCATTATGCAGAACATGAAAGGACTTGTGTTCCAAGCTGTCCTTTGTCTGACACCATGCGCATGGACCAAACATACAATGATAAGGGAGATTGTAAAATCATAGTCTACTTGCATCATCTCTACCTGACTGAGACTGCGGCAGTATGATAAATAATATCAAAGGACAGAAATAATTTTATGCCTCATTGGTTTGATTATAGGATTCTGAGCCCCAAAGGTGCCCTAGCTCTCCAACACACAGAGGATTTCTGGTTTAACTTTGATGTAATATTTAAGATATATCAGCCATAGTGGTATTAAAAAAATCATTTCTATCCAGTTGGAATATATACACATTTCTTCAGAAGAAACATAATTCCAGCTACCATTTCCCGGGTGCTCATGCTATGCCAGGATTCAAGCTAAACATATTACAAACATTACTTCGTGGAAACCTCACAAAACCCTATGAGGAACTATTACCGCTGTTTCACTAATGGAGGAAGTGAGTTTTGAAAGGTAAAGAAATTGCTGAATATCACAAATAAGTTAATAAGTAGTGGAATCTGATTTCTAGGTACACACACTTACCACTAATTTTCCTACTTTTGAGTATCAAGGCCATACTTCATTTGAAATGCACTGTTTTTTCATATACCTCTCAAGTTCACCATTATATCAAATTGACATAAAATTGACTTTGGGAGAACAGGTATCTCATTCCCATTGTATACAGATGAGAAACTTCACATGTGTGTGCAAGTGTAATATACACACATACATATATACATATATTACCCAAAACCATACAGTTTATCAAGCGGTAGCAGCTAGACAAATGCTGGTATTCTAGTCCAAACTTGAGTGCTCATTTTTAATATAATATAATATATATAATATAACATAATATAATTTTATATTATTTTGACTTTGCCTCATATATGCCCTCTTTGGTTGGAGGGGAGAACTTCCTCAGTCTAAAGGCAGTCCTTGAGGCAGAGTTCTAGATTTTTGAGCCAGGAGACTTAGGTTTTCATATTCTTTGAATAAATTCCAAGAATAATAAGCACACCACATATAAATAACAAAAAAAAATTATTTTAACATCTATGCTCCCTATCTGAACATCTCCTACGTTGCTTTCCCCAAAACCGTAATCCAGTTTCCTGGTGCATCATCCAAATTTTCTCAAAACATTAACATTTGGTAAAATGTCAATATTACCAAGGACCTAAATCTTTGACATTTTTGTGGGTGAGAATGCCACAGATTTCTCTTTATTCTTTTTGGTAGGACAGCGCTATTAATTACTCCAAACATTTTAAGCTTTTAGAAATACACTGGAAATAAGGAAGAATTTAAAAGAAATTATAAAAGGTACAACAACATCTTAAAGATTTCTCTAAAAGGATCTTTTATTTATTTCTTTATTTTATAAAGCCTGTGGGAGCCTTTGCTAGGATGCATCTCTCTTTGTAGGATCAAAGTGACCTGGCCACCTCAATCTAAAAAAAGGGGTCTTTGAGTGAGTGGCAACATTGGCAGCAGCGCTCCGCAAGTACTCAGACCTTTCTGGTTCATCTCTACACGTTCAGTTCTAGCACAGTTCCTGGCACAAAGTAGGAGCTTGACTGGATGACAAGTAACAAAATTGGTAACAGTGCTGCCACCAGGCTGAAGAATGAACATGAGTGAGTTCAATGCATTGTAAGATGACCAGGCACAGAAGCTTTACCTAAGACGTGTTACTTACTCAGAGGAGTTCATTAAGTGTATAACCTCACCCACCAACCCCATCACCCCAGCTCATTATTTACTTCTTATTCACATTCTTGTGAGGAACTTTTTGAAAAACTAACTGGAAGAGGATAAGAAATGGCAGGAGAAGATGCTCCTGACTCAGGGAACACACTCTTATTTTTTACCTGGAAGTGTTTATCAAAATAGTTGTGAGGAGGCAGATCTTTAAGATCCACTTAATATTGACTGACCCTGGCTGGCTTGGGCCTCACCTTTTTAGGAGGGAGTAGCAGTAGTGAGTAACCTCAACACAATTTGGTTGGTTGGAGAGCATCTACTGAATAGATAATAGGATAAGCAAACATGTAAGAGGCACACTCAAGTCATAAGAGTTAATGAAGAACTGAAGAGGTCTTCATTAGGGGCTGGTAAAGCATTCATAGTTAAAAGAGTTTTCAGAGTTCCCGACGTGGCTCAGTGGTTAATGAATCCAACTGGGAACCATGAGGTTGAGGGTTCAATCCCTGGCCTCGCTCAGTGGGTTAAGGATCTGGAGTTTCTGTGAACTGTGCTGTAGGTTGCAGACGCAGCTTGGATCCCGAGTTGCTGTGACTCTGGCATAGGCTGGCGACTACAGCTCTGATTAGACCCCTAGCCTGGGAATCTCTATATGCCACTGGTGCACCCCTAGAAAAGGCAAAAAAGGACCAAAAAAAAAAAAAGAGTTTTCAAGGACGCAGTAGGTATCTATTATTTTAACTCCAGAGGAGTAAGCTAGCCATTCTCCTTAGCAGATTGATGAAAATGATGATGATAAAAGTAAAACAATGAAAATCATCTTACTACTAATATTTTTATTAACATTTGTTCTTCCATTTCTAGATATGAGTATGAGAATTGCAATTGCCTGTGAGTAATCAATGTTATTAGCAATCACAGTGACATTTTGTGGTTTTTTCCCTGATTACATAACTTTTAGTGGCTGAACATAAAAATGTGTCTTCACTGAGTTTGATTCTCAATTTAAAATTATTTACACTTATAATAAAAGTAAATGAATAAAATATTAAAATTTAATAAATTGGCTATTGATCTTGTTTACGAAGTACTAATAGTCACTTTTGGTGAATTTTTAAACTATATATTTTATTTGAAAAACTGAAACAAAAAGAAAGTAAAAGATGACATAGCTTGACTGAAAAAATTTTCATTTACACTGGAATGGTTCTATGTACATGAGATACCCTGAAAAAATAAAACTGAGATTTTGGTGTCTTAGCAATTAGCTCAAGAAAAAACTTCGCCAAAATGTTTTATTTGAATTTGAGTGAACATAACTTTTCTAAACTATATTAGTTGTAAAAATAAAAACTGATTCAATTATATTCAGGCTTAATTATTCACATTGTGTATTCACAACTGATTTAAATTTAAATTATGCGGTAAACCTGATTCTATTTATAGTATTCAAGTCACCAAGATGCCATAGCCATTAGTGTAGTTAATGGAACCTTTTTTGTGTGTTTATTCTATAAGTGATTTGTCAGAAATTAAAGTTGTCTTCTTTCTGTAAATGGGCCTATATAACATTTTTAAAAATCTTGTTAGTGTTCTGGTTGTGAATGTACATACACACACACAATGACTACTTTATTTGGCACTTAAACACACATTTAAGTCTTCATACATACATTTAATTGGGAAAAAACACTCAATTTAGTAAAATTTTGCTGAACAGCATAGGAGTTTCAATGCCCTGATAACATTACTTTATAATCCAGAGGCCATCAAGAGATAGACTTTTATTTGTGAACAGATATTTAAAATAAATATTCTGCTTTTCTCTAATTGGAGGGCTTTAGGCTAGCATAAATGCTAGAAATTTATAAGAATTAGATGTAGACACCCATACACAGAATTATACACTTCAGAAGAGGAAAGGAGTGTCCTTTACTGTCATGACCTCAAATCAGTGCTTTTAAGAAAATGTCTGAGCCGTTAGTAGGAACTAATCTGACTAGCATTCATCAGGATGCAGGTTCGATCCCTGGCCTTGTTCAGTGTGTTAAGGATCTGGTGTTGTCATGAGCTGTGGTGTAGGTCGCAGACGTGGCTTGGATCCTGTGTTGCTGTGGCTGTGGCATAGGCCAGCAACTACAGCTCCGATTCGACCCCTAGCATGGGAACGTACATACACCTCAGGTACAGCCTTAAAAAGACAAAAGAAAAGAAAAGAAAAGAAAATGCCTGGGATGCCTGGGCGAGATCGCTTGGATTTCAATCCTGGCTTTTTTCTAAATATATTATTATAAATTTTCAAATACTCTTAATGATTCTATGACCATTTTCTTAAGTGTAAAATAGAAACACTTAATTTCTATGATCATTGTGAGAACTAAATGAATGAATAATTATCAAACTCCTAGATCAGGGAAAAGCCTATGTTAGGTTAGGCTAACCCATGAGAAATTGTCATTTTTATAACTGAAAAATGATTGCATGATAGCAGTTTTGTACATCCCAACATAATAGTGCTACAATTATCTGCCTAGCTACCTACCACTTATTATTTAAGATTCAGAGCAGTGATCACTTCCTCCCAGAGCCTCCCCTAACTCCTTTTTTGTCACTAAATTCAGCTCCACATCTCTCTTTCCTCTACCACCGTACAAAGTATCTATTTCTAATAAACCTTCATCATGTGGATTCTATTTCCAGTCTTGACACACCTTTTTCAAGATCATGCTTTTTATGTCTGTAATTCTAGCATTTATCACATATTTCATTATGCTAACCTATCAAAATTATATTAGAAGTGTCAGTAGCAATACTAGCACAGAAATTTTCTTCTCTCCCATTGCCGCATCTCACACCCACCCCGAGAGCCTACTCAGAAACAATCCCCCAGCTCAGTCTTCTTCTCACTTCACACCAAGGGCTGCCTGTAGAGTCGCTGGGGCTGCCTGTCGAGTCACTTGGGCTGCAGGGACATGGCAAAGAACAGCAAGACACCTGTACTAAATGAAGAGAAAAGAGCACTGAAAAGGAGATTGATCCTGCCGTTAGAGCTGTCTGCACAACAGTCCTCCAGAATGAATTTGGTATTTTCAAAAAGTAGTTTTCCACATATGAAATTATGGCTACAGGAGTAATAGGAGATTTGATGCAAGTAGGGGGAGCTCATGATTTCTCATGCAGATCTATTGGCAGTTCTCAGCATATAAGTCCTTTACCTCCTTGGTCAGGTATATTCCCAGGTATTTGATTTTTTGGGGTGCAATTTTAAAAGGTATTGTATTTCTATATTCCTTTTCTAATGTTTCCTTGTTAGTATACAGAAATGCGGCTAATTTCTGAATGTTAATCTTATATCCTGCTACTTTGCTGAATTTGTTGATCAGTTCAAGTCATTTTTGGCTTAGGTCCTTAGGGTTTTCTTTGTATAGTATCATGTCATCTGCATACAGTGACAGTTTGATCTCTTCTCTTCCTATTTGGATGCCTTTTATTTCTTTTGTTTGTCTGATTGATGTGGCTAGGACTTCCAAAACTATGTTGAATAGCAGTGGTGAGAGTGGGCATCCCTGTCTTGTTCCAGATTTTAGTGGGAAGACTTTCAGTTTTTCTCCATTGAGTATTATATTTGCTGTGGGTTTGTCATAAATGGCTTTGATTATGTTCAGGAATGTTCCCTCTATACCCACCTTGGTGAGAACTTTTATCATAAATGGATGTTGGACTTTGTCAATTGCTTTTTCTGCATTTATTGAGATGACCATATGGTTTTTGAGTTTCATTTTGTTAATGTGGTGTATGATGTTGATTGATTTGCATATGTTGAACCAACCTTGTGAACCTGGGATGAATCCCACCTGGTCATGGTATACAATCTTTTTGATATGTTGTTGGATTCGGTTGGCTAAAATTTTGTTGAGATTTTTTGTGCCTGTATTCATCAAAGATATTGACTGATAGTTTTCTTTTTTGGTGGTATCTTTGTCTGGTTTTGGAATTAGGGTGATGGTGGCGTCATAGAATGTCTTTGGGAGTGTCCCTTCTTCTTCAACCTTTTGAAAAAGTTTAAGGAGGATGGGTATAAGCTCCTCTTTGTATGTTTGGTAGAATTTGCCATTTGAAGCCATCTGATCCTGGACTTTTATTTGTAGGGAGTGTTTTTATGACATATTCAATTTCATTTCTAGTGATTGGTCTGTTCAGTTGGTCTATTTCTTCTTGATTCAGTTTTGGCAGGCTGTAAGTCTCTAGAAAATTGTCCATTTCTTCCAGATTGTCAAATTTTGGGGCATATAATTGTTCATAGTATTCTCGCATGGTTTTTTGTGTTTCTGCAGTATCCATTGTGATTTTTCCTTTTTCATTTCTTATTTTGTTTATTTGGGTTTTTTTCTCTCCTCTTCTTAGTGAGTCTATCCAGAGGTTTATCAATTTTGTTTACCTTTTCAAAGAACCAACTCTTGGTGTTATTGATTTTTTTCCTATTGTTTTTTGAATCTCTATTTTATTGATTTCCTCTTTGATCTTTATGATTTCCTTCCTTCTGCTGATTTTAGGTTTATTTTTTCCTTTTCTTCTTCTTTTTTTAATTCATTTAGGTGGTGGGTTAAGTTGTCAATTTGAGATTTTTCTTTTTTTTTTTTTGAGGAAGGCCTGTGTTGCTATGAACTTCCCTCTGAGCACTGCTTTTGCTGCGTCCCATAGATTTTGAGAGGTTGTGTCTTCATTATCATTTGTCTCGAGGTATTTTTTTAATTCCTTTCTTGATTTCCTCATTGACCCATTGGTTTTTTAGTAGTATATTGTTTAGTCTCCATGTAATAGGGTTTTTCTCATTTCTTTTCCTGAGGTTGATTTCTAGTTTCATGCCATTGTAGTCAGAGAAGATACTTGAAATAATTTCTATGCTCCTAAATTTGTTGAGGTTAGTTTTGTGCCCCAATATGTGATCAATTCTTGAGAATGTTCCATGTGCACTTGAGAAGAATGTGTATTCTAATTTTTTTGGATGTAATGTCATGAAAATGTCAATTATGTCTAACTTTTCTATTGTTTCCTTTGGGATCTCTGTTGCTTTATTGATTTTCTGTCTAGAGGATCTGTCCATTGATGTGATTGGGGTGTTAATGTCTCCTACTATGATTGTATTCCCATCAATTTCTCCTTTTATGTCTGTTAGTATTTGTTGTATGTATCTGGGTGCTCCCATATTTGGGGCATATATGTTGATGACAGTAATATTCTCTTCTTGAATGGATCCTTCAGCCATTAAATAGTGTCCTTATTTGTCTTTCTTTATGGCCTTCATTTTAAAGTCTATATTGTATGATATGAGTATTGCAACTCCTGCTTTTCTGTCTTGTCCATTGTGAGGTGGCTTTAGCTACCTGCAAGGAGGACTAGGGAGCATGGTCTTTATTCTGACAGTCATGTACTTTGCTAATATTTAAGAGTTCTAATACTGAAAAAAGGAAGGGAAAACAAATATTGAAAGAAGAAATGCAGCCTCAGCCACATTTGTGGATGAGTCTATGTAATATCTGTTAAGGTCACTTCATATTTTGGAAAAATGTTTGAATTTCTGGATTCTGATATAAATAAAAATTTCAGAATTAAAAGTAATCTTGAAATACCTCCTACGTGTCACCAGAGTAAATTTTTTAAATCCATAGGCTGTCTACCAAGCTGTTGAAATATCATCTATCCTTCTACTCACAAGAAATTTTTTCCGACTTACCTAGGCAGCTTGCAGGCTTCTAATGATGAGAAGCCTTATAGGATATTGGTGAAATAAGATTGAATACAAAGTAAAGAAAGAAGAAAGACAGATTTAAGGTTCATGGTTTATCTTTCTGTGCTCTTACATAAAGAGAAAACAAGTCATCCATTAACACTGTGTGACAAAATTTTGATGGTGTCTTTTCTCTCTCAAGACTCGATTCCTGGGAGTTCCTGTCGTGGCACAGTGGTTAACGAATCCGACTAGGAACCACGAGGTTGCGGGTTTGGTCCCTGCCCTTGCTCAGTGGGTTAACGATCCGGCGTTGCCGTGAGCTGTGGTGTAGGTTGCAGACGCGGCTCGGATCCCGCATTGCTGTGGCTCTGGCGTAGGCTGGTGGCTACAGCTCCGATTAGACCCCTAGCCTGGGAACCTACATATGCCGCGGGAGCGGCCCAAGAAATAGCAAATAGACAAAAAAAAAGAAAGACTCGATTCCTCAAAAGATACAAGTTTGATATTTCAAAGAACTAATGTTCCAGTCTTGTAATTACATCAACATCAATTTAAGAGAGACAGTTGTTAGTTGTTTTGTGGGTTTTTTATACTTTTATTTTTAAAATACACAAAACAACCATTGCTGAAATCTTATGCCCTGTTGAAATTCATCCTTAGACATCATTTAAAAATAATTTTTACCACTGGCTACCTAAGGGTTGCATAATAGCTAATTGGTGGAAATTGTGTTATTATGCTGACCTTTATAACCTGAAGCATAATTTTGAGCAATGAATGTTTTCTGCTGTATATCTACCTGGCTATTATAGAGAGCTCTTCTTTCCTATTATAAATAACTTCCTTGCAGACTGATTTACAATGGACTGGCTTCCCTCATGATGCTACCTATCTTCAGAGAATGAATAGATTAGAAATGTGTGCTTGTTAACACAAATACTATTATATAAAAATTCTGAGGCAAAGTACAGAAATGGAAAATTATTATACCCAGGTGTTGGACGAGTTTAGGTAACTCTCCAGGTTTGCTCAAGTCTCACTTACTGCTCTATGGTTGTGATGAACCTCCCAAAAGATCGCCTGGAATTGTCTTCATTCTGGTACATTTAACTTCTTGAGAGGAATTCCTTTTTGTGATCTGATACCACATCTTGGTGCTCATGGTGATCTACCTGCTTGGACAACAGATCCTCAGGCTTGGGCTCCTGATTCACCATGTTTTTCATTGACACTGATAGGCGACACTTCACCTCGTACCATTATGTACACCTGTTGCCTTCTAACGTGGCTTCTCCTATTGCCTCTGAGACCTAAGGCACTACTTTACTGGATCATTTGGAGGCTGCCTCTTCTACTTTGAGAGTGGCTTCCCCAGAAGTTGCTCAGTTAAGACTGAAGTGAAAAACCTAGAATTCTGGGTGTAAGAGCCCTATGGGAGGATTTGGCCAGTGAGAAATGAGAAACAGAGAAATTTTCTGCAACACAGTGTTTCTCCCAGATGCCCTTCACACTGAACAATTGGCAATAGCCAGGTCAGAAAGACACCTTCTTAAGTGGGGTCTTTGTCCATCCTAGGCTCATTTTCCCTCATTCCTCTTTTTCCTGAGATTTCTCTTTTACTCACCCATAAAAATGTTACCATATAAGTTTTCACTTCAGGCTCTGATTTTTAGAGAATCATGGCTAAATCATTCATAAATTTAATATTCTTAAGGCATCAAGAGCAATTATGTTTATCTTCCATTCTTCCTCCATCCCTTCTTCTTTCTTCTTAATTCTTCCCTACCTTTTATTATTTTTTAATTTCTTATTAAGATCCTATAACTAACTTTTAGGCTATTCTATGGAATTAACAAGAGCCAAAACAAGTTCACATATACTTGGAGGAAATGTAAGTTATGCTGGTTTTTACTTTAAGTAATGCTAGTATCTTAAATGACCTCCAAATTATATAGATACATAATTACTCTCAATAGAGAAGAGCATCTGAAGATCACTTAGGAAATTTTCTGTCAAATTGTATAGGAAAACTTTGGTGATGTTATGATAGACATGAGAAGTTATAATTAATATATTTAACACATTAATATGTATTGGGACTTTTAAAATTTGACTTTAGAAATTCAGTGGTAAACATATAAAGTGTTATTTTAGAGACTGAAAAGGGTTAAACATTCACTTAATCCTAACTTTAATTAATTATTATATAAGGCAGTTAAGTCTCAAAAAGATGAAGTGACTTAAAGATATCTAGCCTCCAAGTTCAGGAACTCAGTTAAGACCTAGGTCTTCTGAATCAAAGACTAACTTCTTAAAGTCATTTGTAGCTGGTTTGCTATATATGTCTCACGCTTAATGTTCTCTCTGCTTTCACTTTTTGAAACTAGAAAGGAAAATTTTAAAAATATGTAATAATTAAAAAAAATTGAAGGAACTGAACACTTGACTTTGAAAAATCTTGCCAAAGCGACAGATTTTATTTATTTCTCCCTTTACAGAAATGGCCCACAAACTCTGTTTCTTAATTATGTACTGCAAAAGAGAAGGCTCTGGATTCTAAATTATTTAAGTTCATGTCTTTCTGGAAGGAATGGCTTTAACCCCTAGAGAATGAGGCTATCAACAGTACTTGAGATTTTCTGAGTTTGGCTCCTCAGGAATATTTTGGGAAAGTATTCTTTTTAACCCATACTTGTATCCTGAGTGATAGGTGGTTTTCAGCAAATGTCATGTATAGATAACGAATCAAGAAATTATGGATACAACAAATTTCTCTTTGCTTATGCATGTTCTCTAGCTGTGAGCATTTGCAACATTAATCATATTTTTATTTATTTTGCTTATTTTTCTTTATAAAACATTTTAATTTGAAAAGCAAATCATAGAAATGATTTGAAAAATAGACAATATATGTAAGTAAAAAGATGAAACTAATACTACTCTCTCACAACCCAGAACTGAACAGTATTAAAATTTTGGAGTTTATCTCTCCAGACACTTTTTATTCACTATATATTTATTCATTTTTACACATAAGAGGTCTTACTAAAAACACAACTTTTATCCTGATTCTTTTCTTTAAAATATGTATTATACATAACTCCAAGTCTTTTCATAAATTCATGTTAAATGTTTCAAAAATATTCCACTACATGGATTATACCAAAATTGAAGTAGAAAGGGAAAAAATAAAATATAAATAAACTTAAAATTTAAAAATTGATCATGAGGCCAATCCTTGTTTAACTGGCAGATTTTATTTATTTTCACTGTATAGAGAAAAACAAAACTTAAACTGGTTTTCTTTTATGGTGTGTCAATTAAAAAATATATACATTAGCAAGGATTATAAAATATATTAATCTTTATAAAAATAATAGCAATGGAGTTTTCTAGTGGCTCAGCAGGGTTAGGGATCTGGCATTGTCACTGCTGTGGTGTGGGTTCTATTCTTGGGCCTGGAACTTTCTCATGCTGCTGATGCAGCCAAAATAATAACAATGATAGTAATAATAGTGACAATAAAAGTACTAATATTGGTATCAAGGGCCACCTATAACAGCCAACAAAACTAAATATTTGCATCATCTTCACCTTACAGAAAAAGAACAGAGAATCTTGAGTTGAAGTAATTTGCTACCTACTACAAAGGTGCTTCTTTTCTGCCTTACAAATTTTGTCTGAAGTCAAGTTTAATTATACATACTTCTATATATAAGACATATACCAAACAAATCCAATCCTTTTAAGTATATAGTTTGGGAGGTTTTTACAAATGAATACAAGCTGTGAAAACACCATCATATCAATATACAGAGAATTTCCATCACCCCAAAATGTTCCCCTATCCCAGTTCAAAGTGAATCCCAACTCCAGGCAACAACTGATAGACTGATTCCACAGTTTTCCATCTTCAGAATGCCATATAAATAAAATTATATGGTAAGTAGTATCCTGTGGTTAGACTCTTTACCTAGCATAATACAACCCAATCATCCATGTTGTTACACATACCAGTACTTCATTCCTTTAGATTACATATTGGTTCACACTTTACTTATGCACTTAACATTTGATGAACCTTTTGTTTACAATTTTGGTGATTATTAATAAAGTTACCATTTTTTGTACTTAGACTTCTTTAAAATGACATTATACTGTTTCCTATATAGAATAAAAGGCTCAGGGCAGTGTATTTCCTCTTCTTTTCTCTCATCCTTTGTAGTATTATTTTCAAAAGTTTTATTTGCACATATGCTATGAACTTCACAATGCTTTGTTAGCAGTTTTCTTTCAGTGCAGATAATATTTAGAGAAATTAAGAAAAATGAAAAGATCTTTATAGTCATTTTTACTATTTTCAGTGCTCTTTAGTTCTTGTGTAGATCCAAATTTCAATATTGCATCCTTTCCTTCTGCCTGAAGTACTTTTTTAATATTTCCTTGAGTGCAGGTATACTGGATTCTCTTAGTATTTATATTGTCTTGATTATTGAAGTTATTTTCACTAATTATTGACTTTTGTGTTGAGAATGTAATTTTCTCCTAATATTTTAAATAACTCTCACCACTGTCTGTTGGCTTGTATACTTGAATTCTCTTGTAATTCATTCTTTTTTCCTCTCTAATGTTTCTTATTTTTTTCTGGCTTTATTAAACACTTTATCTTTGATGTTAAGTACTTGATAACATATCTCAGTGTTTCTTTCTTTGTATTTGTCCTTGGATTTCCCTGTGGTTTAATAATTGTGGTTTGTTGCTTCTTATTAGTTAAAAAAAAAATGAAGGTCATTGTCTTTTCAAGTAGTCATTGTACCTAGCTGTTTTCATGCTCTTCTTCTCAGAGCCCAATTACCATAAATCAGAACACTTGATAATGTCCCATATTTCGTGGATAATCCCTTTTGTTGTTTTGTTTTCTGCTTTCACTATGTCTACAAGTTCACTTACTTTTCTTCTTCTGTTGTGTCCAGTCTTCTCATACACCCCTTGAAGAAATTCTTACTCCTTAATAACAGCATAAATTACCTGGCTCTGAAAAGAAAATCATGGACTTGGAGAAGAGACTTGTGGCTGCCTGATGGGAGGGAGGAGGGAGTGGGAGGGATCAGGAGCTTGGGTTTATCAGACACAACTTAGAATAGATTTACAAGGAGATCCTGCTGAATAGCATTGAGAACTTTGTCTAGATACTCATGTTGCAACAGAAGAAAGGCTGGGGGAAAAATGTAATTGTAATGTATACATGTAAGGATAACCTGACCCCCTTGCTGTACAGTGGGAAAATAAAAAAAAAATTAAAAAAAAAATTACCTGGCTCCATAATACTCCTTGAACATGTTTGTTCATAAGATAATACCACCTATAAACATGAGAGAAAGATAGTTTTCATCATATTTAAGTTTATCCCAGTATTTTTTGTAGATTTGTTTCTTATAAGTTGAAAAATTCTCTGTCATTTTCATCATTTTTTAGCAACTTTAGAGGAAGTACACTGTGCGTTGAGAGTGCAGTCTTCTAAATTCCCTTTTTAAAGCAACAATTGGTTATTACTTATAACCAAAAAGTTACCAATTTAATTTGAATAGAATATAAATTCTTAAATAATACTAGATATACATGAAATTTGAAAATTCATAAAATTATCTTGAAAGTATAATATGATATTATTGGAAGCAAGATATCAAAGTGTACTTCATGTTATATTTTTTCATATGCTCAAGAAAAATTGGGGGTTTCAGAATGGCTATTTATGGTTTAAGCAAAAATGGCCTAGTAAGAAATAGAATAACAAGCTGATGTAACCTTTAAATATGTATATATCCCCAAAACTATTACCAGGCAATTCTGAAAAATACAATATACAAGCACATATTCCATTAATCATCAGTAATGATCTCACCACATATTTTTATTTATTTATTTATTTATTTATTTTGGTCTTTTTGTCTTTTGAGGGCCACACCTGCAGCATATGGAGGTTCCCAGGCTAGAGATCTCATCAGAGCTGTAGCTGCCAGCCCACACCAGAGCCGCAACAATGCCAAATCTGAGCTGCATCTGCGACCTACACCACAGCTCATGGCAATGCCGGATCCACTGAGTGAGGCCAGGGATCAAATCTGTAACCTCATGGTTCCTAGTCGGATTCATTTTCTGCTGCACCACGACTGGAACTCCTCACTACATATTTTAAAAAAGCTTCACTTCTAAGGGAACCAGAGTGAGAGTTTAAAAAGTTAAATATGCCTTAATATTATTATAATTTTTGTTAACCTGACAGACCCCACAAAACTGTTTTGTTGATCTCCAGGGGTCTATTAACCACACTTCGAAAACTCCTGCCTTAAATGTTTCATTTATGGTTTTTTATTTTTTATTTTTTTACAATTTTTAGAAACCAATTCCTGATAACCATTGTTTATATTAAATTTTCTCAGCTTAAATAACTGACAGGGTAATGCCTAATTTACATGAGTCCGGGAGAGCCCTGAGAAAGGCAGACCTCTTTTAACTTGCTTCTTCAGAGTAAAGCCATTGTCCTTCCCTTTAGCGTCCATATATAAGTCCTTGGGTTATTTTAGTGAAAAATTACTAAGATCATTTGTACAACACTATTACATTAACTTTACAATCTGGTTTTCCTGCCAAAGACAGAATTTGTATCAGCACAAAGATGATATTTCAGAGAGAGCTTTTTATCTTTTGCTGGAACACATTTATAATAATAACATCTTAAAAAGTCAGTGACCTGTCCTCTACCTTTAAATACATAATTATATTGACTGGTTTCAATTAGTTTTTCATTGTTGAGGAAAAAATGGACTCAATACTCCTAACATTATATCAATGGAGAAATGTATCTCAGTTTCCTCTACTAAAAAGGGAATGGTTTGTTATTCTTTGCTGAACTTGAGCCAATCTGGCATAAGCAAAAAAAAAAAAAAAAAAAAAAAGGATTTATTTTTGGCTCAAGTAACTAAGTCCAAAGGTAGGGCTGCCTTCAGGCATAGCTTGATGTACTGGCATAAACGAGATCCTTAGCATCTGTTTTCTCCCCACCACTTGGCTCAACTTGACTCTTAATGTTTTGGCTTCACTCTCCAACAGGCTCAGAAAAACTAGCTGTAGAAGATCAAAACTTTACATTCTCTCAGCTTCAGTTCCCTTAAGAAGGGATCATGTTTTCTCCCATAGGATTCCCAGGAAAATCTTATTCTGTCTCATTGGTTACTGTATGCAACTCTAAACACAAACTTACACAGAAGAATATGAATCACCAATAGGTATGAGGTCAGGTCACATGATATACCATTCTAGATCAGGTTCCCCAGGTTCCTTTGTAGGTGAGTAAGGCGGTATTTCTAGGAGAAATCAGGAAGCAGGACAGGGATGGAAAGGGAAACAAGCAAGGACAGGATTTCAGGTAGGCTCCAGAAAATGTGTATGCTTCAGGAACTGTCTAGAAAGGAATGTCTTCAACCTTTTCCTGCAGGGAAAGTTGGTGTGTAATTTACTGTTAGACTTTTCAGTTACTGGGCATGCATAAACATAACCTCCAGATTTCCTGTGCATGAGGGCAGAATGGATCTAGGGTCCTGAGGGCAGTGTCCTAAAGAGGAGTCCTAAATGCTGGCCACTGGAAACACATGCACATGGAACCCAGATAGGCACACAGGATTTCAAAAGGATTGGAGCAAGTGTTCCCTATAAAACCTAAGGTCAAGTGGTAGCTAGGGATCTAGCTCTCATGAAAACCAGGTACAACTACCAGAATATGGGTGAAATGAGTGCTATGTAGCACAAAATACAGGACGTCTTCCACTAGATTCTCTAGATTAGATTTTGGAAATGAATCAGAACACTTGTTTCATAAAATATTGGTTAATTGGTTAATATTAGAAATCTTGATTTTATATTTTAAAGGCAGTATTAGCAAATTAAGCAGCTGTTGTGGAGTGGAATGAGCACGACACTAAAGAAGTTCTGGTTTCCGCCGTTCATTTAGAGTGAGAATTTGGACAAATTAATTAACCTTTTTGAGCCCAATTTCCTTACCTGCAAAGTGAGAATTAAAATAAGACATCCATCACTGGTTTCAATGAAGACCAAATGAGGTAATAAATGCAAAAGAGGTTTTGTACCTGTAACAGTGCTTAGAATGTTAATGGTTCCACCTTGCCCATTAGTTTGTAAATTTCTGAAGGCTAAGACCTTATCCTCTTCAACTATTCTCAGTGTTTAGCCTAATACCTACACTTAATTTGCACTCCTTGGGAATTTAATAAGAAAACATATATTTGAAAGGCAAGAATTTTGCTTTGGTAGCTATTCGCTCATAGGCATGATTGTTTTGTACAGTTAAATTTGTGTTTTAATAGAAATAAACTTTCAGATTTTTAGAGGCCATGCTATATACTTAATAGTGAGAATAAACAAAAACTATGAGGCAAGATCTTTGTTTTATATATCCTCTGTCTTAATGCTCTGTAAGTTTTTTTAATTGAGCAGGAATTAACTAGGCATAAATTCCAAACATTTGAAATAACTAGCAGCCGTTTGGCATGAGACTAGTCTGGTTCCTTCAGAAAATTAAATTTGCATGTGTCTAGAAAGAAACTATCGGTGCTTTTCAGAATTAAACTTGTCATCAAAATTTTCTTAAGGAGAGATGGATGATAAGAAGAGGTGAGAGAAAGAGAAAATTTTAGGTAAGAGAAATTCTGGGGTATAAGTATGGCTAATTATCTAGACTTAACGCTGCTACTTTGAGTTATTATTTTGGCTCTATTTGTCAATTTCCTCATCTATAAAAGGGGGTAATAATATTATTACTCTTCTAGGTTGTGAGTACGAATTGCTTTAATACATATAAAATATCTTATCAAAGTGTATGCCTGTTTTACCCTATTATGTTTATTGTTACCCTAAAATTACCAATGGATAAAAGACACTCAGGACATTGTAGAGAATCCATGGGTATTAACTGTAGAATACATTATCACCTGTTAGGGCAAATACAAAGTAAAAATAAGAGACTTAATTCTCCATGCTAAAAATAAGGGTAAAGAGGAGTTTGCATTGTGGCTCAATGGATTAAGGACCTGATATTGTCTCTGTGAGGATGAGGGTTCAATCCCTGGCCTTGCTCAGTGAGTGAAGGATCAGCATTGCTACAAGCCACAGCATAGATCCAAGATGCAGCTCAGATCTGGTGTTGTGGTGGCTGTGGTTTTGCAGTGGCTATGGCATAGACCTCACCTGCAGCTCTGATTCAACCTCTGGCCCGAGAACTTCCATAAGTCAAAGATGTGACAGTAAAAAGGAAAAAGAAAAAAAGAAAAAAGGGGGGAGGGAAGACTTCCCTCCCCTACTTTTTCTTAGACCCTTTGCTTTAGAAAATTTATAAGTTCTTTTTCTGTCTCTTTGAAATGTATGTAAAATACTTTAAAAGCTAAAGAAGCCTTTTGTTTGCTGTTTGAATAACCAAAAATGGCTTTCTCAAGGACCTGGAAACCATTTCATTGGTTTCTCTCTTTCAAGGAAGAGAGGGTCCCCTATCACCCTGATTTGGTGGGAGAAGAGGAGCCTAACTTCAACTGGCTTCAAGTTGCAAAACTGTCTCCTGTCATAGAGATATGGAAAGCATATTTTTCCTTTGAATACAGCTAATTAACTAACACAGGTTGTCACCCCAATTACCAGGTCATCATAGGCAATTACAGCTTGTGATCAATGATGCTGTCATATCCTACTACTTGAGATTAGTTATTGTTTATCTTGAGAACATATATACAATGGGTTGTAACTGCTTGGCTATAAAAAAGTTGAGATTTCTCTTCGTCTTTGAAACCTCACAGATTGCCTGTGCTGGATGTCTCACCTTTTCATATATAGATTAAGAGATAGTTGGGCGTTTGTATCTTTAGAGAAAGTAAGGTGACAACAGGCAAAGAAGTTCTTGATTTCTCTCTTACTCATGCTTTGATTTTTTTTTTCTTCTCTACATAAAGCAGTAGTCACAAAATCTGACAAATGTAGAATTTAGATAGACAGTCTTCCTTGAAGTGCTGGCAAAAAACTAAATCCATCAGAATCACTGATGATAAAGTGAAGTTTGGGAACCAACTACCTGTTGCTTTACCCAAATACTATTGACCTTCAACTATAGATGCTATAGATGAGTAACTTAATTGTTGTTTCAGTTTAATCATCATTACAATGAGGAGAACAGTATCTACCTCACTGGGTCGCTATGGTTAGTAGATATTCTGATGCAGTATGTTAGTCTTTTTTCACTAACATTCTATTGTAGATTTGCTGTCATTGTCATTATTCTTTTTAGTTTAGGTCACCATAATATGTATCATCAAATTTATTGGTTCCATTAAGGATATCTGGCTGTAATTTATGATGGTGACTAGTGTAGGTAAACATTTGAAAAAAAATTCTACATTAATATAAAAAATGTCCAAGAAACTACTTCAAATCAACAAGAAAACAAGTAAACCCGTTAGAAAAAATGGATGAAGATTATAAACAATTTATAGAAAAAGAAACCCCAATGGCTAAAACTACATGAAAATGCAATTAACTCCTTTAGTAAATAGAAATGTCAAATTAAGACCACAGCAATATAACCTCAACCAGACTGGCAAACATAGATAAGTATCAAGCGTTGTGCATCATGTGACAAAATAGTAAGCTGTATGATTCCTCTTGGAATGAATGCTGGCACAGCTATTTTGGAGTATACTTCAACACAACATAATAAAATGTAATTGTGCACATATAGTATGCCCCAGCAATTCAACTCCATATCCAAACACAAATGGGCTCAAAAAGGAATATTGTAGAATTTTCTCTGTAGAAGCAGACAGCTGGAAATAATCTAGTATCTCCAACAAGGAGAACATTTCAATAAAATGTAGTTAACATATACTATAGAATGGCCTGCAGCAGTAGCAGTTCAAAGCAGTAAATAATAATTATACATTAGTGTGGACTGATCTTAAGAACACAACATCAGATGAAAAATTAAGATATGGAAAATAGATCTGTAACATATTGCAGCATATACAGAGGCAACATATAGAGACAAGGTTAAAACTCCCAGTTTCTGAATCCAGAAGGTCTAGGTATGAATACCTGGTAGTTGTGTAATCTAGGGCAAATCATACAACCTCTCTATGCCTCAGTTTCCTCATCTGTAAATTGAGAAAATAATAGTACCTACACCATAAATTGTCTTAAGAATTAAATTAGTCAATATATGAAAAATGCTTTGCCGAGTGCTCTGCAGTATTAAGACCCAAATAATTCTTAAAACTGTTTATAATTATTTTAAAATGTATTTGAGGGGGACGGGGAGGGAGTGGAATGGACTGGGAATTTGGGGTTAATATATGCAAACTATTGCCTTTGGAATGGATAAGCAATGAGATCCTGCTGTATAGCACTGGGGACTATATCTAGTCACTTATGATGGAGCATGATAATATGAGAAAAAAAAATGCATATATGTATGTGTGACTGGGTCACTTTGCTGGACAGTAGGAAATTGACAGAACTCTGTAAACCAGCTATAATGGGAAAAAATGACAATCATTTAAAATAAAAAAAAATTTTAAAAACAAAATGTATTTGAAGCATGTACATATACCTATTAGTATCGTATAATTTTGAAAAGATCTATCTATATATTTTCCAGGTAATATATGAAAGTGAGAATGCAGTGAAGGGAAAGATGGATATAAAATAAAATGTCGGAAATAAGTGAAATAAAATATGAAACATGAGAGAGGACTTGTAAAGACTGACGATGATAGAGTCCTTGATTAGAAGAGTGTGATGAACAGAACTGTCCTCAAGTGAAATCTAAACAAAACTAATCTGTTATTTTAACTTCAACTGTTTTCAGGCTTTTTCAGGGCAACTTGTCACAGTTGGAACAAAATTTTTGCAAAAATCCTTAACAGCAAAATTTACATTTGATTATGTGTCTAGGGAATACTATCCTAAAACTTTATAGGAAATAGTATATAGACAGTCCAAGAAAATGTAATGCTCCTCAATCTCACCACAACAATGTATGCATAGGAGACTCTAATTGTAAAATATATTATTTTCTGGTTTGTAGAAAAGGAAAGAGAAATAGAGTGTGCCCTGCTAGAGGGTAAGCATCTTCTACTTTTTATAGCTTTTACCCTAGAAACTATCAACATGCATGACACTTAGTAGATTCTCAATTACTATCTGTTGAGTCAATGAACAAATAAGCAGAGATATTCCCCCCTCTCTCACTAGTGGGTTTTGCTTGTATATTTAAGAGCTTATTCTTTCCTAGGGATCCAATGGGCATTACTTTACAAATAAGAAACTGAGTCATAATGCTTTATGATCTCTGTCTCTCCATGCCTGTGCTGAGTTGCCCAATTAATGAAGCCTGACAGATGCAGATGTAGTTCCTTTCTGTCTCCAGGCCAATGACAGTGACCTTGGTAGCATATTAGAAGCCTTTGGGTAGAAGGGGAGAATCAGCACTTCTGTTCTCTGTTTTAAGCCCATTATCTAAAAGGGATAAAATGAGGCCCCAGGCCTGAATTGAATTACTCCATTTCTTTCTGTCTGCCAAGTATAAAAAGTTAAAGAGATGAAACTTCTACAATAGCATTTAGTTTATGCCCTCATTTCATCCTGAACTAGCTGGGAGTTTTCACAACTTGCTAAATCCTCCTAAGTCTCTTCTCCAAGGTTGACAAGAGCCTACTCGCTGTGTCCTCCATAGGACTTAAATTTTGGTGCCCCTCCCCTCCAACTGTGCCTAGAGTTGGCCATAGTAGATACCACCTCTCAGACCAGTACCCTTAGATATTTGATGGGTGGGAATCAGACCAGAACTTTCTATTTCCGTGTTTGTGGGTGCAGTGTTCTGGGCTCTAGTCCCATTGCTTCCTCAAATTTTGGTCGTATCAATTTCCAAGCCACTCCCCTCTTCCTGTGTGCCTCATTCCCATACTGGCTTGTGATTGGAGTCTGCATGCTAACATGTAAATGTTTTTGCTAAGTTTTTCTTTCCAATTATCAAAGATAAGTAACCCCCACAGAACTCTTCTGTTATTTAAAATGAAACATATACCAGTGAATATGTTTGTCTTGGTTTGTGATAAAATAAGCAACATTCTTTTCCCTAATGAGAATAATCATTGTCCCTAGTGTTTAAGGAGATAAAACTTCACAGTCTTCCCATTAGAAGTGACTTCAGTAATACACAATAATAAAATGTTTCGTACTGTATAAAATGTCAACATTAACAGTCTCTTTTTCTCATTTTACTCTCCCTATGCATTTAGTAAAATTAAAAAAAATGGTTTTGAAATTCCCTTACTGCATAACTCTGACTTAGTAATAAATTTACCACATATGCCTTCAACAGGTATCTCAGTTACTCATTATGGAATGATAGCAATGATGAAAGTAACATAAGAGTAATAAGTTTTGATTTTGAAATCTTATATCTTAGGATCAACAGGAAGTGTTAAAAGCATACCTTAATTTATCTTGCAGTAGATAGTAGCAACACCTACTACTTAGGATTGCTATGAGAGCTAAATATGACATAGATTAAGTGTTTAATAAGTGTTGTGTATGACTATCAATATGTAATATGGTGCTATATAATATGTAAGAGAAAACATTCAGAACACTTTTACATTAAAATATGAAAGCAAAAAAAAAGTGTAGTAGGATGTTAACTGCATTAGCTCAAGAATTACATATTTGATAATAGTAGGGGAGAATATTTGTAGCTTCCTGTAGGTTTCAATGAAACTGGCCAGTCTGAATGTGATCTGTGAAGACACTATTCAGGGCTTTAGAGCTGACATTTCAGAGCAAGATCTCCTTCTTACATCTCCTTTGGTGGACATTACCGCTGGTCATAAAACACAATGCCCATCACATCCTGCTATGGAGGAAAATAACTTGACACATTGTTTCCTGTATTGGAGTTTTTAATGAAGTTTGCCCTTTCTTTCAAAACTAAGGTTAGCATTTTCAGGAATAGGCTGTATTTTGCTTTGGTGTGCTTTTTTTTTTTTTTTCTTCCTTCTGCTTGTCTATTGAGAGGTGTAAGTCGTATCTTTTATGTTGATGTTGGTTATATAGCCTTTGTCTCCTGTACAATATTTTGAGCTGGAAGGTCTATTTTATGCACTGGCTTGTTTATTTAATGTGCAATGTAAACTATTCTGTCACCATATTATCTTATAAATCATACTATTTGGTGTTCACATGGTACTTGCTACTCAAGATTGCAAGCAGGAACTCATGGGAAGTCAGAGAATCTCTATGAAATAGTACACCCAATGTTTATCAGTAATGACATTTCAAAAATATATGGTTGATATTTTTGAATTTCATTCCTGAAAGAATAAAAGTCAAATGAGATTTCAACAGGTCATTTTGAATAGGTATAGTTTCCCTTTACCCAATCAGGTCTGTATATCAAGTTGGAGTGCATGATGTATTTAGAAGAGATTCTTTTGTTCATACTCCCAATATCTCCTGATTCGTGCCTTTTTGCAGTCATTTAAAATATTGCAGACATCTGAATTCTTAGAAATTGCATACAGCATCTGGGACTAATTGATAGAGCTCAGATTTGGAATGTAAATATATTTTACCATATATACTAATGTACACCAATCTAAATTGGTGAAACCATGTAGTTTATTAGCCAAGAGTTAACAGTTTCCCAAATCACATCAAGAATGGTGAGAATTTGTAAAGCAAAATAAATCATTTTTTTCATATAATCACATTTTATGATTACTTTAGGTTTTGAGACTGTGACACACTGCCAAATAGCATGTAACGCCACGTTATCTGGGTGATACCTCTAACTTAAATTATTTAACTGCTCTGAACATTAAATTCCTTATGGATAGGCTGTTGTGAGGATTAAGGGTGTTAATACAGGTAAATCACACGGAAGAGTGATAATATGCAATAACCGCTCAATGTAATTCAGAAGCCAATAAGAACAAAGTAAGAAAGCATTTTCAATGTGACAATATCTGATTGTACTAATTTTCCCCACAAATCCATTAGAAATACTTAAAATAGATCAGTGGACAAATGACATAAATGGATAATTCAAAAAGGAGAACATAAATAGTTTAGGGGAATAGCAAACTTCATTGGTAAACAAAGAAATATACATTTAAAAATTTAAAAATAATTTTTATTTTTTAAAGTAGCATAGGTAATGTGGGAAAATACAAGAATATATTATGCAAAAAGTTTATGCTTTCAAGTTTAACATTCTTGAATATTGCTGGGAGTATAAATTTATATAATCATTTTGCAAATCAATTTAGCAATATTTATAATGAAAGGTAAATTTTTTTTTTCCTTTTTTAGGGCCACACTCACAGCATATGGAAGTTCCCGAAGTAGAGGGTGAATCAGGGCTGTAGCTGTCAGCCTACGCCACAGCCACAGCAACACAGGATCCAAGCTGCATCCGATACCTACACCACAATTCTTGGCAATATCGGATCCTCAGCCCACTGAGCGAGGCCAGGGATTGAACCTGCATCCTCATGGATATTATTTGGGTTTGTTAAGGGTAAATACCAATGAGAGGTCTCAAAAGTAAAATTTTTATTATTTGATCTAAAAATAATCCTTTATAATTTTGCTTTTGGTTAAAAAAGCTTTAGGCAAAATTATAACCAGTACAACATAATTTATAACTGTAAATTTTTTGAAAAAATATAAAAGTACAAAAGTAACTATTAGTATGTTAGCTTAATTTCAATTATTAAAATACATTTAGTGAAACAACATGAACTCTGCTTATATGATCAATAATTCAAAAGAGAATCCAATGTAGGCTCTGTGATAATGATCATGGTTATGTAAAACAAGAAAATATAAGTGCCGAGAAAAATACATCAAATATAGTGAAAATTATTTATAGATAAAAATGATTTGTATAGTATTTATATCTTTGTAAATGATTCATATTTTATATATTGTTCATACACTACTTATAAAAGGAAAAGAAAACTTTACTAAGAAGAAAAATAATATTTCATAAACATTTAAATTACGTTAATCACTTATAATTCTTTACATTACTAAAAAGAACATTTGAAATAAAATTAATGCTACAGGAAAAATCATATCTCATTTTTAATATGTGTATTTCTAATAAAAAGATAGAGTATCATATCACTGATTGAAAACACTTTATATTCATTTTCATAATAGTCACAATGAATGTCATATAAGTATATTAATTTTAAACTTTACTTATTGGATTGCTTATTTTCAACTCATTTTATTGATCAGGAAGTTGAAGTTAAGAATGTTAAAATGAGCAACCTCAGGTAACTCAGCTCATAAATGGTAAAACTCTAACCCTGGGGTATTCTGTTATAACACATGTGTGTCTTGCTTTATACTTTGTAGAGCGCCTCTACTCTCTTATTTGCAGGGATTAACGGGACAAAGAACAGGTAAAAATATCATACCAGTTTGGTTATTTATGCTAGGAACATTTATTAACTTAGCCTGCATCATATTATGTGATAAATACTGACATTGAAAAGCAAGTAAATCACAATCCCTAAATCTATGAATCTTGAAGTTATTATGGTGACAAACATATAAACAAATATAGAAAATGTCTTCTTGGAAGTGTATGACAAATAAATGTAGGAATATTCCTCTTGAAAATGTGTGCCAAGTGCAATGAAAGTACAGTGGAGATTCAAGAGTGTCAATCTGGGAAGTCTTCAGAAAGGTGGTGATCCACAAACAGGATTTCACCAGATGGAGGAGGAAGTAGAAGAACAAAGTCAGCAAGGAGGTGGCATTTTAGAGGAGCAGTAGGTAATTGTATAAGCTAGAACCACAGTGTGCTGAAGGGTAGTAAATGAGGCTGGAACATGAATAAATTGTGGGATTATAGCTGATTTAAGTGAAGTTAAAATATATGGAGTAGAGAAAAGAGTACTAGACTGAAAAGAGAGAAATTAGTTCCCAGTTTTAACTTTGTATTATTAGCAGATCTCTTGAGTCCTCTGTATGCTGGGCACAGTGCTAATTGCATTGCATTCAGCAATTAGCAAGAACAAATAAAAACCCTGCTCCAGTGGAGCTCACAGTCTAGTGGATAAACATACTGTTAAAAATATTTATAATACATATTTATATTTGCTAAATGGTATTTGGGAGTAGATGGTGAGGGAGGTGTGTTCAGGGAACTAAGGCAGTCTGCAGGAGAAATTAGTGACATTCCAGTTCTGACCTGTAACCTGTAGGAGTTCTATTTGAGGGGAAGGTCGAAGTTTCGTTGCAGCATCATGCAACAATGTGGTGAGGTCAATAAGGCTGGAGGACAGTGCTTGAGACGGAGAGATGAGAATAGTTCAGGCTGGAAATCAGAAATGGTCAGATGGGCCACAAATTTGGGATAGAAATTAGGGGTGATTTTAACACAGTGGGAAACTTAGAGATTTAATGGCATGAAGAGTTCATTTTTAAATGAGTTCTCATTTATCAATGTGGCGAATGGATTGCAAACAGCAAATCTAAAGACAGTGATGCACTAAGATTGGAGTGTAGCAAATAAAGGAAGAGATAGCAGCAGTTTCGAGTTCCTGGGGTCATAGGAGTGGGGAAGTCAATTTCATTTAACCTCTCTGAGCCTCAGTTTTGTCTGCTAGAAAATAAGATGTTGTGTGAGATGGACTCAAGTTATCTTTCTGATAGAAAAATGAGCCTTGGACTGTTTAGCTCATGTACTACAATGAAAGGAACATCTCTTTCCCACATGGGAATTCAGAGAGCAGTGCAATAACACTTTGACCTAACACGTAGCTCTGAGGGACCAAGCTGCACGAGTTTGAAAGAGAAGGATCAAAAGCAGCCACAAGAGGAAGACAGGAAAGCTAATAAAGTGAAATGTCTGCTGGGAACTGTTTCACACAGCCTCATTTGTGAAGATTCCTAGGGGAAACAAATAAACCAGAACAGTGAGAAATTTTCATCAGAAACCCCAAACGGGGTGAAAACTGCCTCCTTCTAGGTTTATGCACAAGTTTCATACAGAAGAGATTTCATTCAGATTTATGGAATGTTTTCCCCTGAGCCCCGAAGCCTTTCATCAAAGCAAAAAGAGAGACCTGTAAGCTGACCTAGAGAAGGTGCTTTCTCCAAGTTGATTGTTCTGCATCTTGCTCTGTGTGCTTGCAATTCAACCGGGAGTGTAGGTGTTTGGCTTTCCTGTGCTACTTCATGGCAAGTCAGAGTAAGGTGTCTTTTTTTTTTTTTTTTTTTTTTTTCAAATACCTGAAGTAATATCCAGGCTCCTGCCATTTTTTTTTTTTTTTGTGGTAACAGAGGAAAGATTGGATAAGAGTTCTTATCCAGACATCTCATTCTTACAACCTCTTCCCAACATTTTTGCTGCCCCCCATCCCCATCATTTCTGTCCTTCTACAGGGGTCAATACACGTTGGTTTCTACCTGATTATCAGAATTTATTCAGTCCCATGATCACTACCTGCTCCTTGCTTCTTCTGCATTCTGCCTTATTCACACTTAATGGAATTAGGATTCAATATATAAATTCTTAAACTTCAAACCTTCTCTAAGTATCATATAACATCTTCTAACCTCTTCGTCTTACTTCTAAAGCAACTGAGTTGTAACTCTATGGCATCCTTTGCCTTCTCAACTCTGACCTGAACCAGCACTGAATAAGTAGGAAAGGGTTGCCACATGCCAAGTCTCTCATTATCAAATACTGCTCCTTCCAGTGCATAGACCCTTCTATTCCCATAGAGTCTTTACTTTTTCAACCGTTCTGAATTTAATATGGAGAAATACAATGGTATTTCTATTTGCAGACTTTTCTAACTCACAAATTACTATTTTTCCTGAATTTTAGAATATAATGTACTGCTGTCTTCACAGAATTTTAGCTGGTGGATAATTTGCAGTTGTTAAAAATTAAGTCAGAAAAGCATCGGTTTTTGCAAACATTATTAGGTAATATCAATCTCTTCATTCTTTGTGCTTCAAAATGCTTCATTTATTGTCTTTTTATGGCTCCTTTGACACTGTCCATTAATGTATCTCATTACGTGCTTGCCTTCTTTTTATACTACATGCATCTTGATGGCGGGGCCCATGTATTCTTCACTTTTTGTGTGAGTTCTACACCTCTAAGATCATATCTAGCAAATAGAAAGGGCTGTGTGAATAGTTGCAGAGTGACTACTTTTTTTAAACTTGAGACAATGTCACGCATATTAAATAAGGCGGTATAAAAGTATGTAATATCAATTTATTTCAAGATACCTTAATTTTAGAGCTTTTGTGCATACTGAGATCTGAGAAAAAATAGAAAGAAAATGACTTAGACAACTTTTAACATGTTCCCAATTTCTTCATATAAAACTGGGGGAGAAACAAAATAGTAAAAGCAGCAGGATCTCTTAATTGTGTATTCTCTCATTTATTAAAGGTATTATTCAGTTTTAAGAAATACTGGAATAAACTGGTTTATCATTTCTAACAAAAGAAATTATATGACTACCTAGAATATGCAAAGTGTATCTGTGAGTTTTAATTTATTTTTTTTTTTTACTGAAGAGGCAGCAATTTGGATTTAGTTAAAACAGGTGTTGCATAAGTGATTGTTAAGCTACTGACTGGTACTGCCTAATACATATATGGCCTACAAGCCATAAGCCAGGGTCAATGAAGAGCCCTCTCAGCAGACTCTGACCTTTGGATCTTGCCAGAGAAATTTATCCTTAGATTTCTCCTTTTTCAATGCTGCAAAGAATCCTCAAGTACAGTTTGCACATGTGAAAACAATATGTTCCTTCTAGCTCTACCCCCTTTTAGGGGTAAAGTTGACAAACTCAAAAACATACTTCTATAGAAATGATCTAGAATAGCATGTCTTAAAATGTCTTCCAGTTTGATTAGATTTCTCCTTTTCAAAACAGGAAAGGGATTCTGTGATCAAATAGTTTAAGGAAACTAGATAGATAGGCTTCTTTATTGCTAGATTTCTTAGGGGCTTTAATGTGCTATTGTGCACCATCTATCTCCAGAAAGGAGACAGAGAATACACTATTTTCCAAACTTAATGATTGTGAAATCTTTATTCAACCCTAAAGCATCTGTGGGAATAGTGTTCTGCTAAAAATACTTGTAAAAATCTCATTCATGTTAATGGAACAGAAGTAAAAAGTCTGTTAGTTGAGTAAACTGGGATGAGTTCAAAGGGTAAAGTTTCTTTAGAGAAAAATAAATTCAAATGACAAAAATTATCACCTTATGCTGACATATGCCAACTCAATACCATAGGATTTTTTTTCTTTCTCCATTCCATCTTTGTCTTTTCTCCATAGTGAAACTATGGCTCCCAAACAACGTTGCTGTGCTCACTAATTTGCTCAGCCCTGTAATACATAATTTCTGCTTCTATACACTGAAAGGATATAGAAGCAATGGAACTACAGCCACAGTGAACACACCTCACAATTGTATCTTCTTTTCTAAATACTATTCCATTTTATTTATTTATTTATTTATTTATTTATTTATTTATTTATGTTTTTAGGGCCGCACCTGCTGCATATGGAAGTTCCCAGGCTAGGGGTCAAGTAGGAGCTGCAGCTGCCAGCCTATGCCAGAGCCACAGCAAAGCCAGATCCAAACCACATCTGTGACCTACACCACAGCTCACAGCAATGTCAGATCCTTAACCCACTGAGTGAGGCCAGGGATCGAACTCACATCCTCATGGATATAGTCGGGTTCATTACTGTTGAGCCACAATGGGAACGCCATTACACTGTTCTCTTTTAAAAGTAAAATAGGAATACTTAGAGAAATGGCCAATTCCAGGGAAAGTACAAGATGATTCCAGAATATCTTAATTTTGTCAAAATGTATGCAAACACTCAAAAATGATGGGAGTTCCCTGGTGGTCTAGTTAGGATTTGGTACTTTCACCACTGTAGCCCAGGTTCAATCCCTGGTCTAAGATGCCACGTCAACCCCCTACATACCACAGCCAAAAAGAAAAAAAAATAAAGGAAAGAAAAAAAAATAGCAGTCATATATAAATGACACAAGAACCAGTTTGAGAAATTTCCCACTGCTGACCAAGTTTCTTCAAAACAAATCTTCAAAACAAATAATGACATTTACAGATTAAAACACAATGAGTATTTTAAAAAATTATTGTGGAGACCAGAGATGGACAGTCTACACTATCAAGTTAACACAGGAAATATTTTCTTGTAAAATTAAACATACTGGGTATTTGTTTAGTTATATACAGTATAATAAATATTTTGAAGGAATATGTGATCCACTCCACTATAGTTTGTAGGTGACTGTGCTGCTACCTAAGAATGCTCTGAAAATTAATTAAAAGGGATCTAGTCAATGGAAAAAACACAAGAAACATAAAAGAATTCATAATTTGTATATTAACACTAAAAACCAATCAAATAAGACAGAAGGAAGGAGTCTTTCTTAAAGTAGAATACCAATTAATAACTGTCAAAGAATGACAGGGTTAGAAAGATCACCATTCTTGCAACTTATATAGTAAGAATAAATTCAGGCAAGAATGACCTTTTATAGAGTGTTTTTTCCTACATTACTTACAGCTAAATTCTTTGTTAAGTGAAACTATGAACAAAAGCTGTAGTGTGTAGATGAAATTAAATATAAAAGAATAAGGTTTTATAGAAGAGTCCTATTAAAAGTCTGTATGTAATGCTGATGGTTTATTTTTTCCACAAAACTATTCTGAATTTAATGGTGCGACTTAGAATTCTTAGCAACATTTTGACCAATTATCTAAATTGCGTAGCTTCAACTTCTGTCTAATCTTCAGAGTCATTAACTTTTTTTCTGATGAATTCTGATGTACCATATGTTCTTTTCCAATTTTCCTTTTTGTATCTTTTCAGCAAACTGCAGCTAACGTCAAAGCATAAAATGACTATTTTACCTACGCACACTTTTTTTGTCATTTATACAGTTGTTTTGCTTAGATTTTTCATTGCTAACCACCTGATGTACAGTACATAACATCCATTTTAAAATTTTTAAAAGTTGGTTATATTTCATAAGTTGGTGAAAGTTAAGGAAACAATAAGGAAACTATAAGAAATAATAATCTTAAGAAAAATTCTTAGCAGCTTTCTAAATTTATCAACTGCTTTTTCTAAGTTAAACATATTTTTATAAAATGACTAAAATTTTCACATTCTAAGGTAATTAGTGATTTTAGCTTTGTCCAAATGATTAACAAAATAGTAAGTTTCTGCAATTAAGGTGCCTTGTTTAGTTCTTTTTTCTATCTCTTCATTCCTTCTTAGTTTCTGGGAAGGTATAAGTATGCATTATGAGGCAAGGAGATAATTTTTACTTACGATTAATATTGGAGCTCCTGTCATGGCTCAGCAGAAACGAATCTGACTAGTATCCATGAGGACACAGGTTCAATCCGTGGCCTCACTCAGTGGGTTAAGGATCCCATGTTGCCATGAGCTGTGGTATAGGTCGCAGACATGGCTCCTATCCTGTGTTACTGTGGCTGTGGAATAGGCCAGTGGCTACAGTTCTGATTTGACCCCTACCCTGGGAACTTCCATATGCTTCAGGTGCTGTCCTAAAAAGACCAAAAAAAAAAAAAAAACCAACAACGTCTAAATGTTAATTATGTAAATAGAAAGTCACTTGGCAGTTTTTTGAAATTTAAGTGTATGTGCGTGTGTTTGTGTATAAAATTTTTATGGGATTCAAACTTCAGTGTACTCAAGTATCTTGAAATAATGAACATCTGTTTCATCACTACTTAAATATCTAATTTGAAATATCTTTTGCTGATGCAGATGTAAACTAATAAGTTAAAAAAATAAATCAAACATTTCAGTATGGGTGGTTATTAAAATTTTTCAACCATTCCTTGATTTACCAAATTTCCTATCATCTCTGAAGTAGAAAACCAGATGTCAAGGCATTTGAATATATAATCTCTATAACTAGAATATATGTTATAAAAAAAACTGACCTACCTAACATAACTTTATGTTCTTGTGCATTAAAATATCTAATATAATGATCTAAATGTTAGGACCTATCGCTGCTTTAAAGAAATTCTCCATTGGAGTTCCCATCGTGGTGCAGTGGAAACGAATCTAACTAGGAACCATGAAGTTGCGGGTTTGATCCCTGGCCTCACTCAGTGGGTTAAGGATCCAGCCTTGCCACGAGCTGTGGTGTAGCTTGCAAACGCAGCTCAGATCCAGAGTTGCTGTGGCTCTGGAGTAGGCTGGCAGCTGTAGCTCCAATTAGACCCCTTGCCCGGGAACTTCTATCTGCCACAAGTGCGGTCCTAAAAAGACAAAAGACAATAAAATAAAAAATAAAAAAATAAATGAAATTCTCCATGGAAAAAAAATGGAAAATCTCATCAGTGAAGAAAATGCAAGCATTTTCTGTTATTAGTCTACATATATCTAAAGTCTTCTTTAAAAAAATAGTGCAAGCTGTTCTGTTCTTCATGATTTAATAATTATAGCAACTATTGTATTAGTTTACATCCTTGAAATATGAATATATCCATCTTGTGAAAAATAGAAGTGGAAGAAAAAATGTCAATTAGCTTGGCAAGATCTTGCAAGAACAAATTAGTCTTCTTCTAAATGGCCTCAAAGTAGTTTCTTATAAAGGAAAAACATGAAGTGTAATATACAGCTTCACCGATGTGCAGTTAGGAAATGCTATCTCAA
Organism: Phacochoerus africanus; assembly: GCF_016906955.1. Lineage (NCBI taxonomy): Eukaryota > Metazoa > Chordata > Mammalia > Artiodactyla > Suidae > Phacochoerus > Phacochoerus africanus. The sequence continues at coordinate 36,119,768 of NC_062553.1, forward strand.
TTGCTGAAAAATCAGAATCATTGGAAAATCATTAAAGATAACCAGATCCTACAAAGAAGATAAAATATACAGCCACTTTAAATATTGTTTCTAGATAAGGATAGTTTATCTGGGCCTACATATTTTTTTTTAGATAACAATTATGATTAGATTTAGACATAAAGTTCTGGAAAAGGTAAGACAGTTCTTATGCTTTTTTTTTGTTGTTGTTGTTATTTGCTTGCTTTTTAGGGCTGTACCCACAGCATATGGAAGTTCCCAGGCTGGGGTTCAAATTGGAGCTATAGCTGCCTGCCTATGCCACAGCCACAACAACATGAGATCCAAGCCACATCTGCAAACTACACCACAGCTCACGGCAACGCTGGATCCCCAACCCACTAAGTGAGGCCAGGGCTTGAACTTGCATCCTCATGGATGCTAGTCAGATTCATTTCCACTGCGTCGCAACAGGAACTCAGGTTATGCTTTATTTATTTAACTTTGCATGCGCAATGATTAACTTAGAGCCTTATAACTAAAAGGAGTATAATGAAAGTATTTTGCATAAATGGTTGAATGAACATCTGAATGAAAGGAAATATTTGAGGGGTTTGTTTCAATTAAACAAAATATCTCACAAATTAGTTTTTTTCCCTTTAAATTTTATATTTTACTTTAACTCCATATATTGTCTGTTAAGAACCTTGGAAACGGCTTCATCTTAGTTAAGATGAATACTAGAAGAACATAACTAAAGAATTTGTTTAACTCCTGTTCTAGCTTTTAAAACAACAGTTTTATCTATTAAAACCCTGTATAAAATACTTAACTGTAGTAATACCCAAATAGAAAATTTAGTAAAAGAATCTGGGATTAATCATTGGATTCATTCAAAATTGTCACCAAAAGCCATGGAGAAAAGTAGAGTAAGGAGTTATCAACTGCCCTGGAAAGGGAGAAAAGATGTTACTATTTAAAAGTAGGTTAAGGGAAACCCTCCTTGGTAAGGTGATATTTGAACAGAGACTTAAAGGAAGAGAAGAGGCTAATCATGAAGACATTAGAAGGAAGCTTTTTCAGGCAGAATGAACAGCAAGTACAATGTGTGACCTCGACTGAGTGGTATGTGTGAGCAAATTGCAGGAAGACAAGTATGGTTGAGGTAGGAAGAATGAGAAAGAGAATGGAAGTAGATAAAATCTGGAGGGTAGTACCAGGTCAGTTCATGTAACCTTGTTGGCCATTTTAAGGCTTTGGGATTTTTATTTGTAAGAGATGGAAAGCCATTTCAATATTTTGAGCAGAAGATTGGAATGATACAGGATTTACATGTATTTCAAAAGGATCACTCGGGTTCAGCGAAGAGAAGAGGAAAATGAAAAGTCAATTCAATACAGGCAAGATATGATGGTGACATTACTGTGGACAGAGCTTTGGAAGTGCTAGGAACTAAACTTAGCAGAATTTTAGGAAAAACCAACAAGATTCAGTATTTGGATTCAGTATTTGGTCAGGGACAAACCCAAGGTGTTTAGCCTGAAGTTAGTGAACCTGAAGGATCAAGTTATATTTTATTAAAACGGAGGAGACTGACAGAGGAGCAGGGTTGGAGAGGTAGAAATCAAGAGCTTGGGGCAGGATGATGACGTCCACTAGAGAACCACGTAACGATGTTAAGTTGATACCAAGAGATAGAATTCACCAAAGAGACAGGAATTTGCCAGTCATGACCATTTAGCTAGTGTTTCGTAGAAGAAATCATCTTGGAAGTGAGTGAAATAGTAAAGAAAATAGTCTAAGGACTGATATAAAGTTCAAATTCTTATACTTTAAAAATGTAGTAAAAGCCTTTAGTTTATCAGGCCTGTAAGTCTCACACTTGCAATTATTGAAAATAAAGATGTATTTTGAAAATAAAAGAATGGTTGGCTATTTGTATTCATTATGTGGTATCCTTGATTTTATTTTATTTTATTTATATATTTATTTATTTATTACTGTTATTTCCCGAATACAATATTTTTTTCTACTGTACAGCACGATGACCCAGTTACACATACATGTACACATTCTATTTTCTCACATTATCCTGCTCCATTGTAAGTGACTAGACATAGTTCCCAGTGCTACACAGCAGGATCTCATTGCTAATCCATCCCAAAGGCAATGGTTTGTATCTATTAACACCAAGCCCCCCCTCCATCCCACTCCCTCCCCCTCCCCCTTGGCAACCACAAGTCTATTCTCCAAGTCCATGATTTTCTTTTCTGTGGAAAGGTTCATTTGTGCCCTATATTAGATTCCAGATATAAGTGATATCATATGGTTTTTGTCTTTCTCTTTCTGACTTACTTCACTCAGGATGAGCGTCTCTAGTTCCATCCATTTTTTATTTTTTTATTTTTTAGAATAAAAAGACATGGGATATAGTTTGACTCCACAGAGAGAATAATATGAGCAATCTGGCTTCTGTTTACAAACTAATGTGTGATTTTTCAGGCCCAGCCATAAGCCATTACAAAGGCTTTACCAGGCAGGCCTCCCTGGGAAAGCTGGCCATGCCACCTCATTATTGGAGCACAGCCCTCAAGTGCAGCCTCTGAAGGGAGTTGCAGTCAAAGTGTCAGGCCTCCCTACCTGGTCTTTGTCTTCTCATTTTTCATTCCTAGCCCAGACACCTTTTTCTTCCAGGGTATTTTTTATCTAGGGTCCCAAATAGAGGTCTTTTTCAGGTGCCTTTGCTGTGGCCTCCTTATAGGCGAAGGAGGAAGAAAATTCGAAGGTAATTTTACCATATATATATATATATATATATATATATATATATATATATAGTAAAAATATTTTTTTAAAAAATTCTTAGTCCTATACCTGCGCTCTCCTCTCAACCCCAAGGTCTATAAAACTGACAGGGCCTTTTGTTCAGGACTTCCTCAACAGTGAGCAGCTCCTACCCTCACTTCTGTGTTAATCTACCAAAGTGATGCACCATTCAGGGAGTGAAATGGAACGAGGGGAGTTGGAGCTTTTTCTCTTCTTTTCTTTTTTTTCAGAATCTAGCTTATATCATAACAGTAAGTAAGTAAAGATTTAACCCTTTCATTTTGGGTTTCATATTAAGCTAGTCTGACACTTGATGACTGTTCTCTCTCAGTCCAGCTGAGCTCCTAACAATGTGAATTATCCTTCTACATGTGTTATCAAAACAGATTCAATATATTTTACCAACATTGTGGAGCTTAAGTTTTTATTGAGGCATTGTCCTGCATTTGACATGTATTATGAGTTTAGCATTTACTGATATTTAGGTAGTTATTCCAAAAATTCCATAAACTTTTTTTTTTTTTTGGTACACAAATACTGCTGGGGTCTTATGTTGATACTTTCATGTTTCCAGTAATGTCTTGGCAGATACATAAATAAACAAATTGTATCTTCACACTGGACTCTTTCTCCTCCTAATTCTTCTAGCAACATTGTTAAATAATTATACACCCAATGAATTAATGGTAAGCAGCAATTTTGGTGTTGTAACTACAATGTACTTTAGTATAACTATAATTATACAAGTTTCAAAAATTTATTTTTATTGCTTGCTTAGTACAAAACCTGATAAAGTTTAATCTGTGTTAAAATCTGTCATTATTTTATACAGAACATGTTCTAAGATTTTGATGAGAAGATAAAATACTGAAATTCAGTCAAAGACAAGGCCATTTTGAACCTAGATATATAGGAAAAAATTACGTAGGCATCACTATGAGGAGTGGAATGTGCATATTAAGATTACTTAGCTTTTACCTAGCACCTTATGTTTCATAAGAATTTTAATATTCAAATAGCATTCTTATTTATATTTTCAATGTTGCCAGTAGGACTCGACCAAACTGTCTTAGCCATGACAAGTACAGTTCACTGAGATTTATGTAGAGGAAATGAAATAAAAATAGGTGTTAAAAGCTGGTTCAATTTTGAGCTCTGTCTGGCTTGCTAGTTGATGATTTCTATCCAAATCACTAAACTTCTCTGAGTCCCAATTTCCTCAATCTCTAAAGTTATTACAGGAATCAAGTTAGTTGGTATAGTTAAAAATGACATATATTATGTTGTACTACTTACTCCTGTAATACTTTACTACAGTGTTAAAATTGTGGAATTTCTTGGTGAAATGTATTGAATCTTATGTGTGGCAGCAGGTAGACTCTGCCTAGGAAGGTCTGGAGCCTTCACTTTCCACCTAATTCCCCAGTTCTTTTCTCCTTCATTTCCATTGCCCATCAGGCAAATGACCTCAGGTATTACTTTATTCAAAGGGCATTTGTTCTTGTGGAATCAATCTCTTTTCTCAGCAAGAACCCTCTCTCCTTCCTCACATCCCTCGGGGCTAGATTATCCCAGCTGGCCAGTGAAGGGCCACCAATCAGAAAGAAATGGCTTTGTGGCAGAAAGAGCTCTGGAATTAGCCTTGAAAAATCTGAAATCTTTGGCCTTAATTGAGTACTTCTTTAATGTTCAGATGATAACAAGTTCTTGTTTTCTTAACTGTGCAATGGGGCTAGTAATACTCTTTAATACTCTCACTACCTCTTGACATTGTGAAGATCAAACAAAATCAGGTCCCCTAAAGCACTTGTAAATGATAAAAACGTATTTTAAAAAGTGGGTGTTACAGTCCAGTTAAACTCTTGCATTCCAGCAGAAGGAAGGCACTGAAGACTCCCCAGAACGTCCTATCATTTTGAAAAGGTGTTTGAGTATTTGAGAAATGCCTTCCAGAGAGAGTAGCTCTCCTTTATTGTTTAAATGAAAGGAGTGGCATAGAAAACAAGTTGGGAAAGATGTATTTATTTGGAGAGGTGTTATTATCACTTATGGAAAATCTGATAATTTAAGTGCAGGAATATATGATTAAACTACATTATCTCTAAGTTTTATTTTTAAGAATCATGCAAGGTAAGGCTGGGAATAGTGATTCCTCTGGAATAAATCTCTTGCATATCTAATCTCATGTTGACTATATCTTTCTTAGACAACCCAGGTATCCTCTTAGACATTTACATGTGCCACCCCCACTGCACATGCACCAAAGTCAGAATTCCTTTAGAGAATGAACTCTAGGATTTGCTCCAAAAGGGTCACATTAAAAGAATGGATAAAAGGAGTTCCTGTGTGGCTCAGCGGTAATGAACCCAACTAATATCCATCAGGATGGGTGTTTGATCCCTGGACTTTCTCAGTGGGTTAAGGATTTAAGGGTCTGGTGTTGCCATGAGCTTTGGTGTAGGTTGCAGATGAGGCTTGGATCCCACATTATTGTGTTTGTGGTGTAGGCCGGCAGCTGTAGCTCCAATTTGAGCCCTAGCCTGGGAACTTCCATATGCTGCAGGTATGTCGTGTTCCCCACACCACCCCACCAAAAAAAAAAGAATGGATAAAAGATTCCTATGGTTTGGAAGCCAGTAATAGAAATGAAAAATATTGACTCTGTTGAGATGAGGTCATCTTGTTACTTTTTATAATACCAGCCATATTTAAAATTGCTTGATGATTCTTAATTCTAAAAACTGGGTCCTAGGGTTTCAAATGTTTCTACACAAATTCTTAAAACTAATGTATATTATGCTGTGTCTACGAGAAGTTCTTGAAACAGAAATGAGTAACAGATGGTTTTTCATCTACTAGAAGGACTTTCGATTTAGATATTCAAGATGAGATTTCACAATATTTGGACTAAATCCAATTGTCCTGGAACTGATAAATGGAAAACTCTGGTGATTTTCTTTAATGAGATTGGATATAGTAGATGGATAGTTGTCTGTTTGACTCTAAACGACCTTTTTTGTTTGTTTCTATGAAAAGACTAGATATAACATATGTCAAATGATTACCATTAGAAGAAGTTATAGTCAGAGTTTCATAAAACAAACAAACAGAAAACATTTTAAAACCTGAAAGTCATCGATATGCCTTTGGCTAAATGTCTGTCACAATTCAGTGTTGAAGACTAAGTGAAGGGTATTTTTTTACATTTAGCAGAATTGAAAATTAGAACTGTTTAGTGGGAAAAGTGATGGTGGCAAAAAAGAAAAAAGCTGAGTCCAAGGTTTTTGTTTGTTTGTTTTGGATGGCTTGTGACTATTAAAAGCTGTTGCCAAAGAAATTGTATTTAGATTCCAATCAGTTTGAATAGGAACTAAAACAATAGCAAGATTCCTCAAGCACTTTGTGATGATCACAGATGTGTTGATTATTTCCATTTTCCACAATTTACTAGAGAAGGTTTAAATTTGCTGTTACTTGTTATTTTTATGACAAAAGTCTTATTTCATTAATAGTTACTCTCATCTATTCTGAGGGCAATTTGGCTTCACTTTATTTCTTTGTTAATATACTTGCAAAGTGATAGTATGTTTGGAACAATTTGGAAATAAAATACTGTTCTAAAAATATAATTTAAAAATCATAATGTTTATAATAATATTTCACATTGAGAGCCACCATTCCTAATGTTTCTGTGACTTGATGTTAATGTATTTTGCTTTTTGTAGAGGTTACCACATTTCTTTTATCTTTCTCCACATCAAAACATGAAAGAAGGCCACACACAACACACACACAACAAATACCCTGTATTTAGTCAGGCTAATTTAAGTTCAAGTCTTACTCTGCCATTTACCAACAGCAGGACCTGAACAGATAACTCTAGTACAAAAACCTTCAGTAAATCATTTTAAAATAGCTACTTCACAGGGAGACTAAGGAATTAAGTGAAATGATGGACCAAGAATTGCCGGTATTTAAACACATATTGGCAATGAATTTTCTTCCCTAACATGGTTCCATTTCCTACCTTCACCCTACTCCCTAGCCAGGAATTTTTCAGATAGTAGAATTAAGGCATTCATAAAATTATTTAATATGCTTTTTAAGATAACTTTGAATAAAATATCTTCCATGAAATTTTCTTGTGGTAGAGAAAAATTAAAGAGGAAAATTGTTTAAGCTTTGAGTAGTCAATGTGGAATTAATTTTTATAAATTCAAAAATACTATTTTTGAAAACCCCTTCCTTAACTTGAAAACATGTTCCTTCCTTAACTTGGTTTGAAATATCTTCAATAATGGTAAAATTACCTGACATAAATAATGTATAAATTCTTTTACCCAGCTATTTTTTCCTTGAAATATTAAATGTATATTTCTGTATGTGCATATATACTACAAGTTCTTGAGCTAAGAATATTGTTTTAAGTTGTCTTATGTATGAGATATCATACCACATAGTCAGCCTATGGAAATGGAAACTTAGTTTTGGGAAACCCTCTGGGAACTTAAATATTTGTGATCTCTGTAAGATATTGCTGATCACAACCATATGAGGTTATCATTTCAGAAGATCTTGGCCATTTTTAGCAAATAATATTCTCTGTTAGCCATGGAACTAGGATTGCTGAATTTTATTGGCTAGGATTTTTATAAAATATATTACCTACACCTATACAATATGTCTATAGTTTTCTTTTTTTTTCCGTTTTAGATCTTAAAACATATTATCTGAAAAAGTTAAATTGAGAGGTTTTTAAAAGTTATTTCTAGCCTGTTCCTTGAAATATAAAATAATTCTTTGTTCAATGTCTCTGACTCCTGTGCCTTTTCCCTCTGATTCACATTGTTACTGTAATACCTAACATGTCAAACATGTCTATTTCTGTTGCCTTGTTACTATAGTGTAATTGCACAAAGTAATCTCAAATGTCTCCATTCTTTTTCTATTTAATGTTTTATCTTTCTAACATTTATTTCCAAGTTTGGTTACATGAGTTAGGTTTTTTACTCTCTTGTTTTACAAGTGATTTTCCTTTTTTACTTTTTAATTGCTTGCCTGTGTTTATCAATTCAGTTCATGTCATGTTTATCAGTTTATAATTTTTATTTACTATTTTTTTATGGTCTGGTTTTCCTGCATTTGTTGTATTATTTAACTGGGTTTTTACTCATTCCATTTTCTTTTTTTCTAATTGACAATGATAACATTAAATACATGATTAAATATATATTACATTTCATTCATTCTTAAAATTTTTATACCTTTGTTTTATTATAATCAAGGTATAGTTATCATTTTTTTCTCTTATGAATCATTATTTCAATGATTCTTTAAAATGATAGTTATTAATTTCCTCTTATATCATAGCTATATTGATCCCTGACTATCTCAAGGTTACAATATAGAGGACAATCAGTTAACCAATTAATGCATATGTATATATATACTTATAAAAAGTTACTGCTAATGATAAATGATACAAAGTGAATAAATGGGGCTCAGATCAATCAGATATAAAGAACAGAGAATAATAATTGGGTCACTTTGTTGTACAGAAGAAATTGGCATAACATTGTAAATTAACTATACTTTAATTTTTAAAAAAAAGAGCCAAGAACAGAGAATAATTATAGGGGTCCTATACTTATAGGGTAGTCAGAGGATGCCTCCTTTAGAGTACAATTAAACTTAGATCTGCAGTGTAAAAATGGGCTAACAAAGCAAATTATAGGTGAAAGAGTAGTCTAAGTGGAAATAATAAATTATACCATAGTTCTTGATTATAAACATCCAAAGTCTTTGAAATGGCACTAGACATACTATAGATATTGGCATGGCCACATACTGCAGGACTTTCTAGGAAATAAGTAAATGAATTAAGTCTTACTTCTTGATGAGAAAGGTGAAAAATCACATTGTAAAAAAAATAAGCAAACAAAAATCCCATGTATATTGGGAAATGTTGCAACCATTTCTGGAAAGCACAGATCTACTGTTCAGCTGGTTCAGTAAATAATGGAACTCTGGAAATACGATTTAATTCATATACATCCAAAGAGCCAGTCACATCTTTATTTCATTGAATGTATCATTTTAAAGGCTATTTTAATTTTCATCTTGATTGTTTAAGGAAAGCAGGTGATGGTTAAAAACTATACCATTTAAAGACCTTTAGGAAACATACATTTTCCATAATAGTAGAATAAGCATTTCAGCATATTAGTTTTCTCTATGATGAATCACAAAATGAATCAGCTTTACACTAGGAAGTCAGTGCAGTTCAATAAACTAATCAATGAACTAAGGCTTAAGCATATGGTATACATATTCTACTCCCCCCAAGATATCTTAAGCTCATCAAAATACTCCAAACCAGATGCAGATCCATTTTTTTTTAACGCAACAGCAAAATCCATCCCAGAAAAGATTTTTTATACACACCTTGGAATTTCTTGCAATATATTCTCAAGACATTCTTGAATGTCTACCTTCCTCACTGTTCAACCAATCAATCAGAATATATTGGGAAGTTGCTCTATAAAAACTGAGAAAACCTGTAATACAATTGGCATTTTATAATTATGTATTTATTCACAAAGGTTAATAAAGTGATAAAAACATTGAGTCATGATTTACACTCAGACTGATACCATTCAAGCATATGCTCAACATCATCGAATACTAAATAGAAGGTCATGAGTGCCACATTCATCTAGTCATACATGTCTGTCAATAATTGCTGCAGCCAAGTCACTGTGCTAAGCGTTTTACTTTCTTTGCTTCCTATAATGTTTTCAATAAGCCTGTATGTACAGTGTCTAAATGAATAGAGGGTAGTTTTTTTTTTTTTTTAAATCTGTAACCACAAGGAATTCTGAGATGAGCAGTCTAAGTCTTATATGGTAACTCACCAGTGGTATAATGAGCTCTATTCTATCTATACATTAGCTTTTGCACATCCAGGTCTTCTATCTGAATTCCAAGAGAAAGAAGGGGAAGGATAAAAGCTGATTGCCCTAAGGGCTGATTGCAGACATTAACCCAGTATATTTCTTAAGAAGAAGGAACATCTAGACACTTCCTTATATCTAATTAATGAAAATTGGATCACATGCTCACTCTTCAATTATAATAAAGTCTGGGGAGACACATATGTATTTTCTTTATTTGCCTCTATAATAGAGAAAGGCCAGGAGAAAGAAGGAGTTTTAGAATATTTTTTATTGAAGTACAGTTTATTTACAATTTTGCAGTGGTTCAGTTCTACAGCAAAGTGATTCAATTATACACACGCACACACACACATTCTTTTCAAATTTTTTCCAATATAGGTCGTTACAAGATATCGAATATAGTTCCCTGTGCCTTATTATTTTATATATAGTAATGTGTATCTACCATTCCCACACTCCTTATTTATCCCCCCCTCCCTTTCCCCTTTGGTAAGCATAAATCTATGTTATATGTCTATGAGTTTATTTCCATTTTGTAAATAAGTTTATTTGTATCATTTTTAGATTCCATGTATAAGTGATATCATATATTTGTCTTTCTCTGGAATAATTTTTTGGGGGTATTCGCTTCACAGTGTCTGCTACACTTTGAATACAGTCAGTACATTTGTTGTCATCCATAGTTTACAGTTGAGACAAGTGTGGCTTGAAGGGGTTAAATAGTTTTCCTGGGGCCGTGTGGTCAGAAATCAGTGGATGTGGGCTACAAACTGGGCATCTGAATTCAGAGTTACATTTTCAACTGCTTTACAAAGCTGCTTCTATTACAGTCCTGGATCAAAAGGCCATTATTTTGAAAATTCTCCCTGTCATAAGTCTTTCCCTTCACGTAAATATCAGGGGCAGATATTAACAAATTTGGAGCTTTTGCAAGGTGCCAAATGTTTCCATAAATATTTTTATTCAATAATTTGAGTATATATTAGCCATGATTTTTAGGTTACAAAAAAAACTCCCACCAAGGCTTATAAATATAAATAATTTATCCATGACCACATAGAAGTAAGGGAAGGCTAGGATTTGATTCCACTTCTGTGTGATTTCAGTTGTTACTTTTACTACACAACAATTTTTGTTATTTTCCTACATTTAATGACTATTGCTGATACCACTCATCTATATCTAGTCTATGGAGAATTTTGTAGAAGTAATTTATCTTCTATCTCTGTTACAGATAGATATATAGACATATATTGTGGTTTAAAAAATAAAGCTTATCGTCTTAACTGGTATAGTTCAGTTGTGTTTACTATTTTTACATTATTGTGCAGTAGCTCTTTATAAGTCCTTCATTTTGCAAAACTGAAACTATATCCATTAAACAATTACCCATTTCCTCTTCCCTCAAGCCCTTGGCAACTACTACTACTCTCTGTTTCTATGAATTTCACTGTTTTAGATATTTCATAAAGGGGACTCTACAGTACAAGTGTACCTTGCTTTTCAAAAGTTGACTTTATGCCACTTCACATTCATGGAAAGACCTACATTGTTACCTGTTTTGGTTAACTAAAATAAATCCTAAGAAGATTTTTGCTTTTACCAAAAAATTTTAAAAAGGCAGAAAGTGAAAATAGCATTCGGCATTTGTTTCACATCGTCTTAATAGACGCAACACACACCCTGAGCAGCAAAAACAATAGCACCAATTTCCTTCTCCAGGAACTCCACAGCATCTCAGCATCAAGCCACCATAGCTTTCAACTTTGTGAGCATCTGTACTTAATCTATTGTGTGTATCTGTTAGCAAGATGTCCTAAAGTAATTGCTTCTTTGCTTTATACAGTTTACTTTGTCCTTAGGCAAGTATCTCAACCTCTCTGTGCCTCAGAATCCCTTTGTATAAATTACAGATAAATATAGTAAGTACTTAGTGATGTTGTAAGAATTAAGATAGTTATTATAAATAAAACTCTTAGGATAATGCCAAGTATACATTATATACCAGCAAAAATTACTTTTTCTTATTGTCATATTGTATTTTATTCCTCACTTTTTTTTTAATTCTAAGAAGCCATCCCCGCTCATAATTCCTCATGGAAAAACATAGCTCATTCTTACTACGCTTAGTTCAATATGCCACCTGAAATTTCCCGTATTACAGTTATTTGTCAAAGCAGATTAAATCAGAATTGAATTATGCTGTGCTTGTGTATCACAGGTATTCAATTGCAGACTAGTCAATACCATCAATACATTTTAAACTTTCAGCTTCATGTGCAGTTGAATTTTTGTAAATAGTTCTGGGCACATTATAGAAACTCCATATGTAACTATTACACTCTAATTTATAATAATCATTAAAGTCAGAAACTATGTCAAATTTACTGTTGCAATCCCAGCAAGAAAGAAAGAGCTAGGAAGACCTTGATCTTGTCTTTCTTGGTCTTATTTCTCTTCCTTTGCTTTCTTTGCAAATTGTCAAGAAAAAAGAGGTATACCATAGAGACAAAGGAGAAGAAGAAACACTTATACTAACTGGAATTTTGACAGCAAATGTCAGTTTTTTAAAAATCTGTAAATTAGCCTTTTGTTCTGAAACAAGCATATACATAAACATTGACTGCACCAATGTGCCAAAAATAATGCCAGCCTGTATCAGAGAAAATGGATCTGGAGAGAAAGAGGTTTACCAAGGCATCTTTGTCCAGCCTTGACTAGTGACTGTGCAAGGAGAGGCACAGGGCTCAGAGTTGCCAGGCACTGCCTCTAGCTCTTGTTTTCCAGGTAAAGAGAAAAGTACTAATGTGACCATAAAGTTCATTGATTCTAATCAGTTCTAAATCTCTCAGTAGTGTCCTCATTGTTCTGGGTCTTTTCCATTTTCCCTTCCAAATGTCTCCAATCTTCTGCTTCCTGCTCTGTGTTCCAGAAAACTGACCTGTATGGATTAGATAAAATGCTCTTTGCTCCTTAGTTTCCAGTTAGAGTTTGCCAGTGAGGAGCAGTAGCAGAAGATCGTAGGGAAGAAGGAATATGCTGTCTCCGAAGTTATTTATTCTACAGGTTCCCTCCAACACAGTTGCCACAAGTTGCCAATGTCCTTCAACTGAAGGTCACCGTGCTCAGCAAATGTCCTTTTGTGCACAGATATTTCTTTCTTGTTTCCTGCAACTGCTCCCTCCTCTGTGGTTACCAGCTTATTCTGGAATTAGTTTCAGGATTCTGGAAGATGCATCATAGGTGCCTTCCTAATAACGCTTTCCCATACTTTAGTAAAGTGTCCTTTTACTAAACCCATCTCAAATTACACAATTCAAATATCTCATAATTCTACTTCTAGACTATGACTGAAAAACATCAAAAAATACTTTGAGTACATTTTCGTACCTTCATTACTCATCCTTGAGAAGACAAAGTCAGGAAAGATGAGAGGATTCTAGATGCAGTACAACCTGATCTAATTCTTTTATAAGCCAACTTAACATCCAGAGTTTATATTGTAAACACAGAATTTATAAGCAAAAGACTTAACCTTGATAGGTGTCATGTTGTCTGGGTCACCCAGGCTTTCTGGATCAAGTTTCTAGTTTACCAAGTGGAGTGCTTACAGTTGGTCCCTCATGTGGCTTAGGCTTTGCTACTGGTCAGCTGAGATCATTAATTTAAGAATTTTTGTGTAGTGAAACAACATGTGAATATTAACTATTAATATTAATGCAAAGTGAGATTTTCATATTTTCCAACATTTTATTATGAGGGCAAACTTTTAAAAAGATAAGCAGGAGTTCCCACTGTGGCACAGCAGAAACGAATCTGACTAAGAACCATGAGATTGCGGGTCCGATCCCTAGCCTAACTCGGTGGGTTCAAGATCTGGCATTGTGAGGGGCTGTGGTATAGGTTGCAGACGCAGCTCAGATCTGGCATTGCTGTGGCTGTGGCTGTGGCATAGGCCGGCAGCTGTAGCTCCGATTAGACCCCTAGCCTGGAAACCTCCATATGCTGCGGGTGCAGCCCTGAAAGGACAAAAGACAAAAAAATAATAATGAAAAATGAAAAATAAAATAAAAAAATAAAAACATAAGCAGTACTGAAAAATTGAAATTTTAGTAGGATAATTTAAAGGTTAAAAGATAAAAATATGAATTGTTAAAATCTAAATCTTAGTATGAATATAAATGAATCAACATTTGGAGATTTGATTTATGTTAAATGTTGAATTTATCATTGCTGAAGGTAACTATTATATAGTATTATCTTAAAGGTGCTTTCCTATTTTATTCAGACTATAAAAATTTTAACAAACTAATTTTTTGTGACTCTGAAATGTAAATTTTAATAATTGAAGTGCACATTCTGAAATTCAGAGACAAGGCACATGAGTAATGTGCAAAGTGAATTAAATATTTATTCCAAAAAAATTATTCAGGAAAAGCTGTTTAGATTTTAATACTGTGAAAAATGTTAAAAGCAAGATAATACCTTGACAGTCACAACTTTAATGAGGCAACATACTTTATTCTGTCTCAAGGGGGAAAATATTAAAATTACTTTAGTAGTTGCATTTATCACTTTTCTTTTACTTAAAGCATCTTGTGTCAATTTTAGTGGTAACAGCAAACTTCTCTTTAGATTAATCTACTTTATCTACTTCAAAAACATTGAAATTATTACGAAGTACACATTTTCATTAATAAAACAGATTTATGATGGATTTTTTTGCAGATTCAAAAGAAGAGAACATAGTTTCTTGATTAATGTCTCTGAGGCTATGAAGTACAGTGGAGAGCAACCAGTTGTGTTATTCTTTTTAAAAATTAAGAAAATGCATTTTCTAAAATGTGGTGCCTTTCTAAATGGTGCAATAGTTATTCCAAAACTTTATGTTTTTTGTAAAGTCCCAGGGTATAAATATTTAGCCTCCAAAGGCCACTTGATTTCTGTTGCACATACTCAACTCTGCCAATATAGTGCTAAAGCAGCCACAGACAATTTGTGAATGAAAAAGCATGGCTTTATGCCAGTAACTATTGCTGCGGCCATAGTATGCCACTCCCTCTTCTAAAAAGTAAATACAGGAATAGCTTATTTTATTGTGCTTTGCTATATTGTGCTTTGTAGATACGTTTTTTTAACAGTGATTGAAAGTATGTGGCATCCCTGTGTCAAACAAATCTATTGGCACCATTTTTTTTTTCCCAATAGCATTAGGTCACCTTCTCTTTCTGTGTCACATTTTGGTAATTCTCCCAATATTTCAAACTTTTTCATTATTATTACATTTATTATGGTAGTGTGTGATATATGATCATTGATGTTACTCTTGTAGTTATTTGGGGTCATCACAAACTGTGCCCATATTAGACGAAGAACCTGATTGTTGAAATGACCACAAAAATTGAGAATATTACATAAGCTGAAATTGATAAAGCAGAGGCTGGGTATGAGAAGATTAATTCCAATTTTGAAAGAATGTATACTGTGTGCAAAATGTTAGAGGAAGAGTCAATCACTGTGGCAAAGTGTGTTGTTGTCTTTAAGAAATTTCTACAACCACCCAACTTTCAGCAACCACTCCCCAGATCAGCATCCATCAACATCTAGGCAAGACAATCCATCAGTAAAAAGATTCTGACTTGCTTAAGGTTCAGATGATGGTTAGCATTTTCAACAATGAAGTATTTTTAATTAAGGTATGTACTTTTTTTAAGAAATAAAACTATTATACACTAATAAACTACAGTATAGTGTACATAACTTTAATATGTACTGGGAAACCAAAAAAAAAAAATTGTGTGACTTACATTTTTGAGATTTTAACTTTATTGCAATAGTCTAGAACTGAACCAGAAATATCTCTGAAGCATGCCTGGTAGTCTATGTTATATTTGACTGGCTATTAGGAGAATGGTTTTAGTACCTGTTTAAAATGTTTCAGCTGAAACTAAGTCCACATTGGAAATGACAAGTAGGGAGATAACAAAAGATTATGCTCTTACTGAATAATATAGGGTTTTTGTGCTTTAAACAGAATTGAGTTGGTTGTTTTTTAGGTTTTAACATCTCTTTTGCGAAGGAAACTTGTTCTAGTGTTGGAATATGAACTATCACATTGTCATCAGTGTAGTTCCATGTAACTGAAAGAGAGTATCTGTACATCTAGAGATACCTATATTTAATTCCAAGTTACAGGTATAGAAGCTTAGAAAATGTATCTAATATAATGAGCTGCAATTTTTTCATCTGTTAAATGGAGCTCTATTTTGAAGAGAAAGTTACTAATATATAATGCACATGGCAGGTGCTCAAGAAACACTAAAACCCCATTCATCTTCATCAGGTTTTTTTATTTGATAAAGACAGCATTGAACCTAAGGGAAGAATCAAACTTTCTTCTTTTAAGAAATAATGGCAGAGAAGTGAAATCTAGGAGGGTGAGGCAGAAGATAACCTCTTTCCTGACTTTCTGGCATTAATTTTCTTCCACTAACTGTTTCCTCAAATGAAATAACACATTTTCATAACACAGGGTATTTGGAATGGCCAGGTATTAACCCAAGCTAATATATTTTGTCCTCATTGATTCACCCGGGGAATAGAATACTAGGCAGTTCCAATTAGGGTGAAATCACAGGTTGTTAGAACAATCCAGTCTATGCAGTCTATGCAGTGAAAGTCATGCATAAACCTTAACTACCCCTGCCTAGCCTTTTAATCCATTTAGTTTAACTCATTTTCATAACTCTGTATCAAAGAGAAACTCACCAATTTATTTTCTTAATTGGAAAAATGTGAAATAACATTGATCAGAAATTAGCTTCAATGCTAAAATCATGAATACATATTCCAAAACAATAAAGGGACACATGTGTATGAAAACTATAAAAAAGGGCACATTTCAAGAGAATGTAACTCTTTATTTCATAACAAGTTACTGCATTTATTTTGCACTTAGAATCAAGGGACAGAATACCTTGAGATACCTTTGCCACATACTCACAAAATGCTCCTCAAAATGATGAGGCAGAAGCTGGCAACAGAAACCAATGCAATCACGAGCCATAAAACTTTATTATACGAAGTGACACCATACACTTAATGGACACAAATAACAGTTATTACAGTGGTTTATCGAGATATAAACTATTTCCATTTAAGTCAACTATATCTTGAAAGTCCTTTAATGAGCTGTTTTCAGTTTAACTGCATTACAGTCATCACAGGCTTATCTTAACTATTCACAGACTTAAAGGTTCCAGGAACACTTCATTACCCAAAAATAAATTATTTCAAGACAAATCTTCAGAAATTGAGAGTCGGGAATCAACTTCCTAGATTTGTCTGGTTACACAGCAGCCTTTTTCTATTCACAGTTCTCCTCCTTTTCTCTCTTTATCCAAATACATTATTACTATTATTTTGTCTTAGAAAGAAACGTTATTTGGAGAGAAAGCCCTTTTAGTGAGGAACAGATTTTTACAAAATAATAATGATCTGGACAGATTGTATTTCAGATATTATTCTTTTCAACATCCCTAGTGTGGGAAAAAACAGGTCAATAGGAAAAATAAGCATTTGAGTAAGATGTTAAAAGTAACAGCAAAACGAGTATGACATCTGTTTAATGTCTGTTTATGCACAAAAACCTACTGTGCAATCCAGGACTCCCTCTTTTTCACACACAGCATGTCATTCAGTTACTTTTGTCTATTAATCACAGCTTCAAGACTGCCTCATTTCCTTTCTTATTCAGGATGTATCTTTCCCCCTTCTCCATTGAATTTCAATCACCAGAATACTGACTGTCATTCTCTCTCACCTCATGTATTAAGTTAGCTTCCTAACTGGCTTTTCTTACTCCAAACATCACACACTAATAAGATGAAACTCCTGCAGGATTCATAATAAGGCTTCTGTAGTTACTTATCTTCAAGAACTCTTCATGAATTTATATCACTCAGCCTCTTGAAGTTTGTATTCTTGCCTCTCTTCCATAGGGATTGACCTATCTTTCTAGCCCTATCTTTGCTTGTCCCTATATGAATCTTCACCTTTAATTAAAATAGAAATTTTATTTGCACTCGTGCTTCTATTTCTTTATTCAAGCTGTTTACTCAACTGGAAAATGTATTCTCTGTTAACCTCACCTATTGACATATTGGATTATCAAACTCCCATCTCTAAACACATATTCTCTAAGAAACCTTCCCAGCATTGTCCTCCCTTCCTTCAATTGCATAACTAATCTTCTAATTATATTATAATCTCCTCCTAGAGAGTTCATTTCTATCTTCCCTATTTTATCTAAATCAATACTTTATACATAGAAAGTGCTGGATAAATATTTGAATTAGGTTATGCCATTTCCAAAATGCAAATGTGGAAAAGACAGAACTGACCTTATATTGGCTAGAGCAATGTGATCAATAGTGTCTGAAAACTCCATTTGGAATGTTTTCACAGTCTTGGTAATGGTTTCTGTGACTTTACAGTGCTCTGTCAAGGGCTCCCTAGCCATAAAAAAGCAATGATGACCAACAGAAATGTATGCCAAGCATGCCTGGACTTCATATGGTGTGACATTGAGGAGTTAAATAAATTTGATGATACAAAGAAAAAGAGCCTAGTCAGAAATTATTTTCAAAATATTTTTATTGGGACAAGTGCTAAATCATTAAATGTCTACACAATCACTTCAACTCCAGAGCTAAGATCAATGAAATAACTGCAAATGGGGTGTCTTGCTAGGAAATTTTACAAGGGTGAAAATAGGCACTGCTGTAAAACTTTGACAATTTTTTTTTTAGGGCCCCACTCGCAGTATATGGAAGATCCCAGGCTAGGGGTCAAATTGGAGCTGTAGCTTTCAGCCTAACCACAGCCACAGCAACCCAGAATCCGAGCTGCATGTATGACCTACACCACAGCTCATGGCAATGCCAGATCCCCAACCCACTGAGTGAGGCCAGGGATCAAACTCACATTCTCATGGATCTCAGTAAGGTTCGTTACTGCTGAGTCACAATGGGAACTTCCAAACTTTGACAATTTTTATACGTGTATTTATTCATTTTTTATGTGTTTATTCCATTATTATTAATTTAAATTTTATTCAAACAAATCATCCTATCTAAATCTCTTACATAATAAAACTACAAGATGCATTTCTTCACAATACCTTGACCTAGAACATAACTTCACATCTTACAATTATGAGCCCTTGACGTGAGACTGTCAACCATTCTTTTTGATGCTGAATCATTGGCAAGAATGAAGCCCTCAATGTAGGTCTTGTTCTTAAGCTGAAATATAGTATATTTTATGATTAAGTATTGATGTCAGAATATGGGAACACACTAAAGGAGAAAAAAAACTGGGGATTTTGTGTGTATTTACTTACATTTATTGCATTTTAAGTTAAATCAGTTAATCAGATAAAGTTAGCTTTTAAAACTCCTTAATGGAATCTATACCTTTAAAATAAAATTTATCCAATGAATTGTCTAATTTCTACTTATATTAACACTTTATATTTCATTAGATTCACTCTTAAATTTTGCCTTTTCCTTACTGAATTCTCAGGCAAGTTCTTTTTTCTTCTTAGAAACTACATGGCATTTAGAAATTGATTTCAATTGAGTCTAAATTTATCAATGCAATTCAAGAATAAATAAAATATTATCATGCAATTATAAATCCAAGAGAATTAAATCATATTAGTCACAATTCCCCTTCTCAGTGTTTCAGGATCCTGGTCACATATTTAGAGTATGGCTCTATGTAAATTAACCATTTTCCAAATTATTCTAAATTATTCTTTTCCACTTATCTTTCTCCTCATCTATACCCACTTTTTTGGTCCACATTACTCTTAAAAACAGTTAAAGCAGCCAGAATCACAAGTGCCAGTGAATCTAATAAAATTAAGATATAACTCACCTGGAGGAAGAGGAGCATTTTTAAAAAAATGTTTCTCAAGATGATAAAACTAATACTCAAAAGAAGAGTTAAATGGAGATTAGAATGCATTTCCTTTGAAAGTAAGCTCTACTTATTTCTCGTCAAAATAATCTAACTGCATTTTAACCTTTACATTCTGATTTTTAGAACTAGTAAGACTTGCACATCCCTTTTCGATCTGAATATTTAAATAGAACTGCTCAAAATACCGCTGGCTTTGAAAACAAAGTACTTGTTTTGATGATATATACAATGGATGTATATAGAAAAGCATCTGTCATACTTTATCATCATATGTTTTATTTTCACTTGTAAATACTGTCAACATTTAAAGCTGAGTTAATGGAACACCAGCAAGAAATGGAAAGCTAATTATATTAAGCGTTTTAAAGTATTTTAAAATATGGTCATGCTCAGATAGACTTGAAAGAATCCCAGAATTAAAACTGCCCCCCATGATAATGAACAGGCTATAGCTTAACACATGGAAATAACCATGATACATTTTAGTGAAATGTATTCTTCATCGGCACTTCATTTTTTGCTTATCTTTAAATGAATGTTTACCTTAAGAATGTCCATCAATACTCAGTGTTATAAAAATGAATGCTTGAGCAATCTGTAAGTGAATATATACATGGCCAAAGTTTAATTTGGCTCTCCATTCAAAAAAAGCAGTGTCGGTGGATATTTGGGCAATATTTAATTCATGCTCACTTTTTCGAGGCTTATAAGCAAAGTGAAAAAACTCAGATGTAGGTGGTGGGTACACAGTGGAATATATTTAGATTTAAAAACACCTTATATATTCTAAACACCTAGGTATAACCATGCCAGGGCATACTCATGTATTCACTAACCATGGGGTGTCAAGTGCACAGGTGATAGCACAGGCATAATAGACCTTAATCATAAACTTCTTCATCCTGGTAGTTGCTCTTGGCAATGGAAACAATTTTTGAAGCCTATATCCAAGATCACTGTGGTGATTTTCCAGATAATTAGGTGATGATGGATGTATAGGGAGCTTTTATATAGTTGATAGGCCAAACTGGTTACAGAAATCTAATGATCAAATCCTACCGTTAGCTCTCCTCTTAACAAAACAGATATTTTGGAAACTATTAACCAACAGGCTTTAAACTATATTAAGACTATTTTTGTTCTGGTCTCTGAAGAAGTGAGAGAGCTCCCATACTTGCTCACTGGAGGTACCTGTAACAAAAGCCAGCTTTAACATGATTTTTGTGCCTGCTCAGGTTTTCTTAAAAAAAAGAGACTATCATAATGAATATGATGTGTGAAACTCATATGATTTTCCATTTTCAAGAAAAGAGATATGATTACAATTGATAACAAAGATGCGAAAGTGACCAGATCCAAATTTAGGAGCTGGGAAAGGTGATAACACAGGCTTAAAACTGCGTTGCCAGAATATTTCTGTTCTGAACAATATTAATAGCATTTATTTAAGACCATATTCTCAATGTGGATTTCAAATCAATTTGCTAGATGATAATTCTACAATAAGCCACAGTAAGTAAATACAAGCCCTATTCTTCGATGTTTTCTGTTAATTTAAGGAATGTAACACTTTTTGTAGGGGGTTAAGGAAAAAGTCAGTTCTTTCTGCATTTAATTTCAGCATTGGTATATCTAAACATTTCAGTGTTAAATCTCTTCATTCTTCATAAATGCTATGAAGCTGAGAATAAAATGGTTAAATATAGCATTCTTCATTATTTTTTTCACCTTGTATTTAAAAGAAATGACTTTGATGGTTTCCAACCTAGTTGTAAATCACAAAATCTAAATATAACTAGAGTTCTATTTAAACTTTCATCAAGAAATGAACTGGATTAAAGATAAAGTGAAAACTGGCTTTTTCGTCTTTAATTAATAAAACATTTAAAAATAAATTGATTTCTTTTGGGGAGTAAAACATAGAGATCAATCCAAGGAAATCATGGTTATATGTTTTTAACTAGCTCTATTCCAAACAGAACATACAAATAAAAAATAAGAAAAAGTCAAATTAAGAATATTTCTAAGGCAAAAAATTGACATAGATATTAGGCATTGGATTAAGATGATAGATTAAATGATAGATTATATTTTAAAAAAACCTATATTAAAATCAATTCATCTTTAAAATGTGAATCACAGAAGTTATAAATTCAAAATCCTAATAGGACATATGTAAAAATAAAGAAAATTAAAGTACAAATATATAATATTATTTTAATATACTAAATTTTGCAACTAATCTGTTTTATATAAATTTAAATTAATCCGAAAGCTGTTACTTAATTTACCTATGAATAGTTCAAGTAACTAGTCACATTTTAACTGTAGGTTTCTGTTAACTATTCACAATTTAATTGTTGGTTTCATGTAACTGAAGGACACTGGGTTATACTGGATTTAGTCAGACTTCTTATGATTTTTGCCTAGTAAGCAGAATTTATAAGTAAAGATAGCCAACCCAATAAACCAGATTGAACAGGGCAAAAGCTGTTGGGAAAAATATGCGAGAATAGGAATCAATTTTGGCAATGCGTATGTGTATCCTTCCTTCCCTCCACGATCCTGTCTTGCAGTCTTCAAAGCAACAGAAGAAGCTGGCACAGTCTTTGCCCTCCAAACATTGGTACCCATAATCATCTTCTCCCTGTGGCAGAGTGAGGCTATTCATTGGAATCAGAGTAGATCCAGGATGGAGTCCAGAGGACATCTGAGTAAAATAATAAATGAGTTTTGAGAAAAAAAAAAATAGCATAAAAGAAGATTAGTTTGTCTCCTCAAGGCAAATGCAGAGACTGATATGCAGTAAAAATAATCCTAATTTCCAAAATCAAACAAATATTTAATCCTAACATGTTTTTGGTTCATAATTGACTTTGTAACATATACAAACACTATTTTATATTCCAAAGATTTTGCAGAAAATACTCAAAATGAAACATATTTTATACCTTTAGGAAGTTGAACTACTAAATTATTATTAACCATGAATCCAATTCTAAAATGAGAATAAACTACATTTTTCTATGATTTTTATACTAGTACATTTATAATGCTATAAACATTTGTTGGTTGCTATGGTTATATTCTATATTTTAGTAGTAAAGAGAATAAATATTATAGATGACATTTTGATAAAGTGGAAAACTTTGAAAAGCTGTGAATTAATAAAGGATAGAAGATTGGGAGTTGCAGATAAACACAAGCCATCATATTTGGGAGAAAGAGCATGCAAGCGTTGAAAACTCAGGTTTGGGAACAGCTGGTATTCACAACTCTGCTCATTCTACCAATGTAACTATCCTCATAAGTGAAATTATATTAGCATCTAATTTTTATGATGGTCGTGATAAGTTACTTTAATAATATGTAAGATGATCAGTGCTATGTCTTGCCCAATAATAACAGTTATTTTTACAAGGATCATTTGGGACACATATCAAATTAACATTTTATGATATCAGGGTTTTTTTTGTTGTTGTTGTTGTTGTCTTTTTAGGGCATATGGAGGGTCCTAGGTTACAAGTTGAATTGGAGCTGTAATTGCTGGCCTACACCACAGCCACAGCAATGCTGGATCCTTAATCCACTGAGTGAGGCCAGGGATCAAACCCTCATGGATATTAGCAGCATTCATTAACATGTGAGCCACGACAGGAATTCCAATACCATATTCTGAATAACAAATAATAAGAATTTTTAAAAATATAAAAAATCAAGCATGGCCAGGATACTGTGGAATATTAAAGCTGTCACTTTGGAACAATCACTTTGGAGGAATCAGTCACGTTGGAGTCAGGATCTGTGGAATATTAAAGCAATCACTTAAGCTGAAATTCCAGCTATTGCCCAGTACAGCCATGTGACTGAATAAGAAATGTCACTGATCTTTTGTGTCTGTGTCTTTTGCTGTACCAAAGTCTTAATAATAATACATAGATCTGATGGAGGTTTAAATGAGATAATACACATAAAATAGCAAGTGAAATATTTGAAACATGTCAAGGAAGTTTCTGCTGTGGCTCAGTGGCAATGAACCTGACTAGTATCCATGAGGATTCAGGTTCGATCCCTGGCCCTGCTCAGTGGGTTAAGGACTCAGCATTACCATGAGCTGTGGTGTAAGTCTCAGATGTGTGTTGGATCCTGCATTGCTACAGCTGTGGTGTAGATTGGCAGCTGTAGCTCCAATTTGACCCCTAGCCTGGGAACCTCCATATGCCACGGGTGTGCCCTAAAAAGATAAAAAAAAGAAACATGGCAAGTATTCCACTGCCAATCAATATTATTTGTTGTTGTTGTACTTGTTATTGCTACTGTTGATTCCTAAAAAGGATATATCAAAATTGGCTATAGTATATGTGCTAAAACAAGCAGTAATAACAATAAAAACTTGGACCTTATCAAAAATGTTACTGAAGCGTGAATAAAATGGCAAAGACTGCCTTTTTAGTAACTCTTCATCCCTCAGAACTTCCACATATTTCAGAGGTTAAGATATGAATCTCATAATTTATCATCATTATTTTTATTATCTAAACACTGAATACAATACTGAGATTATAACAGTTGTTTTATCCTGATTTTAAATTCTAGTGAAAATGTGTATAAATTTTTTTAATCCTACGTTATGAAATCTCAAACCATGAAGAGTAAACACTGTATAAGAAAGATTTAGAAAATTAAACAAAAAAGAGAATTCCTTAAAATTTGGGTCTATATTCAAACCTATTTTATTTCTTAAAAGAAATATATAATCTGACTCACTAAATATTACTCATTTAGTAGATGCAAAAAGAAACAAATAATCATATTTGGTGATATTTTCAAAAGATAAAGGCATAACACGTCATAATATCTATGTTAGAAACAAAATGTGCAGCCTGAAGATAAGAAGCAATGCCTTGAATACAAGTAAATGCATGATTCCACTTGCCTAGATGTAAAAAACAGCAGCAGTATATTATTAAATGTTAATGACAGATCTTTTGAGGTTGACACTTGGGGATACTTGACTAGATTCCTAAATTTTAGTGTAGCATTAAAATTATGTATAAAAATGAGATGAATTGATATTCATTTTCTTGTCACTTAATACTTAAATATCATATGTTTCAATGTTGATCGGAGTGAAACATGGTTAAAATAAAAGTTTGTTGGCATAAAACTCATTCCATATATCACTCAGAACTACCATAAATGGAGAGATGGTGTGTGTGTTGAATGATATCAGTTGTGCCTGAGAGGGATGATTAAAGTGCACAGAAATGGAGAAAAACTGCACATGGTTCATTTAAAACATGGACTAATCTCTGGTGGTGATAATTATGGAGAGCTTCTACTGCAGTGACACTTCAGATTGACAATTTTCTACTTTCCTGCTCCCTCCCCCAAAACACCCCAAATTCATAAATTGAAAGAGACTACATTTCATTGAATGATGAATGTGACAGGAAATGAATTTTATATATGCTGAGAAAAATAGCCAACAAGCTGACACAGTATCAGTAAAATAAAATGTTTTTGACACATAGATTTGTGACCTGGAAGCCACTGAAAAATTAATTGGAAGAATACAAACATTACAAACATTATTTGTCTGAAGTACAACTATAGAACCCACCTTATAATCCCTCAAATAAAAATCCTGCTGCCCTCTATTATAGCAAAACATTCAAAAAATAAAATAGATCTGTTTAAATGACATTAAAAGAAACAACATCATCTAATAGAACTTCCTTTTACTTCAAATGATGTAGTTGTGAGAATGAACCATTTTTTGTTGTTATTTCAAAAAGTCACTACAAATATAGGTGAGCCTAACATTCTGAGAAATAAATCCAATTCCCACTTTTGAAGATATATATATATATATATATATATATGTCTGGTTATTTATTAAATACTATTACTCGTATATTAATCATATGGTTAAATATACAAAATATATTTTAAGCACCAAGATATACTAATATCAAATAAATAGTAAATAGTAAACTATTTCTGTACAAATTATATTTATATATGCATTTACACTATTCTGGAATTACTATTTAGATCATGTACTAAAATCATTAATAATATTATTAAGCAATATGATTAGCAAACATTATTACATTACTGATCTTGTGAAGTATTGATTAATGTCACTATTATTAATTTCCCATTCAAAAAGTTGCACATGAAAATGTCAAACTAAGCATAGATTTTCTCTATTCTACTTTCATAAGCCCTAGCTATGTATCAGTCAGAATTTCAAAAATTTAAAAATCCACATCAGTGTTAAAAATAGACATGAGGTGGATTTTGGTGATGCCGTGCTGAGCTGTCAATTTTCATACTCCGAGAATTAGAAATTAATTGAAATAATTATCAGAGGAAAGTAAAAAAAGGAAAACACAAAACAAAAAACAAAAACAACAACTAATTCTGAGGGTTGGAACCAAGGATGTGGTGCAGAGAATTTTATTCTTACTTGTATATTTTTACATTATTTGAATTTTTAATTTGTTTCAACCATGCACAAGTAAGTTTCTTGCTGTATTTCACATGTCACAAATATCAAATAATCCTTCCTGCGAGCTTTGCTACATACCATTACAAGAAAGAAGGTTTATAGTTTGTGAAATTGGGTATTGATATAGCTTTTCATTATTTTTGTACTCTGAAAAGTAGAAGAATGTTTATTTACATAGATATGCACTGATATAAGACTCCTTTGTGGAGAAAAATCTGTGGGTTGGGTGCTGTGAGCAAAAACAAAAATCATGACCTTTCACACATGGTCTCTACTCAGATACCCTAGTTCCACTCTCAGTAATAGGTTACTTCTTGTACTACTGCAATAGTCTTTATCTTGCTGCTTATTTTGCCATTCAAGTATACACTCTAAGCTATGTATAGTTATCTTTCAAAAACATAGAACCACACATGCCATTTTGCTCAAAAATATCCATGACAGGGCAAAATCTAATATAGTACTGGAGATTTTCCATTCTTGGCCATAAACCACTTTTCTATCTTCAGTGTGGGTTATTTTCTTTGGCAAGATTCCTATTTTTCTAAACCAGCACTGTCCAACAGAACTTTCTGCAATGATGGACATGTTCTGCATCAGTATTGCCCAGTATGGTAGCCACGAGTTACATGTAGCTATTGAGCACTTTAAATGTGACTAATGCTGCTAAGTTACTGAATTTCAATTCTTGATTGATTTTAGTTAATTTAAATAAACCTAGCCATATGGCTAGTGGCTACTGCATTAGACAACCAACCTGTGAAATACACTAGTGCACTTTTTATTCTCATATGTTAGCCTTGACTTGGCCTTACATCATGACTTCTGACTTCACTGTTCTTCCTAATTTGTTCTCCTGAAAACTGCAACTTATTCTTCAAAGAATTACTTCACTGATGCCATGCTTTCTCTGTAATTTTCTCTATCCAATTCCCTTTGAAATAATTAGTTTACATACATTTTGAATAAACTATGCACAATGAAATGAAAGAAGGCCACCCACTGCACTGTAGCTGACAATAGCCTTTTCTCAACACTATGCACTTGTGAAGTCACTATTTCACAGACCGTATTACATGATGCTTCAAGATTTCCTCTGTGCAAAGGACAGTCCACTTAGGTGTCACTTTGTGGTACCTATCTCTATTTTAATACAAACATCTTTTAAAATATTTTAACTTATGTTTTATATTTTATATGTAACAATATTTATACCATAGAAAATATTCAGCTGCTGAAAAAGTATTTGAAATCAGTCATCTAGTTGCTAATTCTATATAGTGCCTTTGTATACTTTTGATTTTATATTGGACTGTTATTTGTATTGTACCTTATAATCTTATGTTTACACTTTGAATGAATTTTTTCCACAACTAGATGTAAATATCCCTGAAAAGAGAATACATTCTTTCATTATTCTTTTAATAGTGCCTTGTCCATGGCTAGTGAAATAAACTTCCATCATTTAAAATTTTAGCCATTGAGAGAGTGCAAATAAGTAAGTTCTGTCCTCAAATAGTATATCAAATTCCTGATGCAGGCATAAGACATTTTTATGAGATTTCTTATCATCTATGGGCTGAATTTGAATTTCAGCATGAGCTACTTTTGTTGTTGTTGTTGTTGCTTTTAAATTTTAGCACCACACCTGCAGCATATGGAAGTTCCCAATCTAGGGGTCAAATCAGAGCTGCAGCTACCAGCCTATGCCACAGCCACAGCAATGCGGGATCCAAGCTGCATCTGCAACCTACACCACAGCTCATGCCAATGTTGGATCCTTAACCCACTGAGCAAGGCTAGTGATTAAACCCACAATCTCATGGATACTAGTCAGGTTCATTTCCACTGAGCCACAGTGGGAACTCTTTAGTTGACTGGTTTACTACTATTACTTTTCTGTGATTTTTACCTGTTTCATAAAGTATCTTGATACTACAACACACATAACTTCCTACGTTTTCTTGAAAATAGATATACCCCACCTGAATCATATTCTTAATGAGTAGAAATAAAAATACAATAAAATATTTTGGATGGTAATATAGTCCAAGTCCAAATGGCATTGTCATTCACAATAAAAAAATAAAGAAGAAAGAAATAAATATGGGCATAAGAGAAGGACAGAAGGAAGAAAAGAAAATTGGAAAAAAAGGAGGGAAAGAGGGAAGGAAGGAGGAGGGAAGGGGAAAGGAGAAAGTAAAGGATCGAGAGGGAGGGGGAGAGAGAGAGAGAAAGGAAAATAAACTCCCAAACAATTGAAACAGGTGTAAAGGCAGGATGCTGCAAGATTTCTGGGTCTCAGCTTGCATTTGATTCTCCTGCCCAGGACAGAGGAAAAACACAGATTCTACAAAGCCCTTAAATAGAACATTTTGAGAGAACAGCAAGTAGACTGTGTGTTCTCCATAAAAGTGTGTTGCGATTTACCTGATTAGCAAGACCTTATAGCTGAGCACTGAACTAGGCAGGGAGTTAGATTTGATCACTGATCTAGTTTTTCACTCAAAGTGTCATTTAGTATTGAAAAAGCTCACGAGGCACATAACTGAACAAAAGAAAAACCTGTAGAATTTTATTTTGGATGACTTTAAAGAAAATAATTTTCATACCCAAGTAGTCAATCATGTATCAGTTTAACTTTTGATATTTGCAATTTCATACTTCAGAATTCTCTTTTAATTTTTAGTCCTTAATCCTTTGTATTAAATATTTTGCTTCCTAGGCTTGATGCTAAATTTTAAATACTCAACATATAGATTTTTTTTTTCTTAAGTAACTATCATAGAACTGTGCCCAGAACATTAGTGTCCTCAACTGATATTTGATGAGTGAATGATTAAATGAAAATTATAATTTTAAAGTTTGCACTACAATTTTTAAGCTTCCCAAATAAATGAGACAGCTCATCTAATTATGTGGCTGAGAGCACATAATCTGGGGTCAAATGGATTATCTGTAGTCCTATAGTGGCTACTTCTTTGCTGAGTGGCCTTTGATAATATTAGTACCGAATATTATATACATAGGATGAAATTTGAGAATTCATGTGAGCTGGTACATTGCCTGGCTCATAATGTTAATTATATTTCTTATAAATATTTTCATTCAGAATTTCCAAAAATAAAATTGTCGAGGTAGTAATTGAACATAGCTGTGGATTAGTAAATCATGACATGGGAAATCTAGAGAGAATGCTTGACTTTGACTAAAGAGGGGTAATAGAAAATCTGTGTATTTCTTTACCTAAAATTCTAGCAAATGGATGTAAAAGTTGAAGTTGTTTCTCCCTGATGCTGTGTCCATACAGAGTCCGTAGTAACTCCTATGGATAAGCTAAAATAACACCAAGTTGAGAAAGTCACAGGCTAATTCTACAATCTATGTTCTGAAATATGCACCACCAACAGTGTTCTGCTTCCTTGGAGTATTGTGGGAATATGAAAGCAAATACGCAACGGTTTGGTCCTTAGAGTACAACATAAAATGTAAAATATAATCTAAAAGGATGTGAATGTTCCCTAAAGAAACTGTTGAAAAATAGGGGAAGGGAAATAAAGTGTTGAATCCCGGAACTTACAAATTGAGGACATAATATGAAAAATCCCATGCCTCATTTTGTGAACACTATAGTAGGTTTATAAGCCACTCATGCATGGCTATTTTATACGGCCCTTATGTATATTGGTATTTTGGAACAAATCTTTTTTAAACATATTTACTGGAATCAGCAATGACTTGGCTTTTCTGTCAATATTGGAGAAATAGATGTTTACTTTTCTGAGTCCTGTAACATAAAGGAAAAATTACAAGCTTGAGCTCTGGCACCAAAAAAGTCTTGGGTTTGAGTCTTGTATCCTTCACTTCCTAAGGCTGTCCTTGTGCAAATTACTGAACTTGTATTTATAAGGTTCCTATGGGCATAAATGGAATCATGCATGTAAAATGCTTAGAGGAGATTCCTGGCACAATTAGTAAGCATTAGATGTTACTTTAATGTTGTTTTAATTGTCATTATAAGAATAAATTATGGTTAATTATCCAACACTTAAGTATGTTAAAATCAGTAGAATCCATTTTAATTTATCAACTTGATATGATGCAAGTTTAGGTAGATATATACTTGGGAAGAGGGAATATGAGAGTATAAATATACAAAAGCCAAAAAGAACTTACAGCTATGTCTTTCAAACATAGCTGAGTACTAACATTAAAAAGGGATCTTTGGCGTTCTCTTGTGGCACAGCAGGTTAAGGATTCAGCTTGTCACTGCAGCGGCTTGGGTCATTCTGTGGCACAGGTTCGATCCCTGGCCGCATAACTTCCACATGCCATGTACGTGGCCAAAGAAAAGAAAAGGGGGTAATCTTTATATCTAAAAATTAAGTTGATTTTATGGGGCCCCCATGTTATAAGCCCAAATCCTAGAGCAAAAATAGATTCAAAGAGAGTTCTTAAATAATGCTTTAGGTACAAAGAATTTAACATTTGTGGACAATTTTATAGTATAAGAAACCACCCTTTATGAAGGTGATCCAAGAGTCTTTTCTAGGGAAAAATATAAGTATACTTCCATTGGTAGGCAATGTTAGGTACTGCAGTTTCACCTTAAAATTATTTAACTTTTGTCAGGGTACCTCAAGCATCCATATCAGTCTTAGAAAGTATAACATGAGAATTCAAAAGAGTATCTTCAATGCTAAGTTGCTGTATATAAAACAGATACTTTTAAACATACCGAGGCCTTGTTTTTTGGCTTTCTTTCTCTAGTGGTCTTTGCTTTTTTGTTGCTGGTAAAATAATGCAAGGTGCCATATTCCATCAAAGCTGCAAAAACAAAAATGAAACAAACAGAAACAAAGAGATCCATCGCAGTCACGTAAGAAACCTTAGGTAAGGACTTCCTGGCAATTGTACTCAGAGTTGTCATAGTCAGAACTGTAGTGATACCTGTGGAGGGAGGGAAAAAATAAATGAATGATGAAAAATAACTTAGACCATTTTTACTCTTCCATCTGATGTGGCAATACTGTGAGCAGAAATAAACAATGGAAACAAATGAATTTGACTACTCATGATTTGCAGGAAAAAAGTGTCCTGATAACCAGCAGCAACATTGTGTTCAATGTGTGAGTTTTAATCATCCAAATTCTCCAACCTGCAAGTAGTTGATTCCTTGTACCATCCTTCCCTTCCTCCATAATAATAGGCTATACAGTTTCAGCTGGCCTGAGCTTGCCTGGAAGAACAACTTTTTTTTTGCTATCTTCTTTCAGCTATGTATGGCCTTAGTCTGAGATCTAGCCAAGAAGAATTAAGTCAAGGGTGTAAGCAGCCAAAAGATGGCATTAAAGAAACAGAAATGCCCTTCTCTCTTCTCTTCCTCATAGCTTTCTGCTGGAATACAGTGGTCAAAGCACCACTTAATTAAAGCTATAGTGATTTGAGGTTTCCTGGCACACACAGTTAAAGAATGAATTCAAACTAGGATAGCATTTTTAAATGAATTAAACCTATTTTTTAATCTCAAAGTTTAGGTAAAGAATACAGGGAAACATATTAAAGGAAAACTTGTTTTGTTTTGTTCTTTAGGACCACACTTGCAGCATATGGAAGTTCCCAGGCTAGGGGTCACATCGGAGCTGCAGCTGCTGGCCTACACCACAGCCACAGCAACACCAGATGCTTAACCCGCTGAGTCATGCCAGGGATGGAACCCACATCCTCATGGATGCTCTTTGGGTTTGTTACTGCTGAGCCACGACAGAAACTCCTCAAAGGAATGCTTTAAAAGTACAGAGTAAATCTTCATATTTTAAAGGACTCGGCTTTTAAATTTGGGATATTCACCTGGGCCCCAGCCCTGTAGGTGTAGTTTTGGGGGTGTCTGTTTCTCTTTATCCGTAGTCTTCTTCCAGTTCTTACCATGCTAATTTTAGCCTCCCAAACACACAGCTCCTTATGCTATATCTCTTCTTATCTAAACTGCCTTTTCATTGTTTGTCTCATGATATAAGATACCATGAATGGAATTGTTTTCTCTCCAAAAAGTGTTAAGTATAATGACAAATGAATCTCAATTTGGCCAGTTATTTATAGAGTAGCAACATCTGGGTGGAAAAAAAAATAGAAAGTGTCTCTTTGGTATGGTGAAGGCATAGCTACTTCTTTCCCTTGCGTCTACATTGAAACATGTCTTAATAATAATTCCTTTCATAGGCCCATCTTTTTTTTTTTTAATCATCACTTAGGATTTAAAACAAAGTTAAAGTTGAGACAGATATGATGAACCAGAAGTCATGGAGGCAAATTTAAGTTCAAATTCTGATGCTCCCAGCTATTATCTCTGTGACCTCAGGGAAGTTTCTTAACACCTCTGTGCTTCTCATCTAAAATAATTGCTGGAGCAGTATAATAAATTTTGTATAATGAATTTATACAAAAGGTATTTACTTATTTTCTTAAAGGGGATACTTAGAATATCAATTTAAAATCTTTTTTCCTTTCCAACATTAACATTTTAAATCTAGAATTTCCCCCCAAGCAATGTTTTAGCTTCATCTCACAACTATTTACATGTTAAATTTTTAATAAAATTCAGTTTGAAGTATTTTCTTATTTCCCTTTTGATTCTTTCCAAGTAAATGAGGCCATTATTAATTTATATTATTTTTATTAATTTTTAATTTACTTTCATTTTAGTCAGAAAATATGCTCTGGAAAATTTTAGTATTTTGAATGTTATTGAGATCTTGGTTAATGTTCTGTATGCACTTGAACATTGTGTGCATTCTCGAGTTAGCACAGTGTTTTATAAATATCAATCAGGTTCAGCAGTTAATAATTGCATTCACATTTTCAACATTGTATTTTTCCATGTAATTGTTCTATCAATGAAAGAGAAAGTTTTAAAATGTCCAATTATGATTACAGATTAGCTATTCCCCCCATTATTCCTGACAGTTTTTACTTGTCATTTTTAAACCAAAACAAGTTTTTTCATATGGTAAGTGCAAAATAATTTCAGCAACTACTAGTCTCTTTTCTTTACTTGGTGCTCTGTTTTGTTTTGTTTTGTTTTGTTTGTTTTGTAACTTATTAAATCATAATATTCCCATAGTCAGATGGAAGTAGATTTCCCAAGGTATTCCTAGCTTACATAATTATGTCCCATCCCAAGTTTAAAAAAAAAAAAAAATTGGGAGTTCCTGTCATGGCTCAGTGGTTAATGAATCCGACTAGGAACCATGAGGTTGCTGGTTCAATCCCTGGCCTTGCTCAGTGGGTTAAGGATCCGGCATTGCCGTGAGCCGTGGTGTAGGATGCAGATGAGGCTTGGATCTGGCCTTGCTGTGGCTCTGGCGTAGGCCGGCAGCTACAGCTCCGATTCGATCCCTAGCCTGGGAACCTCCATATGCCGCGGGAGTAGCCCAAGAAATGGCAAAAAGACAAAAAAAAATTAAAACTAATATGTTCTTTGATTTCATTTTCAATGATGGAATTAAATTTCATGTTGCTAAAATACTATTACATTTCTATTTCATAAATAAAGGAAATCCATAACAAAACTGAGGTTCCAGACATTTATTTATTTAATTTAGAAATGATTATCATAGAATTTAGCTTAAAAATAATAATGGTGGCTTTCCTATTAAATTTCCCTGAGTTCATGAAAATAAGAAAACGTGGAATATTAAGAGGGTTCATTGATATTCCCCCCCCGCCCCCACCACTTCCCCTGCTCAAAATCCTGCAATAATCTCCCATTACATTTGGAATAAAATACAAGGCTCTTCAAATGACCTACTAAAACATATGTTCTAGCTACTGACCACCTCTCTTATCTCATTCTCTATCACTGTTCAGTCTCCTATATTCACAGTTGTCTTCTTTCTGAGCCTCAAGCCTGGATTTCAAGGAAGATCCTACTTTGGATCTGTGTGGTTCTCCACAAGATAACAGAGTAAACAATATATCTGCCTATGCCCCCTACCATTCTCTTGCCATTTATTTTGCTTTTTTTTTTTTCACAGCCTTTATTACTCACTGACTTTTTATTACATGCTTTTTATACTTGTACATACCTGTATACCATACTAAAACATAAATGTTTTATGTTTTGGTATGACCAAGAGCACTTTACAATACATATTCACTGTTAACACTGCAGCACCTAGGACACTGCCTATTTCACATAAAGCATTTGATAAATGTGTGTTAAAATGCAATGTTTAATAAATGAGCTCAGGAAATTGTCCTTCAATGATGTATGTATGTATGCTTGTATATATACTTAAAAATAAAACCTTAATTCTCCAACAATGTAGGACACAATTGTAAGAAATATTCTTTAACTTAGATCTGGGTATAGCTTATTTTTATGGTTGGTATGATAACATTAAAAAATATGAATTCATGTAAAACACAATTCCACAATTGGCTATCCTCTTTCATGATACTAGTACACAGGCTTTTGGCTTCATATTAACCTAATGGTAGAAATAATCCATTCAAATTCTCTTTGGGAAAGAATATGAGAATAATGTTTAAAAACAAAATACAGTATTTAATTTATACTCAGAGTAACATACAAAAAATCTAATTTATTTACCTTGAACATAAAATAATTTTAAATAACTATAGGAAACACAACTCAGATGTGAGTGCCTTTTGTCTCCTAGCTCTGTCTACACCTCTCTATGACTCCCAAGGAAAGGCATTTCCAAGTACAAAACTAGGTACTTCACATTTTATCTTGCCACTTTTATGTTATGGAAATTCCTAGATGTACTAAATGTAGTTATTCATCAGCTATCATAGAAACGACATGAAAACCTCTATATGGTAGAAAATAGAAACTGTTCCAACTTCCTTTATGTTGTTTAAGACCATTATCGGTAGTGTGATTCATGTCTTGCACTGATGTTGGGAATGAATCAACCAATCAATAAGTTGTTTTTGTATGTCAATACATGAATTTATGTTATCTTTTTCTTTTTAAGTAAATGTATAGTAATTTAGACATATTTTCTTACATGACTTTCATTACTTTAATATATTGCTAAAGATAGCTAGGAAAATTCTATTTTATCAAATATGAATTACAAATTACCCTTTTAATCAATACTATTGTACAGGCAACTCTCAAAAATATTCACAGACTAATTACACATTTTATAGATTACAGAAGCCCCAAACTTCTTGTTCCTTTCAGCAACCTGCCCTTTGGAACAGCTGACCATTCTGTAGCACCACTGTAAGAGCAGAGGATTTCAAAGCCTTCTAAACACACATCGGTCAGTAAATACTGGCGATTAGTGATTCAGCTAAAAAATAAAATCTTGATAAAAAATGATTGAAAACGTTGACCAAATTTAAGATTCAGGGATTAAGTATGACTTTCATCTATTAATTAATACTTGCTTAGTATTTACACTTCCCTTAACCTCTGCTAAGGACATTTCTAAAATTTCAAGCTCTTTACAGTTTTATTTCCTACTTATTTTTTCATATATTTGTTTCAGTAACATTGCACTAGAGTATCTATCCACTTTTGCCTGACTGTAGTTAGAGGAATATTTCTAATGTATTAAACTTTGAACTTTTATCACATTAAAATGTTACTAAAAGTCTTATGACACTATAGCATAATATTACATGTCATACCCAGTGATGTTCTGGCAGGTACTGCATCTTTATTGATCCAAAAGGATACCCAAGAAAGAACAACTGTCAGGATACATGGAATGTAGGTCTGAATAGTGAAATATCCCATTCGTCTGCTCAGGTCAAAAAAAATTGTCATGATAATATAATCCCCTGGAAGAAAAAAATATGTTTTATTTTGGCTATAAAATACATATACATGTTGATTTAAATATAAATTCCATTTGATGCTAGCATTAGTCAGAGATTTGTTTTCTCTTCTTACCAGAGATTGTGTGAGAGATTTCAGTTGTGTTCCGTAACCCTACAAATGCAAACTGGTATAATCTCCAATATTTAGGATCAGCCACTTCTACAGAAGGCTTTTTCCACTTATACTCAATTTCATTTTTAGGGTATCCATCTAGGTAAAAAAAATTAAAAATATATACATTAGCAAATGCAAATCTGTAACTGTTGCAACATAGCATTATCCAAAGGCATTATTGGAAATTCTTCCATTTTTATTATATTTCAAATAAAGAAAAATACTGCATGAAATTTTTGAATATAGTTTAAGGTATAATAATATAATGATTAAATAATGATAATTCATGTAACACCACTTAATTTTAAAAAGAAATCTTTCTAGCATTCAGGAAAAACCATGTGTCCATCCCAACATACTAGTACCCCTCCCAACCAGAGGTAACCACTAACCAGATTTCTGTGAAACTCTTCCCCTTGTTTTGCAGAGGTTCCCAGGCTAGGGGTCTAATCGGAGCTACAACTGCCAGCCTATGCCACAGCCACAGCAATGCAGGATCCAAGCCGTGTCTGTGACCTACACCACAGCTCGTGGCAATGCCAGATCCTTGACCCACTGAGTGAGGCCAGCGATCGAACCCGAAACATCACGGTTCCTAGTTGGATTCATTTCTGCTGCACCACAATGGGAACTCCATCTTATAGTTTTTTTTTTTTTTTTTTTTTTTGATAGCAATTCTGAAAAATATAGTTTAGGTTCTTTTTGAACTCTGGCTATTGCCATGCTGGATGCATTATTTTAAATCTTCCTTCTTTTAATATCATATTTGTAATAGTTATTCATGCAGTTGTATGTAGCTGTAGTAAATCTGTTCTGTTGTAAAGAAGTACTGAAGTTTACCGATTTTGGTGTGTCGACATATATAAGATTTCCTATTGACAATTACTAACACTGCCATTAGCAACAGTATTGTACATTCCTCACAAAACACTGTGTATATGCAAAAGTTTCTCTGGAATATATACTATGAGACAGCATCAAGCTTTATTTATTTATTTACTTATTTATTTATTTATTTTGTAGAGAGTATAATAATCTCATCTCTCACCAGAGTTTGAAATTACATGTGGATCCATTTTCTCATTAAAGTTCATGTGGACAGTCTTCTTTAGGGGTCTGGAGGGTATATTCTATTTCACTTTTTCTGATTATGAATAAAACCTAGAACATTTTTCATGTGTTTGTTAGATCTTTGATTTCTTCTTTGAATAACCCCAATGATTTTATTGGGGTTTCTTTTTGGTCTTTCTTCTTGTCTGAATTTTTTATGTATTCTGAATACTAGACTTTTGTTAGTTATGTGTGTTGAAAATGCCTTTGCCTTCTCTGTAGCTGTCTAGAATGGAAGTATATCCTTTCAAACAGGATAGGCTTTTCTTTTCTGCCACACGTCTGGGAAATCCATAGGGCTTTTTGGACTAATCAAGTGAAGAACATTTGGGAAAATCCATTCGGGGTTGGGCTTTTGATCAAGTCCTCTCAAGGAATTATACCACCCTGGTATGCTAATTGCAGAGGCAACTTTCCCTTTAGATCGTAGAGGTTGTATGTGCACATGCAGGTGTATGGTGGTGTGCGGAGTACTCTTCCTGCTACCCTAAGTGTCCAGCCTTCTGTAACCCAGCTCTATGTAGAGATATGTTTTGTTACATTTCTAAGCCACAAGCCTCTCAAAATCAAAGTTCAGATTTATCTTTTTGGCAAATGTCCTCAGGTTAAAATTGCCTATAAACTTTATCTTTCTGGCTGTAACTTTTAATGTAAATTTTTATGACTGAAAATTCCTTCCTAGGAATCACTTACATGTTTTTGAGGAGATTTCAATAATAATAAAATATTATAAGTTGTTTTGAACAGACAGCTGCTTCTACCATATTACTGGAATGAAATTCACTATCAACTTTAAAAAGTTCTAAAACAGTGTTACATTTTCCACCAGGTTCCTCTAATCAGCCATGCATTAAAATTATTCTCCTCTTTGTTGGCTTATTTAAGGATCTGTTTTCTCTTACTCTCTCCATCTTATCTCTGTTGTTTAAAAGGTTTAGCCATCTTGTTTTTCTATATCTCCCACTCTTTTTCATTGTAATTATAGAGGTAACAAAGTATAGTCATAATATATAGGAGTGGGGGCACAAATAACAAGGAGCTAAATTTTATGGTATTGACTTGATAAATGGGACCATAATGAAATCTTCCAAATATATTTGTTGCGGAATGTTAGATGGAGAAAGCTTAATTCTCTACTGGACCCATATGAAGTGCATGAAAAAAGTCAGCTATGGTTTTATTACATTTATGTCAGTGAGACCCAATTGCACCAACAGGGATAGGATATTAATTCCTAATAATGACAATCAATGCTAAAGAGATCACACCAACGATTAGGCAAGATATCTAGGGGAGAGTAAATATATCTCCTTCTTAATTGCTACATGTTTAAATATTTGTATATCAGCTCTTCTTTGAATGTTCCTATTAATCAAGTCGTTGTTGTTATTTGACTGTTTTATTCATTGAGAAGTCAATGTTAGAAAATTAAAGCAGTGAGATATGAGAATATGAATTAAAAAGGACATTTTAGTGAGACAAAAATTATAAAGAAAAGTCACTGAAAATCTTTAATAAAGGACAACAAGAGATATATGGGAAGTTTTAGGATGATGAAGCAGGAAAATACTAATGAATACTTATCAATGGTGAATAAAATCTAAAACACGATTATCTGAAAAACAATTCTCAACAAAGGAATATAGCATTTTATAATTCATAGACAGACAAATTTTTTTTCAAAACTTGATCAATTATATATTATGCATAAAAAAGTTTTTATATATGTGAGGATAAATATGTTAGTAAATATATAATTTATATTGATATAGAAAGATTATAACTATTTCCTTGCCACAAAATACTAAGGTTTTGTATCCAAATGATTTCTCTTTAATCATTTCTGTTTCATTGGTTCTTTTTAATAAAATAAACTTATTTCTACCTTAGCTTTTCCTACTTATTTAATATTAATTTTTTTATTCATCAAACCAATTCAATATATTTTAAAATATAATATAATAAAGTTAAATCTGGCCTCCAGGATAATTATGAATTTTATTGTCACTTTTTAATTAAAAATTAGAAAATATGTCATTTGTAATTTCATCAAAGACAGTTGAATATAGTCTACATTTCTGAAAATTGTGGTTTATTTCACTTCATTTTACATTTTAAAATAGACAGGATCAGAGGCTATAAAATTCATGAAAATATCAAGGATTGTATCACTTACAGCTTGAAAATTCCAGTGGACATGAATGTTCATCCATAGGAAAGTTATGAAGCTGAAGGTAACATTCTGCATTAATTGTCAATCTATTTAGATGGAAAAATAGATATTAAATAATGAGAAATAATATCAAGCATTAAAAATCTTTTGTCTAATTCTTAATCATGATTTTGGTCTATGATGATGGACTGTGATGCACTGGAAAATAATAATTCTAAAGTTTCAAAGTCTTAAGTAGTAATATAACTTTCATAAATAAGAAAATTCTGACATTTTTATCTCCAGCTAACTAAGATACCTCACAAATAACCCAAGTTTGATCTCTGTTTACAGTTAAAAATCCACATTTCAGGATCTCAACAAATACATGCATGCACACACATGCAGATTAGCAGAGGATATCTGGTTAAATATGGTGATTTTTTTTCTCTTTATCACAAACATCATTCCATTAAGAGGATGATCCTTAATAATGAGTAGATATGTTCAAGACAATGAATTAAATAAATTTGAATATTATACATTAACCTGAATGTAATCCTTCTTTAGGGATGTTACTACACCACCGAAAGGAAGAGTATTTTAAAATGCTATAGCCGGATGGACTCCCAGAAAAAAATCTCCATCAATCATTTGCCTTATATATTAAAAAACATAATGTTTATGCCACAACCTTTTCTTCTGCTTCAAAGGAGGGAAATCAAAAAGTTTTTCCTCTTTGCTTTTAGTGAGACTGAGCTTAAACAGGTGTTTCCAAAATATTTCATCATTTTAGATTTTAGTAAATAAAAGAAGCTTCATATTTCTTCCTTCACAACTTGGAAAATAACTTCAGGAATTGATAAAATATTTGTATGGAAAATATATTAGAGCAACTACATGGTTTTGTAAACAGTGTGCTTGGGCTTTGGGATGGAAATCCTGTGAAATCAGATTGTTATGATCATTATACAACTACAGATGTGATAAATTCATTTGAGTAATTAAAAAACAAAAGCAGTAATACCTTAGTGTATAGAGGACTCGTCCATCATTCCAAATTCGAAGAAGACGATTAGGAGTGGTTATCCAATGAGCATCAGATTTTCTTGAATTTCTGAAGAAGGTGTCAGGAATCCAAATTTTTCCAACCATATTACTGTTAAGCATAAGCACTTTCATGGTACTATTGAATTTTAAACGACTATCAAACCAGGTTTGGGCAAAAATTATATCTATTGTGTATTCCTAAAAGATAAAAAGAGGAATAATGATATGTGATAGTAAAGCCACTATTTTAGATGTTTTCTTCAGAAGTTTGAATTTTTATATCTTAAAGTTTTTGTAAGTAAATAGCACTTAAATTCAGTCTTTTTGGAGAAAAAATGTATATCATTATCTTAATGTTTTCAAATGTTTTAAAGCAACCACACTCACAAAAAGAGAATCCCTATTGAGCACTTACAACATGCCAAGTACTGTGTTGAGTTTTTTGAGTATCATGTCATTAGTTACTTTACTACAACCCTGTGAAATAAGTACTGCTATAATATTTATTTTTGAGGAATATTTACTCATAGAGATGTAAAATAATTCTCTCCACTGAGGCATTGCAGGGTGAGTCCCAAATCCACATACTTAACAACCACATATAGTAGTGGTCATAGTAGGACCTGATATGTGCCATAATTAGAGCAGAGCCTCTGTCCTTAATCACCAAGCGACTGTAAGTAGGAAACTGCGTGGTTAAAAGAGAATTCTTAGGAGTAGGTGATTAAGTATAACCTACCTTTATATCCTGACAATAATGCCAGCCATATTATAAGCGTTAAAATTTATTTGATAAAATTAATGAATAAGAATTTGTAATCGATGCTACTGAAAAATGAAAGTGATTATATGTACATGTGTGTATAACTTTGATATTAAAAGAGGAGAAAAGAGTAAATTGGAAAATACGTGGTTTTATATGAGTTACTTGTGGTGGGAGAGTTTTGTTACTCAGTCGACGTAATGCTAAGTTTTGTCCAATTTACCTGGAGGGAAATATTTAATAGAATAAATGGAAATATAATTGTGTGTTGACTAGTGAAATAATTTTTAAAAAGTGGTTGAGAGAGTAATAAGTAAACATATTATGAATCAACTTGTTAATAGAGAAGCTGGATCAAATCTTAGTTTCTAGGCAAGATATTTATAATTAGAAATTACTTGACTAGAATATAGAGAGCAAATTGAGAGGAAAACCTCATTTTATCTATTTAGATGGTTTTTTTAATTGAATAAATTTGACATGTAACATTGTCTAAATTTAAGGTGTAAAATGTGTTATTTTGGTATAGTTACATATTGTTATATGATTACCATTGTAGTTACATTTATTACATTACCTAATTACAGTATGATATTATTGTCTCTATACATTAAACTGTGTTATGAGATTTTTATTGTTTAATTAATACTCCTTACAAGTTTATGCCTTTGGATACCATGACTTTATCTATTTTGGATGAACACTGTTGCAATTTAGGAAAGCCACATACATATTAATAATTATTTAAAATCCAACAAGGACCTAAACATTACATAGTTGAGTATGGGATGTATGTGTATAAAGGGATCAATATATAGATAAATTATTATGGATAACTTGTCTATATAATAATGTAATTGATTGGTTATCATTCAATAATCTTCCCATATATTTAACATCTGTTGTGTGTCATGTATTGTTTTTCATGGATGTGGAGATGTGACATCCTTGTGCACAAAAACATTGAATCATGATCCCCTCTTCACATACTCTTGGTTGCCATTTAATCAACATTGTATATCTGAAAAGGAATACAAAAATAAAATACCTTTTAAAATTGCACCCCAAAAAATCAATACCTGGGAATACACCTGACCAAGGAGGTGAAAGACGTATATGCCGAGAAGTATAAAACATTAATCAAGGAAATTAAAGAAGATGTCAAGAAATGTAAAGATATTCCATGCTCCTGAGTTGGAAAAATTAATATTGTAAAAAATGACCTTACTACCCAATGCCATCTATAATTCAGTGCAATCCCTATCAAATTACCCATGACATTTTTCAAGAACTAGAACAAACAATCCAAAAAATCAAGTAGAACCACAAGAAACCCGGAACTGCCAAAGCAATCCTGAGGAACAAAAACCAAGCAGAGGCATAACTCTCCCAGACTTCAGGCAATATTACAAAGCCACAGTCATCAAGACAGTGTGGTACTGGTACCAAAACTGACATACAGACCAATGGAACAGAAAAGAGAATCCAGAAATAAACTCAAACACCTATGGCCAATTAATCTTCGGCAAAGGAGGCAAGAACATAAAATGGGGAAAAGAGAGTCTTTTCAGCAAGCATTACTGGGAACCTGGACAGCTGCATGCAAAGCAATGAAACTAGGACACACCCTCACACCATGCACCAAAATAAACTCAAAATGGCTTAAAGACTCAAATGTAAGACAAGACACCATCCAACTCCTGGAAGAGAACATACGCAAAATATTCTCTGACATCAAACTTACACATGTTTTCTCAAGTCAGTCTCCCAAAGCAACAGAAATAAAAGCAAAAATAAACCAGTGATCAAACTTGTAATCAAACTGACAAGCTTTTTGCACAGCAAAGGAAACCAAAAAGAAAACAAAAAGACAACTTATGGAATGGGAGAAAATAGTTTCAAATGATACAACTGACAAGGGCTTCATCTGTAAAATATACAAACAACTTCTACAACTCAACAGCAAAAAAGCCAACAACCCAATTGAAAAATGGGCAAAAGACATGAATAGACATTTTTCCAAGGAAGACGTACAGATGGCCAACAAGCACATGAAAAAATGCTCAACATCCCTGATTATTAGAGAAATGCAAATCACAACTACCATGAGATACCACCTCACACCAGTCAGAATGGACATCATTAATAAGTCCACAAGTAACAAATGCTGCAGGAGGTATGGAGAAAAAGGAACTCTCCTGCACTTTTGGTGGGAATGTGAGCTGGTACAACCACTAAGAACAGTATGGAGGTATCTTAGAAAATTCTACATAAAACTACCGTATATATGACCCAGCAATGCCACTCTTGGGCATATATCTGGACAAAACTTTCCTGAAAAAAGACACATGCACCTGCATGTTCATTGCAGCTCTATTCACAATAGCCAAGACATCAAAACAACCTAAATGTCCATTGACAGATGATTGGATTAGTAAGATGTTGGTATATATACACAATGGAATACTACTCAGCCATAAGAAAGAACAAAATAATGCCATTTGCAGCAACATGGATGGAATTAGAGACTCTCATCCTGAGTGAAGTAAGTCAAAAAGAGAAAGACAAATACCATATGATATCACTCATATCTGGAATGTAATATATGGCACAAATGAATCTTTCCACAGAAAAGAAAATCATGGACTTGGAGAATAGACTTGTGGGTTACAAGGGGGAGGGGGAGGGGGAGGGAGTGGGGCAGTTGGGGAGCTTGGGGTTAACAGATGCAGACTATTACCTTTGGAATGGATTAGCAGTGAGATCCTACTTTGTAGCCCTGGGAAGTATGTCTAGTCACTTATGATGGAGCATGATAATGTGAGAAAAAAGAATGTATACATGTATGTGTAACTGCGTCACCATGATGTACCACAGGAAAAAATTTAATAATGTATTGGGGAAATAAAAAAAATTACAAAAAAATATATTTCAGTCCCAACATAGGCATATGGAAAACATAAAACAAATGAAAACTTTTGATTTGTACTAAGTAAAATTTAAAAAAAAACATTGTATATCTGAGTTACTTTGTACTTTTGTATGAAATAAAACAGCAGAAACTGCTTAAGATAAAGGATACCCACAAGGATTATGGCTTGGCAAAAATCCAACATTGGTTGGTAGAGGAAATATCA
Source organism: Phacochoerus africanus (assembly GCF_016906955.1). Classification (NCBI taxonomy): domain Eukaryota; kingdom Metazoa; phylum Chordata; class Mammalia; order Artiodactyla; family Suidae; genus Phacochoerus; species Phacochoerus africanus. The sequence goes on from NC_062553.1 coordinate 36,164,218, forward strand.
AGCTGCTTAGCAGGTATACTTGGATGCAGTAATCCTAACTGGGCATTATAGATGACACTTGAGGAGTTCCCACTGTGGCTCAGTGGAAAACAATCTGACTAGCATTCATGAGGACACAGGTTTGATCCTTGGCCTTGCTCAGTGGGTCAAAGGATACTGCATTGCAGTAAGCTGTGGTGTAGGTCACAGATGCGGCTTGGATCTGGTGTGGCTGTGGCTGTGGCTGTGGCATAGGCCAGTGGCTACAGCTCTGATTCGACCTCTAGCCTGGGAACCTCCATATGCTGTGGGTATAGCCCTGAAAAGATGAAAAAACAAAACAAAACAAAAAAGAACAACGACTCTTGAGAACTAACTTGTTGAGTAAGGAGAGCAGATATAGCAAGCACCTGACAAGACCTTCTGTAGGACCTGTTTATAAGTGTGCTATTCACTGTTGGAAGACTTATGATTTCCAAAGGGCCAGATTCTTCCAACAGAGATTTTTGGGAAAATGTGAAATTTTTCTCTGCTCACAATTCCCTCATCTAGGTTCAAGAAGAGAAACAGAGTACATATCTTGATAATCCACCCTTCCTAAACTTTTTGCAGAGCCAAATACTTCCAATCTCTTTTAAATTGCTAATCCTTAATAAATGTCTCATGGAGATAATAAGGTTATTAAAGTTTGTGCCGTTTTATATGTACTTGAAAAATCCAATTTTGTTTGCTCACTTATGTTAGTGTAATTTTGAGAAAATGATCAAACTGTGTCCTTGTATTTTATGTTCCTATTTAGAGGTTAAAATTACCTGCATAATAAATAAGCAAAAGAAACATGAAAAGGAACTCCCATGCACTCAGAACAATAAGTACAGTAGCTTCTAAGATAAACATTTCGAGATGAGAAATGATACATTTAACATTTGGGTTCCAATGTGCATTATGAAACTTTGTCTCTTTGCAAGTTAGCTCAGAGAATAGCATTAATAAATAAAAGTGAAGGAGAGAGCCGTCTTGATTTCTAACTCAGTCTATCAAACTACAATTGATGGAAGTGTGTGTAGTATATTCTTCCTACTTCCCTGTTACTTTTGCAATTATATGCTGTGTCTAACATTTAAAAGTCCTGGTTAATTCAAGAATATATTCAATTATATACATGTATATGTGTGTGTGTATGTCTTTATATAGTAATGGAAGGAACTTTGCACAAAATGCAAACCTGAGTAATTAATTTAGGTGCATAATTTCATCATGGAATTTGGATGACCCTGATGTATCCTTCCCATCTTAATCTCTCCCTAAATTATTCGTATGGCCAAAAATATATGATGGGCCAATGGTTAGCACTAGATCAGGTACTAAAGCTGTAAACATGTAGAGAAAAAATAAAAGTGTAGCTAAGCCCCAGCACAGAGTTTTGGTGGTAAAAGTTCATAGGGTTCTGACCCACTTTGCTCAATTTTTGTAAAAACATCTACTTCTTGATACTAACTCAAGATAAACAAAAAACTTGGTGTTATTCTGCCTTTTCAAATGTTAAAAGAAACAGGGAGCAATGAGGTTATCATTTTAGTCTTCCAGCAATATATTGAGGGATATTACAAATGTAGACATAAATCCTGAGTTCAGTTACCACCACTTTGGGTTCTATTTTCATATCCCTAAATTTAGATTGCCAAGAGCACATAATATTATGTGCATTCATCAATTAACTTTTAAAAATATTTTTCAGTGTTTGAGTTACTTCTATATTGTTTTCAGTTTACAAAGATAAAAATGAAGACTTCCTGTTGTGAATATATACATGATAAAAATTCGAAGTTAATAACTCTTAAGGGAAATAGAGTTAAAGAGAAATAGGAACCATAGAGATTATTTTCAGCAATAGGAAATTAAGGAAGACTTCATGGCAGAGTTGTATTTAACCTGGAGTTTAAAGGGTTTGTGAATATTCAGGTAATACTGGAGTCAGATAATAGGTGTTGGAAGGGGGAGTAGTAAAGAGGTAGTAAAATGTAGAGCATATTAAGGAAAAAAAATAATGCAAGCCATGAATAATGAAAAAAGTAGTGCATTTTCTGTATGTAAGTGAATGTGCCTTCTATAAATGCACAGGATATTTTACAACTGGAAGAGTTTTTGACAGCTATTGTCTAATTACCAATCAGTTACATCAACTAGATATCTCAAGGTAATATAATTGGGAAGAGGAACTAGAACAAACATACAAAACCCCAAAATAACTTTATAGCTGTGACTTTCAAACACAGCTAATACTGACATTAAAGAAAGAACTTTAAACATAAGTTAATTTTGTTGTCCACTCATTGTTACAAGTCCAAATCTTAACACAAAAATGGAATCAGATAATTTTATGACACATCAGTATGCTACTATGTTATATTTTTTAGATAACAAAACAAATACTGATACATCAAATGTGTGTTTTAGTGAGGAGTTACGATGTAATCTAAAGAACACTGGTTGGATGGGGTCAGAAAATTATGTTGTAGTTCTAGTTCCTGGAATATGATGCTGACCAAGTCCTTTACTCTCTCTCACTGGAAAAATGAGGTCACTATGCCAGATTATCATCCTCATCATCCCCAGCTCTAGGGATTGGTGATCCCAAGAATGTTATCGATCAATAAAATTTTATAAGATGTGACAAGTTAACTTTCTAAGAAATGATCTAAACATAAACAGGAAGAAAGACTAAGATGGACATGGTGTCAACCAATGACCCATATGCTTAAAAATACTTCCAATCCATAGGTATCTTTGTTATTTTCACTTAATCCCAACTAATCCCTACTAAATTTATAGTGGAAATGGCTTAAGCCAGTGGCTGCCAAAACTGGTTTACTAGTAGAGTATTTTAAAGATTCACATTCCAGGTCCCCATCCCAGATTACTGAATCGAATCTCACAGAGCAATCCCTGAGAAAATTACATTTTTCTTAGATACAGTTTGGGTTTCTAAAAGTTTGGAAAATTTTGACTTAAAATTCCACCCCTACCTCAAGGCATTTATAGCCATTATACACTAGGCTTCTGACAATAAAGAAAGGTAAAAGAAACAGAGAGAGCGATCCATAGGTGAGATTTGTATAGAATTCCTCAAACCAAAGAGTATAGGCTGTCATCTCTCTAAATACAAGCTCTCTATATAAACACTATATGAGAACATGTGTTTATGTGTATGTATGTGTATTTAAGTAAAGTTTAGTTTTTAACATTCAACTAATAAATGTCCTCCTACAGAATTTTATAGTGCAATCTTTGAAAATGGTGAAATATCCATCTCATGTTATCTTAGGCCATGTTAAATTATAACCACACGTGCTAAACTGCTTTTTTCTTAGATATTCATTTGTTTTTGTTTTTTATATTATTAGCCACGCATTAACATTTGACATTCTCCTTGTATAAATAAATTTTATAATAAGAAGTGAAACAATCAAAGAGGTTGCCTAATAACTTTAAGTTCATTATTGAAAGCTCTTGGTATATATTAAGTAGTTTTACTCTTTCTTGATGTGAACAAACAGGCCCATTTTACAACATTCTATATCTATTAATTCATAAAGGACTCAAAATTTTAACTACATTGGGAGGCATATTACTTGAATATCATTCAATATAGACATCTCCAATATCTGACCAAGATGTAGCAGAGGCCTCAGAGGTGTTTGTATCCATATTCCAAGGAAACAATTATGGGTGGCTAAAAGAATTTTGATAATATTACCCTTAATCACAACAAATTGGAAACATCTGAATGTAGATAATGGATTATCTGGTTCTGGTGCAAATACATCCCCTAATATTATGGAATATTTAATGACATTTTTAAAAGTAATTAAGCAGAATAACAGTCATGATATAATAAGTGGAAAGAAACAATGTTATAAAACAATAGATATATTATAATATTTTGAAAAACTGTGCACAGTTATTAAAATGATAGGAATAGTGGTGACCACTAGATAATGATAATCTAGAATTTTATTTTATTTTTCTTTTGTCTAATTAGAGCTTCTAATTTTTCCATATTGGAAATTGATTTCTTTTATAATAAGGAAAAGATCCTCTTTTAATGAAAGGTTTTTAGAAAAAAAAAAAAATAGAGCAGCATCACCATTTGCTACTTAAAATCTATGTAGGTTCATACACAGAATTCTTCCTGGCCCTTACTCTTCTGTATGGATCTAATTTGTTGTTTTTAGTCATCCTCCCCACTAGGTTTTATACTTCTCTAAAGGAAGAAGCCATATATTTTCTAATTTAGTAGCCAATGCGCCAACTGTAACAATGTAAGGACTGCATAAATAAAGACAAATAAGACGAAAAAGCATGAAAAGATACAATCTCAAGACCTGAAAAATTAAGGTTATTTTAATCGCAGTTCAGTAACTTCTGTTAACATTTTTTCCTTCAGTTTTGATTGCATATGTTTTGATAGTTAGATAGTTTTAATTAAGAGCATACATAGTTGAATAGCCCATCTCCAAATTAGATTTTGTTTCAGTCTTCATTAGTGTATCTGTTATTCACTTTACATTTAAATCCTCAAATTAGAAGTTATAAGAACAATATATTTGTTGACTAATGTAGTCATTCTTTCAATATGCAATTACTGAATATCTAATTTTTTGACACTGGCACCAAAATTGAAGCCATTAATTTGAATTTTGATTCAAAAAAATAAAATATTCTATTATAGAATAATATCATTTTATCACATATGTACAGACAAGTGATACTTATCTACAGATACTATCTTATGATGCCAAGCTTAAAAAGAAACAACCATTTTCACCCAGTCAAATTTTGTTTCATTTGAAAAAATAAATCCATTAAACTGATATATTAATTTTGTTCCTTACCAGTAACTTAAGTTGTATGAGTAGTTCAGAGGGTAAAAACCTGCTTGCTTGCTTAATTACCCTCAAGTCTTCTTGCTTTTTACAGTCAAAGCAATTTTATTCATTTTATAATAACTGAATCTTAATTTTCCTGTATTGTCTAGTTAAAATAGTCTTTTATATAAACTGTTCCTTAATCTCTACTACAACAATCCTTATGTTTCAATAAATACTGTCAAATATTTCATAGTTTTTTCCTTGTATGTGCTTTAGTATCACCAGTTTTAACAGTAATTTCACTTAAATAGTTTTTTTTTTTTTCTAAAACTGTCACTATACAAGGTTACATGTGTGTAATTTGCCCCATGGGGAAACTAAATCTTTAGTACCATGAAATTTTTACACAGGAAGATCATCATAGTAGCCTCTTGATTGTCATTCTTATCAAAGTATTTTTGGAATATTAATTCTGTCTTTAATACTACCTCTCTTTATTTTAATGACCACATTTTTTCTTTAATGAATTCATTCAAATTGAAAAGAAAATCCCCAAATAAAAAATACACAATACAGGAAAATTTAGACTTCCGTATGCAAAAACAAGCTTATTTTATCTAAGCATTGGTTATTTAGAGACTGAGCATTTTAAGTTTCTTTTAAAGAGAAAATTAACATTTTAGTAAGGCATTTCTTTATGATCTCTTTTACTTGCGTAATGTTGAATTAATTCACACAGGTATACAGAACATTCCGTCTTTACGAAAACCAAGTGGTTGTACACAAATTTATTTGGTGTAGAATCAACACTGAAACCCTTTTTGAAAACTCTCTCTTCCCATGCTTTATCTTGAGTTTCTTGCCATCTTTGCTGTTTAATTTACTACCTTAGCTTCATCTTTCAGGTCCTTAAATGTTTGTATTCCTCAAGGTCTGTTGTTTGTTTATTTTTTTCTTCTCTCTTTAAGACTGTTTTTCCAATCCCTTAGAGGTTCAGCTAATTCCCAACCAATATTTACTTCAGCCCTTTCTGCTGGAGCTCCTATTTTCAGTGTTCCAAATTCAGCCTGTCTAAAGCCAGTTCATATTCATTTGCTTTAAGGCATTATGTTGTGGCCAAGATGCTGTGAGTATAGTAATCAATACAGACAGCTGTGAAAGTTCATGACAATCATGTGAACATCATGTTGAGTCAGAGAAAAACAGCATGACTGTAATACTATAGGAATAACCACACAGACAAATTTTAGCTATATAATGTGATGGTTATTTAGGTATCAAGTGTTGTAATAATGAATAAATGAAGTTAGAGAGAAAACTCATCCAACTGTTAGAGAATGATCTTTGGAGGTGTTATGTGCTGAATGGTGTCCTCAAATTTCTGTGTCGAAGCCCAAACTCCTAGTAGCTCAGAAGGTGACTGCATTTAGAGATGGGCCTTTAAAGAGATGTTTAAGTTAAAATGAGGTTGTTAGGGTGGACCCAAATCCAATCTGACTGCTGTCCTTTTCTCCCCTGTTGTCCAGGGGAAAATCTGGATACACAAAGAGCAACAGGGATGTATATGCCCTGAAGAAAGCCCATGTGATGGCACAACAAGAATGTAGCCATCTACAAACCAAGCAAAATGGTCTAAGAAGAGAGCAAACTTCCTAACATCTTGATTTGAACTTGAGACATGAATATCTACTACTTGAACCCTCTAGTCCCTGGTACTTTGTTACGATAGCCAGAGATTTCACAAAGGTGACCAAATCAAAGGAGATGAACATGACATATAATTGAGCCCACTGAATGGGAACAGTAGTCTGACTCACAGAAATGGGATTTTTAGAGTTTGGAATGGTCTATTTTCAACCTAGTTTAAGTAATATCTATGGGTTATATTGGAGGTGTTAATTATGTCTTTCATATAAAAATAAAAACTATTTCTTTTGTATAAGAGACAGAGTATAGATGCATACTATATGTTCCCTACTAAATGGCCTTCTCTTGATGTTTTCTCATATTCTTTCTCTTGCCCAGATTTCCCTTATACTCTCTCTCCCCTCTCTACCACCATGCTCTTACCTTATTCTCTTCTAAGTCAAGTTTCTCAAAATAGTAATGAAAAAATTAACCTGCATTCCCACTTGTTCTCCATCACCTTGATATTAGCACATGATTGCAGTCTGTTCCTGCAGAACCCATATTTCAGGGTTCTGTGATAAGAAGTTGGATATGAGACCAATTTTGAGGATGGAGGAGAGACATATGATTCAGTTATCTTTTCTTACTTTCACCATTGCACTGAATTTCATCTAAGACAACCAGTACCATCTACCCAATACCAGTGGGCCCAGCTTAATCCATTTATCATTGGATTCTCATGTACATTGACAATTGATTTAGTTCCTAATTCTTCATGCTTCTTTCTTCCTCAGATTATATAATATCATCTTCTCGCTAGCTCTTCTCCTACCCACTGATATTTCTGAGTATATCCCTTCTCTGCTCTTCTCTTTCTTTGACCTGGATTTCATATGCATTGATCTCATTCTACCATCTGATCCTCAAAACTGTGTACCTAATGGGTTTCCCCCTTGGATCATTTCTTGAGGCTTTAAGTTATATTTTATGCTGCTTGTCCCTCCACCCTTCCCAATTTACATCGATTTCCAGTCCTAACTTCTTCCCTGAACTTAAATCTAACTCATTGTTAGATAGTTCCTCCTGAATGTGTCTTTAGCATTTGAGGGCACATGTGGCTATATTCCCTATCTCAAAAAAATGACTTTACCTTCTGCAAAGTCATCTCTATACCTTGGAATTGGCCTATATGCAACTGACAGATCACAAATTACATCTGTTGCCCTGAACTCATTCAGAATTAGCTATCAGAAATTATTCATGTATTCATTCTATCACTGTGGTATATACTCTAGAACACTATGCTAGATAAATATTTTTAATATTCATTACTCACCATATTTATGGGATCAACTGGTCCAATGCTGTTTACATAGACATCAGTTTCAATTACTGTGGGCCTCACTGCAAAATACCAATACAAAGACATGACCAAAGACAAAATCAGGTTGTGTTAAATAAATTATATTTAAATAAATATTAATAAGTATTAGTATTTTACATTTCCATCACAAAGCATTACTCATTATGAAATTAGAAAGCATAGCTTGCAATGCAAACACAACAAACTTTTCAGTTTACAAATCAATTTTGTAACTAAAAATTACCATTTTTGAATAAAAACATACCAGTGTACAACCTAAAAATGTTAAAACTGTCTAAATCACCCATTAAAGTGAAGAAAGTTGTGTTAATGTAAAAACACTAGCTAATTTGTGCTGCAATAGTCATGGAATTTTAGGGTTGGATGGATTTTAGAGCCTAAGTATTGTTATATAATCCTACCTAGTGGATAGCAGCACTGTGCTAGTGAATGTTAACAACTTTACTCTTGAAGAGGGAGGAAAAAGCCCTCATTTGTAGCTTTTGCTGATTTCCATGTTGTAAATACTCTCACAACGACTGATTTAAAGATATCAGTGTGAGGTGTTCCATTCTAGCTCAACAGTTAAGAAACCCAACTAGGATCCATAAGAATGAGGGTTGGATCCCCAGCCTCACTCAGTGGGCTAAGGATCCAGAGTTGCTATGAGCTGTAGTGTGGGTCGCAGTTGCAGCTCAGATCCCGCATTGCCGTGGCTGTAGTGTAGGTCAGTGGCTACAACTCCAATTCAACCCCCTAGCCTGAAAACTTCCATGTGCCACAAGTGTGCCCTTGAAAAGCCAATCAATCAATCAATCAATCAATAAGATAGTAGTGTGAAGTCATTGAATGCAGAGTTGGGACAATATATAATCAGTGGCTCTTGTGAGCTGGTATAAGCCAGTTCTAGCACACACTAGAACTTGAGGCATAGCTATTTGATTAAAGGAGGCAACGTATGTAAGGCATCTATCCAGGTTGATTCTTTTGAGAAGCTTAATCAAATTTGTTCACACCTTCTTCTTTCCTTGTTAACAATATTAATTTGGCTCCAGTTAAAGGTGTATTTTTATGTATTCTCAGAGTATATTGTAGATCCATCACTGTAGACTTCATCTGTTGTATTTTGTACGCAACTATTTGTGTTTTCAGGGTTAGTCTTTAAATGATATATACAGTATTTTTATATTGTATCAAAATATGTAGGCTAACCTGTAGGTCAGCCATTTAAATGTTTATCAAATGATATGACTAACTATATCCACAATGTGTGCATACTTGGTTGTGACTTGGATTTTCAATTCGTCAGGTTATTTTGGCTTCCTACATTGAGATTTACCATCATCATAATAATTTATACTCATATGTTTTTTTGTTTGCTATGAAAAACATTTTCACATAGCTTCTTTTTATTCCTGTCTCTGTACCAAATAGGTTAAAAATAGTTAATTTATTGATCCAGCAAGTACTTGTTGAGGAATGTATGTAAAGTGTTCAAAAGTAAACAAGAAGGGTAAAAAATATTATGGACGTCGATCATAGATCTCATGGAGTGTTTTAATAGAGATAACGCAAAAGAAATAAAAGCATAAAAATCGCCTGGTACAGTGAACCTTTCTATACTAAAATAGCATGTTTTTAGTAATATTTACTCAGTTATCCTTTCTAAACTTCATGTGATTTTTCTTTCTGGCCTAGTAATCGCCACTCTTAGACTGTAGAGGCTATGTTAGACCTGTCAGAACAACCTCCTCCTCCATACGTAGCTGTCTGCCAGTCTGAATCCCCATCCAGTCCCGTCTCCCTGTCTTCGTAACTTCTAGTCTGACAGGGCCTCCAGGCTGCTAAGCTTCAAAGGAAAACTTCACGCATTTTGTAAAACAGTGCCTGTATTATTTTAAAACGATATTTATTTGTTATCTTTGCCGTTTAAAAATCCTACACCTAAGAAAACATTCAGCAATTAAATTGTCTGTTTTTCTTCAAATAGTTTTTGCATGACATACATATTTTCTTAGCTAGAAAAATAAGTGAGATTTGTTAGAAATAGGTTCAGTAGGAGTTCCCATCGTGGTGCAGTGGTTAACGAATCCGACTAGGAACCATGAGGTTGCAGGTTCGATCCCTGGCCTTGCTCAGTGGGTTAAGGATCCGGCATTGCCGTGAGCTGTGGTGTAGGTCACAGACGCGGCTCGGATCCCGCATTGCTGCAGCTCTGGTGTAGGCCAGTGACTACAGCTCCGATTCGACCCCTAGCCTGGGAACCTCCATATGCCATGGGATGCGGCCCTCGAAAAAGGCAAAAAGACAAAAAAAAAAATAGGTTCAGTATGCAAAACTATAGGTTTCTAGACCTGTGTAATACATGATAATGTCAATCTACTAGTAAACAATTAGATTTCTTAAAGTAGGCCCTGTGACTTACAGATGATTTTATTATTAAGCTGATGACTTCTGAGATAAGTTGCTTTAATCATTGGGCATTTATTTTTGACTAGTGATGAACTGTAACCAATAAATATCATATAGTTAAGATAATTATAACTGGATTTATAGTTGTTTTATGAAAGCCAATTATTAACAAAAGGTTTGTTAGTTTCATTTGCAAGTATATTTATTACAAGTTATAAGCAATTAAGTGCACCAGTCTTATCTGATTAGATATCTTTTTCAGTTCATCTGATAAATCAACAAACACTGGATTCCTGCTCTTTATTGCATGTTACTTGGGGCTGAACATTGTCTATGCCAAGAACCAAATGATTCTTGAAGAAATTTTTATTTACAGAACATACTTTTAACCGTATAATATATATATTTTACAGTATAGAAAGTTTTAAATATGAATGATATATCCTGGTTTCTTGATATCATCATTTCCTTAGCTAGTTATAAGACAAATAAATGCATATTAGAAAAATATTAACTCTAGCATTAGGGCTTGAGCCACATTGAGGTAGTTCATGATGAATAAAAATCACATTCTTTAAATTAGTAAGTCCAATGTAGAACAGTGCTATTTACAAAGAAGATATTTTAAAAATTGTACAATAAATATATATTTTCAAACCATGGATATTTTTGAGTTATTTTATGTATCATTTTACAACTTTGAGATGCTAATATTTGATCCAACCCTTTAAACTTTAGTTCCAAAACACAAAGTAGAATAAACCTGAAAATGAACCAAAATATTTCAGATTGATTTAAAAAATACAGACAGTGCTTATATGCTTCAAAATATATACTATAGAGGAAAACAACAGAAATCTGTAATTTTCTCTCTTTTTTTTTTTTTCCATACCCATGGCACATGGAAGTTCCCAGGCCACAGATCAAATCAAGCGCAGCTTTGACCTACGTCACAGCTGTGACATCAGGTCCTTAACCCAATGCACCACAGTGGGAACTCTGGTAATTTTCTTTTAATAATGAAATTACTGCTTCTATTGATTCATACTGTGAACAATACTTATGGGTGAAATCACTTAAATATAGGATTCTTAGTAATTGAGTAAATATTTTCTTGGCTCTGTGATTTTTCTTAGTACAAAGTCTGTTCAATTGTTAGGATTTTAGTGAATTTTAAGAAGAAAGGGAGTTAAATATGAATGATATAGCCTGGTTTCTTGATATCATCATTGGCTCAGAGGTAACTAACCCAACTAGTATTCATGAGGATACAAGTTCCCTGGCCTTACTCAGTGTGTGAAGGACCTGGCGTTGCTGTGATCTGTGGTGTAGGTCACAGATGTGGCTCGGATCCACTGTTGTTGTGGCTGTGGCGTAGGCCAGCAGCTATAGCTCCAATTCCACCCCTAGCCTGGGAGCTTCCATATGCCATTGGTGCTTCCCTAAAAAGCAAAAAATATAAAAAAAGTAAAAAGGAAAATATCATACTTCAATTCAAAACTAAAAAAATGAAACTAAAGTAAAATTGACATTCCAAGCTCATTAAATGGTATTTAGAAAGTGAGCACAGACTATGTTCAATTCATCAACATACACAGAGATCAAAGATCTCTTTTTGTGCGAGTATAACAGTGACTGAGAAAACCATGTACTGCCACAGAAAATTGCATTTTTGACAGGTAGAGGGAAGACAGGTAAAGATGACACTGAATTATTTTCACAAGGCTTCTTTCTGTGCTGTGATTTCTAAGTACTTTGTTTTAAGTATCTCACCAGAATATAAGTAGATAAACTCCTAGTGAGAGTCAGTATATAGAAACAGACATTCCAGGCAATTTAGTAACCCAGAAAATAGAAAGAGGAAGGAAAAAAGAAGAAAACAGTGAGATCAGCATTCAGTTTCCAGATGGCTAAGGCAAAACTGAAGAAAGCCAACTCTGGAGGTGGGTAATCAGTTGTCAACCAGAAGATATATTCTAAAATGAATTTTAAAATGTTTTCTTCATAATTATTCTCAACCAGGCTTTCTTGGATGCCCTATTTCAATTACTCTAAGATATCTTTAGCATATTATGTAGCTTTTTAGTTACTTTGGATACTAAAATTATTTTAGGTCAATCAAAAACTATAATACTGGCAAATAAGTCTCTTATTATCCCAGAATGGCACAGAAAAAGAAATACCCATACTGATATGGAAGTTGTAGTTATAACATATAGACTTTGAAAGAACTATGACTAATATGTTTTATTTCCCTAGAATAGACAGCAGGGGTTCTCAACCCAAAGATATTATATTTGAGTCCAGATACTTCTTCCCATCTCCCTCCCCAAGTTACATAACTTTATGGTTATTTTTGTTTTCATTTCTTTTGCCTTGGGAAACTGATCTAAGAAAACACTTTTATGTCCATGAATGCTTTGTCTGTGTTTTTTTTCTAGGAATTTTATGGTATCATGTCTTATATTTACATTTTTAAAGCATTTTGAGTTTATTTTTGCCTATGATGTGAGGAAATGTTCTAATTTCATTGATTTATATCTGGCTGCCTAGCCTGAAAAGGCTTAAGTTATTATGTATACTCTGAGATCAACAGATAAAATGCTACTCTACATGGTATATATTACTACTTACAATTAAATATAAATTAATGAAATTAAATTAAAATTAAAATTTATTTGCTTAGTCATACTAACTACATTTCAAATACTCAATAGCCAAACAATTTCAAGTACTCAGTACTCATACATATATGATTGTTATCAATATATATAACATATACCAAAATATATGAATTTAATTATTGGGAATGTCTTTGTAGGAGAATGAAAGACTAATCTTATTCTGTAGTTAAACATCTCTTTAGACAGCAGAATTAGTAGTCTGCTCTTGCTCCTATACCTGATCAAGGGAAAAGAAAGTTAGAGTTGTGTGGTGGGATTTAAAGAAAGAGAAGCAATGGAGTATCTGCATACCTATTCTTTAAAATATCTGGGGAATTTTAATTTCTTGTGGATATAATTCATATCCAAAGAAAATAACTGGACCAGAGGCATTTGATGAAGGAAGCTAAGGCAAGTGATTGATGTAGAGAAGCATCCAAATTTCCCACGTCAAGGAAGTGAGCTGTATAAAATGCCTACGAACAACAACAAAAAGCATTCCTACCCTCTTACCTATAAAAGAGTCACAATTTATATGTTTGCCTTTTAAAGTGTACCAAGGGCCAATTGGTGTTTGCCCCATAAGAAGCAAAACTAACAAAACACAAGTTTCAACTGCACCCAGTTAAATGCATACAGACAGTACTCCCTCTACCTCCTATATATTCCCATCACTAGGAACCTAGAAGTAAGCAGATGGGTTAAAAAAGCAGAGCCTCCCTTCCTCATCCCAAGTCCCTGTCTAGTAGCACTTGTTTAACATATGTCCTAGGAGAGGGATAGGATATTAAATTTTCAGAATAGATAAAATTATTTAAATCACATAAATTGTTTGGAAAGCTGTAGATTTACCTGAAAAGCTAAGAAATTAAAAAAAGAAAATTTGGGAGTTCACATCTTGGCTCACTGGGTTAATGAATCCAACTAGTATCCATGAGGACTCGGGTTCAATCCCTGGCCTTGCTCAGTAGGTTAAAGATCTGGTGTTGCTGTGAGATGTGGTGAAGGTCGTAGACACTGCTAGGATCCAGTGTTGCTGTGGCTTTGGTGTAGCCTGGCAGCTACAGCTCCCATTGGCCCCCTAGTCTGGGAACCTCCATATGCCAATGGTTGTGGCCCTAAAAAAAGGGAGAAGATTCAACATAAAGTAATTAAATCTTGACCAGAATTACAAAGCCTTTTAATGTTACTTCCTCATTAATTTTAGAATTGATTAAATTTATTTTCATACCATTAAAGAAGAGGAAGATATTAATGGAAATTCTGAACAGTAAGGAAGGCCTACAAAGCACCTGAACAAGTCATTTATTATGTGTGACAATAAGAACACATAAATTTGCCTTTCTAAATTAATTTAATTTGCGCATAAAGAAACTCTGCAAGGATAAATAAAACCTATTAAAAAGAGTTACCAATAGGGAGCAGGGTAGAGACAAATATAGAATACATCAGGATGTGGGAGTTAGATTGCTCTCCACTTAGCTTTTTATATTGCTTTTACTTTCAAACTGTAAACATATCTATTTTAAAATGTTAAAGTACAAAGAGAAAGTGACAAAAAAAGCAAAATAAAATAAAATGCAATGAAGGTTATAATAAAGACAAAGTAAAAATTATGAGATAGTTAATAGAAAACCAGTGGAACTCATTCAATAATAAATGCGTATCTGGAGGAAATCCACCATGCTTAATTTTCTTAATCAGAAAAAAGGGATAAATTACACAATATATAAAATAGGAAATAGCAAATGGGAACTAAACATTGAAACAAAAAACATTTTTTTAAATCCTAAGAGAGTACTTGGAAGATTTCTTTGCAAATACATTTGAAAACGTAGATCAAAGAGGTTTGTTTTTTTTTAGGCAAATACAGATTAACAAAATCCACCCTGTTAGAGTAGAAAGCACAAAGAGACCAATTTCAGTAAGAGAACAAAGTGACCATTTCCAAAAAACTCAAGACCTGGATAAATCTATAATGGAATTCTATCAAACTTTTGAAAGTCAGATGATGCTAATACCTGTGTAAAATGCTAGACTTTTGAGAATGAAGGAAAAACCCCCTTTCATGAAATAAATGTAAAAGGATAGCTAAAAAAGATGAAGACAGTACTCAATAATACAATGGAAGATGACTATCACTTATAAATACCAATGAAAAATACTATCATCAAGCAGAATCCAACATCTCATTAAGAATATATTATATCATGACCCAGAGGACTTTCAATTAATATTATGTCCAAGTCCTTTCAATTAATATTATGTACCATTGTAATAGATTTTAAGAGGCATAAAACTCATAGTTATTTCCAGAAATGTTGAAAAAGCCTTTGACAAATTTCAACAGCAATTTCTGATTTAAAAACAAAATCAAGCAAATTGAGGGATAAGTTCTTAATGTGAATATTCATAAGGAGAAACATTGGAGTCATTTCCATAAGAACCAACACAGGGCGAAGTTACCCATTATCTCCATTATCATTCATTATTATATTAGACATATTAGACAATGAGACATTGCAATGCTTTTAGACATGTCATTTAGTTGCACATGAATTGGTAAAGAAAAAATAAGTAATTTTTGTATAAGGCATGGTAGCATATTTTGAAAACAAACAATGCTTAAACTAGCAAAAATCAGTAAGGTAGTAAGATATAAAATGACCATTCAGAAATCAGTAACATTGATATACAAAAATAATCAGAGAATGTTATGGTTGAGAAAATATCATTTATAGCAGAAAAGAAAAACTTAAGTACTTAGGATTCAATTTAAAAAATGTGAAAAATCTACAATTAAATCTTAAGATATTCCAGAGAGAAACAAAATAAAAATGAAGAATTGGAAAGACAGCACACATTCCCATTTTAGATGAAAATATTATAAAGATGTTAGTGCTCCCAAAGTTACTTTACAAATTTAACACAATCCCAATAAAAATACAAACAAGTCTTTTTTTTTTTTTGAGCTAACGTTGATAATAAAAGCTCATTTGTTTGTTTTTAATTTTTTTTTTCTTTTTTGGCTTTGTAGGGCTTCACCCATGGCATATGGAGGTTCCCACGCTAGGGGTCGAATCAGAGCTGTAGCTACCAGCCTACGCCACAGCCACAGCAATGCCAGATGCAAGCCGTGTCCGTGACCTACACCACAGCTCACGACAACACTGGATCCTTAACGCACTGAGCGAGGCCAGGGATGGAACCCACATCCTCATGGTTCCTAGTTGGATTTGTTTCCACTGCGCCACAGTGGGAACTCCTTTTTTTGTTTTAAAGTATGTGCAATAGCTAGAGAAACTGTAAAGGAAAAATAAAACAAAATGAAAATATGAGGTAAGACTAGCTTTTCAAGACATTAATACTAAGTGTTTTAGTCTCAATAGACTGTTGAATCCCTACTATTAATATAGTTGTGACAAATACGTAGAAAAACAGATGAAATAATGGAATAGAAATGTCATAAATAGCCAAAATACATAAAAGGTAATATATGTTAAAGTTGACATCTCAAATAACAGAAGCAAAGACTGACTTTTTAATAACTCATTCTGAGTCAACAGAAAAGCCATCTGAAAAAGACAAAAATTGCATCCACACTTTATATCATACATAGGAGTAAAGTTTGACTGCATCAGGGAGAACTAAATATAAGAAATAAAGCCACATAAATACTAAAACTAAACATGGATGAATTACACTCAAAATGGAATATAACCAGTAACACTTCAACCAAACTGTCAAAAAATGGATAACATACCCATACTGAGTAGGGATAGGGAAGAAAATAAGTAATCTAAATAAATTTGGGGAACAGTATTTTGATTATGTGCTGTAAAGATAAAGACAAAAATAATTGTACATGAATATTTTATTCTAATGAGTTATTTTTCATAGACATGAGTTACAATTATAGAATTACCTCAGGTATTTACTGGAATTTAGCAAATAAGAAATACAGTTATAGGTAAGTGAGAGCCAGGTATTTCACTGTTGGAAAGAGAAGTTACAAAAAGGAAAAGGGAGAGGTTAGAATGAAGCCCATGGTCTTTGGATTAGAATCAGGCATATCAGTATGGATTCATGGTTTATAATATATATACAAAGGGACAGACTTCAAAATATAGATGCCTATGAATGTGTAGGCGGACGCATATTTTCCCCTTTTTCTCAGTGACAAGGTCAAGATGCAAACATTTCAGTATTAATGAATATACCTAGTGCTCAGATCTTGGTTTCTAAATATCATTCTTCAAAAAGAGGAACCAGGGTTCCTTAGAGAAGTGGTGAATTCCATTGTTGAATCAAGATGAGCCTGGAATATCTCATGTATTAGAAAGTAAAGATATGATTGGAAAATTATGGAAACATGTGAAAGGACAGAGAAGTCAAATTATAGGACATACTAGTGTCCAAATTTCTATTCTTAGCAATGAAATACATAAAGATGGTAAAGGAATTTGAATTATAAAATAAAACATATATCTAAAGTTCTACGCTGAGCAAATAAATAAGTGAACAGATAAGTGGACAAGAAACAGCCTCTCCTTTGGGGTAGAATTACAATTAATTTGTGTAGAAGGAATGGTAATATCACTGAAATACCATTTGGCAAACAGTAATAGTCTTGCAGGTAAGAATCATTGACAGGTACCAGATGAATGGACAAAAGTAGGCTGAAAAATATGAAAAAAATGGGCATTGAAAAATATCAAAGGTAATGATATATAAACATCCTATGCCTCTTAATAAAACACACTAAAAGCACAAAATGCAGTCAAACTTAGTTATAGGACAAATGGTAAGTAGAATAAAGCCCAAAATATAATTAATATTATTGTTTCAATAGATGCATAGAAATCATTTGAAACATCAGGGAAGAAAAAAAGAACCCTAGCAAAATAAGAAGAGAAAGAAATTGCAAAGAGTATCTTAAGAAAAAAAAAAGAAAGCCTGCAGAAACATCATAATAGTGAAATACAGATTGACTTCTCTGGTGCCCGGGAACAAACCAGGACTCTTCAACATTTATCTCTAGTCTTAGCCAGTGTAACATACCATGAAAAAAAGTACCATTTTTTTTATTTATTATTTGCAAAATAGATATTATTGGCAAAGTGTTATTTGTAATAATATTTATTCTCTCTGTAGAAATATCTAGAATAATATAATAAATAATTAAAGTTGATAAATTTAGCAAGGCTGCTGAGGACAGAATAGATTAGCAAAACATCTATTGTTTTTCTTTATGCAGCTAATAAAATCTTAGAAAGCAAAATTTTTAAAAATCTATTTCTACTTACCAAAACTCCAACTTTCCTTCTTTATAGAAAACATTAATAAAAAATAGAGTATATGATAGGGGAATACATAGTGATCATGAATTTGGTATGGTAAAAATTCAGCATGGTAAACATTTCATTTTCTCCATGTTCATCATAGATCTAATTCAATTCCAATGAAATCCTTTGTTAATTTATATTTTGTTTGTTTGTTTTAGTGTGTTTCGGGGGAAACTTAGTTAATTATGTTATAAAATATATATGTAAGTGCTCAGAACCAAAAATAACAATTTTGACAAAGAACAAAGTTGGATTACCCATACTAAATACAGTCCCAAGGTTTACCATTCTACATTATCTAAAATAGTGCAGCACTGCCCCAAATTAGAACTCCTACTTACCTTTCAAATATTTCCTTTTATGAAATATCTTAGTTTTTCAGTTAGTTTTATCAGAACTTTGTTGTCACACCCTTTGTTGTAGCAGTTGTAAACTAATTACGTAAGCAATGTGTAATGTCTTCCCACATCAAACTGTGACACTTCCAAAGACAGTGCCATTCCAACTAATAACCATCAAACTCAGCAGTCTCTAACACACATCAAGCACTCAGGGAATGTGAGATATGATTAAAATAACATCAGTAAATGTGGTTTTCATAGTCATGAACATCCAAGAATGATAACAAACTTACCTCCTATATCTGGGCGAAGTTTATTGTCATAACCTTGAAGCAGTGAGTTGAGAATTTGTGTTATATCTCCTTCATGAATCTTTGGTGCCAAGACCCAAGTTTTGTTCACTGTTAAATCCTCATCATCTTCATCATCTGCTTTATCAACACTGAAGGATTCAAATAAAATTTTGTATGATAGAAGGTTTAACCAAATAGTGTATTTTTAAAAAGCAGTTTAAGATTTTTGAAATTGTGTAAAGGAGTAGTAAGAGGGGGGAAAAAGCATTAGAAATATTTTAATTTCAGTAAAACTATCCTCTTTGTCATATAAACTGTCATGTTTTACTAATACTCAAGAATGAAAAATTTAGTATGAGAAAAAGTAATATCACATTAATATAATAAAATAAATTTCAGACCTGCACAACTGTCATTAAAAGCCATAGAGATTATGCACTGATAATGTGACTATTGGCCCTAGATTTGTGCAGTACACAATGACAAACATATAGTTTCTCTAAACCACCACATTAAAAATTAAAATTACAAGGTAACTAAATACAGGAAACTTTACAATAATTAGTCTGATAAAATGTATTTAAAAATTGCACGTTCAGAAAATAAGACTTAAGGAAAAATGAGTGAAGAAGGGTTCAAAGAAAAAAGGAAAATATATTGAACACATTTCTTCAAGTCAGAAGAACCCAGACCCCAGATATCTATTCCAAGAACATTGCCAAAGATTATCTTAATCATGAGTGGATGACTCACACTTATGGAAAAGCATGACTATCAAATTTATGGACTAGTTGTTAGACTTTAGGGATCAAATAATGCACTGCCTTTATTTTGTAAATGAGAAAACTGAAGTCAGTAAGGATCTAACCTAAGCACAAACTTATTTACAAAACTGAGACTCAAACCCTGTTCCTGCAGCTAGTGCTCCCTGCTAGGGCTGTGTGTTTGACAAGCATAAAGATTCAGCTTACTTATGAATTGTTGTAGAAACATGTGGTAACATAGATGTTCATCTATAATTCATCAAAAGTAACAAAGTACTCCCCTCTTTATTCCCTGTAAGTGATCTCATCTTCATTTGAGTGAGATCATACTAGTCCTACTTCCACCTTTATTAAATATTAGTCATCCAGTGAAAATAAATACATAAGTTTTCACATTAGTAACATCAGGTAAATCTATTATATTATTTATTTACATGTATTTCAGAGATGGGCTTCTCTTCCGTAGTAGATATTCAAGTTTATCTTAATGCTACACCGTTCAGATCTCTTTTGCTTTGAACCTAAACTTCTTGGCTAATGCAGCCCTCATCCTTTTTATCCTTTTAATTTTTTTTTCAGTTTTACTGAGATATAATTGGCATGTAATATTGTCTATAATATTATGTATAAAACAATGATTTGGATGTATGTGTATATAGCAAAATGATTATCACAATATGTTTAGTTAGCACCCATCCTCTTCATCCTTTTAAGCAGTTTAAATTAACATTGTAAATTGAAACTTAACCTTTAAAGTATTTGTACCTCATTTCATCTTCACAGTGATTGTACTGATATATTTTATTAACATATAATGGCTTGCATTATTCTCAACGTTTCTCCTCTTCTTCCCGTCAGAGAATTACATTTTTCATCCGCTGACTTCTAACTTGGTCATGTGACCTGAAATACTCCCTTCTGCAAAAGGATGGTACATTCCTATTCCATTCAACTCAGGTTTGTCCCTACAATTTGCTTTGGCTAGTGGAATAGATGTTACATGCTTCACTACCTAGCAGGGTTATTGTCAGTGCATGGTTCAACGTATCTCTCTTGTCCTTCTGCCAGAGGAGCAGCCATACTCAGACAGAGGTTACTACTCCACTACTTCACTTTCAGAGTAAAGGCAGCATGTAAACAGAGCCACAGCTGACCTAAAATGCACACATAGCCTGAGCTGGAAATAAACACTTAGTGTTATAACTCACTGAGATTTTGGGCGAGTTCATCACCACTATATATAAATTCCAACGCTATGAGAATTTCTTGAGTATATTTAGTTAACAGATTTTTGATGAGTAATTAATTTACATTGATTCTTTTGCTGTATTTAACTTCAAAAAGTATGTACCACTGAAATATAGTCATACAACTTCCTTCAAATAATTTCTAATTTTCTCTCAATAATGTATACATGTATATATATAAACATCCATTTATAAACTAAAGCATTGAAAGTATTAAGAATCAGTCCCTGCTGGTGTGTTCTCCAGGATAATTTTAATATAATTAGAATTACTTAGATATGGTCAACTACCAAAATTTTAGGGCATCCATCTAGCTTTAAATCTGTTTTATAAAATAAAACATGTGATGGGTAGAGACAGACCACTGCACATATAAGAATTTCATTTTTCTTTGAAATATTTTTGCAGTCAAATGGAAGTTCTTAGGGGGAAAAAGGGGGTTTTCCTATTTTTTTTAGGGTAGCAACATCTTGGTAATCCAAAAAGCGCATGTTCATATTAATTTGTATTCCCCATTTCCCAGCTAGCTCAGAGGTAATATGAAAATTGACCTCAGTGATATTACAGAGCTTACTTTCTTATTTTTGGCAATAATAGAAATGAAATTTCATTATAGTTAATTTTTCTACATTTTTCCTTCCCACTTTCTAAATTGCTCTTAGAATATTCATTAACTACCGTATTATATTAGTATTATCTTTGTGATTAAAAAACACTGTGTTGATTTTGAAGATAGTTCATGTAGCATACCTGATGTCTGTCTTTCATAGGCTGGAACATTTTGTAATATTTACATATGTTGAGTGAACAATTGGTGGAAACCAGTATTATTTTCTTAGGTGAAACTCTGGGAATTTCTAGACTCATTCTCAAGCCCCTCCTTTAAATAATTTTAATAAGTATAATTTTATCATTATTGGAAATACACAGACTCTTCAGTATATAATTTTACTAATTGTTTACTTTTATGATTAATTTTTTTGTTACTTTCAGCTGTTAATAAAAACTATTAATATAACAGTTCAGTTTCAGAACTGTGTGCTAGGTTTCTTCATTATTATGTCATTTAATCCAGAATAATCCCATGAAATAAATATTACTGTTCCTATTTTATAAATGCAAAAAAAATAGATTTATAGCATTTCCAGGACTCTATTAAATAATAGAGCAAGGATTTGAAACAAGCTTGATTTAGTTTGAAGATGCCTTTTCTCTTAGAAGTTTCCAGAGTATCATCTTATTTTATCTGTATTAAACAACTCAGGGTAGTTGGCTTACGAACTTTATAATTTATAAGAACACAACAATATTTATGATAGGTAGTTAGCAAGTGCTTAGTCTCTGCCTTTGAGTTCTGAGAAGTTAGAATAATAATCTCAAGGAATCAGACATACGTACTCTCTCTGATGAAAAACGCTTTCTAATGTGTGTGCCCAATCTTCAGTCCAATGCTTTAATTTATTTGTAGAAGTAATACCAAGTACTACAAATATGCTAACTGCTGAAAACATAAAGATAAATAAAATTGTATTCTTGACCTAGATTATCTTATTTTCTATTAAAGGAGAAAACTGTTCAAACAGTACAGAAAACCATCAGATAACAAAGATATTTATCACAGCATTATCTATAGTAGCACTGATTTTAAACAATAAGAGCATATTTAAGTAAATTATTATATGTCCATATGGTGTAATGGCGTATAGTGTAATGGATCTGCAAGTGTGAAGAGTCCATAGAAATATGAAATTATTTTCATAAGTTAATGTTATATGCAAATTAACATATGATCATTTGCTTTTAAAAAAACCTAAATATAGGGGTTCTCTTGTGGCACCGTAGGTTAGGGATCTGGCATTGTCACTGCAGAGGCTTGGGTCACTGCTGTGGCATGGGTTTCATCCCTGGCCCAGGGATTTTCATATGCCATGGGCATGTACAAACCCCCCCCCCAAAAAAAAACCTAGATATAAAAGGCTAAAGATTTAACAGGAAATCAGCATAATATATATCCTAAGTATTCCACCCTAGTGGAGCTATAGGAAATTTAATTTTTCTGTATATTAATAATATATGATAATCTTTCTGCAAAATTTTATGATATAAATACATGAAAAGGAGTTAATTTGACATTAATACCTATCTAAAAATGAACTACCTCTTCCCATACACCAGATAGTGCCCTGAAATAAATTTCTAATCATAAAAAATAAATAATTTAATAGAGCCTTTTACAGGGAAAAGCAGAGAGTTATATTCTGCCAAGATAGTGAAAATGGCAGCCCTAAAAACCCACACTTGGTTCTCCTGAGATAGGAACATAGTTGACTGACCACCCAGCTGCCAGCCCTCTGGACCAGCTCTGGGTCTGCACCAGATCTGGGTCTGCACCAGATCCAAGCTTCCCTGGGGCTGCTTTTAGGCAATACCTGAACTTGTGACAATGCTAGCACAGACCCATTCCTGCAGGACTAGGATCTCCTCAGAAAGGCAACTAGTGTTGTATGACTCCTTCTGGTTTGGCCAAAACTTGTTTAGAAGGGCTCTGTCATCTGAGACTCCTTTGTCCCAAACATCCTCTTTGTCCTATACTTTCTCAGGGGTCAGATCTCCATTATTATCTGAAAGCTCTCTCCTTGTTTCCACTTCCTCTCACTTACTTTGCACAGGCATTTCTCTCAAAAATCTCGTACATGTCTAATCCCATCCTGGCAAATGCTTCTCTAAGGCTTTTCCATCTCACATTCTTTAAATTGAAACTTATAACTGTTAACTCAAGAAAGTTTTTGAATTACCTGTATTTTTGCTTTTTTGCCTTACTAAGCTATTTTAATACATTATCTGATTACAAAGTAAATAATTGTATATAAAAAAGTCCTTCAATGAGTGATTATTCTTCTTAATAAAACAAGCAGAAATTTTAAACTACTGATAACTAAGAGATAGGTTCAGTAAAGACAAAGCATGTCGGCCAGAGAATCATGAAGAAAATCCATCTTTACAGTTAGAAAAAAGTAATAAATGTCTTTAACTAGTCAGCCAATCAATATAAACTAGTTTTCATATATAGGGTAAACATTCATTGAAATTTGCCCAGGACAATCTTGATTTACACTGTTATTTTAGAATAATTATTAATAGCCTTCTTTCACTCACAAAATGGCCCAATTTGGATGATAAGTCTTACAGTATATAGTTCATATAAAGTTGACTGCAAACACAAATGTCCTTGTTCTGACACCTGAGAAAGACTCTTCTATTAATCTATTAAGTAGTGTAGATGAAACTCCAAAGCCAGGCCTCATTTGTGATCTATTGCTCATGTTAATAAACATCAGATACATGTCTATTAGTAAAAGACAAGTGAAAAGTTCCAGGGAAGAAACATACCTGTCTAATGTTTCTGAGTAGAGCGTATCTTTATGTCAAAGCCTATAGGAGCTACCTTTTAAAGAGTATGTGTGGGCACTGACTTTAGATCTGAAAGTCAAAGAAAATAAAAGCAAAATAAAAAGAATATTTTTCAATTCTTGTTTCCATTTTGACTTTATATTCTAGCTGCTTAATTCCTTTGCACAAGCTCTTTTTAGAGCTGTAGTGCTGAATTATTTTTATTGCTCATAAAAGTTAGCAGGGATGCAAAATAAGTAAAAAAGTGATAGATAACATAGTATAGGTTTGAACTTTCAGAGTTTTAGAGAGGTGAAATGCTAGTCCACTCAATTCTCTGATTATTTTATTAGCACAAAGGAATTTGAGACCCATCTCCTAACATATACAGAGAGGACTATCTTAGAAATTTCAGGAGGGGGAAGGGAAGAATGCCTAGAATATTAAGTAAGTGTGGTCCACTCTGTGCTTCCAATATGTCCAGTACTTAAATCTCAATAAAATTGATCACACTGCATC
Organism: Phacochoerus africanus; assembly: GCF_016906955.1. Classification (NCBI taxonomy): domain Eukaryota; kingdom Metazoa; phylum Chordata; class Mammalia; order Artiodactyla; family Suidae; genus Phacochoerus; species Phacochoerus africanus. The sequence goes on from NC_062553.1 coordinate 36,189,034, forward strand.
TTAATTAACTATTTATTTTTGACCCTTTGTAAGCTCCTCGAAAGCTAGGGATAAGGTTTTCAATGTTACACCGTTGGCACTTAGATTGACAATAGTAGGCATTCAATTAAAAAATTTACTAAATAAAAGAATAAATAGAAAAATATTCAAACTCATCTATTTATCTATAATACCTGTTTATAGGTAAAATTATAGTGAATAAAGAAAATAAAAGACTGAGGGTATGGTTACTGGCCTTAGAGAAATCATTATTATAATTAACCTAATATAAAACTAATTAAAAAAAAACCACAGTAGCTTTCTGATCCCAGAACTAATCTATCATAATTAAAAAAAAATGATTTCTTTCACAATGACATAATATAAAATATAAAATAATTATGAAAAAAATAACATGGAAGGTACAAATCTCATATGAAGAAATTAATAAACTAAGAATTTAAAAATAGAAAAATAATAAAGACGAAGTAAATATTTTGTCAATAAAATAATATTAATACATAATTCTCAAATTAGTTTATAAATTTAATAAAGTTTTAATCAAAATACAGAGTTCATATGTTAGGTTAAAAATCATACTGTAATTAAGTAGAATAATCAATATAAGAGTGTTCAAGAAATTATTGAAAAATAGAATTGTTAGATGAAATTTTCCCTGACAGATTAAAAAGAAAACAAAGTTATTGTAATTAAAAACATATGGTGGTAATACATAAAAAATCAGTGCGAACAAAATAAACATTCAAATTCATATCCTGAGCATATGGAAATTTAGTATTGATAAATGTGATTAGTTAGTTTAGAAATGAAAGGGTGAATTACTCAGTAAATTAGACTGAAATGCTTATTAAGCAATTTAGGAAAAAAAAATAGATTCCTCAGGTATCCATAGCCAAAACACAGAAACAACCTAAACGTCCATCGACAGAGGGGTGGATAAAGATGTGGTACATATACACAATGGAATATTACTCGTCCATTGAAAAGAAAGAAATAGTGGCATTTGCAGCAACATGAATGGACCTAGAAATTATCATGCTAAGTGAAGTTAGACAGTGAGACACCAATTTCATATGCTGTCACTTACCCATGGAATCTAAAAAAAGGACACAATGAACTTCTTTGCAGAACAGATACTGACTCACAGACTTTGAAAAACTTCTGGTTTTCAAAGGAGATAGGTTGGGGGGGGTGGGAGGATGGGCTGGGGGTTTGGGATGGAAATACTGTAAAACTGGGTTGTGATAATTGTCATACAACTATAAATGTAATAAAATTCATTGAGTTAAAAAAAAGAAAAAAGAAAAAAATAGATTCCTACTTACACAACAAATTGCAGGTCTATTAAAATCAAAATATAGTAAATGAAATATAAAACTATTATAGAAGGTATTGAATTTTTTTTCTGGCTGTGCCCTTGGGGCCAGGGATCGAACCCAAGCTACAGCATTAACCTGAGCCACAGCAGTGACAACGCTGAGTCTTTAACTGCTAGGCCACCAGGGAACTCCAAAAATGTTTTTTAACTTTTGGGATGAGAAGACATTTCTAGCCAACATAACCAAACCAGAAAAGGAAAAAAAACAACCAAAAAAAAACCCTTATAGCTGACATAGACCAATTTAGACAAAGACTAGGGACAGAGGATAGATTAAGATAATAATATTTACAACATAACTAGTGTACAGCAATACAAAGAAAAATAAATAAAATTTTATCTAATGAATACATAAAATTATGCTAACATTTATTGGTGCCAAGGCAGATATGTTTAAAATGTGACAAATTTTGGCCATCACATAGGTAAAATATTAAAAGATTCATTACATTCAGTACTGGTGATAATATAGATAAATGCATTTTTATAACCATTAATAAAATAAATTACTCACTAGTAAGTAATTTGGCAACACTAATGAAATATTGAAATTAAAAGCATGTATATATACATAATAACAATGTTCTTTAAAAAGACAGAGACTATGTTATGGAATAATTTAATAAATCATGATATTTCTATAATACAGAATACCACATAATCATTTAAAAGAAGGTACCAAAAGTGGTATTCTAAACTAAAAAATATATTTGATATTAGTTGTGTAGCAAAAATGAATGTTAGATTTTATTTGTAAAAAAATATACATACAAATATATACACACATACTTGTTTAAACTTATGGAAAAATCTGGCAGTATAGGGTCCAAAGTTTGAGAAGTAGAATGGAATAAGTATTATTTTATTATTATTTACATTATATGATCAAAAATATTATGAAATTAGGGAAAATCCATATATTTCAACTCTAAATATATATAACTTAGAGATTATTTAAGTTGTTTAATAGAACAAAGAAAAATAAGGTCTAAACTATTTGTGGCAAAAAGCTTAAAATTTAAAATGTTCTGTATTCACAGAATAGAACAGGCATTTGATCATAACTTATAATTCTAAACTTTGAGATCTGAAATATTAATCTGGAAGAGAAAATAAAATGTGATATCTTCATCCACTGTGAATTTTATGTAATTTCCTTGATAAGGTAGACTATATAGCATCCTTCGAATTACAGTAATGTTAAGAAATTAATGACAATAGGCATTGCTTTAGGCATAGAGCACTTCATTGTTAGTTTCAAAAAGCGATCTGGACAATTCTTAAATCTATTAGAACATAGTTTGATCTGGTTAGATCAGATATAAAAATGTTCAGTTATATTAGTTGATAAGAAAAGGGACATCAATATCAATACATTTTGAAAAAAATCAACTAGTATAGTGTCATATTTTTAGAAAGAGAACAAAACCAAAACTGTAAAATAAAGCAGAGATTATTTTCTTTAACATCTTTGCTTACAGATATGAATTTTTCATATTTTAGTGATTCATCCTTAATATAATGACAAACACTAATAATAAATATATTTTAATAATTTTTGAATTTTTTACTTGCTTTGTTTGGCAGGCCAAAATTGCTTTTTTAAAACAAAAGTTTAGAAAATTGGAAACCAGGCTTCAGTGGAATGGTCAATACCCAGAGATTATAAATGTTCCTTGGGAACTGTTTCTATGTGAATATATTTTGGAGGGAAAGAAAGAAACCACAATTTTCATTACAGTCTATTAAAAATTACCACTAAGTTGAAAGTATTTTAAAATGAACACCAAATCTTCCAGTGTTCCACTTTATATTCATAGAGCATAACAGAACATAAATTAGACTTGGAGACAATATAACTTCATGACAATCGCATTCTCTAAGTCTTGATGCTCTTATGCATCAGATAAATTCTGCAAAGCTGCTAAAATTTTTGTAAAGTGGAGACATAGTAAATATTAAGGCTTATTAAATTATTAAATGTATTAAACATTATTAAAATTAAATGGAAGAAGGAAATGGGAATTTGTTCATCTGCTTTTATAGGTTTGCTTTTTAGGGCCGCACCACCACATATGGAAATTCCCAGACTAGGAACTGCAGCTGCTAGCATATACCACAGCAATGCCAGATCCGAGCCACATCTGCAACCTACACTACAGCTCACGGCAAACCTGGACCTTTAACCCACTCAGTGGGGCCAGCGATCGAACCCACATCCTCATGAATACCCGTCAGGTTTGTTACCACTGAGCCACAATGGGAATTCTGGGAATTTGTTCTTCTGAATGCAGAAAGATTTACTTTTTTCCCAAGTCTTGGGATCATAAAATGAGAGGTAATATATTTTCATTGACGTAAGTATCCTCTTAGACGTTTCACTTCAAAAGGGAGAGAATACAAATGAATAAAACAGAAACACGAAAAAAACTCTTTCTAGTCAACTGCAATCAGGACAATTTGGTTTTTCGGGAAGGATTGTTACTAAGGAAGTGACAGAAACAAGTATACATTCATAAGCTACTACTTGCACAGAGTAACAAATTAGTTTGTAGAAACAGATGTCTGAATGACACTTAAATCCAACCAATAGGGCTACTTGTTCTAGTCGATATGGATATTTAGTAGAAAAGGTAATCCTTACCCAAAACATTCTACTACGTGTCTTAGAAAATTGTTCTGATAGTTGTACACATCTAGGATGACTGAGAGGTAAATAGTGTGCCTATACTGAGACAGTTTATAAATTCTGCAACACAAATCATAGTCCTATAAATCTACGCAAAGATTAACTTGTTTTCCAGAACCCTTGAGTCTAGCAGCCATATAGTTATGTGGAGAAACAAATCACACCCGGATCACAACAATATCAAGATATTTATATTAAACCTACCATATTCTAATTATAGACCTTCTGATATGCCCATCCACCTACAAGTTGGACTGCAGAGACTTAGTTAACTTTCCTTCTATATCTCTAATACTTAGCAGAGTCTCTACCACTGTATTATTCAAAATATTTGTTACTCAATATATTTGTCTAAACATAAGGAGACATTTACATCTCCAAATGAGTTGTATTTGGAAAGAAAGATGTCCAAGAGTTCAGAATTTGTTATTAAATATATATATATATATATATATAGGTTTTAAAAGGATGTTGATATTTTGACGTTACATGTGAAGTGACCAAAGTAAAGGATATCTTAGAAATATAGTTTTCAAAAGCTCTATCAAACTGTGAGACCATACCTCTGACACTGAAGAGTAATGTTATCTCTCTATGTATATTTTTCACAAACATTGGCCTGAATTTATTCTCATGACAGCTGAGAACTTCATCTTTTCCCAGAGTTGCAACTGATGTCAGTCTCCTTAGCATCCCTCGCTATAGTTCACCAAGAACCCTGAGTAGCAGTTATAGTATTTTATTGCCTTCACTTGTTTATATTAATAGACCATCTCAGCATTAACTACTAAAGTTTGCTAGGGGCAGGGGCTCTGCCTTTTTTGTCCAGCACATATGCTATCATATACACTATAAAAAATTATTAGGGCAAAGATTATGTCTCGCTTACCACTGTATCTTTAGTTCCCAAATCTCTGCTTAATACATAATAGGCATGGAATAAATATTTGTTGAATGAATGCTAATTCTCAATAAATGTTTGCTGAATGAATTAATAGCTAAGGCTGTTTCCTGAACCAATGGGATTCAGTTGGTTAGACTATTTTAGAACAGATAGAATTAGATTCTGAGATATTTAAAAATAGAAAAAACATAAATTTCATCCTCCTCCTACAGAGTTCAAGAACTCTAACAAGTTCCTGCGTCAAGTCTAGGAATAAGGTATCCATTATTTTGTTAGAGAACTTTTGTATTGGCGAAAATCTGCCTTCATGTAGCTTTCACTGCTTGGTTATGGTTTGTCTGTTACATCTATACATAATCAATTCAACCACGATTTTATATAGCATTCTTAAAAATATATCTAATTCCTCAGCAAAATTTATCTAAATTCCAAGTTCTTGCTTTTAATCTTAGAGGAAAGATGATTAAGAATGAGGGCTTGGAGTTCCTGTCGTGGCGCAGTGGAAACAAATCAGACTAGGAACCATGAGGTTGCGGGTTCAATCCCTGGCCTCGATCAGTGAGTTAAGGATCCAGTGTTGCCATGAGCTGCGGTGTAGGTCGCAGACAGTGCAGTAGCTCTGGTGTAGCTCGGATTAGACCCCTAGCCTGGAACCTCCATATGCAGTGGGTGCAGCCCTAACAAAAAAAGTGAATGGGGGCTCTGGGCAGAAAGCATGTGGATTTTTGAGTCTTGGATTCAGCATTATTAGTAAGAAGATCTTTAGTTAGATTCTAATAATTGCTGTGCTGTAGTTTTCCCATCTGTAAGATGGGGAGAATGACCATTTCTAGGGTTCATTTCCCCTTCATGCTTGATTGGTCGTTTGACTAAGTATAACCTTCTAGGTTGAACATTTGCCTTTAGAATTTTGGAAAAATTTCCCCCGTGGTTTTCTGGTTCTGCTGAGGAGTAATCACATGGTATTCTAATTCTCTTTCCTTGATTGTGATCTTTCTGTCAACATCCTCTAACTTTAAAAAGTTAGACTTCTCTGTTTATCTACGGGGTTCTGAAGGTATATTCCTTATATTGACAAGATGTTTTCCTTTGATTAATACCACAAGTCTCAGTCTTAGCAGTGACTATAATGGAAGGACTAATGTAGGGTACTAGACACGAGTACTATCCACATAGTTAGTACTCCTGTCTAGTTTATTCACCACTGTAAACCCAACACGTTACACTGTGTAGAGCACATAGCAAGCATTCATTAAACATTTGCAGAATGAAAGAATGAATGATCTCTCCCAAATCCAGAAAATATTTATAATGTACAAAGGATTCAAGGAGTGTGCTGCACTTAAATAACTTCAATTAGAATAAATAATCCTAGAAATAATGTGATTCCAAAAATATCTATTGTTATGTCTTTTCAGTTAAAATTTTACTTTGCACAAGTTTTCTCTCTTGGTCTTGAAACAAGCTGGAAAGGTAGACGTCATTTATACACTTCACAATGAGGACTCTCTGTCTCAAAGATTTGCCTGAAATTGCTCTAGTGAGAAATAGTGGAGCTGAAATCAGAGTTTACGTCTAATGGTCCAGTCCAGGATACTCAACTGGTAGCATGCCTGTGTGTGAATCATTCTCCCGAGGCCTGTACATTCAATTTATGCCCATTCTTCCTCCTTCCCCCGTAGCAGTCATTCCTCATATTTTGATAATATCTCAAGAGCTGTGTTTTGTTGGGGTTTTTTTTTTAGCTTCCCACCTCACTTTGTCTCCTCCTCTTTTGGACCCCAACTTCATGATTTTCTTAGATAAATTTCAATTACCTTCATATAAATATAAAATGTTAGATAGGTCTATTTCATTTTTTAAGTGAAAAAGCTAACATCTCTTTGTGTTGCTTAGCCTAAAGTGTGTCTTATAGTATATAATGGGATAAAAGGGAAGAAAAATATATCCAAGAGAGTATACACAGAGGATTTATCAATTACAGTATTTCCATTTTAGTCAAAACCATTTTATCTCACTTCTTCTCTGAATATTTAATCATAGAACATCATTAGTCATTTTGTCCTCAAGTTTGCATCCATATTTTATTAGAAAATGAAGCCAAAAATCTAAATGACTAAAGAAAAATTCATGCACTACCATCTCCATAAAAATATATTACTGAAATTATTTGAAAATAATATATTTTATAAAGCAGTTTTATTTGAATATTGTCATTTTGGCAACTGATTGTTAAATTGTATGATTATTGATTCATGAAACTATTTTAAACAAAAAAATGAGGTATTTTCCTTGAGCTCTCTCAAAATACAACTTCTTAGTCACAGCTTATTGTAAATTACATTTCAGAACAGCTAAAATCTCAAAGCAATTTTTCAACTCTTTAAAAGTCTGATCATAGTTATATTTTTTCAACATTACAAATAAGTCAAATCAAGCTTAAGAGATTTTAACCAACTTGCCAAGATGCCATAAAACCTCACATAAAATGAAACATAGGAACCATGACTACAGCTTTTAGTTACAACAGGCTTGGTTTTCATATTTCAGCAATATAAAAATCAATAAAGTGTCTCTCATTTATGCTCTTTATGAAAACTAATGAGGAAACAAGCTATTATCTCTGCTTAGATATGAAAAATGATAATTTCCAATTGGGTAAATTTCAAAATAGGTGACTTTGAAGATTTAATTTAGAAACCAGCATAAGACATCAAATTCTTATAAACAGAAGCATCTATGGCTAGTTTTAGAAAGGTCCCTCAAAAGAATGTGAAAGGAGGAAGAAAACAGGGTTGTGAATGGTTTGTATTTGTTATTGATTATCTTCAACTAAATATTAAAAGATGAAAAGTTCACCACAAGTGTAGCTACTTTGAAAAGTGCAGACATACACTCTTATAATTGAGTTCCTAAGAGCTAATTACAACAGCAACATATACCTTTATTTTTTTATACGTATTTATTAACTGGCCAGAATAATGCAGATTCTCTGTAATACTATGATAAAACAATTTATTTATTTTAACAGCATAACACATTTCTCTCTTACTCATGACACTCTCCCATTTCACTTTTTATATGATGAAAAAAAAGAAGTACGCAGCACTCCCAATGAGAATTTCTCTCTTGAAAACTACTGGGAAAAGCTAGTGATGAAACCATTGAGTTATTTTGTTTCAGTTCAAATCTTAGACATATTGAATATGAAAACTTGAAGAAATCATAAATATCTTCTACTGCCCTTCATTTCCTAGATGAAGGAACCGTGGTCAGAGAGGTTAAGGACTCCTGACACATAGAATCATGTCCCCAGACCTCCAGATCCCAGCTCTGTCCAATACACCACACAACTCTTTAATTCTGAGCAGCTTGAAGAGAGTTCTGGAACCACTTATGATGCTAATAATGTAAATACCCTCAAGTAAAAAATATGTTATTTAAAACCATACATCTCTTAAGTTAGGCGGTATGCCCTTTAGTAAGCAGCTTGTCTAATAGGTTGCAAAAGAAATTTGTACTTAAACTGAGAAAGGAGCATACAGGTTGTTATTTCAGAAAACCACTGGATAAGTCTCTTTTTCCTGATGAGAACACAGACTCATTTGCGATTTTATTAAGATGTATGAGAGCCCCGATATGTGATCTACCAAAATATCTTCTACAATTTTATAATATATTCAAAGAAACAAACCATTGTGACACAATTTATATATAAGAAATAATCAAGCAGTATGTTTGTGCCCATGCAGAACATTTAAGTTTCTAAGGGAAAAGAGTAAATAAATTGAAACTGTAATATATAAAAATCACTGAGTGTCGAATATATCTGACAAGTCCAATATTACTTAGCATACTTTCATCTATTTTCTATTTTTGGAGGAAAAATACAGTTGTTCTAACTGCTAGTAATGGCAAAAAAAAATCACTCTAGCTATATGCTAAAAATAACCATCATAATAATTTTAGCAATGGGGCAAGTAGTTATAAAAGTATGTTTCTTTCTCTAGAGGATTGTATTTTACTCTTGAGTCGTATAATATAATTTTAAATGTACAGTTATATAAAACACAATAACATGGTATGAGTACACCCAAGATCTTCATAGTATCTGTCCTAATCAATGTATTTTAACTGTGTTCACCAATTATTCCTATATCCAGGTGTGATACCTGAGGATTTTATTTTTCTACCAGAAAGATTTCAAAGTTTTTTTGAAAGGTATTACAGCTGAAGCAGATCAATTATTGTTCCTGTTAAACTGGAGGCTTGGGGTTGGTTCCCTCTCCCTCTCCCTCTCTCTCTCTTCCTCTCTCCCTCTCTGTTGTGCGCACACACACACACACACACACACACACACACACACACACAGCCAAGACATTCAGATTCACCATATAAATTTTATTTACTTATACATAGCCAAGTAAAATAAAAAAATCATTCGAAGCTGGTTAAATAAAATATACGTAGTTATTTCTAAGTTAAATTTAATACACTTTCAACTTTGATGGATTTTAAGCCATATTTATGATCTTTCTTGATGCAAAACTTTCCCTTTTTTTGAAAAGCAAAAAAAAAAGGAAAAAGCAATATTCGTGTATTTAAAAAGCATCATACATACCATGCTGTGTAACAAGTTTCTAAAATAACTTTGTCTTTAAAATGAGAATCATCCACAAAGTTCATCAGTGGCATTCATTCACTAAATGTAGTAGCAAAATCATTTCTACTCCCCCTCCGCACTCCCGGTAACCGAATCATTACTATTTTCTACTGTGCTTCAAGTAAAAAGCAACTGAGCTAATCTCCATGCTTCACACACAGACTAATTTCATTCTATCTGAAAATGAGTAGCTCTAATCAAAAATAAAATGATAGTAAAATAATGCACATGTGCCCGGGGAAATGCAAACTATTTTACCTAGAATGATTTTTAAAAGAAAGAAAAATGAGGGGGAAGTGGGCAGATCCCAAAGAATAGTTTTAAGTCCTTGAATTTACTCACCAGTTTCCCAGATGCAGGGTCAGTAAAAGAAACATCAGCCTCACCCCTCTTCTTTGACTCCACAGAAGAAAAGGGGAGAAAAGAAGAGCTTTCCAAGAACCCATCTGGATCGCTTTTTTCGCTCAATTCTCCAAGCCAGGACTTTTTCTTGAGGCCACCTCAGCTGCAGCCGGGTAAGTATGTGGGAAAAGCAGTACACCTCCCATCCAGGTAGGATGCGACTCCCAGCGGAACTGAGCAACGGGGCCAATCAGATTCAGAGGATGCTGGCATAAAATATCTGAAAAAAGAGTTGGGCCAATCGACGGCCCAAAGAGGCGGGGCTTCCCTACTAGAAATCGAGCCCAGTAGGGAAAAGGGCTCCGTGTCTCTAAAAGAAAAACAAACCTCTTCTCCCTGGCAGTCTCAGAGAAGCAGCTGAGTGGCCCTGACATATTTCCTTCCCTAGGGAAAGGCGCTTTCCCTCTTCCCCCTAGCTTTCCCTCCTGCCTGATTCTATTTCTAGGGTCTCTTTCCTCTCCCGTGTTTGGATTCTGAATCTGTCTTCCAAGAGGGAACCATGGGGAGTAGGCAGTGCCTAATTGGTTGTCCCCAGGCTCGCGAAGGTTCTGCTAATTTTTGTTAATTATTGTTGATAGTTGGTCGTGGGGACGAGGGTCCTCATTTCTCTTTTCAAACCCAGAGCCTGGCACGATGCCCTGCACAAATACTCTATCAGGAGATGTTGAAATATTCAATTGAATGAATGAATGAGCGGGCTCTGTGCATTCCTAGTAATCACGTTTCCTACCCACTTCCCTTCCACTGCCGTTATAAATGAGAGGATTTGCAGTCTCCTCCTCTCTCTACATATCAGAAGATGAAACTAATGAACAATGCCAGACAATAATTATCTCATTTTACAAAAACATAAACAAAAATCAATTTTAAAAAGGTTATTTTAGCCATAGGAGTTGCAGATCTATTACACGGGTAATCCTTGTTCTTGCCTTTGCATTTGTTGAGCTCCAGTGTTTGGTACCTAACTTCAGAGGCTCTGCTTTTAGTTTGCAGCAGAGCCCAACAGTTGCCATAGCAACCAGAAAGCCTCTGGCAGCTTGAACAACTGTACTGCTGAAGACAGTGGTGGTGGTGGAAGCAGATTTGCTCTGCCCAGCCATCTTCTGCCTTTATGCCTTCCTAAATCCAAAGCCCTGGGATGGGGTCTCTGGCTGTGTCATTAATCAACTTACAACCACCTGGAATTGACCAGATTCTAGGGTGAACTGCAATTTGTTACCAAATTACAGTAGACTATTTGTCTCCCAGCAAATAGTTCAAGGTAGAAGTAACAGCATTTGTGCATGAACTTAAGGTAGCTGTTGCTACCCTACCTTCTGAAATCACTGGGAGCAACTAGATGAAGAACAAGTTACAGATATTTTCTTGCCCAGAATAACAGATGGTGCAGTGCAGGCATTTTCTCCTCTATTTTTGATTCTCCATCTTTTTAGTCTTCTCTGAAAATAGGTATTGGCTTCCTTGTTTTTCTTCTACTACATTAGGAAGCATTATCCTCTTCCACAAAGCATTCTAGTAAAGGTAGCTTATACGAAATAATTTTATAACAAAGTTTCATTGTAATAGATTTTGAGGTGAATAAATTTAGTTAAAAGTTGATGTCAATAACAATTTGGGTACTTTGGGGGGCTCAATTATTAATGTGCTTTGGATAGCCATTTAACTGTTTCATTGAGTGCACTCAATCCACTGCTCTGATTAGCCAGTGAACTAGGAATGAATTCACTAGAAGTATGTGGAGAATAACAAATATGTACCTAGTTGCTCTTTGCATTTTGCTAAGATTAAGTAAGTTTTCTGCATATAATCAATGGTAATATGATCCTATGATCCTGCACAGTTTATATGACTGTAGTTGATAGTTCTCCCATCAAAATTTTTTTAAAAAGGTTTTACTCTTATTCTCATAACATAGCTGAAAGATGCTGAGAACTGTTAGGAGAAATTAATGGAGAGGAAAGGTGAAACATATATTGTTAGGTAGTTACACCGTCTGATTATTGTTGGAAAAGATAAAGGACTGGAATTATTTCCAGATTGGGGAATTTTCTCTCTTTTCTGAAGTATACATTTTTGCCAATTTGGGGCTGAAATATTTCAAACTTATTTAAATCTTTTCTTTCAAGCAATTTTATTTGACTTTTCATTTCTATGTCCCTTCCTTTGATTTTTCTTTTCCTTTTTATAATATATGTCTTCCGGGAAACTGAGCCTATTCTGCTGTCATAGATAATTATAATTCCCTGTAAATTGTGTTAAAAGGATTTGTGCCCTCCGGAACCTGGAGAAGGGATGATGATTTTGTCTATGTCTTGACCCTGACAGTCTGTCTCATTTGATTTATTAAACCAGCTGTGTGTGTGTGTGTGTGTGTGTGTGTGTGTGTGGTGGGAGGGGAGGATGACACGTAGTGTAAGTTCTGAAAAAAGCCAAGAAGGTACACTGTGTTCATCGAACAAACCATAGTGTCTCACCAAGGAACACTTATGGAGAAACAGTTTAGGTGTCTTATACAAATCTAGATTAGAAGGCCAGAAGTTGCTATAGGGAAGAGTCTGGAGAAAGATTTCTGTCTTCCATTATGGCAGTGGTTTTTTAATTCCAGGAAGTTTGACCTCATGAGACATTCGTCAATGTCTGGAGATATTTTTGGATGTCACAACTTGGGGGGTGGAGTGAGCTACTGGCATCTAGTGAGTAGATTCCAGAGTTGCTGCTACACATTTTAAAATGCAAAAGAAAACCATTCACAACAAAGGATTATCTAGTTCGAACTGTCAGTAGTGCCAAAGATGAGAAGCCTTGCATCATGGATGAAGAGGATAGGTAGCCTAATTCCACAGCAGCTGATAGTTTCCTTACATTGTCGTTGAAGTCATCACAGTCCTTCTCCTTCCTTAGACAGAATGAACCACAACCATTATCCACTAATCTTATATCTAGTTATAATAACTATCAACTCATTTCACAGCAAATTGTTTTCAAAACATATACAGGTATCACCTTAGAATAAAATGCTTGGGGTATCTATTAAGAATGCAGACATAGTCTTCTTTCCACACCAAATGAATCGGAATTTTTAGCAAGAACCTCTGGAGGTTCTCATGCATCAAAACATTTGAAAACCATTCTGTTATAATTGTCCCACAAAATGACCAGTGAGACAGTGACCTGCTTATGAGTGTGCAACTCTGGCTGTATCAGAACCAGATTTCTGTATGATTCACTTGTCCATTATATTAATTCAAAATATTTATTAAGAAATTATGATGTCAGACATTGTACCTGGCATTAAGAATACAATGGTGAACAAAATATCCCATTTTGGCTTTGTTTCTTCATATATAGAAAGGTGATAAGAATTTATAAGTTTATTGAGTTGTTTTAGGGTCAAATGGATTAATACATGGGGATTACTTTAAAGAGTACATGGGTAATAGAGATGATGCATAAATGTTTTCATTGTTGTTTGCCTGTTGAGAGTAGGTTTCAAATCTAATTGATTCACTACAGCCCTTAGTTATGGAACCTGGTACAGAGTAGTAATTCCTAGATATTCAGTCTAACAGAGAGAGTAGAGAAGGTTAGGAGATACCAGTGTTCTCACCCAACCCTCAACATTATCCTGAAACCTTGGTTCTCCACAGCAAGAAGGCATTTTGAGTCATGTTCTAGTTTTCCTGATATGCTTTTCTTCTGATGGCCACAGACTCTATACTTCAGTCAAAACCACAATTGTAGGTTCCTAAACTTATCACTCAGTATCATACTTTTGTTTTATTGCTTTTATTTTTTTTTTCTTGGCACATGCTATTCCTTTAGTTTAGGAGACCATTCCCTCTTCTTTATCTGCCTGATCTCTCTTCATTGTTCCTGATTAAGTTGAGGTATCATTGTTTTTCCCTCAAGGAACCTTTATTGACTGTTCACTGCATGCTAGTCTGAGGTATAGTTCTGCCCTATAATAACGGTTAATATTTATTGAATGTTCACTGTATGTCATCAGGCATTATTCTTAATGGTTTTACTTTATAGGTTCATATAATACTCTCTCCACTTAAAACAACCATGTCATATTTGTATCATAGAACATAAAACATTTTAAAAAACTATCTATATTTCTATAAAAATAATTCTCTGTTTTAAAATTTTTATATTAAAGATTTATGGTGCTTATCTGACCTGGTATTATAGTATATACATATTTAATATTATAAATTATCTGTATTTAATATTATGTGTACATTTGATTAGTACCTTCCATTTCCTAGAGTGTTGCTCCATGAAGGAAATTATTTTCTTGGTTTCCTCACCCCTTTTGTCCAAGCAACAGCTAGCAAGTAATAGGTACTTGATAAATATCTGTGGAATGAATAACTATTCAATGTAGAATTGAATGAATAGACACATGGATGACATTAATCTTTTTACGTATTTCTAGAGCCATTAAGGGATCTCTTTCAACAGCATAAGTTTCAAGTACCCAGCTCTAAAAGGACAAAATCCAGTTGCTTGATTTATTCCTTCCCATCAGACCATGGGAAATAATTATTTTTCCTGTTTACAGGTTGCCATGATAAAAAATGAACAAAGTTAGGCACTTTAGTTTATGCAGTAAGATTAGTATCTAAATCAAACAGAAGAGAGGGCTAGCACAAAGAGATTCCACAGAACTGAAGGCACACACTATTTCCTCACCAGTCTGTTCAATCTCCTTAATCCTGTACTGGCCTCTAGAGTACAGCCAAGAGAGGGAGTTAGAACCCAGTCACTGGGGGCAGGAAGCAATGGTTCTCTAGCTTCTAACTCTTACAGCTTATCTGTGTATTGTAATTTCTGAATCTGACATTTTGCCACTGGTTATCTCCATTCTTTCTTGTATATTCCATGTTTTTTTTATCATTTATTTATACATTTTTTCTACTGTACAGCATGGTGACCCAGTTACACTTACATGTATACATTCTTTTTTCTCACATTCCATGTTCCATCATAAGTGACTAGACAGAGTTCCCAGTGCTACACAGTAGGATCCCATTGCTAATCCATCCCAAAGGCAAACTTTCTGCATCTATTTACCCCAAGCTCCCAGTCCCTCCCACTCCCTCCCCTTCCCCCTTGGCAACCACAAGTCTATTCATGTTTTTTAACTCACTTCCTCCCCAACATGCAAATATGCTCATGTGTAACATTAAAATTTATACATATACTACACTAACCTCATTATCCACTCTATCTGTTCCTTACTCCCCTCACGAATAGCCATTCTGCCCCATTTTGTCACCACCTATTCACTTAACAAATTTTGTGATTTGGCTTCTGTACCATGATATTGATGGTTCTAGGTTGCTAAATCCAGTAGAAGTTCCCCATACTCACCTTGTATGATCTCTCATCTGTATCGAATCCAGTTAACCATTCCCTCTTTCTCAAAACACTCCTCGATGTCACAATACGATTCTTCCCTGTTTTTTCTTTCTTTCGTCCTTTATTTTTATTTTTATTTTTTTTGTCTTTTTGCCATTTCTTGGGCAGCTCCCTCGGCATGTGGAGGTTCCAAGGCTAGGGGTCTAATCGGAGCTACAGCTGCCAGACTATGCCAGAGCCACAGCAAGGCAGGATCCGATCAGTGTCTGCAACCTACACCACAGCTCATGGCAACGCCAGATCTTTAACCCACTGAGCAAGGGCAGGGATCAAACCTGCAACCTCATGGTTCCTAGTCGGATTCGTTAACTACTGCGCCATGACGGGAACTCCCCCTGTTTTTTCTCATGGACCTTTGCTAACTCTTTTTAGGCTTCTTTGCATGCTTATTCCACCTGATCTCAACATTTTAGAGTTCCCAAATATGAGATCAACTTCTCTTCTTTTTGCATCATACTTTCACATTGGGTAAACTCATCTATTTCACAAGCTGTAGATACAACTTTTAAAACCAACACATCCCCTCAAATTACAAGTCTAGGAATTTCTACTGGTCTTCAGATACATATATCAAATGAGTACCAACCAGCTATTCAAAACAGAAATGTCTCATTTTTTCCTGGTTACATGTATCATGAACTCTTTAATATTTGTAAATCTTATCTCATCTTTCCCGTATAAATAGATTGCAGTGCAATGGGCTCATGAATAAGATAGCCTGGGTTCAAACTCAAGATCCTCTACTACCAACTGTGTAATAGTAAGAAGTTTACTTATTTTTCAGTGCCTTGATTCCCATATGATTGATGTGAAAATTAAATTCATCAATTTACATACGCCTCTTGGAACAGTGCCTGGCACATATACTAACTGCTCAATCTTACCAATTAGCACTATTGTTATGGTCATTATCTGACTTTTTTCTGGCTCTACTGGCAATTAATCCAAACGGCCATCATTTCTTTTTTTTTTTTTTTTGTCTTTTGTCTTTTGTCTTTTGTTGTTGTTGCTATTTCTTGGGCCGCTCCCGCGGCATATGGAGGTTCCCAGGCTAGGGGTTGAATCGGAGCTGTAGCCACTGGCCTACACCAGAGCCACAGCAACGCGCGATCCGAGCCGCGTCTGCAACCTACACCACAGCTCACGGCAACGCCGGATCATTAACCCACTGAGCAAGGGCAGGGACCGAACCTGCAACCTCATGGTTCCTAGTCGGATTCGTTAACCACTGCGCCACGATGGGAACTCCAATCATTTCTTAATTGGACTATAGCACCTTCCATTTTCAAACTTGCCTACTCATAATTTATTCTTTATATAACTACTACCAGAATGTTTTTTTTTTTTTTTAAAGTGGAAATCTGATATACTCTGCTTACATTCAATGATTTCCTGGTGTACTTAGGACAAAATGCAAAGTTATCATCCTGGCCTTTGAGACCCTCTTCTTCTGGCCCCTACCTCTTTCCTCTACTCCATCTTTGCAACTCTTTCCTTCCCTCAAAGATTTCCAGCCAGAATGACCTTACTTTGTTTTTTTGTTTGTTTGTTTTTTCCATTGCCACAGCTCATTGGTATGTTAGAGTTTGCAAATGATTTCCCTATACCCTGAATGGCTCCACCTCACCCTTCATCTTTCCTCTGGTTACTTCTTTGTCCTCTTTTCAATCTCAGCATGAGTAACACATTCTCAAAGAAGTCCCGGCTCCCAAATTTAAATAAAATCTTCTATTATGCTATCTAATAGCATTCGGTACTTTTCCTTCCTGACCCTTACAGTGTTGCATAATTCACTGATTTATTTAATTCAAGAAATAGTCACTGAGCACCAGGGTTTCAAGCACTCTTCTATATGCTAAAAAGTATCATAATAAACAAAGCAGATGAGTTTCATGCTCTCATGGACCTTACATTCTGTTAAGCTTTTTATAATATGAATTATATATTTTTAATTCTTAGGTATATATTTTTGCAAACATTTGTTTGTGTCTCTTATCTAGATTGTCACTCTTTGATGACAAGAGAGTTTGTCTTTTTATTTTCTTTTCTACACTGTCCCCAGTGTCTGGGATACTGTCCATCACAGCTATTTGTTGAATGAATAAATAAATGAATGAACTACAACATTTCTACATTTACCATTTATATAACTTTGAACATCATACTTCATTTCTGTAAGCTTACATTTATTCAAAGGGTAGTATTTCAATATGAAATGTGTAGTTGACAAATAATATATTAATATTAGTGATAATATTAATATATTATTAACATAATACCATTAGATAATACAAAATGCTGAGCACATGATAGCTCTCATATATGGCAAAGATTTGGAATCTGGTAGGTAAACTCTTGTAAACATAGTGAATTGTATAATTAAATTATACTTGAAGAAGGAAGGAATTTAGAATCAGCTAACATAAATTTAAATTTTTTCTACACTATTTTTGTGAACCTTGGCAAACTATATCTCTCTGATCCTCAGATTTCTCAATTACAAAATAAATATGAAAACTCCCACCAAAATGGGTAAGAAGATCAAATATGATAACCTTAATATAACTCTTCCTAAACTGTTAAACAATGTAGAAATATTAGTTTTTGATGCTATTATTATTACTCTTTGATGGTCAGTACAAAATGAATCATTAAAGAAGATATGACAAAGAATTACAAAATATCAAGAACTAACCATTTTATAGTCTTCATATTTTCTAAACATTGAATATCTTAATTAATTTGGAATCTTAACTTATTAAAGGCCTAAAACAATTCTGTGAGGCAGTTACTCTTATAAGTCCTTTATTTGACAGGTGAGGAAATTGATCTAGTAGATTTAGTAACTTTCCTAGGTCACACAGCAAGTAAGTGGCAGAGTTGGGATTTGAATATAGGGAGTTAGGGTTCAGAACCCATGTTTGAACTGCTACATGATATCGTCTTTAGGATGACAGAGAATCGTGATCTCTGCTTTAAAGAAGATGATTTATATTTCTGCCCAGGACACCTTTTCCCTCCAGGTTAACCAACACTGTTATTTTAGTGACTGCATACCAGGGCATCACTGTCAGGAACACCTTCCATATTTTACTTTAAAGGGCCATCCCATAAAAATGTCAAAGGTGGGAAAGAGTTTTTGAAGAATAACCCTTAACCAGCCATGATTCAAAGGAATATAGTCCTGTTCAGGATATGAGACTCTTATAGGAAGAGGTCTGGCACTCAGAGATATATCAAAGCCTGACATTTAATGAAAACCTTAAAGGTCTTGATAGAGCTTTATTATATCAATTACTCGATCACCTCATATATAGCCTAATATGTTTTATTTTAGAAATGTCTTGCTAGCACAACTGGCATTGAAATAGTAGCCCCAAGAGCATCTTCGAATGGGTCCTATCCTGAACCTAACTCCCTACTCATCTAGTTAATAGCCCACAATATGTCTACTTATGTGGTTTTGACTAGCAACTAAAGAATAATATAGCTTCCTATGGCCATTAAGTTCTGGAGAGAGAGAGGGAACCTACTTCTACTTGCATATTTCCTCCCTCATTTGTCTTACAGTAGTTCTTGGTTCAATAAAGTTTGCAGTAACTACATGGTAGTACCAGAAAACCCTTAATAGTCCTCAAGCCTCCTTTTAGCTCCATGAGGAGGTGCCATGCACACCAAAAGAATTATTCTCATTGACAGAAATCTGGGGAGCCCTTATGAGAATAAATTCAAAGTTTATTGGATCAGCGTAGAAGGATTATAATGCTGGATTGTCAAAATATGTTAAAATGGATACATTCACTCAGCAAAGATCCTACATTCAATATGTTTAATCAAGAGTGTTTCTATCAAGTTCCTGTTGTGGCTCAGCTGTTAACGAATCTGACTGGCATCCATGAGGATGCAGGTTCAATCTCTGGCCTTGCTCAGTGGGTTAAGGATCTGGCATTGCCATGAGCTGTGGTGTAGGTCGCAGACACAGCTCAGATTCTGTGTTGCTGTGGCTGTGGTGTAGGCCAGCAGCTACAGCTCCAATTCAACCCATAGCCTGGGAATATCCACATGCCGAGGATGCGGCCCTAAAAAGCATTAAAAAAAAAAGTGCTTCTAGAAGTTAATGGTTGACTAATCCTTTGTCCAAAAGTAACAAGTTTTATTAAGATGAAACATCCATGATCCCGAAAAGTAGGTATCCAAAGTTTTAAGAAGGAATGAATGTTAGCATGGATTTGTCCTGCTCACTAACTCCAATGTACCCTCCTAAAAGTTGTCCAAGCTTACTCTTCCTAACTGTAATGTATTCACCAAGGAAGTTCCAGTCCCTTTGAAGAGCTCTTGGGTGGCTGTTGTCTGTAAGCCAAAAGTGATAGTGGGAAATTCTGCCACAACACTGCCATGATTCTCAAATTCCATGTGGTTCATGGGATCTTAAGGTTCCTTATGTATTCAATGGGCATAATAAAACCCCAGCATGTCAGGGGCCAAGTGGCAGCCTTTAATTACCAGATTAAGGTGGGCATGAGTACAGAAATGTACACCCAGGGCAACACAGTAAACAGTGTAGTTTGATCTGTAGAGATCCTTGGTGTTAGCTAAATGACCTCTCAGAAGGAATACAGAATGCCAAGATATTTTTTTGTCCTATCTGTGGATTCTGACCAAAGATAACCTCAACAGAATAAGACATCTATATTCCTGTGAACAAGATGATGTTATATGACGATTAGTTATCCTCTTTCTTTAGCTACCCATATCCTTACAGACTGTACTCTTATACAAAGTGATAAATGTTATGCAGCGATTCAATAATATAAATTAAGTATGGTCTGAATTGGCAAATTTCCAACCAGTCAATATTAGCTACTAGTACTTAGTTCCCAGTCGGTACCATTCCCCAAGGGCATCAACTAGCCACTTGGCAGCAGGTGGATTAAATTGGACCCTTCCAAAATACCATTTTCTTTGCAAATCATGTGAGTCGTCAAGACTGGAGGTTGTGAGAAGCTCTCCATCGCTTCACAGCCAGCTTTCTTCCCCAAACACTATTCACAAAATTCTACAGAAGTCTGACTCATTTTGAGCGAAAGAATGATCTGAGAAAAGTCCAAATTGCAAAGCCTCCAAGAATGTTTGTATCTAAATATTTGAGAATAAGTATGGCCCAATGTGTTGATTCACAATGAAAAATGTTTTTGCATTGAATCCTTATGGATGGATCCCACATATACACAATCATCATCAGATATCAACTATTTTTCTGTATTTCTCCACTGTGTATGTGTCCCACTTTTAGCAGTTGGTATTTTATACTATGGTATTTGTCATAACACCATATGGCAAACTCTTCAAGGAGGCAGAGACTCTCTCATTTGTCTTTGCGTGCCTAATAGTACCTAGCTATAGTAGATACTCTGTGATTGTTGAATGAAAAAGAGTGAATTTATGACTTATTTTTCAGCCTGTCTAGCTACATAACTAGCTATAAAAATAAGAACAACATTTCAGTCATGGAAACATAATCAAAAATCGAAGACTTGTCACAAATTTGGGTGTGCAGATGAGATATCGGGGTTAATATGGCTAGAGGTTTCACATCAGAAATTGAGATGGTACGGAATTTGGCTCAAGTTAAGCCCTTCTGAGTTGTGATAAATTGCATTTTTTTTGGTCAAAATGAGACAAGAGTTAATCAAGGAAATAGTGCCATATCTTATGGGTAAAAGAGATAAATATGTTTGTCTGGATATCCAGGTTAGTGACAAAGAACAGGAGTATCGACAATTAACTCTGAAACAAATTATGAGGCACAGAAGTGAAGAATATAAAATCAAAAATGTCACATTTATTTTAAAATATTTTACAAATGGAGTAGATGGAAAGCAGAAAGAATCTACAAATTTATACAACACATATGCATATTATAAATATTTCCCTAATTAAATATTTGATTAATAGTGCTGATGCTAAGTCTTTATAAGATTAATTTCAGTCATATTTTTCCCATCAGAAAAATTATGAACATCTGTCTGTTATTCTCTGAAAACTTGAGTTTATTTTATTATTACAGTGTTTTTCTTGGAAATCAGTAGTTCATTTATTATTGTTTCCTTCATTATTGCTAAAGACATCTATAAATTATTGTCTCAGAACAAATGTTTGAAATGGTTATGAAGGCGTGAAATTAACTGCCATGGTCTTTAGGAAAAAATTATCATCAGTAATTTTTTTCATTGAGAAGTTTAATTTAAAAAACATGTTAGATAATTTAATGCCTTTAAAAACATTAAAAAGTAGCCCAGGACTTATTAATTTTTGAACCATATTTCCAAAAATGTCTATTGAACAGAAAGAACTAATGGAGTCTTTAAATTAGAATTTTCACCACCCTATACAATCTGACTCGGTTCTGTTTCAGTACGTAAAATCCTGAAATTTATATTTTTAAGAAGCTTCTCAGGAGATACTTAAGTAAAGTGTATATAGACATACTAGAAATCACTGATAACCTGTGCAATTGCAAAATGCAGTCAATACATATTTGCTTACTGAATATACAGTGACCAACTTTGCAACTTTGCTAAATTTATCACATTCCTGGGAATCTTAAAATATTTCCAAGAACTTAGAAAGTATTTATAAGCTAACATAATGGTGATTCTTCTCTTGGGGTTTGGTGATGTTTTAAGGAAATGAAGGATGGGATTCATAGGTTTTGAACTCCAATTTACACAAGTAATATACATGCATCTTTTTTTTTTCCCCTGGGAAGAAATTACATCCCATTCTCATTGATTCAATAAGTATTTGACTACCTATGAAGGATTCTTTTTTTTCTCCCCCAAAGGTTAAGAACTATTACCCTAAATTAGTCATAAGGCTTTTGATGTGCATGTATGCTGATCATTCCTCTAGGCTCATAACCAACATCATTTAAATTTTAAGCACAGAGCAATTACCATGAATCTATATACCCTCAGAATAAAAAGGAAGCAGTGTGATCAGGAAACAAGACCAAATAGTATCATTTTTCCACATTATTTTACATGTGGAATAGCCTCAGAGGCTTAATTTTTTTCATATTGGAATTCAAGACAGAAATTGTTGCTTTGAGATAACTTCATCAACCCTCTCTGTATCTCAGATGACTACATTGCAGGAACTTGCAGCTGACAGACACAGTGGAGGGTCATGTCTTTGAAGTCCTTGGAGTCTTTGTTGTTACAGTCTGTTTAGTAGCTATAGTCTATTCGGATTTAAAGTTGGTTAGTCAACCAAACAAGGACAGTATAGATTTAGTTGATCAATGCCACCCTGAAAGAAAATGAAAAGGCATTTTTTGCAAGATAGTGAAAGATATGAGGCTAGAATAGAAAGCTTACTTATACACTGGGTGACAGAATTTCATTTTGGTAGATCTTGGACACAGTTAAAATCTTAACAAATGAGTGTAAAGAACCTTGCTTATGTTGTTACAATTGGTAAAATTTACCCTGTTTAGGAGCATAATTCCAAAGTTTTTGACAAATATATACAGTTGTTTAACCACTATCACTATGAAGATACAGAATAGAATAGTCCCACTATCCCCAAAGTTTCATCATATTCCTTTGTAGTCAGTTCATCTTATACTAGTCTTGAATCACTGTCTTGATGTCTATCTCTATACTTTGCCTTTTCAGAATGTAATATAAATGGAATCATAAAGACTGAAATTTTGTGTTTCTGTATCTTTCGTTTATCATAATAAATTTAAATCTGCTCTTATACATTATCAATATTATATTCCTTTTGTTGAGGAAAATATTTAATTGCATGGATGTACCAAGATTTATTTATTCATTCACTTACTGCTTGATGCATATTTTTCTTGCTTCCAGATTCTGCTGTAAATATTTGTATACAGCCTTTTTATGGACATATGTCTTCATTCTCTTGATTAGATGACTGGGATGGGGGTTACTGGGTTGCATATTACATAATTTTAAATTATATATTATATTATATACACAGGTGCATCTTATATATAAACCGTTAAGCTGTTCTCCAGGGTAACTATACCCTTTACTTTCCTGGAAGCAGTATATGACATTTGCTCAACACTAGGTCATGTCAATACTAGACATTACCATTTTTTAGCCATGCTAATAGGTGTGTACTGAAATCTCACTTGGTCTTTATTTGTATTTCCCCTAATATATAATGATGTTGAACTTCTTGGATGTGCTTTTTTCCAACCATACCTTTTATGGTGAAGATTCTACTCGAAAGTTTTTTTTTTTCCATTTTTAATGGACTTATTATTATTATTGACTTGTGAGAACTTACATGTTTTTATTTTTTTGGTCTTTTTAGGGCCACACCCACAGTATATGGAGGTTCCCAGGTTAGGGGTCAAATTGGAGCGTAGCTACTGGGCTATACCATAGCCACAGCAACGCAGGATCCAAGCCTTGCCTGCGACTTACACCACAGCTCATGGCAACGCCAGATCCTTAACGCACTGAGCAAGGCCTGGAATTGAACCCTAATTCAATGAACCTAGTCAGGTTCATTCAGCACTGGGCCGTGACGGGAACTCTGGTCTTAGAGAGTTCTTTTCCTAATTGAAGCTCAGAAAGATTTTCTCTGATGACTTCTAAAAGTTTTGCAGTTGTAGGTTTTGTGTTTAATTCTCTGATCCAATTTGTGTTGATTTTTGTGTATTTTGCAAAGTATGCATCGAAGCCTCCTTTTTTTTTATGTAGTTATCCAGTTGGTGCACTGCCATTTACTAAAAAGAGTATTCTTTCTCCATTGTATTAATTTTGTCAACTTTTGTTGAAAATGAATGGCTAATATGTATGTAAACCTATTTCTGGACTTCTGTTATTAATTTAAATGATTTCTTATCTTTATTATTTTATCTCTGTTCTTTCTTTTTTACTTTCAATCTATACATACCTTTAAAACTAAATAATTTCCTTATAGGACATATGTAATAATGTCTAGTTTTTTTTATCTAATCTGATATGCTCTTAATTTTATTTGGGTGTTTAGACCATTTCAGTTTAACTTAATCTTATATATAATTAGTTTTAAATCTATCATATTGATACTTATTTTCTTTTTTATTCCATCTGTTCTTTCTTCTTTTTTCATCCTTTGCATTTTTGTGTCAATTGAGTATTTTTGTATCAATTGAGCATGTTTATGATTTTATTTCTTTTCACCACTACTTATACCTCTTTTTGGAGTTTACTTAGTAAATTTTTAGTGTGAAATATTTTAAGACTTATAGAAAAGAATAACAAACAGAAATACGGGACACCATTCTGTGATATTCTCAGATGTAAACATTTTTCCATACCTTTGTTAATTTTTTCCATGTATAAATATTATTATTCTTATTCCTTATATTATTATGTTATTATCATTTATCATTATTATTACTAAACCATTTAAGGGTAAGTTGTGGACATGATATCTCTCAACCCTAAATAATTTTTGTTTGTTTATTAGGAACAATGATCCAAATCAGGAATTTAAGCTTGTTGTAATACTATTATCTAATTTGTAGACATATTTCATGTTTTGACATTTATTCCAATATTGTTGTTTATAGCCAAACTATCTTTGTCTATTTAACCCTTGATATTTTTTAAGAAAGTAGAAAAATTATTTTGTAGAATGTCCCTCTGCAATTTTTGTACATTTCCTCATGATTGAAGTTATATAATTTTGGCAACAACAGAAAAAAAAATATTGTGACCTTCTCCATGAATCATACCAGGAGGCATGTGCCATTTTTTTTTTCACCCATTTCTCCCTTAGGTCCATTCCCAGCCCCTGGCAACAACCAATATTATCCCTGTATCTACGAAATTGTTTTTGTTTTTTGTTTTGTTTTGTTTTTAGATTCCACATAAAAGAGAGATCATAGAGTATTTGTCTTTCATTGACTTATTTACCTAGCATAATACATCTGGTTCCATCCATGTTGTCACAAATGGCAAGATTTTATTCTTTTTTGGTGGATACATAATGTAAGCACACACACACACGTATATACATACACATTTACAATATATATCACGATTTCTTTATCCATTCAACCATCGATGAACATTTAGGTTGTTTTCA
This sequence comes from Phacochoerus africanus, assembly GCF_016906955.1. NCBI lineage: Eukaryota > Metazoa > Chordata > Mammalia > Artiodactyla > Suidae > Phacochoerus > Phacochoerus africanus. The sequence goes on from NC_062553.1 coordinate 36,214,616, forward strand.
TATCTTAGCCCTTATAAATAATGCTACCATGAACACAGGAGTGCATATATCTTTTTGAATAAGTGTTTTTGTTTCTTTATATAAGTGGAATTGTTGAATCATATGGTAGTTTTATTTTTAACTTTTTTAAAAAGGAAGCTCCATACTGTTTTTCACAGTGGCTGAACCAATTCCCATTCCCATCAGCAGTGTAAGAAGTTTCCCTTTTCTCACATCCTCACCAACACTTGTTATTTGTTGCTTTTTTAAATAACCATTCTAACAAGTATGAGATGATATCTCACTGGGGTTTTGATTTGAATTTCCTTAAAGATTAATTATGTAGAGTAACTTTTCATGTATCTGTTTGTCATGTCTTCTTAAGAAAAATATCTATTCATATCTTCAGCCCATTTTTTTTTTTTTTGCTATTCAGTTGTATGTGTTCTTTATATACTTGGGATATTAACTTCTTATCAGACAGGTGTTTCACAAATATTTTCTCACATCCAGTGTGTTGCTCTTTCACTTTGTTGATGGCTCCCTTAGTTGTACAGAAGCTTTTTAGTTTGATATAGTTCCACTTGTTTTCTTTTGGTTTCATTGCTTTTGCTTCCAATATCAGATTATAAAAATTATTGCCAAGACATATATCAAGAAGTTTTCTACTCATTCTTTACTCCAGAGTATTTATGATTTCAAGTTTTTAATCCAATTTGAGTGTATGTTACTTTTTCTCAGTATGTTTTTTTCTTAGTAGTTTCCATAGGGCTTACAGTATGAATGTTCACATTTTACATTCAAATGAAGTTTTAGTGATTCACAAAGAGTTTACATTCTCCCATCCATTCTCTGCTATTGTTCTCATAATTTTACTTTTATATGTATTATAAGCTCTATGTTATATTTATTTATTTTTTTGGCCATGCCAGCAGCATGTACCAGGGATTGAACCTGTGCCATAGCAGCAACAACACCAGATCCTTAACCTACTGCACCACAGGAGAACTCCTCCATGTTATATTTATACACTTTTGCTTTAGACAATCAAATAGTTCTGAGTATTAAAAATAAGAAAGTTTTATGTAATTTCTATTTGCATCTATTTAATGTTTGTTATTTCCCCGTTCTTTTTTTCTTTGTCTAGATTCAAGATTTTATCTGGTATCATGTTTTCTATCATCCAAAACAATTTCTTAACATAGTTTGCTAGCAATGAACAGTTTTTTTATTTCATCTTATTTTTTGTAAGATATATTCTTTGGGTAAACAATTCTGCTTTGAGTTTTCATGTTCCCCCCAGTTCTTTAAGTTGTAAATATCTTGTTTTCTGGCTTGCATAATTTATGATCAATAAGATTATTTTTAAGAAAAAAAATTGTGCACAATATTTTCTTTTCTTTTCCTGATTGCACTAAAAATTTGTAAATATTCCTCACACACACATGTTGTAGTCAGTGTATCTAGGCATGTATTTTTGTTTGTTTGTTTGTTACTCTTTACATATATGCTGATTAAGAGTCTATGGGCATCTTGACCATTACCTCTCATTATCACAACTTATTTTCAAATATTTATTCTATGCCTCAGTTTTATCTTTTCCTTCTCCAACGCTGATTATACATATGCTTAACTGCTCCAGGTTGTTTCTTTAATCTTGGATTCTCTTTTTTTTTCTTTTTTCTCTCTTCTTTTGCGTCCAATCTATTAATAAATCTTTCAAAGTAATCTTTATCTCTGATAGCATTTTTTTAGAATTCTAGTGTTCTTATTTTACTTACATTATTCATCCTTTTCTACAATTTCCTCACTCATGTGTGTTGTCTCCCTTTTCCAGTAGATGCTCTAACATTTTAATTTTGGTGATGTAAATGTCCCTATCTCATATCTAAGGCCAGGGCCATCTCTGAGTCTAATTTTCTTGATTGCTTTGCCTCTTGACAATAATTTAATTTTTTAATCTTATCTTTTTGAATTTATCATAATTTTCTTAAGTGAATATCAAGAATTATATAAAAATAATAAAGACAGAGGTAAGTAGTATTTATGCTTGAAAATGTATGCTTCTTTCCGCCATGCTGTTGATGAGCTAATTTAGTTTGTAGTTGAACCCTATTTGAGTTTTGTTATTGTTATTATTATTTTCAGGGGTATTATGATGATTAATTTGCTCTGTCAACTTAACTGGGCTAAGGGATGCCAAAATAGCAGTTAAAACATTTTTCCTGGGTGTGTCTGTGAGAGTATGTTCAGGAAATATTAGCACTTGAACTGGTAGACTTAGTAAAGAAAATTGCCCTCACCAAAGCAAGTGGGCATCATTTAATCTGTGGAGGGACTCATTAGAACAAAGGCAGAAGAAGGGTGAATCTGCTTGCTCTGCTTGACCTGGGACATTCATCTTATCCTGCCTTAGGACATCAGTGCTTCTGGCTCTTGGGCTTTTGGACTCAGATTAGAACTCATACCACGAGCCTTCTAGTTCTCAGTCATTTGGGTTTGGACAGGAACTACACCAACTTTCCTGGGCCTCCAGCTTAGAGATGGCAGATCGTGGGATTGCTAGGCTCCATAATCATGTAAGACAATCTCTTATGATAAATATCTTTCTGAACACATGTATGCCTCTAAAGAAACCTGACTAACCCAGATATATAATCTTAAAATTCTTCTAGTAATGGGCTGTTTTTACCTTGTGTATAAGAAGGGAATAGGGCACCCAACTTTTTTAGCTATCCATGCTCCTTTTTCAACACTAGTCACTTCTGCACACTGCACCACAGATAGGATCTTTCTACATGTCCTTGCCCTTCCTCAAGTATCATACTATACTGCTTGTTACATGGTGCTTGAATTGTGTAGGATGCAGGCATAGTGGTTTGCTATCACTCTGATCCAGCCTCAATCATAGACTAATTCTGTATTGCAAGACTTGAGAATAGGAATTTCTCTGCATTTATTATCTTCCTCCTCATGTCAGCCAAGCTCTTTCTTATGTCTTGGTCTTACATGAAAGCCTCTGGAATATTATAAGTAAAAATTAGTTCAAATTAGGTAATATTATTCATAAATATTTGTGTATGCAATGTAAGTTATTAAAATTGAGAAATATATCAGTATATAAAATTTACCATTAAATGCGTACTTCTTTTTTAGTAGGATCTTTGTTAAGATTTTTTGCACATATTTAGTATTTCCTTTAATCCCTAGAAGAAATCTTACACTTTAATATCATTATATTTATTTTATAGAGAGAGTAATAGAAATTCAGAGAAGTTAAATAACTTGCCCAGAGTTACACAGCTACTAAATGGCAGGGCTGGTATTTAAATCCCAGATCTTCCTAACTCCAGAATCCTGCTGCTTTCTACTATACTTCAAAAGAATTTAAGTAGCTGCTTAAAGCTAAGAGCATATTTGCTTCATTTAAGTAACATGATGCTAGAAAAACATCAAAGAGGGAAATTGCAAATTGGATACCAATGGTTAAAAAGCATCAATTTCTTTAATCATAAAAGAAACTTGGGACTTGAATATCTAAAATAACTAAAATGACTTTTCCCACGTAAATTTAAAGATAGCCTCTCCATGTTTTACTTTTCATTCAATTTATTAGATTCACAGGTTTACTGACATTGCTTTATGATTATAAATTAAATTCAGGGTATCAAAACCTATTAATGAAGAAGTCAATTTCACAAGCATCAGCTCAAGTGTCTTTATTATACCCTCTCATTAGGCCTATTCAAAGACAAGATTAAATAACCATGTTGTTATAGAAGTGAATATAATTTATCAGATATGGAAGTACAAGCAGTAGAGGTGATTAAATACTAGAAAGTAAAAAGCATTCAAATAAGTAATATGAGCCATATCTCTGAAGCTTAAAGTTACTCTCTGATAATAAAATAGATGCTTGGTAAGTAAGATCTCAGAGATACTTCAAGGTAGTATTATGTATAACGCAAAGGAGAGAAGAATTCTGTCAAGTTGTGATATCATTTCATGGTAGAACACAGTTTTCAGTGAAGTCTGTAGCAAATTCTGATAATTTAAACTTACATTGAGCTTCACCCCATGCATGACCATGTGGTATTGAAAAGTAAGTAATTAAAAAGCCAGGTCTTGAGCTGTTGTTGATGGTGATCACTGCAAGTGCCATCAGTGCAAATGAGGACTCTATTTTAAGTTGAATTGAGGAAGTCTTGTAGCCAAAGAGACCTAATGTACAACCATCTCTGATCACCAGACAGAAGAACATTGACACTTTTAGGAACATGTGGATTCAGTGGAGACTCCAGAGACACTGCTATTCAGGCTGGGAATAAAGATCAGTCATTGCTGAGAAGGTTGCGGGAAGAGATAAAACTTTAGTAATAAAGGCCCTGAAGAGAAATACAAACATCCCAGAATGATCAGAAGATGTGGAATAGAACAACATGCAACATGGTGAATGACAGGAAAAAAAAGATTGGGTCACAGCTTCTCTTTTACAAAAAGGTTAGATGTTATTACCCATAACCTAATAACTTAATGAAAAAAACGAGAAATTAATAATAAAAGCCACTTTCCTTTAGAGTTCATTGTGTATATCACAGTAAATTCAACATAATTTTCATAAATGAGTGTAGATTTAGTATGCTCAATAAAGCTTTTTGTCAGCTTCAAAAATTTCTGAGTTATAAATAGTCCCTGGTGGACTATCAGTTAAAGATTTGACATTGTCACTGCTATGGCTTGGGTTTGATCACTGGCCCAGGAACTTCCACATGCTGTGGGCATGGCCAAAAAAATGAAAACTTTTTAATATGGTTTCATATTGATATATGAAACATGTGGATATTTTCCGATTATTAGAATTAAGATTTTGCTACCCAGAATGAACAAATCAGGAATAAAGCCCCTTTCTCAAACACTCCTACCTTAAGGAGCCTTAAAAATCCTATTTGGATATGAGACACCTCATAGTGGCGTTTACTTCTGTATTCTGAAATCTGTGTTAACTGCTTGTCTCCTAAGTAAACCAAGATTTTGGAGAAAAGGCAATCATGAATTATATACTTTCATGGCTCTAGTGCTTAAGATATGCATAGAATACTAGAGAGACATAATATGTTTATTGAATTAAGTTGAATTAAGTAGAATAAAGACTCACAAAAAAGAGAGTAATGTGTCACTGCATGAAGAGGACCGGCACTTGCATTAGGAAATGGTCTTGAAAGATGACTGGGGAGTTCCCATCGTGGCTCAGTGGTTAACAAACCCGACTAGTAAGCATGAGGCTGTGGGGTAAATCCCTGGTCTCACTCCCTGGGTTAAGGATCTGGCAATTCCATGAGTTGTGGTGTAGGTCACAGTCACCAATGGGATCCAGCATTGCTGTGGCTGTGGTATAGGCCGGTGGATACAGCTCCGATTAGACCCCTAGCCTGGAAACTTCTATGTGTCTCAGGTGAGGCCCTAAATAAAAGACAAAAAGCAAAAAAAAAAAAAAAAGATGAGTTTGACATTAATCAAAGGGTGTTTAAGGATTGAGTTCCTTCATCTAACAATGCAGAGCTTGGACTAGATTCGCTGTTCTTAAACATTTAGGTTTTGTTTTGGCTTTATTTATAGAATCCTGTTGTTAGGTTAAAACTTAGTGGAAATCTCAATGTACAAAAAAGCTAAAAATAGAACTGAACTGTATAAATCAGGGGCACAGGTTATGAAGCCCTGCTTCCTTCTTCTGCTGCTGCTTGTTAGTATTCCACACCACCAACAACAGCAGGCCTTAATCAGTCTTCGCAGTAAGAGCTGCACAGAGTTCAGTTTAAAAACCAGCATTCTAATACATGATCTTTAAGCGGTTGAATACATATAAAAAAATGCTATATATTAAAAAGTATGTGTATAAATAATAAAATATGTAGGTATATGTAATATATAAATAAAATACATAACATGGTAAATTTAAGTAAATGATATAGAACTATACAGAATAGAAATATATAAATGGAAATATATAAAATAAGATATATGAAAATAAAAAAATAGTTTTTATAGTTAAAAGATCACACCATCACTGTACCCTGCTCTTGTCATGCCTGTCTTGCTATGTTTGAGCTATTGTCAGTTCTTTCCTATATAAACAATTAAAATGATCAAGAAGATATCAGGAACGAAAATATTTCTCTACTTGTTTTTAAACAAATTTATTCTTGTTCTTAAAATTTTGTATGACTCCTTTTAATATACCTTCTTTTTAATATCTAACCTAGCTGTAACTGCGAAAGAAGTACGTAAAACAAGAAAGTTGATTCAATATTAATGATTGTTTCTCACTATGCTTCGTTTTGAATTCCACATTTTACTCTTCAGCAGCTTTGTCAAAAAATTGTTCTTAATCTAATTAAATTATTACCATAATCATTAATTTAATGAGAGTGAAGTTATACTGTAAATATTTTCTACTAATTACATCTTTAAAATATTAATGAAAAATTAATTTAAATTGCTATAACAGGTTTATCTATTGAAAATGGCATAGGTTATGTTTTACTTTGTAAATACTTTGTAAATATCAAAGTAATTTAATAATTATGTTGAAATCTTGGCTTGAATGTGATCATACATATTTAATTACTCTCTATTAGTGTCCTTTGTAATAATAGTGTATCCTGATGAATATACTTTGTTTACCTTTTATGAAATTGCAAGATAAACATTCTTCCGAAGTTATTCACTGCCAAGGAAACAGAATAAAATCTCTGTTGTTTGTTTCATCATACAATTTAAATTCAACATAGGTTTTATAATTTATGCTTGTGAATAAAAGTAGTTTCTTTCATCAACTTTCATGTATTCTTTTTGTGCTTATATTCTCTCAGCAAGAGAATGTTTGTGTAGAATATTAGGCCAAACACAAGTCTTCACTTTTATGGAGGCTATGCATATAGGAATTACAAAGCAAAAATTCAGTTAATGATAATACTCTAAATTGCTTGAATATTTACCTTGGACCAGTCTCTGTTCCAATATCTTTAAAGATATTAAATAGAAAAGAATTTAGGAAGAGGCTTATGGCTCAGGCCATTGGAAATGACTCCCTGAACCACTGTCACATCAGGAAATCGAAGAAACAGAAAGTTACCACTGCAATTATTAGCTCCAAGAGCACACAAGTTTATAGTTATAACCAGGAATTAGGAATCTTTCTCCAAAACATTGGATTAAGAGGAGTCATATCACTGATCTCCCAGCAGGAAAAAAAAAAAAAGTACATCTTTTGAACACCTCTCATCCACTTAGCTCATTTCTGAATTCAAATCTTATACTAATTCATCTGGTTGGTGAAGCTGAACTCATATCTAAGATCCTAGCTACTAAGAAACTTGGAAAATTGTTTCAGCACACTAAAAGGAGATTGGAATAGGAGTTCAAGAAGGCCAAACTACTATAGCTAACAACCACAAATACTACTTTTGTGTGCTAAGATTACAAATTATTTTACAAACAGATTGGTTATTTCAAAAATTAGATCAAGACAGAGGATTGAGAAAACCTATATCTCTCCTCCAACCTATCCATCATGATTTGGCATAGATGCTATTTTTGTTAAAGGAAAATTCTTCATAACCCTGGAAAACAAAAACGCAACATAAATAGGCTGTGTGTTTTGAAAGACTCCTAAAGATGCTCAACAACAGTAATTATTAGAGAAGTGCAAGTCCAAGTTAAAATGAAATGTCAGCTCATACCAGTCAGAATGGCCATCATCAAAATGTCTACAAACAATAAATGCTGAAGAAGGTGTAGAGAAAAGAAAACCCTTCTTCACTGTTGGTGAGAGTGCAAATTGGTACAATCACTATGGAGAACAGAATGGACGTACCTCAGAAAACTAAATATAGAATTACCATATGACCCAGAAATACCACTGCTAGGCACCTATCCAGAGAAAACCATAATTTCAAAGGATACATGCACCCCAATGTTCATGGAAGTGCTATTTACAATCACCAAGACATGGAACTAAACTAAATGTCCATCGACAGAGGAATGGGTAAAGAAAACATGACATATATGCAATGGAATATTTTGCAGCCATAAAAAGAATGAAAAATGACATCTGCAGCAACATGGATGGATGAAGAGATTATCTTACTGAGTGAAGTTAAGTCAGACAGAGAAAGTCAAATATCCTATGATATTACTCATATGTGGAATCTAAATAAAAAGAACACAAAATAACTTATTTATAAAATAAAAACAAACATTTCAAAACAAATCTAAGGTCACCATAGATAAAACCATTGGGAGGGTGGGGAATAACATATACACACTGCTGTATAAATCACAGGATTAACAAGAACCTACTGTATAGTACAGGAAAATCTACTCAATAGTTTTTAATAACTATATGATAAAAAATGATAGATACATTTATATATGTGTAACTGAGGCACTTTGCTATACACCTGAAACTAATACAACATTGTAAGTCAACTGTACTCCAATAAATTTTTTTTAAAGTGAAAATTTTTAAAATTAAAATAAATACCAGGAAGAGTAGTGATTCAATATAGGAACTCTAAAGGTGGAACAGCCTATGACTGAACACTGTTTTTGGATGAATGTAATTTGTTTTTTCTGTATACTGGGCAAAGGGGAAATTTGGGCCTTAGTTGTCATCACTAAGATTCACCAGAAGTGAAACTTGTCCTTGATTAAAGTCAGCAAAAATGGAGATGATAGAATTGTCTTATAATCCTGCTCTGACACATGCTCCCACATGTTCATTGCAGCTCTAGTCACAATAGCCAAGACATGGAAATAACCCAAATGTCCATCGACAGATGACTGGATTAGGAAGATGTGATATATATACACAATGGAATACTACTCAGCCATAAAAAAGAACAAAATAATGCCATTTGCAACAACATGGATGGAACTAGAGACTCTCATCCTGAGTGAAGTAAGTCAGAAAGAGAAAGACAAATATCATAGGATATCACTTATGTCTGGAATCTAATATACAACACAAAAGAAACTTTTCACAGAAAATAAAATCATGGACTTGGAGAATAGACTTGTGGTTGCCAAGGGGGAGGGGAGGGAGTGGGGTGGTTGGGGAGCTTGGGATTAATAGATACAAACTATTGCCTTTGGAAGGGATTAGCAGTGAGATCCTGCTCTGTAGCCCTGGAAACTATGTCTAGTCACTTATGATGGAGCATGATAATGTGAGATAATAGAATGTGTACATGTATGTGTAATTGGGTCGCCATGCTGTACAGTAGAAAAAAATTGTATTGGGGAAATAACTTAAAAAATAATAATTAAAAAAAATCCTGCTCTGAAAGCATTCACTATTGTGTTAGATTTAATTTTAAGCCTTTTTCCTTTTTTTGGAAATTTGTTTTCTTTATCTTTTGCACAGTTTCAAAATCAGGTCTATCTTCCTGGTACCAAACATTTTACAAATGTTAATCTGAAATGATTGTTTCTTAAAGATGATATGAAAGAAAGAAAGGAGCTATGTGGCTGTTTGTAGAATTCACCTTTTACTCTCTAGTATTTAAGCAACTGGATAGTTGGTTTAGTCTTTGTGAACTGAGACAATTATCTTTTTCTTTTCACTGGCCTCCCAGATTCTTAGAGAAGTGGATAGACTGACTGACTCTACTCATAAAATATCCAGGACTTTATAATTCTTAACCCTGCTGTTTCCTGCTCCCAGCTCTATGCAACCACTGTATGATTATCGCTCCCCACACACTAGCAAAAATTTGCATTGAAATTCTGTTTATATTCCTTGAATTTTATGAATACTTGTCTTTTTCAATATTTTTTTTTCCCCAAGTTTACATCTCCCATTGTTTCTTTAACACGAAGGCTCCATTTACTTACTGACAAATGCAATCTTTCACCACTTGTCTTTTGTTTGTTCTGTCAGGTGTAAACGTTCTCCTCCTCCCTCCGATCTACCCCTGCCTCCTTGTTCTTCTTTGACCATATTTGTCTTCCAAGAGATATTTTTTTATTCTCCTCCATTTGGGGGACAATATCATCGTACTAAAAAGAAAGTCACTTTGCCCAGATGATGATTTATACATGTCAAGAACTGAAGGCTGGGCATTGGTGAGGAAAGACCAATTCTTTTATTTAACGTTTCCCAAAAAGAGATTTTGAAGACTACCAAAAATGTATGCGTAATAGGGAGGGTAAAATCTTTGGGTTTTTTTAAATCGCAGAGCACTTTTATTTAGTAATTATTTTTCATTTTTGAGGGTAGTTCTCATATTCTCATATAAACCCTTGCTAATGAAACAATTTTCAAATGTTCTTTGTTTAAAAAAATGTAAATTAAGTCTATCAATTTTTAGAATCAAACTGGTAAGTATCATAAGTATTTTGGGAAGAAGTAAAGCATGCTTACACTCCATGAGTTGAAAATTTAGTTTCAGAAATAACCTATGGACATAATACAAAGAAATTAATAATACTATACAATGAATAATAAATATCAAATGAGGCTTATGGGATAAAAGTTATTTTGGGGTTTATTGAGAGAACAAATTGCTTAAGATGGAACTTAATCTACATTTGGAAATACAAGCACTTGATGAAATACTGGTCAGCAACTGACCACTCTAGTGAAACAGGGATATTTGATTCTTATTATTTGGCTCTAGAAATATGAAAGGGATTTGAAGGTAGTCTTAGGAGTGCTGACTCCTGATATCATTATGCCTGTTTTGTTTTATTTGTACAGATACAGGAGGTTACTCTAGTGCTTTAATGCAGAATTAATAAAAAGTAGGAGGACTGGATGCAATAAGCCAGTGAAAAGTTACTGTGGTGTGAAATGATAAGGGCAAAAAGTGAAATGATTAAGAGTCAAAATTAAAGTAGTGAACCGAGGAAATGTGGCAGAAATCTGTCAGACTTTGGGTATTTCCTGAATATAAGTGGGTACTCTCATCACAGGAAAATTTATACTATGGAAATAAGTTAAATCCAATCAGGTTTAGTTGATCATAGTATTTGGTATTTTATTAGGCAACCAGTGAATGTGTGTTAAACATCACATATATAAGCATGTAGATATGAGAAAACAGGGCCTATATCACATATCAATACTGACATACCAATAATTTTATGGCATATATATATGTATATATAATTCAGGATTTATATTATGTTGTGAGTGATCAATACATACAAACCCATCTAGTATGATTATTTTATACTGGAGAAAGTAGCTCACTAATAATTTGGGGGCTTTATTCTTTTATTAAAAACTATAACCCTTTGAAAGTAAGGGTTGAGTTTTTGTTAATGCAATAATCAGGGAATTCAGTATTTCAGTTTTGCATTACTAATGCTGATTTTAGTCAAATTCTAAATTCTTATTTAAACTAGTTAATAGCCTTACCAGTTAAAAGCCAAAGCAAAAAGAAAACTGTCTATAGGGTAGCCTACTCTGCCCCTATAATGTACAATTATTGTCAGGTTGAATTCTCTCACTGACTGTGAATGAGACTTTTATTAACATAGTCACGATTCACAGTGAGTAACCATTTATTTCTAGGTACTATAGCACAATGCAACATATGTGTCTAGAGGTTTTTTTTATATAAAGCTATTAATTATTTTAATATGTGACTTTATACTTTCAAATATCCATAAATGCCATTTGTATACATAAACAATATTTTTTTCCAAATAATAGAGTATTAGTCATAAGAGGCTAAATTATATTGCAGAAACAAACAAAACCAGAATCGGGTAGCAGGTACATTTCTCAGGTGTGTGTTCCATGTGCAGTAAAGGTCAACAGAAGGGCTCTGCTCATTGTAGCCCCAGACCTGGGCTGACAGAGACTCCACTTTGACTTGTTCTCAAGGTTACTGTAGCAGGAGGAATAACATATGATTAACCATGCACTGGATTTTAAAGCTTCCAGTCAGAAAAAAACACATATCTCATTAGCCAAATCAAGTCCCTAACCACCTCAAATCTGAAAGGAGATTTACATTTATTCACTCACATTTATTTACATTAAAAACTTAAATTTCTATGTTTTCTGGTCAGCAATGTAATAGTAAATAGTTTGTAATCAGGTTGAGCAGCACTCTGTCTAATGGATTTGTCTCTTTTCTGAAAGATCTATACCATTTTCATTATTGGAAAAGTAAAGATGAATTGGATTTTACTTTTTGGCCCAGTATTTAGCAAAAAAAAAAAAAATCTTTAGTCTCTTCCAGATGAACACACAAATCACAATTAAGTAGTTGAATTATTTAGAAAGGATGAGTTCTGAAAATGATATGTTGAGGTACTTCCATATGCCTTACTAATTAATCCCAAAATGGACAATGTTAAGATGCCTACATTTTAGAGCATCTTATATGACTTCATAAACACTTCCTCCAAGTACACCTGAATTTCAAGTTACATTTTTATGAATTTGTTTAACTGCCCTTTATGTACTGACCTCATTTTCTCAGCAACCTAAAGCCTCTGAACAGTCATTCCCTTCCAAAAGTAATTTTATTCAAAGTCTGTAGGGAAAGGTTAGCACAATCAAAATGAATATATTACTTTAAATTTTGTATCTCCTTATCTCTCTGATTCAGTGTATCTTTCTTTTAAGCTCTTGGCCTTTTGACATCCCTAGACACAAATTCACATAATGTGGAAAATACATTACATTGTAATTTGTGTGAAATACTGGAGAAATTCCAAGTTTTTCGTGGAAATGAAGTTCTGAACAAGTGGGGTGGCTATAATTTTTGAGACCCAAAAATGTTTTTCTAAGTCCTTGGGAAGAGAGCTAGACAAATCAACTATTAACATGAGTGAGGGAAAAGGAGAGGGAAAAGGGAGGAGAGGAGAGAGAGAGAAAACACAGATAAAGTTTTCTTGTTTAAATCACCTTATGACCCCACAGTATTAGACAGAGTTAAATACTAATTCATTCCAAGGTTTTATTTAATATACATATGTTAAATGTAGGATCCTTAATGCAAGGAAAAGGAGACTAAGATCTATTGAATTCCCATTATCTTTTAAACATGATGATAGGCATATGGACAAGTAGATAAGAGGTAATAGATACATGCATATGTACACATACCTTATATATAATATATGTATTATATACACATACAATATGAATATAATATATGTATATAAATACATACATAGTTTGGGTGAGAGACTTCCAGTACTCTTTAATTTTCTCATTTTTAAAATGAAGATATTTATACTTCATTACTTATTGTGAGGATTAAACAAGGTAATGATTAAAAGCATTTAAGTGCTCTCATTCTTCCTCTTCAAAAAATGTCCCGTTTTATAGTCATTCTTTTTTTTTTTTTTCCTTTTACTGCCACATTCACGGCATATGGAAGTTCCCAGGCTAGGGGTTGAATTGGAGCTATAGCTGCCAGCCTATGCCACAGCCACAGCAACACAGGATCCAAGCCACTTCTGCAAGCTAGGCTGCAGCCTGTGGCAATGCTGGATTCTTAACCCGTTGAGCAAGTCCAGGGATTAAACCTGCATTCTCATGGGGACTGTGCCAGATCCTTAACCCACTGAGTCACTATGAGAACTCTGTATAGTCATTCTTTTTTTTCATGATTTTTATTTTTTCCATTATAGCTAGTTTACAGTGTTCTGTCAATTTTCTACTGTATAACAAGATAACCCAGTCACACATACATGTATACATTCTTTTTTCTCACATTATCAGGCTCCATCATAAGTGACTAGATATACTTTCCAGTGGTACACAGCAGGATCTCCTTGCTTCTCCATGTTAATTCATTCATTCAACATTATATTTTATTTTTTAGCATATCCCAGTTTCTAGGTACTGTGTAGGCCCTGGAGATTCCTTGCATAATAAAACACATACAAGTAATTTCCTTGTGGAACTTATATTCAGGTGACTCCTTAACACTTAAAAGAAAAGAAAAATGACTTGGGAAACTTTTGATTTTATGGTTTTAAAGGTAATGTCCAAACAAATAGCCCTTCCTCTATTATTCAATGAAATAAGTACCATATTTGTCTTCTGCCTTTCAGAATTTTATAGATATAACCTCACTTTAATATTGAGTAATCAAGCATCCAATGGGTTATAGTAAATATAAATATATATCTGTATCTATATCTAGAGAGAGAGAGAGAGAGAGACTAGGAAAGTTTCTGTTTTTATCCAGTAGTCCACTGGTTATTATTGTTATCATTGCAGACATGGCCTCTGAATTACTGTGGTTCTTTAAACCCTAAAAGCCCACATTGTGCCTAGAAGTTAAATAGCAAAACACCATAAAGTAACTAGACATAGTTCCCAGTGCTACACAGCAGGATCTCATTGCTAATCCATTCCAAAGGCAATAGTTTGCATCTATTAACCCCAAGCTCTCAATCCATCCCACTCCCTCCCCCTCCCCCTTGGCAACCGTAAGTCTATTCTCCAAGTCCATGATTTTCTTTTCTGTGGAAAGGTTCATTTGTGCCATATATCAGATTCCAGATATGCTGTACAGTACGAAAAAAAGTAATATATTGGGGAAATAAATAAATAAATAAAATTTAAAATTTTCAGGCTGAAGATCAGGCATTAAATAAAAAAAAAATCGTAAATCAGAATTCATTGTTTGTTGTCTTTGTAAAAATAAATTAAAGAGTTCTCATTGTTGCTCAATGGGTTAAGGACCCGACACTGTCTCTGTGAGGATGAGGATTCAATTCCTGGCCTCACTCAGTGGGTTAAGGATCTGGCATTGCCACAAGCTGTGGCATAGGTGACAGTTGCGGCTCGGATTCGATCTTGCTGTGCTTTGATGTAGGCCTCAGCAGCAGCCCCTAGCCTGAGCACTTCCATATGCAGCAGGTGCAGCCATAAAATGAAAAAAAAAAAAAAAGAATAAATTGTTTCCAAACCCAGAAAAATAATTCATTATTTTCAATTCACACTTTGATGTAGTGAAACTGAGGCCTGTAATTTCAGAATAGAGCTCTGAGGACAGAAGTTAACATAGGGTCCAATTTGCAGCCCCTGTATTTGCACTGCTTTCCTCCACTTTAACTCAGTAGTTCATGTCATCAATTTTTTATTTTTATTTTTTTGTTTTTTTTTTCATTTTTATTATGAAATAATTGACACTGTACAAATTTAAGGTCTATAGGATAATGACTTACATACATCATGAAATGATTACCATAGTAACTTTAGTGGATATTCATCATTTCATATAGATAAAAAACTTTCAAATATACCATATAGCAGCGTTAATTATATTTATCATGTTGTACACTATATCCCTAGCACTTATCTATATTATAACTAGAAATTTTTATCTTTTGACTACTTTTATCCAATTCCCTTTCCCTCCACCCCCTTGCCCTTGATAAACAAAAATGTTTTTCTTTTTTTAATTTATTCTTAAAATTATTTTTATTTTTTCATTATAGTTGGTTTACAGTGTTCTGTGAATTTCTACTGTACAGCAAAGTGACCCAGTCATACATAGATATACACATTCTTTTTCTCACATTATCCTCCACCATCTTCCATCCTAAGTGACTAGATATAGTTCCCTGTGCTATACCGCAGGATCTCATTGCTTATCCACTCCAAATGCAATAGTTTGCATCTATTAACCCCAGACTCCCAGTCCATCCCACTCCCTCCCCCTCCCCCTTGGCAACCACATGTCTATTCTCTAAGTCCATGAGTTTCTTTTCTGTGGAAAAGTTCATTGTGCCATATATTAGATTCCAGATATAAGTGAAATCACATGGTATTTAGCTTTCTCTTTCTGACTTCACTTAGTATGAGAGTCTCTAGTTACATCCATGTTACTGCAAATGACATTATTTTATTCCATTGTGTATATATACCACCTCTTCTTAATCCATTCATCTGTCAATGGACATTTAGATTGTTTCCATGTCTTGGCTATTTTAAATAGTGCTGCAATGAACATATGGGTGCATATGTCTTTTTCAAGGAAAGTTTTGTCTGGATATATGCCCAAGAGTGGGATTGCCGGGTCATATGGTAGTTCTATATTTAGTTTTCTGAGGTACCTGCATACCGTTTTCCATAATGGTTGTACCAATTTACATTCCCACCAACACTGTAGGAGGGTTCCCTTTTCTCCACACCCTTCCAGCATTTTGTGTGTATGTGTGTGTGTGGACTTAATGATAGCCATTCTGACTGGTGTGAAAAAAAACCTCTTTTTTCTATGAGTGTGTTTTTGAAGTATAATTGATACAATACATTGTTAGTAGTTGTGTACAACATAGCTATATTCTGAACAGGATAAAATTGAACAATGTATACAGGGTTTTTCAAAGCCAACAACGTGGAGGACTTCTCCAGAGATCCTCTCTGATCATGTTTTCCTCTTTCCTATGGCAATAAAGGTTACTAGTCCAGCTCTGCAAATTGATGATTGCCTAGTAGATCCTAATTTTAACCTTTTGTAGGGCAGTAATTTGAATTTTTAATAACTCCTTCAAGATATTTCTAACAAAATTAGTGCAAAGTATGGTGTTCTAATCTTTGGTCATCTTGGTGATGACTTAGACATTTCTTCTACCCTGGATTTTTCATAGTTACTTATTCAGACAAAAATAATTTTATGCTTCCGTTTTTGTCATCCTTGTAAGAGGCAAAAATTGAGCAGTATTCTTTTCAGGTAAGGAAAGCAAAGTTTATAGAGTGCAATTAACAAATAACTATGGTCAGTTAAAAGTTAAGTTTAAATAAAATTTCAGATTATGGGACAATTCATTAGAAGCATCAGTCAATTAATAGAGATTAAGAGTTTATTCTTCTCAAGCACAGTTTCTCTTGTCGTTTTGAGTTCTCATTTACAAATGGAAAACAATGATTATTAATTAATCTCTAGAACATATATCAATTGACTCATTAATATCCTCTCCTACCTGCCTTTGTCACAAAGAGATCATCTTTCTTCTGATTCCCCACACTCATCTGGCAGTTTCCGGCTTTCATGCCTTTACTCATTAGCTCTGTCTTCTCAGAATATTCTTTCTTTGCAGAGCTAACAGCTTCTCCTCCTTCAACCCTCAGCTCGAATGTCTTTTTTTTTCTAGGACATGTTGCTAGAATCCCAAAGGGGCTTCCTCTAAGCATCCATAGCACCCTGTGGGTTTTGCTATCAGAGTATAAACCTCTTTAAGGTAAATCATATGTCAGTATTCTTGTTTTAACCACTATGTTACAGGCGATTCAAAGGCAGATTCTGTGTCTCATTCCTTGTTGCTTCAATAAATTTATGCAACATATTTTAATGCTCAGCATGGCACTAAATAAATGTCGATATGATTGTGTGTTTTGGTGTAAGGATGTTCTACCCAATACATTTATTCAAATAGTCTGCACTAAATAATTGCCGAATACCTACCAGATGCGAAGTACTATGTTGAATAAAAGAGCACGCACTTTATGGGCAAATAGTTCAAAATTGCTGTGATGGAGTAAACGTAAGGCACAGTTACGGTGCATAAGAGATATTTCTAAGTCAGTTTTGGAATTGAGGGTAGATTTTTAACAAGAGTGTGATATGGAAGCTAAGGTTTAAACTGCAGTACAGTTCATGATCTCTCTTCTGAAATCCTAGAGTCATGTGCATTTCCAACTTCAGAATCTTCCACATATATTTAGTATATTATGTAATATCTCTAGTGGGATTTGGGCAGCATTCCAGTATTCAAAACATGTCTATTTTAGCAGAGAAATGTAAATATACAGTTCAATTTGTAAGTAATATAAATGTATCACTTTAGTTTGTGTCAGATCTTGTAATCAAATAAACACAGATCAAGATAGGCTTGATTTTCTTGCCAGATAAATTCCAAAACTCTTTGTTTCCCAAGCTTTTTGGTTTTGTAAAAGGAAATAGATAATTTTTTACCTAAAATAAGATCAAACAGTTATTGGGTTCTTACTTTTTGTCAGGCACTATTGCTTTAATATGTCTATGATTAAATCATTATTATAGCCTTATAATGGATGTACAGTTTTATGAAGCGGAGAGGTTAAGTGCACAGAGAGACTTAAAGTCATGCCGCTAAGTGATTGAATCAGCTTCGAAAGAAGACAGTCTGGTGCCAGAGTCCCTGCCTTTAACCATGCGCTGTAATATTTTCTGTAAGTTATGTATGTGAAGGGAGTTGACAATGTAAGAAGCAAGAAGGGGGAAAGGAATGAAGAAAGTAGGGCAGAGAACACTCCAAACCACCAAAGTCTTTCTTTATACGGCAGGTAACGGAGTTAGTATCTTGTAATTTATCTGGCATTGAATAGGCAAAACGGAAAAGGAGTTTTAGGAGATAAAACACAGAACAAGTCAATTAAACTCTGTTCTGGACAGTTTAAGTTTAGATGCTTATGCATTATTGCAGGGAATGCGTTCCTACACAGTTAGATAAGTGTGTAGCTTAACAAGGCGCGTATGGTGGATTATACATATGAGGCTATTGAGAAATAATTAGTAATTAAGCTGTAAGATTGAGTAATACCCAGGCAAAATATGGTAAGAGAAAGGCATAGTGAGACAGACAGAGAGGTGGGGGGGGGTGGATAGAAACTAATAAATTCCTCAGGACAAAGGAGAAAAGAATATACAATGGAGAAAAGGTAGTCTCTTCTGTCAGTGGTGCTGGGAAAAACTGGACAACTACATGTAAGAAATGAAATTAGAACATCCTCTAACACCATACACAAAAATAAACTGAAAATGGATTAAAGACCAAAACGTAAGGGCAGATATGTTAAACTCCTAGAGGAAAACATAGGCAGAACACTCTTTGACGTAAATCGAAGCAATATCTTTTTTTATTTACCCCCTACAGTAATTGAAATAAAAACAAAAACAAACAAATGGGGACCTAATTAAGCTTAGAGCTTCTGCACAGCAAAGGAACCATTTTTTTTTTTAAAAAAAAAAAAAAAAAGACAATCTATAGAATGGGAGAAAATCTTTGCAAATGAAGTGACTGAAAATGGCTTGATCTCCAAAATATACAAACATCTCATGCAGCTTTGTGTAAAAAATATGAGTTCCCACTGTGGCTCAGTGGAAACAAACCTGACTAGTATCCATGAGGATGTGGGTTTGATCCCTGGCCTCACTCAGTGGGTTAAGGATCCGGCTTTGATGTGAGGTGTGATGTAGTTGCAGACTTAGCTTGGATCTGGCATTGCTGTGGCTGTGGTCTAGGCTAGCAACTACAGCTCTGATTCGACCCCTAGCCTGGGAACTTCTATATATTGTATCTTTGGCCCTGAAAAAAATAAACAAACAAACAAACAAACAGCCCCAATCAAAAAGCCAGCAGACCTAAATAGACATTTCTCTAAAGAAGACATACAGATGGCCATTAGGTACATGAAAAAATGCTCAATATCACTAATTATTAGAGAAATGAAAATAAAACTACCGTGAGATATTACCTCACACTAGTCAGAATGGCCATCATCAAAAAGTCTACAAACAATAAATGCTGGAGAGGGTGTGGAGAAAAGAGAACCTGCCTACACTGATGGTGGGAACAGAAACTGGTATGACCACTATGGAGAACAGTATAGAGGTTCCTCAAAAAACTAAACATAGAAGTACACTATGATCCAGCAATCCCATTCCTGGGCATATATTCAGAGAAAAGCATAATTTGAAAAGATATATGTACCCCAGTGTTCACTGGAGCACTATTTACAATTGCCAAGACATGCAAGAAACCGAAATGTCCATCAACAGAGGAATGGATAAAGAAGACATGGTATACATATATATATATATATATATATATATACACACACACACACACACACACATATAAATGTGCACGTGTGTGTGTGTGTGTGTGTGTATATATATATATATATATATATATATATATATATATATAATGGAATATTATTCATCCATAAAAAATAATGAAATAATTCATTTGCAGCAACATGGATGGACCTGGAGATTATCATATTAAGTGAAGTAAACCAGGCAAAGAAATAAAAATATTATGTGATATCACTTACGCGTGGAATCTAATTTAAAAATGATAAAAAGAAAAAAAAATCAGTGGAGCCTAAGAATAATGCGAAGAAAGGAAGATGCTAAACTAGAAGACTGATGTTCTGGAAGCCTGAGAAATTTAACAAAATTCAATAAAAATAGGAGTTAATGCAGTGAATGTTAAATAAAATTCCAATTATATAATATGGAGGTATTAGAAATACTTTATTTCTTAATTAAAAAAAAAGCTTTGGTCAAAAAAATCCAAAAAACAAAAACCAAAAACTCTATGGAGTTCCCATCTTGGCTCAGCAGAAACAAATCTGACTAGCATCCATGAGGTTGCAGGTTCAACCCCTGGCCTTGCTCAGTGGGTTAAGGATCCAGTGTTACCAGGTCACAGACGTGGCTCAGATCTGGCATTACTGTGCCTGTGGCTTAGGCCAGTGGCTATAACTCTGATTTGACTCCTAGCCTGGGAACCTCCATATGCCACAGGTTCAGCCCTAAAAAAAAAAAAAGATGAAACAAACAAATCCTAAAATATATAATAAGGCTTAAAGAGTACAATGGAAAATCTGTAGGAAAAGACTCCTATTTTTATTAAAAAGTAATATTATATTGGGATTGTGAAATATTCTAAAACTGATTTATGCTGATGGATGCACAATGTGGTAAAATCACATTAATTTTTATACTTGAAGTGTGTGAATTTCATATTTAGGTATATCTCAATAAAATTATGAGTAATAGTATGATAAATAATGTAATCATTATGAATTAATGTTATATGAGTTAAACATCAAACTCAAGAAGCTGAAAAATAAATACAAACCAGAACAATATTAAATATGAGCATAAATTAAACAGATACTTAAAATTAATAGGAATAAGTTAATCTCAAGAGATATTGATGAATTGATGATTATAAAACAGAACTTATATTCACAATATTATGGAAGAAAAGTAAAAATATTCACAGGGTCTGCCCAACTTTTTGCTTATATATTTTAAAACTGGGTACAAAAGAAAAAAATTAGAAAAACATAATTTCTAAATTTAACTGCTGTGTAGCACAGAGAACTTAGTATCTCTCAATATTCTGTAATAACTTATGAGAGAAAAGAATCTTAGAGAGATGGATGTGTGTAGGTGGATGACTGCATCACTTTGTTGTACAGCAGAAATTATCACTACCTTGTAAATTAACTATTCTTCAATAAAACTTTAAAAATATATATATATAAAAAAAATGTAGGTGTTCCTGTCATGGCTCAGCGGAAACAAAGCTGACTATTTTCCATGAGGACACAGGTTAGATCCCTGCCCTGGCTTAATGGGTTAAGGATCCTGCATTGCCATAGGCTGTGGTGTAGTTTGCAGATGCGGCTCGGATCTGGGGTTTCTGAGGCTGTGTTGTAAGCCCGCAGCTACGGCTCCGATTCAACCCCTAGCCTGGGAACCTCCGTATGCTGTGGTTGTGGCCCAAGAAAGATAAAATAAAATGAAATAAAATAAAATAAACTATAAAATTAAAAACAAAGCAAAAAACTGCAAAGACCAATTGTCATGAAAGTAACAGGAAATTTAACCTTGAAAAAACTCTATATCTTGCCACTTGAAGTGTGTTTCTAGGACCAGCTACATCAGAATTACCTGGGAGTTTGTTAGAAATGTAGAATCTTGGGCCCAGTCCTACACTTATGAAATCAGTCTGCATCTAACAAAATCCTCAGTGATTCATACTCACCATCACATTCAATTACACATCATTCTAAAGTTGAGAAAAATTCAGAGAAATTTTATAAAACATTCTAGGAACAGATCATTCCAGTGTCTTTAAAATATTTTAAAACATAAATAAAGAAAGATTTCAGATTGTGGAAGTCTATGGAAAGTTATTTTAAAGAGCAACTTAATTTTTATATGAAAATATGTAAAAACTTACCACAAAACTTACTGCAAAAACTTACTACAAAACTTACTGTATTTTGGCAATACTTGCCAATATATTCTCATGCAAAAATTCAACATATTATTATTAGATTACAGCAGCACTTTAAAAATAATACACATGAACAAGAGAAGTTTAATAATATTAGAAATTATTCACCATAGTAATATGCTGGAATAAACATATAGTCAACTTTAAAGAATTTTTAAATTTAACTGATGAAGCACTATATCAAATTCTGCCTTAAAGAGTTTCTTAAAATAGGTCAGACAGTTATATATTTGGTTTCATAATATATAAATTTCAATCCAATTTCTAGCTTAATACTTATTTCTGACAAATAATACCCATGGTAAAGTAACAGTAAATAATAGTCACTATTATTATCATTATTTATTGTTTCTGGTTGCACTTTTCAGTGTCACTTGTCAAGAGCAAAATAAAGAAGGAATAACATTGAAAAAGAAAGCAAAAATATCAGTATCTGCACTTAGTTTGATTATACACTTGGAAAATTCAAAATAATGAAAAACTATTAAAAAATAAAATAAAATTTATAAATACTGATTTTGGCACCAAATAATTTGGAAAAATCAATGGAAATAACTATGAGAATGAGAAAAGAAAATATTTCACTTATGAAATCAAACATGAAAGTAAAATTCAAGACATCTGCTGAACAAATATATAAAGATCTCTAAAATCAAAACTACCAAAGGACGCAAGAGTTAACTAAAGCAAATTCATTATTTGTCAGTAAAATATGCAATATTGTTATAATATAAATTATTAAGTTATTATGTCATATTATAATCCTATTAAAATTATCAATTATTTGTATTTAGGAAAATTCTTTCTGAAATATATATCAAAAATAAACATTTGAAAATATACAAGAAAATTTTGAATAAAGTAAAAGAAAGAGACAGTGTTCCTCCAAGGAGTAGCTACATGTATATAAGAACACAGAAATAAGTATTTTGTTTTGGTGCAGGAAAAAAATAGACTTAACTAATAAAATAGAATTAAGATTTTAGCAAGAGAATGAACTGTTCACAGTATTTGTTATGTGAGAAAGGTAGCATTTATAATCAGTGGGTTAAAACTGGATCATTCAATAAATAGCCCTAGATCAAGTAGCAAGATCTCTAAGCAACAACAACAACAAGAGTAAAAGGCAAGAATAACTACCAAAAAAAATTAGATATATCAAATAATTAATGTACAAAATGCAAAAAAAAGAGAAGGAAATAAAGCTGAACAAGTACTTGAAAAACACACCATCTCATGTTATTAGAATGGGGAAGGTTTTATTATGCAAGGCACAGATTCAAAAGATAGAAAAATAGGGAGTTCCCGTCGTGGCGCAGTGGTTAACGAATCCGACTAGGAACCATGAGGTTGCGGGTTCGGTCCCTGCCCTTGCTCAGTGGGTTAAGGATCCGGCGTTGCCGTGAGCTGTGGTATAGGTTGCAGATGTGGCTCTGGCGTAGGCCGGTGGCTATAGCTCCGATTCGACCCCTAGCCTGGGAACCTCCATATGCCGCGGGAGCGGCCCAAGAAATAGCAAAAAGACAAAATATATATATATATAGAGAGAGAGAGAGAGAGAGAGAAAAAATAAGATTGATAGAATTGACTTTACCTAAAGTTTTAATGTATTTGTGGGAAAACCTTCATAAATAGACTGAAATGCAAATGTTATACTGAGGAATCTGTGGTTAAACAGAATTATAAGATGGCCCCTACAATTCCCTGCCTCTGATAACCCCAAAGGTGTATAATTCCCTTTCCTTAAGTGTGGGTGGAATCCATGACTTGCTTCTAACCAATATGTAGTAAAGGTGAGTGAATTGTACAGGTGTAATTAAAATCTTAGATGACTGACTTTCGGTTAATAAAAAGGGAGATGGGCTTATCCTGATCTAAAAGGTGAACCTTTAAAAAAAAAAAAAGATACAGACTTTTCCTGAAAAAAGAGGAAAATTTTTTCTCACATTGAAAAGCTCTAAGATTGGAAGGGCACCTGTGAGGAGGCCATGTGACAGGGGACAATGAGTGGCCTCCAGTGCTTGAGATTGACTCAAAATTTTACTTTGGAACATGGGACTGAAACTCTGGGCTATATTTATAAATTATTTTATCCTGTTTGAAATGTTTTTCATTGCATATATTACTTTCATAATGGATTTTTTTAAAAAACATGCTTGAAGAAGAAAGTAAGTAGAGTCAGTTCATATGGACAACAGTGTGAGGAGACTATTTGTGAAGATAAGATATTTGATATAGTAATAAAAAGAAATGAGAAACTGAGGGTTTTCTTTATAAAGATATGTTTACATGCTATTAGGAAAATGCAGAATTAAAGAGTTCAAAAGTAAAATAAAGTAGGAAATAATAAAATGACATCTCCAAGAATACAGAGGGAAGTGGGTATGGAAATACAGTTGACCCTTGAACAACTTAGGGATGCTTACCCTCTGCACATCAAAAATCCACTGGTTAACTTTTGACACCCAAAAAACTTAATTACTAATGGTCTATCATTGACTGGAAACCTTACCAATAATATAAACAGTTGATAAATATATATTTTGTATGCACATATAAAATACGTATTCTTACAATAAAGCAAGCTAGAGAAAATGTCATTAAGAAAATTATAAGAAACTACAGTACTGTGCTGTCTTTAGCGATACTGTTAAGTTTGTCATTTGTCTACAAAATGCATCATCTCTCAGTACTTACATCAATATTGCCTTATATGATACAAAACACTGTAGCTGTTTTGCAGATTACTAACACTGGACAGCAAAAATTAAAAGAGAATG
The DNA here is from genome assembly GCF_016906955.1 of Phacochoerus africanus. NCBI lineage: Eukaryota > Metazoa > Chordata > Mammalia > Artiodactyla > Suidae > Phacochoerus > Phacochoerus africanus. Next base: position 36,239,437 of record NC_062553.1, read on the forward strand.
TGAAAGATAAATTCATATTTATTTACAGGTATAATTTATGAATTTATAATGAAGAATAGCAATATGATTCCCTTGTGGTTGCCTGATATAATTGATGTGATTGCTTAACAGTAGCCTTGCCTATAACACTAATAAACAGATCATTATAAAAATTTTATGGCGTACAGCATCATAGTCATATTCATGATAGAGGATTACATTTTTTAAAAACCACTTATTCTAATGATAGGCTGATATGCACTTTATCCAATTACAATACAGAAGGGTATATTGTACAGTAAGGTAATTCTTTGAAAGCAGAGGTATAAAATAATTAGAAAACTAGAGATTCTTATGCTAAGTGAACTAAGAAAGACAAATACCATATAATATCACTCGTATCTGGAATCTAATATATGGCACAACTGAATCTTTCCACAGAAGAAAACTTAATGGACTTGGAGAACAGACTTGTGGTTGCCGTAGGAAAGGGGAAGAGAGTGGAATGGATTGGAAATCTGGAGTTAATAGATGCAAACTTTTGCATTTGGAGTGGATAAGCAATGAAATCCTGCTGTATAGCACAGGGAACTATATCTAGTCACTTATGATGGAACATGATGGTGGATAATGTGAGAAAAAGAATGAATATATATGTGTGACTGGGTCACTTTGCTGTACAGTAGAAAATTGACAGAACACTGTAAACCAACTATAATGGAAAAAATAAAAATCATTTAAAAAAAATTCAGGAGTTCCTGTCATGGCGCAGTGGTTAACAAATCCGACTAGGAACCATGAGGTTGCGAGTTCGATCCCTGGCCTTGCTCAGTGGGTTAAGGATCCGGCATTGCCATGAGCTGTGGTGTGGGTTGTGGGCAAGGCTCAGATCCTGCGCTGCTGTGGCTCTGGCATAGGCCAGTTGCTACGGCTCCTATTTGACCCCTAGCCTGGGAACCTCCATATGCCATGGGAATTGGCCTTAGAAAAAGCAAAAAGACAAAAAAAAAAATCAAAAAAGAAGATCTCATTATGCTGGGCATTGCCCATAATAAATCACTGTGATTCATTAAAAAAAGTAATAAGGAAACTAACACTTTATTCATTCTTTTTAAATATCACTCACCTTATGCCTATGTAAGGTAGGCTATCCACTTCAATACAAATCCTGCATAGGATGCTCTGTATGATATACTTTGGTGATTATGATGATGACCTGAAAATGTTCTTGTACTGTTCTTGATGTACAGTTATTATATTTTCACAGGAAAACAAAGGTACACAACAAAGTATGTTAATTCTTTGGCATGATGCTTATTTACTATTTGTTAATTGGAAGTGGATCATCATAAAGTCTTCATCTTCACATTGAGTAGGCTGGAGAGGAAGGGGAAGAGGAGGGATTGGCCTTGCTGTCTCAGGGTGGAAATGGTGGAGGAGATTGAAGGGGAGGCAGGAGAGACAGGCACTGTGTAGCTTTACCAAAATACATCATATAATTCCTGTCTGGCTTTTTTGCTTTTTTATTTCTCTAAAAATGTTCCTATATGGTAGCAATCCTTCTTCCACTGTTTCTTCTAGTTCTAGTGACTCTATCATAGAAAGGTCCATGTCATAACAGAAGTCCAAAGTGGTTTTGAATAATCAGTATGTTTGACAGATTGTCTAGTGTCAGTTTGCTTCCTGGCATGTCTTCTTCCTTAGGTCTGGCGCTGGTTTGCAAGCACTCATCTCCATCAAGTCATCGTCTGTTAATTCCGCTGGTGTGGTGTCTATTAGCTCTTGCATTTTTCCAAGATCCTTATCTTGAAAATCCTTCACCCCCGCTCCTCTTTTGCCATATACGTGATCTCTTTCATGATTTCCTTGTTTGGCTCTGTCATAAACCCTGTGGAAATCATGCACATCTGGACTTAGTTTTCTCTGGCAGGAATTTACTGTTTCAGGCTTGACTGTTTTCATGGGTTTTTCTATAACAAGATGGCATCTTTAATGATTTAATCCTTCCAGACTTCCATGATGTTCTGTCAGGGGATTCTCTACCATAGTTTTGCAATCCTTTCCATAGACGTCCATGTGTCAAAGTCCTTTAGGCCCCCTCATCTAGAGGCAGAATTCTAGACATTGTTTTGGGGGCAGGCAGATCACTTCAGTGCCTTCTGTATTGAACCCATGGGGTTCCGGATGGCCAGGAGCATAGTCAAGTATCAAAAGAATTTTAAAAGACAGTCCCTGGAATTCCCATTGTGGCTTGGTGCTAGCAAACCTGACTAGATCCATGAGGATGCAGATTCAATCCCTGGCCCCAATCAGTGGGTTAAGGATCCGGCATTGCCATGAGCTGTAGTTTAGGGCTCAGACATGGCTCAGTTCCCACTTTGCTGTGGCTGTGGTGTAGGCTGTATCTGCATCTCCGATTTGACCCCTGGCCTGGGAACTTCCATATGCTGTGGGTGCTGCCCAAAAAAAAGCGAACATAACAAAACAAAAACAAATAAAAGGCAGTCCCTTACTGACAAGATACTTCCTGACTTCAGAGACAAAACATCTATGGAACCAATACAGAAAAAGCCTCTGGTTGTTCAAACCTTTTTGTTGTGCAGCCGAAAGACTGTCAATAGTGTTTGCTTTTTCCCCTTCAAGACTCAGAGTTTAGCAGCTTTATAGATAAGAGTAGTCTTGATCATGAACCCAGCTGCATTTGCCCAAAACAGCAGAGTTAGTTTATCCTTGCTGCCTTAAATCCTGGTACTTACTTGTCTTCCTTTCTAATAAATATCCTTTGTGGTGTTTTTTTCTGGAATTGGAAACTTTTGTCTGTATTCAAAACCTGTTCAAACAGATATCCTTTCTCCTTCATGATTTTCTTAATGGTAGCTGGGTATTCCTCTGGTGTCCCTTGGTCAGCAGAAGCTGTTTCTTCAGTTACACTGACAATTACTTAAGCCAAATTTCTTTTAAAATTATAAAAACATCCTTTGCTGGCATTAAGTTCTCCAGCTTTTCGATCCTTTAACTTCTTTTTGTTTGTCATATAATGACATTGCTTTTTCTCAAATAATATTAGTCTAGAATTGTGCCTTTTTAATAACAATCCCGCACCAACATAAAAGCTTTATTTTCAATATGAGATATAAATTTATTTTAAAAAAAAGTGCAAAGTGGATTTCCTGCTGTGGTACAGTGGGTTAAGAATCTGCCTACATGGGAGTTCCCATTGCAGCACAGCAGAAACAGATGCAACTAGAATCCATGAGGATGTGGGTTCCATACTGGGCCTCTCTCAGTGGGTGGGGGATCCAGCGTTGTCATGAACTGTGGTGTAGGTCACAGAAAGGGCTTGGATCTGGTATTGCTGTGGCACAGGCCAGGAGCTATAGCTCCGATTTGGCCCCTAGCCTGGGAACTTCCATATGCCACAGGTGAAGCTTTAAAAAGCAAAAAAAAAAAAAAAAAAAAAAAAAAAAAAAAGAATCTGACTGAAGCACTCGGGTCACTGCTGCAGAGGTGAGGGTTCGATCCCTGGCCAGGTTCGGTGAATTAAAGGATCCAGCATGCTACAGTTGCTGCTTAGGTAGTAGCTGTGGCTCAGATTCAAGCCTGCCCTGGCAACTCCCATATGCCACAGGTGCAGCCATAAAAAGAAAAAAAAAGTGCAGAGTTATCACTGCCAGTGCATCTACCATGATGGCTTCATGATTTCATTTTCTTTTTTTTGAAACGATCCTTACACTGGATTCATTTATCTTAAAATGGTGAGCAACCACAGTTGAAGACTTCAATCTGTAGTATTTATCACACAATTCAATGTTTTCTTGTAATGTCATGGATTTTCTTTGCTTCTTGGAGGCACTTCCAGTAACACTAGTGGCACTTCATGTAGATCTCGTGGTGTCACATGGGATTATGTTACAAAGTTGCACTAAACATGATGAAAAATACAGGAGAAACTTGAGATGACTTTTTACCTTGATATGTGATTTACTAGAGAGCTCACGTGAACATGATTACAGGATGTTTTAAAGGGATACACACAGCACTTGAGTGCACCACAATAACAACAGAAAGTGACTACACAGTTACTACAGTAGTACAGTATGTACTACAGTTAATTTTATGCAACTGTGACTTAACACTGCCTCTTTATGTTTGTTTACATTTCTCTCCACTATGAAAGGTATGGTCTATAAGTGTTTGTATGAGTAAGTTTTAATAAATTTTAACTTTTTATAATAGATTTGTGTATAGTTTATGGTAGTCAATAATAATGTAGGTTAGTATGTATGTATATTTTATGCATTCATAGTTATGCTAAGTTTTTCTTATTTATTTATTTTTTTGCTATTTCTAGGCTATTTGGTTCATCTGTTTTTTCAAATTGTTGCAAATCTCCCAAAATTTCTCCAATGTATATATTTAACAAAATCCACATATAAGTGGGCCCATGCAGTTCAAACCGGTATTGTTCAAAAGTCAGCTGTAATTCAGTGCTTCATCATTTGGCAATCAGCCTTACTATTCAGGGGAAATTCACAAGACTTGGACAGATTAGACCAATGGCACACAAAGCCATCAGAAAACATCTTTAAATTATTTTCCAAAATTTTTCTGCATGGCTTTTTCCCCCTAGCAACTTTGTCATTAATTTCTTCCCAGAAACCATTGCACTGAATCAAAAGGTAGCCTAGAGAGTTATATAGTCCCGTGATTTTCCGTGCTGTGTGGAAGGAGGCAAAGAGAGCCCCAACTTACATGCAGTGATTCTCAAGTGAGAAGAAAGGTCAGAGGGCAGAATTACAGAGTATAGTTGTGGGGAAGTGCTCAGCAAGAGACAAGATAGTTCAAAGTAGCTTTCACATTTATAATCTAATTTTATCCTTAACCATCCTGAAGGAAGCAAGCTAGGGCTTATGATTTTTATATTTCAAAGGAGGACGTAAGGTGCCAAAAGGTTAAGTGACCTTGCTATGTGGCATTTTCTGCACATATTTTGGGGATTTCTATCTATAACACCACGTAAAAATGAAGGGGCTTCAGTGGTTTTTCTGATGATCAAAATACCTTTTGATTGTTTTTGAAAGCGTAGAGTTTTATGCTTTCTAAACTTTCTTCTTTCTTACTGTTAAGTGCAATTTTGTTTTCTGATCCAAGATTTCTTGACATTAGTTATATCTGAAAGGAAGAGATTATAAATGATTTTTATTTTTCTCTTCTTCATTTTACTTCACTAAGAATGAGATATGTAATCCCCAAATTGCCATTGTTTTACATTTTCAAAATTTATTTTTATGCATTTTAAGAGACTTCCTGACCAGATAACCATGTTTAATCTAACCTTAAAAAATATATAATATTGGATGTAACTAGAGACTCTCATACTAAGTAAAGTAAGTCAGAAAGAGAAAGTAAAATACCATATGATATCACTTAGACCTGGAATCCAATCTATAGCACAAATGAACCTTTCCACAGAAAATAAACTTGGGTTTGGAGAACAGACTGGTGGTTCCCAAGGGGGAAGGGGAAGGAGTGGGATGGTCTGGGAATCCGAGGTTAATAGATGCAAACGATTGCCTTTGGAATGGATAAGCAATGAGATCCTGCTATATAGCACTGGGAATTATATCTAGTCACCTGTGATGGAGCATGATGAAGGATACTGTGAGAAAAAGAATGTATATATATATGCGCGACTGTGTCACCTTGCTGTAAAGTAGAAAATCAATAGAACATTGTAAACCAACTATAATGGAAAAAATAAAAATCATTTAAAAATATATAATTAAACATAAAATAACTTTTTAAAAGAATAATATATGTCCACTGAGGACCAGAATAAACATTTAATGCTAGAGAGGAAGTCACTTAGCGTTCTGGTTCCACTTATGGACTCTGGAACCCAGGCTGTTTGGGTTCCTCTTCAAGCTCTGTATGATGTAGCAAAACTCAACAAACATTTGTTGCTAATGATGATTAGGTGCAATGGTTAAGGTGCACAAACTTTAGCATCAGTAATGCAGTGAAAAACTGGCTTCATCATAATTGAATTTATGACCTTCCACAGAGTACTGAACTTCAGTGTCATTTTGTGTAAAAAGAGAATTATAGCACTTTGTTTACAAAATTCATTGAACCAATAATGATTGCTATTCATTGTTAATTAGATTGTTTATAACTATAAATTACTAATTATTATTATAGTCTTTCATAATTATAAACCCTAATTATTTTATGTAACAATGATGTTCATGTAAAATTAATTATTTTGCACATTACACTGACTAGGTAATTCTCTGAACCAGTATTCTCAAAATCATTCAGAGATGTCTGAACTAAAACATAATTTTACCAGGATCAATTAGATAGTAGAGAGAAAGAGAGCAGTTTCTTTGATGAACCACCATAGAAAATGGTAGGTGCCTTACATATTTATTTATCTTTGATCCAAAGGGTACTGTCTTTCATCCAAAGGGTACTTCAGGGAAAAAAATAAGAGTTCATTGATCAATTTCAGAAGTATTCTACATACTAAGAAGGACAAATATCCTCTTTTCTAACTCACTTATCATTACCCACTGTCTTTCTCATTCAACACGTATTGACTATATACTTGCCATACATTAATCATTGTTATTGGTCTGGAAATACATCAATAAATGAGAAAGACAGACAAGTTCACTTTCCTGGTCAAGCTTAGAATACAAGGAGAATAAGAAACACATGTAAATAAGTTTTTTTTTCAGGTAGTTTAAATACCATGAAGGGAAAACAAACAAATAATACAATGAATAGACAGTGATTTGCTAGAGAGTGATCCAAGGGCAGAGATGAAAGGCAAAATATTACATAGGACAGTCAGGAAAGACCTGCCTAGTACAGTGACATTGGAGATGAGATCTGTATGACAAAAAGGAAAAAAAAATGCATGAACAGATCAGGGGGAAAAAACACTGAAAGCAGAAGGAAATACCATAAGCAGTATAGTGAATGAGATTGAGAATGGCATATAGTGAGATTGTAGCAATAAACAATGCCCAGATTCTGCACAGCATTACAGAATTTGTCAAGCCTAAAGCTAAATTTTCCTTCATTTCTGAATAGCTATGGAAGCACTTGCCTGTCAACGGTGGCAACTAGCATCTGGGGAACTCCATGTTGGCTCTGATCAGCAATGCTGTAGGCACAGGATCTCTTCAAATCAAGTGCAACCACATGCATTTATTTGAATCTCAGATTTGCTTTTTTACTTCTGCTATAACTAAAGTTGTCAGAGATTTTCCACTGCTTATACTTTGTTCTAAGGACAGTGCATTATTTTAAAATTCCATAATTAAATAGGTAAATAATTATCCATCTTTAACTTTGTAGGTAAATGGTTTACGTTAACTGGCTAAAGAAGAAATTTTACATATTTTATTTTTTTTCCTAAGATTCCCATGATTGTACAATAAATATAATATTAGAAATAATGTATTAAATGGTTCCCTCCTATGTTAGAGACTTAAAGTGTTTCCTTTAACAAACACTAAATCTTAAATTTTACTGTTTAAGAAAAATAGATATATCTGAAATGCCCCAAGGATAATTAGAAGAATATAGGTGTCGGATACTATTCTTTTATTCTGTTTTCTGATCCATTCAGTTGTATCATTCAAAATAAGCATTAGGTATCATAACACTAAGGCAAGGAACTATTCATTGAAATGTTGGAGGAAAAGAAAGCAAAAGCAGACTGATTTTTCTCCCCAACTCACCCCACCCCGATAATTTCCCCAATCCCCAAGGCAGATGCCCCTCCAGGAAAGAGCATCATCCCACACAACTGGTTTTGCAGAAATTAATGCTAGGATTGTCACTCATTTGGACCACATTTTGAAAACTGCTAATCTCTCATTTCATTGGCTTGCTGCATGTGGATACATTTTCTTTCTCTGGTTATAATAGGATAGTATGGAATAATCCTATTCTAATTTTTTGACAGTTTATGCTATACTTTGAGTTCAAGAATGCAAGAGTAATTAGCAGTCTTTTACTTCTCTTTCCATGCGTACTTCTAGACCACATTTCCTAGTTCTCCCTGCAGATAGATTTGGCAATTTCACATATTAGTAGTCATGGAATGTAAGCAAACGTGGTATCTATCACTTTCTAAGCTGACCTATAAATATCTTCTATGTGCAGCCAGCTACACTGTTGCACCTGTTAGATTGATGAAGACAAACAAGGAAAACCTGAAAGCCAAGACATGGAGCCATAGGTGAGGAAGCCTGGATTCCAAATCATCTTGTGGAGTCGTTATTGACTAGGAACACCATCTTGGAACTTTAGGTGAGTAAGAAATACATTTCTATTGGGTTTGAGCCATTTTTTGATATATTGATCTTAGTAGTTATTATTATTTTAGGGAAATAACAGGTATTTGAACTCAGAAAAAGAAGGTATGAAGAAGTTAACTCTTCTGCAGCATCAAATGAAATGGTATAAAAGATCTGAGAGTAGTTCTAAGAGGATCTGAAACATCTAAGATATCAGACATATAATCTTCCAATGAAACCCTTTTCTTAGAAATAACGAATCTTCCACACTTGCTGGAAAGGCATCTTATAATTATTAGGCCATTGATTGTAAAAAGATTTAACAAGAAGAGATAAAATTGGGTTAGAAGAAAAAAATTATTGTTAATAATATTTGCTTGACTAAATCAGTTCATATAACTTAAATATATATATTGTTTTTAACCTACTTCTAAACTCATGGAACCATGATTTTACATATTTGGATAGTAAGAGGAGTTTGTCATACTTATCTTTGTGTTCAATAAAATATTACATACAATATCATAGACTTTACAAGGGGTGTTTGTGATATTCAGTAGGGCATATTATACACTTACCTATTTGGGCTTTAAATAGAAATTTTACTCACTTTACAGCTCACACACAGTTCTATCCAAAAGCTATCTTACATAAAGGCAATAAAATAACATAAGAAATCAATTTTAAAAAATGAAGGTTACAGGAGAATTAGAACCACATGCTTCAGTCAGCTTTCTGGCAAATATACAGAAAGATATGGTTTTTCTTTGCTAACTAGCATGTCACAATGTCAAAGAATAGAAAAGTAAATGAAATAGTAATTTCACTACATCAACACCATTCACACCACAAAGAGCATAATCAGTTACACAGGATTGTATTGTTTTGTTTGGGTAAAGGATGGTGAGGCACTCAAGAGGTAACATAGCAAAGTAATTGACAAGGCTTTGAAATTTGGATGATTTAGATTTATGCTGTCCTTTGCCAGCTGTGGTAATTATCCACTGTACTCAAAGCATATTTGTATATTGAATATATTAGAGCTAATTAACTCTCACAACTCTGATTTTTAAAATATTTTTTAAAAGTTTGGATTTCCTTTTGTGGCTCAGTGGAAATGAATCTGATAAGTGTCCATGAGGACACAGGTTCGATCCCTGGGCTTGCTCAGTGGGTTAAGGATCTGGCATTGTGTGAGCTGTGGTATAGGTCTCAGATGCAGCTTGGGTCCCACATTGCTGTGGCTGTGGTGTAGGCCAGCAGCTACAGCTCCGATTCGACCCCTAGCCTGGGAGCCTCTATATGCCACAGATGCAGCCCTAAAAAAAAGAAAACAAAACAAAATGGTTAAAAGCATGCATTTAAGGAATACTCCAAAGAACTATGAAAAACCTCATTTAAAATATATGCAGTGAAAAACAAATCTATTGCAAAAAGTGGAATGAATCTTGACAAATCAGTATTGTGACTTGTGGAAATCAGAGTTCTGTTGTACAATCTTCTATTTCAAACTTATAACAAATAATTGGAAAACTTCTCCAAGGTGTTCAACTTAGAAATTGTTTGGTGGTTAAAGGGCTTATTCTGACATCTTATTCAGAGGCACTATATTATTCATGATATGTGTAGAATTAGTTTTCTTTGCCCTGAGGGATTGTAAAGAATCATACATCATGATTAAAGAGAAATTGAATGGTTAAATCCTTAAATACATGTGACAAGGAATAAAACTACCCCTCTACATTATCCAGACTATTTGGCCGGCTGCCAGTGATGTTCAATCAGTTGGAGACTTCTGACAAAATGTACTGCCTCTGAATTGGAAGGTCCATATTATAGCTCATGATGAAGACACAAATGTCAGTTGAAATGGCCTAAGTCTTACAGACTGCTGACATTATTTTTCCTTTATAATTCAAATAAAACTAATATATCTTCATCCACTGAGTTGGACATCCAAGACCCTTCTTTCATCTTCAAGATGCCTGATTGCCTGCTGCAGACTGAGTAGAGGAATTATTTTTCTTCTCACCTCTAACCCCACCTGTCTCTCCTTTTAGGCCAAATTGGGCCCATCAAAGTATTTTGCTTAAACGGAAGTACATTTAACTTAAAAGGAAATAACGCTTTGCCTAGTCCTGCAAACTGATTAAATCAGTTGTGGATTTAAATGGCCATTTTTCTTTTTTGCTTCCTTTCTCCGTTGCATTGCTTTTTACAATTCTTTCTATTAAAAAATCAATAATACGGCTCAAGTTCTGCCATAAATATAACTGTTTCTTTCTTTAAGATTTAAGACCTATCTTTCAACCCCAGGATTGATTAACTCCTGTGGGGATTTAGTTCTGGGCAACTTTCAAAGATCCAAGAACTCTTAGAATTGTTTCCAAAATACTGTAGTAAATGTATTGTAAAAGAGACCCACAATCTCATAAGGTACTTGGATTGAACTTCAATTTTGGTATTTATTAGCTGATGACCTTTGTAGGTTATTTAAACTTTCTTCCTTACCTATGAAGTGGAGATAATAGGATATTTGAAAGGGTTGTTGTGAATTGATTTATGTAAGGTACTTAGTGCTTGGCTATGCATGTGTTTATTATCAACATTATAATTATTATCCGTTGATTCTTAAATGCCATGTATAAATACTATCTGTGAAATCCCCAACTAAAAATCAGAGTAATGTGTTCTTGGAACCAAGAAGATTTTGGAGAACCTACCTCCTTTACATCTATGAGACTTTAGGCTATTATATAAAGCCCTTTGGGGCTTCAATTTCCTAATCTATTAAATGGGCATATTATTCTTACCATGAAGTGTTGTTCCAAGGATCCAATTATGTAATTAAAGGTGTGTTCCATCAGGTGCATTCAAACATTTAAATATGCTTCTTTCCTCATTCTGTTTGTTTTGATTCTATTTGTTTGAGTAGGACTTGCTTTTTATAGCCTATAGTCACTTGACAAGGGTAAAATAACCAAGCTTCAAGGAGTTAGTAGATTAGAGGTAGAGAGACAAAATAAATCATCCCACCTAAACATGTCACATTTTATTTTATACTCTTGTTCAGCAAAGCAACAGAAAAGCATGTGGGATCTTTAAAAGAATAAAACCTATTGCACAAATAAAACATGACACATTTTATTCCTGACAGTTTCTCTACCACAGCAAGATTTCTCTTTACACTCAACCAAAAAGATGGATGTAACTCAGGTTGGTGAGATTTATAAACATTGTGAGACTGGACTAAAATCAAGTTCAAGCAATAACTTGTAACCGTAAGGATTAAATTTATTTTATTTTAGAAAAAGATATTTGAAAGTATTTAATCTTCCAGTTATTTTCTTTGCTGATAGTTGCAGTTACTATAAAATATATGATTTGAAGAGAGAAAAAGAATGATCAGAATTGAAAGAAGCATAATATTTACTTGTACTTCAATAAGATTGTTGAATTTTAAAAAATACCAAAACATTGTGTATCTAATCATTTCTTGATTACTTATGCCAATGGAAAAGAGAGAATCTACCAAATTTCATCTTAAACTTCTTTTAAATATTCACTTTATAAGAGAAGGAAAAGAATAATCAAATATTGACAAGTATATATTTTTAATGTAATCAGACAAATACAACTAAAATCAGGCTTTGTTCTCTTTTTAAATTCAAATAAGTGAATGAATACATGAATCGCTAAATACAAGCTGAGAACCAAAACGCTATTTTTCCCTTTTAATTTCTAAAACTATAGCTAGTGGCATTTATGAATGAGAGAAACAAGAGCAGGAACAGCTTTTGGACTCTGAAGTATACAGATTTTGAATACAGAGAAATTTTTATATCTATGTAACATCTGTACAATACATCACTTTTCCTTGAAGTACTTACCACCAAATGTAATTGTTGTTTAGATTGAGATTGAAACTTACCCGAGGTTAAAATAACAGGAATTTGAGTGTCTAGATTCTAAGGCAACAGGGCTCCAAACCGATTTGTAATTTCAGACGAATGGGACCCATGTTCTAAAATTGTTCTAGACTTACATTCTTTGGAGTTGAATCCAAAGTATAAATTCCATTTCTGTCTGTCTTCCTGAGACTTTCAAAATTAACATGGTTTAATAGTATAATTCTAGAACCAGTCCATCCACCTAGAGGGAAAGGTCACCTTCAGAATGTTGGGGAAGTAGAATAACTTTACTATCCTAAGATTTTTCTATCAACAATACCATTGTAAAAGACTTAGTGATAACTCTGGTTTTGTTTTGTTTTTGTTTTCATTTTGTATTATTTGGAGACATTCATATTTATGTCCCTTTTGTAAATAACAACATTCCTTCATGTTAGGTCTTCACTTCTCTCTCTGACAGATTATCTTCTGATGTCATTCATCTCTATTGTTTCAGTAAACATCAATTTTCCAATTATTTCCCAATCTCTAGTTAATAAGATCACTATCAATTCCTTCAGACCCTTATGAATTTCACCCTCAATAAGACAGAACTCATTATCTTTCCCTTCCAACCTATGCCCTAACCCCAATGTCCTTGCCTCTAGGAGACCTTTCCTTTTGTTGTTGGTGTGTGTGTGTGTGTGTTTTTAAGATATTTTATTTTATATTTCTAATTTTAATTGCAATGTAGTTAATTTGAAATGGTGTATTATTTTTCTGCTGTACAGCAAAGTGATTCAGTTATATACATATACATATATATATATATATACACATATATATATATATACACATTTTTAAAATATTCTTTTCCATTATGGTTTATCACGGTCATTCCATATAGTCATGGGAGCTATGCAGTACAACCTTGTTGTTTATTCCCACTGTGTATAATAGCTAGGAGCTCTTTCCTGAGTGTTGTTCTTCACCATCTACCCCAGAATCAGTGGTTCGAGAGCAAAGTGGTAAAATCCAATACACAGTTTTCCTTACAGGGCTATTGCAGTGACAAAGTGATGAAAAAAGACTGCCTCAATTTAAAAATGAATATAGCTAAAGAACAAAAATCTTTCTGCAACTTGAATTGTGTTTTACCATGTCCTCACGGATGCTAGTCAGATTCGTTTCCACTGAGCTGCAAAGGGAACTCCAGAATATGGTCAAATTTTAAGAAGCAATTTCCTCCTCCCATCTTTCTAATATTTTCCTGTTCTCCATCTCTATCTTCTGTTTCCTTCATGCCATTTACATCACAATTTTAACACTTTTTTGTTTTTGTTTTAGTTTTTCTTTCTTTTTCTTTCATGAAAGAAAGCATGATTTCTGTCTCATTCACCCTCTATCTCTAGGACCTAGCATGTGACCAAGTGTCTAGTATACATTCAATACAAGCTTGTCAAATGAACAACTTAACACATATGCTAATGCGATTTCTCATGAATACAAGTAAAGGAGGCATGGCTGATACCTGATAAATGGCTTTTTCCCTGCTGTGATGGCCCTTAAAGGCCCTTTAAGTTCATCATCATGCAGCAAGTCCCAAATTGATTAAATGGTTAAACAGAGAAGAAAATCCAGACATAACAAAGAAATTCATTTGTGAATATTTATTTGATTCTTCAATAAGACAATTATCTCATTTGTGCTGTATATTAGATTCAAGATATATGTGATATCATATGGTATTTGCCTTTCTCTTTCTGACTTACTTCACTTAGTATGAGAGTCTCTAGTTCCATCCATGTTGCTGCAAATGGCATTATTTTGTTCTTTTTTATGGCTGAGTTGTATTCCATTGTTTGTATATACCACATCTTCTTAATGCATTTATCTATCAATGGACATTTGTGTTGTTTCCATGTCTTGGCTATTGTGAGTAGTGTTGCAATGAACATGCGGATGCATGTGTCTTTTTTCAGGCAAGTTTTGTCCAGATATAAGCCCAAGAGTGGGACTGCTGGGTCATATGGTAGTTCTATGGATAGTTTTATGAAGTACCTCCATACTGTTCTCCATAGTGGTTGTACCAGCTTACATTCCCACCAACAGTGCAGGACAAATGAACCTTTCCACAGAAAAGAAAATCATGGACTTGGAGAATAGATTTGTGGTTGCCAAGGGGGAGTGGAATGGATGGGGAGCTTGGGGTTAATAGATACAAACTATTACCTTTGGAATGGATTAGTAATGAGATCCTGCTATGTAGCACTGGATACAATGTCTAGTCACTTATGATGGAGCATGATAATGTGAGAAAAAAGAATGTATACATGTATGTGTAACATGGGTCACACATGCTGTACAGTAGAAACACTGTTGACAGAACACTGTAAACCAGCTATAATGGAAAAAAATAAATATCATTATATAAAAAAAGACAATTATTTCTAAGTTTAAAAGCAATGCATGGGCATACATTTAAGATTAGTAGACTTAAGCACCTCTGATTTAAAGCTTTTGTATAGCCAAAGTAATATAAAAGAAAAAAGAAAATTAAAACAAAATAAACCAGGGAAAAAATATTTGCAACACAAGTGTCAGGCAAAAGATAAATTTTTAAGTCATAAATGTGTCATTCTAATTAGTGAGAACAATATAATTAGGTGAAAAATGAATAAGTAATGGAACAGAGATATATTTGATATGCAAAATAGCTAGTAATAATTGAATTTTTGCCATATGCTGTGTTGGAGAACTGTGCATTGCGCTTTAAACACACTGCCTCATTTAATGAAGAATTTGGAAAGTTTTCAGCCATTATTTCTTCAAAAATGTTTCTGATCCTCTCTGCTTGAAGTTATCCCACATCTCACTTCTGCTCTTTCAGTTTTCAATTTTTTTCTTTGTGTGTTTTATTTTGGAAAGTTTCTACTGCTATGTCTCTAATTTTGCTAAACTTTTCTCCTGTCATGCCTAATTAATCCCTATCATCCATTCATGCCACCAATACTATCCAGTGTATCTTTCTTCGTAGTTTTTGGCATTTTTGTATCTAGAAGTTTTATTTGGATCTTATTTGTGTCCTTTGTCCCTACTTAACTATTTGACAACATATGACATAGTCAAAATGTCCTTTTCTGCTGATCTAAAATTCATGTCTGTTGTTATTGGTTGATTATTCTCATCATTGTAAGCTGTGTTTTATTGCCTTGAATAATATTTGATTGAATGCCAGATATTATAAATTTGTTAATCAAAATTTCAGAGTCGAAGCTCTGATCAT
The DNA here is from genome assembly GCF_016906955.1 of Phacochoerus africanus. Classification (NCBI taxonomy): domain Eukaryota; kingdom Metazoa; phylum Chordata; class Mammalia; order Artiodactyla; family Suidae; genus Phacochoerus; species Phacochoerus africanus. The sequence goes on from NC_062553.1 coordinate 36,254,907, forward strand.
TTTTGGGGGTTGTTAGGACTGCAGCCTGGGAAACACAGATGCAAGAAGTATTCTGCTCGACTAGAAAATAGAGAAAGCTTATAAAGGCAAAAACGCCAAGGCCATAGTTAATTATTTGTGTTGTTTATAAAGAATGATAATTGGAGCTAGCAAGAAGAGTGCTTGTAAACCAAGGACTGGTTGGTGCCAAACTGGTCGCATAGTAATAAGGGGGAACAACCTTAAGACCATAAGTATGTAGCTAGCAGATGTTCGTTTTGTTCTGTTTGGTTTTTAATTATAACAGTTTTATTAGTCTATAATTCACATAACATACAATTCATCCACTTAAATATTACAATTTAATGGTTTTTAGCATATTCAAAAAGTTTTGCAACAACCATCCTACTCAATTTGGGAACATTTTTCATCACCCTCTCCCCCGACCCAAAAAAAATGAAAACAAAAACCCGTTAGCAGTCACTTCTCCTATGCTCCCAAACCTCCTCCTCCGCACAATCCAGCCCACAAATCTACTTTCCGTCCCTGTAGATTTGCCTATTCTAGGAATTTAATGAAAATGGAAACACATAATATGAAGGCTTCCATGTTAGACTTTCATCAAATAGCATAATGTTTTCACGGTTCATCCATGTTGTAGTGTGTATCACTTACGTCATTCCTTTTGTGCATATAACACATTTTATTTATCCATTTATTAGGTGATGGACATTTGGGTTGTTTCCACTTGGAGGTATTATGAATAATGTTGCTAATAACATTTGTGCACATATTATGCATTTATATATATTCTTTTTTTTACATTCTCTTGCATTATAGGTTATTACAAGATAGTGTAGTTCCCTGTGCTATATAGTAGTTCCTTGTTGGTTATCTATTTTGTATATAGTCGTATATATGTTTTAATCCCAATCTGCTAATTTATCCCTCTCCTTCCCTCCCCTTTGTTAACCATAAGTTTGCTTTTTGTGTCTGTGAGTCTCTTTCTATTTTGTAAATAACTTTATTTGTATCCTTTTTTTTAAGATTCCAAATATATGTGATATCATGTGATATCTATCTTCTCTGTTTGTGTTTATTGCACTTAATAAGTAATTTCTTGGTCCATCCATGTTTCTGCAAATGACATTATTTCATTCGTTTTATGGCCGAGTAATTATATATATCACATTTGTCTTTATCCATTCATCTGTCAATGGATGTTTAGGTTGTTTCTAAGACTTGGCTATTGCTAATAGTACTGCTATGAATATTGGGGTACATGTATATTTTTGAATTATGTTTTTCTCTGTATATATGCCCAGGAGTGAGATTGCAGGATCATATGGAAGCTATATTTTTAGTTTTTAAAAGAACTTTCATTGGAGTTCCCATCGTGGCTCAGTGGGTTAAGAACCAATGTTTTCTAATGAGAATGCAGGCTTAATCCTTGGTTTTGCTCAGTGTTTTAATGATCCATGTTGCTGCAAGCTGCGGTTTAGTCTCATATGCGGCTTGGTTCTGGTGTTGCTGTGGCTGTGGTGCAGGCCTCAGCCGTAGCTCCAATTCAGCCCCTAGCCTGGGAACTTCCATGTTCTGCAGGTGTATCTGTAAAAAGAAAAATAATAAAAATAAAATAAAAGAGCCTCCATACTGTTCTCCATAGTGGTGGCACCAATTTACATTCCCACCAACAATGTAGAGGATTCTTTTTTCTCCACACCCACTCCAGCATTTATTATTTTAGACTTTTTGATGACAGTCATTTTGATTGATGTGAGGTGAAATTTCATTGTAGTTTTGATTTGTAATTCTCTAAAATTAGCAATGTTGAGCATCTTTATATGTACCTTTTGGCCATCTATATATCTTCTTTGGAAAAATGTCTTTTTAGATATTTTTCCCATTTTTTGATTGGGCTGTTTGTTTTTTGATATTGAGCTGTATAAGCTATTTTTATATATTTTGGAGGTTAATCTTTTGTCAGTCATATCATTTGAAAATATTTTCTCCTATTCTATGTGTTGTCTTTTTGTTTTGTTTATGGTTCCCTTTGCTATATAAAAGCTTTCAAGCTTAATTAGGTCCCATTTGTTTATTTTTGTTTTTATTTCCATTCCTCTAGGAAATGGATCCAAAAAGATATCACCATGATTTATGTCAAAGATTGAATGATTGATTGATTGATTGATTGATTATGGCTTAGTAATATATTTTATTTTTTAATTACTCAATGATTTTTATTAAATTTATAGGTGTACAACAATCATAACAAATCAAATTTTATAGCATTTCCATCCCAAACCCTCAGTGCATCCCTCTACCACCCAAACTGTCTCATTTGGAAACCGTAAGTTTTTCAAAGTTTGTGAGTCAGTATCTGTTCTGCAAAGAAGTTCATTGTGTCATTTTTTTCAGATTCCACATGTAAGTGATAGCATTTGATGTTGGTGTCTCATTGTCTGACTGACTTCACTTAGCATGACAGTTTCTAGGCCCATCCTTGTTGAGGCAAATGCCATTATTTCTTTCCTTTTCATGGCTGAGTAATATTCCACTGTGTATATGTACAGCATCTTCTTTATGCACACCTCTGTTTATGGACATTTAGATTGTTTCCATGTATTGGCTATTGAAAATAGTGCTGCAACAAACATCGAGTACATGTGTCTTTGCAAGTCATGGTTTTCTCTGGATAGATGCCCAGGAGTGGGATTGCTGGATCAAATGGTAATTCTATTTTTAGTTTTCTGAGGAATCTCCATACTGTTTTCCACAGTGGTTGCACCAACTTACATTTCCACCAACAATGTAATAGAATTGCTTTTTCTCCACACCTCTCCAGCACTTAATGTTTGTAGACTTTTTTGATGATGGCCATTCTGGCCAGTGTAAGGTGGTACCTCATAATGGTTTTGATTTGCATTTCTCTAATAATTAGTGATGTTGAACATCTTTCCATGTGTTTTTTGGCCATCTACATGTTTTCTTTGGAGAATTGTCTGTTTAGATCTTCTGCCCATTTTTTGATGGGGTTGTTCACTTTTTTTTGGTAATGAGCAGTAGGAGGTGTTTATATATAAGTTTTGGAGATTAATCCCTGTCAGTTGATTCATTTGCAAAGATTTTCTCCCATTGTGTGGGGTTGTCTTTTTGTTTTGTTTAGGGTTTCCTTTGCTGTGTAGAAACTTTTAAGTTTAATTAAGCCTCATTTGTGTATTTTTGTTTTTATTGTCATTACTCTAAGAGGTAGATCTGAGAAGATGTTGCTATCGTTTATGTTGGAGAGTGTTTGGCCTATGTTTTCCTCTAAGAGTTTTATAGTATATGGTCTTATATCTAGGTCTTTAATCAATTTGGAGTTTATATTTGTGTATGGTGTTAGGGAGTGTTCTAATTTCATTCTTTTCCATGTGGCTGTCCAGTTTTCCCAGTACCATTTATTGAACAGGTATATTCTTGCCTCCTTTGCCATGGATTAGTTGACTGTAGGTGTGTGGGTTTAATTCTGGGCTTTCTGTCCTGTCCCCTGGGAGTGTTATAGTATCCATTCTTACATTTAGCTTTTTAATCCATTTTGAGTTTGTTTTTGGGAATGGTGTTAGAAAATGTTCTAATTTCATTATTTTATGTGTGGTTGTCCAGTTTTCCAAGTGACACTTATTAAAGAAACTGTATTTTTTCTACTGTATATTCTTGCCCCTTTGGTGGTAAATTAATTGCCCATATGTGCATGGGTTTCTTTCTGGGCTTTTTTTTTTCCCAGTACCATATTATTTTCATTACTGTAGCAAAGATACCAGACAAAAAGAAAATCTCTGATAAACATAGGCTCAAAAATTCTCAATAATATATTAGCAAATCAAATACAACAATACATTAAGAGGGTCATAAACCATGATCAAGTGGGATTTATCCCAGGGATTCAAGATTTTTCAATATCCACAAATCAATTACTGTGATAAACCATGTTAACTAATTAAAGGATAAAATATGTTTATCTCAATAGATTCAGCAAAAGCTTTTGATAAAATTCAACATCCATTTAGGATAAAAATTCTTCAGAAAGTGGGCAGAGAGGGAATATACCTCAACATAGTGAAGACCATAGATGATGAACCCACAGCTAACCTCATACTCAATGGTGAAGAGCTGAAAGTATTTTTTCTAAGATCATCAACAAGACAGCAATGTCCAATTTTGCCACTTTTATTCAACATAGTTTTGAAAGTCATAGCCACAGAAATCATAATAGAAAAAGAAATAAAAGGAATCCAAATTGGAAAAGAAGAAGTAAAACTGTCACTGTTTGCAGATGACATGATACTACACATACAAAATCCTAAAGATGCTACCTGGAAACTATTAGAGATCATCAATTAATTTGGTAAAACTCGAGTTCCTGTTGTGGAAACAAACACAACTAGAGTCCATGAGGATGCAGGTTCGATCCCTGGCCTTGCTCAATGGGCTAAGGATCTGGTGTTCCCAAGAGCTGTGGTGTAGATTGTAGACATGGCTGGGATCCCATGCTGCTGTGGCTGTGGCGGTAGCTGGCAGCTGAAGCTATTATTCAACCCCTAGCCTGGGAACTTCCATTATCCACAGGTATGGCCCTTAAAAAGCATAAAAGAAGAATTTAGAAAAATTAAAGAATACAAAATTAGTACACAGAAATCTCTTGCATTTTTATACACTAACAATGAAAAGTCAGAAAGAGAAATTAAGTAAATCACTTTTACCATTGCATCAAAAATAATAAAATACCCAGGAATAAACCTAAGGAGGCAAAAGACCTGTATTCCAAAAACTGTAAAATGCTGAAGAAAAAAATAAAAAAGGACACACACACGAAATTAAAAGATATATCATATTCTTATACTGGAAGAATCAATACTGTCAAAATGACCACATTACCCAAGGCAATCTACAGATTGAGTGCATTTTCTCTCAAATTACCAATGGCGTTGTTCACAGAACTAGAACAAAAGAATTTAAAATTTGTATGGAAACAAAAAAGACTCAAAAGAGCCAAAACAATCCTGAGAAACAAGAAAGAGCTGGAGGAATCAGGCTCCCTGAATTCAGATTATCCTAGCTAATGTTGTCTTTAAAATGGTTGTTGGGGTCCTTGGGTTTGGTACAGTTCACAGAATGTTCAAGAGCTCAGTGATGCAGAGACATATCTGAGGCCAGATGCTCATGGCCACCCAACTCCATTTTGTATGCCTAAACTATGATTACTCCACTATGGTTTCAGTCTGTCTCAGATTTTAACTTGTTGAATGTTAGATTTTTTCCCATTCCTATAAATTTTAAGCATTATTCTGGGATGGAGTTAATTTACTTGGTAACAGTTTCATAATTTCATACATCTGTGATTTGTTAGCTGGGTCCTGAGCAGGGATCAGCCTGTGGCTAATTATCCCCGAGTACTGAGGCAAGACCTTCCCTTGTTCTCTAGTCAATGCTCTGTGAAATTATGAGTTTCTCTAGTCAAGGTTCTGAGAATAGGCATTGGGACTATCCTTGTGTGGGAACTGGGAAGTATTCCTTCTGTTGATGGGAATGGTTCTTTCTCTAGACTTGAGTAGATTTTTCGGACATTTGTTCTGATGAATAGTTTCCAGATTACCCTCTGCAAATTTCCAGAGTTCTTCCCTCTGTGTAGTTCTCTCATTTCTGGTAGTCTATCCCATGCTGTAGCTGAGTTAATTTCTCTGGAATCATGTCTTTCTCCTCAATTCACAGAATCTTCCAAGCTCAGCTTTAATTGCCACTCTTGTACTCTATCTTTTAAATGGTCTCAAAACTATAGAGCTTACCTCATTTTCTTTCTGTCTCTCAAGGATAACTGTCTTCCATTACCTATTGCTTAATGTTTAAAAAGTGTTGTATTATGTATTTTTCTTTTTTTTTTTTTTTGGATCTTTCAGATATGGGAGCAAATCACATCCCTGTTAATCTGATTTTAATAGAAGTGGACATTACTATATGACTTTTGTAAAAAGAGGAAATAAAAAGAAAGACATAGTATTTTCTTTATTTTTCTTTTTGTCTTTTTAGGGCCGTATCTGCAGCATATGGAAGTTCTCAGGCTAGGGGTCGAATCAGAGCTGTGGCCACCGGCCTACACCACAACCACAGCAATGCCAGATCCAAGCTGCATCTTTGACCTACATCACAGCTCACAGCAACGCCAGATCCTTAACCCACTGTGTGAGGTCAGGTATCAAATCCATGTCCTCATGGATACTAGTGAGGTTCACTACCACTGAACCACAACAGAACTTCCAGGATATAATATTTACAAATATAGCCAAATAGCATGTATATGTATTTCTTAAGACAATATTGACTTCTTCTTTTAAAAAGTACATTTTTAAACTACGTACTTCTCTTACAATATTTATGTTATTTTAATTTTGCTAAACTGTACCAAGAAAATTTACATTCCATTGAATAAGCTATAATCAGTTAGAAATAAAATCAATTAGATTTTCTTACCTTTATTGGATAGACCAATTAGATTTGCTCCTTAGGGCTAGAAAGGAAATATGTTATCACTTGCAATATGAGATATTTAGATAGAAATAGCTTTTGAGATAATTAACATTAACTTTTTTTAGGAAATGACTCTTGTCACCTAATCTTGATATGTTATATTGAATGGCACTTGGGAAACTTACCAAAAGCATGCTAAATTTAAATTATTTTGTAAAATCCCAATTGACACTGATATGGACAAATATGAAAAGGGATGATTAATTTTCAATCAGCAACAGTACTCCAATGTCTTGCTTCATTTGGTAGATTATTGACTCTGAAAAAAATTGACAATAACTTCAGATAATTTTCTTATGCTTATGTAAGACTGAAAAATTATAAAGGAGCTAAACTATACAGGCAATACTGATGATAGAAGAAAATGAAGGTTAATTATCTATTTTGATTGGTGTTGTCAAGACAAATTAATATTTTATTAACCAATCAAAAATAAAGTGCTTTCTGATATTCAGTGGGAAGTCCACTTAACTTGGAAGAGAGAAATAACTTTTAGCTCTGCCTGTGTTTAAGCTTTGGCAAATTACTTAAATATTCTGAGCAGAAGTATCCTCATCTATAAAATCACATGAATTTTTTCTACAAATTTGTTGTGAAGATTAAGTGAGGTAATACATTTTGTAGAGCTTTACACATGCACACTGATATAATTTTGTATCATTAAATGTTTCAATATCTATATTGCAATATAGAACATTAATTAAACATACTATGAGTCATAGTAGCCTGAAAATTTATCTCTTCAGTGAAAGATTCACTTTTGGTTCAGTCTCCCCAATTAAAAACAATTCTTTATGTGAAAATTCAAGTGTCATTCAAATTGTCAGTGAGTATTAAAGAACATAAGTTGTTCCAGCTTTAAACTGTCATTTACAATTTAGTAAATAAACAACCAACATTCAATAGTCTGCACTTATTTATCCTATATATGATAGAAATTACTACCAAATATAATATATTTTAAGTTATTGTTGAATATTTCTATATGCTAAAATTATAAACTTTGCTTAAATAGAAATAAAGTCCTTACAAAAGAAACCATTCACATACAAAAGACAACTGAAACAATATGGGACAAAGTTGCCTGGGGATATGATAAGCTAGGAAATCTGAAGGGAATCTTAATATAACTACATCCTACATAAAACATTAATTTTTTTTTTGGTCACACCCATGGCACGTGGAAGGTCCTGGGCCAGGGTCAAAGCTGTACCACAGCAGCAACATAAGCTGCTGCAGTGGCAATGCAGGATTCTTAACCCACTGGGCCACAAGAGAACTCCCCATAAAACATTATTTTGATCAAGGTCTGGGTGTCTAAGAAAAAAAAAAAGGCAGTAAGCTAAAAAGTGAGGTAGCCTGGAAGAAATACTAATATCAACTCAAAGACCCAACCTTGAATCTGGATTTAAATGATGACATTAAACCTCCATATCCTATATTTAGCCTCTTTAAAATGGCCAAAGTTATCTCAGGAAAATTCCACACTTGGAGGTCGGCAGGAGCAAATGTAAATTTTCCCTGGAAAGAGTATACCCAATATGGGTACTCTAGATTCCCACGTATTAAAATGAAAATAGTTGAATTTATAAACAAAGATCACCAAACATACAAGAGCATATGGAATCACTGTGGTCAGAGAAACAAATTGAAGAAATAGTCTTATCTGATTTAGATCTCTTATAACATTTCAGATGATAGAGTATATAATAAAGAATAATGCAATTATATAGAAAACATTTTAAAAATAAATCATAAAAATCACAAAAATAAGTAGGAAACGAATAAGTATAAAAAATTCCCAGAGAGATATAAAAATGAAACAAGATATTTTAAAAACATAAGCCATAAATATTGATGTAAAATTAATAGATGAGTTAATCATATTTGATACAGTTGAAGAAAGATGTAGTGAACTGAAAGACCTGAGAAAACTACCCGGAATGCAATGAAGAGAGGAAAAAAGAGGAAATTATGAAGGGAAAAAAAAATGAATCAAAATAAAAAATAGAGTGTAATATTCTAACATATACCTAATCAGACTATTAGAAATAAGCTTAGAGAAAAAAGGAGAAATCTGATATTTGAAGAGAACTGAATATGGTCTAGTGATGGTAAAGGACAAGAATCCACAGAGAAAGCAGAGGATATTCGAAAGAGGATTAAAAAAATGTGTAAAGTAAAGAATATTAAATACAAAGAGGTGATCCTAAGAGAAAAATAATGTTGCCATCAGACTTCTTACCAGAAATAGTATAAGCCAGAGAACACAGGAAGAATTATGAAAATTTTGATGAAAAATGTTTAAGGAAAAAAATACACCATTAAAGTAAGGGTCATAAAAGTAAACTTTTCTAAAAGTTACTACCAACAGGAATATATGAAAATATTTTTCATAAAAGTTTGAAAAACAGGTAATTTATTTGGAGGAGAAGCTGTAAGATCACAGAAGGGATAGATATCCACTAAAAGAAGAAAAATATAACACATAAGTAAATAGAAGGTATAACCTCTAAACATATAAAAAGAAAAAAATAGAATATGAAAGAAGAAAACTTCGGATACTGCAAAAAAAAAGAATAGGAAAAAAGAATTAAAAAATGGAATTTAAATAGGAATCAAAAATTACAAAAGTAGAAATAAATTCAAATATATTTTTAAAAACTGCCAATAAACAAAAATGAATCAAATTTAATATTTAAGAAAAAATTGACAAAACAGAGTAAAAATATCCAGCTACATGCTGTTTAAAAGAAACTTAAGTTTAAGTAATTTAAATAAGTTTAAAATAAACTTAAATAAGACATTAAGACTGTTAAAGGAATAAAGTAAAAAGAATTAAAAAAGTTAAATCAGGAAAAATGTTTACACAAATAGAAATTATATTAAATTCAAACAACATATTTCAGGATAATCTTTGTTAGGAAAAAATAGGATCACTACAAAGTTATAAGATTCTTATTTCATCAAGATACAATAATTCTAAATCCATTTGCTTCTAATAAAATAGTCTCAGCTATAGAGAGCACATATTGATAAAACTAAAGGGAAAATTATAAATGCACAGTCATAATTTTCTGTTATTCTTAAGTCAGGCAGAGAAAATTTTTATAAATATTCATAAATATTGAATAATGTGATTAACAATTTTGTTTGAAAAGGTTGACTTCCTCATCTAGTATTTAAATAAAAACATTCTTGGAATTCCCATTGTGGCTCAGGGTTACAGAACCCAACTAGCATCCATAAGGATACAGGCCTCTATCCCTGGCCTCACCCAGTAGGTTAAGGATCTCATGTTGCCATGAGTTGCAGATCACAGATGTGGCTCCGAACACCATTGCTGTGGCTGTGGTGTAGGCTGGCAGCTAAAGCTCTGATTCGACCCCTAGCCTGGGAACTTCCATATGCCTCAGATATGGCCCTAAAAATAAATAAATAAATAAATAACATTCTTCTTACCACTAAGTCATAAAGCAAATATCAACAAATTAAAATAAACTTGTATTAAACATAATATATCTTCCCTCAACTTGTTAGATATCAGTGGTAAAAGTTAACAAAAATTCCCCATTATTTTATATATGTTTAAAAAGTACACTTCCTTGTAACTATGAGTAAGAAAAAATCATCATAAAGGAAATTTAAAATTAATTATAATGGAGTAATGAAATTATCACATAGAAAATCTGTGGAATGCAGTAAAAGCAATATTTGAAGCTAATATATAACCATCAGTGTTTATACTAGAAGAGCAGAAAACTTCAGAGTTAAAGATTCCAATGTTTAAATGAAGAAGGTAGCAAAAGAATAAAACCTGAGAATCTCTGGGAAAAAGAAATGAAGATAAACACAAAAATTAACAACAACAAAAAAAGAAATATAATTTGTCCCTCCAAATCAGCAGATGCGGAACCCGCCAATAGGGAGGAATGACTGTAGGTATATGTGTATACAGGGAGATAATCTCCAAAGCCAAAAGGTATTCCTTATAAAATATTAATAAAATTAGGAAACCTCCAGTCAGATTTTTTTTTTATTGTAATAGAATCCCATATTATTTAGCTAGGTACTTGGTGGCCTAGAATAATTGCTACATTTTCGGCATCTCTGGTAGCTAGTTTTGCCCATGAAATTAAGTTCTGAGCAATTAGATGAAAGCAGAATCTTCCTTATATGACAGTTGGCAGCTGCCACATGTCCCTTTTTCTTTCTCCTTTTGGCCTTCCTTCTGGTGGAATGGAAATGGCTGAGGCTTAGTTCATGAAGTGTTTTTGGAAATGAAAACAGAGAAAGAGTAGACAATAGGCTAGAAAGAGATGAATCCCTATAGATCTGGGTGGCAGAGGTCTTATATCTGCCTGCCTTCAGACCTAAACAGATGTAAATTGATGTATTTCTATCTTACTTGAACCACTGTCATTTTTAGTCACTGCTAACTTGCTGACAAAGAATTGTGCAGTAGGAAAAGTCTCTTGCAAGAGATACTGTCTATTTTTTTTTCAGTTAAATATAAGGTGAAACATCAATTGAGAATTAATTTGGTTGGGGGGATGGGGTTGCAATTCTGATCAGAGAGGAGATATAAATAATCATTTCAGTAAGTAAGCATAGCAATTTAGTGTTGACAAAATTCTAAGTGACCCTTGGTAGTTGAGACAGTGATTTAAAATTGTATAATTTGCCAAGTAGTATAACTTTTCTCCAAGATGTTTCAAATGTTTGGGTTGAAGTACAGAGAAGGCTGACAGTTGGAAGCAACCAGGTATGGATTTTACCAGGAGAGTATTAAGGAGAGGAATTATGGCAAAATGTTTGGGTGTTAGATATTTATTATAATAAATGGAGCATAGGTCCTAAGTCAGTCCAAAAGGAAAAATAAGTAAGAAGTGAGGAAATGATGGATCTCAATGAAGTTTAAGAATTTTGTAAATACTTGGGAAGGAATATGAAGTTTTTGAAGTTCATTGAAAGTGAATTTCAAAGTGTTCACTTCAAAGACCTTCTTTTTTCTCCTAACTGGTAAAAACAGGACTGGACAAAAGTTGGGAAGAATTGACTTATGCAGTTATGAATAAAAGCAATGTTATTTAATGAGAAAATTTTAAACATTTCAAAAAAAAAAGAAAATGTTCTTCAGGGAAACCCATTTCAAATGACTGTATATAAGGCATTCTTGAGGTATGGAACCACAATTGCCCAAAGAATTATCCTAGAAATTAGTATAAATATACACAATTCTAATAAAACAGAGGCATTCTCATTAGGAAAACTCACAAACCCAATAAACTTGAATGTATTTTTTCAGATTCATGTGGAGAAAACTGTAACCCTTACTATTTAAACTCTTACTACCTGAACTCTCTTTGATATTTGAAATGTGGAGTCAAATACATTTTCATAATAAGGGAATCCATTTAGGTATATATGTTATATTTTTCTTTTTATCTTCAATCTAAAATTTTTTACCCCAAGTGTTTTGTACTATATTATAAATTAATTTTATGAAGTATTTTAACCTTCTTCACAATTTTTCTTCCCTTCTCCATTTAATATAGCTAATTAATTCAGTATATCCTACTGGGTCCAGTCTTAAAAGTTTTCTACTTCCTCAAATGTTTTTAAGCCATTTAACTTTAATTCTTCATTTAGTTATAATCTTGAAAAAAAACATTAAAAATACTTGGAAAATCTATGTTTCTGAAACTTTTTCATGCAAAACGGCATATAAGATTTCAAATAGCTGCATATGTCAGAAACCATTTTCAAAGAATGGTGTTTAATGAGCAGAGATGGTCAGGCTTGGCTGAGATTGCTACTATTAATGGGTATCTACGTCTCTTTTCTACTTCCCAGGTGGGGTTCATTAGCATTGCCAAGTGATTTAAATTGGATAGGTTATTAGAGCATAATTTCAGATGGTTGAAAGTCTGCAGACAAAGGGAGATCATAAATTGTAATGTATGATTGTGGGAGTTAATTTCATTCCAAGTGGAATTAGGATTCTTGAAACAGACATGAGCTTTAACCTCCTTGTTATTTTCATTAAAGAGAGAAGTGAAAAAAAATGCCGCATCAGTATAAGGTATAGATCATGAAGAATTATAGACTTTGAGAATTTATTAAAGGCATGATTTAAAATGAGCTACAGAGATTTCAAGCATCCATAGGTTATTAGCCTCAGACACACTGGACAGAGCCTAGAAGATAAACCGTAGTCAGACACAAAATGAATATATTTCGCATCAATAGACATTGTTCTATGCTTGTAAAACATAATAACTTATTAAAAGTTCTAATGGAACTCAAAGACAAAACTACCTCTGGGGAAATATAAAAATAATTCACAGAAGAGGCTACAGGCAAAGCTGTAACTTGAAGTATGAAAGGGTTTTCAACAGGGAGAAATGGGTAGAAGTTAAGGCACATGGCAGGGGAAAAAAAAAATCACATACCAAGTAACAAAAAAGGAATAATACAACTCATTTAGAAGTCAGGAAATACTCTGCTACAGATAGAAGATAAAAGTGCTTGAAGGAGAGAAGAAAGAAAAATAGTAAAAAAAAAAAAAAAAGGATTTAAAATATGGGTCACATTATGAAAGGACCTTCTATGCTTAGTTTGAATTTTTCCTTGTGAGATGGTTAGCTATTAAGCAGTCCCCTGATGTGATTAGATTTGGGCTTTAGAAAGAAACCTCTGAGAGTTCCTGTCGTGGCTCAGTGGTTAACGAATCCGACTAGGAACCGTGAGGTTGCAGGTTCAATCCCTGGCCTCGCTCAGGGGGTTAAGGATCCGGCATTGCCATGAGCTGTGGTGTAGGTCGCAGATGCGGCTTGGATCTGGCCTTTCTGTGGCTCTGGCGTAGGCTGGCAGCTACAGCTCTGATTCGACCCCTAGCCTGGGAACCTCCATATGCCACAAGTGTGGCCCTAAAAAAGACAAAAGACAAAAAAAAAAGAAAGAAAGCTCTGTTGGAGAGATGGAGGATAAATAGGAATGGAGAGATAGGGCACAGGATTTGTTCAGGAGGTCCAGGGAAAGAGCCAGAAGCCTAAGTGAAGGTAATGACATTAAGGTAAAAGGAACAGGGAAGGGTCCAAGGGACACTTCAGAGAAAGAAGCAACATTTCTTTTTCAGCTAAACCCAGTGTATTTTTTTGTTGTTGTTGACAAGAATTGATGGAGTTCCCGTCGTGGTGCAGTGGTTATGAATCCGACTAGGACCCATGAGGTTGCAGGTTCGGTCCCTGCCCTTGCTCAGTGGGTTAAGGATCCGGCGTTGCCATGAGCTGTGGTGTAGGTCGCAGACGCGGCTCGGATCCAGCTTTGCTGTGGCTCTGACGTAGCCCGGTGGCTGCAGCTCCGATTTAACCCCTAGCCTGGGAACCTCCATATGCCGTGGGAGCGGCCCAAGAAATAGCAAAAAAAAAAAAAAAAAAAAAGAATTGATGATGATTTAAACATGAGAATAGGGGAAAAAAATATATACAGTGACTATAAGCATTCTCTTTTAACTGATAGTGTCGGTGTGTCCTCTCAGGTGGTCAGTGCCTAAGTTACCTTTGGGAGTGCATGTTTCAGAACTCAGGTATCTCTGTGGTGGTGAATATGTGGATTTTCATGCATATGAAGATACTAATGCATACATTTCCACAGAGGCTTTCAGACGCCATTCTCTTTGAAATGGCTTCTTAACAGGAAACGAAATGAAACAAAACAAGACAGAACAATAAAACTAATTGGGCAGAAATAGGGTGAATACAAAAATCACTTTGCATTCACTGGCAAACCCTGGCAATCCATCATATATTGCTCAGGAAAATGTATTCTGTTAAATGGAGACACTGACTATGAATATAGCTCTTCAATGTATGATTTTTTCCCCTAAACTTCACAAGTATTACTTATTAATAAAAATATTTCTAAAACACTCACCTGCATCTAAAATCTTGGGGATTGATCACATTAATTACACAGAGAACATCTTCCAGAGACTACCAAGGTGCAAATCCTTGTGAAAGAACCAAGAGCCTTCTGAAATGTTTCTTCTCAGTGAGTTTGGCACTGTCACCTGCCATTTATTGGTGACCACATTGGAGATGGATATTCTGGGGTTGATTTGTAAATAAGGAGCCTTGTGTAATCCATATCAAAGTTGACTGATCTAAAGTAAAGAGGCCAGGATAATTATTGCTACCATCTTCCCAAAACCACACATCAGTTCATTATTTTATGACCTTTATCCATCACCAGAACTCTGGAAATTACCAGAACTATAGTACTACAGAGTTAGGCAAATATCCCAAGAGAAGGAGATGTTTAATGGGTGAATCATATACCTCAAGGGAACCACAAATCCCCTTAGTTTATTACTCATTTATGTATAAGCAATTGTGTCTCTATAACTTAAAATGTGCTTTATTGTATACTAGAAAATTTTCTCTCTTTATACTGTTAGATGATATTAATGGACATAAACTACAAAATTAGATCTTATATTTGCCTTTCTTCCAAGATTTCCATAACCTCCATATATCTGTGCAATAAATCGTGAGAGTCTACTAAAATGCTCTAAGAGGAAAAACATTTTAATAACATCACTATAGTTTTCAAACAGCTTCCAATACATAGCTAAATGAGTTTGTCCCATTGAACAGGAGCTCTTTGTTAAACTTTTATTAAAGTTTTACAAAACTTTTAGCAAAGATCATACCTGATTCAGCAACTCAAGGAAATCAGTAAAAATCCATAATATTTTATACATTAAAATTATTCAAACATAATTTAGTACAATATGCAGGTTTAAAATCTGGTATAATAAGTTGTGTTTTGAGTTTTAACTTGAACTATTTATTCTGGTGTTTTCTGTATATATCTCCTCTCAGGCATTTTTCTTTCATCCCATTTATCTATCTATCTATCTATGTATCTATCTATCTATGTATCTATGTATCTATCTATCTATCTATCTATCTATCTTTTTAGGGTTGCACCCATGGCATATAGAAGTTCCAAGGCTAGGGGTTGAATAGGAGCTGCAGCCACCAGCCTACACCACAGCCATAGCCACATGGGATCCGAGCTCCATCTGTGACCTACACCACAGCTCACAGCAACACCAGATCCTTAATCCACCGAGCAAAGCCAGGGATCGAACCCGTGTCCTCTGGGATACTAGTCAGGTCCATTATGACAGGAACTCCTCTATTGTTCCTTTTATATTTTTATATAGATAGTCACTTCATAAGCAATCACAAATACATGGACAGAAATATGTGTGTGTGAGCAAGATTTTCAACCCTTAGGAAATGATCCATCAGTGCTGTGTGTTGGGAGAGCTGGTACACGGGTCCTTTTCTTTACCTCTTCCTGGTTGTGTGACCTAGGAGGCTACTTAACTCCACTGAGTCTCAGGCTTCTTATTGGTAAAATGGGCATAATACTAGTACCTGCCTGATATTTGCTATGATAATTGAGTGAGTAGATTCATGGAAAATTCTTTGTGTAAGTAACTGCCAGAGTAAATATACCCCAATAAATGTTAGCTGTTATTAAGAACTTAACTATAGAGAAAGCAAGAGAAAATGAGATAGCCTAAAAAAAGCAAACAAAGGAATGGATAAATCTGGATCCTGGTAGACCACATGGGGAGGTTAATGAGAAAGAAGGCCTCTCCAGCAAGACTACCTGAGAGTAGGATGGGAAGCCTATTCAGCCCCAGTCAACTAAGGAACCCATCACCAAACCAGAGCCTGGGAATCAGAGCCTGAAGATTGCCAGCCATGAGATGATGGAAGATGCCCCTGAACACTTCCAAACCTGTGTGTGGTAATGTGGTAGAGGATCATGGCACACTGGGTCACCTTCACCCTATGATCAAGGTGGGAGTGGAGGTGAGCAAGTACATTTTCCTGTGAGCATGAGAAAGGTCAGTAGTAGCTACATCACTTCTGTTACACGTGGTTCTGATTTCCAGGGTGTGGCACAGTTCTCCACTTATAATGTCAATATCAACACATTTACACACAGTGCAAAACCAATCACTTAATTTTGTCACAATAGAAAGGGTCTAACATTTACCCACTGCTAGTTTTTGTAAAGCATTTCTCCTAATTACAAAGATAATGGGATTTTTTTTTATTTTTAAATAAAGCGTGGACCATTTATGCAAATCTGTCGCCTGAAAACAGAAGCAAGACCATTCTTTCTTCTCTCAATGATATCTCTCCTTAATTAGAAATAGAAAGTTTATACTAATATTATCAGTCTGTATAGGAACTCTTCAGAAAGTTGATTGGAAACTGGGAAATGGAAATGACACGTGTACATTGCACTTTGAAAAGCTTAATTCTCTAAACTTTTGTGGATGAAGAGAAGAATACTTGTGTTGACAATCCCTTTTGGTGAGGGAATTTAAAATAATAATAATAATAGTAATAATAACCATAACAAGGCCAGTGATTTCTAACATTTTTTGGGTAATCAGTATGTAGTGGGTACTGTATGTTACCTAATTCAAAGAGTATAAGGTACCGAGTATAAATTGCACTAAGTGTAAGGAGGAAATGAATGTATTATGATTAATCCCAATATGGAGAAAAATAAATGTGTGATACAGTGATCTAGAAGTGGGGGAAGTCCAGTGGGCTTTCCTCCAGAAAGGACTTTCAGGATCCCACCTGCAACCTTGGTAATTTACCTTTATCTAAAATCTGCTTCAGAAATGACATTGTCAGCAGATCATTGGAAGTTCTCTTGGTGACAGGCTCATAGTAATCTAAATGTGAAAGTGATGTACAAAATCTGAACAAACGTGATGCTAAACTATAATAACAAAACTATTTATAGAGGCAAGAACATTCCTTATTCATACATCCAGCACATTGTGTCACTGTAGGCAGACCTAAATGAGAAGCCAAGTACTGATGAAGAGTTAGCTCAGGGTATAAATGTGATATTGTGATGTAAAAGAAAAATATATATTTGGACTTCAGATGCCCAAAATATATTTCTCACATATATTTGGTCTTTCCCCATGGTTCCTGGCTCACAACCCAAAACCTTTGGAGTTTCCTCAGTGCTGTGAACCAAAAGGTGTCTTTTGTTATGTCAGTGAGGTGACTTCTGGACCTCAGCTAAGAATGGGGACTTGGTTACCCTGGGACCCAACCATGTCATTAGAGAATTGGAACTTTGTCTTATCTCACTGACCTCCAGGGAGGGAAAAGGAGGCTAGAGAGTGAAGCAATTGCCATTGTCCAAAGATTTAATCAATAATGCCTGTGTAATGAAGCCCCCATAAAAACCCCAAAGGAGAAGGTTCAGAGAGCTTGGGCTTTGGTGAACATGTGGAGATCTAGGGAGACTGATGCTCTAGGAGAGAGCGTGGAAGCTCCCTGCCCTTTCCTCAGATCTTGCCCTGTGCATCTCTTCTCTCTGGCTATTCCTGAGTTATGTTCTTTTATAATAAAACTGACGATCTAGTAAGTAAAAATATTGCTTTTGAGTTCTACGAGCTGTTCTAGCAAATTAATCAACTCCGTGGAGGAGGTCATGGGAACCTCTGATTTGTAGTTAATTGATCGTAAGTATAAGTCAAACCTGGACTTGGGTCTGGCCTCTGAAGACCAGAGTTTGTGATTGGCATCTGAGGTATGCAGGGGAGGACCAGCCTTGTAAGACCGGACTCTTAACCTGTGGAACCTGAAACTATCTCCAGGTAGATACTGTCAGAATTTAGTTAAATTGTAGGACACCCAAATGGTGTACCAAGCATTGCTTGGTGGTGAGTAGGGAAACCATGATTTCCCAAACACACATGTTGGAACTGGTACCAGAACACCTAATTTAGTAAGTAATCAGAACAAAAGAATATGATAAATTGAATATGGCCTAAATTAGGTTTACTTTGCCTAATGCAGCCATCTCATAGCAGGGATGAGTTTGCCCAT
The DNA here is from genome assembly GCF_016906955.1 of Phacochoerus africanus. Taxonomy (NCBI): domain Eukaryota; kingdom Metazoa; phylum Chordata; class Mammalia; order Artiodactyla; family Suidae; genus Phacochoerus; species Phacochoerus africanus. Next base: position 36,273,404 of record NC_062553.1, read on the forward strand.
AGTCAAGGACAAGGATATTCTAATGTGCTTACTAAGTCTTTCTCTTTTGGTGTAGAGCTAGAATGGGCACTATAGGTGTTTGCTTGTAAGGGTCTACTTTTGTTAGGCTTCTGTGGCCAACCAACAGTTCTCTGATTTAAACTTGCTGTTTTGAAATGTTAAAACTTGTAATCAGGTTATATTCTTATCCATATGACTTAGGAGATATTTTGTCTCTTAAATATGAACTGGAAACTTCCTTTGTGACTTCGAGGTTTAATTCTCAGAGAGAATTTATTTGATTCCAGAATCTAGGAAGTGAGGGTGCATACCACAACTGAATTTTAAAATTTTGACTTGATGCAAAAAAATATAGATCTTAAAAAATGTCAATATCTTATTAGTAATATGCCTTTCAACTGGAAAGTTCATTATGCCACATGTGAATTTCTTATGTCACTCTTAGAATAGCCTAAGAATAATAATTGCAATCACATAAACAGTGAAAGCACATGCAGCTGTGATCTGCTTGCTCATAAACCCAGCAAGACAAATCCTATTTTTCTTGACTTTCAGTCTATAGTTGTTATACCATAAATAACTTCCCTTTCGTTGTACATTAGCTTTAAATATGCATACCCATTCATCCCATTATCCTTAACCTGCATGAACAGCTGGATTCATTACAAAAACAGGAATTTTCTTCTACCCAGAATGAGATGAGAGAATAATTTTAAATCTTCACAACGATATTTGAATAAAATGGCAAATAGGCAAGATGCAGATGCCTTTCTGGGCTTTATGTTCCAGTTGCTACTTGTTCCCCAGTTGGCAGAGTGCAGCGCTCTTCTTAATGAAGCCCAAGTGTTCTGTATTGCTTGCCCTATAATTTTCTGGACAGAGCGAGCTGTTGTCTGTGCCAAGAGAGAACTACACACTTCATTATCTTTTCAATAGACCTGAAAATTATTTGTTTAAAAATCTCCCACTGTCACTTTTAGAGGTGTTTGCAAAAGTGATTGTTATAGATTTCCCTATAATTATGATTTCCGAGTTGCTTCACATTCATTCTCTCCTATGTTTCAATAAGAAACTAAACTTGAAGTCTAAAAATCACTTGTCTTCATGGCTTTACTTCTTTCCCAAGAGTTGTCTGCTCTTTATTCATCAATATTTTGGTTCACAAACAGCTCCCTTCTCATGCATTTATTATTCCCTCTTCATTCTCCTGAGAGCATGTCACAGTGCATCTTCTGAGGGACAGATTGTACCATGCCCTTAATTTCTCTCTTCACTACCCACAAAATCATCACATAATAGCGCTGGAAGTTTATCTAGCATATACAGCATTTCATTGCTGATATATTTTTAGCTTGAAGAATGCTCTAATTCTGGGGTCTTTTTTTTTTTTTTGCTAAATTTACCCACTGTACCTTTATAGAGCATTTCATAACACAGTTCTCTGAACTGTTCTACAATTTCAAGAGTTTTATAGAGATTCAATTATATAGAAACCATTTATATGTATTTTTTAAATGTCTAGCCCAGAGTTCCCTATCCTCTTTAAAAGAGATCTACATAACTGATAGTGAACAAAACCAATTTGAAATAGTATTGATTCCTGACAATACCATATTTTAATATCCAGGACATTACTTTTTTTCTCATCAAATAGATTCCACTTACCATAATTATCCTTCCTTTCCTAGTCTTTCCACAATGTAGCAGATAAGACTCTCTATCCCTACCTTAGGGAATTGGAATACATCACCTCAAATCCATTTCTCTCCATAACAGATTACATGAAAGAGCTCAAAAGGTAGCACCAAACAAACTCACCTGCACCAGGAGTAGCAGGTGGGCATTAGGAAGTGAGTAGAGATCTAAGTGAAATCCTTTTTCTGCTGCTTACCAACTAATTAAAAAAAAAAAAACTCGTTTGCATGTAGTTGTGACTTTTTAAGTGCTGTGGTTTATTTGGAGCAGATTTTATTTATACCATATTATAAATTGATGCTTTATCAAGAATTCGGAGGACTGGTTCTCAACATCTAAGTCCATCATCTTCCAGGTCAGGACAGCATCTTCATTTTTTAGCGTCCCTATGAAGCTAGAGTTTTAGACTTGATTTAAATTCAGCAGATACACTCATACAAGAATTGAAAACTGTTTTCACTTTGCTCATTCTAGGAAATGTGAGAGTTTTCTACAATAATATTAGCAGTGTTCCCACTCTTCTATCTCCACAGGCTCTAAAGCAAGGTATAAAAACTTTCCTAATTATGGTAATGATAGTGATTTTAATAATAATAATGGAAGCTACTTGGTTATGATGGTTGATTGTGGCAGTGGCTTTAGTTATGGCACCTGCACCTCTCTGATTATGGGAGAGTTAACAATTCCCTTGGTAGCTGTACTGTGGCATATCTTTGAGAGAATTCACTAACCCAGACCTCCTTTCTAGAGTCTTCCAGTAAGTCTCTGTGCAATTCATATGCTATAAAAAAATTCATTTTCTTTTTCTTTAGTCTGCATCTTAGCAATGGCTGATAAAATAACTGATGGCAAGATGGTATGATAGTAATAGATTCTTAAAGGAATGAGAATTTGGAGTTGATTAGATGACCTAGTTTAGATTTAAGGTGGCAATGTTCCTACTAACATGAGATGGGCTATGGATAGTCTATAACAATTAATGTTAAATGGGTTACTGGAATTGTGAGAGGTAGTAGATGAAACTGGTTGAAGTCATAAACTAGAGAATCATCTCTTATGGTTCAATTTAGGTTCTACTGTATCCTAGCTGAATGGCCTTTGACAAGTTTTTGAATGTATCTGCCTCAATTTCATTATCTGTAACATAGTACTAATTTATAGCTTTGAATGAAGGTAAAAAAAATATGTATATATTTAAAGTGCCTAGAACAATGTCTAGAAGGGCATGTTTTTTGTTATTTGTAAATATTATCATTGCTATTATTTTGTGGTGGTGGTGATTTGTCAAGAACTGTTGAGTCTAAGATTTTACCTTGTATGCAAGATAATAAATTAACCAGCCAAATTATCCAAATATTGTCATAAGACATGAGATTCCTGGGTTAGAGACAAAACTCAGCTTTTTACTCAAAGTAATAGCAGTAGCCAGCATTTCCCTATGTTTGTATATGTTTCCTGAGCCCCAATTCCTACAGAGCAACAAAAAGAGATTCAGAAAAGACCTGTGCACACAATGGGTTATATTATAAGAGGAACTTCAAGTTTAGGGAACCTGAGTATTTTTTAATGGACAATAAACTTATGCCCACACAAAGACATTATCTTTATCATACTTGACTATAAACAATTTGACTTTGCTATTGTTTTCTTATTCCAAGGATATTTGTTATATAAGCATATTTGAAAAGATAGTCTGGGACAAAGGCATCCAGAACCTTTGCTGACATAATGTGCAGAAATATGAGATAGTCATGGAGAATTGTTTCAAAAAGATCTGCCACTTATTTCTACATCACCTTGGCTTCTGGTGAATTTTTCCATGAGTGTTTGCCACTTTATTGATTCTTCTAATAAATCTGACTGATAGTAGCTTGGCTTGTATCTGTTCACTTTGTCACATACAACATGTAACTAGGGCTATCATAAGTCCTACTCCAAGAAGCAAGATGAAGCAGATCTGCAGTTTTGACTATAACCATGGTATCTTAGGTCCTCAAACTCAACCAGCCGAGCAAGTCCCGTAAACCATCAAGATATCCTTAAACAGCTAGGAAGTTTTCTGTATAAGTTTTTGTCCTAACTTTTCCCCTTGTCCAGATCCATTAATTACATAGAACAGAATGCATTAACAACTGTGCAGACTGTGGCCTACCCCTCAAGGAGAAAATCTGGGACTATCTATCATCCCTAACAACCATGTCCAGTGAGTTGAGAATGACCTGAAGGTCTTTATGGGTCAAGGTAGTGTCATTGATCATTTCAAAGAAAGTTAGGAAACAAATTTTCTCCCACCTTTTCTAACTGGGTAACTCCCACTCTCGGGGTAAAGTGTCCTCAAGATTCCTATGAATAATGAGTCAGCTCTCAGAAGCCCCCTTGAGTAATCAAGTATAACTTCATTTTGGATAGCTCTCTATAATCCCAGGACTAAATGATCTATTGGCAATATTTCCTTAAATACTTGAAGGACTCTAAACAATTCACCATGTCTTAAGGAGGAAAGAAAGTTAATGCCTGGTTTCCTTACAAGAACTATAGTCCTGGAACACATTTGGTTCCCTTGGAAAGAAAGTGTTGTTTGCCATTGTCAGGGTCCTCCAACTGGGACCTACATAAGTTGAGGAGCACAGATTGATAATGCTTCCAATATGGCTTAGAACAACAACAACAACAAAAATTAAATGGTTAGAGGAGGATAAATGTTATAATTATGAAACATAGCCTCCTCATCAACTGGAAAACAATGGACAGAAGTATTTATTTATAATTTCTTTCTTGCCCTATTATTTATAAATTTTTTTCATTTTTTTCTTTTCTCTTCCTTTTGTCCATATTTCACATAGCCTGTGGTTTTAGACATAGGTTTTATGTCTTTATAAAATATCAACACAGAATTGTGATTGTGCTAAAGAATATCAAGACCAAATACTTACCAGAGAAATATTCAATAACTACTAGTCCTCCCCACCTTGGAGAGTTGCTGAAAATATTTTTGCTATTCAATGGTTTCATTATGTTTGATATTAGCTTATTGTTATTTCTATCGTGGGTTTTTATTTTATTTTTTATTTTTTTGGTAAACTTGTGTATGGAAAGAAGAGTACTTGTGGAAATAGAGTAGTCATATACATAAACTGACGGTAACTTCCTACATTTTGGAAGTTTGAAAGAGAAATATCATATTGCCCAAGTTCTGGCTGACTTATGTTTGACCAATCAGGTGCAAAGACTGATAAAATCTGAAAACTGTGCTTCTATTGTTTCAGCTGTTTCTGCTGGTAAGCAGAGTGCTAATGGCAGTTGACTTTACTGTGGCAACCATAGCATCCGCATGGATACCAGTTGGGTTCGTTACCACTGAGCCACCATGGGAACTCTTCTAAGACATTTTAAAACTTTCTTGAAATTTTTCCAAAGTGTCTCACTTAAGCATTATAGCCAATGTTTTGAGCTGTATGTTGAAATCGTTCAGTGGACACAGCCTGTGCTTATTTTTCACTCTAGATCATATAGCTCATTGGACCACACTGCTCCTTTCAAATTAATACTCAAGAATTTGAACCAAGCTATATAGGCAGTAAGTCTTGTTATTCCAGAGCAGTGATAAAGTCCATAAGTCCATCCTACCTTCCCTGAGTTTAGGGCTTTTATTGCTTATTATGAGACATGCTACTCTTTCCCTGAGTACCTTTTGTGCTCACACTAGTTAGAAGTTGCTCTTATTCTTAGTCAAAGAAATTATGGCTAAAATGCTGTCAGTAAGCAAGATAGGACTTTTAATAAAATACCTTAATTTCAACATTACCTAAAATTACCTGAAAAAGTTAAAAAGCTCAATATAATTACTGGATAGGATAGTAGTATTTTAAAAAGAGAATTGAACTGATGAGTATGAGATAAAGTTAGTAAGAATTAAAGAATTATAAACATTTTTCTCCTCTGGTACAGATTCCGTTGTCTGGAATGGATTGGGTTTTGAGATAAGCCTTAGGGTGACCTTGCACCTACTCATTGCAGAAGCTTTTGCAAGCTGGTTTGGGAGACATGCATAGTGACTTTTAAATATTGATAAACTCTCATTTTTCTATTCATCTATCATTCCATACTTATTTTAGTTACAAAGTAAAACTAGCTTTCAGACAGTAAGTGCAAAAGCAATTCAAAACTGATATGCTTTTATTAGTAGTTTACATTTTTAAATTATTCTATATCTTAAGACAACATTTAGAAATTCTCCATAAGATTATTTTTATTGATTCATGGAAGAAACGTTTTAATATTTCAAGCCATTTATGGAATAAGGTGTTCCACAGGAGTGAAATTTCCATGTAGATGAACCCTAAGGAATTAATCTCCAACTTTTAATTAAGCTTACAGGTTTAAAAAAAATACCCATTTCTCTGATTTCTTAAACCAAGAGTACTTGATATAATTCAACATTTTATCAAGGGGCAATTGAAGGATTTAGTTCTATTTACTACTTGTATTTCATTTTCCATTTATCTAGTTTTCTTTTGAGAACTTGCAAGTTAATGTTGGCCACAGGCCCAAAAATATAAAACTTTTCCATTTGACAATGCAACAGTCTTCAAGGAGTACTGCTATGAGTCTGACTGCTTTCTCAGCAGTTTCCTAGGTTTTACAGTTTGAAGGTGAGGCAAAACTTCTAATTCCACAGAAAACCCTTTGAAACCTAAGTTCTTCCCTTTATGAAGTCTTCAGAGCAAAGATGACATAAATGTTTCCACTTATAGCATGCTTTCATTTACATGAATTGAAAAGTCTGGACCCTATATTGATATTTGGGAAACTAGCAAATGGTGTTAAAAAATGTTGCTTTGCACTAGCTATAATTTAACTGACATGTGAATTTGAAGCTGTAAACATTCACCTCATTATTTAAGTTGAATATACTTTCCTCCAGGTAAATAGTAAAAAAAAAAACAAAAAACAAAAAATGTGAGTATAATTTTAAAAAAATTTGATTAAAAAAAGCATACGCTGAAAAATAATTAGAATTTATCTTCCGCATATACTCACATGTTAGATAATTAACTGGGTACAAATTATGGGGAAGAGTGACTTTAATTCATTAGGTAGTAAAATGTCAAGAACAAACACTTTGTTACATAAGGTGTGATAGTGTCACTTAAATTCACTATATCATGTAAAAAACTAACTTGTAACATTCATTTAATTTAATTTTTTTTCACTAATACAGACTAAACTAAAAGTTAATAGAAAAAGCAAGCAGAGATCTCCACATAGGACACATTATAAAGAATTCATGATAGGATTATAAAATGAAAACTTGTTGACACATGGCTATAGAGTAGAATTACTTGGGGAATTAAAAAAAAATTTTCTCATAACCCCTCCTCACTCAAGATTCTAAGACATAACCAATGCTTTTTAAAAGTCCTCAGTTAATGTTAAAGTGTGGCTAGTGTTAAGAAATGTTGCATGTAAACTTACAACGTCGATCAATGAAAATTTCTTTGTTATGATATCTCTTTGACATTTACAAGCATTTAATTTCAGTGATATTAGCAATAATAACAGTAATCAAAGTAGAAACTCATTTAAATAATATTGCATTAAGTTAAGAGAAGATATCCAACAAGAAAACTGTAAGATTTCTGGCTAACAAATAGAATGATGAACTTGAGTCTATCTAAAGAAAGGGAAGAAAATCTTATTTATTTCATAGTTTCATGTAAATATGGCACTACTTTATGCTAGAAGGGAGCTTATTTTCTAGGTGAACTTTTATATTTTCCATAGCATCACTTTCTTAATGTGTTAAAGAGATTGACATTAATAATTCATGATACCTTCCTAAAATTTCTGGGTAGGTTTGGGCTATTCTTACCCCTCATAACTTTTTCATTTTAAAAGAAATTCAAGAAACCAATAACATTTAAAATAACTATTACAAAATATTAGTGTTAGATCCCAATAAAAAAGTCACATTTACAAAAAATTCAAATATTTTAAGCAAATATGTAGTGAATGGTTAGAGTACAAAAAACACAATGTTCACATCCAGTATATTTAAATTAATTTTAATAAGTACAAAAAGATAATGTTTAGCATTATTTTGCATGTGATTAAAATTAGGAATTTTTAAACAGCAAGCATACTGACACATTCAATAAAGGTCAAATTATCTTACATACGTAAAAAATAATGACTTTTCCCAATTACAAGGTCACAAATTACAAATATTATTAGCTCCAGAATGATTTTTTCAAACCAGAATACCTACCATTCAAGCATACACTTACCCAGAAAATTTCAAATAATGAATACAAAAAAATTTAGTGTTGGAGCTTTATCATACATACTCTAGGCATGTAATTTTATTATTAATGTGTAGCAAGGGGAAACCATTTCATTCTTTTTTGGTTTTTACTTTTCTACTTTGGCAACATGTATGAAGCTTTAAGTTTCCATGCATGTTACCTCTAAATAGAATATTTCATGAAAGGTCATATTCCTCAGTTTGGAGCACCCCAAACCTGAATTTGTATCTGCTCAAAAGAATCTTAACAAATATTAGATACCATTAAACCTGAAATCAACTATGGTAGCAGGCACCCAAGATCAACAATCAAGGATTTATCCATGGATGGTAATGTTGAATTCACAAAAATTGTAGCTCCAAGTTCAGTTTCATTTAGGCCTTTGAAATCATACATTAACCTCCTTCACATAATATGCTGGGTTTAAAACACAGTCAATGGCTTCAACTACTGTGTTGAATATTTTAAAATAAATAGGTGGGCTTGAAGCCATTACTCCTAAAGTAATTCCGTGTCTAATGGCTTTGTTTTGCTTTCCTAATACCACTTGTTTTCACAAATCAATTTTATTGGAGGTACTCTTATTTATCCAATGATATAAGCTTACATTGGCAAAAAGTTGTGGTAAAGTAAGTCTTCCAAAACAAAGCATGAAAAACGGAAATTTTTATGTCAACCAAGCTATTTTAACACTTACAGTCCCAAAGCTGGCATTTATATGTATCAGATTAGACTTCTTCATATAAATATTACCTTGCAAGAGATTGATGAAATCAATCAATATATAATCCTTGAAGTTCAGTGGTTTTAAATGTTATAAAACCAACATTTTGGCAAATAAAAACAAAACCTCTCCAACCCTTTGGCACAATTGTCAAAATTTAAACAAATGAATAAGTAAAAGAAAATAAAGAGAGAGGTGTTTATTACTTTGTGTGCCTAATCAATTTTAAACATTTTTGTACGTTATTACGCCTATAGACCAAAAAGAAAAATATGATGTATTCCCAGAAACTAAATTCTAACCAATGTTAGTGAATAGATAGTTTCACCAAAAAAAAAAAAAAAAAAAAAAAGGATTCTTGGTTGCTGTACAATTCAAAAAGGTATGAAACTAATCAGTGACATATACAGGACAGTAATTGCAAATGACCAACAGGATATTAAATCTAATGGAGGCTGTAACAAACTTCTATTAAGAAGTCTGTAATTGAAAGATTTTTCTGTCTTACCTTACAACCAGAATTGTGGTATGTTGAATTTAATGGCTCAAAAGAGCCAACTAGAAATATATCAGACAAATGTTTATACTTTTATAGATGGCTATTTCTAACCATATGTATGGCTCAAGACTAAGTTCCAAATAATGAGTTTTTGGATCTACTGAAAAAATTTCTTTATGGACTAAATTAATTACTAGTTTAATAAGAGATACATTTTAAAGGAAGCCTATTAATAAATTGTTTCAATTTCATAAATTTCTCAAAATTTTTTATATCTGGAAAATACACAGACACTTCTAATCAAACCTTATGAAGAGTTCTTTGAGAAAATTACTATAAACTGACACTTAAACCTGTTCCTTGTTCTTCCCTATTGGCAATATTAACTGTTATATTATCTATTAATTTCAACATAGAGGGGTTTGAAGTGGGGTATATAATTACATTATTGAAAAAGTTCTTTATATAAACAGATGAAATAGAATATTTCTGCTAAAAAAGGTTGAAAACAGTAATCTAAACATGTTGAATAAGAATTTTCAAGAAAAAGATACAAAACTCTCATAAGAAGTAGATGATCTCCTTTTCCAAATTTCTTTCACACAAACTCATTAATCCTAATATTTTAATCATAATGCTTACCTTGATAGAATCATAACTGTTAAATATCTATGTATAATTTCTCATCATTCTTAGTTAAATAGGAGGAATGCCTCATTAGGTTTAATTAGCAATGGGGTCATTTTTTGAGTGAGTTTTTCTCTTTGACTTTTCCTCTATGAGGTCTTGGATTTTTCTTTGTATTTGATGAAAATATGAATCCATAAGTATTAACAGAAAAGATTAGTATCTTTCATATACATGTTGATAACATAATATTATGGAAATTAATAATTTTATTGACTACTGAAATTCATTTTTTTTTTTGGCCACTCCCATGTCATGTGTAAATTCCTGGGCCAGGGAATGAACCTGCACCAAAGCAGGGACCCTAGCTGCTGTAGTGACAGTGCCAGATCCTTACCCTGCTGCTAAAGGAGCTCATGAATGTCATTTTTTAAGCATGAATTCAATAGAGAAAAATATCATAATTTGTCTTGTCCACACTGTTATGAGTAATTGTGATTCAGTGTTCTTGGTCCCAAGAATGCAGGTGTTAAAAACAACTACACCTCTCCCCAGTTTTAATCTTACATTTCTGGATACTCTGGACTAGAAAAGGTAAACCCAGAGTTCCCATAAGACCTCAATTAAAAGGAAAATAAATAGACTACAGGGTAGCAATTATTCAACTCATAATTCCCTTGAAATTCTGAATCTTTTTATATGAAAAAAAATCTGAGAATTGCTTCAAAAATATGCAGAAGGCTATAGGAATGTCAGAAGAGTAATAACAGGAACAACCTGTATAATAAACTTATTAATATGGTCCCAAATTTCAAAATAAGTGAAAACATTTTGATGGTTCACAGACATTGTCTGAGGGTAACAAGGATGGAGCATTTGGAAAAAAAAAATACTAATAGATTCTGAAGAGCCATGATTTTGCTACTCTCCTTGTCCTCCCATTGGAATGATGACAGGCCATGCCAAAGACTCCCTAGAGGTTTGGTATCCTTCTAGAATCTCTAATATCATGGCAGAGTTCAGTTCCTTCCACCAGAAATATGAAAAGAGCCACTAGCTTCTGTGCTAGTTTATTTAAAAAGAGGTTTTGTAAATAAACTATGAGCAATTTAAAAAAAAAAATGGAAATGTGGCTCCAGGGGATCACTTATCCAAACCTGAGATAAATTCAAAATAGAGAGATCCCTGAAAAGATTGCTAAAGTTGAGACTGGCATTTTAAAAATCACTGAAATTAAAAAAAAAATTAAATGGTTATATTAGTTCCATTTTTATATTCAAACAATTAGAAGCACAAATAGAAGAAAATAGCAAAACAGCCACCATCTTAGCACACTTATGATCTCATAGCTCATTAAACAACTCTCAGTTCTAAATGAATTTACATTTGGTCTTTGATTTTAAGTCTGTATAGGAATGAGATGCACTTGATTTTCAAATAAATTCTGTGGGTGTGATATGAGTATATTAACATCATCCCCATGGCATGGGGAATAATAGGAGGTAAAAATATTTGTTGAATAAATGTTAGCTAATCAGAGCAGTAGCTATATAATATTGAGAATATATCTCTATATATGTACATGTATTTATCTACATTTTGTACATACCATTACTCTTTATGTCAATATACAACTACATAAAATAGTCATAGTATTATGGACCAAAATGACCAGTGTTAGTTTATGAAAAATGTTTCCTGAAAAATTAATCTTATTTTAATAAATCCATGTCACTGTTATTTTGTGTTTTTAAAATGGTTTATGGAAGGGAGACTAATTGTAAAGACTTGGGTTCTAGAATTTAAAATCCTTTTCCATGCAGCATCCTCCCTCTCTCCAGCAAGACTGAAAGTTCCTTTCAATTTATATAAATTTTCAAAGATTAAGAAATGTGTAAAAGAAATACCAAAGTTAGAGAAATAATAGAAAATCCTGATCCACGTTATCAGAAAATCTCAACCATCCGGATGTTATTTAGGCTCAAATAAGACTTTAACAATTGAAAGTAAAAATAAAAATAATGTTAATTTTTCAGGTCAATCTACCATAAATTTTAATACAACAGATACCATCAATGTAGCTGCAACCTTTTGCCAAAGGTATAGATAAGTCTTTTCTGTTGTCCTACAGAAACTGCTATTTACAACTATTTTACATATGTACATATTTATACACATATTAAGGGGGAACCAGAACTTATAAGAATAATATTTGTAAAGTATCTAATAATAAATACCATACAAAGCATTTTTATTGCTTGCCTTCAAGCCTTGATTTCCATTTTAGATTATTGCACCCTTCCCTAAATTCCCTATATTTAAATGTGTAAGAAAATGGGATATTTTCCATTCCAATGTTAGAATAAAGTACACTTTTAAAAACTATTTAGATGACAACGAAGGTGTTATTGGAAGGGAATTAAAGAAATACATTTAATGGCTCATATAACAAATTTATTTTATTAAGGATTATGGATTACCTTTTATGAGGGAATTTTTAAGGTCAAAGCTGTCTTCACGGCAAATTCTGTTAATAAGATGCATTTGTGACCTTGGTATTAATACAATCATGCAAAGCACATAATAGAATCACATTGAAACAAAGAAAATGAAAAAATGAAATTTAAACGAGGCAAAAGAAAAGTAGTTTTGTTGTGATTTTGCTTATTTCCATAATATACTCCTTTTATTGATTTTATGAACATACCTGTTTATGCACTATACTGAAATACTGTACAAAACTGCAAGAAATGCCACTATTTGACTACTTATGTTTTTACAAAAACACCATCATAAAGGTGTATCTATTAGTAAAAGTCAACTAATAACTGCTAATGTATATGTGAATCAAAAGGATTTTGTTTGCCAAAAATGTTGAATCTTAGCATGAGACACAATTATTAACTTCTATTAACATGTTTTGGGGCATAAAGAATATTTTTAAAATACTAAACAAAAAACGAATTTTACCCATTAGTCATTAGTAATAATATACAATTAAAAACCGTGGTTTTTTAATTTAGCTACATGTTTGTGTGTGCATCCTAATTGAGTGGAATTGTGTGTGTGTTTGCACATGTGAACTAATCCACAATTCATTGGTGATGCTTTAAAGTTTTAGTTTAAAAATGTTCAACTCTTACCAAAACCTCTTCTGGTATACAAAGCTGTAAATTTGAGTCAGCGAAATTTAAAGTTGCAATTTACAAAAGCAGATTTACATTAATTCTTATCTGAAAGAGCTGCTTTCAAGACAGAAAAATGTGCCAATTAACTGCCCTTTCCTTTGTAATTAGTGGCTTCTGAGTCCTGATGAAAAGAAGCCTTAAGGCAGAATTTGCAGTAAACAGGAAAGGAGAGAATCATATGAGTGCTCATCTATATCATGTGACACCTATGAATTCTCATCAGTGGGAGTTTTTGGCACAGTTTTCTAATCCAGTATGAATGTTGCTCCACAGCAGCCAAACTGGATGCTTTTTCCAGTCACCAGCACCAAGAAAATTTAGCTGATCAATTTCAATACAACACATACCTCAAAAGAGTAAGACATATTTATTGTCTTATTTTTGTTTAATTTAAGGTAGTTTCCAATGATTAAAATAATCTGTAGGATTTGAATTATTACTTTCAAATAAATTCTGATGCTAAACATGTGTTGACTATGACATTCTGATAATTATTAAATTCTAGGCATGATGAACATCTTGTCAGGGTGATTCATAATTATTTGCATTTGTCATGCTGTAATATGTACATGGCTATAGATAGTATACAGAGTAATTAAAAGCTGATTTCAAAACTCTAGTTTTTCTTCTGATGTATGCTAAGCTTCCAATTACAGTAGCAGGGATTCTGAGCACTCAGGAAGGGAACTGATGTTGAGATATGAGGTTCCGTTGTTTAGAGGAACTCCTTTGGAAAGACAATGTCATCTTACATTATAGTTAGGCAACAGTAGAAAGTACTCCTACTTAAGACCTAAATCAAAAGGGTTTATAAAGTGGGGTAGAGGATCTCCATTTTCATCACTGTCAGAAGAGAAAATACATCGGGTCATCTGAAATCCACTTTAAACCAGTTCCTAGGGTAAATCTTTTAAAGAGGCAATGGCTTTTGGGCATGGGGGTGCTTTCTGCCTGTAGTTCCATGAGTTAGCAAATGCATGTCTCCTTTAGAGGTCTATAAGCTATGTCGCTATATACATACTGTACATGTTGGTTCACAAATTAGCAGTTATTAGTCAGACTGTACATGGCAAAACAAACCAGGTTTACTGTTGCTATACATTCCAAGATAACCTAGGTCTAGATTCAAGGACTGACCCCTAATACAGGTTCTCTATTTAAATATGTAGCCCAGTAAACTAAATTAAATGTACCAAACAAAACTGGGAAAACTATTCTAGACATTCTATCAATTTTGCTGACACTGTTGAAGGTTTTCTTGGCTTCAGCTGGCTTGTTTTCCGGCTTCTTGTTGGGTTCTGGCGTGGTTGCACTCTTGGAGATGGTGGAGAGAACTGGGTCTTTTGAAAGATTCGGGGCATAATTGGCAACAGCCACAGCATAAGCATTGTTCTGTATCATGACAGAGGCTTTTTCTTTTTTCTATTGAAAAATACAAGAATTAACAGAATGTGGGTTGAGACTGCTTCTTAACATTTTCCAAACTCCAGTTCAAATTCTGAAGAAAAGTATTTTGATAAGCATCATTATCCACTGGGGAGAAGGAATTTAGGGAAATAAATAAAATGAGTTTATTCAGTCCTAAAACCATGACAGTGAGGAAACACCCAGAGTAAAATCAATGGTACCATTTTTCTGGAGAACCATTTTTTTGTTGTTGTTCTTCTTTACATGGAACACTGGCAATCAAAAATACAACTTTAATAAATGACACATTTTTTACTCTTACAAGTTCCTCAAATATTTGTCAAATGAATGAGTGAATGAATAAATGAAATGTAGAAATAATTTAACAAAAGGAATGATCATCTACAGTGAATGATCTCAGATTCTGAATTTAAAAATTAATTTCTCTAACTTGATAACAGGATTTCTCCCCTTCGTATCAAAATCAGACAGTAAGGCTTTAGTTTGACGGTAGGAAATTGTAACGATACACAGATGGCAGTGTAATAAATGCTAAAAACATAAAAGGAAAGTGAAACACAAAGTTTTGGATTTTTGCCCAGCTCATCCACAATGTGTTTCTGCTGAGACATACCAATTTCATTCTCACTTTGTGCTCTCCCAGTTAGCTTGATCTCATCCAATCATTAGACAAAATATACCTCCTGGGGATTTTTTTAAAGACATAAATTAGACTGTGTCACGCCTCTGCTTAAGTCTCTTCAATAATAGCTCATGGAACTTAGAATACAATCAACACTTCTTGCCATGGTATCTTTTTATGTTCATTATATACCAGTCCTGCTGGAAATAACTTGTGTTCACGGGACTGTGGTGCCTTTGGTCATGCTGCTTCCTCATCCTAGAATCCTTCCCTCCATCTCATTTCCCACCTGATCCATCCCCTCTCATAGTTTGGCCTTGGATTAAATGTCATTTCCTCAGAACAGCCTTCCTACCCATTCTATCTAATGTTGTCCCTGCTCCCCATCTACACCCTTTCATAGCACCCACTTTACTTCCATCCAGGCATTTTTCAAAATGAGTAAATTCTTTCTTTAGTTGTATGATTGATCGACACCTTCCTTTCTTATTAGACTAAGTTCAATGAAGGCTAGTGCTATTTCTGTCTTTTTCACAATTATAAGCTTACTGTGATTCCTCCCGAGGCACATAACAGGTAGCCAAATTGACAAAACATGAAATTATTTATTCAGTATTATATAATAGTATTTAATTAAACCTGAAAAACAGTTTATCTGAAATTCTGTACTAATGTAAAGGCACCATTAGTTATCTAAATGCAAACAAAATTGAGCCATCAGTGAATTATCCAAAATAATGAATAGTGTAAATCAACAGATTTATAGGACCAATTGGTTTAGAAAGGAATTTCTAATGACAGTATTTTGAATAAAAATTTTCAAAATGTTTGCATAAAATAAGCTAACAAGCTAACAGGGGGCCTCTGAAAGCCCTGGAGGATCTGAAAACACTTCCTGAATTTCTTGTCCTTCACTGGCATCTAGTACTCCCTCACCTCTTTCCCTTGCTGATGAAGCATTTTTCCAGACTTGGCTGGAGCATAAAAGGACAAGGAATAAGGGGTTACCATTTTTAGCTTTATGGAAACTATAAAACTGCTTTTTTTTTTTTCAGTCATGTTACACATGGAGGATAATCCTCAAGTGTGTAACTGGTAGCGATGACAGCTCACACCTTTTGAGCACTAGGATGTGTCAGGTTGAGTGTTAAGCTTAAGAGTGTCATTGGTGACAAACTTCACTACTGGATAAATAAGTTCTATGTTGTAACCCCAAGTTACGAAATCAGAAATGGATGCTAAAGAGGTTTTGCAACATGACCAGATTCCCCATGACTGAAAAGGCACACAAATTCACATGTTCATGGCTTCCAAACCCCTGCTTTAAACAGCATGCTATGTGACTTTATCTCTGAGGAAGCTATTTGAAACCTGGGAGTGCTTTTTCTTAAATAGTCTAATTGAAAACTAGGTTAATCTTCAAAAAGGACTCTTTAACCCTTAAAGTATATAACATATACTGTACAGATTATTATTTCAATTATAGACTAATGTATATTTGGACTACACTGAGAAACACAACTTCTTAGGGGAGAGTAGTGATGGCTATACAAGCTAGACAATCATTACTGACATACAAGATGTATAGGTAATATACTTTGTATTTTGGAAGAAGACATAAACATGGCATGGAGAAGCTTGAAAGTGGTCTGTGGGGAGTCCCCTTGTGGTACAATGGATTAAGGATCCAGTATTATCACTGTAGTGGCTTGGGTCACTGCTGTGGCATGGGTTCAGTCCCTGGCCTAGGAACTTCCAAATGCCATGGGCATGGCCAAAGAAAATAATGATGGCTTTGTGGAAGAGGGACATTCAACTTGGGTCAAAATTATGGTATAGGGTTTATACAAAGAAACTTAAAATATAAAATATCCTTGTTGCAAGTAGAATCTATAGATGGATACTACTAACTCTTATTACAGCCTTCCTGCTTCCCAACTGAATACCATTCGATTATACCTAAATGTACAGGTGACACTAAAAATATTTAACAAACTCTAGAGAAGAGGCACTAACAAATCATAACAGATACTCTGAACTGTCTGAATGGACATCAGCTGTAAATACCCAGAAGGGCTGTACCAGTCTATATCAGCCAAGCATCAATCCTCTATACTTATATGGTGGTGTTGTTTCAACCCAGCCACTGTTGGACCATATAATAAGTAGTGATGATGGCTTTGGGCTTGAGAATGTTCCCTTAGAACTTTGAAACTTGAATATTTCAAAACCAGTAGCAAGGAAAGTACAACAGCAATGAATGACAACTATCTCTAGCCAAAAACCAGTGAATGGCATCTGTAGTTTCTTACCAGTCTATCGAATGAAGGGCAGAGGCACTAACAAATCATAACAGGCGCCCCCATGGGACTCAACCTCAGTTCCTAGCCATAGCCCAGCAGAGCCTTTCTGACTCAGAATCTTATAACATCTTGTTTTAAAGATAAAATAACTTCCCCTCAGTCTATCTGAGAATAATTACTACAAATCTACAATAAAGGAAATTCCTCCTATTCATTTAAAATTAACATCATGAGTATAGAGAAAAAATAATATTGAATTCAGAGCTGACTTCAAATAATGCATAGTTTAATTCTGAGATCTTCTAAGTAGAGTATACAGATTAAGTCCCCATAATATATTCTATTACTGTGACTTGTAAGACATAGATCTGCTAGTAATAGTACCAAAAATATCCATACTCTAGGCTATTACTAATACATTTCACCTTATCTATTCATGACTAACTTCTACTAAAAAGAACTAACTTAATAGATACTATGTTATAAAGTCTTTGAATATCATGCAAGTCTCTGATCAAGCCAGACCATCAGCAGGCTGACTGCTTGGGCCACAGGATTTTGACCCCCAATAAACCAATTTTACTTTATTTAGCGCAATCCCTGGCTTACGCTCATATCCTGAGATCCTTGAAAAGAAATAGTACAGTGACATCTATTGTATTAACAGTACTCATTGCCCCAAGATTTTTTTTTTGGGGGGGGGGGTGCCCGTGTCCCTATATAAAGTTTCTTTTGAGAACTAGGCAAGTTCTGATAGCTTGTGGTACCTAATTTCTCGTAGTCTAATTTTATCATTCCATATTTCAACTTTAAGCTTCTTAGGCAAGCCACTTTTGAAGAATAAGGCCAGACACAGATGAAAATATAAGTAAAGAAAACACTGTTTAAATATGAAGAATGAAATCAATAGAAGGAGAATGGGGGAGGTGAAGGAAAACTGGCACTGCTAATTTCTATTAATTTTAAGTGACTCTTATGGCTCTTGCTACCAAACAAGGGATGACTAAAACATCTCTCACCAGAATTCTTACCCAGCATATTTCACTAGACTTCTCCACTTACATATCCCACAGGTACTTAAAACATAAAACATCCAGAAATAAATGCAGGTTACTTTCACTTCCATCCTAAACACTCTCCTGTATTCCTTAACCTGTGGATGATACCACAGTTGAGCCAGGAACTGACACCTGGTCAAGCCACTCTGGTCCCCTAGTCAGATCCACTTTGCACTGACTCAGCTCAGTCACATCTATTGAGACATCACTTCCTACTGCAATAAGCATCCCCCATGTGTCTTCACAAACCTTAGTGCTTGTCTCTATAGTGGCACATAAATTTTTCCCACTTCCTTTTTCCCCACTTGATTGTAAGCTCCTTGAAAGCACACAATGTGTAATGCAGAGCTCCTAGCATAGTTCCTGAATAGCACAGACTCAGAAAATGTTCACTTCATAATAAATGAAAGACATTTACTAGAATGATTAATATGATAATATATATGTGATATATATAAACATATTAAGTATTGTATAGAATACAGTAAGTATTTATTCTTGTGCTTCAATAGTGTGTTCTTCAATTATTTTATATAATTATCCTGAAAGTCCTCAATTTCACCATCTATAGATATAGGAGGCTGGGAAATAATAAAATAAGCTCTACTGAAAAATAATGCTGTGGAACTTCCACATGTTTGTGGACATTGTTTTACTTGTGACTGAGATGTGTAAGAGGGAAGCAGGAAAATATGACTATACACTAAAACAGTAAATGATTTATGTTTATACATTATCTGGAAAAAAATGTAAACTATGCTGCTATGGAATCTGTTGATGCCATTACTTAAGTGGAATGAAAAGGAAATATAACCCATACTAATTAAACTTTCTGTTTTTCAATGGCATTTTATAAGATTCAGAATATTGAGTCTATTATTTTAGAATGTCCAAATATATAGTTAAAATTTCGAGTCTGGAAATTTCCTGAGTACGAAAATTAAAATGTTCTATATCATCTTGGCGAACTGATCTTGGCTTTCTTAGAGTATTAGATAAAATGATGTGTTAATAAGTTGAACAAATGCTCCAGCTAAAATTTAGATGCCTAGTGGTGAAGTGACATGCACATAAATAAAAATAACAATCACATAGTTTCAGCGTTGAAAAGAATCTCAGATTGTCCCTTAGAATAAGGAAATAGTGTTCTCATAAATATAACACTAAATATAACCGTTTTAGAGAAAACTCCAGGTTTCCAAAGTGGCAAATCTATGCTATTTCTACATACCATGTTGCTTTTTTACAGTCATTGTGGCTACGAGAAAGCCCATTACTTTGTAAAAAAACAACATGCTCCCTGGCCAGATAATGCTATTGTTAACTGTCTGTCAGCTAAGCATCCTGACTGAGAAAAGTGATACTTACAGAAGATTGTTTGAAGGTTATACAGTCCATCCACTTCTCTAAGTACTCTAAAGTCTTTCCTTGGATTAAACTGGGCCATGAGAAAGCTATATACTTGGACCATATTAGCTTAGCTCCTTGAAGAATTGCCTTCACTGAGTTGTATGTTAATGTAATGCCTTCAGCTTTTATTGAAGGGGACTACAAGAAACATCAATATGAAATCCATTACTGCGTTTATTGGGAAAATATTGACATTACTTGCATAGCACCCAGCTTTTCCCTAATATAAGACCCATATGATATTGTTTAAAAAAAGAGAATTCTGTGGAGGAAAATCTTTTTTTTTTTCCCTGAGGAAATGTATACTTCCATTTTTTAGTTAAAGAAAAATAAGTCCTCCCACCCCCCATAGTTAACTCTCATAGCCAAGAAGCTCAGAATTTGAATCTTAGCTACTCTAGCTATGGACTACAGCTAATGTTCTGGCCCAAATGACAGATATATTCATAATCTGTTTTCCTTCATCCTGATTTTCTACTTCTATTTATATTTTATTATGATAATTTAAGTACATGAATTCTTCTGGTAAACTGCCTGAAATGCTTTTGGAACAAGGCAGTGTGTTAAAAATGCAAAAAAGAAAAAAAAACAGAATAAAAACACTTAAAATGTGATGTTTTCTATGAATTGTATGGAGTGAAATCACACAACAATGGCACATTTTATGTTAGTTTGGATATTATGGTCCTATGTCTGTGTTTTAAGTAATTTAATATATAGTGTCTTTCCAGAAAATATGCTTTTCTTGGCAAGTGTAGACCCATTGACTCAGATTTAGAAATAAAACAATCTCAAGAGATTAAAGTTATTTTTGAAAATTCAGTTCAAATAAACTATACTTAGTATGCTAAATGCTATACTAAGAAGTGACAGAGAAATAATGAATAAGACACAACTATTACCTTCTTAGACTATTAACCTGCTGTTAGAAACAGATTTAATTATAAAAGTATTACATAAAAAAGTTACACAGAAAGAATCAAGTACTGTAGAAACATTATGGGGCAGAGTGGCCATTAGATTCAGTTGGATAGATCTTAAGGAATAAGTAGTTCCTCAATTAGGGAAGGAAGGGGAGAACATTTAGGAAGAGGGATTAGGTCATCTAACATCATGGAGATGTGAAGAGGCATGGATATTTAGGGGTGTTTTTAATGGCCAGAGGAAGAATGTGATCATGGACCTTAGATCTTATTCAGTTCAGTCTTGGATGTACCACTTAGCAGTTATGTGATCCTGAGCAAGTAACTTTACTTGACTAAACTTATATGTCTTCATTTCTAACATGGAGATATTCCCCGGCACATAGCAGTAAATAAGTTCACAATAAATAACAAAAAATATTTTTCTCATTATTCATTGTGTAAACAAATATACGAGAAAGCTATATATTTGGATCATGTTAGCTGAGCTACTTGAAGAATTGCTTTCAACAGTTCATTAAAGAGCTGAAAAACTAAATGATCAGATTTCTTAGAAAGTAACTCGGACACTACTGTAGAGGATGGATGAAGGGAGACATGATTAGCAGTAATGAACAATAAAGAGACTCACAATAATGAGAGATGGCAAAGGCATGGTCTATGACATAGAGCTAAGAAAACGGACACCATTCAATGACTGGTTAGATCTTAAGGGATACTTCCAAGCTGTTGGTAGTGAGATTAGGTTTTGCCAGGAACTGAGGAATACATGAAAAAAACAAAAACCAAAAAAGCAGGCATGGGTAGGAAAGAGATATCAAATCAGTTTAGGAGATTGTGTTTGTTGTTTCTTTCACCTTTTTAGAAAGATGTGTGAAGACTGAAATGTTATATTCATGCAGAAGTGCCTAGGGAACAGGTTGGATATATGAACCTGGAAGTTAAAAGAGAGACATGGAGTTTATTTGTAGATAATAACTGTGGAAGGTAAGATAAAGGTATGGACTGTAAATCTGATTGGGTTATACTTTATTCCTACCATATTTATTGAGCAACTAATATATACAAAACCCTGTGCAAAGGGCCAAAGATAAATTATTTATTAAAATGAACACGGCCATTGTTATGATCAGTGAAGGCATCGTGATGTAAACATGCAATTACAAACTGTGATAAAGAATTAAATGCAAAAGAGCAGGGTACTATACACACTTGGGGTGGGGGAAACAAGTTTTCTGAAATTTTCTGAGGATTGCTGTTTTGCTAAGGATGAGTAGGTTTTACGTATTTGGAGACAATAAATGATGGATAGTATGCTTAATGTTGCAGACATTCCTCCAGGTGTTGTCAGTAATATGCTTAAAGTGAGAGTCATATAGTGACTATTAGAAACAAAAATCTAAAGTAAATTTAAGGGACTGGCTTTGGGGAAAAACAAGAGCAGATGCCAGGGAGACTGGATCTACTCTAAACTCAGGCAAAGCATTTCAAAGAAGAGAATGAATAGTGGCAACTGCCAGGATTTGAAGAAGGAAGCTGATACTCTAAGGTATGTTTTAAAGGCCTGAAGGAAGGAAAAAGTCGCTGAGTAGGGCCTGAAATGAAGTTCTGGAGCATAACAGTATTCAATGTGTTCACTGGGGATCCCTTGAGAAAAACAGAAAATTATCTGATCTGAAAGTGTGGAGGTTATTGGTGTCCTTCAGTTACAGGACAACAAATGAAAAGGTAATCTGATTACAGTGAGCTGAGAATTAAACTAAAAGTGAGAACACAGATATGGTGAGCAAGGCTTTTGAAAAGCTTGAATGGACAAAAGAGAGTGGAATCTGAGGATGGGCGAAGGGGTGACACAGAAGCTGGAGAGAATTTTGGTTTTGCCTCATGGTAAATTAAACATATTAAGGATTTTCAGAAACTTAAAAGAAGGAGTTGGTTGAAAAGGAAAAGATGGCTTTAGATAAATAAGAGAAGAAAATAATAACTGATTGCTTCAAAATTGAAAAAAGAACAAGAAGAAAAGGGATCAAGAGATGGAGTAGAAGAATTTAGTCCTGAGCAAATGGAAGAACACTGGGTATAAAAGAAGGTACCAGAAGAACTTGGGAGGCTGCATAAATAGAAACATTCATATATGTAAGGACATAAAAATTTGAAGTTGTATTATTTTATCCGGCCCTACATTTTTAGAATGATAAAGTTTTGTGTCTAATTTCACACCTGAGGCCAAAAGCAGTGTATAACTTGTGCAAGATCACAGGGCGAAGTGGGCTTCTAATAGAGGGCTCAAATGTGGCTTGCATATGAAGTGAGTGGATTTACTTATTTATTTGCAAAAACTAACTTTGAAGATCATCAGAGCATAATCTACATATAAGCTGTATGTTAAATACATATTTCTTTTTTCAAACATATAATATTAATATAAATCTCTGAGTGATTATTCTTATGAGACAAATTAATATTTGCCAGGTAACAAACCATTAGAAACTTATTATAACCGCTTTGTATTGACAGATAATTTAAGTGCATTTCTCAGGTTTACTAACTTCAAAAAAGAGGACTTCTGCCAGTCTTGTTAAACTGAAAGGATGCCAATTTTGCCTATGGATAAAAACTTTGTATTTCAGGAAAATTATTGTTTTCTATTTAAAAATTAAATCTAAGGAAAACTAAAGCAGATATAAATTGCTCTGAAATAGGAAACGCTTCCCAAAATCCATTTGAATCATACAACTAGATTGAGTACCCATTGACAAATTCACCACTGTAAAGTTTTAAAAGACTTTCCATAAAGGCAAAAAAGTCTTCTCACTGCTATTATACTGCCAGGTTTAATATCAGAAACTCCTTTATTCTTTTATTCTACAAAACTTTCTGAAATGCCTACTAAATGCCTGGCACCACCTACTAAGTGCCTTAGCACTCTAGCTATGGAAGAGTGATTAAGAACTAGCAGCATGCCTGATGTAATGGTCCCTTTAACTTAATTCCTGAACTTGAACCACTGAGAACTGAAATAATAAAAACTCTGTTAGTTGTTCCCCTGCAAATTAGGTTGGAACAGAAATGATTTCAACCTAGGTATATCTTCTCTCTTTGTGATCTTCTATGTGTGTTAGATTTAAATCCAGTATTTGACAGTAATAGGTTATTTCTTTTAGAATGCATTATCAACAATGTGATTTTGTATTTATAGGTACTTCTATTTTCCAAGTTCAGGGGTTGACAAGGCATATTATTTGATATGCCAAATCGCAATGACAATTTGATTGGTACCCTCAGGGCATTAAGAAAACATATATCAGTATATTTCTACATGGGGCATTTTTTTTCATGACATATTTACAAAGCATTTTATTTTCAAAAACTAGTATGAAAAATGCATGTGTAACTAATATAACTAAAAAAAAGTAATTACATGGATAGCAATGAAAAAAGAGTATACTATATGGGGAATGAGAACATAAATCAATAATAAATTGTAATGAAAATGGCAAAATTACCTAGAAGTTATGCATAGAAAATTAATCAGAGTCCCTTTAATACTTACTCATTGGCTATCAGTTTACAGAACCTAGCTTATAAAGTGAAATTAATCACTTTATTAAAACTTCTCTAGTTTACAAAATTAAGGGAAAAGTGGAAGACTATTAAACTATAACATCAACTGTTTTTATACTTAAACTGCAATAAGGTCATAAAAATTAGAAAAAATATTTATCTTCAAATAGTTGAAACAAGAAAATCAGCAAGTATGTTATTTCAATTTTAGTGGAATGGTATCCCATTCAAACTTTTTTCCATGGAAAACTTTTTATAATTATTAAAATACTTTATATCTCTTTGTGATTTACCAAAGCTTCCTCTTAAGGTAGATGAATAATAATTTATAGGCTAAGAAAGAAAACAGCTATTATATCAATGCACAAAACTCTCACTTTCTTCAGTACTTGAAACCTAAAAATGGACACCAATAATTCCAAAAGAATAAAACAAATAATTTTTTCTTATAGACTACATGGGCAACTTATAACATCTAGGTGTTTCAGGACCTAAATACTTATTCCATACAACACAGGAGACACTGCAGTGCTGTCAAGTCTTTTATATCCAAGAAACAGAAATGGGGTAGGTGAAGAGTAACTCAGCCCACTGATAGGGCCTGAAATTCTCCAGCATGAAAAGTTAATGCCAACTTTCCTTTCCAGATCTTTTTACTATAAAACAGTATGGTTAAGGACATGAACTTAATGGTCAAGCAGGTCTGGGTTCAAGTTTATTTATCAATCTGTTGTGTGAGCTTGGGTCAGCAAAGACTTCATTAAGCCATAGCTTCTTCATCAGCAAAAAGAGAGAGAGAATTAAGAGAGACCCTAGTTATAAATTTGTAAAGATTATATGAGAGAATGTATTCGAAAACTTAGCACAGTGCCTGACATACTAGCAGAGCTCAACACATACTAGCAAGTGGTTTTAACAGAAGTAAGACTAGAAGCACTCCTAAAGGATTTCAGGCAAGAGCATGCTTTAAAAGAAATCTTTCATGTTTGAATGTTCTTAAGGTCAATTTTTAGAAACAGTATCTGCTACAAGCTAAATATGTTGGGGGATCCTTTTAATGATGGTGGGAAGGAAGTTCTCACTTACCTTGTCATTTACTACACTCTTCCCATCCCAAGCCCATCCTCTTTTGGTGAAGTAATTAACAGTTGCAAATTCAATTAGGGCAGAGAACACAAAGGCATAACAAACAGCAATAAACCAGTCCATGGCAGTTGCATAGGCCACTTTGGGGAGAGAATTCCGGGCACTGATGCTTAGAGTTGTCATTGTTAGAACAGTTGTTACTCCTGCAGAAAGATAGGAAGCAAAAACATCAACAAATACCAGCAAAGCAGCATTGGAAATACTCCTTTTAGAAAGATACTTTCACTGCCCTTTCTAGCCACTAAAAAAGCAAACAAACCAAAATCTTCTGAAAGAAAACAGTGCAAAGTTAATTACCATAAATGGTTATTATAATTTTTGAAGTGATGACTGAAATGGTTTCATTTTTTGTTTTGTATAAGTCTCCTTTTCTTTTTGGTACAGTTGAGGTTAGAAAGAGTGGTGAAACTGAAATAGAATTTCCTATGAGGAAAGCAGGTACTTGAAATTAACCCACTGCCCATTAACATTAATTTTAAAAAAATCATACACAAGCCTCGCATTAATTTGTTCATTTATCTGAATCAGTCTAAGCAATGGACCAATCATCCACACTGATGATCACAACAGAACTATGATTAAGAAGTTCTTCATTCTCGGAGTTCCCGTCGTGGCGCAGTGGTTAATGAATTCAACTAGGAACCATGAGGTTGCGGGTTCGGTCCCTGCCCTTGCTCAGTGGGTTAAGGATCCAGCGTTGCCGCGAGCTGTGGTGTAGGTTGCAGACGCGGCTCGGATCCCGCCTTGCTGTGGCTCTGGCGTAGGCCGGTGGCTACAGCTCTGATTCAACCCCTAGCCTGGGAACCTCCATATGCCGCAGGAGCGGCCCAAGAAATAGCAGCAACAACAACAAAAGACAAAAAAAAAAAAAAAGAAGTTCTTCATTCTAAGAATAGTTACGTAAGTATGAAATTAGGTCTGGATTGCCGAGCATTGTGAGGGCGTAATTTCTTTCATAATGAAGCTTAGAATCTACAGAAAATAAAGCAACTAAACCACAGATTTTATCAAGTGTAAATCACTAATTTTAAGAAATATTTTATACTTCTGTTGGTTTAAAAATATTCTCATTGCTTTTATTATAAAGCTTTTCTGCCTATAGTCAGGGAAGTCACAATGGTTAAGCAAAAAGAAAGCAATAGCTCATAAGGTACCTGCAATATCAGCAAGTCAAAAATGTATACAATTACCTGTTTTATCATCGATTCAATAGAGGATTAATTATGTACATGGGGACACATTAAATTAGAATTAAATGTTAAAGAAATGTTCATTCTTATACTGAAATTTTTATATTTTATTTTACACTTTCCCATAGGATAAATAAAACAGCTTTTTTTTAAATTGAGTTAGTAATTCAGAGGAGAAGGATCAAAATGGCAGAGGAGTAAGACAACACACTCACCTTCTCCCACAAATACATCAAAAAACACATCTACATGTAGAACGATTTACATAGAACATCTACTGAACACTGGCAGAAGAACTTAAAACTCCAAAAAGGGCAAGAAACCCTCCACAGAACAAAAAAAAAAGAGGGAGAGAGAGAGAGACTGAAAAATAATCAAAATGGGACTAGCACTCCTGAGGGGGAGCTATGAAAAGAAAAAAGGAACCAACATGCTGGAAAGCTACCTTATAAACAAGGAGACCAGCAGAGACTCACCAAGGAGAGGAGAGGAAAAACAAAAAACAAAAAACAAAAACAAAATAAGAAATGAAAAAGGTGAAATCTCAATAGATACCACAGAAATAAATAATATATAAACTATGAACAATTATATGCCAACAAATTTGACAACCTAGAAGGGTCAACTTTCTAGAGACTTACAGACTGCCAAAACTGAATCAAGAAGATATACATCAACTGAAGAGACTAATCACTAGAAATGAAATTGAATATGTCATAAAACCACTCTCTTCAAACAAAAATCCAGAACCAGAAGGCTTCACAGATGAATTCTACCAAACATACAAAGAAAAACTTTTAGCCATCCTTCTTAAACTTGTCCAAAAGGTTGAAGAATAAGGAACATGCCCAAAGACATTCTATGAAGCCACCATCACCCTAATACCAAAATAAGACAAAGATACTACCAAAAAATATGTATATATAGGCCATATCTTTGATGAAAATACACGCAAAAATTCTCAACAAAATTTTAGCCAACCAAATCCAACAATGTATAAAAAAGACCATACACCACGACCAAGTGGGACTCATCCCAGGTTCACAAAGATGGTTCCACATATGCAAATCAATCAATGTCATTCACCACATTAACAAAA
Source organism: Phacochoerus africanus (assembly GCF_016906955.1). NCBI lineage: Eukaryota > Metazoa > Chordata > Mammalia > Artiodactyla > Suidae > Phacochoerus > Phacochoerus africanus. The sequence goes on from NC_062553.1 coordinate 36,301,185, forward strand.
GAAAAGTCAAAAACCACATGATCATCTCAATAGATGCAGAAAAAGCATTTCATGAAGTCCAACATACATTCATTGTAAAAGCTCTTACCAAAGTGGGTATAGAGGGAACATACCTTAACATAATAAAAGCCATTTATGACAAACCCACAGCAAATATAATACTCCATGGAGAAAAGCTGAAAGCCTTCCCACTAAAATCTGGAATAAGACAAGGATGCCTAATCTCACCACTTTTATTCAACATGGTATTGGAAATCCTAGCCATAGCAATCAGACAAAAGAAATAAAAAGTATCCAAATTGGAAGAGATGAGGTAAAATTATCACTCTATACAGATGACATGATACTATATACAGAAAACCCTAAGGACTGCACACAAAAACTACTCAAGTGATCAACTGACAAATTCAGCAAAGTAGAAGGATACAAGATTAACATTAAGAAATCAGTGGCATTTCTGTATACTAACAATGAAATATTAGAAAAGGAAAAATAAAAATACAATAACTTTTTAAATCACACCCAAAAAACACCAAATACCTGGGATAAAGCTGACCAAGGATGTGAAAGACTAACATGCTAAGAACTATAAAACATTAATCAGGAAGGTTAAAGAGGATTCCAAAAAATGGAAAGATATTCCATGCTCCTGGGTTGGAAGAGTTAATATTGTAAAACTGGCCCATACTACCCAAAGCAATCTAATTTCCTTTTGATTGTTCAATGCTAGTGTAGAGACACAAAACTGATATTTTTATGTTGATCCTGTACTCTGAAACTTTGCTGAATATACTAGTTCTAATAGCTTTTATGTGTTTTTCTAAAATTTTCTATGTATAAGAATGTATGATCTGCAAAGAGTTTTACTTCTTTTACAAATTAGATGCCTTTTATTTTTCTTGCCTTATTGTCCTGGCTAAAACCCGTAGTATGATGTTGAACAGAATTGATGAAAGCAGATATTCTTGTCGTATTCCTGACGTTATTGCAAAAGCTTTTAATCTTTCACTTCTATGTATGATGTTAGCTGTGTGCTTTTCTTATATCTGCTTATTGGGTTGAAAAACTTTTTTATTGCTAGTTTACTGACTGTTTCTTATCATGAAAGGATGTTTCATGCTGTTTTTCAGACTCTATTGAGATGATTGTATGCTTTTTCCAGATTCCATAAATGTGTTTGGTATTACATTAATTATTTTTGTATGTTGAACCAATCTTATGTTTCTCAGGTAAATTCTACTTGGTCACAGTGTGCAATCCTTTTTATATGTGGCTGGTTTCAGTTTTTTAGTTTCTAGTTGAGGATATTTACATCTATATTCATAAGATATACTTATGATCTGCAGATTGTTTTTTCCTCCCTTGTGATTTCTTTGTTTGATTTTGGCATCTTGGCAAAATGACTCCATAGAATGAGTTAGAAGTTCCCTCACCTGTTTTTTTTCCAAGAGTTTGAGAAAGAATGGTGTTAATTCTTCTTTCAGTGTTTGGTAGAATTGCCCAGCAAAGCCAGCTGGGCTTAGGCTTTTATTTATTGATTTTTTTGATTACTCACTTCATGGCTTTACTTGTTATAGATTTAGTCAGACTCTTAAGTCAGTTTTGTTAAATTTTTGTTTTGAGGAATTAAGCCATATTATATAATTTTTTAGCACACAATTGTTCACAACAGATTCCCTTATAATTTTTTTTTAAATTTCCAAAACATCATCAGTAATATCCCCTCTTATTTCCTAATTTAAAATTTTGATCTTCTCTTTTCCCTTGATCAGTCTAACTAGACTTGACAATTTTGTTGACCTTTTCAAAACCCGACTTATGGTTGTGTGCTGGTTGTCTATTGTTATTTCTTTTCTCTATTCCACTTAGCTCTGTTCTAATTTTTATTAATTCCTTTTTTATTCTTTGGGTTGCATATGCACCTTTTTTTAGTTTTTAAGGTAGAAAGTCAGGTAATTAATTTGAGATCTTAAAAAAAAATAAAGTAGGCATTACAGCCATAAATTTCTCTTTGAGAAATGTGCTTGTTGTATCCCACAAGTTATGGTACATAGTATTTTCATTTATATTAATTCTAAAATACTTTGTAATTTCTCTTGTGATTTTTTCTTTGACCCAATGGTTATTTAGACGTTCTTATTTAATTTCTACATATTTGTAAATTTTTAAAATTTCTTCTGTTATTGATTTCAAATTTCATTCCATTGTCATAAGAGAACAAGCATTGTATGATTCTAATCTTGAAATTTATTGAGATTTGTTTGTGGCCTAATGTATTATTTTCCTAAAGAATGTTCCACGTACACTTGAGAAGAATGTGCAGTCTGTTTTTGTTGGGTGGGGTACTCCAGAGATGTTTGCTAGATATGGTTGCCTTATACTGATGTTAAAACTTTTTGTTTCCTTGAGATCTCCTGTCTAGTTCAAGCCATTATTGACAGTGGGATACTATAGGAGTTGCTGTCAGGCTCAGTGGGTTATAAACCTGACTGATATCCATGAGGATGCAGGTTCAATCCCTGACCTCACTTGATGGGTTAAGGCTGGCAGCTCCAGCTCTGATTCTATGCCTAGCCTGGGAATTCTTACATGCCAAAAGTGCGACCCTAAAAAAAACAAAGTGGGCCACTACCTATATGGGAAAAGTATCTGAAAAATAATGGAAAAAAAATATATATGTAAAAAAATGCATTCAGGGAGTTCCTCTTGTGGCACAGCAGAATTGAATCTGGCTAGTATCCATGTATGTGGATTTGATCTCTGGCCTCACTCAGTGGGTAGGTGAGCTAGCGTTGCTGTGAACTGTGGTGTATGTCACAGACATGGCTCGGATCCTGCATTGCTATGGCTGTGGTGTAGGCCAGCAACTGTAGCTCCAATTCAACCTCTAACCTAGGAGCTTCCATATGCCATGGGTGTGACCCTTTAAAAAAAATATTGATTCACTTTGCTGTATACCTGCAACTAACTCAATACTGTAAGTCAGCTATACGCTAATGAAATTTAAAAAAAATAAAAACTTTTAAAAATTAAAAAATTAAAAATTAAACAAAAAGAAAGTGGGGCAACGAACTCTGCAACTATTATTTTTGGACTGTTAATTTCTCCCTTCAGTTTTGTCAATTTATGATTTGAGTGTTTTTAGGCTCTTTTATTAGGTGCATATATACTTATAATTGTTATATCTTCTTGATTGATTTTTTTATTTTTTTATTATTTATTATTATTATTATTTATTTATCATTATGTTTTGTCTCTTGAAATATTTGTTTCAAGATCTGTTTTGTCTGTTAGTGTGGACAAGCAAGCTCTCTCTCTTTTTTTGTTGTTATATCTTTTATCCATCCTTCTATTTTACCCGTACTTTTATCTTTGAATTTAAAGTTAGTTTCTGGTAGACAGCACATCATATAGTTGGATCACATTTATTTTTTATTTTTTCCATTCAGCCAATTTCTGAATTTTTAACTGATAAATTTAATCTATTCACATATAAATTAATTCCTCATAAAGGAAAAGTTACCTCTGCCATTTTATATTTGTTTTCTCTATTTTATCTTTTTGTTCCTCAGTTTCTCCATTACTTCCTTCTTTTGTGTCAGATATTTTCTAATGTACCATTTTCATTCCTTTGCTCTTTCTTTTACTATATGTATTTGAGTCATTTTCTTAGTGTTTGCTCTTGGGGATTAAAATGTGTAACAATCTAGTTTAATTTAATACAAACTAGAAATATTAAGAGAATATGAAAAATTGCTCCTTTATAGCTCCATCCCCTTCTCTATGCTGTAACACAAATTAACATCTTTATGATTTGTATGCCCATCAGTACAGATGTAAAATTATTGACTTGTGAAGTTGTCTTTCAAATCAGATAGAAATAAGGAGTAACAAAAATATACATTTATACTATCTTTTATATACACTTATTTTTTATTTCCTCCAGTGGTTAAGACTTACTGTCTAGTGTCCTTCATTTCACACTGAATGGTTTTCTTTAGCATTTTTTGTGTGGCAGTTCTACTGTTGACAAAACTCACTCAAATTTTCTTTATATGGAACTATCTTAATTTTTGAAATGTAGTTTTCGTTGTTTAGGATTTTTGTTTCTTTTTGCAGGGAGGGTTTTGTTTTGTTTTGTTTTCTACACCTGTGGCATATAAAATTCCTGGGCCAGGGATGGAATATGAGCCACAGCTGCAACATATGCCATAGCTTCAGTAACATTGGATCCGTGACCCACTGCACCAACCTGGGGATTGAATTTGTGTCTCCATAGCACCCAAGCCACTTCAGCAGGATCCTTCACCCACTGCACCACAGCTAGAGCTCCCTTGAAGCATAGTTTTTATGGATATAGAATTCTTGCTTGAGAATCTTTTTGACACTTTGAATATGATATCCTGTTGTCTCCCGGACTCCATGTTTTCTGATAATTTGTTAGCTGTTAATCACATTGAGAGTCCCTTTTACATGAGGCATCACTTTTCTCTAACTGGTTTCAAGATTATGTGTCTTTATCTTTCTAATTTGATCCTGTTGTGTTTATTTGTGGGTCTCTAAGTTTATTCTGTTGCTAGTTTACTGAGTTTCTTGAATGTCTTGATTTCTATTATTTATTAAATTTGAAACGTTTTGGCCATTATTTCTTCAAATATTTTTAACACATTTGTCTCTCTCCTTTCTTCTGTGACTATGATTACTATGGTTATATTTATATGCATATATTGACAAGCTTGATAATATGCCTCAGGTGTCTTAGGCTTTGGTTATTTTTCCTCATTTCTTTTCCTTTCTACAGCTCAGACTTAATAATTGACCTATTTCTGAATTCACTGATTCTTCTGACTTCTTAAATCTACTGTTAAACTCCTGTAATAAATTTTTATTTTCAGTTTTGGAACTTCTGAATTAGAAAACTTCCAATTGTTTACTTTTTAGAATTTCTATCTATTGAGTTAATATTCTCTGTCTGGTGAGACATCATTATTACACTTTCATTCTTTAGACATGGTTTCCTTTAGCTCTTTCATTGTATGTGATTTATCTTATTTAAAGTTTTTTTCTACTTAGTCTAACACCTGGGCTTCATCTTTTTTTTTTTTTTTGGTAAATGGGCTATACTTTTTTTTTTTTTGAATTTGCAGACCTTATATTTTTGTTGTAAACTGGACATTTTGAATACTGTAATGTGGCAATTCTGGAAATCACCTTCTTGCCCTCTCCAGGGTCTGCTGTCAGTTGCTGCTCATTGTATTTATTATCTCTGCTTTTTTAGTGGCTTTTAAAAACTAATTCTGTTAAGTCTATATTCTTTTCATTCGGGACCACTAAAGTACCTTTTTTTCTTAGCTCAGCGATCATCTAATGATTGGAGACTGATTATGTGTGTAGTTTGGGGTATGTCATCAACATTCAGCCATGCAGTTTAGGACTCTCCCTTAGTATCCATTTCCTGCTTGTGTCAAGGTTCAAAGTCAGTAAGAAGGGAAGGAAGGCCTAGGCTTTCTAGGTCTTTCCTCAGTATTCACATAGCTCTGGGTATGCAGGCAACCTTCTAGATTCCAAGAAAAATGTCAGTGCTTTTCAAATTACTTATGTACAATTCATTCCCCAGCTTTTCCTCTCAAACTTTTTGGTTAGCCCAATGTTTGCTCCAAGTGTTACCTCTGCCTTAAGGCAGAAGAAATGAAAACATTTGCTTGTAAGTGGTTTCAGTGGCATCCCTCTGGTAGTAGATTTGACACTGGGGGAGTTCTGAGTCAAGTGAAATAAGGACAAGCTTTTGGGGAAGATCTTCCAGGAAGGCCCCATACAGATGAAATTATGATAATTCTTTTAGAATGAGGTCCATTTTACTCCCACTAGTATAAGGAATTCAAGTTTTTCTTTTCAAGACTACCACTTAGCTGAGGAGTGGGCATGGGACTGGGGTAAGTTGCAACAACACAAAGATTACTGTTCTTACCAAGATTCTGTCATTTTTTCTTGAATAAGTCTCTCAGGCTTGCAAGCTGTTGGCTAATTTCTAAAGTTCTGAAAAAGTTGATTTTAACAGTTTTATCTGTTTTTCACTGCTTTATGAAGATATGGAACTTCAGAATTTCTTACTCTTACCATTTTTGCTGATGTCACTTCTAACATTTTGAATGGTCTACCCTGAGACCTAAAAATTATTTTTCTAGATGAGCCAGGGAAGTATAAAGTACTGGTTAATAATGTAACTATGTCCTCAGAAGACCTTATGATCATATTGCTTCGGTTTTAATTTTGGCTCTATTACTTGCTGCCTGTGTGATTTTGAGCAAATCTCTCAACTATTCTGTTATTCATCTTCAAGATAGAATTTTAAACTGTACCTACTCAGAAACATGTTGTGAAGGTTAAGTATGCATTTACCATAAAGCCTGGCACATTATAGGAATTTATTAAAAGTTATTTATTTTCATTCTCTTTTTTGTTGCTATTACTAATCAGAAACCTATCTTATTGAAATGATAGCAGAAAAATGTTTAAGGATAAATGACATACAGGGCCTTTTACATAAACATTGCTTGTAAAAGTAAAATAGTGCCAACATTGGCATAATCAGTGACTGAGAAATAGTTTAATAAATTGTTACATACCTACATTAGCAATACCACAATGATATTGCAAACAATGAAGTTGGACTATATATTGACTACAAAATATCTACAATATATTTTGCTTAAAAGTGTTTCATGATTTAATTTTCATGAAAATATATACATGTGGATTTATGCATCAATACAGATATACTTCATGAACTTAGTTTAAAAAAAAATCAAGAAAGGCACTCATCTTAAGTTACCACTTTGGGGAAGAAGAATTTGGAATGATTAAATACAAAATGTATTTGCGACTGAATTTTTTACTATTATTCTTTTTTTGGTGTTTTATCAGATTAACATGAAAAGATGAAATCTATAAGGATACAATCTAAACTAATAATATTAGCTACTTTGGGGAATTAACATTGAAGGAAATTCCATTTTATTTTTCCTTCAGTGAGCCTGCATTGCTTCTGTGGTAAGAAAAAAACACAAAAAAATTTAATTTAAATAAGAGATACTTAATGATATTTAATTATTTCCAATTCAAGTGTGAATTCTTGGGAATGACTGATATAAATACATTAATGGTGACTTAAAGAAAATATACAAAAAATACATATTCAATTTATGGCAAACCATACACTTACCTATGATTCTAAGTCTATACTCTTAGCTCAAATTACATTTGAGTCTAGTCATTCAAGCCAATGAAACATTATAGCAGTTTAAGTATGAATCTACTATGGGGCTCTTTTTCACCATATTCAAATTTTCCCTATATCCAACTTTTATTTTCTTTTATGGGATTATGGAAACTTGACATTAAAATTGTTAACAATAAGTTCCTTCCTCCTTCCCTCTGTTCCTTCCCTTTTCTCTTTTTACTGGAAGTATAAGATTTTTGTATGCCAGCCTTTCTGCCTGCTAGTTCAGCCTACGCTGGTCCCATTATACTGTAGACAGGAGAACTAGGCATTAAATAAAGAGTTGCACTTACCTAGAAAACTCACAAACCTTCCACATGCACACCTCCCAGTAATGGGCATTTTCCTCTAGCTAGTAGGGCCTCTGTAAATAAATGTTCCCACAACACTTCTTTAACAAAATGTGTCTTCCCTCGTCACCTTTGTGTGACCCCTGAAACTAGATGCTTCTTTGGGAAGCCTAACTTTCCTTGCAGTAAAATAAAAGGCAAGTATTTTAAAGTTCTTTCAGCACTGGAATTCTATAGATGTGTGTGAAAAATATGTGACCATTCCACAAGCAATATCTAACATATAGCCATTTTATACTCTGATTTTATTCTATGTAATATTTATTTCAAGGTGTAGGTGCCCAAACCCTCAACCTATAGTAGCTGAAACAATGGTGTCAAAGTAAAGAAATGCTAAGGATTGAATGAAAATATGCACTGAAAGGAGAAAATCAAATAGGAGGAAATGATTTCAGCACCAAGACTGAGACAGTGGTCCCCAGGACCAGATGCCTGAATTCTAATTTTGTGACCTTGGGGAAATTCCCTAGCCTCTTTGTTCCACATTCTCCTCATTTGTAAAGTGGGGATTAGGAGTAGTGTTTCCCATCGTGTTGTTATAGCAACCAAATGAGTTACTGCATGTAAAGCAATGCTTTTATTATAAAAAGGTACCTCAGTGCATGTGTGGGAAAAAAAAAATACATCACCCTGAAAGCAAAGTCGGGACATATTTAATCAAGAATAAATAAAACAAAATCAAATCCTCCTTGAGACCGTTATCTCTATCAAATGCTTGTGTGTAAGTGTTTGTGGTTAGGGTGTGGGGTGGAAGTTAGGAAGGAGAAATCTCAGAAACAGAACAGACACAAAAACTGTAATAGAATAGAAATGTAAAATTGTTTGATACCACCTGCTGGTTACTGCTAGAAATGGCAGAAATAACAGACATTTGGTAAGAAAATGTTGGATTCCTACCACCCCTTTAGCCTAGTGGACAAGGTAATAATTCTTCCTTCCCTTCCTCCAAAATAAATAAATAAATAAATTTACAAATACAGTATAAGTGCACTATGAAAGGTTACAATTTTATTTTATTTTTAAGGTTGAAATATTAAGCATGCTACATGTGAATAATAAAAATGTTGGAACTTTCTATGTATTAGAGGCAGAATTTAGAACTTGGAAAATATACTTTGCCATAAAACCTAAATATCTCAAACTCCACTAATTTAAGTTTGTGAACTTAGAAACTGTTGATTATGATCTGGAAGAAAAAGTTTGAACGGTTGATTATCGTGTAGACAAAACCATGAAGGATTACAAATTTTATTTATGCTTACATCATGGAATACATCATGGATTTAAGAAATCCAAAACTCATATCCTTTTCCCTAAACCCTTTTCATCCTGATGTCCCTTACTCAGTGAAAGGCCTCTGAGAGCTGAATGAAGCCATTTTTCATATTCCAGGTTGAAGTTGTAGTGACATGAATATTCTGCCAGTCTGGGAAACATACTGTTTCCTCTACCAAGAATCTATTCCTTGTCATCTATCTCTATTTAACAAAATCCTATTCCTTCTCTTAATAAAGACCACCTAGTAAGTGCCAGATACTTTTCCTAGGCACCAGGAATACCCCATGAACAAAATAGCAAAGTTTCCTGCACCCAAAGCATGCACATTGGACTAATGCTGAAGTATACACATGTAGCCTGTTCTTTCCGTAGGATTTTGCCTCTAATGGCATCTGTGACCTGGTCCTATGCATATCTCCATCATATCATGTCCTTTTTGAATTTTCTTTTGGTCTACATAGCTGTATATCCCCCGAAACTATATGGATAAAAGTCTATTTGTTGTCTTCTCCCCCAAATGTAAAAAGGTACATAAGAGAGGGTAGGAGATCATTAAATAATTTTTAAATGAATTAGTACATATTAACTGAAAGTACTCCCCCAATGATCTATAATTACTAAACATTAAGTTATTGGGATAATTATAAGATATCTATCCCTTCTTTTATAAAGCAGTAGGCATTAAGTTCCCAAATTGTGCTGGGTACTGTGGAGCTGTGAATGGAATGGGAGCCATACCAAATGAGTTCTATATGAGATGTTTTTTCAAAAGAGCACAAAGTAACTTAGCATCACAACTGGGCAAGGTCTATGATGAACTATAGTTGGGTGACCTACCTAGACTGGGAAGTTGGGTTAAGCATCCCCGAAGAAATAAGGGGAAAAGTAAGAGGATCACCAGACAAGGGAAGATAATACTAGACTGAGGAAGGAATATGCACAGAAGCCCAGCCCAGGGACATGGGAAAATATGGCATTTGTGAGGAATGGAGAGATGCCTGCAAGGTGGGAAGGCAGACGAGCAGGGTCTCATGAAGTGGAGGCCAGAGAGGGAGGCAAGAGCCAGACTATCCAGAGCTTGTCTGATGGTATTAAGGTGATATAACTTCTCAAGAGCAATGGGAAAGCTTTAAAGAGTTCATTTTAAATTGGTTAGAAACAGTCATTGTTTCTTGTTTGAAGGATTCCTTTAGCTGTTGTTTCTCTATAGTTAAGATGGTTGTTTTCTTCTCTAGTTTTTGCCAACATTTTCTCTTTGCCTTTGGTTTATTGCAGTTTGAATATATGACTAGGTCTGTTTCTTGTTTGCTTTCTATTGTATTTATCCTTCTTGGTATTCTCCGAGCTTTCCGAACCTATGGTTTGATCGTTAGTATTTGGCAAGTTTCATTCATGTTTACATCAAACATTTCTTCTGGTCTCAGTTTCTTCTTCTTATGACTATGGTATTCCAATTATGACCATGTTATACCTGTTGAACTTGTAGCACAGTTCCTGAAAGTTTTGTTGTGTTGCTATTGTTGTTTATTCAATTGTGTATTTTTTTTTTCCTAGTTGAATTTTAGTTTGGGAAGTTTCTAGAGATCTACATACAAGCTTATCGATGCAGTCTTCAGCCTTATTGAGTTGACTGATGAGCCCATTAAAGGCTTCTCCATTTCTATTTCTGTGTTATTTTTATTTTTATTATTTCTTTTGATTCTTAGATCTCCCAATCTCTCTTTTTTATATAACCAATATCTTCCTGCATGTTTACTTTTTTCCAAATGAGACATTAACATATTAATCATAGTTATTTTAAATTCCTTCTCTACTAATCCCAGCATCTGTGTTATGGCTGAGTCTGGTTCTGTTTCCTTTTTCTCTTTCAACTGTGTTTTGTGTTTTGTTTTTATTTTTCCTTTTGGTATGCCTTCCAATTTTTCCCCAATAAAAGATATAATTGACATGCATCACTGATAATTTTTTGTTGAAAGCTGACCATGTTGATTTGGGTAACAGGTACTAAGATAAATAGATCTTTAGGGTAGGATTTATGTTAACCTGGCTATAGGTTGGCTGTGTTAAATGTTTGCTGTCATTGCAGGTGCTATAGGATTCAAGGTTTTCTTGTGTTCTTGTGACTTCCCCGCTTGAATTTGAACTTCCCTAGCTACTCCTCCCAGGGAGACTGTGTCTTCAGCTCTTTCTGCTATAAGCTGCTGCTATTTGACTTGAGTCTTACTGGTGTTATCATAAAGTGTAAGGTGGGAGACGTCTACAATCTTCTGACTGAATCTCAGCCTTTTTGGCAGCCTGTGTCTCAGACTGTAACTTCACTATTGTTTCTGCACTGGTACAGCTTTGTTCCTCATTCTTCCTAACTCCTTTTAGTGGCTATAACAAGTCTAATCTATTCCCTTGGTATTCTGATCCCTGTTGATAATGTTTCATTTCCTCATAGTTTTTAGGTGAGAGAGTAAGATTAGAGAAGGCTGGAGAGGAAGGAGTGCCCTTCTGTCAGTTGGGATGAGGTTCTGGCCAAGTCCCTTCCCTTGGACTTGGATTTTGGTTATGGAGAAGGCTTTGGGTATATTTCAAAAAACATCTTCTCCCTTGCCCCTTCCTGCCATTGTCAGGCATGGATATTTCTCAGATTCTTTACCTCTGAGAATCGGTAGGATTCTCAGAGGTAAAGCCCATGAATATGTGCAACAACCCCACAAGACTGTGACCTTAGGAGTTTCTCACTCACACAAGTACACACTCGGTCTCTAACAATTCATCAAAATGACCATTTATGAGCCACTACAGCTGTGTGATGTTTCAGCAGCATCTCTTCCAGGTCAAAATAAATAAATAAATAAATCTTAGCTATATCTCTCTGAATGAGCCTGCCTTTTCACAAGGTGGGATGCCACTTTGCCTGTCACCTCAATTCTCATACAGGTGCAATAAAAGCCCTTAATTTTCATTTGTTAAGCTTTTTCTTACTTAAGGATGTGAGTGACAACTCACAAGCTCTTCACATGTCAGTGCTAAAACCTGATGCTCAGTACCTTGATTTTAATTGATGGTATTTTATAACTTCCCATGTTAGTAGTCATATGTCTATTTTTTTTTCTTCCAAGGAGTTTCTGGTTGTGTTTTAGTTGAATTTGACAGATAATCAGAAAAGCTAGGTAATATTCAGCAAGGTAATGAATCAAGATAATATAGATAACCTTCTGGAAAAAAAAAGAATTAACTGATATCAGCAGATGACTGATAGTCAACAAGGCAAATTCCTAAATCTCTGCATTTGGCCAGCATAATTAAATTTAAGACACAGATGCTCTAACGGTTCACTGTGTTTCCAAAAACTGAAATCTTAAAAGAGGAACTTTGAAACAAATACAAATGAATTAAAATGAATTATAATATAATGTCAGAGTATTATTATATTACTGTATTTACATGATTTTAAAATAGCATGTTAAAAGTAGGAAAATCCAAGGAATCAACCAAGTTTTTAATCATATATACCTGATTTATTCAGTCAGATTGCTTAGTATTTGTTCCCCCACTAACTGGCTTGATGATATTTTTTTCAAAATTATTACCTATAAAGTCTGGCCAAATTATTTAATGCTTTCACTATAAGAATAACCAAAATCATATTGCAAATTTGGAAGAAGAAAATTCATACAGTAATGATAGTGACACTAATTTACTATCTCTACACACTAGTTGTTAAATTAGTAAGGTATTAAAAACTTTTGTGGATACAGACTGAAATTTATTTGCATTTGGTGTGAATGTAAAAGTACATACACATCTATGCATATGAATATTCCGGAGCTCTGGGGACTCGGTGGTGGAGACTCAGGCTATGAGTATTAGTTAATATTCCAAATGTCTGTTGAGTGCCCCATTCATGTAACACCCTGAATATTCCCAGAATATAGCGTATCATAATATATGCTACTGTTTACTTTCCCATCCCCTCAAACAGACAGTAACTTCTGAGCATACGGATCACATTTTTCTTGCTTACCTTGTGTCTCTAAGGTCTAGCATAGCGCCTGGCACATATTCTCTAACTGAATGAATGAATAAATAGTTTCGAAGCAAATACTGCTGTTTGTGTGGATACAGATACAGAAATGAATGTGTATGTCTGTGTGTCTGGGGTTAAATACATAAACACACAAAAATAGTCTAGCTATTTTTTTTCAGTATTCAATGACTAAAGAAGTGGGTGCCTTTAGAAGTTTTTGGATTAGAGAAATTCATGGTCATTGAAATGGGTTTAAGTAAATATTTTATCCACTCAATAAGTTGGTCAAAAAATATATATGTAATACTTTATATATATAATAGTATATATATTATACAGTGTATATATAATGTACAGATATAAAAATGTTATATATGTAACATAAATTTATAAAATTACATTTATATATATAAAATAATGTTAATATTAAGGCTTAGAAAAGATATTAAGCTAAGCTTGTTCTCTGAAGTGAGCAGATGAGAAAGCAGACAATATACAATGAAAGGCTTGCACTATCCTCTGATACCACAGCAGATATCCCCCTGGTAGTATGTCTGCTGTGGTATCAGAGACACAGGCTTCCTCTCTCTTGTTTCTCTGCTGTTTTCAAGGCAATGATCCTGTCCCTAGGGTTGAAGAGGGCTTGTCAACTCTTGGCCTCCATTCCAGTAAACAAGAGAGGAGGGAGAAGGAGAGGCACACCCATTCACCTTAAGGGTGCAGGCTGAAAATTACACACCTAATTTTTACTCATATGTGTTTGAGAACTTATTCACATAACCACATCTAGCAGTGGAGGAGGAAGGGAAATATAGTCTTGACCTGATGTACACAGACAGACTCAAGACTTCTGATGTTCTTGTAAATTATTAGGAAATAACTAATCATCTCTGACAGAGGCCTGTGGACAATGTAAATTATTTGAAAATTTAGGAAAAGAAGGAAGGAGTGTTTCACAGTAAGCCTCTAACATACCAATCTATCTACTAAAACAAAATTCAACATAAGGGAATGCAGTGCCCTCCTGCAAGACATTCCAATGCACTTGCTATGCAAATGCAGCTCTGAGATAGTCCCAAGGCCCACTCCCCAGTGGTTAGGTCCCATTTAAGTAGAGATCCTAGAGCTACTAGTACCCTAAGCACATTGTCTTTTTTTTTTATTATTATTATTGTAATCAATTGTTATTACCCCAATACATTTTTTTTTCTACTGTACAGCATGGTGACCCAGTTACACATGCATGTATACATTCTTTTTTCTCAAATTATCACGCTCCATTATAAGGGACTAGACATAGTTCCCAATGCTACACAGCAGGATCTCATTGCTAATCCATTCCAACGGCAATAGTTTGCATTTATTAACCCAAAGCTCCCAGTCCATCCCACTCCCCCCATGTTCCTTGGCAAGTGCAAGTCTATTCTCCAAGCTAAGCACATTGTCTTTTAACTACCTTTCTAAAGTTTGCTCTGTAGGCTGTTCTTTACTGCTTGTCATTCAGTTGTTCAGGTTCCACAAGGTCACATGTTACTCCTCTTCTCCTCTTACTTCACTGCTCTCTTTGGACAATATAATTTACTCTGATCTCTTAACCTGTCGCTACATGATAAAGATCTTTAAGGATGTATCTGATGAGCTCCAGTGCCACCCATCTCTGCCTGACCATCTTCTGCATATCTCTAGTGGACTCAATAGAAGTTTATTGATCCTCCTATATGACATTATTTTTTTAATTAAAAATCTATCCAGGAGTTCCCATCGTGGCTCAGCAGAAATGATCTGACTAGCATCCATGAGGACTCAGGTTTGATCCCTGGTCTCGTTCAATGGGTTAAGGATCTGGCATTGCCCTGAGCTGTGGTATAGTTCGCAGACATGGATCAGATCTGGAATTGCTGTGGCAGTGGTGTAGGCCAGGGGCTACAGCTCCGATTTGACCCCAAGCATGGGAACCTCCATATGCCATGGGTGAAGCCCTAAAAAGACAACAAAAAAATCTATCCAATCTGCTAAGTGCTGGCCACCTTGTTAGACACGAATATCAAAAAACAAGAGTTATCGGCTCTGGGAGAATATAATCTCTTGGAAGAGGCAAATAACTGACAGGCAGATAATTACAGATGGTATGATAAGGGATGGAGAAAGTATGGGGTGCTCTGAGATTACCTAAAAAATATCTCCCCAAGATTTTGGACTCAAAGAAAGCTCACTACAGGAACTGGTATATAAAGGACATTTGAAGAGTCTAAAGAATAAGTTCAATGAAGAATAAAACATGTTCCTAGGTCTGAGTGGGTCATTGTAGAAAAAGGTACACTCAGGTTAGGCTGGGTAGGCTCACGAAGCCCTCATTATCATGGTCAGAGTGTCTGTCAATGGCTGTTGTAAGGTCATGGAAAAGTTTCATTCAGGAGAGGGTTATGTAACTAGATTTGAGTTTCAGAAAGACCACCTTTGCCAGACTATGTAGAACAAAATGGAGAAAAGTAAGACTAAGGACAGAGAGACCAGAGAAACGTTTTACAGTAATCCTACAGAAATAAGTCCCATAGAAATCCCAAATTCTATTCACAATAGAATAGAATTCCATTCACAACTGAATCTACAGTCTAAACTATAACCTCCCGTGTCTCTCATAATTCTGTACTGTAGAGAATGACATGACATTTATCGAGTCACCCACTTAGAAATCCGGGATAATTCTGCAATTCCTGCATTTATCTCCCCTTCAGATTCACCATGTCCCACACATCTCTTCCCCTGGCTTCTCTCGAATCTTTCTTTCTACCAGGGTTCACTGTCCGATTTCAGGCCTTCATTATTTCTCACCCAGATGATGTTATTTGTCTCTTAACTAGTTACCCTCTATCACTCATACCATTTCAATCTATTTAAACAATGCTCCCCATCACAGTCTTCCCTGAACTCAAATGCATCCCTTTTACTCCCTCACTAAATTACCCTTCAAGCAATTTCCATGGCTTTAGCCTGAAATGTAAAGCTGTACATGCACTGGCTTCGGTCTAACCATCCTTACAAACAAACGAATCCCATGACTGAGATAACCGAGCAACAATCTGTTGTTCTTCTTATACTCCAAGTTGCTTTTGATAAGTGTGTACCCTCTGCTTAGAACATGGCTTTTTCCATTACGCTAATTTGCAAGGCTTGACTTGATTCTTCTTCCCTTGGGGCTTCTCTGACTTCCTCAGATATAACTGCTTCCTTCTTTTTGCCCTTATCATTTTTTTTTTTTTTTGGTCTTTGTCTTTTCTATGGCTGCACCTGCCACATGTGGAGATTCCCAGGCTAGGGGTCGAATTGGAGGTGTAAATGCCAGTCTATGCCAGAGTCACAGCAACACCAGATCCCAGCAGTGTCTATGACCTACACCACAGCTCAGGGTAACGCCGGATCCTTAACCCACTGAGCAAGGCCAGGGATCAAACCCGCAACCTCATGGTTCCTGGTTAGATTCATTAACCACTGAGCCACAACACGAACTCCTTTTTTGCCCTTACCTTATTTTGGAATATCTCTCTCCCAGAATCTGCAATCCTTCATTTCACTTACTTATTTATATGCCTCTCTCGCTGCTCCATACTCTGAGCAGCTTGTAGGCACATGGAAATGCCACACCTAACCCAGATTCTGGCTAGAGTAAATTCTTATTTTCTCTTGGTTCATCAGATGAAATAATTAATTTAAAAAACCTGCAAACAGTAATACTGAGAGAACATATTTACAAATTCTCTAAGAAGGAACATAGATTAAGGAACTAAGAAGGCTTAAAATGAAACAGATATAAATAGTAGTATAAATTGATACCTTTTTCACATAAATCATATATTCCTACATTAAAAAGTATCACTTAGGAGCACCAACTATATGCCACATCTATTATAAGAACATTTCATGTATTAATTGGTTTAATTCTCATAACAACCCTGTGAGTTAGGTATTAATATCATCCTCATTGACAATTGAGGAAATTGGGGCTAAATGAGGCTGAGCGCCTTACTGAAAATCACATTGTTAGCAAGTGGTACAGGCAAGATTACAAACCCTGGCACTTTGCCTCAGAAGTCCACGCTCATCACTAAATTGTACTGCCTAATCTATAAGTGGTCTTCTCTTTCAAAGCCAGTTGTGTGCCTATATTATGTATTTTTCACTATCATGAATCTAACGCTTGTGATTTTCTACTGCAACCCCTAAGATCTTTATAGATTTTAAAGTTAGGATTTCCCGTCATGGCGCAGCGGAAATGAATCTGACTAGGAACCATGAGGTGGCAGGTTCTATCCCTGGCCTCGCTCAGTGGGTTAAGGATCCCGCATTGCCGTGAGCTGTGGTGTTAGGTCGCAGACATGGCTCAGATCTGGCATTGTTGTGGCTGTGGTGTAGGCCGACGGCTACAGCTCCAATTAAACCGCTAGCCTGGGAACCTCCATATGCCATGGCTGCCGCCCTAAAAAGACAAAAGACAAAAAAATAAAATAAAAATTTTAAAGTTATATTGTACATTAAAGTGTTGTGAGCAATTCCTGCTATGGCACAAGGGGATTGGTGGTGTCTTTGCAGTCCTGGTGGACACAGTGGGTTAAAGGATCCTGGGCAGCCACAGCTGAGCATAGGTCTCAACTGCAGCTTGGATCTGATCCCTGGTCTGGGAACTCCATATGCCATGGGGTGGCCAAAATAGAAAAAAAAAAAAAAAAAGTTTCCATTGCTTGAAAAATGGCTACGCACAATGTGCATTTAAATCAGGCAGAGAACCCAACTAGTATCCATGAGAATGCAAGTTCAATCCCTGGCCTCGCTCAGTGGGTTAAGGATCTGACATTGCTAAGCTGTGGTGTAGTCACAAATGCAGCTCGGATCCCACTTTGCTATGCCTGTGGCATAGGCCGGCAGCTGCAGCTCCAATTCAACCCCTAGCCTGGCAACTTCTATATGCCATGTGTGGCCCTAAAAAGACAAAAGTACAGTAGAAAAAAAAATTGTATTGGGGAAATAACAATAAAAAAATTTTTTTAAAAAAGAGTATGCAAGTCCCCCTTGCTTAGGAGAATAAAGTTAATTTTAGAAAAAAGAAAAAAAGAAAAAAAGTCAGGCAGGGATTTGGATTCTGCTCCTGTCACAGTAGCTATATAACTTCCTCCATCTTTAAAATAAAAGTGATATTTTTCAGAGGGGTGATTGTTGAGAGGATAAAGTATGAGCTTATATGCCTGGTACATAGAACTGTTCAACAAATGTAAAATTATCCTCCTTTCTCCCTCTATCTGCCCCCTTTCTCTCTCAGCCTCAGTGACTTGATCTCTAAAATGGGAATTCTAGTATACTGTAATATGGTATTTTGTATACTTGGACATTAAATTATTTATGCAAATGTCCCATTTGGAACCTGTTGAATAAAGAATGGTATAGCTTCCTTATTACTTCTGAGTTCTCTAGGGCCCCAATGTGTAGATGAAGCTGTTAAGAATCCAAACCAAGGATGCAAGAGTCCCATCTAGTGGTGGTTTAAGAAAAAAATCAAAACACACCTAGGGATTATACTGCTTAAATAGTTGCCTAGAAAGCCTTGGGCTAATTTATTTTAGTTATGCATTTCCCACCTTGAGAAATAATTTAATGTGGCTCACAGAGAAAGAGAAGGGAAAGCCTTGCATTGGGTTCCTCTCTGTTCCTCCACTGTCGTAAGGATGTCCAAAAATCTTTTCAGAATAGACTCACACATTTCTGGTCTTTTTAAACATTTTCTTCATGACTGAACTTCCTTGTTCCCAGATTTCTAAAAAGGATGTGATATAGCTCCTCAATTAGGCATAATGTGATAGCCTAGTGCCATCAAATAGATTAAGTGGTGTCATTATGACTTAAGACCAACCTCTTGCAGGAGCTATCCATCAATCATAATCTATTCCATTTGAGAGGTGGGTGACTTCCAAGAAATCTAGCGTGGTTCACATCTAATCCCAAATGATAGCAGACAAGAGTTGGGAGTTGTGGCTAGGTAAGGCTAGGTCTAAAAATGACTGAGTACAGCCTTCCAGGTATATTACTCTGGGATCCCCACACCTCTGCTCCATTACCCAAGAAAGTTCTATCTGGTATAACTTGGCAGTTATCACCGTATTTGTTATGGACTGTATGCCTGTGTTCCCCTCAAATCCATATGTTGAAATCCAATCCCTGATGTGTTGGAGGTGGGGCCTTTGAGAGGGAGCCTGGTCTTGAAGCCGGAGCCCTCCTGAATGAGATTAGTGCCTTATAAGAAAAGGCCACGAGAGTTAGCTCACTCTCTTTCTGCCTTGTGGGATACAAAGTATACAGCAACCTATAATGAAGACGACAACCCTCGCCAGAACCACACCACATTGATCTCAAACTTTCAGCCACCAAAACTCTGAGAAATTAATTTCTGTTGTCTGTTAACTACCTAGGCTATTGTACTGTTAAAGTGACTTAAACTAAAGCAGTAATATTCTGACGACATAAATTTGAAAGAAAATAATATATTAAGTATGATGACAGTAAAGCAATTTTAAAAAGACCACAGAAAACACTATCTGTACAAACTCCCCATTGTTATTAGGTCTTTTTACTATTTCAATCTTATAAGTGTATTGTCATAAAATGCAAGGTGACTGTTCAAACGTTAATACTTTTAGTGATTTCTTATAGTTCCCTGAGGTGATTTAACTGGGAAGGTATGTTATTTGTGATAAATAATTCATTATTAAATAATTTTTTATCACGAAAAGGTCACCCAAGTAGAAATTGTTTCCTTAAAAGACTAGAACATATCTGAAAATAAATAATAGCTTTAATTTTTTTGAGAGTTTAAAAACTAAGGATAAAAAAATTAAAAATAAATAAATAAAAATAAAAACTAAGAATAAATATGCAATCAAAGTTTTGCTATAGTAAAACTAAGTATTTACTGACCTAAAGCTATTTGAATAGGAAAGTAATCAGAGTAGAAAAGCCATTTTTCTCCATTTTGTTATTTCAAAGCTTAAGTGAAGGAAAAAAGAATTAAAAACAAAAAACCAAAACAAAATGACAACAGTAAGAAAAAAAACCTTCCTCTTGAAATACCTGAAATCTCCCTTACATATTCTATAAGGTTATCAAGCTTTCACACATGAGTTCCAAGACAAAGTATATTCTAGAGGGATGGTTTTACAGAATGCAGTCAAAAGTAGTCATCATGGGGTTCCGGTTGTGGCTTAGTGGTTAATGAATCTGACTGGAAACCATGAGGTTGAGGGTTTGATCCCTGGCCTCGCTCAGTGGGTTAGGGATCTGGCGTTGCCATGGGCTGTGGTGTAGGTTGCAGATGCGGCTTGGATCCCATGTTGCTGTGACTGTGGTGTAGGCTGGTTGCTACAGCTCCAATTGGACCCCAGCCTGGGAACCTCCATGTGCTGTGGGTGCAGCCCTAGAAAAGCCAGAAAGAAAAGACAAAAAAAAAAGTAGTAATCAAATTCTCTACCTCAGATTAAAATTAGAAGTTTCTAATGACTAAAGTGAACTACCTATAATATAGGTAGCTATTCATTTATAGTCCTGGATTAACTAGGTTAAATTTGCTTAAAATGCGGAATATGACGCTGGGACAGGAGTGAATTTTGAAAAGTCCTTCAATGTATTAGTTACTGTATCATTCTATATCATAATCCGATAGTATCAACTTCTGGGTAGGAAATAGGGCAAGGAATCTGAAATACTTCAATAAGCAGCCTCTGATGCCAACAGGTATCTATTGTTCAAATCTGAACATTCACCTCAAGTTCTGATCTATGTTTAGTGAGCTGACTCTCAAACAAAAATTACCCACGTTTGAAGCAATCACCCCGGTTATTTCAGATTTCAGGCTCTAAAAGCACCAAAAAAAAAAAAAAAAAAAAAGGAGAAAGTAGTTTGATGGCATAATAGTGCAGTACAAAAAGAAAATGAAGGCATTAGAGTTAGAGAACTGAAAGGTCAAATTCTTTCTTTGTTACTGACCTGCTCTCTGATAATGGAGTAGTCTCTTAACACTACCAGGTTTCAAAACTCTTGTCTGAAAAAGCAGGGATAATTACTTTTCTCACCAGGGATATCTTATTTTTTTTCCAGAATTAATGATTCAATTTGAAGTGTCTAACACAATGTATGACCCATGCATGACCCATAGAGATGCTCAAAAACGCTATTTTCAAATTTTTTTCTCATCACTGTGACTGCACAGATTTCAATGCAGGAAATGGGATTGGATAATCTGCCCTCATAACTTGATTGGTCATAACTGTATCGAAGTGATATTTGCATGTTCTGAAAAAAAATCTAAAAGTAAAAAATATATATATTCACTGACAAAACTAACAGCTTGCACTTTTAATTCTCATCCTATGCCCTTCCCAATAATCCATTCTCACCAGTCAATCCTGAAACAACTCCTTAACCTGCCCCTAGACTAGAACCAGCAAGGCTTTCTCATATTCCTTGCCATGGCTTCTTAATGGATTTTGCTTCAGTCACTTTCCTAATTGGCAGTGGCTGACTGGGATGATTCTGTGACAGCGGGAAGAGGGCGGCTGGTGGGCTGGCAGCTTGCTGATTAGCATGTGCTGCCTCGTGCCAAAGTCAATTCTGGGATGCCAGGTGTGCTGCCTGTTAGCACTCCGCAGCCCATGCCTCGTGGAAGACAGGGATTTGGAACCAGTTTTGCAGACTGTTTTTGCCCTGCACAGGCTTTCCTTTCACTGCCGTCCTATCCTGCTACCAACCAGGCATTCTACTGCTGCCACTGTTTCCCTTCTTTCTAAATCAAACCATCTAAGGCTGCCCCAATTCCGTGGCCTAGACAGGCTGTAGCTGTATCCGAGTCTTTCTGATTTTCTCTCTTTTTTTCAATTTCATTTCAGCTTCACTGAGGTATCATTGGCAAATAAAACTGTAATGTATTTAAAGTGTACAATATCTTGAATTGATAAAAGCAATGAAAGGATCTCCACCACAGTTACCGAGCAAACTCATCTCACATATTCACCTTTTTTTCCTTTCTTTTCGTGAAAACACAAGTTCTCTTCCCCTAGCAAATTTCAGTTACACAATACAGGGTTATCAACCATAGTCATCAGGTTATACATTAGGTCCTCAGTCCTTCGTCATCTTAGAACTGAAAATTTGTGCCTTTTCAACCAGCTTGTCCCTGTTCCCCTACTCCCAGCCCCTGGCCACCACAATTCTGTTCTCTGTTTTTATGAGTTCAGTGTTTTCTTTGCTTTTATTCTCAGCTCATTCATGCCTTGATCCAAAGACCATTTGGATTCATAGCATATTCTACAGTATCCTTGGTTCTTAGAAAATATTTCAAGTTGCTATTTGTTGAATATACAAAACAACAAAAGGATATGTTTACTTTGAGATGTAAAAAAAAATCTGTAAACATATTGTTTCTGGGATCCTCTTAGCATCCTTATGAAATGGACGGCATAAGAGTTTAATCAATTTACAGTGGAGAAAATCTACACTTTAGAGAGATTACATGTGTGCTTAATCTAGAAGTGGAATCAGGACCTGAAAGAAGTTCTCTTCATTCCTGGTGCTATGTGTTGTCTCAAACACATAGTTTAGCACTCAACATTGTTATTTGCTATATTATTAAAGGAAAAAATATGTATATTCTTTCATTCAGATCATAGTTATCTCATCACTAAACTATAATAACCTCATTATTAAGGGGTTTTCTGACCAATGGATGAATGGTTTCTCAAAAACTGAACTGGAATGATCTTATCTGCCAATTTCACGATCGCCTATAGTGTGTTTCATTTAATAGGGACACAGAGCCCACTATCTGCATAGCTCTTTAGAACTAAATGAAGCAGTATATTTTTCACTCACTAATTCCACTGTCCAAAAATGTTTCTAATGTTAAATAACCTGTTAGATGTACTAATAAAGGAGAGAAATGCCTCAGAGTAAGACTAATGCAGAGACCTATGGGGGATTAGATAATGATGAGGGAAACAGGTTAAAAGGAAGGTAAGAATCAGGGAAGGGAAGAAGAAGACTAGAGAGAGTATTGATAAAGCTATGAAGACAGTAGATATATAATAACTCAAAATGATAATCTAATAATTAGATATCTAATATTTGGTTTATAACATATACTATATATGTAATATAGAATTTTCAGCTCAACCAAAGAGAGGTCTGGTCTTTGCTTTCAGCTCCCAGGAGGTCATCTCTAGGCCTGGAATATCACACTTGATAGGAATGGCCTTGCCTGGGGGCTTTGACCCAGACAAATAGTGACAATTGCATTTATGGTGGGAGTTTTGGAACAGACTGTATTGACTCTGCCTCCTGAGAGGTGGAAACTGAGATCAGCCACAAGACTGGTCAACCATGCCCATGTGAAAGAGCCCCAAATGCCTCTGGACACCAAGGTGCAGGTCAGCTTTCCTGGCTGGCAATATCTGTGTGTGTTGTCACATATCAATACCAGGAAAGTAATGCTGTCCCTGATTCCACGAGGAAAGGTCCATGGCTCTGTGTTTGGCACTTTGCCTGGACTCAATTCTGTGTTTCCACCTTTGGATGACTTCAATGTGTATTTTTTCCCTCTAATAAATCACACTGTGAGTGTAACAGCATCCAGTGTGTTCTGTGAGTTCTGATGAATTATCAGATCCGAGAGTAGCATTGTGATCTCTCTACTTATAGTCAGTCAGAGTGACTGCCGTCTTCTGCTTTGTGTTCCTTCTAAACTTCACTGTTGGCTAAACTACTGCAATGGGGTAATTTTTACTTGTTTATTTTTTCCCCCAATATCCATTCAACCTTCATTTGGAAACAGCAGTCTGATTTCCTATATTAAAAAATTAGGAAAGTACCCTGCTTATGCTTTTAGTCTATATGGTTTTGTCTTTGTTAACCTAACTCTTGTTGAACTCACAAATGTGTTTATCTATATCCTCCACTTAAAATCATCTTCCACTTACTTATTGTCTCAGTTTTAACTTATTTTCCATCAGCTTAAAAAGTAGTAAAATAACTGCCCTCCTGAAATTTAAATTCTAGTGAACAAGACAAATTTAACAAAAATATTTTTTCTACTAAATAATGGAATATGGAATGGAGAAGAGGGTAGGATCAGTGAAAGGAGACCACTCGGGATTGGGAAGCAGTTCACAATTTTAATTTAGATGGGCAGATAGGTCTTTTTGAGAAGATGGCAGTTTAGACAAGGCTGAAGGAAATGGAGGAGTTATCCACACAGATATCTGGGGAGAGAGAAGTCCAGGCAGAGGGAAGAGACAAGCCTTAGAAGTAAATGGCTGGTATATTCATGAAATAAAAAAAGAGGCCTGAGTGCTAAAGAAAGCAGAGGGCATAGGAGGGGCAGCTTGGAAGGCAAGGGAGCTCATACTGCGTAAGGACCTCCTGACTTCTGGAGGGCCTTTTGCTTTCACTCCGAGTATGTTGGTGACCCAGTGGGTTTAGAGAACAAGTATGATATGATCTGACTTACATTTTGAAAAGGATTATTCTAGCTACTATGTTGGGAACAAACTTCCACAAAGGTAGAAACAAGAAACAGTTAAGAGGCTAGTGCAGTGTTATGGACTGATGGCTGTGTCCCACAAAAATCCATATGTTGAAGTCCTAATGCCTACTGGGACTGTATTTAAGAGTTGGGGCCTCTATGAAAGTAACTAAAGCTAATTGAGGTCCTAAAGATAGAACCTGGATTCAATAGGATTCAATAGGATTAGTGTCCTTCTAATGAGACATACCTCCCTCTCTCTCTCTTCTGTGTGCACAGACAAGGAGAGGCCAGGAGAGGACATAATGAGAAGGTAGCATCTGCAAGCCAGAAAGAGAGCTCTCGACAGCCCTGAATTGTTGGCCTCCAGCCCTGACCAGCCCTGTGAGAAAATACATTTCTGTTGTTTAAACGACCCAGGCTGTGGTTTTCTGCTCTGGCATTCCAAATTGACTAAGACATGTAGTGATCAAGAGGGATAATGGTGACTCAGTCTACAGTATCAGCCGTTATAGGGTGACTAGGTTTTGAGAAGGAGATTGAAAGTTCAGCATATTGAGTTTGAAATGTCTATTGGACATCCAAGTAGTAATGTAAGAAAGACAATTGAGTTTTTGTGTTTGGAGTTAAGGGAGGAGGTCTAGACAGAAGCTATGCATTTGGTAATTATCACATGAAAATACCAGTAAGCCATGATAAAGGATGAAGTCTTCAAAGTAGAGAGTATAGAGGTAAGAACAGCTAAATACTGAGTCCTGGAACCCTCTAATATTTTATTTGTCTGGGAAGCAGTAGGGACTTGCAAAGCAGACTAAGAAGGCATGAAAAGTAAGAGACAAATCAATACTGTGTGGCTATTTTGGAACCCACAGGAAGAAATTCTTTCCAAGACACTTCTTCTCATTTAGTGAAAGGGATGTACTCTATCAAAGGCTGCTGATAGGACAACTAAATTGATCTGAGGATTGGCCATTGGATTTAGTAATGTGCAAGACCTTGACAGGAGCAGATCTGGTGGAGGAGGAGAGACAAAGGCCTGATTAGAGTATGCTTGCAAGGTCACAGGAGAGGAAAAATTGGGGACAGTAAATATAACAGACTCTTTCACAGTAAACTCTTTCAAGTAAATCTGTTTAAAAGGATAGCAAAGAAATGAGGTGGTAGCCAAAGGGCTTAGTAAAGTCAAGAGAATTTGACTTGAAGATTGAATAAATAGCATTTTATTTGTATTTCTTTTGGGGATGACTGAGTAAGGATCCCAGAGACCAGTGGCATTAGAGATAATGTGGAGAATTGCTGGAATGATACCCTCAACAGGTGAGAAGGGATGTGTTTCAGTGTATAGGTAGAAGGGCTAGCATTGTATATGGAAATATAGTCAAAGCAGCATTCATGGGTGTGGGACCTGGAGTAGATGAGGCTATGGGATGCTAGGGAGTTTCTTTTTAGTTGCTTCAATTTTCTCAGTGAAGTGAAAGTCAAGGACATCATCACAGAGCCAAGTGAGATACAAATGAGATACAAAGTGCAGAGTGAGGATGTGTGAGAAGTTGTTTCCTTCTAATAACAGCCTCCAGTTCTCCTAGACTTACTAATAAGTGTGAATCTGTCCATGATGATTGTATCAGGGGTGGGAATGTGACCCCCATCTAACTCAATTATGGGACTCTAAGATGGTGCTTCTTGTGTGTGTCTAGACAAGCTCATGATCAGTTAAGAATGAAGTTAACAAAGAGGTGTAAGTTAGCTTGACTTGGTAACTAAGGTATTAATTTTACCTTAATTAAAGAAGCCGTGATTAAAACTAAACACATCACTGGCATATTTCACTTAATATCAAAGATTTTGATATTCCTTTCAAACAGCTAAACACTGATGACAATAATGAATGTCAAAGAAGCTGGACTGCTGCACAGATATGTCTTTAGAAGTTCATAGAGTTCAAAACTCCCGAACTGTGCCATCCTGGGATATCCAACCTAAAGTAAAACAAGATCTGACACTCTTTACATATTTTATGATATGAAGAAGAGCATTAAGTATTCAATAATAAGTAGTAATAATAATTTCAAGTGATTACATAGCATTTACTACATGTCAGAACTGTTTTGTGTTCCATGGGTCTATGAATATGTGTGTGTGTACTGATTTCCTGAACTACCTCGAAGCAATAGTATAATTCGAGTTTTGCAGAATGATGAAACTAAAGTACAAGGAGGTTAAAAAAGCTTTCTGTAGCTCACCTATTCTGAATAATAGTAGAGCCAGACTTTGAACCAAGATACAAACATACCTTGGAGATATTGCAGGTTCAGTTCCAGACCATCGCAATAAAGTGAGTGTCACAGGATACAGAGTAAAGCAAGTCAGGCAGAAATTCTGATTTTCCGATATATATAAAAGTTATGTTTACATTATACTGTAGTCTACTAAGTGATGGTATCATCTCTTATAAAAGGTGCATACTTTAATTTAAAAATACTTTATTGCTAAAAAATTATAAGCATCATCTGAGCCCTCAACGAGTCACAACCTTTTTACAAAAGTGACATCAATGATCAATGATCACAGATCACTGTAACAAATATAGTAATAATAAAGAAGTTTGAAATATGGTGAGAATTACCAAAATATGTCACAGAGACATGAAGTGAGCAAATGCTGTTGGATAAAATGTCACTGATAGACTTGCTTGATGCAGGGTTGCCACAAACCTTCAATTTGTAAAAAATGCAACAAACTGCGAAGTGCAATAAAGTGAAACACAGTAAAATGAGGTATGTCTGTGCTCTGGGTCCGGAATATGTACTCTTAATCATTTCATGACCTTCATAGCAAATGACTATTTTTTTTTCTTTTTTTTTCCTCTATTTTTCTTATTGTAGCAGACATCATTAGCTGTTAATTCAATATTTAGTCAATCCATAACATTAGAATGCTGAATTTATTCAGGGTGGCAACTTCTCAGACTCTCCAGCTATGAGACCAAGTTAGGCTAATAATACATAATTAGAGATTATTTGAAGGGTCTTGGGGGAAAGCTCATTAATGGTAAATGGAGCTGGAAGGAGTCTTTTGTCCTTTTCCTTTACTATTTCCTGTTTCCTGTATATGGAAGTGATGGCTGGAGCACTGACAGACAAACATACATCCTAACAGATGCTTCTCATTTGGTTTTAGTTTTTAATAGGAAAAGCTCTCCCTATTCCATACTGAATATAATGTTAAGACAAAGATCCCAGGATATATTTCTTATACATAAACATATTCATATAGTCATATGTTCAGGTATAAACTTATAGTCATATATTCATAAACTTATTCATAAATTTGAAAAATGATTTGGCTTCAAATATACACACTGTAATTGGCAAACTCATTATGGTTACATCTTACTCATATGAAGATCTGAAGGATGTTAAGCAACTGAAAAGAACAGAAGCCACAGTTTTACAGAATAAACGATATGTTTATAGAAAAACAAAGTGAGATTTTTACGTTGCGAATGCATTGTTTAGTGACAGGAGCCTTGAAAGCACAAAACCTGAGGTTTAAGGTTCAAAGTTTCCCCAGTGCTTTCTTGTAGGATTGGCAACAGAGAGCAACTACCTCATCATGAAGGGAGTTTTGTTTGGTTTTTCTCCAAGCATCTAGAATCATGTGATAAATAGGTGCTCAATAAATATGCACTGGTGTTGAAGAGACTTGGCATAAGCACTCAGAGAAAGTCAAAGGGGACTTTTATCATCTGTCATTGTAAG
Source organism: Phacochoerus africanus (assembly GCF_016906955.1). Taxonomy (NCBI): domain Eukaryota; kingdom Metazoa; phylum Chordata; class Mammalia; order Artiodactyla; family Suidae; genus Phacochoerus; species Phacochoerus africanus. Next base: position 36,329,425 of record NC_062553.1, read on the forward strand.
ATACGTGGGCAGCCCCTTTGAAGAAATATCTTTGAAAAATATTGAGCTGCCTCTCCAACCACAAAATAAATGCAGTATACAAAACACCAAATGCATAAAACCCAATACAATGGAGCAAATTCTCTAACATCAAAGGGGTGCACATTCTATTTTCAACTCCTCTGCCAGCTGTCTTGTTTGCTCTGTTCTTATTCTATTCACAGCATGAAGCCAGACCTCAAACGTTGAAAAATTTGACATCTATCTCCCAGGGCATATTAATTTCTTAACTGTAATATCTGGGTCTTTTGTTTGTTTGTTTTTTACTTGAGGGTTTACCCACTACAGAAAGCCTCCAAGGCAGGAGGAGAGCAGATGATTTAATGCTATCTCACCAGCTTGTGACCTTGACTGGGGATTCAGGGAGAGAAGTTTGGGAGGAGTAGACACTTTGTTTAGGTAACTGCTATATATCAGTCAGATGATGATGTTCAAACTCAAAAGGAGGCAGAAAATAGCGAAGAACAGAATGAGAAAAAGAGGCTGGAAGGTTTCTAGTCTCACTCCGGACAAGATAGATTATTATCTTTTACTTGCACACACATACACATACACTTCCATGGAATTATATTTATTACAATGTTTAACTTGTAGAGATAATACTAAGATGCTTGTATCACCTAACAGTTCATATTTACATGAAAATACATACTGTATATAACATATAAAATTTACACATTTAAATACAACCTGGATTTTTAACTTTATATATGTTGTTTTTCTAATCAATTTTTAAAATTTTTGTACATTTATTATAGTTGAACATAGCAGCCTTGATACTAACACATTCCGTTGATTCAGAATTAAATATTTATTCATCTATTTATCTCTCTTCTATACTTAGGTAGTCTTCTATTGAATTTTTAACATATTCATCTATGCTATGAAATCTGTCTTTATTTACCTCAAAGCAATATTTTATTTTCTGTACAACCTTTATTAAAAAATACTTCATTATACAATTGTATCTGATATGCTATGTGTTTATATATAAATTTATATCTTTCTGGAATATCAACTCTGTCCTAATCACTTCCTTTCTGTTTTTAATTATGTAATTTCACCTAAAACTTTATTTTCTGCATTATTTGTGCTCTGAAAATCATGTAACCTTATTTTTCAAGCCATGTGAATGGAAATTTTCTCATATTTTTAGCCACATCATTTTTTTCCCTTTAATTCAATAATTGGCAAATTTTGAAATAGGTATCTAAAAGATTCCTAAATCCTAGAAAATCCTTGGTGTGCTCACTCCAAGCTGCTTTTTTTCAACTCATGACTTAAAAATGATTTTATGGGGATGAAATTCAAATAACGTACAATTAATCACTTTAAAGTGTAAAATTCAGCGGCATTTATGCATTCACAATGCTCTGCAACCACCATCCCTCTCTAATTCCAAAACTTTATCATTCTAGAACACCCTGTTCTTACTACATAATCACTTCCCATTTTCCCCTGCATCTATCCAACTGGCAACCACTAAACTGCTTTCTGTCTCTATGGCTTTGCCTATTCTGGACAATTCATATGAAAGGAATCATATAATATGTGGCCCTTTTCATCTACCTTCTTTCACTTAGCATGTTTTTGAGATTCATGCACGTTGTAGCCTGTTATCAGTATTTATCCATTCCATGGATGAATCACATTCTACTGTAAATATATACGGCATTTTGGTTATCCATTCACCTACAGATGGACATTTGGGTTGTTTCAATCTTTTGACTATTAGGAATGATGCTGCTGTGAACACTTGCATACAAGTTTCTGTGTAAACCTATGTTTTCATTAATCTTAGGTAATACCTAGAGGTGGAAATCTTGGATCATATGGTAATTCTATGTTTAACTTTTTGAGGAACTGCTGAACTGTGGTCCACAGAGGCTATACCATTTTACATTCACCCAGCAATAAATAAGGACTTCTATTTTTACGTATTCTCACCAACACTTATATTCTTTTGTTCTGTTTTCTTTTTTATTTATTATGGCCATACTAGTGTGTGTAAAATGTACTTTACTGCGGTTTTGATTTGCATTTCCTTAATGTACAATGATGGACATGATTTATTGTGCTTGTTTGCCACTTGTATATTTTCTTTAGAAAAAAAAGTCCATTCAAGAGCTTTGTCCTTTTTTTTTTTTTTTTTTAAATGGCCGCACCTGCAGCATATGGAAGTCTCTGGGCTAGGTAGGAGTCAAATCAGAGTTGCAGCTGAGGCCTACACCACAGTTATAGCAATATTAGATCTTAGCACCATCTGCAACCTATGCTGCAGCTTGTGGCAACACTGGATCCTTAACCCACTGAGTGAAGCCACAAATTAAACCCTTATCCTCACAGACGATATGTCAGGTTCTTAACCTGCTGAGCCACAAAGGGAATTCTATCTTTACCCATTTTTAAAATCATGTTTTTGGTCTTCTTGTTTTGGAGTTATAAGAGTTCTTTCTTTCTTTATTCAAAGTATTAAACCCTTATATAATTTACAAATATTTTCTCCCATATGTAAGCTGCCTCTTCACATTATTGATAATGTACTTTGAGATACAGGAGTTTTCAATTTCAATGAAATCCATTTTTTTTTGTTACACTTTTGATGTCAAATCTAAGAATCCATTGCCAGGAGTTCCCGCTGTGGCACAGTGGGATAAGAATCTGTCTGCAGTGGCTCAGATCACTGCAGAGGTACAGGTTTAATCTCTGGCCTCGCACAGTAAGTTAAAGGATCTGGCATTGCTGCAGCTATAAGATAGGTGGCAGCTGCGGCGGCTTGGATTCCATCCCTGATGCAGGAACTTCCATATACTGTGAATGTGGCCATTAAAAAAAAAAAAAAAAGAATCCATTGCTAGATCCAAAGTCAAGATTTATCTTATATTTTCTTCTAAAAGTTTTAAAGTTCTAGATTTTATATTAATGTTTTGTATTCATTTGAGTTAACTATTGTTCTGGAGTAAAGCAGGGGTCCAACTTCATTCCTTTGCATGTGGTGATCAGTTATCTAGCTATTCCAGTACCATTTGGTGAGGAGACTGTTATTTCCCCCACAGAATGATCTTGGCACCCTTGTGGAAAACCACTGGCCATAGGCATTTGAGTCTGTTTCTGGACTCTCAATTTTATTCTATTGGTCTATATGTCTATCCTTATGCCACTACCAAACTGTTTTGTTATTGTTTTTGGTATTTTTGTTTGTTTTTTTGTTTTGTTTCGGGTTTTTTTTTTTTTTTTTTGCTTTTTTGGGCCACACCCCCAGCATATGGAGGTTCCCAGGCTAGGGGTCTAATTGGAATTACAGATCCAAGCCACATCTGTGGCCTATACCACAGCTCACAGCAATGCCTCTTCCTTAACCCACTGAGCAAGGCCCAGGATCACACCCACAACCTCATGTTTCCTAGTCAGATTCATTTCCACTGCTCCACGATGGGAACTCCACTACCATACTGTTTTGATTAATGCAGCTTTGTACTAGGTTTTGAAGCTAGGAAATGTGAGTCCAGAAACTGCTTTTTCTTTTTCACTATTGTTTTGGCAATTTGGAGCCCCTTGCATTTTCATATGAATTTGAGGATTAGTTTTGCCATTTCTGCAGAAAAAAAGCCATTGGATTTTTATAAGTATGGAACTGAATCTAGAGATAACTTTGGGGTTTATTCCTATTTAACAGTATTATCTTCAAATCAAAAAACCTGAGATGTCTTTCCATTTAATTAGGTCTTTAATTTCTCTCAGCAAAGTCTTACAGTTTTCAGTGGACAAGTCTTTCATCTATTTGGTCAAATTTATTAGGAACAAATTTGGTATGTTATTATTTTAGATGCTATGATAAATGAAATTATTTTCTTAATTTCCTTTTGAGTTCTTCATTGCTAGTACTGAGAATAAAATTGAATTTTCTCCATTGATAATAAGAATTGCTAACAGTATTATTGCACATATTAAATGCTAGGCATTGTTCTAAGAGCTTTACACGTATCTGTAGCCTCAAAACATTATACTCTATAAAATAAAGGTACATTATATTAACATGGCCTACAAGGCCCTTTTCATATAGGCCTCAAACTATATTTTTACTTGTATGTGTATCCACTGACACTGAAATAGCTCATTGTCACTGAGTATACCTCATTTTTTTCATCCCTCAATGTCATTGCACACTTTATCCTTTTTGGCTAGAATTCTTGTCCCATCTCATCTGTTTGGAAAACTCCTATGTGTCCCTCAAGACTTAGTTCAAATGTTAACTCAGTGGCTTCTTTCTCTTAGAAAGGATCCATGCTTGCTATCTTTTTTAATGGCCTGTACATGTCTCTTTTATACTGTTTTCATCTTTTGTCACCATTATCTTTCCTGCTTATTCTGGTGCCCTCCACTGTACAGGGCTGACTGAATACAGGGACTATATTTTATATGTTTTCTCAGCTTTAGGGCCTGATGCATTACCTGACAGAGTAGATCCTCGATAAAGTTTTCATAAACAAATGAGTGGACCAAGTACAAAAAGGTGATCTACTTTGCCACCAAATGTGCACATGTATCCAAAAAGCAGTAGCCAAATTCCCTGGCATGGTTTAAATCAAGAAAATTAACTTTGATATTAAACATACTGTTGGAGTGAATGAGGGGGTCTCTTTCGCTTCTTCCCTTCCTCCCTTCCTCTCTCTCACTTAAAGTACTAAGATCATCTTTGTTCATCTAAAAACCTAACCAAAAAAAAAGGAAAGAAAAATAAAGATAGAAAGCTTAGAAATATGGTACAGTTGTATTTTACATTAAAACCTCTAAGTATATTCTCCTTATACTAACATGGAAAGAAATACTGAAAAGCAAAATGACTTAATAGAAGATAATATATTCAGAAAATCTGAGTGCTGTTTATATTTTATTAATAGTGTGACACAGACTCTGTATTTTAGTTCTCTGAGCCTGTTTCCTCATCTATAAGGTGCAGCCAATACTCCCTACTCCACACACCACAAGTTGTTGGGGTGAGGATTAAGAGACACCATGTTTTGGAAGTGTGCTCTGGAACAAAATGTGCTGTACAGCAAAGTGGGTAGTTATTCACTCACCAAACACAGTTCTTGCAGGCACAGATTCTCTGTTAAGCCAGAATGACACTTGGGAGAGAATGACAGTCATGATGCAAGGCAGATATGTCTGAATCACAAAATACCCAATTTTTCTTTTCAAGTGGAAATGAGCTGTCATTACGGTATATTCACCTAGAGGAAAAATTTAAGAAGCTTAAGAAACTGTAGTAGTCAATAGTTTGAACATTTTGGAAATGGAAGGGATTAGAGAAAACACAGTCCCTGATCCAAAAAAGGAAAGAATCTGTCCCATATATGACATGGAAAGTATAGAGCATTTAAATGCCCATTTAGCATAGCAAGAGTATTTAAAAGAAAATTTTTAAATGTCCAAGAAATTAGCACTGCACGTGTATGGCATGATATTTGCTTTTCTCTCTAGGTCATGCTTACAGACTAATGGGGTAGAGGGTTCATAACTACTGTCTGACATAGATCATCTTCCCCGCTTAGGTCCTCACCCCCGCTGGTACCAACCTCAAGCCTCTGCATTGATTATTTCCAGTCCAGTCCACTCTGGCTCTTTTAAGTGTTGATCTCTGGCCACACCTCCAAGACTGATCTTCTGGCCCAGATTTTCTACTTTTGATCCTGCCACCAATTCTGAATCTCTGTGTTATATGTCTGGGCTAATACACTAGGATCGGTTCTATCTGATCTTCATAGCTACCTTCATTTCTGCTCTCTGGGTTCACATCTGCCAGCTGGGAGATTAGTTCATATGGCTGCGTTTTCTTAGATCAGTGGAGCCCTTAGAAAGGGCTTCAGCTTTCCCACAAAGGCCAGTAGTAATTACCCATAGTCAAGAGTTAAATAGTCGTAACTTATCCAGAATAGCAGAAAAAGAATTAGAAAATGAGGGAAATTGTAACACTGTTTGAAGGTAATATTAGCTTGTCTCAAAAGGTAAGCACGTTTTGAATAGGCAGCATATTTTAAAGCAGTTGTTTTAAACTTAAATGCACACCTTAGAATCTCCTTGAAATATTATTAAAATGCAGATCTTGACTTAGTAAGGAGTGAGGCCTGAGATTCTGAATTTCTAAAAAGCTCCCAAGCACTGTCTATGCTGCTAGTTCTTAGACATAAGAGCAAAAAGTTTTAAGCAAACTGACCCATTTCCAATGACTTTAACCCATTACGTTTCTTTAGAGTCATTTTACTAACCTGTACTGGATTTAATTGTCTCCTTCCCAATTGATTGGCCCAACAGATCATACTGATTTAACCTAGAGCCATCAGGAGCAACTTGCACAGAATCAGATGCATTGTAGGTCCAAATATAAGTAACCTCTGAGGTTGTATATGCATCTGTAGGAAATCAGGAAAAAAAAATATTTTAAGCATTTCAGTAAAACCATCAAGAACATGCAATATCAAAGGCTGTATATTTCATAGAATCATTGCTTTCTATAAAAATTGCTATGTACAGATTTTTTAAGGCAAAAAGTGTCTTTGAAATTTACAACTTCAATATGAAGGATGGGAAGCAAACCAAGAGAGACAATCAGGGTATAAGAGTATTTTCACTGCAACCACTTTGAGGGATGAAGAGTGAATTTCTCTTTAAGAATTGGCAAATTCACTGGGCCCTGAGGTGGCCCTCTGTAGTACCCAAGGTAGTAGAGGAAGGCATTGCAGTGAACAATTTATGAATGTCCAAAGCCCATTTAACCAGTTAATATAGAAATAGCAATTTCTCATGAATTAATGATCATATCCCAAAATGGCAATGCTCATAATGTGAGAAAAAATGATGACATATATGGTATTTATTTTTTTATATAATGATTTTTATCTTTTTCCATTATAATGGTATTTATTTAAGTATTATTTTTGTAATTAGTTTTGCAGGTTTTTCTTCAAAGCCTTTACCTAGTTAAGAATTAAATGACTTAGCTATAATGATGCAATTCATTTCATTAGAAGAATTAGAATTTTGCAGAATATGTAAAATAACTCAGAATGTTATAGTTTCATACATTGAAAACATTTTCTAAAACCTGTTCATTTTAAAATTAATTAATGCACACAGATCTCACTGGACTATACATCCATAGCATCCTAATTAAGCTAAGGATTGGCAGGAGGAGACAAATCACATATGGACCAAGTATAATTTTCTGATTTATTTGGCCAAAGACACAGAACTCAGCAGAAGCGAGTGATTCTAAAGCTGGAAGGCAGGCAGCATATCTTGTCTCAGCATTTCTCTGGCCCTGGCATTTCCCTTGAGCTGGAATGTCCTGAGGGGGCACAGCTGACCTCTTCATGCAGGCAGTCTCTCCACAGTTGAATAAACAGACAATTCTGGCTCTACTACTGACCTCTGCAAGAACTTCTGTGTACTTCTGTTCATGGGAATGTTTAGAAATATTAGTTACTCCTAGTCCTTGAGCAAAACTCAGCATCACAGTTGTGTTTTCAATTGAGGGAGAGAAAGAATCAGTTGTCTCCAGCAATATCTGTCTCTAGCTCACCCTTCAGGATACTGAAAAGCTCACTGCCTGCCATCTCAGTTGTTCTGGGGTGTCCTGGTACTCACCTTGATCCAAAGTGTGTGATAACAAATTCATTCCCACTTAAGCATTAGTAACCATAAAGTAAATGTTTCTGAGTCTGTGTCTTATTCACTGTGTGTTTTTGGTTTTGTTTTTGTTTTTTCTAGTTGTTGTCCTTTGCTTTGTTTGTTTTTGTCATGAACCTCCACTACAGCAGTGACAACTCAGGATCGTTAACTGCTAGGTCACCAGGGAGTGCCTCACTGTGTGGTCTTTCAATGGCATGCTATGGTATTGTTTGGTTTTCGGAATGTCACTGGTAAATGCTGATATCAGTGAAATACATGTATTCACCTACATCCACAAGTAAATTATGTGAAACAATTTTTGCATAGGATTCTAAAAAATATATATCATTATATATGAATATATTTTAATAGCAGATATATTCATATAGTTTGTATATGAATGAATTCCAGTTACCCTAAGGTCTAAATGTTTATTAATTGATTTCAATTAATCATTGATGATTCTGCTATTGTGAATAAGTGACATCAGTAATGTGTCTAACTAGCAATCCATTTGCAGATCATCAAGTGGTTGTTTTGTTTTCCCTGTGAGTAGATACCATGACCTTCTCTTCAATAAAATTTCAGATGACATGGAATTTAACAAATTAGGACATCACATGGTCCACTTTATATCAGAAGGCCTCACAAGACTCAGTAGTTGTGAATCGTAAGAGATTTTGAGGTTTTATTTTAAGAAAGTATAATCATGCTTTTGAATTTTGATGTTTACTCTTAAATATAAATAATACAACATGAAACTCTACAGACATGGTGATAGTTTTCAGAAACTAATGAGACTGATGGGAGGGACTCTATCTTTCTGATATCTATACTTCTCACACCTGGTACAGGTGCCTGTTACAAAGAACATTCTCAGTTCATTCTTGTTAGATGAATCAATAAACTCATACTATTTTAATTCTGTTATTTACTGTTACAGGAGATAGAAATCTAGATAGGAGCCAGGTATATGTTAAAGGAAATGATTGACCCTTCCCATGTCTTTTATGTAAAAGCAATTCTTTCATTTCATTTGTTAGGCAGGAATATGTTTTGTTAGATTTGGAGTCTGGTGAGAGAAGAGAGAGCAGAACTTTATGCAATGCAGATTAGAGGTACTTCCTTGCCCAGCAACACACATATAAATTAGGAGATCATTGCAGTGTTTTTCAGTGACGCATAAAAGGACAAAAAAACAAATTTCATTATAAATTCCATATCTAGGTTAGGTTTCCATTAAATAATTTTAGTTAATTTTGCTCGATAACTATTTTGTGCCCTAATCTGCTTGAGACAGCAAATGCATATTGACTGATTCTTAATATTTGATAACCAAAAATATCCCCAAATCATTTTTAATTATTAATTTTTATCCAAAATTATTTTTACCATTTCTTAGGGGATAATGCCCAGAATACTCTTAGATTTTGATCCAGGAAGTTCTAAGTCAAATAAAACCACAAGGAATTATAAAATGGATTAAGGATTATAAGAGGCCATAGGAGTAAAGCAAAACAAAACTGAATTCAAAATTTTAAATTAATAGAGAAGGTGCTTCTTTTATTTAAGGACAATGATAAAGTTCCAGAAATTTCATCATTTGAAGAGAGACAATGGAACTTTTTCAGCTAGAGAACAGTAAATGACTGGAAGAAAAAGCCATGGCTGCTTCTGCCAAAATTTGTTATGCCAACATTTTAAGCTTTAGTTTGGTTTGTTAGGCTATACTCCATGACAGTGTTCATCCTATCATCACTTATCAATCAAGTACCTCCTATTGGCCAGGATAAATCAAAGAATATAAAAGTGTTTACCCAATGTGTCAGATAATAAACACAGAAAAAAACAAAAACAATTTCTTTAACAAAAAATACTTAACAAAAATTTTGTATGTTGCCTGTATTGCTTCTAGATACAAAAAGCCATATGCTCAAGTACACAATTTTATACTACTCTGAAGATGCATTATAAGGAATTTTAAAATTTCATTTAAAATTGTTTCAGGGGTATTTATTTCATACTCAGAACTGAGACATCACATTGTTTATATCTGGTATCTTAATGGCACTAACTTGTCCACTAAAAAACACCTTCCCTTCTTAAACCATTACTGCATCTTGAATAAAGCCTTTCTTTGGTATCAAGGCTTTTCAGTTTTCTATTTAATGCCATTTATGCAATGCAAATGAGTTTTTCTCTGCTGCATCTGCTGTAATTTTTTCAGCATCATGTTTACTTTGTATAACATGATTGACTATCTTAAATAATTTTTGAAGAAATGGCAGCATTGAAGTAATAGTTTCCATGACAATAAAAAAGTCTTTGTAGTTAGACAAAGAGGAGATTCTCAAAGAAAATTGAGAGCTGACACCTTTTGTGAGAATGAACAGAACAAACAAGATTGAACTTCTCATTCCACAAAACCATGGTCATCAAAATAATTAGAGGGTTTTGCATTCATATTACCCGTCATTCTTCCCTTTTTTTTCACTTGATACATTCTGTGGGGAGAAGGCACATTATTCAGTCATACATAGTTTTTAATCAGGTGAGAGAACTGCATTTCTATTCAAGAGAATGAAAAGTCAAATGCTGCCCAGAATGGACAAAGATGGAGGTGCCAGAGAGAGCAAGGTTTCTGAAAAGGTCAGGCTATGGGCCAGGCTCACAAAGAGAGAAGCTGCTTAGCTGTGTCTGTGAATTTATCCTGAATCTGCCCTGAATGCCTTGCGGGCCTAAGGAAATGATTTGACCTTCCATCTTTTCAATTATTCTGGGAGAGTGAATGCTTCTGCTTGACATACAAGATATAACCTCAGTGACCTAGAATGACCAAATGCACAGAGCCTTTTCTGAAATATTTTATGTACACGAAAGTGCCCACATGTAGGAATCCAGCTCCACCATCTCCTTCAAATTTGTTTTAGGAAAAAAATATTCTTTCCAATATTAGAAAGTTGAAAAATAATTACAGAGATCCAGCTTCTGTTCCTGCCATTTATAATAAGCTGATCACTACTGTGATAAAAAAATAGAATCTATCCTTTACATTTCATTCTTGCTTGAAAAAAAGCCTTTATTTTGCCTTTTTTATGTTCTAGCATTTGGAGAAGAAAGTAAATGACATAGTCCTGACCTTCAAGGAGCTCCCAGTCTACTTTTTCACATGTTTAAAAATTAAAAGCACAGGATGTTCTTTATTAGCAGTAAATGACAATTAAACATGATAACTGAAATATAATGATACTTGAGAGTACAATAGGATGAGCCAATTGATTTCTTGAGGGAAATCAGTATGTTTTTTATTTCTGCATCTTATTAGGCAAGTACTAACCATCCATCATATGAGAAGAAAATACCATTAAGTTGTGCTGCCTTCTTTGATTTTATTGACCCCAAACATGTCCTTTCATCCCCATACTTACAGCTGCCAAATTTCAGAGGACACGAGTGAGCATCCATTGGAAAATCCTCCAGGTGCATTGGACATTCAGCTTGAACTGTAAGCCTAAAAGTCAAAATTCCACTCTTTGTTTAAGTAAATTGGCAAGTCAAGATAAACCACTCCTTATTGTTGTCAACAGAATTAACGATGAGGTAAGACCTTCATTACATTATCAGATTAGGCTAATTCACACTTAAATATGCTTTTGTTCTTTCAACATCTAGGCAATCCTTCAGAAGACAATAGCATGTACAAAATCTGAGCTCAAGTAACAATATTTATTTAAAAATATACTTTACTTAAGCATTTTGTACGCTCTGGTTAGTTAAGAAGGTATGTACATGTTTTTGAAGGTTATTTTCCCATTAACTTCAGCGTTAATGTTTGAAAACTTAATGAAAAATATTATCCTAAAAAGAATGTTATTTTTTTACAACATCCTGTCAACAACCATATAGCAAACAAAACAATACAAGAATTCAGTTGGCTCAGATGAGCTCCCTTCAAAAATATGTAAATTGTAAAGGAGTGTCATATACTGTATATAGATGCATATATATATACACATATATACATATGTTTATGTATATACACAGATACATGTATAGATATATCCCCTAGAGATACCTTGTTGAGACTAGACTATTGATCAAATTATGGACACAAGTTATGAATGTTAAAGTATCTACATGATGCTTTTTTTGTATCTACCTGATCACATAAAGAGTAATCATAGCAAATTTGCTACAAAGAAAATTATCAATTATTCCATTTCACACAAAGGTGAAGTAGATAAAACAGGTACTAAGTTGAACTTAGAGAAGAATCGCTTATGATGAGCAAAACAAATGTGACTAACAATTTAATTTCAGTTTATATACTTGAAAGAAAGTATTTAAGTAGAACCCTACATATTTTCCCAAACATCCAAACATCCAAATGTGGGTGTATTCTCTGCCCACATTTTGTTGAAACCCCAAATTTCCAATCATTGTCTTAATTCAGAGAGATAATCAACATGTAAAATCAAGGGGGTACAGCATCTGTATTGCAAGTTTCTGAGAGAGAGGCAGAAAGAATACCTAACTTCCATTTTAGGTGATATTTTCTTTAGTAATGAGAAATTAAAAGAGTTTTTACTTAAAGACCAGGGCTGTATAATTGTCCTTTCTTAGATAAATTTTACAATTAAAATCTACTACATAGTGCTTAATATAAAATAATAATACATCAAATACCTGGAATACACACGTCTATATATAATTCTGAATAAAGTTATTTATGCTTTAAAGTCTTTATCAAACATTTACATTTTAGATTATATACTATTTTATCAGATTTGTGATTGTTTTCTTTGTCACACAGTATAAGTAACTTATTTTAAAAGATTAATTCATGAGAAGAGTTAAATGGATGGAATTGCTATTAGAGTCAACAAATATATATTTCTTTACATAATTTTTTAAGGGTGAGTCATATGAATTTTTGTTACATGGCAAGTCTGAGGTTATAAAATTATTTTTTTCCTCTAGAGCAACTTCATAAGGAGGATAAAAATATTTAATTAAGCGAAACTTGCTTAAAAATCATTTAAAATTTTGATGGGATATTTGACAAGATATTAAAAATAAAATTACATCCTGGTGTAAAGAAAAAATTAAATCATACATACTATTAAAATTGTAAAGTATAATATGAAAAGCAAATAGCAAAAAGATCAATTCTTAACAGCTAAAGCAGTTTTCAAGTTTTAACACATTAAAATGAGATTCAAATCATAAATACTATGTTGGCTTTATTTTTTCATATCCAAGCATTTACAAAGCATATTAATAATTTGTTGTGAAAATGTTCATCTTGCTAATACCTGACACCTAGCTTGGCTAGTTAGTTGGTACATAGATTTTTCAGTATTTAAAGGCATCATATCAACCCTAAAAACATACCTCATTGTATACAGCAGAGTCCCATCATCCTGGATTCGAAGAAGCTTATTTGGCATTGTCATATTATGAGCTACTGATTTTTTCCCATTGTGGAAGAAGGTATCTGGAGTCCAGATTTTGCTGGCCATTAAATTGTTAAGTCGAAGGATGTTCATAGGACCTTTAAATTTTAACCTTTCATCTTTCCATTTTTGTCGAAAGAAAACATCTATTGTATATTCCTAAAACATAAACCAGGATTCTTTTGAAAATATTGATTTAGATACAAGGATACCATAAAATTCCAACAACAATAACATAAATAATGTAAATAGTTTAAAAAGAGAAAGCTATTTTGAGAAGTGAATTTTGAAAGAGCATTCCTTATCTATAAAGATTGCCACTTACAATGAGATAAAAGTATTTACACAATGAACTACATATTATTACAAAAAAAATAATAAATTGACTTTCTCTGGACTCTTTCAATGGACAAGGTCTTAGTCAAACCGCTTCACTGCATCATGTGGTTTAGAACCAAGCTTGGGCAGTATCTAGGTGGACTGTCCTGAATCATTTACCCCAAGACTCAATAAGCAGGAAGCCTAATTCTTAATAGCAAAAGAGAAAGAAAAGAAAGACAGAGAGGAGCTCCCATCTTGGCTCCACAGAAACAAATCTGACTAGTATCCATGAAGATGCAGGTTTGCTCCCTGGCCTCGCTCAGTGGAATAAGGATCTGGCATTGCCATGAGGCTGTGGTGTAGGTCACAGACGCACCTCGGATCTGGCATTGCTGTGGCTGTGGCATAGGCCAGTGACTGCAGCTCCTATTTGACCCCTGGCCTAGGAACACCTCCATATGCCGTGGGTGCGGCCCTAAAAAAAAGTGAGAAAGGGAAAGAGTCTATGTGACTTCTCTTGTTGCCAAAGAAACTATAAAATATTTATTTTTTAATCCTAAAAAAATGATAGATATCATATTGCTAATAAGAATGTATTCAGGAATGATGATTTCAGTAAAGTCTACTTTATGAAATTAGTTGTAATGAAAATACCTCGACAAGGTATTAGAATATTTAAAATATGACTATTTTGCAAATAAACACCTTCCAGTTAAAATGTACATTTAAATATTCCTACAGACCACCTAGTGATCAATTCCCTATTATCATTCTACAGTACTTTAAGTTGGTTTAGTCAACGTCTCTTTCTCTCTCTCACTCTCTAGCTCTCTCTTTTTCATTCCCCACATCCTCTCTTTTTCTCTTTCTCTGTCTTTCTCTCTTAGGATAAGAGAACACATGCATTTTATTTTATGTATTTTTATCTTTTTTGTCTTTTCTCAGGCCGCAACCACAGCTTATGGAGATTCCCAGGCGAGGGGTCTAATCGGAGCTGTAGTCACCAGCCTACGCCAAAGCCATAGCAATGCCAGATCTGAGCCGCGTCTGTGACCACCACCACAGCTCACGGCAACGCTGGCTCCTTAACCCACTGGGCAAGGCCAGGGATCGAACCCGCAACCTCATGGTTCCTAGTCGGATTTGTTAACCACCATGCCACAACAGGAATGCCAACATATACATTTTAGATGAGATGCTCAATTCACAATTGTGATCAATACTGACAATTTATTGGATATCAAAATTTTGGTCAATATATGTTTGTGCAAACACTTAACATATAAATAACTAAAATGTTCAGTTAAATACCTGAGATTGAAAATTCAGAAACGGTCTTTTTGAGCGCAAAGTCATAGTCATCACATTTGCAAAACAACCAACAAAACTAACAAATGCAATTTCACTCAACTAAAATTATGTTTAAAAAAGACATTAAAAAGGCCACATACTTATGACAATAACAAACTATTTGTATAAATCTTACTCAAGTAAATGAAAGTAAATGATTCCCAGTGTTTACTCAAAAACTGAATGGGCAAAGGTAGTAAGTCAGCAACAGGTAATGGCATAGGAACAGGAAGTGAGGAGTGGCTCTGAGCTCCTGATTCTTAGGAGAAAATATCATCATCTAATCTGCCCTCACTTTCTGTGGTTTAGTCATTTTTTAAACCCAATTCTATATTAATAACTCAATTTAAATAAAAACTAGATTAAGAGACAAGTCTTAGCTATGTGATAAGTTTTTATGCATATGCTTGTTTGTTTGTTTGCTTGTTTTTAGGGCCACAGCACCTGCAGCATATGGACGTTCCCAAGCTAGGGGTCAAATCACAGATGTAGCTGCTAGCCTACACGACAGCCACAGCAACACAAAACCTGAGCTGTGTCTGCAGCCTATACCACAGCTCACGGCAACACCCGATCCTTAATTCACTGAGCGAGGCCAGGGATCAAACCTGAGTCCTTGTGGATAACTAGTCAGGTTTGTTAACCACTGAGACACGAGGGGAACTCGAGCAAATGTTTCTTTCCAACTGTGATTCCCCCAAATCCAAGCCTGATATGAACACACTGGAAGTTTACCTGTTCAGGCAAAATGAATATATTTCACAACTGTTGATAAAATTTTTTCCATTTCTATGAAACTGTGGGATATCTTATTTTTTCAGAAGCTATTGCCATAGCAACCATTTCCTATAGAAGCATCACAAAAGTTCCTAAACAGTACACTTAAGGTGAGCTCTTTTTACAAAGTATTATTAAAAACACTGTTTTTGAGCCTTCCCAGTGTCCCAGGTGTGCCCTGTCACCTTACCCAATGACCTATGCCTTTTTTCCCGCTCCCCACAACTAGGCACATTTATGTTTTGCTCTAAGCAACTTTAGCAATCTCCATCCTCACCATTCCTCAGATAAGAGAAAGTCCCCTACCTGCCTGGGTCAAGAACTCTACTCACAGCCGGGCTCCCAGTCTCTTCAACACCTGGATGATACACAATCAGCTATTTGTGCAGCTGTACTACTCGTAAAGTTTCCCACCACTGCAAGATCACATACTCCAGTTATACCTTTGTTCCTCTGCCTCCTGACTAGCTAGCAGAGAGTCACAGAGGCACCATGCCTTTCATTTGTGCGTTGTTTTACTCCGTCTTCAGACACAGAAGAGAGCATAAAGAATACTATAAACATTTTGCAGCCAACACCAGCAAGAACCACAAATAGTATTGAAGCATTCTCTGTCCTGTGTATCCCTCCTCAATCACACACCCCTGCTCTATGAGGAAATAATCATCTTGGATTTGATGTCTGTCATTCCCAAACATGGGCTTACATATTCAATATATAAACATGTGTCCTGTGTCACATTTTTAACATTTATATGAATGAGATCATACTGTGTATATATTTCTGAGGCTGCTTTTTGCAGTTACATTGTTGAGATTTAGTCATAGCAATATACCTATTACTTTGGTTCATCGTTGGTTCATTTTCATTGCTCCCTAGCATTACCTTGAAAGAATATTTTACAGTATTCCCTCTTTTTCCATACTCTCAAAGGGCTGAATCAGAGCTGCAGCATCCTCATGGATACTAGTCAGGTTTGTAACCTCGTGAGCCACAATGGGAACTCCCTCTATTTCATTCTTGTCACTATTGCAAACAATACTGCTATAAATATTACTATACAATGCTTTTAGGACAAAGGTGTAAGAGTTCCTCTATACTAGAGGTTGGCAAACTTCTTCCACCAGGGGCCAGTTAAGTGTTTTAGGCTTTGCTAGGCATGTAGTCAGTATCACAACTACTCAACTCTGCTATTGTAGTGTGAATGCCCCCACAGATGACACTTAAATGACTCAGAGTGGACATGTTCCCATAAATCTTTGTTTAGAAATAAGGGAAGCCAACAGGATTTGGCCCATGGATCATCTCATGCCCACCACTGCACCAGAGTAAATTGACAAGTGGGCTTAGTAAAAAATTTATTTTATGTGCAATCAATAACAAAGATATTATCAAAATGAAATGGTAAGAGGTACGTACATTGCAATAAATGATAAGATATTGTCAAATCTCAAAAAATAACAAGATATTGTCAGGTTGAATCCTAAGAGGTGTGTATATTTATATCCCCACTAATAGTGTATAAACTTTGTTTCTCTACAACTTGGTATAGATAGAATATTTCATTTTAGCCATTGTGATTGGTGTTAAATGGTTCACAGTGCTGCCATTTGATTTTTCTATTAACTCATGAAATTCAACACATTTTCATATGTTTATTAAACACTAGTTTTTTATCGATTGTCTGTTCATATCATTTAGTCAATTTCCTTTGGGGTTGTCTTTTTCCCAATGAGTTATAGGAATTCTTTATATTTTCTATATATAAATATTTTAGAAAGTACAGAACTCAATATGAATTATAATAAAGATTACAAAGAATATAAAATATCATATTCTTTTATGTTTCTTTTAAAGATGTCAAAGTTCTGCTTTTAACATTTAAGTCCTGGAATTATTGCATAGAATATGAGAGATACAGAACTGACTTTTTTTTTTTTTTAATGGAGAGTAAATTCTGATGAGCTGTGGCCCATCTTTCCCCACAGCTCAGCAATGGTATTTCTCTTCTGTGTCTAGTGTTCATATAGCATGGCCCTGTTTCTGAGATTTCTTTTCTACCATCTATGTCTGCATCAATTCCAAAGTCATGGTTTCTATAGCTATAAAATAATTATAATTAATAGCATTTTTATTATTGTTCTGTCAAAGACATTTTATACTCTCTATTTTTTCCTTTTGTGGGAGATACTGTGAGGTATGTTTTCATGTTTCCAAATGTACTGGTTTCTTTTATTTATATTTTTGTCATTAATGTTTACTTCTACTGCATTTGTGATAATAGACTATGCTGTGAAGATACCAAAAATTCTCAATTTACCGAAAATATCTTAAGAAAAAATTCTTATTGAATATGACCATTTCCATCTTTTAAGAGTAAGACAATTCAGTTCATTTACATTTAGCATAATTACTAATATATTGGACCTGTCCCCAGGCTATACTATTTTTAGCAGTGACAGAATGATGAAGATAGATGGGATAACTTATATAGATACAGGAAGAGAATGTTAGAATCTTTACTTTTAGGCAGAACTCTATCCAAATACAAGTAAATGAGGCTTTGCTAATAAATAATATGTGGAATGATATTGGTACTTTCACTATGTCTGTAAGTAGATGATGGTCACGTATATAAGGCATCCTGTGGGAAAAGAAGAAGCCACAACAGGGAATGGTCAAGAGATGCTGAATTAATTTGCTTTCAGTGCCCTATGATTTGTACTCAGGTGAACTTTCAAGTTATAATATCTAGTTTTGATTAGACTAATTCTGGTGAGAATAGACAATTGACTTAAAAATTATTGCTAAATGACACCATGGATTGAAAGAAAACACTGAAAATTATACAAGCACAAGAAAAGGGCATCTCACTTCTATGTCTAATATGAGTTCTTCATAAACCACATAAAGAATGGTGAACTAATCAACTCTAAAAAGAAATGTGGAAAGCAAACGCATAATTTTCAATTAGGCTACATAAAATGTGAGTTTACAACCACTGCGTTTAATGATGAGTTTCATCTGAAGCACACGTTGTACCATGAAATATTGGTTAATGATAGCATAAGGACATTGCAAAGAGAAGTTATTTTGAAAACCAAATATCCAGAACACGAAGACAAACATCTAAAATTGGTGGATTTTTTTTTAATTGACATGATTCAGTAACCAATAGCCAATGATGCACTTCTTAAATCTAAATTTATATATCTTTTCATCTATGGCAGTAATTAAGGTGTTAATTAAATATTAATAGGAATTTAGAATCATATTTTTGATTGCTTTACTATATTTAAGAAAGACTTTTAAAATAATAAGGTACATTTAAACATATTAATTGCTAAAATATTCTCATGAATATAAATCTTAAGTGGGAGTAAATCTATTTTATTTATGACATAATAATTATTCCTGAAAAAACTGTGTATTTTAATTCAATCTCATTCCAATTTCTAGTTTTGTGCTTCTCTTAAAATACTTCAATATATTACTACAAAAGCATATAGATATAGACATGATACATAAACAAATATATACAGTTGATTCATAGTTTTTGTGATTTTGCTTTCAAGATTAAAATAGCAGGGAAAGAAATCACTCCAATCAAATAATGTTTCTTGCATAGTCACTAAGTTACAGCAAGATTTCCAAACAAATTATTTGCATGTGATACCTTTAACTGCAAATATAATGCAAAGTCTCAATATTTGAAAAGAATATTCTTAAAAGGTTTCTTAAACCTCAAGTTTGACATGAGTATATACTAATACAGTAATTACTTGATTCGTGTGTTACAAGAAAATTGCTGGAAAAGTACAAAACAATGCAACTTTATGCAAACCAGACTTAGTCCCATGAACCAAGATTCTAAAAGAAATAAATAATAACCAAGATCAACTACAAAATCACTCAGAGAATACACAAACAACTAAAGAGCAAATTTAGAAATAAATACCCAAAAGTCATAAGGACCTATCAGCATGCTGCTATCCTCTGGCCTGTGTATAGGACACAAGAGACTTTTTAGTTGAGACTGAAGAATTGAAGAGTCCATACATTT
This sequence comes from Phacochoerus africanus, assembly GCF_016906955.1. Classification (NCBI taxonomy): domain Eukaryota; kingdom Metazoa; phylum Chordata; class Mammalia; order Artiodactyla; family Suidae; genus Phacochoerus; species Phacochoerus africanus. Next base: position 36,349,102 of record NC_062553.1, read on the forward strand.
TGAGATTTGAAAAATTCTTTACAGGAAATTTAACTCAATTTCTCCTTTTCACAGATGGGATTATGGATAAATTTAGTGATTGCCCTGTTTCCAAGCTTGTGAGGGGCAGAAGCTGGAGAAGGATGCAATTTCCAGTCGATGTCTTTAATACCACCAACTATCATTTCCATAAAATGTATTGCAAACAAGGAAATCACTCTCTGCTGCACAGTTTATTGTCCAAACATGGTTTCAAGAACACACTAACTTAGGGAAGACAGCAGATTTTTTAGCACCTGGCTACACTGATTATAAGTCAATGCTTGTAGCCAATTTCTGAAGAATTATGTCTACTCACTAAAATATAACCAAATTGCAGGACTGTTCTTGGACTGATTTCTCATTTTCTTTGATTTACTGAGTGTATTTTATTTTATTTTTTTTTGTCCTTTTAGGGCCACACCCGAGGCATATGAAGGTTCCCAGGGTGGGGGGGGGGTCTAATTGGAGCTGTAGCTGCTAGCCTACGCCATAGCCACAGCAACACCAGATCCACGTCTGTGACCTACATCACAGCTCAAGGCAACACCAGATCCTTAACCCACTGAGCAAGGCCAGGGATCAAACCCACAACCTCGTGGTTCCTAGATGGATTTGTTAACCACTGAGCCACAACGGGAACTCCATACCGAGTGTATTTTAAAGAAACAAAATTTACGTCATTATATCCTTTTGCTATTAAAGCCTAGTTTCCTCTGAGTAAGTTCTAATCAGTGTGTTTCTTCTATAATGAAGAAAAACATGGTTTATGAAGCAGGTATGGAGCAATTAAAGAACTAACACACTTAGACTACTATACAAGAATGGTTAAGCCCCCAAATTTTCAATTGATACTCAAAGGACTGTGAACCAGGAATTTAGCCCAGTATTAGCATTGCAAAAATTGCAAAAAGTGAGAGTCTTAAAAGAAGAGATGAGCAGTGTCAATAAACCCAATTAGTGCAGATCATAAAACCTTATTATGCAAAGAAGCAGACTGCAGAACACCACAGCTACTGCATGTTCAGACCATCGTGTAGGCAAGATGCCTGGACTTTCTCTTTGCAACTAGATGCCTGGCAAATTTACAAACAAATTAGAAACTGATATTAAAGATTCAGATTCTAGGAGTTCCCGTTGTGGCTCAGGGAGCTACAAACCCAACTAGTATCCATGAGGATGTGAGTTTGATCCCTAGCCTCACTCAATGGGCTAAGGATCCATCAGGTGTTGCTGTGAACTGTGCCAAAGGTTGCAGATGTGGCTGGGATCTGGCATTGCTGTGGCTGTGGCAGAGGCCAGCAGCTGTAGCTCTGATTCGACCCTTAGCCTGGGAACTTCCATATGCTGCAGGTGTGGCCCTAAAAGGCAAAAAAAAAAAAAAAAAAGATTCAGATTCTAATAGTAGATTGTTAAAATACAATCCAAGTACTTAAAATGGTTAATTGTTATACGTTAATTGCAATTCACTTTGATATAATTTATCATTTTAAATGCATAAAATGAATTTATTAAAATGAATTCATAAAATGAATTTATTAAAATATGCAGCAGTACTCCCACTTCACAGGTGGGAAATACTTCAAAAGCCATTTCATCAAACAAGGAGAGAGAAAGCCAAAATTTGAACTCAAACCTTATGGTTCCTAACACCATGTTCTTTTTGTTGTACCATACATAAAAACAATCCTTGGAGGCATGACATCAGAGTGAAATTTCCTTCTTTTATAGACTGAAAAATAGACACTAGTCATGTATTATGGAAAGTTACAGGGAGAATTTACTTGCAGTCTGAGACTGGAGTTTTGGAATCTCTGTCAGTTTGCTTTCCACATTTAAAACTGACTCAAAAAAGATCAAAAGAGACCAACAATGAGCTGAATAACATAAAATAGATATTAAGTCAGGAAGACTGGGGTACTTGACCTTGAGCAGGTTACTTAATCTCTCTTTATTTCAGTTGATTTGCCTTTAAAATGGGGATAATTATACAATTTACTTCTAATAAGAATGAAGTGGGATAACACATGTCAAGTTCTTAGAAACAGTTTGGGTATCAAAGAAGGTAGCCTGGTACAAATCACCTTCCAGGTATCCTTCTCCTGCCAGTTCCCATACTCAAGAAGAGGGTGGCCTGGCAAGGGAGTGACACACCACAGCAAAAGGTACAGAGTAAAGTGATGGGGCAAAGGCTAAGCAGGATGCCTCAAGAGGTCCATGAAAAAATAAGATACCTGTGCTTTTGGTGTTTTGGACAATAAAGAGGTCATTGAGAAGAAATAGGAAGCATGCCCCCTGAGAGGTCCTATACCAGTCATGCAAATATCATCTACTGCCAAGAAAGAACTTACAGAACGAGATAAGTGAAACAATATTTCTCCACTTTTTCTAATCTCCCTTTTCCTTGACTCAACTCTGGAAGACCCAGAAAGAGGAGAAGAAGAGTAGATCCTGGCCTGTCGTCCACTGTGTATCCCTTATCTGCAACCATGGCTGAGACAGGAGAGAAGATCTAAATGACAAAGAGACTGAAGTTTACATCGGACCAGACCAGGCTCTTGGATATTTGAAAGTGAACAGAAAGATAACAGATGCACCACAGATACTGTCATGATGTGGGGAAAGGAGATCCAAGAGTGGAGTGCTGCCAAGTTTGATTAGTTGAATTTCCAAAGCCCTTGGGATGAAGTTCAAATGCTTTCTCACCACCCGCGGTGATCTCTCCCTCCCTTCCCTCTCTATATAATTCTCCATATACTCTGCCTACAGCAATAGTGATGCTGCAGGCCCTCTGATGTGTCATGCTCTGTCTTACCACCCGCCCTCATTGATCTCCCTTCCCATCTCTCTTCCCTGCCAACCCCTGCATTTGGCCAACTTTTACTCCACATTGAGAACAAGGACAATGACCACTTTCCTCAATGCATTAACCAGTATCTAACTTCCTGGGACATAGGAAATAAACCAGAATTAGTCCAGGAATAAGTGAATGAGAGAAGTCACAGGAAATTAAATACTGTCACAAAGATTCTGGGCAATAACAGCTCAACACTGTTATTAACAGTTCAATGGCACTCAGGAGAAAGGCATCCGCACAACTGGGTGGTAGAAACACCCTCAGATATCTTGCGTCAGTCCCCTGCATGCAATACCCTAACCTTGAATTCCACAAGTGTGAAGTGTGTACATTCATGTGCATGTGCGTGTGTGTGTGTGTGTCTGTATGACTATATTAAATTACTCACAGTAGGCTCTTCTTCATAGTTATGTCTTGAAGTATATTGACTCATATCAAAAAAGCCAGGCTGTAACAAGATCTGTGATAAGAGAGATATCCTATGTTTCAAGTTTTATTTGGGGATGCTTTTATGGCATTTTGGCACAGTTGGCTGTAAAGACCTTCATGATCTGGTTCCAAGTAATTTTCTAGCTTCATCTCCTTCCCAAATCCCTAAGAGCATTTAGTCTCTAGTCACATTGAACTTTTACATTTTACAAAATTCACCATGCTCTTTCAGTTTGTGCTAAAACACCCTTCCCATTATGTAGCTGGCAACTCCTTGTTTGTCCTCCTCTGCTATCTTCTTTTCCTAGAAACCTTCTCAGACACATATATCCTCTACCCACATCCCCTCTCTACCATATTAATCCATAAAACTTCAATAAAAACATAAGCACACCTTTTTTTTTAAATTGATGATTCTTTTTCTTAGCTGTCCCCCCACTACACTGTGAACAACATGAGGGCAGCACTAGTTATACTTAAGGATTTCAGCTCCCAACACTGTGACAGATACAGCGTGTGTACTTAGCAAATATGGTTGAAAAAGAACAAACACAACTCAAGCCTTCAGTAGCTCAGGCTGCAATAAAGAAGAAAGTCATGTAAAGATTTTTATAATCCAGCATGCAAAGTCATAAAAACGTGTGAACACCATGTGGTGGAGCACGGGGACAAGAAGGACTGACTCTACTTGGAGTAGCTTAGAAAAACACCAGGGAAGATGAAATTTGAACTTGGCTTTGAATAAATGAAAGATCTCCAGTTGGCAAAGGAGGAAGGGAAGCATAACAAGAACAGGGAAAAACATTTGCAAGGCCAGGGAGTTGTTAAAGATAATGGCATATTCAGAGAACTGAGAAGTTCAATGCAATCTTTAAAAGCCTCTCTGATAGTTATAATGCCTTACAGCTACTGCCCTCTGTCTTGCCTCCTTCTCCTCAACCAAGCTGCTTAAAAATGTTGCCTCCACTCTTTCTCCGTTTCCTCACCTCCCACATGCCCCAACCCACTGCAATCTGGTTGCTTTTTACCATGATCAACAAATATCTCCTTGTTCTTAATCTAATGATGCATTTAAATCCTTTTCTTGACTTCACCATAATATACGACACTGTTGTTTTCTCCCTACTTTTGTAATGCCCTCCTGCATTGGCATTAAAACCATACTCTCCTGGTGTTGTAGTTAACTCTTGAAAAATGCTCATCATGGGACCTGAGACCTTCTGTGTCTACGTCTAACAATAATCTACGTGTTATGGTATCTCTTGGAGAACATATGGGAGTAACGCCAGAGGACAGTTTCTATTATTCTTCATCAAGACATACAAATTCTACATAGTTCCTCCAAAAAGCCAGGTCTCACCCTTGTAAGTTGGGGAAAGAACAGGCCACCTCTGTAATTTTTATTTTAAAAACCACTTCATGTTTAGAAGTCATAGCTATTTGTTATTTACATACAAAAGGATGAGCGGGGTAGTGGTAAGGAATGCTCCTCCCCCAAGGCAGCCAAGTGAACTATGACTGGATGTACCTAGTTCCTACAGCCCTCCCTCTGGCAGAAGGATAGTGGATGGAGTCAAACCAGTCCAACTAATTTGCACTCTTTTCTGAAACTATTACCCTATTCCCTTGGTGAGATTTTACTGTGGGCAAAACCTATGGTTTCATCCCATTACCAAATGAACCATACCCCCTTCAGCATATAGAAACCTACCTGGGCAGAGGGTGTAACTGATATAGATACTTGACTATTGAACATGGTTGCATCTGATAAGGAAGGAAAGGCAGTGACCTCTGATGTTTGATATTAAGAATCAAGACGCAGTCTGGCTCAGCGAAGGGAAGGCACCTACCTCCATTGTGACAGACAGCCATGATTTTTCCTTCTCAGTCTCCTCTGCTATCTGTTATTCTCTTCTGTTCTGGAGTTTCTATAAAAGCATGATGGCCATTTCACTTTAATCTCTTGCCTTGTACAAGTTAATGGATGTCCATGGTTTCAACTATCTTTGGATGGCTCCCAAACCATCTGTACTCTAAGCCCTTCTCTTGGACGCAAGGTCTATGCCTGCTACCTAGACATCTCCAATTAAATCCCTCACAAAGATCCCACCTCAAAATGTCCAAAACATAGATATTCATCCTGTAAACACCCGAACCAAAGCAAATAAAACTCTCTTTCTTAGTTCATATCCCAGTGAATGGTACCACCATCCACCCAGTACCCTCAAGCCTTCATCCTATACTTCTCCTTCAACTCCTACCTCCAACACATCACCAAGTCTTGTCAATTCTACCTCATGGGGATCCTTCAAACCTTTTCAGTTCTTTCCATCTTTAGTCCCACGATTCTTGACTTTCTTGCTTGGTATACAACAGCTTTCAAACAAGTTTTTCCTTTTTGCATCCTCTAAGACAAATTATTGGATTACAGAAAATCTCACATGTCTTTTTTATTACCCCAAATTTTATACCCTCAGCATACCTTGACCTGGTAAAAGGAAGACTGTTATGCCCTACAACTAGCAATTATGATTCCACAGATCTGAGAAGGAACCTAGGAAATAACATTTTAAATAAATAAATCCAGCTGAATCCAACACAAGTGTCTATGAATCTCATTTTGAGGAACATTACAAAAATTCTAGGAGGGTGCTGAAAAATATTCGCTGAATGTTCCCTAAGTCTAATTCCTATCCTTTCCAAATATCAATAAACTTCCAATAATCAACTTCTATATTCTGGCTTAAAAGTGAGGAAACATTATTATTTTTGATATATAGTATTTGCTGTGTTTGTAGCAGTTGTCCTTATCTAGCTCTATTTACAAATGGCAACTTATGATAAGGGTTTACAGCTTAAACCCAGTGTCAGTTTTTGATCAGATAAGATCTAGTAATTCTCTAAAACCCCCTATGATGTTAACTACTGAATTACATAATATTCTAATAGCTTTGGGGGTTTCTAGGAGATCATATACTCTGTGTTTTCATAAGATAGACAAGTACTAACTAAGGGGATTGATATGATCAATAAACCAAGGTCATCACTTACCTGACTGCCTGCTTTTTAATAACCTAATGGTAAACTCTAGATCAGATATCTTGATGACTTCAAAGTGTCCATTCTTCAAGGTCTAACCCTACTGCTTAGCAGTGCAAGAGATAACACGTGGGCTGAGGTTGTTAGTCTAGGTTTTAGTACAAGGATTGGTGGCTATACCACTGATGCCTGAAGAATATGCTCACACAGTGAAAATGCTTACTAGTATGGGAAAAGACCTTTGATGTGGACCAAAGAGAAAAGAAAAGAAAACAAAACAAAACATAGAAGAGTTATAAATTGCTTAAATGTGCCTGCCTACTTACCAACTTTGCCAACTAGCTACTAGTATACCCCCAAGTTTACCTTCTTACTCATGAATTTTTTAAAATGTTGAAATAAAAAATCCTTAATTGAAAACATGATAATTAGAATATTTAATTATAATTTAGATCTGCAACTTTCTTTGGACAATTACACTAGCTAATGATTCTGAGACAGCAGTGTGTGTGTTTGCTCTTTTGGTTCTTAATTCTTTTTGCTATGCTGCTTTTTCTTCTCAGGCTAATGTCACAACAAATCTACATCACTGACCTGCACAGGAGAATTTAAGAGTTTAGGTCTTTCTTCTGAGCATGCACACTGCATTGAAATAAGAGTACAGCTAAGCTACCAAAAGTGAAATTAAATTTATTCTATTATTCTGTACTGTACTTGTATTTAACAAGTGCTTCTGTAATACATGAATTAAATTATCTTCGTATCCACTTTTATGTATGGGTAATAATACTGTGAGTATATTTTCCTTTGTATCATAATAATTTTCTTACTTTTATTTAAGAGGAGGACATTTCTTTCACAAGTTTCATTTCCTGACCTGGCCATCTGTACTAATATACATTCAAACTTTTCTCTATTATATATTTTTTTGCTTTCCAAAAGAAGTAATGAGGTTGAAAACCACTCTATGTGTGAGCCTCAACAAAACCAGATCATTTCTCTTCACAAAATGTATACATTTTGAAATTGAGCTGTGTCTTCCGTAATAGATTTGTAATACGAGTAGTGTGTCAGCATATATGTGTACAGACGTTACTCAACTTTGATTTTCTTCTCTAGATTTGGACAAATATTAAACAGCCCCTGCTGAGTGATCAAACTGTCTCTTGACTCTCCCTCAAAATCCTCCCCACATTCCCACACTATCATGTACACCTGTCATTAGTGAATTGCCTTTCAGCGTCAAATCCACCCTCCCTTCCCCTTCTTTATGATGCCGGAGAAAGGCTCTGTAACATCCACCCTTCATCAGTTCACACAGTAATAGGCCTTGTCCTTAAAGAGTGCTGGAGGGAGTACCGATGTCAGAGCAGGCAAGAGGGCTTTTCTTTCTGGTTCTTTCTGGTTCAGGTGCATTTTCAGGCTTGGGCACAGCCTTCAAGGGACCACCATGCTGGGAGTTTGTAGCCACCAGGCAGGATGCTCCTCGGGACCAGCTTCCACACATACCTTCCTATGTTTCATCGCTGGCAGCAGCTGCACTGTCCTGTAGCCACAGCATCCTCTCCAGTGAGCTCTAAATCTTGGCCTTGGAGGGAAGGACTTCCTTCCAACCCCTGAGTTCCTTCACTGTTCGTGATGTTTCACCCCACAAGCAGATGCTGCCTTCTGCATTCGCTAAATCTATATTGCTTAGAGTCTTTTTATTTACCCATCTTAAACTAGTTAATAATTCATTATATTAGATTTCTCCTATTCTAATTACTGTTATGGATCCTTTCCTCTAATTGGACTCTGATGATAAAGTAGTATGTGCCCAGCCTGCAGTCTTGCAGTTAATGAGCCTCCCCCTAAGTTAACTATTGGTAAGACCGAGTAAACAAGTTGAGGAAAGATGGAAATAAAGTGGAAAATCTGACATGACCAAAGAGAATTCTTTAGGACTGTGTTAGGCTAGGTAATTCCAGGAAAGTTTATTAGGAACAGAGTCTGGGGCCCTCAAGAATTTCAAGAACCTAAAGAGATGTTAAATATGTATTTCATTTTAGGAAATATCTCAATATACAAGTGTGCATGTATGCATACATACACATATATAATCCAGAATACACAAAGAAAACTAAAAACTCAAACATAAGTGATTTAAATTTTAAAACTTTAAATGTTGCCAATTACAATTCTACTCAGCTCAATGCAACCTAGGTAGTTTGAAATGTGAGTTCATTTTCATGTTTAATATAATATGTGGTAGTGTCAGCCCAAACTATGAAAGCCTCTCTTGAGCTTGTTAAATTTTTTTTTTAAGTTCTTGGGCTCAATTCACTGAAGAGACCAAGGTTCTGAATTCAATTCAGCGTTAAGAGAGTTTAAATTTGTTCTGTTCTAATGAAGGTAGCATCTGACATCAGCTACCAGCTTTTTATTTGTACTTATTTTTTTTTGCATATGGCGTATTAATATTTAGCTCATTTTAAAGAATGACAGCAGCAAACAGGCATGCAAACACACAACTGCTAGACACATGAGTGCCTGATCATGACTGCTTCACTCAGACTCGGTCCTGTTCCAGTTCTGGAACACACTGTCCTTAACCTTGAGTTCAGTTTCACATACCCTGCTCTGGATTTCAACTTGACATCAGTGGATTCCTTACGCTTAGCTTTAAACCTTGCAGGAGAATTAGGATGCCTTTTCCCATTTGCTGATTTGATTTTTCTCAGAATTTAGAATTTGTAAAAATATATAAATTTCCCAACAAATGCCTGGAAGGAATCCCTGCATGAAAACACTAAGTGATCACAGTTACCTATTTTTACATTTTAAGGTTTATTGAAGGATGATGGACAAAAAATTATAAGATATTTGAGGCAATCATAGTGATTTGACAGACGTAGGGGAAGGATTCCCCCTGTCTAGGTTATTAACACCTCCATCACCTCATATTTATTTATTTATTTATTTGTTTGTTTGTTTTGGGCAAGAACATTTAAGTTGTACTCTTTTCGTCAATTTCAGTTACACCACACAGTGTCACCCTCTATAGTCACCATGCTTTACACTAGATCCTCAGACCTCATTCATCTTGTAGCTGGAAGTCTGTACCCTTTGACCAACTCTTCCCTATTTCCTCCACCCTCCAGCCTCTGGCAATCACTTGTGTATTCTGTTTCTATGAGTTTTATTTTAATTACCCATGTATATGATATAATGCAATATCTGTCTTCTTCTGCCTGGTTTATTCACTTCGCATATGACCTCAATGTCCATCTATGCTGTCAAAAGTGCCAGGATTTTGCTCCTTCTCATGTGACATATAAATATCACACCACCTTTCCTTCCGTATCATGACTAATGTGAATAATGGTGAAGAAACACAGGAGTGCTGATATCTCTTGGAGGTCTTGTTTTCATTTTGGATGTATATCAGATGTGGATTACCGAACAATATGATAGTTCCATTTTTAATTTTTTCGAAGACCCACCATTCTGTTTTCTATAGTAATTACATAAATTTACATTCCCACTAACAGTGCACAAAGATCCCCCTTTCTCCATGTCATTGAACAATATTTGTAACTTTAAAAGACTTTTTTTTTTTTTTTTTTGCTGTGCTCTTGGTATTTGGAAGTTCCTGGGCCAGGGCTCAAACCCATGCCAGAGCAGCAACCCGAGCCACAGCAGTGATGATGCCAGATACTTAACCACTAAGCCACCAGCAATCCAAGCCACACCAGTGACAATGCCAAATCCTTAACCACTAAGCCACTAAGCCACTTAACCACTAAGCCACAGCAGTGACAATGCCAGATCCTTAACCACTAAGCCACCAGGGAATTTCCTTAAAAACATTTTTTTGAGGTATAGTTTATATGCAGCATTACATAAGTTCAGGTGTACAATATAGTGATTCACAATTTTAAAGGGTAGATTCTATTTACAGTTATAAAATATTGACTTATGCTCTGTGATGTGCTGTACAATATATCCTTATAGCCTATTTATTTTATACATAGTAGTAGTTAGTACCTCTTGATTGTGTACCCTTATCTCGCTCCTCCTCCTTTCCCTCTTCCCACAGGTAACCACTAGTTTGTTTGTTCTCTGTATCTGAGTCTGTTTCTTTTTTGTTATATTCCCTAGTTTGTTTTATTTTCTAGATTTCACATATAGGCAGATAAGTGATATCATACAGTGTATCTTGTCTTTTTGATGACAGTCATTCTAACAGATGTGAGGCAATATCTCATTGTGGTTTTGATTTACATTCCCATGATAATTTTAATTTTTTTTAATTTTTATTAAAGTATAGCTGATTTACAATGTTGTGCCAATTTTTGCTGTACAGCAAAGTGACCCCATTATATATCTACATACATTCCCTTTCTTATATCATCTCCCATCATGGTCTATCCCAAGAGATTAGATATTGTTCCCTGTGCTATACCATAGGATCTCATTGCTTATCCATTCTAAATGTAACAGTTTGCATCTACTAACCACAAACTCCCAGTCTATCCCACTCCCTCCTTCCTCCCCCTTTCACAAGTCTGTTCTCTATGTCTCTGAGTCTGTTTCTATTTCCTGATGATTACTGATGCTGAGTACTTTTTCATATACCTGTTGGTCATTTTATGTCTTTTTTTAATTAAAAAAAAAAAAGCTTTTCTTCCTTATTTAAATTGGATTGTGGTTTTTGTTTTCTTTTCTTTTTCTTTTTCTTTTTTACCTTGAATTGGGCCAATTCTTTATATATTTCGATGCTAAGCCTTTATCATATTTATAATTTGAAAATACTTTCTCCCATTTTGTAGGCTGCCTTTTCATTTTGTTGATGGTTTCTCTTGCAGTGCAGAAGATTTTAGTTTGATATAGTCAGTTAGACTTTTTTATTTTTGCTTTTGGTGTCACATTTTAAAATATCATCACTAAGACCAATGCCAAAGAATGCATCTCCTGTTTTCTTCTATGAGTTTCATGGTTTCAGGTATTAACTAACATAAAGTCTTTAATCTATTTTGAGTTGAGGCTACCAGCTTTCTAAATGTGTCGGTAATAGAAAAAAATGATCAGGAGTTCCCGTTGTGGCGCAGTGGTTAACGAATCCGACTAGGAACCATGAGGTTGCGGGTTCCGTCCCTGCCCTTGCTCAGTGGGTTAACGATCCGGCGTTGCCGTGAGCTGTGGTGTAGGTTGCAGACGCGGCTCGGATCTCGCGTTGCTGTGGCTCAGGCGTAGGCCAATGGCTACAGCTCCGATTCGACCCCTAGCCTGGGAACCTCCATATGCCGCGGGAGCGGCCCAAGAAATAGCAACAACAACAACAACAAAAAAATAAAAGACAAAAAAAAAAATGATCAAAGCAAAGAGAATTAGTCTACTCCACTATCACCACTTGAAAAAAGTCACTTCATACATTTTGCTAAAAATTATATTACTGTTTGTCTAAAACCCCTGAATAACAAACATTTGTATGTCTAGGAAAGGTATGTATGTTTACTTTTTTTTTTTTTTGGTCTTTTTAGGGACACACCTGCAGCATATGGAAGTTTCCAGGCAAGGGGTCAAATTGGAGCTACGGCTGCTAGCCTACACAGCAACACAGGATCCAGGTCACATCTGTGACCTACGCCACAGCTCAGGACAATGCCAGATACTTAACCCACAGAGCAAGGCCAGGGATCAAACCCATGTCCTCACGGATACTAGCCGGGTTTGTTACCACTGAGCCACAACAGGAACTCCACTTTTGATTTTTTGAAGTGAAATAATTCACCATGCAAAATAAACAAATGAAAAAAAACTTTAAAATAGTAACTGTTAGCACTAATATTTACTACACAAAATCTACAACATTTTAAACATTGATATTTTGGGGACCTATATCATCTGCCTTTCTGTTTTGGCTGGAATAAAAACACCAAAGGTAACACTATAAGAACCATAATTTATATGGTTTTCTGTTAATTTTTCAAGGTAGTTCCTAACAAAATTCTGACTCTCAGCCCTTGACTCCCCATAGAGATTAGGTTCTCATTCTCACTGTGTCTCTCTAGGATGTGGAAGCATTTTCTAAGACAAGCTGCACAGCAACATGGAAGGACCTAGAAACTATTCTACTAAGTGAAGTTAGACAGTGAAAGACAAATATCATATGGTATCACCTACATGTGGAATATAAAACAAAGAATACAATTAACTTTTTGCAGAACAGAAACAGACCCACAGACATTGAAAAACTTATGGTTACCAAAGGGGACAGGTGAGGGGTTGGGAGGGATGGGCTGGGGGTTTGGGACTGGCCTGTGCACACTGAAGCAAATGGAATGATTGGCCAATGGGGACCTATTGTACAGCACAGAGAACTCTACCAGTATTCTGTGATAATCTATTTGGGAAAAGAATCTGAGAGAGAATGGATATGTGTATATGAATGACTGGGTCACTTTATTGTACAGCAGAAATTACCATAACCTTGTAAGTTAACTCTACTTCAATAAAACTTGAAAAAAAAAAAAAAAACACAGAAATATTATCTTTACTGGGAACCAATAATGTTTGGGATACACACTCTCACTAAAAATATGTCTGTCATCCTTTCAAATTACACTGACATTAATCTCTAGAAAGTATAGAAAGAATAGGATTAACGTTTCAGGTTACAACATAAGATACTGCAAGGAGGTGGAGGGTTACATTGAAAAATGAGATATTTCCTGTTGTTAAAGAATTGTTTCTAAGGCCTGAAGTTGGGGGGGAGGGGACACTTAATCTTCGCATTCTAATTTGAAAGAACTTCAGAGACCTGCAGTGTTAAGCCTCAACCACTTCCCCAAAGTTTGAGGTCATCACCCCTCTTCCATCTTTAGCTATCTCAGTTAATATAAAAAGGAACTATGATGTCAGAGAAGTGGCTTTGGGTGAAAGAAAAACAGCTTTTTAATGAAAAAACTGATATCTATTCCCCAAAGGAAAGGCAGGGAGGTCCCAATAAATTGGATAATTATGGGAATGTAAATTCGTGCAGCCACTATGGAAAACAGTATGACGCTTCCTTAAAAAGCCAAAAATAGAGCTACTATAATGATTTATCAATCCCACTCCTGGGTATATAGTTAGAAAAAAATAAAAACTTTATTTGAAAAGACACATGCACCCCAATGTTCAGAGAAGCACTATTCAGAATAGCCAAGATACGGAAACAAACCAAGTGCCTTCAATAGAAAATTAATTTAAGTGGTATATATACACACACGCAGTGGGATATTACTCAGCCATAGAAATGAAAGAATGCAATACTGCCATTTGCAGCAATATGCATGGACCTAGAAAATTTTATACTTAGTGAAGTCAGAGAGAGAAAGACAAATACTGCTTGATATCAGTTGTATGGGGAATCGAAGAAGTAATACAAATGAATCTATATACAAAACAGAAACAGAGACTCACAGACATAGAAACACAAATTTATGATTACCAAAGGGGAGGGGAGAGAAATAAATTAGGAATATGGGATTAACAGATATAAACTAGTGTGCATAAAACAGATAATCAATGAGGATTTACTATATAGCACAGGGAACTATATTCTATATCTTGTAAAAACCTATAATGGAAAATAATCTGAAGACAAAATAACTGAATCACTATGCTGTACACCTGAAATGAACACAATCAGCTATTCTTCAATAAAAGTTGGCTAATATTGTTTATGAGCATCTGCAAAAGGGAAAGTTTATAGTTGTGGTGTGTTTATCAAGGTGGAAAACCTCCACACTTGTCCTTCCCCTTGGGGTATCAGAGAAAAGGAAGAAATCGGGGACAGATGACATGATGGAGGATGACCAGATAGAAAAATGACAAAGCATCTCTTCTAATTCTCACTCCATGACCCTAAGGAAGGTGGATGAAAAGTAATTTCTACCAAAAATGTCTATAAAAGAGCATCACAGGTAGCAGTAGAAGTGGAAGACTGATTACTAAAATGCTTATGCTTTATCAAGAAATGATTGATAATGTAATCTAGTCCTCTAATTTCTAGCCCCCCAGACCAACTTCCCTCTTCTACTGATGAATAAAGAAAAATAAAGACCAGTTCCATAAAATTCAAGAATATTAAGATGCTAATTTTCTTTAGATTGATTTATATGTACCTACAATGTATGTATATTTACGTAGCTAGTATGAGAAGAAATCCACCTTACTCAAAGCCAATTGAAGGTTTTCATTTGTAACCCTGACCATGACCACGATCTGTAGAAAACAGTTGTCTATGAAATTGTCAGACAATGGAAGTTAAGCAGGGGCCTTCATCTTCAAAAATGACTCTCAGTAATATCATCATTGCTATTTAAACAGTTGTTTACCACACTGTAGCCAGATAGAAGGTTTTGAAAAGAATATAAAATATAAGGGGTCAATCTGAATACTCCAGTTAAAATGGTGCACCACAGACATAAGCAGACTGACACCTTCAACTCTCCATGTATTGGGGTAGATTAAACAGGCATGATACATAAGCTATAACATTTATTCTAAATTACCCACCCACCCCCACACTCTTCCCATTACATCAATAAAAAACTCACCATATCTGTATCTGAGACGGGGCCAAAACTGGTCACGTAGATATTAGTGAAGACTTCAGTAATACTGTCTGATGTGAGAAAAAGAGATTGAATATTGATATTATATAATAAGAACCATAGGAGAGAAAAGCAGTCAAGTACATGGCATGGTTAGAAAGTTTTGTGATATTCGGGAATAGTGCTCCTTCTTTATTTTCAATGTTTACAACCAACAAAAATAACCATATTGCTTAATTACTTCATAGGGTCTCACAATGCTAAATGCCTAGAAGGTTTATGACACTGTTATTTGGAAACTATATCCTACTAAAGCATTTCGTTCTGAGCACACTGCTCAGAATGAATAGTTTCTCAGAAACTATTATAACTGAGGTGGATTATAATAAATGTGCCATCATCATGGAGAATAAAGTACTCTCAGTATGAGCACTGTTTGATGTGGTTCTAAATTTGACCATCAAACCAAATATTTCAGATGGTGTTTCATGATTGCAGAGATATAGCTTGTAGATTGTAAATTAGTATATTAATTTGTAGGTTGTAAATTAGTAAATCAAAAAAACATTGTTAATCATTATAAATAAATATAATTCATATTAATACAAAAAGCTTGAGCATTCAGTGACATAAAAATAAAAGCAAATAACATTCATTAATCACAAGGATAACTCCCAAACAGGTATTGCCTTGTCTTTAAATGTATTTAAGAATGCCTGAACTGCTATGATTAAACTGAATTAGATTTGAAAGTTATGTAGCTTATAAACTGTAATACAATTAACTGGATCACTCTATTAACGAGGTGTTTTAGATCTTTGATTTTAAATAATCCAATGGCAATGAGGAAAAGCTCAAAGAAAAAATTTAGAAATTAAACCCTTTCCATGTTCCTATAGAAAAACAAATGCATTAATTTCTATTGACATGTGCTCAATGCCTCAACTACTAAGTGTCAAATGTATAATTCTACATAAATAATATCATGTAATATTTTAATATTATACTGGATACTAGTTCACAACCATAAAAGAGAGTAAGTCTGGGATATCATACCCACTAAGGTGAAAATAAAAAGTAAAAGGACTTTGAAATAACAGCGTAGATGAATGCTTCCTCTTCAAAGAACTTGAAATAGTATCATCTGCATGATAAATCTAAGAGATTCTCTGTTATCGTCCCAATATATGTGTACACCAATGTATGGAAAGGAAAAGAAATGTTCCCCATGACCCACACTCAGTAGCGTAGATAGAGCCAGGTTTTAGGACCCAAGCAATCTGGCTCCTGATACTGGCTCTCGGGGTACACAAAGCATTATACCACACTCAAGAATTCGTTTGAAACTAAAACTAAAAATGTCTTCTTATTGATTACATATTTCTATTTACTAGAATACCCTGTGCCAAAAAGCACAGATATAATGTTCCAAATAAGTATATCCATTCAACCTCGTTATTTTATATATTATTTTAATTCTAAAAAAGTGGTATTCCTGGAACTTTATTATAATAACTCATTTGAAATACATTTATAAAGTTAATCCTCAGTTGCCACCTGCCCAAGCACCTGCACAGGGTCCACCTCAAGGCTATACAATTTGTTCAGTCACTAGGTCTCTGTGCTCAAAAAAAGCTCTGTGCTTGGTTTACTGTTCTGTTTTTGCTTTCTTGAAATTCTTAACTATGTTTTTAATAAAGAGCCCTGCATTTTCATCATGGACTGGGCTTCACAAATTATGTAGCTGGTCCTGGATCTGAATTACATGTTTTTTCCTCTTACTCATACTAAATCAATCATGCTCTCACATTTATTCGACAAACAATTGAAGAAAACTTTAGTCATTATAAATATTGATTTAAAATGTTCCAGAGGAGAGAAATTAAAATGTTAAGGTAGTCTTTACCCAAACAGAGGCAAGCGCAATTATTCCCCTTAGTCTGGAGTTGTAAAGTTAGAGAAGAGAGATGATAAAAATATGTGAATAGGAGTTCCTGTCGTGGCTCAGTGGTTAACAAACCCGACTAGTAACCATGAGGTTGTGGGTTTGATCCCTGGCCTCACTCAGTGGGTTAAGGATCCTACATTGCTATGGCTGTGGTGTAGACTGACAGCTACAGCTCCGATTTGACCCCTAGCCTGGGAACCTCTACATGCTGCAGGTGCGGCCCTAAAAAGACAAAAAGGCACACACAGAAAAAATATGCGAATACATTCATGCTAAGGATATGAAGACCCTCTGCTTACACACCTAATGGCAAGTAAAGATAAAGAGTAAGAGAGAATATGACCACTGAGTGGCGACAGTGAGGTACCAGCTAAGAATCTATAAAGAGAAAAATAAGATTACCCTCAAGGTTCTAAGCAGTAAGACTCAGAACACATATACGCAAAATTACCTTAAAGAAATGAGTTCAGGGTTTATCGGCTTCATAGACATAGTTTAAAAATGTATGCATTGCAAGGGATATTTTCCTGCCATGCATGTTCAGAATAAAGAAAAATGACCCCAGCCCCAACATTTAAAGAACTCATAAAAGGAGAATTAGGAAATTAGGAAGGAGAATCCAGAGAGGTAGCATAATCGAAGGCAGAGGACAATAAAGTATCCCCAAAAATAGAGATTAGAGTGTTACAAGGGCAGTTTATACCCATATGAAGAATGAGTTATGTAGTCACTGCTGCAGAGAAATGGAGTAATCCGAGGTGTAGAATATTTGCCATATTTAGAGACCTGGGGGCCACTAGTGAAATAAAGAATGCATGCAGAGATCAGCTTGGAGGGAGGGAAGTGGGAGAACACAGAAAGGCTAGTGATGTTAGAGAACCCTTGAGAAGTTTGATTGTAAAGGGGACGAGGACTCCAGCTACAGGGAAAGGTGGGGAAAAGAGACAGTTTTCTGTTTGCTGGTTTAAGGTAGAAGACAGCTAAGCCTCTGGCAATGCAGATGGGATGAACTAAGGGAGTGGCTGAATATCCAGGAGAAAAGATCAGTGAGAGAGGAATATTCCTGAGTCAGCAGGTAGTGTTCTGAGTAAAAGAGACTGTAAAAGAAAGAGGAGGGCATGGCCTTACTTATGTTGGGGCCATGAAGAGAGTGTTGAAAGAAATGGAAGTAGGTTTTTAGGTCTAGTGGCAGGGAAGTTAAGAAAGTTCCTGGACAAGAGAGGCATTCTGAGTAGTGTGCAAAATATCTGTGCACCATCCTTACTCTAATAGATGATGATTCCAAGGCAAAAGTTTGATAGTTTGAATAATTATATTAACATTTAAAATAGTATACATCCAGAGAAGACCAATGGAGCATCTGCTACAACTTCTTTTTTCATATCTTCCGACAATCAGGATGACTCCACCTGCTATAGCGTTCCTGCAAGCACCTATGATTCTCTCTGCCTGGGGGCTTTTCCTGGCTGTGGAGGGCAGAATGGAAATGCAGAGAAGTATGTGCTCCTGAGAACAGTCATCAGCCAATGACTAACAGGAGCTGAAGGAAATATAACTCATCTTTTCCCCCCTCTTAGTGGAGACACCTCTAAGGCATGATCTATACCATTTCCCCAGTGATCTCAGTGGGACTAAACCCCAACTGCCCTCAGCAGTAACATGCTCATCATGGTACCCTGCTTTGGCTGTCCTCCCTTCCCTGTATCACTTTGCCCTCCCTAAGCTGGTGCCTCCTGACATCACTTCCCAAATGACTGCATATCTTAGAGTCTGCTTCCGAGAGAAACCAAAGCCACCTACCAACATCATTCACTTGCTCTAAGAAGAAATAATGATAATTAAGGACTTAGGAAAGATAGTAATTGTATTAAAAGATATCAATTAATTGGAGCTAAGCATCCAAGCCATCACCTATAATGTCTTCACCCCTGTAATTTCGATAGTAACAGTGATATTAATAAGGGCACAAACTCACAACATGGAGAGTAAAATCAAACTGCAGATGATATCCCTTCAAGAGGATCAGGATGCTAATAATTTTGCGCACCATGCATCATAAATAGAATGTCGTGGACATATTTTAAGGCAAGTTAGTCACTGCTGTTTTGCTTCACTCTCTCAGCAACAACAAAGACATTTTGCTTCCTGGGATGATTCCCATAACACCTACATGTGCCATTTGTCATCAGTCAATTTCGTCAGTCAACAAGTACTTAAGTGACTTTTGTGTATGGGCACTTAATGTTCCCTGTTAAAAGTTGAAAACTTTGAATCTGATAACATAACTTGTCAACATTCTACCACAAAAGAATTGCTGGTCCTTGCTCTGTATCTTCCTCCCAGTGGACAATGGACATCTCTGATAAATATAATACCCGTAAAGTCGGGAAGAGGTAAGAACCATAATAAAATCAGCATGAATTGTGTTTTCATACAATTATTTTTATTATTGTTCTAGGTTTTGGCCTTTGATTCTTTGTGATGATTTGGAAACATGAAATATAAACATATATATGTACGTAGGTGTATATATATATTTTGTTTGTTTGTTTTGCTTTTTAGGGCCACACCTGCAGCATATGGAAGTTCCCAGGCTAGTGGTCGAATTGGGACTAGAGCAGCCAGCCTACACCACAGCCACAGCAACACAGGATCCGAGCCTCATTTGTGACCTATACCACAGCTCGTGGCAATGCCGGATCCCCACCTCACTGAGCAGGAGACCAGGGATCGAACACGCATCCTCATGGATACCAGTCACATTCATTTCCACTGTGACACACAGGAACTCCATAAGCATATATAGAATACATGAAGTTTCCTCTCAGTGTCAGACCCCTGGTGCTCTGAAAATTTTGAATCCTTATATATTGTTTGTTCTTGTAGTTTTATTTACTTCAATGTTTTCCCTGTATGAAAATGCACTGATTTAAAAAGTATTGCCTATTTGGGGATCCCAAACAAGAATCAGGATGCCTGTACACTTATGGACAAGATATAAAGTCATCAAAGAATAAACTAAACATATCCCACCATGACAGTCACTGATCACGGGTTACAAAGGAATCTGACTTTGAAATCACTGGAGGGTCTCTCTATCCTTAACAGGGTTTGGGACAGTTCAGGCCCTTAGAACCAGCACTGGTACCTTGAAATATCCTTTTTCAATGCCCAGTGATTCCAGCTTCCTCTGGTGAAGAAGCTGAAGACACACCTCTCTCCCCAAAGTACTAGTAAAAGAGCTCAAACAGGAAAGGGAACAGGAGACTGAATGCACATCGATTCCCATGGATTGAGTGGGACCATTTGGTTCAATTAACAAAGAACTACTAAGGATTTCCTAAGTACAGTCCAGAGACACCCCCTGCCTGACAGACAAGGGAGAGAATGTTTCCAAAGGGAAACCGTTAGTGGTACCAGAAGGAATTTATGTTCCTCAAGGCAATGTTTCATCAAGCAATTGCTGTATGCTCAGTTTGGGACTCTGAGGAGGGAAAGAATGAAGATGTTTTCAAAGATCTCACTTCTACGATAAGTTAGATTCGCTTGTGAGGAGATTCTAGTGACCCCATCCTATTTCCAATTGTTAAAGATCATCCAGGGCACATGGAATATGCTAGAATACTGAGAGTTCAGCCTGGCACAGGTTATTATAGATCTACTATCCCTGAATTAGTTAGTCATCCCTTGGAGTTTATTAAGCACCTTAAATCCTTACCATAAATCCTATGTTGTTCTCTGAGTAGTGACAGAAACCAGCTTAACAACTCAGTTATGAGCATTTAAAAATAAAACCCATGCTGATACAAATTAACATTTTGCTCCCCAAATACAGGTACTAATAAAAAAGGATTCTCATGTCCAATATATAGTAAGGATATGTTTTAATCTTAAGATAATGAATTATTTTATAAATCAATATAAACTGAGGATTCTTAATGCACTAAGAAAAGCAATTCATAGATATATAACTAATATCAAGGGATTAAAAAAATTAGGCTCTATTCATTTTCTTTATTATACGAAAGATCCATAAGTTAAAGCATGCTAAACGATTTTTTATGACCTTTTCACCATTCTCAGGAAATACTGCTGTGGACAGCGATATTTCCGTCTACCTTGCAAAATAATTTTTCAGTTCTTTCTTTACTATTTTGTAGAAGGAAAACATTTAAATGTAATAGAAGTATTGACATTGAAAATACAATTTCAAAAGCTCATATAAGCCATAGCTTCAAATATTCAAAATTCTGCCTCCTTTGTGCCTATTCTTGGTAAAAGGCACCATCATTTTATCAGTTGTCAAACTTTTAGTCTCAGTCTGAACTTCTTATTCTTATTGTTTCATTTTAATTGTTCACTGAGTTCTATGAATTATATTTCCTAGATTGTTCTCAACTATTCCTCTCCTCTCCATCCTTACTGGCAATGACTTCAGGAAAACTCCTAGTTTTCCTGCCTCTAGTCTCACCAACTCCTATATACCCTCCGTGACACTGATAATTATAAATCATGTGATGTATCATCTCTGATCATTTTTTTTTCTTCAATGACTACTGTCTGTCTAAAGGTCAAGTTCAAAGATCTTGGCACATCAAACCTTTCATGACCTTTGTCTTGTTTCCATCCTGATCCAACACTCTTCCATATTATAAGCCTTAGCCATATAACACTGGATATTATTCTCCTTCATCCTTTTTTGTTCTTTTTAGCAATTGCTCTTTCCTTTATATAAAATGTCCTCTTATTTAAACCTTATCCTTAAAAAGTAAGCTCAAATAACACTTCCTTTTTGAAGTTGTCCTTGCCATCCCTGGAATAATTAGTCTTTCTTTTGGTTCCAGAAATCTTCACTTCTTCAAATGAAAGAATCAAATCATATTGTAACTTCTAACGCATGAGGAGTTGTTAAATGGTTGTATGTTTCTCCACTCTATTCACCATTCAACAGCTCCTAGCCCTGTGTTCTATACAAGTAATATAGAGCAGCACAGATTATCACAGAATGATTATCATTACATATCACATAATGAGCAGATTATGATCAAGGATGAAGCCATACCTATCCTGTCACTTCAATATGAGATAAAGTATTACTTTACACCTTTGGATAATCTGGAATAAATTAATGCAGGAAAAGTATTATAATGGGAAATTGCTGAATTATAATAATCAGATATGGAAAAATTTTAAGACAAGGTTTTAGATTTAGGTGCTTAAAGCACAAGATCATTTATTTGCCTTTGTTTCAAATAGAGTTCAGTTCTCATATTCAACAACCCAAGATTTTTCACCTACAACAATCTAAAGTTAAATGCAATATGACAAACTCTTGCTATCTTTCCCTGAATCTCCTGGATCAACTTCAAAAAGAAACTCTGTACTTATAAAATGGAGCTTATTGATATTCCAATTTGATGTTAGTAACAACTTCTTAAAAATATATTTGGCCTAAAGTAGGATAAAAGGAAAAAAAAAATCTCCTAATTAACTTTATCACCTATCACCGGATACTGTTTCCTGATAGTGTATGCATTGGAAAACATTATGATTACTCTAGGCCTAACATTAATTCAGAACTTTTAGAAACTTACATAGCAACTCTTAAATACTTGCCCTATCTGTTGAATTCCGGTTGTAGGATAATAAAAGTAACATCACTTATTAAGCATTTACTATATGCATAGATTGGGTTACATTTTTATGCATATTTTCATGATCACCCTGTGAACTGTGCATAATTATATTCATTTAATCACAGCCAAATTCAACAGCTGTACTGAAACTTTTTTTCTGACTTAAAAATTTCATGCTCATAATCATTCCAATAACAAAATGCTATTCAAAAACAACCAATGACACAATTTTTTATTTAGTTTAAGATTGTTCAGTATCTTGGGTAATGCCAGTATAATCAAATCATATATATTTGTTTCTCACTTGTCATGTCCAGGTCTCAACTTATATATTTGAGGGGATATAATAATATAGAAATAATAATAAATCTATAGTTTATTCAAACAGTCAGTGTTAGTTTTACAAAACATAATGTCATTTCAAGATTAGGATGAAAAGTTTATATGTACATCTATGTGACACACACACACATATATATATGCATATAAACTTTTCATTCTGTTATATATATGATGTAATATGTATATGATACATATTAGTATATATGCACACCTACATATATGTATTTATGGTTTGTATGTGTAATATATTTGTTTGTGTATAAATATATTACAACATGTGATATATATGCATATGTTTGTATGTATATACACATCAAAAAATAAATTTTGGTGCTGAATTGCCTCATATTTAAATAAAAAGACGTATCTCTTTGTCTTAAATCTGGAACTTCCACAGAGGGCTACATGTAGAAAGATACTAAGATACTAAGAAATGGATAAGTACATTTTCTTTGTTTCCTCTTTGCTTTCTTCCTGTCTTTCCTCCTTCAAAAAAATCATAATTGAGTGATTGCTTGCTACACTATGTAATAAATATCAATAAAGACAAATAAAGAACATAATGTGTAGCCATCACGCTCTCTGAAGGAAAAGAAACACGTCCATAGATGATTGTCCAGGAAGCATGTGTAATTGGTAAAAATAATCAAACATGGGGCTGACGTAAGAAGAGAGGTGACCCTGAACTTGAAACCGAGGAGTCAGATAAAACATCTCAAGCCATCCTCTTATTTACAATGCCTGTTTTTTAAAAATTGTTTTCTTTTGCTCTCAAAACCTTTCCCTTCTATCACTTCAACTCATTTTATTACTTGGTCTCATAGTTGCAAGCTAAAAAAAAAAAAAAAAAGGAAAAAGAAATAGAAATATATGGAGTTCCTATTGTGGCTCGGCAGTAATGAATCTGACTAGTATCCACGAGGATGCAGGTTTGATCCCTGGCTTCGATCAGCGGGTTAAGGATCCAGCATGGCCATGAGGTGTGGTGTAAGGGGGCAGATGCAGCCCGGATCCTGTGTTGCTGTGGCTGTGGCGTAGGCTAGCAACTGCAGCTCCGATTTGATTCCTAGCCTGGGAACTTCCATATGCCACAAGTGTGCCCCTTAGAAGACCAAAAAAAAAAAAAAAGAAGAAGAAGAAGAAGAAAAAGAAATACAGCTCTTAACTGTCACCATTAATCATTCTTATGATAGGCTTCTTTGGCACAATTTTAGGAGGCCTAGACTTCTAATTAGAGACAACATCCTAAGAAAGCAGATTTCAGCATAGGGTTTGGACCTCAAAGTGAGGGCAGAAATGCAACAGAAGGAACTTAACAGAAAAGATTCATTAAAACCAGGAGATAAATGAAAGGCTCAAAAGAGAAGATAACTATGAAATTAAAGCGATGATAAGAGTCTCTGGTGGTTGTGCAAAATTGTTTTGGATGCTACACCTAGATCTGGTCAGAAAATACTCATTTTAATTGAATGCAAGTTCTCAAACCCAGACTCCTTTGTGATTCCATAATATTTTACTTTGTTCTAGATTTCTCCCTGAATCCTAATTATGTCTATGCATTTTTTCAGAACAATAAAATTTTTTTTTTACTTCAGACATTTGCTACTAAAGAAAAAGTAGAGATATGAAGACTTTTTAACTGAAAAATTTTTAGAGTCAGAATATTTGAAAAGACATATATGAGTAATAACATTCAAGATTTAGGCTTGAAAAACTGATCTTTTAAGGACAGTGATTACAAACCATATTTAAAGAAAACATTAAATTTACTCATTCTTAATCTATAGCACACCATTAATTTCTCACCTCTGATCATATCTCCCCCATAAAATATTTCAAGGTAAACATTCTCATTTCCTCATCTCTTTTGTGATTTGCCTTTACATTTTATCCTTTTTCCTTCTAATATACTGTTATGAGCAGTAGATTTTTCTCCCATCATAAATTCAGTTGTCAGCACCACTTCCTATAAAGGTATTTGTTACATAAACTTGCAAGTTGATACATTTGGGGTTTTACCAGAAAATGATTCTGACTTTGTCCCCCCTTACTTATTCCTGTCACTCCTGGTAGTCTTTTAACAACTGCTGTTTCAGCCGTCCAGGAAGTTTTTTTTTAATTTATTTTTCATAATGATTTTTATTTTTTCTATTATAGCTGTTTACAGTGTTCTGTCAATTTTCTACTGAACAGCAAGCTGACCCAGTCACACATGCATATGTACATTCTTTTTTCTCACATTATCATGCTCCATCATAAGTGATTAGACATAGTTCCCGGTGCTACACAGCAGGATCTCTCTCATTGCTTACCCATTCCAAAGGATGTCCAGACAGTTTTAAAAGGCAGCTATGGTACAACCTCAGCTAATAGATCAAAGAGATTCATCCCATGTTTGCCTTCACTGAGCTCAGAATGTGGGACTCTCAGCCTTCTACGATAAGCGCAAAGAATCATTGATAAATGCGCCTTTACACCTCATGCAAGGAAAACACGTCCAATTTATAGTCACAGGGACAGTTATAGCTAAATCAAGGTATTTCATTTATGCCCTAATCCTCACCCATAGCTCTCCTGTTTGGAAGGAGCCGACACTACGTTTCTGAACTTTATTTACAATCGTTAGGTCTTAGTAGCTTGCTTATATTTGTGACTCACTGATTATGATGAAAAAACAGAAATAACAAGCAAGTCACATAATTTATTTTTCCTTCAGTCCTCCCAGAAATAATGTTTGCTTCTTTTCTCAATGTGAAAGCTGTTATGAGTCCCTTCTGTCAATGTTCACGAAAATATAAATCTGATACAGAAATGAAATACATCATTTCTAGGAAGTACTGTGGCAGTTCTCTTTAGTGCCCAAGAATATATCACCACATAAAGAACTGAGATCCCCTTTTGCCCACGTAAGAAAAATATTAGATAGACTTTTTAGACTTATTTAGTCAGGTAATTTCATCCATTGTCCAATTCCACTGACTGCTTGGTATTTGTCTCTAAGGAGCCAGAGTACAATGAATCCAGATCACTGCTAGGGCTCAGAACAAGGAGGACCATTTTCTGCAGTCAAGAAGGCTGTGGGCACCCATATTGATTTTGGAGAAGGGCTGCAGTAAAGTGCCTGGATTAGACAATTTAATGGGGGATGAACAGGCAGGGCCAGACATAAAGGAAAAGAATTTTTTTTTCTCTGATAGGTCATAGTATCTTTTCCTGCCTTACTATTTTCTCTGACCAAGAGAGCTGTCCCCAGACTCCTCAGAGGTTCAGCAACCACTAATTCGGCACCAACTGGTTATTATCATTTTCATAGTGCTGTGGAGAATACAAAGAAGTACGAGTGAGTTCACTGTTCTTTTTTAAGTGGATAAAATACAAATCCACAGATTGTAAAATAATAATACTCATTACATTTATTACAATCCTTGCTGATGCTTAGGCTGAAGCCGTATAATCATCTTTGACTTTTCTCTTTTGCACCCACATCCAATCCATTAGGCAACCTGTCAGTTCTATCATGTAGCAGAAATCCTACAACCTGTCAAGATCGCTATGGTTACTACCTTGGTCCAAGCTGCTGCCATCTCTTACCTGGATAACAACCATACTCCCCTAAGTGGTCTCCCACCTTCCACTGCTGCTTTCAGAGAGTCTACATTCATTCTATCATACAGACTGTGTCTTAAAGGAATACTGAATCATGCCTGCTCCTCTTGGAAGTCTGAAACAACTTCCCATTTCACTCAGGGTAAAACCAACACTCATACAACACTCAGATAACCCACAAAGCCCCAAGTGAGGTAAGCCACCTTCTCCATCATGTATTTAACTGCATTTCCCTCTAGCAACTTGAACTCCTTGTTCTAGACATTCTCCCACAGAAAGCCTTTGAACTGACTGCACCCCCTCTCCATCCCAGAATGCTCCTTTCCCAGCCATCCATACAGGTGACTGCTTCAACCATCTGCAAATCCTCATGGAAATGTCAACAGCTCCATGAGATCACTATTGATGACCCTATATAAACTGGAAAATACTCATCTTGTCTTCAGTTTTCCCACTAGTCATTTTCCTGCTCTATTTTTATTTATTTTTATTTTCTCCATAGCATTCAAAACTTCCCATCATTCTACATAATGTACTTACTATGTGTATTTATTTCTGCCCCATTCACAAAGGTGTGAACTTGGGGGCAGGAGTCTGTTTCACTCACTCATTAACAGTCCAATGGATTAGAACCACTGCTGAAACATACATGGCACTCCATGAATACTTATTAAAATATATATTTATAATAGAATGAATAAAAAAATCAGGTTTTGCCAAGTCTATACTACATTGCAGGGCTTTGCTACATGTTTTTCATATATTACCTTATCTTTCTCATAAAGCACTGTTAGCTCCCTGTTGCTCCAAATGCAGAAGCTGACATTTGGAAACATTTGTTTCTTGTCCAAGGTTAAACACCGGATAAATGGTAGACCCAGGACTGAAACTCATGTCCAACTCTAAAACTTGGGATATTAACCACTGTAACAGGTTGCAGGTAAACACTTGTTTCACTCCACAGTTCTGCATCTTCCTAACTTCTCTTATGTGTAGGCAAGGTTTGAGCTCTGTGGACTGGGAAGCAGAAAGTAACTGTGAAGAGCCATGTTATTCCAGAGTCTCATCCTAATTTAGAAAAATTTTTGAAATAAGATACTGGCTCATAACTTCTCTAGAAAAGGGCAAGGAAAACTGAGGAAACGTGTGTGAACTTTAATGTGTTATCTTTTTATTTCACTGCAATATATCCAGATTCTCAATACCTCCCCTGGGAAAAACTCCTACATTTCTCTAATGCTTGACCTCTGCTCTTGACCTTCAATTAACACAATACCCAAACCATCTGGTAAATTCAGCATTTCCAAATAAACTAGGAGGCTCAGATCACTGGAATGTTTGTCTCATTTGGACTAATGCAAAGCAACCAACCAGTGGATCCTCGGCGGCTCCCAGCGTTCCTCTTGAATTCAGCTACGGTCTCAAGAATGAAAACACTTGGTCTTGTGTGGATGAAGCCTGAGAATCTTTAACGTCTCTCACTCACGGTGCCAGTGTATATTCTTGTGTACATGATCTTCTTTCAGATTTGAATCTTTCATCTAGCCCTGCCCCATCTATGTCAGATCTGGTACCACTTGTATCTCAGATTCCAAATTCCTTGGGAGGACGCCTGGATATAATTATACACACTAACTCATTTTATACACACCTAACAGGCAGTCATGAACCAAGGAGACTCTTAATATGCACATTCTGATATAAATATCCTAGTCTGCTCCCTTCTGAGGCACCCTCCACCCACGTCAGCACTTCACTTTCTCATTTGCCTGGTGAGTCATATCAGTGCTGGCAATTTATATTAAATGCTTCAATCCCAATTTCTTGTTTTCTCTTTTGCCAGTATTCTCTTAACCTGAATAGTCCTTATCACTGCCACTGCTCGCATCTTAGGGTATAAACATAGAAGAATGCATAGCAGTCACTAGGGTCCTGGCATTTCAGTGCACTAAACAGTATTTTTTAGGATTAAACATCCATCATGCTTTAAAAATACTGCAGCAGATTGTCTTTCTAAACAGTGCCTTAAACAGCGGTTGTCCCTCCCTCTGCAAGCTCAGTGAAGAGATAATATATCCTTTGAGGTCAAGCTATGTTCCATTTTCCCCCCGGTAGAACATTTAACTGAAAATAATTTTTCTTAAATGGATTCTCAAATTTCTTTTTAAATCAAAATTATTGTTAAATTAATGAAATCAAGAGAAGAATTCTTACATGCACAAAGCATTCACTTCAGCACTTCTGCAGGATGGCTCATTTAAATGTGTGGGATTCTTGATCCTCCCACGGCCAAGATTCCCCTGGGGCATAAGAACCTTCAGGTAATCAGGACTATGGGAGGAGGCAGATCACTACCAGAGCACCACTGGAAGAAAGTACACGACAATCTAATATGCTACATGGTTACTGCCTTGTTTTTATTTATCTATATTTTTCCACATTACTTTAAACTAGGACTGGGTCGGTTGGAAAGCCAAGACTCCTTTACGCTCTTTCTGAATACACACTCGAGTGGCTTATTAGACCACTGGACCTAACTGTGGTTACATCAGTTTTGTTTACACTCCTCACCTGTTATTCTCACAATGGCGATGCATGCATTACCCATTCCAAGGGTCAAGAGCCCTCATCTCTGTCTTCACTGAACCTGCAGAAATGTGCCTTCTCTTGCTTCACAT
Organism: Phacochoerus africanus; assembly: GCF_016906955.1. Taxonomy (NCBI): domain Eukaryota; kingdom Metazoa; phylum Chordata; class Mammalia; order Artiodactyla; family Suidae; genus Phacochoerus; species Phacochoerus africanus. The sequence goes on from NC_062553.1 coordinate 36,378,237, forward strand.
CAGGTACCAGGGTCATATCCCTGTTAAATATTAGTTAGATCACAGCCCTCCATGCTCCCACCCACACCATTTCCTTCAAATTCAACCTTTAAACTCCTAAAATCACTTCCTTCAACCACTGCTCTACTGTGCTCCTCAGAAAACCTTAATAATCCGGGACTTCTTGGAAAATCAAAATCAGCTTTCTTTTGCTCTGCCTATAATCTCTTTTTCCAAGACTTCTAATTTTATCCTCCTGTCCAGTCTTTCTCTATGGATTTGCTAAAGTCAAGGTACCTGTCAAAGTTTTGACTTTCTTGAAATCTCCCATTTGGGAACCTGCTTGCCTCTGCCTCTTCACACCTTTGCCCAGGCATGAAACAGCTTGGCAATTATCTGGGGATAAGGCAAACTCGCTGAGCAAAAAGTAGTCACCCTTTTCAGCTTCCAAATTTATGGCATCTAATGGCTTCTCTCCTTGAAGTTTATCAAGCAATTACAGGGGTCACGGCAGCTCTATCCAAATATGCCTTTGAGGAATCTAGAGTCTGCATATCAAAACCACTCATGAGCCCTCACATAAACCCTGGGTCTGAAGAGACTGTCACAGGACAATCAGGAACAAACCTAATGGTTTCAGAATTAGCACATTCTACTTTCCTAGAAGGTGAAAGGAACTGCTGCCCCATGGAGGTTTAATCCGGTGTTGGGGGGAACCCTTGTTCTCGGGGTTCCTTACATTCTCCCGAGAACTATGATGAACAAGCACTTCCAGCCCTGTTCCCTACTTATTCATGCCTCCCCTGAAAGAACACTGTAACCAAAGAGACTGGGAGAAGGAACTGAACATAGTTGTTCTCTGCCACTTTGTTTTAAGATCTACCTGCCCCAGGAGAGCTGTGTCCTGTGTTCTTGCTTCCTGTGATAAGCACACATCAGGCATAAGCTTGTCATCCAGAGACAGAGCTGCAAGTGTCCCTTTCTGGCTACACTATTGGGGTTCCACACACATCAAGCAGTGACCAGGAGTAAGACTACCTATCTGCAGGCCCAAACACCTGAAGGAAGCTTGACCATGACTATGTATCTAAGTTGACCTATTCGGAAGCTTGACCATGACTACACATCTAAGCCACATTCCCCAATCTAGCCTGGTCAGAAATAAAACTGATATTATGATCTTCATATGTCTGCTTCCTATGGCCAGGTTTTATTTCAGTTTAGAGGGGGAATAAAGGAATCTTCTTACTGGCCTCATAGACCCTCCACAGCTAAAGAGAAGCCACTATACAGGCTTTTCACCCAAAATGTTGAATTTCAGTTGATTAAGACTCTGTGAAGTTTAAAGACCAATTTGAATTTGAAGTATGTCATTTACTATCTATATATTATTAGGCAAATTATTTAATCTCGCAGTGTCTCAGTTTTCTCAATTGTGCCTTCACCTAATATTTAATGAGCATATGGTCTGTGCCAGGTACTGTTCTAGAATCTGAGGGCACACAATATGCTCATAGGCAAACAGAATAGAATGTTCACGGAGCTTTCATGCTGCAAAACCGAAAGTTCTGCAATGTAAGGTCAGAATAAGAATTAAATGCTTGGTAAATACGATGCACTTACAGTGTCACCTAGAGCATAATAAGCCCTTAATAATGTGATGATGATGATGATGATCTTTGCTTCGTTTAGGGAAACCGCCACCTCTGAGCAAAACTTTCCATTAATGTAGTTCTTCTTTCTCTGTGATTGTCCCTGAGCTTCATCCAAGATGCATCATGATGCAATTGAAACTATGCCATAAATTCTGATTTCTAAACTCTACTCTCAAATCATATACTCAGCTCCTTATAGGACACTGTTATTTAATATGCTATGCTGTGTCAGGAGGAATTGAATTTTTCTGACTTTGAAAGTCATTTTGTATGTGTGTGTATGTGTGTTTTGTTTTGCCACATTCAAGTAAAATACACTTTTCATATTGTACTTTCAACCGGACTGTGGTAGGCAATATTGAAAAAATTTTTTCTCCTGGTCTTCTGCATGGCAGGAGGACTCTGCTAAATAAATACATCTATGAAGTTAAGGAAGATGAAAAAACAGAACTGACAGTGCTTTAAGAATATTCTAGGAGTTACCATTGTAGCTTAGTGGAAACAAACCCCTACTAGCAGGCAGGAGAATGAAGGTTCAATCCCTGGCCTCACTCAGTGGGTTAAGGACCCAGCACTGCCTTGAGCTGTGGTGTGTTGCAGATGTGGCTCAGATCTGGCGTTGCTGTTGATGTGGTATAGGCTGGCAGCTGCAGCTCCAATTTTACCCCTAGCCTGGGAACTTCCACATGCCACAGATGCAGCCCTCCACCCTTGCCAGAAAAAAAGCCAAAAAAAAAAAAAAAAGGAATATTCTAATCATTCTAATCATTTCTCAGCTGAACACACTGGCTAGTTGAAAATTCCGGGCTCATATATTTGCTGGGCTGGTTCTAGTATGGGAATGGCTACTAGCACACTCCTGCCCCTGGGTCCATGCATAGCTACTTTCTCCAATGTACCTGATCTAGATTTACTCTCAGAAGGAACTCTTCACACACTCTTCTAACAGAACTTTTCATCCACATGCCACACCAATTATGAGGATCTGATATACTAGCTCAGCTGCTTGTTAAAATTTGTCCATTTGAATTCCTATCTAGCCATCTGTGACAGATCCATTCATCTCAGTCTCATCAATGTTCTCTATGTAAGGACTGAGGTACTGTTTTCACAGGTAATGGGTAACTATCAAACACAGCTCCTTGTCTTCATCCATTCACTCAACTAGCAAAACCCAAGACTGTTACTTGCAAATGCTATGATCTGCAATTCTATTTTCATTTTGAGACAGGAAATGAAAACCTCAAGAACTTAAATATTATGGTATACATGGAGTCATAAAGATACTAAGTAGAAGCAATAAGTAAAATATTTTCCTCTGGACCCAAAATCTACCAAACTATAGATATTGGTTTGCAGAAGTTTACCAAAAATTGTCCAATTACGTGGTAAAGTCTAATAAAAGTTACTCACTGCAAACTTAAGGAGATATTCTGAAACAAAATCCTTACGGGACCTGACATTGTCTGACACATTCTCTCCACGTATGTTGTAAAATCTAACACAAATCACTCACTCCAAATCTAAGGAGATAGTCTTAAACTAAAGCTTAATGACACAACGTTCTCTGACAGTTTAGGATCTACCTTCAATTGTGGACACTCATGATATTCATGATAGGACCCTAGAAAAGGCACTGTCAGCACCATCAAAAATCAGATGTTTGACAACTGTCATATCTTTCTTTACTCAGTGATGTGTTGCTAAAACAACGCACCTACAATTGCTTGGTTGGAATACATTTTTAATACATCCAGTAATATTCAAAAAAAATTTGGTGAGCTAATTGTTCAGAACTCTATTTTTTTCAAAAATAACTTCAACAAGGAAGGACTCCTCATGTAGTGATTTTTATGTTTATATTATAATACAATGATAAATGAGAGCATGAAAGATCTATAAGAGCAGTGAGAGCTCCACTCACATGCCTGGAAAGAGAGGGGCAGAAAGAAGAAAATCAACTGAAAAAGAAGATTCCCTTCTCCTGTCCTATTATTTCTAGGAGCAGCGAAACTAGATAATATGCCTCCTGGTTCCTAGGGAATCTGGTTTGTTCAGGAAACCCAAAAACAATAAAGGCAACATACCTTAAAGCTTGAAAAAAGAAACTTCATCAAAAACAAAACAACCACTAAAAACAAAACAAACAAAATACATGTCCAAACACTGCTTTGCATGGTACAGGTTAACTTACATTCCAACCAACAAGAAAAGCATGGTTTGGAAATAGAACTAGATTCAAAAATATGTAGATCAAATCATTATAATAAAACCATAAAAAGCTACTAAGTAAAAGACTTGGGATTGCCTCTAAAATTTTAGGGACTGGTTGTAGGCGCCTGCCATATAGTTGCTGGTTATTATTAAGCTGAGTGAGAGAATCAAGTCTTAACATATTTATATGCAGTAAAGCAACCGGTTTGCAAAAGGACAAATGATGATAAAATTAAACTACTTTATTCAAGTATTAAACATTTACTGAGTGATACTCTATGTAGGATGTTGTGCTAAATGCTATTTGGTTTAAACAATCAAGATGACTTAGTTCCTATCTTCAAGAAATTCACAATCTACTGAGGAAGCCGAGGCACACACAAAAGTAACACTAATTCAGTTCTTCCCTCTTTAAGTAAAATTGAGCAATTTGTACCCATTTGCCTAAGTCAAAACCTGAGACATTCTTGAACTTTCTTCTCTCACCTTATCTAGTCTAACAAGTTCCACTACTTCGCTACTTGCTAGACATGTTCCAAAACAGATGTTTTTGAAAAATGAATAAGGCTGCATTAGATAAGACAGATGACAAGGGATGGATGATGAATGCAGAGAATGAAAGAATAAAGTATTTCAACAAGACAGTGAGAAGATAAGTGGCAGGGAGAGTATTCAGAATTAGTGGACATACACTAGTAAATATAAAACAGATAAATGATTGAGCTATACTCAAGATCTTGTAATAACCTATAACAGAAAAGAATCATGAAAAGAAATACATATATATATATATATATATAAACTGACATACTTTGCTATAAACTTGAACTTTGTTATAAACTTGAAACTAACTATACTTCAATTAAAAAGAATTAATGGAGAAACCAGTAAGTATTAATGGACAAAGCTAGGCGACATTTACACCTGTAGAAGTAGAGAGGCATGATGTATCTAAGCTAAGAAAGGACTTTAGAGGAGTTCCTGACTAGTAGCCATGAGGATGAGGGTTCAATCCCTGACCTCTCTCAGTGGGTTAAGGATCTGGCATTGCCGTGACCTGTGGTGTAGGTCGCAGATGTGGCTTGGATCCTGCATTGCTGTGGCTGTGGTGTAGGCCGGCAGTTGCAGCTCCGATTCAACCCCTAGCCTGGGAACTTCCACATGCCGCAGATAAGGCTTTAAAAAGAAAACAAAAAACAAAAACAAAAACAAAAAAATAAAAAGGAAAGAAAGAAAAAGAAAACAGAGGACTTTAGAAACATGTGCACATGAGAGCAGCTAAATTCCTGGACACACATGAGACCACCATCAGGAAGAGAATGTAAGCAAGAAATATCTCTACATATTAAAGGAAAAAGAAAAGAGGTCATAAGAGAGAAAAGAGGCAGAAACATACTAACCCTAACTAAAAAATATGACAAGATAATGGCCTATTTGAGAATATATAATGACTGTAACTAATTCAAAGAACAATTTAGCAATGGAAGGCTTAAAGGAAAAAAATTAACTTTATTATATAGAATTTCTAGTGTGTAATAGTTTAGCCTTTCAGCTATAAAGTTAATACTCTGAGACTATTTCATAAGACATTTAATAAAGATACAAGAACATTAACAACCCTAAAATGGTTTTACAAGACATTTATTCAATATAGGCAAGGGTGATAAAAATAAAATTAAACATTATGAATGTATCAATAATGCACTTTGAGTCAGTCATTTTAGAATATATAATTGTATTTATATTAATGGTAATGTGAAGCCACAACCGACATCTAAAATGTATCGCTGGACATAATTCAACTTTTTCATGACAATTTTAAGGGAAAAAAATGCATTCACATATAATGGTTTAAAACTACAACACCCACATATTGTAATCTTGTTGTATAAAAACTACAATAAAATTTGTTTATCTCTTGCTAAGGGTTCATATAAATAAGATATTTTATGGATCAAGGCATCACATCAAGGTCATATCTCATCCTGCAGATGGCCTGGCCTGGTATCACCTTCATGAAATGTTCATTCCTATATAATTAAGGGATATGTAAGATGTCAAAACTTAGAATCAGAGAAACCTAAGTTCAAATCTGTGTTATAAATAATAATTTTTTGACCCTGTGAGCTTTACTTAAATTGTATGTGCTACTGTTTTCTCACAGATGGGGTTCACAGTGCCAGTCTGACAGTGTTCTTCTAAGAATCAAATAAAATGATGTCTGTAAAGTGTACTGTGCTTGGCACAGGCTAGACACTAACATAAATTGTATATTTTAAATTGGTAATAGTGATTGTATTTGTTTTATATTGTGTAACAAATTAGTACAATCTTAAGAGCGTGAAACAACATCCTTTTAAGAAGTCCAGCTCGGTATATCTGGATCCTCTGCTCAGAGTCTGAGGCCAGAAAACAGGGTGTCAGCAGGGCTGTGTTCCTTTCTGGAGACTCTGGGGAAGGATCTGCTTCTAAGCTCTTTCAAACTGTTGACCAAATTCATTCCCTTGCTGCTGTAAAGCTAAGGTCCCCATTTCTTGCCAGCTGCCACATCTCATCTCCTAGAGGCTGTCAGCATCCCTTGCTCCATGGCCCTCTCCAGCAGCGGACTGTCTCCTTCAGGTCAAATCCCTTTCCTGTTTCAAATCTCCCTGACTTCTCCCTCTCTGACCATCTCTGACCTCTGGAACCAGATAGAATGGGTTAACAAGCATAATCCTGTGATCACGCAAGGGCCTGCTGGATAACCTCCTTTTCTTAAAGGCAAAGTGCCATATAACAAAACTACTCATGGAATCAATGCATTCACAGTCCCAGGGATCATAACAGATGTATACGACATACAGCAGAAATCATGGGGGATATCATCTATCTACCACAGTAGTTGTGGTAACAGTCTTTTTTCTTTTTTTTTCTTTTTTTTTTTGTCTTTTGTCTTTTTAGGGCCATGCCCGCAGTATATGGAGGTTCCCAGGCTGGGATCAAATCAGAGCTGCTTGCTGCCACCGGGCTATGCCAGAGCCACAGGGACACCAAATTCAAGCCGTGTCTGCAACCTGAACCACAGCTCACAGCAACACCAGATCTTTAACCCACTGAGCAAGGCCAGGGACTGAACCCACAACCCTCCTAGACAGATTCATTTCTACTGTGCCATGACGGGAACTCCTGTGATAACAATCTTAATAACTATCTACTGCATAACACTTGCAGTCATTTCAAAAAGTTACCTGAGATTTGAAGAAACCATAAGTAATTATGATTAGAAGCCTAATAAAATCTCTTAAGTTTTATACCATTAATGTTTAGTTATAAACATTCTAACAAAGGAGATACACCATATTTATGAGCTTAAATTTCCACGAAAAAGCCCAAAGTAAACTGTTACTTGCCTGCTCTTGCTTTCTCAGAAACACCTTATTCTCCTGTTTCGTTTTGTACTTCCATAGACATAACCTGGAAGGCCAGAAATTCCCTTTCATTTAATTCCAATGTGTGACAAGAAATACCATGCAATTCACAGATTCTCACAAACTTCTGAAGTTTGATTCTGCAACAAGCTCCTACTGGAAAGGTGCCCCCAAAAGGAGATGTTTAATCATAGCTAACCCCAAGGGAAGTCGTTAAAAGATCATCCAATTTCATTAATTCTCTTAGAAAAATAACTTCCCATGTTCTGTTTTAAAGGACTGCTCATTTAAACTCATCATTTCCTAAACTCTGAACAAATCTCCATGTTATCACATATTAGCAAGAATTGAAGGGCAGCTGGGAAGTTGGCTAGCAATAAACACCTACCAATGCCAGGTACTTTTATGGGAAGATTACATACATAATTTCATTTAATCTTTTTCACATTCTTAGGAATGTTGGTTGTTTTATTTCTGCTTTACCTATGAAGAAACTGAGGCTCAGAGAAGGTAACTAATGTGTATAAAAACTATATAATTAGAACATGTTAGGACCAGAATACAAAGCTAGGTTTATCAGACTCCAAACTCTGACCTCTTTCCTGGGTACAATATATTGCTTTGCAAGATTAACAGAGTCAAATGGGGACAAAGGCAAACGTGTCTAGGAGAAAGGGTTTGTGCGTTTAATATTCCTCATTTCTCGAGTTTTCACTGGCTTATCCCTCATTTATGCACCATGACTTGTAACAGGCCAATCAAAGCTGATATGTATATGTCTGATTGCATCATTGCATTATTAATTCCACAAATAATATAAATACTAATTTATTAGGCATCAAGCAATATTGAAGCCATTCACCTAGACCACATAGTCTTCTTATGTCCTTCCCATTAGCTATTCTTGAACATAGTAACAAAAGACCTGATTCACATCAAAGAAGGGTTAAAACCAGCAGAGTAAGAGTCAAAGATTCTGGCTTTAATTCACCAGTGTCCTAAGAGATTTTTCTATTAATCAATGTCTTTTCTGTCCCTTCATGTCTGGGCCCAGATTCATGTCCAGGATGTATCTCAAAGTTAAGCTGATCAAGAAATGTGATAAAGAGAATGCCTAAGCAAATAAATGAGTGAAGTTGCACACCACTCTCCACCCTCCAGAGGTACTTATCCAGAGGCTCCCAGAGCAGAGATGTTTTCATTGCAATTCACCACCTCTGTTGGATTTGAGGGTTCTTAATTCTTGACTTCTCAGACAAAGGCTCTGGAGAAAATGCATTGGTCAAAAAGCCCATTTTCTCATAAAATAATTATGGGACAAAGGGCAAATAATTAATCTCTGGATCTCATTTACTGAATGAGGAAATAAAGTGGGAATCATCAAATTACCTCCCTCCCTTGTGGGACTAATAATGAGAATTAAATCATAGGTAAAGTGCTTAAAATATTACCTGGTACTAGAAACATGTTAGATACTGTTATTATTAATTTATTATGATCAGCATCATTTTATAATGTTATTAGATAGCTTCTGCAAGACAAATGAAAAATTTGAATAGTTGGTATGAAACTAATAATGGTTTTGCATAATTTCAACATAGATTAGCATTTAGACTTATGCGACTCAAGTTTCTGAAACATATTTTTGTTTGGTTTTGGTTTTTTTTAGGGCCACCCCCATGGTATATGGAAGTTCCTAGGCTAGGAGTCCAATCAGAGCTGCAGCTGCCAGCCTATGCCATAGCCACAGTAAAGTGGGATCCAAGCCCCATCTGCGACCTATACCACAGCTCATGGCAAAGCCAATCCTTAGCCCACTGAGTAAGTCCAGGGATCAAACCTGAATCCTCATGGACACCAGTTGGGTTTGTTATCGCTGAGCCATGACAGGAACTCCTGAGACATATTTTTTGTGGTTTTGCTTTTGTTTCTATCATGTGTAACTAGTGGCTCTATCCTGCTTCATTTCAGGGTTAGAATACAGTGCTGAACCCATGGATCCTTTGCTTCACAATCATTGCTCATATGGTCCCCCCCAGTTCAGCAACAGTGAAGGCCACTGAATTAGTCCTTTGGTCATATTAAATCCAAGGCCCTCATAACAGTTCTGACTTTGTGTGCTATTGAATTTAAGGTTCAGCATAGCAACCAAACCCATATATCAATCAACACTGTGTCTGAGAAGAGTGACTTATTGTAAGAAATGCTAGAGGTCTAAATAACTAACATTTAAAAATAAAACTCATTATTAAATGCCTAAAATGTATCTGAAAACCCCAAATAAGGAGCTATCCATAGTACAGATGTGTCCACGTATGTTTATGTATGAGCATTGGATGCATCTACATAGTCAATTGACAAACAGTGAATTCTAGGTATTCTGCCAGTCACTGAAGACATAGTAGCAAACTAGAAAGACATGGCCTCTGCTCCTCCTCCACTTAATTCCATTCTCCCGGGCAATTACCGTCACAGAGGTTTGAGACTTCAGGCTAACACTTCAAAGACTATCTCCTCTTAAATACCTACAATTCTAGCTCTGGCTTCCCAGCCCAAACACAAAGTTCTTTATGCCTAGGAGTTGGGGAAGAAGGTTTTAAGAGTATATGAAATCAATTTGTCCAAAAAGTGTAACAGTTAAGTCTTAAATATGTTAAGCATGTTACCCAGAAAATATAGTTCCTGAATTATATCTTGAAATAAGATATAACTCGTATCACCAAGCAGTGCATATTATCTGTCACTATTAAAGATGAGTTACACTTTGAGAAATGGGGAATCTTGCTAGGAATGGTAGTCAGCAGGGGTTCCTGATGGCCTAGAGGTTAAGGATCTGGTGTTGTCACTGTTGTGGCTGGGTTTGATCCCTGGCCCTGGAACTTCCCCCATGCCATGGGCATGGCCAAACAAAAGAATGGTAGTCCTTTTGCTGCCAAATGTGCCCAATTCTTCTACTTCTGAGTACATGGTAGAGTTGAGTTGTACTTCTCTGCTCCCTTAAAATTAAGCATGTTTATCTATAAGCCTTCCTTTGAGCAAAGAATCTGTGAAGTGATATTTTGCCACATCGGGGCAGAAGCTTTAAGTGACAATGTGCGCCTGATCACATGTCTTTTCCCTGACACTGCAATCAGCGATATTTTGGATGGTGCAAGTCCACTGGCTTGAGACCCTAAGGAAGGATGATGACTAAGAGAGCTCAAACCCTGGGAGAGACCCCAGGGGGCAGTGTTGAGTCATGAACAAGATAAAATAAGAGAGAAATAAAGCATATTTTAAACTCAGAGTTGTTGCTATAGCATAAGCTAGTTAATTCAGACTAATACACTTAGTAAACAAAAGCAGGGCTCTGATCCTACAAAATTGAAAGTCACCTCAGAACAGTGATGCACAAAAGCTCCTCTTCCAAGTTATTGAGGAAATGCTAGCCAGACTTACTGGTGACAGACTGATCTTGCTATACATATTTATTTTTTAATTTCACTAAAGATTACAAATAAAGCACTATGAGAGAATAGACAACATCATTCTTTTGTTTTGTTTTTGCATTTTTTTAAGGGCCGCACTCACGGCATACGGAGGTTCACAGGCTGGGGTCGAATCAGAGCTACAACTGCCGGCCTACATCACAGCCACAGAAACACCAGATCTGAGCCACTTTTGTGACCTACACCACAGCTCATGGCAACTCGGGATCCTTAACCCACTGAGCGAGGCCAGGGATCGAACCTGCAACCTCATGGTTCCTAGTCAGATTCGTTTCTGCTGCACCACGATGGGAACTCCAGACAACATCATTCTTAACCATAAACTGAAATATCAATAATTCAGTCCAGCATTTGGACCACCTGCATCAGAACCACAAATTTTTTTTAGATGCAAACTATTACATTTAGAATGGATGGACAATGGGGTCCTACTGCATAGCACAGGGAACTGTGTCCAAATTCTTGGGATAAAAAGCGATGGGGGATGATATGAGGAAAAGAATATGTGTGTGTGTATACATATATATATATGACTGGGTTATTTTGCTATACAGCAGAAATTGCCACAACATTGTAAATCAACTTTAATAAAAAACAATTTTTTTTAAATATCAAAAATTTTTGATGAAATGCAGATTCCTGGGCTCGACCCAGAACTGATTGAATTTTTGAGGATTTGTTAAAATTGCATTTAACAAATTCTCCAATTGATCCTTTCATATCCTTAATGAGAAATTTTGGTTTAGGGCCAAGACCTGCCAACTAATATTATTCCGGTGTGTTGTGTTTGAGTTGTACAAGATTTTGTTTTGATTAGAATTAGAATAGGTTGACCTTTAAAATTAAGAAACATCCCATAAAAATGGATATTTTGAACAACTTGTGAAAAATAACTGGTGTATCTAGGAACTCTAATCTCAAACACTTATATGGCAATATCAGATAAAGTTCACCTTCCTTTAAACAAGGAATATACAAGCTCCAGTTGTTCAGTCATCATAATGTCAACTCATTCTTTTACCTGGTCTGCCCAAAAGAAGCAGTAGAGTGTGCATCCCCTTGATCTGGTTTCCGAAGGATTTGTAACACAGACAGGAGATCACACTCCAGAAAGTAGGAAAAAAAGAAAGCCACTGGAGAGTGTTAGGCAAAAGAATGAAATGATCGATTCTAATTAAAAAATAAAAATCTGGGAGTCCCCATTGTGGCTCAGTGGGTTACAAACTGGATTGGTATCCATAAGGATTCAGGTTCAATCCCTGGCCTTGCTCACTGGGTTAAGGATCCGCCATTGCCCTGAACTGTGGTGTAGGTCACAGACGAGGCTTGGATCTGGTGTTGCCGTGGTGAAGGCCGGCAGCTGCAGCTCCGATTTGATCCCTAGCCTGGTAACTTCCATATGCTGCAGGTGCAGCCCTAAAAAGCAAATAAATAAATAAATAAATACCTGACAATTATAGAAATAGGGTAGAACAGGTTTATATACTCAAGTGTTTGGGGGGATAACACATTATTAACACATCAAGGCAGGTAATGTGACTGGGTGAGATCAGCTGAATGAGATCTCTGGTTAAAAATGAAGGCCATACCTCCTCTAATAGGGAAAGCTGTTACTTAGTTTCAATTGCTGTCATCGATCCAATTTCAATTTCAATTTCTGTCATCAGGAATTTTGGCCTAGGATCACCAAATCTGCCATTGTCAAAACAGAAAGAAATCCACAATTTTACTGGTAATGTCCTGATGTCTAAATATGTTCAGCTAATTATTTATTTAAAAATAAGAACAAACCAATCAATCAGGTTGCTATGGGTGTTTCTGAGGATAGCAGAATTAGAGTCAGGTGACTGCAAAGGAGGAAAGAGAATTTGAAAAATCATTTGCAGATGGATTTTCAGCTCTTGCAGCTTGACAAAAGTGGCTACCCTTAACCACGCAAGAGAACCACAGGAAGAAAAGCCATTTCAGGTGGAAAATTATGAATTTAGCTTCCAGAAGTTTGAGAAATGTATTATGAAAGGACACAACTCATATGTAGCCTATTCATCTATTCAATAAATATTACGACTACTATCTACATTCTAGGCGCATTACACACAGTACAGGGGCTAGAACAACAGACACAGAGTCATAAATCTCTGATTTTAGAGATCTTAGATTCCAACAGGTAAAATAGGGTGCTACAAAAAAGTATGTTAATATTATGCCAAATATAGGGATGGGTAATTTGTTTAACAGAGATGTGTTTATGTGAGGGGATGACAGTCATGTAAGGCTAGTAGAAAGTATGACGTCTAAGCTGGAACCTGCAGAAAGGAAAATATGTTCCCAGTAGACTCAACAGCTTGGATAAAGGCCCACAAGTTAGAGAAAGCCCAATGCATTTAAAAAAAAAAAAAGTGAAACATGGTCAGTGAATCTCAGCCAGTCCATTCAAGACAGTGATACAACAGCGAGAGATAAGGCCAGAAAAGTGAACAGAGGCTAGGGGCTGTGAAGACTGCTTGATTGATTGATTGATTGATTGATTGCTTTTTAGGGCTGCACCTGCAGCATATGGAGGTCCTGGGGTAGGGATCAAATCAGAGCTGCAGCTGCCAGCCTACACCACAGCCACAGCAACACCGGATCCGTAACCCATTGAGCTGAGCGAGGCCAGGGATTGAACCTACTACACTGTCGTGGGTATTAGTCCCATTTGTAACCCACTGAACCACAACAGGAACTCAAGGCTACTACTTTCAATGCTCTGGACTTGATTCTGAAAGTAGAGGGTGGTCCTAAAGAGAGTTCATCTGAGCAGTAAGAGGTAAATTTACATCAGAAAACAGCAGCAGGATGAGAAAGAATCTACATGTAGTTTAATATCAGGAGCTATTCAATTTAATGAAATTCTTCCAGGAAAGTCATGAAAGTGAGAAGCAATAAGAGTTACAGAATCTTGGAGAGCACTCACATTCAGGAAAGAAGAGAGAACATAAAGATGAACCAAAGAATGAAACAGATGAATAAGAGTGGGGAGACCGAGACTCAGGAAAGGAGTGAGTTTCAAGAAGCAATAAATCTAAAGTATCAAGCAGAGCAGAGAAGTCCAAAGAGAGTGAGCTTTGAAAAGCAGTCGCCATTTCCATCATAGAGAGAAAATTCCTAGCAATGTTTAAAACACTGGCAAGTGTAATTTGGCACATTTATCACTGCCTCACTTGTACCAGTTGCTTCCTAATCAACCTTGCTTGGCTTTTAGAGCAGTTCTTAACTGGCATAATCATGAAATAGAAGTACCTAGTTTTGTACAAACTAGGAGTTGCTAGGGAGTTGGAAGAACCAAACAGCCTTTGTTCTCTTCTCAGATGGTCAGTTTACAGGCCTGGCAGCCTTATTCTGCTAGCCTGTATTCAGGCCCACACTCTATTTCTCTACAATGAAGGAAAAAATTGGTTTTAGATTTCTGTTCCAAGAAGCTTATTTCTACAACTGTTTGCCTTGAAACAAGGCACAGAGAGATGGGAGTAATTTCAGATGTAAGGGGCATTACAGGTCATTAGCTATGGCCCTCTTACCTTTATGTTTGGGAAACTGAGGCACAGAGATAATAATTGGCCTTTTATAAAAAGGGATTTTTCATATATAAACTAATGGTTTCTATGCTCTGGTACACTTTTGCCATCACAGTCTCTTCTGACCAAAGCAAAGGCCCTTCTCCTTTTAATGTCTTGAAAAGTGAAAAACGATCCTTATCCCCCCTCCCCCCAAGACTGTACATGGAAGTTCCTGGGCCAGGGATTGAATCTGAGCTGGACTCTTTAACCCACTGCAGCAGGCCGAAATTGAACCCGCACCTCTGCAGCAACCCAAGCCATTGCAGTTGGATTCTAAACCCACTGCATCACAGTGGGAACTCCCAGTGAAGCAAATTAGATGGAACATAAAATAAAGAGAGAGCTTTACTATTTATACCCTCAAAATTATACCAATGGTAAAATTTTATTTACCACCATACAGTATTTAGAGTTAAATTAGTTTTTATAATCAATTATTTATACTAGATTAGTTCACAAGTTTAATCTCAACATTTTTTTTTTCTCACAACAAGCTAACTGCAGTGTCCAACACATTTCTTTGAAGCAGATTTCAAATACCATCATGGTTTTATCACAAATTAGTTTTAATTTTTTTATTATGGATAGAAATAGGAATATGTTTTTATTTATAGAGTGTGACAGAATTAAAATGTACTGATGACTGGAGAGAGAAATTACATTTAGCACTATATATCATATCCACAGACCTTAATGGTCAATCTAATATTTACTAGCAATTTTGTAAAAGCATATCATAAGGAATGGATTTATCTGTTTATACCCTGATAAAAATAAGGTTTTCCACTGCAACCTTTAGGAACATAAATTATGAGTTCCTAATTGTCAAAGTAGAACATGACAGCAATAATAACAACAGTAACAATTAGTAAGCACTTAAAGAGCCTCTTCTCTTCATTGCATTATATTTTTTATGACTGTCCCCTGAGGTTGTACAACACAGCTGCCATAGCTGAGTATTTCCTTGCTATTCAAGGTGTGGCCCAAGGACCAGCAGCAATGGCATCACCTGAAAGCCTATTAGAATATGCAGTATCTTGAGGTTCACAGAGATTTACTTAATCAAGGTCTGCATTTTAACAATCATCATCCAGGTTACTTGTATGCAAATTAAATACAAGTTTAATTTGTATTAAAGTTTTGCAAATTAAAAATTTGCAAATTAAAGGTTCTGCAAATTAAAATTGAAGTTTTGCAAATTAAAAATTTGCAAAGTTTGCAAATTAAAGTTTTAAGTACTTTAGATATGGCAACTCCTCACTGGAATTAATATATTCCATTTTACAGAACAGGAAACTGAGGCACAAAAAGACTAAGTAACTTTTATTAGGATTAGTAAATGTGACAGGCATTGCCAGTAGCCTACTGAGTAGCCAACACATCTTCCTTCTTTCTAATAAATTCCTGATTTCATTTAAGGCAGTAATGTGCCCAACCCCAGGAAAAGCACTCATTTTCCCAGATGCTCTCCTAGCTTGAAATTAACTATGAGATAAATATGGACATCAGCTGCAAGTGCTGGGAAGGTTTATTTTTCTGATGATGGGAACTATTGGAATTGGCACCATCCCTTCCTTTCATTCCAATCTTCACCATGGATATGATAGCTGGAGCTGCAGCAGCCATTTGGGGACCACAAGGTAACGGCATAAGGACAGAAGTCGACAATAAGGAAGAGGAAGTGGAACACATTTTTTAAAAAAAATTCTAGGTACTTGATGTTCTTGGTGCCATCATTTAAGAACTCGGGACTAGGAGCCAACTGCCTCCAGACTTCTTGCTGTGAAAACAATTGATCCCTGCCGACATCACAGCAGATAGATTTTTCTGTCATTTTTAGACAAACACACCTTTAGCTGATAAAGTCTACCATGATATTCTTCTTTCACCTATGTTTTATTAGTTTATGCCAGTGTTACGGCGCAAGGTTTCCTTTGTTCCAATCGGCATTAAACGTGCACTATAAAAAGCCACTTGGGATTATGATGCCCTCTGCTAATGTCTTTGGATGGAAGTATGTAATATGTCACACCACCCTCTCTGAGCGTGTGGGGAAAATTACAGAAATGACAAACCACAAAACAGTTCCCTAAAGGGAAGGGATTTGATGAAGAGTCACTTTCTGCCCCACTAATTTTCATATCCACTCACTTAAACATGCACCTGAGCACTTTCCTTATCTACTGATAGATTTTGCTTAACCTCCCAGATGTTCTGAAGCAGCAGCAACAATTGCAGAAACTGCAGCTGTGCCCACAACTGGTAGCAGTCAGAGGTCCGAGAGTGACATGCCTGTATTAGAAGCTGTCACCAAAAAACGACAAAGACTAGATTAGGTGTGGCAGCAGCTAAAGAAGAGTGACAAAGGCAGGCAACATCAGTGAAACTAGCAGAACTGCATCTAAATATAAATACCTCCAGCCTGAGTCAGCATCGGGCCCTCCGGGGACTTCTCATCACCCCTTATTTCACAGATAGTAACATGAACCCTCAGTGACCCTCCCTGCTAATGCTGTGAGTCAGACCACGCTTGGTGGCAGCCCAAAACACCTCCAAGAGTTCCTCTGATTATCTGGGAGGCTTGAAAGAGTGAAAGTCAAAAGGGATTCTTTTGCTCCAGCAATATTCTCCTCACTACTTCATCCACCTAGTGTTCTCCTTTAAGAATTCAGACCCTATTAGGTGGCTGTACATGTTTTAAGAATAACAAGTGCATTTTTGATATTTATTCTATTTTAAATGGCAACATACTGTAACATAAGCACTATTGATAATAAGGCTCTGTGTATAGTTTTCTTCTTAGTTCTCTTTGATCCTGTAATTCCGTAATCATTACTAAAGGCAAAAGCTACTCAAAATGATAAAAGGATAGTCAGTTTTAGCTCTGGGGTATCAGGGGACTTTGTTCTCCTAGTAATGCTTTAATGAGAGCTGCCTTCACAATGGCTCTGCATTCACCCCCTTCCGTTCTTTTTCTCCACCTAAACCCACCACATTTACTCTCTTAAGAATCTAGAGTTTCTCTTCCTCTCAGAGCTGCTGGGTGATTCTTCTGCTGTTCTATGAAGCACAATCATCAGGCTCACATTTTTTGCTTCGATGCTTATCCTCTCACATGCCCTAGATAACTAATTAAATCTACCCTTCCACATTCCCCTTTACCCAACCTGACCACCAGCCTTTACAATTCCATTTTCTTTTAATTACGACTTCCTCTCTTGGTATCCACAAAGTTTTAATCTTCCTTGTAAACCTGGCTGGCATTTTAGCCCCCAAGTTCCGTTCTTGAGAAACCGGAGACTTTCTCTATGCAACTGCGGCAACAAAAATGAATTTGTTCCATTTATCCTCATTCTCTGACTATGGCTGATTTGTTTAATTCTCTCATAAAGGCTTCTAAAAAACTCATACGATTGAAAAAATGTGGCCCCTCCAACTCAAATATTTGAGTAGTAACTCAGCATTTTTGCTTCAAAATGTATTTACTCCTCAGGAGTAAACAGGAGGAAACCAGAAGCTTCTCTCTCAATCTTTTTCTAAACATTCCATGATGTTTGACTTCCTCATTCAAAACCATTCCTCCCATTTAAGCCTGAGTTCGCTTCAGTCCTGAAAAGTTTTTAATACACACACACCATCCAAAAAGCGCCTGGCCCTTTCACGTTCTTAGTGGAAGTCAAATGCCCTCTGGATACTTACGTCCTACTACAAAAAAATCTAGACTACGGGTTTGGAAATGTTCTAAAGAGACATTTATAATTTTTATCCTTTCTTCAACCTTCCTTAACCTTGTGACATAGCTTTATTCCTCTACTTAACAGACAAAATCCAATTGTACCATTCATTATATCATATTCCTAAAATAGTCATAAAATTTATTAGACTTTACTAAGCATCTCTACAAAATAGCTGAAAACAGCAGTATCTTTTTAACACAGAATGGATACTGTATCAGAAGAATAAAAACCTTACCTTTTCTTTCATTATGTTTAAATCAATTTAGTAATATTCTAACTAAACTATCCTCTAAGAATAATGAAATACTTTTATACAGAAAGAATAATGCCATACATGCTACTGGAATAATCTTTGTGTTACATTTTGCATTTATTCTCCTAAAAAGGAACTTCCATCCTGAATGTTAGCAAAGTATTTATAAGAATGCTCTTATAATAAAGTACTATATTTTTTAATTTTGTGCCAAACTATTTTTTTTGTTTTTAAGGGGCATGTTTTAAATATTTAAATAAACAGAAAATGTAAAAAAAATAAAAATAAAAATGGACATCACTTAATTCACATTAAGATGAAGATGGACTCATACTTTTCTACCTGCTAGTTTTTTAATTTGTTAAAAAGATATAATAAAAATACATGAAGACATCAAAACTACTACCTAAGGTAAGTTACTTAAAATGCAAAAACCCAATGGAGAATTTGAAGGGATCTATATGTATCTTATAAATTGATATCCAAAATTTGATGAGCTTCTATATGAAATCTCTTGAGATTTAAACATGAATTTTATTTTTTGTGATACTATACTTCTAAATTATAAGATCTGTACCTTGAGGAATGAGTTCAAGTTAAGAACAAGTTTTTGGAATTCTGCGTTGGGTCAGGAACATTAAAACCTCAAAGGAAATATATTAAATACTTATAATATTACAACTCATGTCATTTATTTTTTATTTCACAGGGCAGGTCTAGTTATTATTTAAATCATCTGCAGCTCAAAACAGATTAAGATGAGGCAGAAAATAAGTTTTCCTTAGAAAGAGAACTGAGGAGTTATCCAGAGGTTTTGACTGGAATTAACTCTTACCACACTACATTTAAGAAAGCCACTCTTGCCAAAAATGCTCTCAACACCACAGCTACAGACACGAAAGACATACTCTCCGGAGGTTACACTCTTCTGTAGATATCACAGCAATATCACAGATATTACTCAGTCTGCAGTAAGAATATCAGAAATCACTCTTTATGAGAAAAGATTTACAGTTCAATAAAGAAAAACAGAGTAATTACACAATATTCTTAATTTAGAAGAGAAAGAAGAGGCCACTGTTAAGACACCTGAAAGACAGAAAGAACCAAAATATAGTATAATACGAATTTCTTCAAAGACTTGGTCCTGCTCATCATAGTATTTCCAGCATTTATAGCAAGACCCAGCAAATCCTTGACTCCTGGCAAGAAACAAATGAATAAATGCACTCTGCTTATAGAGACAGACCTTTGGCTATTTCCAGTGGTATGATGCAAGTAAAAGTGATTCTTTACCTCGCTCAACTCGAATAGCATGGTCTTATAATGGAACATGTACTGTTTCATTTTGAGAACCACACTGTACCTGCCTTGTCTGCCCGCCTAGGGGCTTCTTCCCTGGAGGCCCACACCACACCTTGTACGGCTTTAGATCCTACAGTGTCTCACATATTATAAGCCTTCAATATACTTGTGTTAGGGAACAGACTACTAGAATAATGCCATTTGACTCTTTTCATGTTCATACATTGAAGAGTAATGAATTGCTGGATACACAAGCTGTCCACCTGGCCATCTCCACTATCAGTATAGATTTCTACAACATGATTGAGCTGTAGCAATCAAAAAAATAACACAAAAACAAATGGATCGGTCACGCTTCTGGTCCAATTTACTACTGTGTATTAAAGAGTAAAAAAAATGAAAAGCATTGATTGCACCTGAGCTTAAAAGCTAGCGAGAAAACAACACAGGGAGTGAGGCAGGCTTGTGCTTGAAAGAACAAAAATAATAATCCCTCAAAATTATGACTGAGGGCAATGCCTTTCTAGCAGCAATGGTTGAGAGAAGCAATGCTATTAGTCGAAATTGTTTTAAGGTGACAACAAAGCCTTAATGTCAGTTCACTAAAACACGGGTTGGAAATTCCTTGATGGGCTAGCATTAAGGATCCAGCTTTGTCACTATTGGGGCTCAGGCCACTGCTTTGGTGGGGGTTCAGTTCCTGGCCCAGGAACTTTTGCATGCCACGAGTGTGGCCAAAAAAACTAAAAAGGGTCCTATCCTCTGGGTCAGGTACTTCAGTGATGTCCCCTTGAATATTGCATGAGCTGCTCTTTGGGAAGAAAGTGCCACCATCTAATCTAATGTATCCCCTTCTGCTCTGAATGCACTCACTGTGCCTTTCCTATAAAATAATCACAAGCTACATATGTAATTAAAAGAGCAAACTGAGAAAGAGTTCTTACAAAACCTCACTCTAACCATTTCTGAAGAAGCCTGTCTTAGTATCATTCCCTGATAGGGAGTGGGAAAATAATACACAGCTTTAGAATAAGGGTGCATGGAAACACTAAGCTGATTCTTGATCTGTTTAGAAATATTAAAAAGAATCCAGGAGTTCCCACCGTGGTTCAGCTGTAATGAACCCGACTAGTATCCATGAGGACATGGGTTCAACCCCTGGCCTCGCTCAGTGGGTTAAGGATCCAGCATTGCCGTGAGCTGTGGTGTATGTAGGTCGCAGACATGGCTCAGATCCCGCTTTGCTGTGGCTGTGGCGTAGGCCAGCAGCTGCAGCTCCAATTCAGCCCCCAGCTTGAGAACTTCCATATGCCACGGCTGCGACCCTAAAAAGACAAAAAAAAAAAAAGAATCCAAAAGTATCCATGTAATATTACCATCTTTCTAGTTTAAGCTAGCATGCACTGTGAGAAAGCCCATACTATTTCCAGGCTGGAAAGAGACTACTCGGACAGGCCCCAGACAAAATTGAAGGAACTGATTTTGAAAGTCACATCCAGAATTTCCAGCCTCCCAAACAGCCTCCCACTTCAAGCAACTAGCAACGTTCTCGTTCTGTTTCATGCCTCCCACAAAAGAATTTTAAGGAAAGAGGAAATGAAAAAGAACTTGATATCGATCACTTATACATTTACCGAAAGGTACTTACACACGTATATGAAGTCATCTCAATTTATTTTCATTTTCTCACTCATGAAATAAACAAACCTAGTGTTTCCTGTGACCTTTAGGCAAATTCAAGTGGGTGAAGATCTGGTGGCAGAAATGAGAAAGGCTCTGACATCTTCTTATGCCTCAGGCTTCAAATATGAAGGTTTTACCCCACTCCAGGCACCCTGGGGGGCCTCAGAGGGCTGAGTCAGAAGGGCGTGGGGAAACTAGGTTATCCGCTGCCTTGTGCCTCTTCAGAAGCATCAGCCCCAATCACAGCTGCTAAATGAGGAGAATGCCAAGCATCACAGCTTTTAAGTAGAAGCCCAATACCTGTATTTTACCTGCCTCCATTGAGACAAGGCCTCTATTGCATTCACAGTAGAAATAGCAGTAGAACCAACAATAACAGCAATAATATCTACAAGTATTGAGTGCCTTCTCTGCTTGCCAGACACTCCAAAGGATTTAGATGCTGAAAAAAATTTTAAAATTAAATCCTTAACAAACCAACATCACATACTTTTACTCCCCTCATTTCACAAATAAAGAAACCAAAGCAAGGAGAGGTTGAATACATGCTAAAAGTTCCATAGTTAATATGGGGGGGGGCAACAGAATGCAAATTCATAGAGGTTAGTATTCATAGCCACTGATCTGAACCTTTACTTTATAAAATAATATGATACTAATTCTGAGGTCAGACTCCCTCTTAGGTTCTGGGAGAGACCAGATTCCTTTAGTTAATTTTTGCCCACTGAATATCCTATATTTTATTTTTACAAATTTGAGAGCAGTAAAATTCCTAGAAATCTATTATCATCCATCTCTCTCCAGCCTGAAGATAAATATCAAAAAGTGAAGTTGAGAACTGACCTTCAGTCCCTAAGTCTAAAACCCGACATCATGTTTTTCATGGCTTTAAGCAAGAAGTGTCTTCAAGTTTTCAGAGTACAAAACAAAAGCACTGGGAGAAAATATTCTATCTAGACAAGGTCCTTGAAACAGCTTTTCAAAATGCAGTTAAGCATGGTGCTCAATCTGGATTTTCCAGACTGAATCTATAATTTAGATACCAAGCCTTGTCACTTCTAATAGTTGTCACTGTTGAGCACTGTGGATGTTAGCTGTCATAAATATACATAGCCTGTCGTCTACACATTCGCTTTTTCAATGACCCCATAAAACTGGTCCAAAAAACAATTGTTGCTCCTTTTATTCCGTTAACAATTTGAAAGCCTCTTATAGAATGTGAAAAATCCATAAGTGGTACCCAAGTTATTAGCGCCAATGACTAAAATGAAGACAAAAGGAAAACTTGATTTCGTTATTAGTTCTAGCTCATTTGAATGAACAGACTTGGTAGATAAGAAAGCAGACTCATCTCAGGTTTTCAGACTTACAAGGAAGTATGCCAAACCAAATGCACACAAGGCCTACCAATATTTTCTTGGCATGTTTTCAAGGATCCTACCTTCTAAGATGATGTGCTCCTTGAAAAACTCCCCTCTGCTATTCCTAACAATACTAACACCTGTCAATTGTATGCAACATTATGCTTTCTTAAAATTTTTAATTAACATGAACCACACCATATCCTTGTGCAATAAATAGAATAACTAGACTCTCTCCTCTAATTATACAGATGAGTAAATTAAGGCAGAGATGGGATAAATGAATCACCCAAAATCACACAGTTAGTTCAAGGTAGAATTATAGTTAACATAAGTCAGGAGTTTGAATAACCCATATAATAATTATTTCCAGGAGTTCCTGCTATGGCACAAAGGGATTGGTGGCGTCTTGGAACCACTGGGATGCCGGTTCGATCCCCAGCCCTGGCATTCTGCAGCTGTGGCTTAAGTTGCAACTGTGGCTAGGATCTGATCCCTGGCCCCGGAACTCCACATATCGAGGGGTGGCCAAAATAAATAAGTAAATAAAATAAAGGGGATTTATTTTTTTTTAATTATTTCAATTCACCAAAAATCAGCCTAAACTAGACTGATGCTAATAGTGAAAGGCCAGTATGTTAATTAAATGATAATTGTCCCAATGATCTCAAGGATAAGGCACGACATATAGTTGATTCTTTTCATGGCAGCATACTAAATAAAATAAAATAAATAAATAAAATTAAAATCCATTCAAGAAATATTTAATCCCATGCTCACTATGTGCCAGGCACTGTTCTAGACGCTAGGGAGCCAATCAACGAAACACAGGCCAAAATTCCTGATCTCTATTAACCTACAGTCTAGCAAAAAACAAACAAACAAAAAAATAAGCAGTTGACACAATGATAAAAAATTAGACTGTATATCAAAAGTATACAAAATATCCTGTATTTATAAGGATAAAATGAAACTAAGTAAGAAGAATCAGAATTGCTAGGGGATGCACATGTCATAGTATTTATTAGATTGGTCAGGGCAGACCTCACTGAGAAGGTGTGATCAAGGGATGCCAGGGAAGGGGAAGAAGCTCCAAGGAGCATCCTGGTGTGTTCACAGAACAGGAAGGAAGCCAGTGTGACTGACAGGGGTCTCAGAAAGAAGAGTTGTGTGAGGTAAGGCCAAGGAAAGATTAGGAAAACAGATCATGCAGGGCCTTAGAGGCCACTGGAAGAAATCTGTTTTTTATCCTGACTGAAGTAGAGAATACTGCAGGATCTTGAGCAGTTCAGTGATGGGATTATACCCAGAGTTTAAAGAGGATGCATAGCTCTGTACACCTTAAATGTATACAGTTCTGTATGGCAACTATACCTTAATAAAACTAGAAAAAAAGAGAGAGAGAAGACCCATAGTTACTTTTTGTTTTGGTTTGTTTTGTTTGGTTTGTTGGGCCACATCTGAGGCATATGGAAGTTCCCAAGCTAGGAGTCAAATTGGAGCTGTAGCTGCCGGCCTACGCCACAGCGACACGGGATCTGAGCCACATTTGCGACTTACCCCACAACTCATGGCAACACCACATTCCTTAACCCACCGAGCAAGGCCAGGGATCGAAGTCATATCAGGTTCATAACCTGCTGAGCCACAATAGGAATTCCAACCCCCCCCTGCATTTTTTTCATAGTTATTTACGAAATACCTTAAAGTGCCTTAAAATATTATCACTCAATGTATTACATAATCTTTGTCATATATATGAATCTCATTTTACCCTCTTCCCCTCAGAATAAAATACTATTATTCCAATTTTTCTTAAGAAAATATCAAGGTTCAGAATGGCTAAGTAATGTGTCTGGGATAAAAATCTAGTAAATTGTAGAGCCAGATGAAAAGAACAATTTTTCTACTCTTGATCCAAAACTGATTGCTCTTTCCTATGTACTCATGTACACTAAAATTACAAAGGAAAAAATAATAATAATTATTGAGATTAATTATCCAGATTATCCATCAATAAAGATGTTCCGTTTGATATATTAAAGCTGAATCATTTTTCCTTATAATTAATTTCTAGAACATAATGATACAAATAATTCCCCTGAACTTTCTATTGGAAATGACATATGAACATTCAGGCAACGAATTTTGGACACAAAAGCACCATAATAATAACTGAAACTTATAGCAGTATATTTCCAAACATCCTCAGAGTCTTCTAGATATTGTTATGTATTAACTACCCCCTATACCAGTCACTGTGTTAAATCCTTTGCATATATCATTTTACTTAATGTTCATCCAAACTCCTAAGAACAGTAATAGTAATCCCATTTTATAGCTCACAAATGTGGCCCCAGAGAGACAAAGTATGGAAAGGTCAAAGGACCGCTCAGTATTGAGCTGGGATTTTTACCTAAATCTCTACAATCTAAAGTTAGGTTCTCTTCACTAAGCCACCCTACCTTCCTAAAGCATAATGTTTGACATATCGCCTCAACATTCCCATTTAAAAGGTCAGCCAAATGTGAGTGGCCCCATT
The DNA here is from genome assembly GCF_016906955.1 of Phacochoerus africanus. Lineage (NCBI taxonomy): Eukaryota > Metazoa > Chordata > Mammalia > Artiodactyla > Suidae > Phacochoerus > Phacochoerus africanus. The sequence goes on from NC_062553.1 coordinate 36,403,460, forward strand.
TTACAGATGATTAACTGGTCATAGAAAAGTTAATCAAGCAATCAGCATTTATTTTATGGCCACCATATGCAAATCAGTATTTGGTTACCGTAAGTACAGAGGATTTATGATACAATATCTTGCTTCAATAAGTTTACAATCTTGTTAAGGTAACAAGAGACACATAAAAAGGTAATAAATAATCCAGGAGAGCACATAATAAGTACCAAATGAGATACAGGGCCAACAACAGCTAACGAAATGCAACAAGGAGAAAATTGAATATGGGTGCTTCAATTCAGTTAAGAAAGATTGTTACTAAAAAGGACCCAAGTTGAGGTAATCTTCACAGGAGCTGTAGGGTTAGACCAACAGAGAGGAAAAATATGATCAAGAGCCAGGGGAGCAGATATGAATCCATTACCAAGAGAAAATGAATGGACGCCTTTGAAGTACAGGATGGATGGATGGATGGATGGCGAAGTAAAAAATGAAGCCAGGGAAGTAAACTGTAAAGACCTTGATTGTCACAGTAGAAAACTATGGGAGGAGGAAAGGAATTGACTGTGTTTAACTACTAGTATGTGGCACTTGCTTTGTGTACACTTTGGTTTATACAATCTTCTCAACAACTCTACAAGGTAGAAAGTAAATATATCATGGCCATTTTACAGAGATTACCTGGCCAAGGCACTGTTTGGGATGCATCAGTGGAGCAGAAATTCTAATCTAAAACTATATCGATGCAAGGCTTATATTCCCTCCACTACCCCCTCCCAACATGGCCATCTATGGAGGCAATGGTAAGCCACTGAAGTTATCTGATCAAGAAAAGAGAGTGACATATGAAAAGCACTGACTAAAAGAAGACCAATCTGACTGTGAGATATTAGCATATGTCCGATATCAGAGACGGACTGGGGAAGGAAGATACCAGGCAAGAAGAGCCACTTTGTCTATTGTAATAACCTACAGAATGAGTACAACCATCTGTATCTGAATCCTGACAATGCAAGTAAAAAGAATGGAAGAGATATTAAAAGAGAACTGTGAAGAGATAAATAGCAATACCTATGTCCTACAACAGGTAGTTTTACTTTCCCAACTACATGCCCACAGTGTAAATATTTCTCCTAAAAACTCAGAGGCAAAATCCAATATCTAGCTCAAATATTTTAAGGGTTTTTTTTGTTTGTTTGTTTGTTTGGACAGCACATGATTTATTTAAAAATAATAAAATCCATGCCTTAGGAAAAATATCTGCCTTAGTACAACCTACCTCTCAAGCCATCATGAATTATGACAGCCTCAAGTTAGGCATATTCCTATTGTATGAGTTTAACATTAGTTCCTTGCTCTATATGCTAACAAGGACAGTAATTCCTTACATTTGTAGTCATTAGACATGTTAATTACTAAGGAACTCTTCTCCTCCTTTATGTTCCTGGACTGAGTGAGAGATACAATGTGTCATTCTTCGGAACATTATTTTTCCCCAGCACTTCTCTCTTAAAATATGAGCGTATCCACTCAGGATTTAAGTCAAAAATGAATAGCACTTTAATAGCATATTATTTAAAACCAAGTTGGGTCTTTTCCAACCTTTTCCAGCTCCTAGAGTTAACCACCCATATTTTTCAAAGACACTATTTACATAAATTTCCAGGCATTCAGTCAATACACATCTTTTCAAGCAACTTAATATTGCAAAGTTGCCAACCTGGTAATAGTCAGGCTAACTAATATAAGCCTTTAGTTAATATCAAGGGTTCAACTAATTTGTCTTAATTTTAAATTAATTATTAAACTGCACATCCTAATAAGTAAAATATACATTTGGTAAATGAGTGTATGTATACATACACACACACACACACATATATATATATATGATGTTAGAATTGATGAGTAACAACATTATGACTCAGAGTCCTTTTAGGAATTACACGCCTACCCTACTTTGACCTAATCTCCTTAGTATCACCCAACTATGCTGAAGGATAATTAAAATTTAACATTTTAATCAAGTCTAATTTAATTTACCTTTATGGATAAAAATAAATTTGTTTTTCTAAGTTGAAAATGAACATCTAAATTTGAAATCAAACTGTGCCACAACCCAATAAACTTAGGCCTACAGCTAAAGTATATGCAAAATGTCTTTGATTGTTTCAAGAATGCCAAATGGGTGCTGTATTTTATAAACGTCGCATGTATGTGTAAAGAAATATCATCACAGAATCCTGATAACTGTATTTGCTAAAAGACAACACAGATATTCCTTTATTTTTTTTATGTTCCTCATTTCTATGTATCCATACCCATGTGAAAACAGGCATCTGTAAAATTCAATGAAGGAAACCAAAGATACTACAGAAGCATATCTGCCCAATGATGTCACGCTTTCACATATTCTAAGTTTGAAAAATTTAGCCATTATAACTAAACTAATTTAAAATCTATTCATGCACAACGTGTGGGCTCTATATGACTTCAGGTATTCTATAAAAGGTATGTTAAATACATTATGCATGTATAAAAGGAATCAGAGATGATATTTATTTCATATACCTTATTTTCTATTATCTATGTTTTTTAATATGTGGCAGTGCATTCACATATAAAATGTATTAAAATATAAATATTACCCTTATCTCTTAAAGGCATTATTTTGTCAGAGTTTAAGAAAAGGAAAACTATTTTTACCTCCCAGTCCTGGTCTAAGCCGATTATCGTAACCATCCAGAAGTCTGTCTAGAATTCTTGTAAAGATGGTAATGTTATTTTTAGCCTCATCTTCTTGGATGTTAGCCAGCGCCAACCTAAACAGATAATTTTACAAGCTGATATATATACATATGTGTATTTTGCAAGTGCCAACATGCTCTTCTTCTTTGATTTGAATTATAAGCCTCCCTAAGCTATCAGTGCCACCCATTTTCCTTCTTTTTTTTTTTTTCATGTTTATAAATACCCATGTGTCTATGGGAAAGGTAAACATGCTGTTGGAAACGGATAATAACTACTAAATTATCAGAAAGTCTGATGTCAAAATTATTTCATATTTCTACCACTTAGCATTCTGTGTGGACTATTCACTTTTTTCTAACATCTATTCCCTAGACTATCCTATGATTGTAGATTATCACCTGCAGTTACTATTAATAATGTTATTCCGCATCTACAAAGGTACAGAAACCAAATAATTCTTCAGTGATTTAAATATTAATTGGAAATTAAATTCCTCCCTTGGAGGTACGCAATTTTTCTAGCTTCCTCACGAACGTCTTCTCTTTTTATGTCTTTTTCTCTTTTAAACCAAGATGATTTCCTTACTTGGGGTATACCTCCACCCAATGGCCAAGTGCAATATAGACATCAGGGAAACTCTGCTGGCTGTGTTCCAGGCTCCACTGTAGCCAGGAGGTGGAGGTGGGCTCTGAAAGGATTAACAGCACACACACACAGCTGCAGAGAGCCTTGGAGGAGTACCCCTCCTGGCTGGTCTTGAGGAGAGTGACAGAGGTCATTCAAAGATTAAAATGCCCAGCTACTTTGTGTGTGTGTGTGTGTGTGTGTGTGTGTGTGTGTGTGAGAGAGAGAGAGAGAGAGAGAGAGAGAGAGAGAGAGAGAGAGAGAGAGAGAGAGAGAGAGAGAAATTTGCAGGAGGAATAAATGGTTTTAAAACACCGGAAGAGGGCTAGAAACAGTGATTCTCTCCATTATTTCTCCATCAGAAAGCCAGAGACCTGATTTTGTGACATCCAGCAATTTGGTGCAGAAGCAACTGGATGTATAAAACAGAATGTCCCTTTTCACTGCCATTTTTTTTCCCCCAGAATGATTCAGAGATTTAAATTACTGGCCCCAAAAAAGAATCATTTATATAATAGAATAAAATACTGGCATGAGCATTACTGGTCAAATATAGAACAGAAAACTAGTAGAAGGAAATATGGTTAAGTACTGAGGATTTTCAGTGATTATTAACTGACCATGGTTTGTTCACTCCTTCAAAATCAATGATTATATGTAATTGCAATCAGATCAAGGTGTATTGTGTGAAATATCATTGACGGAATTCATTTGCATTTAAATGATTACTCAGCCAGGAGCTAAAAATAGTCATGGTTCATCAAAAATTGGTAACCAACTTCAAATATTCTCTTGAGAGAAAATATCAAAATACTGACATAAAGACAAACATCTTTAAATTATGTAAGCAAACTAGTTCATATCTTTAAGCCTCAAAAGTTTCCATATTGCCTTAAGCTCATTTTAAATCCAATCACCAAGACAGTCATAAAGTTCCATTTAGAGATTTTCACTGGAGAGTGTTTTTTAATCTCATGTGACATTTTCTTTCTAAAGTCAATATTAAGATGTTAATGAGGTGATATATTCAAATTTAACATAAAGCTTTATAAAGAGGTTTCTTCTAAATTTTAGAATATATCTTCATACTTTGACAATTACTCAGACAGAAAAATGAAAATTTAAAAGAGAAATAAAGGTATCATAAAATCATAAGGACTAAATTTTTAAGGGAATGGTTACATGGATATTCTTATGAGTTTTAAATTTTAAGTGCTCTGGTATTTTGAAAACCATACCCTAAATTCAGGCAAAAAATAAAAGATGCCCACTGATGATAAAAATCAGAAAAGACTACAATTAAGATGAAGTTGCTGGAAGCAATAGAAATTAAATCTCATGTTCATAGAATTGTATTCACAGGCACAACAGAATTTGCTACATTTTCAAAATAAGCACTTTTTATGATAGCACCATTTTAGGAATAAAAGATCTCTAAATAATATGAAAAGTTGATTAATCAAGCTTTTGTTTTATTGTTTGTGATTGTGAAGTTGTATACTACCTCCACCTAGAGGTTTAAGACACATACATCATTTGGGTTTTCTATGCTGACTAAAAGAGCCAAAATCATTCAAGAAAAAAAGGAAAGAAAGAGAGAAAAAGAAAAAACAAATTAACACTCAAATTACTTTAGCCTGTGCTTTTCTGTTTGGCTTAAAGGAAACCTATTGGCTTCTTTCATGATTCTGGTATCATTACAATCCCATATAACAACCACTTCAATTCCCTGCAAAATCATGCCACTCAAAGGATGTTCTTCTCTCCTGTGACTTTTTTTTTTTTTTTAGAAAATGTCTGTATTCACTTTCATATTTAATCCTTAAAAACACGAAGCAGCAAACTTTTAATAGTCTCTGACCCTTCATAGTTCTATTCACTGGTACAACCTCTTTTCATTAGAAATGATCTTTTAAAATACTTCAGCTTCTCAAAAGCCACCTCTGTATTAAGGACATTCAAGAAACACACCTTTACCCTGATTTTAAAATGTCAGTATGGTAAATAATTGTCTCACCTGGCTGGGTCCCACACCAAGAAAACAAAAAGCAGCAACTGCATGTTGGAGATGTTCAGTTTCCTCTTCATCACCACTGTTTTAAAGTCAAGGAAGAAAAACAAAATACACTTAAAATTACATTCAATCCCACCCTCCAAATACCCCAAAAGAATGTCAGTTCAACTGGGAATTGGAGTTAAAGCTATAGAGATTATTCTAGTGGAGCGTGTGTAGAGTGTGATGATTGGAAGAGGGTTTTTTCTTTCTTTTTTTCTTCTTTTTTCTCTTGACAGAAAGATGATCAAATCATCAGACTTTGCTCTGCCAGGAACTTCCCCCAGCCCCATCGTCAGCAAACACTATTTTGTGCACACGTAATAACACACGGTACTGTGCACTGGCATAGGAGCTGGAGGAAAGAATGGGTTAGAGGGGAGAAGGAAAAAGGGGAGGAGAGATGGGTACTTCAGGCCACAATCCCCTCAGCCAAGACCACCCCCGCAACCATAGTGGGAAAAGCAAGGGGCAGCCAGCCCACTTTTTTCGATTATTATTCTTTCATTACAGTGAACTGCAGTCCTCAAGTCTCCACTAGTTTTATTCCCTCTGAAATAAAAATAAAATAACCTCCCTCCCTGCCCATCCACAGTTGCCCACGACCACGTCTCGGAGGCAGCCTGGTTCGGATTAACTGCTGCGAAACGACGCGTTTGACAGCTGTTCCGGAGCCAAGGACCACAATCCCAGCAGGAGCGTGAGGCTCCGGGATCCAGCAGAGGCAGGCAGGCAGTAGCGGTCACAGTGTGCAAAGTTGAAGACTGTAAAAGAGCCAGTCTAACGTGCCGCCGGGCGGGCGGCTCGAATCTTAGGGTAGTTGCAAATAGGCTTCTGATAAGCAGTATGGCAATTGTTTTTTAAAGGTGCTGGGGAGGAGGGGGCGACCTGAGCCTCCTGGATTTCCAGGGAGCATCGGAGAGTGAGGGGTGGTGGGGTGGGGAGAGATGAGCCGCGCATGGGAGGCAAAGGTAAATGGGGAAGCAAGGTCCCTAATGGGAACAACGTGTGCAACCTTACCTGAAATAGCAAGCAGAATTGGGTGTTTTCCTCCCTTTGCCCTGATCCTGAGGAGACGGGAAACTTGAGAAAGGGGAGAGAGGGACTGACTGCAGCAGCCCGGCGAGCGGGAGCGATAGGCTGGTGGAAGCCGAAGGAGAGCGGGAGGAGCGGCGGCGGCGGCGGCGGCGGCGCGCGGAGTAGAAGGAGGCAAAGGCGTCCGTAGTGGCGGTGATGGGCGGAGGAGAAGGAAGAGGAGGAGGGGGAAGCGTTGGCAGGAGCAGGCGGGGTGGGGGAAGCGAGCGGAGGCGCTGTGCGCGCAAGCAGCGGCGGGCACGAGCCTCACGCCTGGAGGAGGAGCCAGGCCCGGGAGGAGGGCTAAAGAGGTTCCCGGGGACACAGGGACCCCCCCCCTCCACCCCGCCCCGGATCCCGAGTAACAGCCGGCTCTCCGCTGGGCACCCGCAGCGGCGCAGTCCCGGGCAGTCGCGAGCGCGCGGGTGCGCTCGGAGCACAGCTCCCGCGCCCACGCCTCGCCGGAGGAACAGAGCCCACGCGCCGCCCGGGACGATGCCCCGCGGCCGCCTGCTGGGGCTTCTCCAAGGCTCCAAGGTTCTTGAGGGGGGCTGCGGGCGGGTGCTGGTGCGCAGTCGGGAATGCATGTGAGTCTGTGCAGCCCTAGATCCCCCCACCCCCAACCCCAAGCCTCGCCATGCTGCCTGCCCGCCCCGCAACGTGCCCGGGTTCTGGAACGACGTCGCTGCCAAGGAGAGGGACCGCTCCCGCTGGAGGGCGAGGGGACTAATCACGCTTGTAGTTGGTCATCAGCGTATCCTCGCAGGACCAAGTTCAAGGCATGTTGAGTGGAATCAGACAGCAGGAAGTTTCTTTGATTTCCTGAGCCCTCTACATGCACCGCTCATTCCTTCACACTCCTGCAATCTGAACCAATTTCCCTTCAAAACTCTGAGGGCTGGAGACTTCCCTGGAGCCGGTCAGTAAGGTGCATTTGCAGATTAAACACACTGGGAATCCGCTCATGTTCAGCGATTCTTTTCACAAGCGTCCTCCCTACCTGGTGACCAAACTCAATCAACAGCTCTAAAAAGTTTACATCTTCTCCCAATTACCCGCACCCCACCACCTCCACCCCCAGCAAAAAGGGACCTGCTTTGTTTCTACTACCTCTGAAAGTTTCTTCTCCAGAAGGGGAACGTAACTACTTTTGAGATTTTCCCCTTTTAGGGGTTTTGCTGACATAGAAACCTGTTGTAATTTCAGTTCCACCGCACACCTTCAACATTGCGTTTAATCTGTCTCATTTCTCTTCTATTTTTTATCTGCGGCGATAAAATCCAAATGTGCAACTTGAACAACAACAAAAAAAGAGACAGTTTCCTCTTTGTACTGCACATACGCCGGAACGTTATGCATATCCTACTAAGGCAAAACAGGTGTTTGTCTCTTCGAGAAGTTGGTATAAATATTAGACATTTTGAAAGGAAAAAAACAGTATGCTGATATGTTTCTGTAGTTTTTACATTCAGTCAATATATATCAAACATTACTTTCGTTAGTTATGAACCCCAAATCCAGATGTTTTTCCTAGAAGGCGCAGTTTTCATAACAACAGTCTCTTTTAATCTACAGTACATTTTAGCTTTGCTTTGAAGATTATGTGAGGAGAGTAAAACCTGTACATTGTAAATATTTCAAGCTGTTCTTTTTAACCTATTAATCACCACTTTCTGAAAGAGCATTTAATAAGCTACAACCTAAACAAACACTTGCTCTATTTAGCTGCCTTGGTGAAGGATGGAACACCACCCAGCTTTCTCTTCCATCATTAATATTCCCTTCCTGACTTGCCCACTGCAGAGTCTAATTGAAATTCACAGAGATAAAAAGCATGCCATTTAAAACCTTGCAACTAGGGAATCTAAACACCTTCTACTCGGTGTGAACACTTCACTTCCTACTGTATTTTCCTCCTTTCCATTGCTATGAGTCAATCTTCATTAAGATCTCTATCACTTTGCTATTTATATTACTACTAAATTGTTTATATTTTGATAATGAAAGTTAAACAGCCCATGGTTTCTTCCCAACCTTAATTGCTGTGCTCCAAAATTTCTCTTTCATGAATGTCACAATTTTGTGAATATCTTCATTGATTGTTCTCACACCACTGTAGTCTTTTCCTTGGATTCTAATGATGAATTATGGATTTTAGCTTTAATTGCTTTATCTCAAAATGTGTATTTATTGGAATTAGTTCTAAAAAAAAATTAGCCTTTCTCCTTAGCACCCTTAATAAATTTGTGATTTCGTTTGGCCACATTACCCATTCATGTGAAACTTCACAAAGTTCAAGCTGTTTTGGCAGATTTTTACTATCTGCTTTTTAAAAAACTATGGCAGGACAGTCTATAGATTTAGATATTCACTCACTTGAGAGAGACTCAGTAAAAGCTAGATTCAAAAAATTCATTATAAAACTATGACTTTTAGTTCTTCCCCACAAAATGCTTTGCAATTTTATTGAAGCTGGATAGCTGTGATTTAAACTTCAAAGCATATTAGAGGAAATGGAAATCAGAAAAGCTGACTGCAAACAGCAGACCTCTACTTTTATTGCTGTATCTGCACTGATACCTCACTGTGTTACTAGTCCAGTCCAATCTCTTCTAGGATTGTCCAGCTTCCACCAACCTCTGACAAATCCAGCCTGATAGCCTTCTTTCCTCTCTGTGATAGAGTTGAGTGAACTGCCTGTGATTTGAGAGCCAGCCTGTGTAGGTCATGACTAAGCTCTTCCCACCCACTCCTTTTGGAGCAGGTCCTAAGGCAACCAGTCCCTGCAGAAGAACTGGCAACTAACTGGTTGCCAGTAAATCCATTCCTGCGCAGGCTAAGGCAGTGCAAAACCTTCTGTTTGAACATGTTTAATTACTTTCCCACAAATTGGATTTGGTGTGCGTGTGTGAGGGGGTCACTTCTTATGTATTTCCCATCCCTAAAAACCATACCCGTAAGGCGATTTCCACATGAGGACCAAGAAAAAAAGAAAATGAAGAATCAGGAGATCACGGTTTTGTCTGATTTTGTTTCCTGATAGCTCACAATATTGTGCAGTTTTAAAATTCATTTAAAATTTAAAATTCACAAAACTGTTCATGTTTTTTAGCAGATATTTTGTAGAGCTTCCTTTTTAGGGCTCAGCTATATAGAGACTTGGCACTACTGCTCCAGGGAACTACTACTCTATAATCTATATATAGGGGACCTCATGAATCTTTAGGTTCTATAAGATAATATGTATATACAGGTATATATAAAAGATATACATATAGATTACATGCATGCCTACATGCAGTCAGATACACAGATATTTACCCATAGAAAGACACCTGAACTAATAGGCATAAAGATTTTAATGAGAATAGCATTTATGTAACACATTTCCACAAAATGCTTTTAGTCTCACTACCACATAATTTGGGCTTAGTGATTTTTGCATGCTTTGAAGTACCAGGATTACTTCAACAAGAATAGCATCTCATCATATTTACAGATTTTAAAATATCAGCATTTATTTCATATAATAAATGTATATACACTTTATATACTTTCCTGAGTCATTCATTCAAATTTGAATATATATTTGTGAAAAAAATAGGAACTTAAAAGGTAGATTATCCTGTTCTCACAAAATTAAATACTACTCTGTACTTTTCCCCAAAATGCTTTACTAATTTCGAAGTGTGCTGCGAGTGTAAGTCCATTCTCACATATTCAGATTCACCACATTATCCTTAAAAAATAAAAATAAAAAAACTGAAGTGAATAGCTACTTGGTAATTCTCAAGTCAAAACCAGGGCTTGGTCAAGTTCCATTTTTCCCTGTAAGTTGAATTTAGATGGATAGTTCTAATATGCCCACTAGACTCCCAAGATTTTGCAAAAAGAAACAGCTGTAAAGTGGGAGTAACTAGCCTTATAAACAAATAATTCCAAAACTACTCTGTTACATTAATGTATCTAGGTCACATTTCATTAGAGCTAAATATATCACATATACTAGCTCGGATAAACTATGAACATTACCTTCTTCAAACAGTAACTCTCTTTTTATAAAATAATTTTATAAACTCTTATCCAACTTGCAAATCAAATATATCATGCATTCAAGATATCCTAGTGCTTCCTAAGATTTTAAAAACTAACCACTTACATCAAACATATAGAGAGAGTAATTTACAAGGATATTTTTTGCTATTCCTTTGTGAAATTATAAATTATAGGATTTATTTTCACATTATTCAATTGCTTCCTAAAGTAAAGAGAACATTCCAGTAATACAAACCAAAACCTCCCTTATCGGAAAACGTCCTGTGTATTTCATTGAAGGATAAGCTGCTACATGATTGGCAGCTTTTGCCTGCTAGCTATGTTCCCTAAATAATAATCATAATAATAAAAACCATACATATAAACCTATAATGTCTTCATTAGTGTAAAATTATAGATCCCATTCTAAATACTTTGCATGTTATTTATTTAATTAATCTTCACAAGGAAGAGGTTTATTATTAAACCGTATTCCCATTTCACTGAACCAAAACTTGCAGCACGGAAAGGTTACACTAGCTCAAGGTATTCCAGTGGGAGAGCCAGCAGTAGATCCCAAGCTATATGGTTCCAGAATCTCCATGTTTAGTTATTATACTGTGTTATCTCTATGTTATTCCTTGACAGCCACAATTCTAGATTCTTATGTGGAGTCTAATAGTCTCACCATTAAAACTTTGGACAATGAAGTTCCCATCTTGGCTCAACGGGGTAAGGACCTGACGTAGTCTCCATGAGGATGGTGGTTCGATCCCTGGCCTCCCTAGTGATAGTGAGTTAAGGATCCAGCATCTGTTTAAGCTGTGACATAGGTTGCAGGTGTGGCTCAGATCCAGAGTTGCCATGGCTGTGGTGTAGGCTGGCAGGTGCAGCTCTGATTCCCTAGCCTTTGAACTTCCATATGCCTCAGGCACGGACCTAAAATGAAAAAACAAACAAGCAACAACAACAACAACAAAATTTGGACAAAATATTTAACTCTTGATGTGTTGGTGTCATCTGAGTAGTATAAGTCTCTTAATAACAGCCATGTATTCATTTAACAAGTCTTTTTGTTATTCTTTCTTTTTAGGGCCGTACCCATGTGGAAGCTCCCAGGCAAGGAGTCGAATTGGAACTGCTGCTACTGGCCTATGCCACAGCCACAGTAATGCCAGATCCGAGCCATATCTGCAAACCTATACTGCAGCTTGTGGCAAGAGTGGACCCTTAACCCATTGTGCAAGGCCAGCGATTGAACCTGCATCCTCATGGATACTAGCTGCACCACAGTGGAAACTCTGTCATTTAACAAGTCTTATGGAGTGTCTGCTATGTATAAGACACCATCAGATACCACTCAGGATATAATGATGATGAAGTCATGGTCCCTACCCTCATGGGATTTTACATCATATTGAATTGACAGAACATTGTAAATCAACAGTAATTTCAAAAAGAAAAAAAAAAGGGGGGCATGGAGTAACATGTCGTTAATTGAAAACAAATTAATAATCAAAGCCTATACATGTACTATAAAAACTTTATGTTTCTAAAACAATTCTACTTTTACTAAGTAGTAACATGCCGCATAAGAAAAAGAATACAACATAGGGAGTGTTGCCTTTAATAATTTACAAATATGTTTGTTACCACATAACAATTAATACATGGATTCTTATTAAGAACATGCTTAAGTGCCTTCTATGACACATAAAGCCACTTAAGAAGCCCCTAGGACCAGGAAAGGTTTATATACAAAATGGAAAGAATAGCTATTTTATATAGATATGTTCTGAATAATGACAACTCAACAGGCAAAATTATGCAGAAGAAAACAATAAGCAATAACGAAAACAAAGTGAGAAACTAGAGGAAGTCCAGGACCTAATTTGAGCTTATTTACATACATTTCAGGTGGGATGATTGGTCCCAACTGAAGGATTATTCCAGTATCATTATTTTTAGCATCAAAGCTCTTCTATCATGAGAGGAAGAGGAGGTATAAATATTGCGAAGAAATAAGTGAAAATACACTCAGGCTAGGAGTATGTCATGGTCAGACAGACATGAAAGAGAAAATTAAAACCAATCATTTCTAATAAAAAGTGAATAATACCATGGCAAATTAATTATGGATATCAGATAATTTCAAATAATAATATGCAGACCATTTCTCCTTTCTAGAGACCTCTTTTATTTGCCAGAGTAACTTGCTCATAGATGTCCAATAAATAATTGCTGATTTCTTTACAGAGTTAAGCACTTCAGAATACAAACTGGGAGCCTTGGTTCCAGAGTTTAAAAGGCCATGACCTTGGGCAGTCAGAGCTATAATATATTGGTGATTCTCAAAGCTCTCTCCAGCTTTCCCATATCACTGTACATCACTGATGATCACCTTCTGTCCTCAAAAGGTCTCTCTTCTGATGTTTGCTATCTTATCACCATCCTCTCACCCAAATGCTGAACATTCTGGACTCTTTTTTCTCCACACACCCCCTACACCCACCCACACTCACAGAAACCAGCTCACACACATTTGCCACTGCTGTCCTATCACTCCCCATTATCTGTTCTATTGCACTTGTTACCATCTACCCATCCTACCACCTCCTCTACTCTGTCCTCTCTTGGGCTATTATAGTATCAATAAGCAGTAGCCAACTAACTGATTTCTCTCCCTCCAATCTCAGTTTTCTTCAATTTGTTTTCGACAGGACCAACAAAAGAGTCTTCCAAAACCCATCTGATGGTATCTTTCAATTATTTAAAATCCTTTGTTGATTAAAAAAAAAAGGGTCTACACTCTTGTGCATCATATCTGACCTGTTTATATCTCTAGTCTCAACTATGGTCTTTACACTGACACCTTGTTACACACATATACATGCACACACACACACATACACCCCTACAACCAATGCTCGTTTCTCAACATCATCCCATTCTCTACTCTCTTTACAAAGGAAAATGTTTATGTTTCTCTCAACACCCAATAGTGTCATATCTCTGTGCTTTTGGCTGTCATTGCCCCCTTCAGCCAAAATGCCATTTTCACATCATCTGCCTGGTGAGCACTTCAAGCCTCACCCCGATAAAATTTTTCCTATACGTCCAGATGTAATTGTTCATACCATCCTTTTGTGCACCTGCTCAACTTAGCACAGATGTTTAACATGAAGCCTAGACGAGCGCATTGAGCTTATTTATTAACGTCTTTGCCTCACACCTGTGAGCCTCATCGTACCTTTACTTTCCAGGTGCCCAGCATAGAACCAGGCTTATGTAATCTCTCAAGGGAATTCTTGAGGAATAAGTGAAAAAAAGAACGAATCAGTGAATGAAGGAACAACATAATGACTAAATGAGAGACTACATGAGCACCTGTGCCTTCATATGTGAGAGACACAATACTTTCTTCAGAGGAAATGAGATGTAAGGGAGTAGCGGTTAAGCGCTCAGACTCTGACACTTAGGTTCAAGTCCAGGTTCCAAACGTTACTCATTACGCAAGCTTGGATAAATTCCTTAGCCTCCTTATACTTAAGTTTTCATACCTGTAGACTGAGGGTAATTGGAGAACCAAATTCATGGGGCCCGTGTGAGAGTTCTAGGAGAAGATGCAGGGGCACAGAACAACACCTGGATTTTAGGCAACACTCTGTGGCCTTTGCTGTTATCACTGACTTATTTGAAAGCTTTGAAGTTCACTGTGTCAACCTTTAGTATGTGAGATGTATTCACCCACCTCACCCTTGAGTTTATTAAATTTTTTGATTCTTATCTTTCCCCCTATGTTCCCAACCGCTCTTTCCCACTAACATGCAAGTTCCCATCGTCACCGAATAATTGGTCAGAGCCCTCCTCATACACCCACATTCTTTTATGTTGCCTTTTTTTCCTCTCATGAATACATGGGATCCCTCATTCTCTCTCTTTTTTTGGCTCTTTTTTTTTTCCTGTCCTCCTTTTAGTATACCATGCCCTCCTTTTTATTCCAGCTTGGCCTGCATTTCCATCTTTTGTTAGTTCTCTAATGTCCCCTTTTCCTCCCTCTTTTTTGAAATTTATATATAGCATAAGTCTGCTTTTGTGCACACACTGTCTTTAGCATACAGAAAAAGGTGTGTTTATAAGAGTACATACAGGCAAGCAAGTGTCTGTTTAGCCCAGTGGGACTATGAGGGCCTCTGCTCCAAAGATATATGGGCTCCCTGTCTGTGTGTATGTGTGTCCATCTCTCTAAAACCCATGCTATTAAATTCACTCAAGTATACTACATGATCCATTATAGGAATTGAATAGAAAAGTCAAGTGACTTTCTCTCCTGAACAGTCTACTGGTTTTCCCATAATAGAGAAATCGCCACATGTTGGATCTTCTGTTAAAAAGAGACCCATATCTGTAACATCCAGCAGCCAATGACAGTAATCAAAGTAGAAGCTTCCAGCACCCAGCCAGCCATACCCTAGATGAAAATATGGTTACAAATTGCTATTCTCGTGGCTTCCAGGTATCTAATATTCTCATGCTACTCAGTTGGAAGAGGAAGATCAGAGACCTCTTTGAATTATGAGTTAGGAGTTAACAAATTAACCTTCAAGAATATTTTTTAAGGGTAGCTATTTTTTTGGACTGTAAAAATAGGTATAAAATGTATTTTTAGAAACACAGTACAACATGTGGGAGAGCAGAGAAATACATAGAATTGGTCTGTTTATCTAAGGCAGAAGTAAAGTTGAAATACATATCCAAAGCAGCAGCGAGGGTACATGTGTCCCCCTGTATGAGGAGTGCACCCAAGAGGTGATTTAAATCACTTTTATAGGAGAGTTCATCTGGGCCTTTGTCTTCTTTGACCAATTATCTTGTTTTATTTTTCATACCTGACCAGATCTAGGGCCCTCCCTGATCCAAGTGTGTGCCTTTTAACCAAGATGATTCCAAAGCTATTTTAAAAGAGGCTTACGACAGATATTAGTGCTGTCCAGCAAATAGTGCCAGTTTCCAGCCTAGATATATGAACAGATTGAATTTACTTACTCTCCTTGAAATCAGAGGTGACAGTGGAACTTGCTCTGACCAATGAAAGTTGAGAAAAAGACACACGAGCCATTTCCAGATGGAGGCTGCTGTGTTCACTCACCATGCTGCCTCCTATGTTATCTGACTATAACCAGCACTGCTCCAAATGGTCGCTCAGTGGGTCCTTGAGGGAGGGCAACAAAAATCAGAGCTCCTGGCTGACCTGCAATGAACACACAGAGTGAACTAAAATAAGTATGTGTTGTGTTAAGCCTCTAAAATTTGGGATGCTGTTGTTTAACCACAGAATAACTTGGCCTCTCCTGACCACTTAGGGATGAAGAGAAAAGGAAGTCTGGTATACACATACACACATACAGTATTGAATGATGGAGTGGCACACACAGTATTTTCTGGCAGGGGGAAATCACAGCATATAAATAGTTGTTTACTTCAGTCTGAACCAATTGATTTCTTTGGTTCTTGGTAACACTTGTGCTTTATTTCCATCTCTTAACCATTCTTTGCTTTCTTTCTCCACCTAAACAACCCAGAGGGGTTGAGACAAAGTCTGCGGTGGTTCTTGACGAGAACACTTCCTCTGAACCTTTGCTTCATCCTGCCCTGTGGCAGCCCAGACACTGGACATGGAGCTGAGGAGGAAGAAGTGTGGTGTTCACTGGGTTCCAGCAGGAGTGTAAATGACCAAAGCACACAACAGGTCTCAGAAATGGGATGGAAGGATGATAAATAGAAAAGGGATAAGAAAAAGAGGCTGACTGGGACAGTGACCAGGAGAGCAACTGTGAAATGTTAAAAGTGAATGAGAATGTCCAGCCACAGACAAATGGATTAAGAAGATGTGGTGTGTGTGTGTGTATGTATATATGTACACACATACACACATATATACATATACATATATATACACAATAGAATACTACTCAGCCATAAAAAAGAATGAAATAATGCCATTTGCAGCAACATGGATGGAACTAGAGACTCTCATACTAAGTGAAGTAAGTCAGAAAGAGAAAAACAAATACCATAAGATATCACTTATATCTGGAATCTAATATAAAGCACAAATGAAGCTTTCCACAGAAAAGAAGCTAATGGACTTGGAGAACAGACTTGTGATTGCCAAGGAGGAGGGGGAGGGAGTGGGATGGACTGAGAGTCTGGGCTTAATAGATGCAAACTATCATATTTGGAGCGGATAAGCAATGAGATCCTGCTGTACAGCACAGGGAACTATATTTAGTCACTTGTGATGGAACGTGATGGAGGATAATGTGAGAAAAAGAATGTGTATATGTATGACTACATCACTTTGCTGTACAGTAGAAACTGACAGACTACTGTAAACCAACTATAATGGAAAAAATAAAAATCATTTTTTAAAAAGTGAATGAGAAGTGGATAAGAAGACTGGTCCAATGAGGAGTTAATGTTAGGAGCTGTCTTCACATTTCTACTACACAAAGAAACACAAAAGAAATGGACTCTGACCTAAAGAGAAAAGGTTTTAAAGCTATTTCCAGAGATTTCCAACAAGGTAGAAAAGGCCAGCTACTCACCAATTTCCATATGAATTCTGTTGGTGTCATTATACATTTCACTGGAGCAAAAATGTCTAGGTTCCAACTGCTCTTAGCAAGTCAATCAACATTATTCAAGTACAAACCACTGTGACAATTTAACATGCAAATTGCAAGAAGATAAATATACTTGTCTTTAATAAGCTCTTCAGGGACCAGAGACTATGATTTATCTCTCTTTTTATACCTTGCTGTGCTTCTCCTATTGTTGATGCTTAGTAAGAATGTTCCTATGATGCTCAGAGAAGAATGTTAGGCTGTGTCAAGGAGTTCATATAAGTTGTTCACTGTAGCTCATCTCTCCTCCCTTAGCCATTTTGACCCTCATCAGCCTGGTCCCCATGCAGTGGTCTGAGGGTTCTGTCCAAAATACAGATCTGTTCATGTCACTGCCTCGCTTAAAATCCTTCACACATTTCCTAGTTCTCATAAGGTCAAGACCAAAATCCTCGTCATGGCCAAAATTATGCCTAAATGGCCTAGATGCCTTGACTCCTGCCTGGCCTTGAACCATTGTTTCCTTTGGTTCATCAGGCTCGGCCTTCTACAGTTCTTGGAATGTGCCAGGCTCCCTACTACCATTTCTTCTCCTGCTGTAGGTCATTTCAGCACATATTTTCTCTGCTGGAAAGTTCTTACCCCTTCCACTCATTTGATTCGCACCAATTCATCCTTCATGTAAAAAAAATTGGATGAGTTCTCTGACATAGCCTCACTTGTCTCTGTTAGTTTCCTTTGTTATATGTGCTTCCTTTTAGAGATTTCATCTCAGTTTTTACATCATTGCGTGTGATTATTTCGTTAAAATCTATTAACCAACCCTTCTGGATGTTCCATGAGTTCAGGAACCACACTTATTTTCACTTAACCTTGTATCCCCTGCAACTAGTACACTGCTTGACAGCGACAGTCATTGAAACACATAAGAGGGTAAATAAATGTGGAACAAACACAGGATTAGATGTACAATGTCACTTTCAAAACTAGTACCTCATATCCCTACAGACAAATCTGTAGTCCAGCAACTTGGATTGTTGCTACCTGTATCGTCTATGGAGAACTAATAGATCAACATCATGTCACTGCTTCTGTGCTTTTGAGAAATGAGAAGAGGGGACACTTATTGATGATGGGGAAGGAGGGTGGGCTGTGGGTGGTTGATGAGCAAGAGGAAATTATAAGAAAAATTTCCATGTATTCGTTCCCAGTGAGGAAAGCAGCGCATCTAGGAGCATTTGGTAATGGTGGAAGCAAGTGGATTCTTGACTTCAAAGGCTAGGACCACATGCAGAAAACCTAGGTTGGTCTTCAAGAATTCATTATCCCAACTTATCTTGCCTTAGTATATTCTGCCGAGAATGGGGCGATTTATCCTTATTTAGTTTGAATGCAGGACTAATTAGAAGCCACATATGAACCATCTGAAGGATCTATAAGTATTCTAAAATAATTTTTGCCATATAGGAGTTATAGTGCATGGAATATAAGATGCTTTTTATTTCTTATACATTCTTACATTAAAACTCTCCTCATCTACTAAGAGACTCATTTCTCTAGGATTATTACAAATGGGGAGTTTCTTTTTGTATAGGTTATTCCTAAATCTTAAGCTCCTAAGTCAAAGAACTGTTTTTCTGCCCCATATCTCTATAAATCCAAGCATATGCTCAGAGAAATGTATTTTACATAACATAAATATAAAACAAAATTAATATTTGCACATTCATATGTACCTATATTTCTAGCATGATATGAACTGGTCAAATAAGACTTAGGACTCAGTAAATTCACTGCTGCACAAATCTGGCCTGTCACCTCTTTTCATACCTAAACATTTACTGGTTCATAGCCATGCCTTTTGTTTAGGTACTGTCTAAGAGCTGCTTTCGTGCTATAATGGCAGACAGGGGAGTTGCAAAGGAGTCTATATGGCCCACAGAGCTTAAAACATTTCTATCTGATCCTTTAAGACAAAACGTTTGCCAACCTCTGAATTAAGCGAAGGAGTCGCATCTATGATCTGAGCAGCAATTTAGAAAAATCAGGCTGTGTAATAGAATGGGTCTTACATCTCTTCCTTAGCAATTTCTATTGGGAAGGCTCCTTTCTAGGTCCTATGGGAATATTGCTCAATTAATATAAAAAAAAAAGTCTTGGTAAATCAAATTGTTATCTTCTTTTCCAAGAGAAGAATTGAAAAAATGGTTTTTTTAATATACAATTTATAGAAGGCAAAGCATTACCCTAGACCTCATTTTAAATTAAAAAAAAAAAAAAAAAAAAAACAAGGCAAAAACAAGATGAACACCTTCAAGAAAGAGTTTGATGACAGAATGGGAGCTCTGCACCAAAACCCTACAATAAGAGGTCTTGTGTGTATCTTCCATGTTGCTGAGTGTCCTTCCCTGGTTCTCTCAGACCAGCCATCCTCTGCTCGTACTGTCACACTGTACTGGTAAAATGTGTTTGCCCATCTCCCCAGGTGGCACGTGAACTCCTGCAGACAGAAACTAATGATTTATTTCTATAACCCCTTCTGTGTAGCACAGGAGTGAGTTCATGATAAAAATTTGTTGAAAGGAAGGACAAAAGAATATATGGATAGATAATAAGGTCAAATGGACATTGCTATTCTCTACGGTTACACCCGAGATTGGTCATAAGATCGTAAAACGGATTGACCTGGAGAGGTAAAAACGTGAGTTTCATGGAGACAAATACCTTCCTACCTGATAATTCTGTGAATACTCAAGTTGATATTATTTGTTCATGTTACATATACTTAGCAGAGGAACTTCCTGGTGTTTTCGCACAGTTTATGTCTTTTGTCACAGGATTGTGCTAAAATATTTCTAGGATTTAACTCACAAAATGTACTGAACTAAACAGCAACAGTAACAATGCACAGTAATTGAAGTTTTAGCAAAGTGTCTAAAAGCAAAAATAAAATGAAATGGAATCTAGTTAAGAATAGATTGGGTTCTTTATTCAGGTATCATTGCCTGCCAATTATTAAGCAATTGTCTACAAAATCAAATTCTAATGTATTGGTCTCTCTACTGATACAAGTAATTCTTGGGTGTTGACTTTTATACTATTACTTGGTAGGAATTATGGGTATCCGAACAAAATATGGAGGTGGCTTTGGAAAGAGAAATGTTCTTAAAATGCACAGTAGAAACACTGGTTTTTACTGCATAAAAATATTAGTGCAATGACTTAACTATTCTTAATACTAGTTGAGAATAAATGAAACTTTGGAAAACAATAAAGAAAGGAGGTGCCGTTTTGTTCCTATAATATTTTTCATTAGTTGCTTAACTGCACCCAAGTATGGACCTCATCTTAAGCTCTGAAAATAACTAGAACAAAATAATGTAGAGTGTCCTGGAACAGGTTTGATTACCTGACCTCAAGTTAAACTTGTTGGGGTTCAGTTCTGATCTGCCCTTATAATTGTTGTAACAGAGTTCTTTGATTAAGTTCTAACCAATAATTTGGCTTTGATAAATGGGATGGCACTTAATTTTCCACATCTGACTCCTGCTCTGGTTCCCTCTTTAATATGCCCTCTCTTTAAACCATCAGTTACTGTTTTGTTCTTCCTAGTCTTCTTGGGACCTCAATCACAATCTTGAACTCTGTGTCCCCCTAGCTCTCTGTTCTCATTTCCTTGTTTATTTTCTTCCTTTACATTCTCTCAAGGGTTTTTCTATATGACATTGAAAAAGAGTCTGGCCCCTTAAATAGCATAATCCTAGAGAAGGCTGACAAAGTTTAACAGGTAAAGAAGTATTCTGGCTTTAGAGAACCATAGACTCAAGTATTTACAAGGGACCATAAATACCCTCTAAACTCATTCTACCATCTACATCTACTGAGGACTATGTCTGATCTATAAAGTTGAATGACTTCAAGATCCCATTGACTTTATTTACTAAGTCATCTAGGAAATTACTAAAGAATCCTCTCAATACCACCACCCCACAAACTGGTTTGTTCATTATATTTCCTGGTTGTAATTAACTTTAAATATTTCAGTATCAGTAGTATATATGTGCATGGACAAGTTAATTTTAACTAACACTCTAGAGAGAGTTAATTAGCCTAAGAAATGTCTCAGTATGAATCAACCTCCTTGGATTAATTAATTTGCATAAGCCATATGAGAAATAACTTTTTGTTGGTAATAGCAGTAGGATTTGAGATACGTGAAAAGTAAAGGGATGTTTAAGAGAATCTCATGTCCTTGCATGGATAAGATATGAGAGGACCGAGTTCAGCAACAACCAGTGTCCTTAGAGCAGTGCACCATGTCTAAAGCCTTTGACCTGGAGACATCTTGCATCTGGATCCAATGACAAAGACTGCAGCTCCTGCCATTGGAACTTCTTGTGTCCCATTCAGAGTGAGTGTTTTTAATGGATAATGCTGATCAGTGAACATGAGGGCAAAAAAAAAAAAAAGAACCTCTCTTAATTGAACTAAAGAATTTCTGTGATTGAGCCTGCTTATTAATAACCATCTTCTGTTTTAGGAAGATTTGGCCTTAAGATTTCCTTTCATTGTGACTTAACATCCGATAGAGAAGTTGCAGAGTAGAGGCTGCCTCTAACCAGGGGTGGTTACTGATGTTTACCAAAAGAACTTGACTTTACTAAGGGACCAAATTGATTTTGGCACACTTGGGTAATTTGAAACTCTTCACAAGAACTGTAGAGTCTGAAAATGAGAAAACAAGGAGTGAGCAGCTGGTATTTAAGAAAATGCTGCCAGGGCTTTACACTTGGCATAGGGCTGAAGGTAGCAATATGACACAAGTTGGCTGGAGGAGGTAGATAAAACTTACTCACATCTAAGCCTAGACTCTTGAACTTGAACAAGGCCTCCCCGGGAAAAGAAACCTACACTATAGGTTAGGAAACCGTGGGGTGGAAAAGGCACTTTATTTCTAGAATACTTGTAGATAATATAGAAAGCAGCTCTTGAACATGCTTATTGAGACATAAGTCAGAGCCAGAGATGTTTTAAGTCTAAGCATCTTTTCCCAAAGAGAACTCACCCTAGCACATGCTAACATAGGTAACCAGGCTGGAATGGAAGGATTACAGATTTATAACCATGGATCACAGCTCAAGAGAAAGATGAAAGGTTAGCAAGTCTAAGCCACCGCCAAAAAAAATTTATTAGGTTCTCTACTTGGGGGAGGGTGTGATTAATGAATTAGTAACCAGGGATGGGACGGCCAGAACATGGCAAGAACAGGAAATCAAGCCCAGCCTTATATACCACCTGGCCTCAGGAAGGGGTACATTGTCCCCACTTATAGACTGACATTCACATCAGAGTCTACGTGGAGAAAATTAATGTCCAGGCCCTTCTCTCCACTCACTTCCCATCTTTTCTTTCTTAAAAAGTAGTAGATAAAAAAAGAAATGCTTCTGGGTCTTTCTTTTTGGCTGACCCTGCTGTAACCACTGGGTGCCCAGGAAGAGGAACGACTATAACTGACTTTAATTTTTTGAGTCAATTACTTTTCATAAGAATGCTATCATATTTAATATGGCAGAAGTCAAGAGTTTATACATAGTCTTTTTTCAAATTAAAACAAAGAGCCTATAGTCACATTTTAAGAATTTGGTAAAAAGTAGTTTTTCACTCATTTATAAAGCATCCAAATTAAAAAAGAACATGTAAATGGACACCAAGTCCTTGTAGTGTCCGGGCTCCACATAAGCTAAGGCACCTGGCTGTACAACGCAAGATATTTCCATTTAATAGCTGAGTAATTAAAATAAGCAGTTAATTTATAACATTATCAATTACCTTTACAAAGGACTATTCTTACGGAATTTGCCAAATCTCTCAGTCGGCTTCATAGAGTAGCGTGAGATGTAGCAAGCAGTGTTCAAAGAAAGTGAAAGAGAGGAGAGAGAGAGAGCTCTTTAGTTCATTTTTGCTGCAGTCATGGAGCCAAGTTCTCCATTTTTAGTAAAACTTAATAATAACTCACATTTATCAGGCATCTACCCTGTACATGACACTATTCAGAGAACTTCAGATATAGCATCTCACCAGCTTTTCATTACAGCCCCTTCAGATATTAGCTCTGCTTTAAAGATGAGAAGAATCGGGTTCAACCTGGTTAAGTTATACATTCAAGGTGACAGGGCCACTCACAACTATGCTGTGACTTTCATAAGCCCTTGGCACTTTGGCCTTTGTGGGCCCCTTCCTCCATTAAAAAAATAAAATAAACAATAAATAAATAAAATAAAATATTGATGAGACCTGCTCGTCAAACCAGGTCCCAAAGTCAGCGGTGTTGCAGATTTAAGAAAGACAAGACAAAGAAATAGAGTGGGGGTCAGGGGGCTACCGCCTTCGAGAGACAATAGCAACCCCTGAGCCAAGTCATGATTTTTATTTGCTATTTTCTACTTCCTTGTACGTACAGAATCACTTATGTCATTTACAATATTACTGATCGAGGCTACAGATATGCAAGACACAGACCCTTTGTATTCCTAGATGCTATAAATGATTAACCTTCCAGAGAAATATTATATTTTTTTTATGCTTAAGGCTATTACTCCCTTCCCTACAACTCCCTTAGGGTTCTGGTCACGAGAACAAGAATGTCAATGGCTTGGAGTTCCTGTCATGGCGCAGTGGTTAACGAATCCGACTAGGAACCATGAGGTTGCGGGTTCGATCCCTGCCCTTGCTCAGTGGGTTGAGGATCCAGCGTTGCTGTGAGCTGTGGTGTAGGTCACAGACACGGTTTGGATCCTGCGTCGTTGTGGCTCTGGCGTAGGCCGGCAGCTGCAGCTCCGATTCAACCCCTAGCCTGGGAACCTCCATATGCCGCAGGAGCGGCCCAAGAAATGGCAAAAAGACAAAAAAAAAAAAAAAAAGAATGTCAATGACTTTCCATCAAGGACATCTGGAGTATTTGGCAACTTGTTTTCAAGCAGCCACTCATAGGATGTACATTTCCTGTCTCACTCCCTTTCCCCCAGGGGTCTAGGAAAGTCTTATATACTTTGCAAGACTAGATTAGCATCATTCTTCAAGCACCATCTAGTTTCTTTGATTCACTATGGCCTGTATACATGCATATCTCGCAAGCCTCCAACAAAATATTACTTTAAAATAAAAGAATATTTTTGTTAACTACATATATATAAAATAATTAATATCCAGGTTGGATTCACTATTATATGTTCATTATTCTTTGTTTTTTCGCCTTTTTTTAGGGCCACACCCACGACACATGGAGGTTCCCAGGCTAGGGGTGGAATCAGAGCTACAGCCACAGGCCTACGCCACAGCAACGTGGGATCCAAGCCATGTTTGTGACCTACACCACAGCTCACGGCAACGCTGGATCCTTAACCCACTGAGCAAGGCCAGGGATCGAACCCACACCTCATGGTTCCTAGTCAGATTCGGTTCCACTGCACCACTACGGGAACTCTGATTATTCTTATATTAAATGGTTACTTTCGAACTTTAAGAGAATTTTAAATTAAAATAGACACCGTGTTTACTGTGCCTAAAAAATAAGCTGGCCCTGCAAACACAGGATTCAAACTCAGACCTATGGAGGGAGTTAAGAAACTATGTCCTTCCATTGACTCCTCTCATCTTGACCACCATTAAATCACCAACCTCACCTTCTTTTCCGCTTTTCCCAAACTTCAAAAAAAGTATATATTAATGTAATAACCTTAGGCTAATTTCTATGGGAGAATTCCAGTTTCTTTGCTTCCAAAATGTCACACTCCAGAATGAGTTTGGGAACGTACAAAGAAAATCCTCACAGCATTTGCAGTGCTGCAAAGTGAGAAGAAATGTTTTGTTCATAATCATTTGAACTCTTAAAGCCATAAAGAACAAAGATGCCTAACCTATCTTTATCATTCATTTCTGTGTTATTGAACCAAAACTGCCTGCAGGTGCATGTGGCTATTTAAAGGGAATTGTAAACCGCTTTCATATCTTACTAATGTAGTGAGGATGTATAAATAGTTGCACATGGCAGATAATTAGTTTATGCCAACACATTATTGTGCTTACGAGCATCTGGATATCAACTGCTTGGCAAAGCAGCCAAAGGAAGTTATTGCTCACAAAATACTATGAAGTCATTTGCGAAACGCTGAGTGGTGAATATTCCAGTGACAAAAGGAATATGTTAAATTTGTGCTAATGTATAAGATTTAAGTTAAATAAGGAAACCCAGAGGAAAAGTAACTATGCTTCACAATTAGGAAATGGAGTATTCATGTTAATATTTCTTGGGATCTGTTTTGTTTTCCTTTGATTACTTTCTTATACAACAGTAAGATAATAAATGTATAAATAAAAATACACAGATTATATATAAATTGCACATTTTCTACTTTATAAAAAATTATTAGAAAAGCATTAGAAATATTTATTCCTAGAAAATTATATACATATATAGACACATACACATGCACATAAATGTATACTATACACTTTAATAATTCTAAAGAAATTCTAGGGAGTTCCCGTCATGGCGCAGTGGTTAGTGAATCCGACTAGGAACCATGAGGTTGCGGGTTCGGTCCCTGCCCTTGCTCAGTGGGTTAACGATCCGGCGTTGCCATGAGCTGTGGTGTAGGTTGCAGACGCGGCTCGGATCCCACATTGCTGTGGCTCTGGCATAGGCCAGAGGATATAGCTCCGATTTGACCCCTAGCCTGGGAACCTCCATATGCCGCGGGAGCAGCCCAAGAAGTAGCAAAAAAAAAAAGACAAAAAAAAAGAAATTCTAGGATACATGGGCCTTCTTTCTTTTGTCAGGAGGTCTGAAATCTGCCCATCCAGAGAGAAGGCTAAATTTTCTAAAGCCCTAATAATTTGGCCATTTTTCAGCTCTTCTATCCCATGTACCACTCAGCTGGGAGCCAGAGGGGCTTCCTGCTTGGTTCTCACTGAAATTTCCAGACCCTTATCTTCCCTATTATGTAAACAACTCAGATTCTTTGAAGCTAATGTCATCAGTAGGTAGCCTATTTCCCCTTTTTGCTGCTAGTAGTTCCTACCTTTCACTCCTTTTTACTAGTATCTCAATTCCCATAATTCTGTAGATATCTAAGACCTATTGACCCTGCAACCATCTCATTTACACACTCTTATATTTGTTACCTAACTCAGATTCCATGATGCATCATCCTATTCACAACCTACAGAGACCCTTTCACTTTTCTTCTCTTACTTTGTTGAACTAGTTTGGGAAAACCCCTGTTCTGTTTGACTCCAACTCTCAACATGCTTGGTGCCAGCACCTGAGCAGCCGCACACGCCTGGAGAGAAACACAAAATGTCATGATCAAAACCCCCAAGTGCTCTGGGGCACTCCTACTGTATTTCTTTTGACAGTTTTCTTTTCTTTTTTTTTATTCTTTTTGGTGGCATGCAGAAGTTCCCCAGGCTAGGAATCTAACCTGCACAGCAGTGACAATGCTGGATCCTTAACACCCTGGAACAGGAGCCATGAGGTTGAGGGTTCGATCCTTGGCCTCACTCAGCAGGTTAAGGATCCGGCATTGCTGTGGGCTGTGGTGTAGGTCTCAGACTCAGCTCAGATCTGGTGTTGCTGTAGCTGTAGTGTAGGCCGGCAGCTGCAGCTCTGATTTGATGCCTCTCCTGGGAACTTCCTTATGCTGCAGGTGGGGCCCTAAAAAGACACAAAATAAAAGTAAAAATAAAATAAAATAAAATAAAAATAAACACACCAGAATAAAAAATTCTTCTCTTGAACCTGTACTCTCCTATAGCTACTACTTAATCCGTTTGCTTCTCTTTTAGCAAGTTTGCTCAGAAAAGAGTCTGCTCAATACATTTGGGCCCCAATTACTGACAGTGCTCATATTAATGACACCAAGAGCCTGCATGTCACCATAAGTACGGATCACTTCTCAGAATTCACTTCCTCCCTCAACAGCCTTTTAAACAGTTGCTCGCAACCATCTCCTGGAAATACTATCTTTACTTGACCTCTTGGATACCACTTTGCCTAGTTATCCTCCTGTTTCTCTAGTCATTACTTCTTATTGTTCTATGCTGAATCCTCCTCATCTTTCCTACCTTTAAACTTCAGCGTGGCCAAGACTCCACCCTCAGATTCTATTTCTTTACTCTCTGGGCTCACTCCGTAGGTAACCTCATCCATTCCAAACTTTAAATACCATCTATATACTCACCCACCCGTTCATGTCTCTACCTTAAAACAATTCTTGAATTCCAGACCTATGTGCTTAGCTTCCATTTCATTTGGATGTTTCACAGGCGCACCAAGTTGACTACGTCCAATACTGAACACTTGGTATTCATCCCCAAAAATGTTCTTCACATGGTCCTCCTCAGCCCCATAAATGGCCATTTCGTTCTTTACACTGTTCAGATCCAATGCATAGAGTCTTCGTCGACTCCCCACTTTTTCTCACAGTTAATACCCAATCGATCTTTTGTTCCCACCCTCAAAACTTTTGTTCCTACCCTCAAAATATCCAGAACTCTTCTCAGGCTCACTGGCTCTACTGTTTAGTCCAAACTAAACTCTTGTTACTTGAACAATGAAAATTGCTGCTGAATGATCTCTCTACGTTTATCCTGGGCTCCCTGCAGTCTGATCCCTACACACCCATATCTCCATGTAAGAGATGCTTTAGCTTCCATTCCAGCCATGTGGGAGCAAAGCTAACTGCACGACCACCTTCAGGGGATGAGGAGTGGACACCAGATCTCTCTCTCTCTCCCTTTCTATCTACCTATATCTATCTATCTATCTATATCTATCTATCTATCTATCTAATCTCTATCTCTGATCAGTCTTGAGAATTTTTCATTTCTTTTCTTTTTGGGGGGTGCTGCACCCACAGTATTTGGAGGTTCCCAGGCCAGGGGTCAAATCGGAGCTACAGCTTCCAGCCTGTGCCACAGCCACAGCAACGCCAGATCCGAGCCACATCTGCAAACTACACCACAGCTCACAGCAATGCTGGACCCCTAACTCACTGAGCGAGGTCTGGGATTGAACTCTCATCCTTATGCATACTAGTTCAGTTTGTTACCACTGAGCCACATTGGGAACTCCCATTTTTCATTTCTTAAAGTCACTTAAATGGTATTTTCTACCAGAGTAATATATACATAGGATTAAAAATCCCTATATTAAAGAGATCTACACTGAATATCTAAACTCTGCTTCTCACACCTAAATTGCTCCATCTCAAAGACAAAAATATTTAATTCTTTATCTATTTTCTCTAATCGTTATTTCTCCACATTCAAGAAAAATACACAGATTCATGTTTTCTGGTTATTTGATTCAAATATTATCTGCTGAGTTCCTGCTCTGAGGATTTAGATCTCCCACCTCTCTATCTCGCTGGCCCTATTTGGTTTTATCACTATTTCTAGCTGAATGCATAAATAGTGCATTCATGAGTATGGCTAGGTAAATATTTTGCCCTAGAGAGCCAAGTAGGGTAATTCTTGTTCCATTTTATTTCTTTTACAGTATTTTATTTTTCCTTACAATTTTAATTATCTCACACTTTTTGGGTTTTTTTGGCCACACCAAAGCATGTGGAAGTTCCCAGGCCAGGGATCGAACTTGTGCCATAGTTGTGACTTGTGCCATAGCTGCTGCAATGCCAGATCCTTATCCAGCGGTGCCACACAGGAACTTACACTTTCTTAACTATATATTGAAATGTTTTTTTCTAACACTTATGGCATTAAGAATTCTACTGAGGTTGTCTCTCTCTTTATATTACGTTTTAAAAATTATTTTTAGGTGTTTCCAGTTTTATTGTGAAATCATTAATGTACATCACTGTATAGTTTTATAGTGGACAGCACGATGGTTTGATTTTACATATATTGTGAAATTATTACAATAGGTTTAGTTAACTTCTATCATCTCATATAGATACAATACAAAGAAAAGAAAAAAAAATTTCTTCTTGTGATGAGAGTTCTTAGGATCTACTCAGTTTAAAAACTTTTTTTTTTTTGTCTTTTGCCTTTTCTAGGGCCGCTCCTGTGGCATATGGAGGTTCCCAGGCTAGGGGTCTAATGGGAGCTGTAGCCGCTGGCCTTTGCCAGAGCCACAGCAACCCAGCCAGGATCCGAGCCACGTCTGCGACCTACACCACAGCTCACCGCAACACCGGATCCTTAACCCACTGAGCAAGGCCAGGGATTGAACCCGAAACCTCCTGGTTCCTAGTCAGATTCATTAACCACTGAGCCACGATGGGAACTCCCTGTTTACAACTTTCTTATATATCAACGGTGTTAAGAGTAGTTGTCATGTTGTCTGTTATATCACTAGTACGTATTTATCTTATAATTGAAAGTTCCTACATTTTGACCATCTTCCTCCAATCTCCCCTTTCCCCCACCTTAATGGTTTTTTCTCCTAAAGACTAGTCTGCTGGGGTTCATATTCTCCTGTTCTATACTGAATAGGATTTTTGACAAATTTCATTTGATCACTTATGACAAGGAAGATGGGACAATCTTCCATCTATAATATGCGGGATTATTATGATGATTAAATGAGCTATGTAAGAAAACCCAAATTAGTTGAGTTTGTAGCTCAACTACAAAAAGCTAAAAATGCCTACTAATATTATTGCTGTCATTAAATCAGCTTCACACATGCAAGATACTAAATTCAGGACTTCAGAAAGAAGGAAGTCTTTCATCAATAAGTGCCAGGCCAACCCAGATTAGCATTTAACGACTATGCTGATAGGCAGCACAGTGTTGAAAGGAGCATAGCTTTTGTAATGAAAAGACCTGGGTTTGCAACTTAGATTTTTTCTCTAATTGATACTAGTTGTCATACATGAGTTGTTGCAACAAACCCAGGAACATAATAAAAGTTCACCTCCATTGGTTTTATTTGATTTTGTGATTTGACTTGAATTTTAGTTGGAAATGTACTGATTTTTTTTTTTTTTTTTTCCAGCTCAGTATTTGGAGAAACTTATTTAGGACACTGTGGGAAACTTGAAGAAACACCATCTACTGACATGGTGAAATGAGGCACCCCAGGATGGGAATTTGAACATTTTCTTTTTTTAAATTATTTATTTAATGTATTTCTTATTCCACCCCTATCTTCCCCTCACCCTCCTGTTTATTGAGGTATCAAGTTGAAGCTAGCATATAACATTTGGGAGAAGAAAAAAAAAAAAAAAACAGTTCTGAAGATCTCCTTTATTAGGGAGTTTCCCAAAGGATATGCTCCCGACAAATGTCTTAAGTTCCTTCTCAGGAATCACTTACACAGCACTGCTGTTCACACTGGCTGCCTTAAAACTCACTCTTGGGTTTTGTCTTCACTCCTGCTCAGCAAAATGTCAATTTTAATCACTCCTAAGCCACTTTATCTGGCCATCCATTTTAACTTCTAGTCTCTGGAGTTATTTGCTGCTGATATAACTGAGAATTATTGAGTTCAGTGACAAATTTAAAAAACTGATTAAACGCTATTGAAAAAGACACTACATTTGTGTTATCTCTCACTCAGGAATATTTTTTTCTATATAAATGCAAGGGGTGTTTTTGGTTTGTTTTTAGGAATGCTACACATATCTCATCACAGAGGCCACACTTTAATAAAATTAGGCCTATGTTCAAATGAGTTTTCAAAACAGTGTCCTGATCTTTTACCTAATAGACAGTTAATGACTCTCTGCCATGTCCATTCTGTCATTTCCTTTCATTAGGAATTTCTCCCAAGTGTGGGAGATATATGAAACAGCCATGCTTGCTGGTAGCTGATCACTAGCTCCTATTAAAATCTGGATTGCTTACACAACCTCCAGTTCTTCCCTTTATCAAAGAAAGTTGTTAAGAAAGGTGATCTGATAGTTCTCTGACCCAATGATAAGCAGCAGAAAAATGCAGGCCACCTTGTCCAGCCCCATGGAATCCTTGCTGGTTAACATGAGGGGTGACAAGACAGGACAGACTGGAGGACTCTGGCCTGAGGACTGAGCACAATTCCATTTCTCCAGAACAAGCTCCTCTGCTCAGTGTTTCTCCATCTGCTCTCCAACTTTGTTTGAGAGATAATAACAATAAACACTTCCTAACATTTGCAAAGCTCCAGAATTAAAAAAAATTTTTTTTTCATTTCTCATTTCATTTGACCAGCTCTGGGGAAGAGAGATGACGTTACCCCTAATTTCCAAAGGAAGAAATTGAGACATGAAAAGGTGAGGTGAGACAGTGCAGGATATTTACCTTGAAGGATAGATAGGAGGATTAAGTGGAGTAAGTATAGTGCCTGGTTTATAGTAAATATTCAAAACTGCTTTCTTACTTATGATAAAGCTAAGCTTAGAGCTGAGCTACTCTCTTTTCACTAAATCACATAAAATTGGCTTCTTTGGTGTTCTTTCAGCTACTTCTCTCTTCTGAAACAATTTTCTTTCTCTCTCTTTTTTTTTTTTTAAAGAAAATTTAACTTTCATTTTGTGCTTTCCACATAAGCACTTTAAATCTAATGATTTGTATTATGATTTTCAAAATTAAAATAAGAAACATAACTATTGCTGATTTTATACTGTTAAAGATAAATCTGTAAAGTATACCATACCTATTTTTAACTTTAAACTTTAAACAAATGTAAAATGGCAAGAATAGGATGAAAAGTTCAAAAGGCTACCAATCAAATGATTCTTAAATGCTTTCATCGTAATAAGCTCTTTTTGCCTGGATTGTTTTGCAGCAACATTGCCCTTCTAAAATAACACTAATCGGTTATTCTAAGCCACAAATATATGCATACACATAAATACCAATATAATAAGAAAATCAGTAGTAGGTATAAAAGTTTTATAGTGTACCTAATAAAAATGATACATACAACTTGTAAACATTTTAACTTAAAAAATACATGGAATACATGTGCATTTTCTTGCCAATAGTTGGATGCAGAGAGACAGACATGGCATTTTCTTTAAAGTTTTATATTGTCTCTCTCATGTGACTCACATACAAAATACATTATTCACAGTCCCAACTTATTTATTCATTTATTTACTTATTTATTTATTTATCTTCCTTTATGGATTTCATTTTGTATCCCTCTTTCCTCCCCTCTTTTCCTTCCTCCCAGTATAACGAGAGCTTGAAGAGACTGGTGAAGCAATCTGAATTCAAAACTTGATTACAATTCAGGACTTGGTTGCAACCCTTCATTAATCTTTATAATTTCACCCTAATTTTCAGTTATCTTGTTACTGAACTGAACTTGGGTCTATTTGCCTATGCACAGCAAAGCCAATCTGCTGATACCAATCTACTGTTTGTGGTGAAGGAAAGTACAGTGTTGATTGCAGAATGCCACGCAAGGAGAATGGGCAGCTGATGCTCAAAAGACGCAAACTCCCCAATGGCTTTCAGGAAAGGATTTTTAAAGGCAATACTTGGAGTGAGGGTTACAGCGCATAGATTTTTCTTCTGATTGGTTGGTGCTGAGATAACGGGATGATATTTTGGGGACTGTAATCATCAACCATCTTGTTCCAACTAGTCTGGAGTCCACATGCTCATGGTCAGCATGAAATCACCATCCACCACCTGGGTGGAGGTCTCAGTTTCTGCAGAACACTCAAAGATCTGCATTGGACTGTGACATCTAACCCTTGAGGAGAACCTAGGACTCTGTTTTATCACTGAACCACTGTTTAAACTATCATTGCTTTTGCTTTGTTTCTTTGTTTCCTCACTTCCCTAATTAGTAACTGCTTGAATCTGCTCTTTGGAGCTGAGAGAAGCCCTAGGCGACTAAAACCTTTTTCTATAAACAAGAAACAGGGAACACAAAGAGGATTTTATATCCAAGAGAGCCCTGCAGGGTCCTGCTTGGTTTCAATCCCCCCTTTTCTTTGATAGCCCTCAATGCTGAGGGGAACAGGAAGGAGACAAGAAAGGGAATAAGATTTTGGAGAGAGGGGTTAATCATAAACTTGGAAGGGGAACTGGGTTTGGTGGGACTTTGTGTCAATCTCTCTAACACCAAATCATCAGAATTATTTTAGCAACCCACTTTCATCAGTACTTACCAATGCAGTGTATTCTGTTTTCATATTATATCAACTTATGAATATTTCAAGTTAGGTATTGTCCTGATAAATACAACTGCCATATACAGGTTGGAAACAAATGCTATTTTGAGAAACATCTTAATCCAAGAAGGAGCAGGAGGGCACGGGCATTGTAAAGAGAAGACTATGGCTGGGATCAATTGCTGACTAGGATAATGAATCAGCACATTTTAAGGAGAGAATGGGAAACAATCAAGCCAGTTGCTGAGAGGACAGTAAGAAGGCATTTTCTGTAAGTACTTTCAAATCATTTATAAATTTTTAGCAAAATTGACCTAAATAGATGAACTATTCAGTATAGATTGGGTTTGAGTAAATCTAATGCACACAGTCCAAGCATCTTGGCTCCTTATCTGTGTTGTACAGTAAGCTAAGTGTAGGTAAGTTAGCTAACAGCTGATGGAAGCGGGAACAGCTTTTCCCACAATGGACCATTTAGACATCACTTTACAGGTTGGGGAGATGTAATGTGAGAATTAGAGGTGGAGTGTTTCTAATACATTGGTTAGGTCATAAGATCAATCTCACTTTTTGACGTTTACAGCAAATGAGAAGAAATTACTCGAAGCACACACCCCAAAAATAGGTTATCGCTAGATAGTGCTATCTTTTTTTCTTTCTTTCTTTTCAACTTCTCTGACAGGTCCTCCACGTGGTTTTCTTCAATAGCTGCTTCCTCTCAGTCTTTTTCTCTAGGCTACCTTCCTCTTCCTGACCTGTAAATTTGGAGCACTTCAGGTCTTGCTCTCTTACGTCTTCCTTTCTCTGTCTGTAGTTAATCCCTAGGTGAGCAGTGTTGAATCCATGGCTTAAAAGCACTAATAACTCCCAAATTTAAACTACCAGCTTTCCCCATATCCCCCAAATCTAGGACACTCCAGTTTGGTGTCTAAACTTAAAAAGCTTCATCATGAATGCTCAATTCCCTCTCCATTTCGAAACAAGCTCCTCTCTGCCTTCCTCCTGCCCATCGCACTAATATGATCATTCTCCCAACTGCTCAGGCCAGAACTCATGGAGCCACCCTTTACTTTCTCCTCCTCTCAACCTTCATCTAATCTATCCATATTTCCCATTGGCTGACCTTCCAAATAAATCTAGAAACCAACAATTCCTTGCTCATTCTACTATTAATCTACTAGTCCAAACTACCACCACTCTGAGCCTAGATTATGGTCACCTGCCTTTGTATCAGTCTATCTGTTTTCACTCTCGCCTTCCTCTAGTTTGTAATTTACAGAGACGTCAGAGTAACTCTTTTACAAACAAATCACATTTCGTCAGTTCAAAACGATAAGTGGTTACC
The DNA here is from genome assembly GCF_016906955.1 of Phacochoerus africanus. NCBI lineage: Eukaryota > Metazoa > Chordata > Mammalia > Artiodactyla > Suidae > Phacochoerus > Phacochoerus africanus. The sequence continues at coordinate 36,438,080 of NC_062553.1, forward strand.
CATATGAAAATAATGCCCCAATATATTAATACACGGATAAGTGTGTATATATCAGAGTAATGTCCAGGGCTTGTACTACTGCCTTCAAAATCCTAAAGTGTCACATGTCCATGACCTCTCGTCTCACTTCCTACCATGCTTCCATCTGCTTATTGTGCTAAAGCCAAACAATTCTTCTTGCTACTTCTCAAGTGCACTACACATGCTCTATCTCAGGTCGCTGTCTTTACTGTTTTCTGCTTAGAACATCCCTTCTCCAGATATCCACTGTCTCTGATCAACTATAACCACCTTGGAAAAATGGCCTGACCACTTTATCTAAACATGGCATCTCTTGAAACTTTCTGTCCCTTTATATTCTATACATTAAGTTTTTTGTTTTTTGTTTTTTTTTTAATTTTCTTTTTATGGCTTTGCCTAGGACATATGGAAGTTCTCAGGACAGGGAATGAATCTGAGCCACAGCTGTGACCTACACCACAGCTGTGGCAATGCCAAATCCTTTAACCCACTGTGCCAGGCTGGGCATTGAATCTGCACCTTCTTAGAAACCTGAGCCACTGCAGTCGGTTTCTTAACCCACTGTGCCACAGTGGGAACTCCTCTTCTGTGCTTTTCTTCAGGACACTTTTCATGACCTGGCATTATTTTGTATACTTATTTGATTATTTCTCTGTCTCTCCAAATTGAATGTAAACTCCACGGAAGCAGGGTTCCATCTGTTTCATTCACAGATGAATCCCAGAGCCTAAAGCAGCGACTGGCATAGAGTAGATATCAAATAAAGATATTTTGAATGAATGAACTTGGAAATAAGAAAGAACAGAATGTAAGAGCACTCTAATAGAGCCTAATTCAGGCTACAAAGAGGAAAAACCCTACACAAGGGGGCCTTAACTCCCATTATCCCCTTTCATGGAGGGTCCTGCATAACTCCAATTCTGAGTACCAGAGTAATTTAAATTAAGGAGCCAAAAATGAGGAGGGCATTTGTAATGGGCATTGAGCTCCTAATGTGAGCTAGACCATGGCTGAATATTGGGCACCCAGAGATTATTTAGAAATGCTCCTTGAGTCCCAAAGTTTTGTTGTTGAGAAAAATTTACAAATCAATACAGTGCACTGTGGTAAGTAAAATAATAGAACTATAGCCCTTTAAATACTTTGTAGGGGCCCAAATTGGGAAGGGCTTTTACTGAGGTCAATGCAGCTGAGTTGGCAAAGACTTTGCAAAGACTTCTTGTGCTAAATTAGTCTGTTCGCTAAAACTCTATATACAAAGTATGTCTCAATTTCTCATAGCGACTTGATGAAGAGATCACGATTTATTCTTAGAAATCATAAATTATTCTGTTGAAAACTTTATTCTAATTAGTATTCCTTCTCCTTGACAGATTAGAGACAGATAATTTTCATATCGGTCTATCCAAAGAGAATGTAGAGAAAGTATAATGAAGTTAGTGCAGCACAATACCTGTCAGAAATCTGACATCTTCTGAGTTAAACTTTTTTTTAATGTTTACACAAAACTCATGAGGCATCTGCACATTTCAGTGACTCTGGGTATTGTATGTGTGGCATTCAGCTCAATTAAACAGATGATGATATAGGTTGAAAGAGATTTTAAGAAGAAAAAAAGAGTGGAAATATTGTGGTGACATTACTTGTTTTATAATCTTTGAGAAAATATTTTTGAAAAGCAATCTCTCAGACACAAAATTATTTCCAAGTGACATTAGACCATCCTGTTTCTGTCCCTATATATACTCAACTTAATTACTTTGTGTATTTGAAGAAAATCTGCTATAAACTGACGGATGGAGATAGTATATATAAACCTAATTAGGATCACAATACAAAACACGCATTTCGACCTGTTTCTCCATTTCGCACACATTATGCATACACGCACTCTTATACACACACACACACACACACACACACACACACACTCATGTAGATTTTACCTGGTTAATTAAAATATTTGCAACAGCTTTAATCTTACATTGAATAGTATAGGGTGGCAGAAAACTCCTAAATCTCTTACAGTATTGTACACACTCTCTTAGCTGATAACTACAATTTTGATATATAAAACCAGAAACCCTGCTTTCTACCATTAGAAATTATTTTTTCATTTACATGTTTCAGGTAGAAGAACACATGTTCAAACTCACCTTCCAGCATAATTGTCTGACATTAGAATACTTCTTAGATCAGATTTTGACATAGCTTTGGACTCTGGAAGGTTTGAGGTCATCTGGGTGGGTGAGAGAAAGGAACAGAAGGAAGAGGTGAGAATAACTGAGCATAAGATCTCTCTGTTTTATAAGTTGGCTAAGGAAGGCATCTAGCCTAAAATGTATTACTTTAAAAAGGTGCCCTAGAGAAACCTCAGGGCTTAGTCATCACCAATACTTTAATGCAAACAATATATATAATTTATGGTCATTTAGACTATTAAAGTGTTCTGGCAGAGAATCCCAACCACTGATGAGCTGGGTGGTATCCCCCAGAGTTAGAAAATGCATTAGCCTTTTCAGTCCTTTGAAAACAAATAAGGCAGGGAGGCACGTTGCTTACCTTTCTGAGAGGGGTCGTTGCTAATATTGTCTTTGGGTCTAAGACCAACTGTTGATTGTTTTGCTAATAGACATTTCCACTTTGAGCATACTGAAAAGCCTCGGTTTTGTTCTGATATCCATCTGTTCATCTTCTGTGACCAGAATTCCCTTGGAGCCACAATAAATGTAGTAGTCTCCTTCTTTCTTCCATTTATTGCTTTAGAGATGGGCGTGTAATCCAGTTTCAACTAATAAGACATGAGAAGAAATCTGCTAAGGGCCTTCCGGAAAAGCCTTCTTCACTCCAAATAGAGTTACCAAAGAAGAAATGATTCTTTCTCCCACTGAACACTTGTGGTGTCTTCAGTAAAGAAATGAATCTGTGACAGCCATTTCGCAATTAAAAAGAAACTCGGAGAGCTCCCATTTTGGCTCCTTGGGTTAAGGATTGGACATAGTCCCAGGAGGATGCAGTTCAATCCCTGGCCTCGCTCAGTGGGTTAAGGATCTGGCATTGCTGCAAGCTGTGGTGCAGTTTACAGATGTGGCTCAGATCTGGTGTTCCTGTGGCTGTGGCGTAGTCCTCAGCTGCAGCTCCAATTTGACCCCTAGCTTGGGAACTTCGATATGCTGCAGATGTTGCTGTAAAAAGAAAAAAATAAAATAAAATAAAAAGAGACTCAGTCTGAGGGAATTATACCAGTCTGGTAGGAGGTGTGAGAAAAGAAAGATAGAAGAAACTTTGCCCCAGACAACATCCTTAATTTACAAAATTAACCAAATTTGAAACCATGCTATCTCTGGACTTTTCCTTTGTTTCCTGTTCTTTGGGTATGATTTTTTTTTTTTATTACTGAAAGCATTTTTGTTATTGCAGCCAAAATCATGTTATCTATACAGAATAAAGGGGAAAATGGAATCATGCACAGCAATAGCTCTAAAAATCATTATTAAATTAAAAGAAGGCACAAAACCCAAGTTTATCCACTACACTTCAAGCTGAGATTTCTTCATTCCTAATTCTCACACCCAGATAAGGAAATACATTGCAAACATGTTGCAGCTGCTGAATGACTCAGCCTGGCACGTTTCCTGACTGGAATTATGTGCTGCTCTCAGTACCTCTCATCAAACATTCACCCCAGGAGCATAAGTATGTGCATTCAACAGACACTTTTTAGACCCTCATTATTGAAACTAGAGCTGATGGAATACAGCGGAAGCCTAAGACATGGTCTCTGCTCTTATAATGCCGACCATCAAGAAAGGAAGGCATGAATAAGTGAAAAATATACAAGAAAAGAAGTCACAGATAGTATAAAATCAGATGATAAATAAATAGTGTTAAAAATAATTCCCGGAGTTCCCACCGTGGCGTAGTGGTTAACGGATCCGACTGGGAACCATGAGGTTGTGGGTTCGATCCCTGCCCTTGCTCAGTGGGTTAACGATTCGGCGTTGCCGTGAGCTGTGGTGTAGGTTGCAGACGCGGCTCGGATCCCGCGTTGCTGTGGCTCTGGTGTAGGCCGGAGGCTACAGCTCCGATTCGACCCCTAGCCTGGGAACCTCCATATGCCGCGGGAGCGGCCCAAGAAATAGCAAAAAGACAAAAAAAAAATAATAATAATAATAATTCCCACAAACCGAAAAGAGAGAAAATTAGCATAATCTGGAGCCCTCAGTAGAGATGATGGAGTTTATATTAGGTCTATTAGACAAGCAGAATAGGGAGATTCAAGAAGGAAGAGAAAAGTTTTTCAGTGTTATTCCTAGTGCATGGTACCTTATTAGATTGAGTAAGGTACATCCAGAGAACAAGAAACAGAAAGACGATGTAAAAGAAGCATCAGAAATGAGAGATGCACACAAATTTGGACTGACTCTGGAAGCCTTGAACATCAGGCTGAGAAATCTGACCTTGACCCTGTAGGTGAGAAAATTATTGAAAGTTTTGAGGAGGGAAGCACCATGGTGACAACATTCTTTTTTAAGAGAAATTTGGTGTCTATGCGAAAGATTGGAACGGAAGAGTTGAAAGCAGAATGTCAGTGAATAGGCCATTGTAAAAATTTGCTCTTAGGAGGGAAAGCTATAGTCATAAATCACATCATTAGGCAAGACTGTCACTTAGGGAATTCCCTTTGTGGCACATCGGAAATGAATCTGACCAGGAACCATGAGGTTGAGGGTTCAATCCCTGGCCTCGCTCCCTGGGTTAAGGATCCGGCCTTGCTGTGAGCTGTGGTGTAGGTCGCAGACATGGCTTGGATCCTGAGTTGTGGCTGTTGTGTAGGCCAACAGCTATAGCTCCGATTTGACCCCTACCCCGGGAACCTCCATAAGCCACAAGTGTGGCCCTGAGAAGCAAAAAAAAAAAAAAAAAGATTGTCACTTAGAACTAAATTGAGTCGAATGAGATTGACAACTCAATCACAAGAAAACCTGGTGCAAAATATTTGTTACTACAGAGATTAATAATGAGATATTGAATGATTTTTCTCTTTGGAAAATATTATTTTGATAGAGCTTCATGTTCAATGAAGGAGTTTCCATTTGATACAAAGAGAGAAATGGAGATGAAGTCCATTGTTTCTATTAATCTGTGGCTGTAGGATCTGCTCAGAGTAGGCAAGGGAAATGCTGTTCCATTGTTCCATAAACAACAGAAATAACTTTCATTCACCAGGTTGGAAAACAAGGATGTCACTTCTTCCTAGCAAGATTTTTTTTTTTACTATTTATAGTCTTTAATTAATGAGATTCATGTATTCATTTAAGCATTTATTCATTCATTTTTACTTGTAGTCAACACGTATTTATTGAGCGCCTCTCTGTGCAGCCTCTTCCCATTATGGAGTTCATGGTCTGGTTGGAGAAGTCTTCCATGAACTGTAAATTACTTTAACCTATGGTTATGATATGATTTATGATGGGATCAACACAGGCTGCTTTGAGACCACACAGGAAAGGAAATGAACCTAGCCTAGAAATCACAGCAAAGATGAAATCTCTATTCTATTTCTGCCACTTAATAATGATGTCATCCTGGGCAAATTAATTAACCTCTTGCATTATTTTCTTCATCTGTTAAGTGGTACCTCCTTTACGGGGCTACTGAAAGAGAAAATTTTATTCATATATGTGTGTGTATGGGTGTGGTGGGGTTATAAAAACTGTCACCTAATAAACCAAACACTCAATGAATGTTAGCAATTATTATCATTAGTTTGTTATCATCATCATAATTATTATCATTATTTTTCTGAGTCATGAAAAATGAGTAAGGCTCACCTAAGAAAATGAGGGAGGAGTTCCTACTGTGGTGTGGTAGGTTAAGAATCTGACTGCAGCAGCTCGAGTTGCTACAGAGGTGCAGGTTCAATCTTCAGCCCAGTGCAGCGGGTTAAAGGATCTGGCGTTGCTGTAGCTATACTGTAGGTTGCACCTGTGGCTCAGATTCAGTCTGGGCCTGGGAATTTCCATATGTCCATGATGTGACCATTAAAAAAAGAAGAAGAAAAGAAAAGGAAAGAAAAAGAAGAGAAAAGAAATTGAGGCAGTAAGGAAGGGAGTTTATGGCATGTAGATGTGAGAGTCTAACTGATGGGTAGGGACCGGCTATGGAGAGAGGCCAGCTCTTTCCAAGGTATCTGTCATTGTGAGTTTTTGTTGCAGCAGCATTTTCTCTCAGTTCGAATGGGCTTGCTGCTTTTCCCCACTTATCTTTGTATTTCCTCTTCCTCAAGCACCAAGGTCTGTGTCTCACCAAGCCCCGGAAACCAAGACATGCTTCATAGTGTTCACCATACAATAAGAAAGTGATTATGGTTCAAGGTTAAAACAAACTCCCATTGTGTAGAAATCTAAATGCCAAAATCTTCCTGTACATTACTTAAAACAAAACAAAACAAAAAAAAACCCTGAAATGTAATTAACATATTATATTAGTTTCAGGTGTACAACACTATTTGTATATGTCGTGAAATGATTACCACAATAAAACTAGTTAACATCCATTGGCCATGCATAGTTAGTTTTTTTCTTGTGATGAGAAATTTTAAGATCTACTCACTGTGTACTACTTTTAATCAGGCTCCCTTTAACTTAAACCATAAACATCCCCAAATTATTATGCAAATATTTGTCTATGTCCACCTTTTAAATTTTTTTCTCAGGAAGAATACATATTTTTCATCAGATTCTCAAAGGAGTCTTTGACCCCCAAAATTTGCTGTAAAAGTAAGTGATAAACCTGGATCACCTTTACTTTATGGATAAATCATAATTTTCCAACAGCCTGAAAATGATTTACATGTCTTTTATAGCTATTTAGGTTTTCAGCTTATATTATCTTCTGGGGGCACTGAATTCCACAAGGATACTCTCCATTATAGAGAGTAATTATTTCCATTTTCTTGTACTAAAAATCCTTTAAGTATCAAGTTATATTCACAAGTTCTGGCATTACAGGAACTTGGGAACAAATCTCCAGTGAGAAGCACTGTAAGGCATTGCTTTTCAAATTATCTGTGAGAAAAGACTTTTTTTCCCTCTGATCTATTGCAGAGGTGCACTGTTGTAAAATAAAAAAATTAAATACAGCAGTGTCGCATTTCTGTGAAAATGTCAAAGTGCATACTCTCGATTTTTAGACTCATTCCAGCTCAGAGACAGGCAGGAATCTTTGGACCACACTTTAAGGCCCATATTACAGGACCCTGAGATGGAATGCATCCTCTCCTATGGGCTTTATAAGGAAGTTGGTGAAGACTGAAAGACTCACATGTTTCATAGAAGTTATTTTTTTATTGTGGTAAAAATCACGTAACATGAGATTTACCTTCTTAGCACATTAAGTGTGTGGTACAATATTGTTACATATAAGCCCAGCATGGTTATCGCAGATTTCTAGAATTTTTCCATATGTGTAGCTGAAACTCTATACTTATTAAATAGCAAGTTACCCATTTTTCCTGCCCTCAGAAAGAAATTTATTTTTGGCTGTACTCATGGCATATGACTGTTCCTCAGGTCAGGGATCAAACCGACATCACAGAAGAAACCCAAGACACATCAGTGACAACACTGAATCCTTAACCACCAGGTCACCAGGGAACTCCAAAAAGAAATTATTTTTAACCGTAAAACTTCAACCTGTGAAGGAGATAGGAACAAGGAGCAAATGCCTAGCCTCAATACTTAATGTGTTTACGGAATGATTAAATCATATGGCACATGTAATCAAATGACCAGACACAACAAGAATAATGAATGCAATAAAGCGATTTCTTTCTCTTCCCCAAAATGTTTGAAAATATCATGTCTGAAAACCCAGTTCCTGGGTTTTTGTTCACATAAAAGATCAGATATTACCTTAAATATAGCCTTCATTTTTATAAGCTTTCTTTTTAAGATATAGAGATGGCCAATAGGCACATGACAAGATGCTCAACATTCTTAATTATTAAAGAAATGCAAATCAAAAGTACAGTGAGGTACCACCTTACATGGGTAAGAATGGTCATTAAAATGTCAACAGATAGCAAAAGCTGGAGAGGGTACAGTGAAAAGGGAACCCTCTTACACTGTTGGTGGAAATGTAAATTGATGCACCCACTATGGAGAACAGTATGGCAGTTCACTAGAAAAGGAAAAATAGAGTTGCCATACATTTTCTTTTTAAAATAGGAGTCTTAATGCAGCTTGGCTTCAAATACATGTCATTTCATCCTTATTTTATGATCAATACTTATACAAGAATGTATGAAAAGTGAAGTCAGATTTCAAGGTGATTGCTATATAGCAAGATAGAGGACATAAAAATCAATCCAACACAAGGCATTGTAGGAGCAGTATCTTATAAGGCATTTAGAAAACGAAAATTAAAGATGTTAAGGGGAAGAGAAAACAACTTTTTTTCTAAAAGTAGGGATGAAGGCTAATGTGAATAACTTTTTTATTTGTGTTGCTTCATTATTAAGTTATCTTGTGCTTCTTAATCTTTGGGAGGAAGTAATTTAATATTTTTTTTTATTATGAGACACACAACATTTCATTGTGTAATGATTCAGAAACTATAGACTAGATTCATTTAAGAGCAGAAGCAATGAGATTGAAGATGTTAAAATGAAAAGATAACCAGGGGGACAGATCTTGCAGTTGTTCCAGAAGGGCCTATTTTCAAAACATGTACCTTTTAAATGGGCAGAAGAGAAAATCCTAAAGTGATTTATCTTAAAGCAAGATAGAGATTAGAGACAATGAGAGAAATCACGCCTATTTTCCTACATAAAACAGGCAAGATTGAGAAACTAAACTGAATTTTCAAAGGAAAAGGTAATGTGATCATCAGAAAGAGACAGGTAAAGGAATGGAAGAGAGAACTGGAAGAAAATAGGACATTTTAGAATAATCGTTATGGTGCATGTTCTGGCAAATCACCAAGATATGAATAATGCTATTTTCTTTTTTCTTTTTTTTTTTTTTTTGTCTTTTGTCTTGTTGTTGTTGTTGCTATTTCTTGGGCCGCTACCGCAGCATATGGAGGTTCCCAGGTTAGGGGTCCAATCGGAGCTGTAGCCACAGGCCTACGCCAGAGCCACAGCAACGCGGGATCCGAGCCGCGTCTGCAACCTACACCACAGCTCACGGCAACGCCGGATCCTTAACCCACTGAGCAAGGGCAGGGACCGAACCCGCAACCTCATGGCTCCTAGTCGGATTCGTTAACCACTGCGCCACGACGGGAACTCCCTGAATAATGCTATTTTCATTGAGGACCTAGCTAAAGTCAAACAGTGCAGTTCAATTCTTGGAGTTGTCAACATTGGGGAAATTCCCTGAATTGATTACGGGGAGATTCCCTGAGTCATCACTAGTGTTCCTAAGGTAACTAAGACATTTTTCTACACATGAAAATGCACAAAATTATGCCTGCATTCCTCTTCCAAATAAATATACAATGTGATTATATAAGTGTAAGAAATGACTCAGAGTCTGTATCCATGAGACTACAAGTCTTGATTGTGAAATGATTTATTTCTTTGATTAGACTGTATTAAACTTACTGTATGATCATGATGATTGGTTTAATGAAGACTATCCACTGGATAAAAATCAAAAACAAAATTAAAAATACAGTTATCTGTTCAGACCTTGTCATAGCTGACTATGTATAACATGGTGAATTGGCAGCTAGTTCTTAAGCAGTAAGCAGGGCCACTGGTCTGCTTACGGGACTAAGTTCTACCTGGACAGCCCATCAACCCTTTAAAATAAAAACTATAACAAAGCATTACTGTACTATCTTCCTTCCTCCAGCTTTTTTGCATCTTGTGCTCTCAATTCAGTTGATATCATTCTTATTCCAGGCATTCAAGCTAGAAGTCCTGGAATGCCTTCCTATTCTGTCTTTTGTCTTGACAACATAGCCAATATGCTGTCAAATTCATTTGATTTTGCAGTAATAATAATGAAAAGGGCAATATTTCTTGAGAACCAACTACTAGGTAGGCACTATGCTAAAACTTTATATGGATTATTTCAATTAAATTCTCATCTTCATACAAATCTATGAGCAGCAGCTTTATTATCCTCATTTGTAAAATGAGGTAAAGCATAGAGCAATTGTATAACTTGTCCAAATCCATGCAGTTGGTAAACAAGGGAGCTAGGATATGAATTTATGCTCTTATTAATATACTCTTCTCTTATCCCTCCTTTCCATTCAAATGCATTCTCCTCATTCAGTATTTTATCACTTTTTTATTACTTCTGAGCTTTCTCATATATGGCTGCCTAGCTGTTCTTTTTACAGTACTATCTTACTAAAAAATATCATAAATATATTTACATTGCTTAATAAAAGCAACTCAAATTCAAGAGCCAAAAGGCGAAACCTTTCGTACTTTAGATTCAATTCCTTTCCAGTTGCATTTCCAACTATACAACCAATACGCCAGCTGAATTAACAGTATCTCTTTTCCTCAGAGGACTATGCATATGTAAAAGCTGGGATGTGTTGAGTGTTTGAGGAAATGAGGAATCTTTCCTGCAGGAGAGTAGAGGCTACTAGAAAGGTGGGAGTGGCCAGAACACAAAGGAATTTGAATCTCAGGCAAAGTAAATTTGACTTGGCCTGGAGTCAAAAGAGCCTCACTTTCCCCAGAGGTGAGGGTGGGTGGAGAGAGTGTAAACTTGGGGGCACAGTGTCTATTTTTACAAAGTTTTGATGATATTTGGCTGAAGAAACAAGATATCTTTATTTTCTGTTTACATCAGCATGATTAAGGAAATTAGAATGTATAGCAAGAGCAGTTAGATCAGTTTGCTTCAAATGGCTCTACCGTTAATGTGGATTGTGAGACAGTCTTGACCCAAGATATTGGATTTTCTCAAGATCTGAAGAAGTTTCAGGGTGAGGGAACTGTCAAAAGAACTTTAACAAAAGCTAGAAGTGTATAACTATTTACAGAACATGAAAGTCATAGCCTGACCCAGAAATAGATGCTTTGACGAAATATGATAGCCAAACCTACTTATTATGGGGCACTTAATGCAATAGTGGATAATTAGCATATAATTTCATTAAACAATTTGGAAATGTAATTTAAAGTTTTTCTTATCATTCAAGAATATTTTTGATCAATCTGATCAAAATTTTTACTCAGAGTTCTTGGGAATCCTCACTCTTAGCAAAATCCAAACCCATGAGATATCCGTATTTGCACATACATGTTGTTATTTTATATGGGATGCAAAATCAAACGAAAATATCAAAATATCTCAATTAATAGGCAGCCTCACATTCTATATTCTAAATAACAGCTTTTTCTTTTCGGCTTTCTAACAACAATCTATTAAACACAATGGTAGGTTTGGTCGACCTTCCAAAAGCAAAAGAGCCAGTTATTTTACTAACAAAATGAGTTTTTTCAGGAATGGCAGAGAAATCACAATTTGGGACAAGCAAACTATGGAGAAGCATAGATAAGTTCAGAGAGCAGAGGAAAGGGTCTTGCTTTCATAGAGGGAAGGAGGAATTTGCTGAGGGCAGTGGGCAGCTAGCTGCTAGGTCAGAAGGCAATCTTCCTGCTGGGTTATGTTAGCTACCATGAAGGACACAATCCTAAGAGCTACCCCTTCAGGATTTTCTGACTTTTTTTTTTTTTGTCTTTTGTCTTTTTAGGGCCACACCCCAGGCGCATGAAGGTTCCCAGGCTAGGGGTCGAATCAGAGCTACAGCTGCGGGCCTATGCCAGAGCCACAGCAACACCAGATCCAACGCTCCTCTGAGACCTACACCACAGCTCATGGCCACACTGGGTCCTTTAACCCACTGAGCAAGGCCAGGGATCAAACCCAAAACCTCATGTTTTCTAGTCGCATTTGTTTCCACTGTGCCACAACGGGAACTCCAGGATTTTCTGACTTTAAATGAGGTTTCCTGTATTCATTTTCACAGTTTCATTAAAAGAACACTTTCAAAGCACCAAAGAGTTTCTCTGGGTGATTAAAGAATAACTTAATAACTTATATACATGGCAGAATAGCAGTCCCTATCTCGCATTCCATGCATGTAACGAAGAGGCATAAAGCCCAGCAGTGCATGTATTTGGAAGACCAAGAATTAGATGGGCATGACATTTTCTAGCCAGTTAAAAATACACATGCATATGTCTGTATGACTCATTCCACACAACTCAAAATTGCTGGAGAGTGGGTGTAGCTATGAATATTACTGCACAATGTAGTTTTCAAAGGAAAAAAAAAAAACAACAAATTTGGCAGCTTCCCATCTTCCTGAGTAACTTTAGATTAATTGAAATTTTAATTAATAAAATGCCCAACTAAAAATGCATTAAAGGCATGTCAAGTGCTAGAGAACAAATGAGGGAGAATGAATAATACAAAACCAAGGTGATAACTGTTCTATAAATGCACATTTTTCGTCTCTCTGTCTGACTACATTTGAACTAAGTTGGGTCACGTCTCAGACAGTAAATTGAAATAGGCAATTGATTTTTTTTTTTTTTTGCCAGTACCTCAATTTCATTGTCTCTCATATCCAAATTGAAAGTTCTGAATTTTCCAAATAGTTTTTTCAATTTCAAACATCTCTTTGTAAATTGTGACTCATTAGTTGTGAATAAGCCAGGTTCTAATGGATAAAAATAATAGAGTTAGCCTTAATGGCTATCATTTTTCCTTATGTTTTTCTATAAATGTTTCCTTATGCCAGGTATGTTGGAAGTGATTTGACAAGCATTATTTCTTTTAAATCTAAAAGGAAAACACATGAATTTTTCTTATGATTATTTTCCTTTTTTTTTTTTTGCAGGTGAGAAAACAAATAAATAATGAAGCATATTCTACTCACTTAGTAAATGACAAACGATTCACTCCCAGGTTTGTCTCATGCCAGATTCCTTCTTTAAACTAGTGTGGTACTCAGCATCTCTCACAAAGGGTTGCTTCAATTTAACAAAGATTATGGTGCCATTAGTAAAAAGCAAAATATAGGTCAGAGGGGTTGTATAAAAGCAGGTCCACAGACATTTAAACATGTATGCGAAGGTTAATATATAAACAATCATATACTTATATAAATGTAATTTATTGGCTGTATATTCTCATTTTATATAAGTTGTCTAAATAATTTATTCAAATCTAGTGGAGCAAAACCAATATTATTTTTTACACAAAGGCACATACAAACATAGTAATATACAGAAGTTGTGTAGGAAAGCTTGTTATTGGAAAGTCTATAAATAGGCTACATTTTATCCATAACAGAGCCCAGTGTATAGATACTTATTTTCTTTGTAAATCACTTCACAGAAATTTTTAAAAATTATATGTTTATTAAAATCCAGCCAGACCAATAGTGAATGAACCTACTTCATGAGGCCACAAATATGTGTGAGAGAGAAAATAGGGCAAAGGTATAAAAAAACAGCCTTCATAGTTCATTTCAGTGCATCTTAATAGTCAATGCCAGTCACTGTAGCTTTGCTACCACTATTGATTATGAAATTGGCATCGTGAACCAGAAAGGCTTCACTTGCTGTCCTACCATCCTTTTTATTGACTTTGGCATAAGTGAGCTTCAATCAGCAGATATTTGCTTTGTGCATGTTGAGCAAAGCAAAAAGCAAACAAGAAAGCAGCATGACTTTTCTCTAATACTGTCTGCTTTTCCAACCTAGCCTTATAGCCTTCATTCACAAATTCACAACTGCCTGTATTTTGTGACCTGCAAAAGAGTTCACACTGATCTTACCTCTGCTGATTTCATATAGCCCAACTAATTTAAACACATTTAACTTTTACCATTAGTCAGATTTGAATTTCCCAGTTGTTTCACAGTTGTTCTTCTTTCCACAAACAGTAAATACTCCCCAGATTGTAAATACAATCTTATTAGGGGCAGGATGTGTCATATTAATTCATTTACTCATGCATACAGGCATTATTTTATTCAGACTAAAGGATTTATGATCATAAAATTATTCAGGATTAGCGCATTCTTTTCCTACTATAAATTAGTTACTCAACTACCCTGAGCTTCGTGTTTCTCATCTCTAAGATGTGGATAATCAAAGTGAGTTATAATGATGGTGAAAATTAAATGAGAAAATTTCTGGAAAGTCCCTCAAATATGGTCCAGAAGTTTCTCAGCCTATGGTGGTCACTGTATTTTCTTTTCTTTTTTTTTTTTAACTCAATGAATTTTATTACATTTATAGGTGTACAATGATCATCCTATTTTATAGCATTTCCATCCCAAACCCCCAGCCCATCCCCCCACCCCACCCCCTTTGTTGTATTTCCCTGAGTAAGGTCTGCAGTAAATGCTGCATGAGATGTTAACGACTGGCTCTTTTCATCAAAATTAGCAAACAAATGATCTGTTTAGACATAGCCATTTAGTGCTCTAACTCTTTAATAACATGGGATTTTGAAAAAGGAAAATATGTCTTCCTACTTGAGATAGTCAGGAAAATAGGTCAAATGCATTGCAGAAGATACTTTTGGAAAAGGAGAGATGGGAGCGAGTGAAGATTAAGGGTGGAGGGAGTATAACAGAGGGGGAACCTTGCACTGACCAGTGATCACAGTGTGACACAGCCTGTGGATTATGATTCCATTAACCTCCCATTCCTGAGAAATCGAGAAGGACAAGGGAAAAGAAACAAACAGCAACCATTTATTCACCTTGTTTGCAGCCACCAGGAAAAATAAACCTAACACATCTGTATGTAGGTAAGATAGTAAATACAGTTGACTCTTGAACAAGAAGAGTTTGCAATGCATGGCTCCACTTATATGTGACTTATTTTCAATAGTAAATGCTACCAGACGACATGATTGATGGTTGGTTGCATCCATGGATATGGAAGAGTGGTGGAGAACCTTCTCTAAATTACACACCGATTTTTGACTGCTTACAGGATTAGCACCTTAACCCCCACACTGATCAAGGGGCAATTGCATATGTTTTCATGCAGTATATATAGTCTTCTCTCTCTTTCTTTTTGACTATTCATGGTACTTCTAGAGGTGAGTGAGATAGGACAGTCAAATTAGGGTCTTCTTTAATTTGCACAGCTATTTCGGGATTGGTGGCACTCACCTTTTACTTTCCCCCACAGAGTGAATATGTAGAATATAGACCTGCAGCTATTCCTTCAGCCTCTTCTAAACAATGATGCACATCAATTTTACTGAGGAAAAAATGATGTCTTCTAAACATGGAATTTAAGCTAGTGAGTGAAATGTATAGATTTTCTCACAAATGATCATGTACACTTATATAAAATATTTTAAAATCCCAACATAACTTTAAGATAGAAATACTTGCTTTTAAGGACTTAGATCAGAAGTTTTAGCGGCATCCCACTATTTATACTAAGGAAAGCAATGTATCATGGCAATCAGAGTGGTGCAGGAGTTGAGTTACAATTATTTTGAAAAAAAAAAAGAATATATTTTATGTAAAATATAATAATGATGCTATTTTATATCTCTATGAAGAGATGTTTAAAGCTAAACATGTATGATCTACAATCTCCCATTGATAAAATTACCTTGTATTTTACTCTTATAAAAATAAACTTTCTAGATTTCTACTCTACTTAAAATTATTTAAAATATGTTCTTAAGCAGAAAAGGACTATGTATACGACACAGTGACAGAATATTTCTGAGAAGAGTTTCCATCATAGCTTTTTGCTATGCTGCCTTTTAGCACAGAACATCTAGGAGAAAAGACACTTTAACAGCATTGGGAGTTCCCATCGTGGCTCAGTGGTTAAGGAACCCGACTAGGAACCATGAGGTTGTGGGTTCAAATCCCTGCCCTTGCTCAGTGGGTTAAGGATCCGGCGTTGCCGTGAGCTGTGGTGTAAATCGTGGATGTGGCTCGGATCCCACGTTGCTGTGGCTCTGGCATAGACTGGCAGCTACAGCACCGACTGGACCCCTAGCCTGGGAACCTCCACATGCCATGGGAGTGGCCCTAGAAAAGGCAAAAAGAAAAAAAAGAAAAAACATATTAGTCGAAATCTTAAATATCCTCTTTCAGAATATAGAGAGATCACTTATTGTCCACAGAACAATGTTCCCTTAAAAATGTCTTTTTTTTAATTTGTAATTTTACATCACGCTAATTCATTTTCAGGGAGGCAATAAATGTAAACCAATGTCCTGATAAATATATAAAATCCATGGGATTGAGGCAAAGTTGTACCTATTTAATCCTTATGTTATTAATTTTACTTTTACTGTCTCAAAATCAAAAATAGAAATATTAATATGGCCTTTAGATAATTTCTGTGAAATTATTCACTAAATAAAGAGAATAGATTTGTACAGTGAATATATTGATTTGCATGGATTTTAGATTTGCTAAAGCATAAAAATTATGGCGAAATGCCTGTACCACTAGATTAATAATAAAGAATGAACTATTCCCTATAAAATTATGATTTATACTTACAGAATTATGCTCTTAGTAGAAGAGCTTTCTATTTTTAATATTTGATAAGAAACTGCATAGGAAATTTTACACAAATTTGTGGCTGGAGTGGTAAATTTTCATGTAGTTACAATGAAAAATAATTTGCTAAGATCGGGATGTTACCAAGAAAAGCCTGATGCCTGTAATAAGACAACTTGGAAGGAGGCATTGACTCAGTGGTCTACAGACAATGTTCCTTGACATGAATACAGGGCACTGATGCTCGGAATTCAAGCATAAATGCAGGGCCCTCACCCAGATGATTCCATTGCAGGCTGTCCTATGGCCAGACTTTGAGAAACTGCTTTAGAGTCTGGCTCTCATTGTTACAGAGTCAAAAAGATGAAAAAAATCAAGTAAAAACATGGATCTATCCAGCTGGATCAGATGCATATCACCCAAGTGGACAGAAAGCAAGGGATATAACACCATGCTAAAGTATCAGTTAAAATGAAAACTATAACTCATGCAAAGCAGTACACTTAGGTTACCAAGGCAGGCCATCATAATTAGCAAGCTTCTTGGAAAATATAGCAATATCTTGAAACAAGATGGCCTATGGGATTCAAATAAAATGACATCAAGGTGTAAGTTATTATTGATCTCACAAAACATCCTGTAAATTATGCAGAATGGTTATAGCCATCTCCATTTTTATGAAAATATGAAAATATAGAAACTTACGGACACCATAATCCTTCATATTTCCATCACTCAGAATTAACAATGTTAAACTAGTACATTTCATTCTTAAATACTTGAATTCCTTGATACTTAACATTTACATAATTTATATTATACATAAGACAAATGCATATATTACCTCCTAGCTTATAAAGCCTTATAAAGTCCTTGGTGAAAACCCTTTAGTCCCATGTCTCATTTATAGTGTATTGTGAGTTGTTTTCTTGAGTCATACATAAGCTGTCAGAAATAATGTTCATTCACACGAAAGTACTGAGTGTCTGTTGCCATACTGTCACTGTCAGCTGTTGACTCACTATGCTGCTACTGTCCATTTAAAATGTATCCTGGGATATTGACAGCATGCTTACTCAGTATAGCAGCCAGAAGGATACTTTATGTTTCTAGATACAAATGAATAATATCTGAGGAAAATATCACATAAAGATATCACAACTAGTAACTCATTCCAAAGACATACGCATAGTCATACAGAAAGAATTAAGCAAATAAAAGAATTACAAATGTCACACCTCAGAAAGAAGCTTATATTTTAAATAGAAAAAGAAGTTGATAAATAAGAAGATACAATATTTAGATAGAAAAATAAAAAAATTGCATATCTACCACAGTTCTAGAAAAAAAGCATAATAGCCTGAAGTGGGGATAAATAAGAAAGAGTTTTTGGGAGAGATGGATTTTGACTCAAATCATAACGGTCACAGGTAAAAATTAGTGAAGAGGAAATGGGAGATATTCTTTGCTGAGATGACAGTATACACAAAGTCAATAAGGTGAAAATGAAAAAACTGTGTAGACCATGTCACAAGACCACCTAGACTATGGCTCATGACAATTGTTGACGAGATTTGAAAAATGGATGAGCTACTTAATAGACTTCGACAAGAGGCTTTTAAAAATGATTTTTACAGATTAGATTTTCTTTAATGATGTTTTGTAAAACATTGGTGCTATTGCTCTCTATTAGATATTAATGCTACCTCCCATCTCCTCCAAAGTAATAAAATATTCTATTTGGGAATTGTTACCTGTTATATGCCCTCCTGGCAACTTACACTATTACTATATTGTAGTTTCTATGGGGCTGAGTAGCAAGGAAACATCTTCACATTTGTTCACTTAAGACATGGAACTCTTTTTCATATAATTAATTTTTTTTTTGGTTTGGTAAAATTTGCAAAATATGCTGTGAATGAATATAGATTCTTGAACAAGTTTGCATCATGGTAAAAATTATCCTTCAGAGGCTAGAACCTTGTGGGGGGAATGTGTGGAGCTGGAGAGGGAAAAAAGGGGATTGTGTCAGGAAACTGGTGAGGTGGCTAATACCTAGTGCAGATGTGAGGCGAGGAGCATGGGACCTGCATGGTAGAGGAAATAAGAAAAGGAGCAATCTGAGAGACAGGGAGGCAAAGGAAAAGAACATATTGATTTCTTAGATTAAAAAGGCGTGAACAAAAAAGAGGGACAAAGGGAATTCCCATCCTGGCGCAGCAGAGACGAATCCAACTAGGAACCATGAGGTTGAGGGTTTGATCCCTGGCCTCACTCAGTGGCTTAAGGATCTGGCATTGTCCTGAGCTGTGGTGTAGGTCACAGACACGGCTTGGATCTGGCGTTGCTGTGGCTCTGGCGTAGGCTGGCAGCAAAAGCTTCGATTAGACCCCTAGCCTGGGAACCTCCATATGCTGTGAGTGCAGCCCTAAAAAAAAGACAAAAGAAAAAATAAATAGGGACAAAGACCATCCCTTGTTATTAAACTCTTACTAGCTTTTCCTCTTCATTGTTTTCAAAAGGCAGAAAGGAATTAAAGTGAGTGAGGGCAAAAATGATGTTCTTTGAGTGAATATGCAGATACTGTGCAGAATAAAAGTAGAATTAATAAATACAAAGAAAGTGGAATATAGCTAAATAGTAAAATAATCAAGAAGATGATTCATCTGGAGTTCCCTGGTGGCTAAGTGGTTAAGGATCTGGCATTGTCACTGCTGTGGCTTGGGTGACTGCTGTGGCAGAGGTTTGATCCCTGGCCTGGGAACTTCTGCATGCCATGAGTGGCTACCCCCAACAAAAAAGATGATCTGCGAAAGCTGGGTCATCCATTACTTACACATACATATACATATTGGGAGTTCCTATTGTGGTGCAACAGAAATGAATCCGACTAGTAGCCATGAGGACTCAGGCTCAATTCCTGGCCTTGCTCAGTGGGTTAAGGATCCGGTGTTGCTGTGGCTGTGGTATAGGCTCATGGCTCTGATTCAACCCCTAGCCTGGGAACTTCCATATGCCGCGGGTGTGGCCCTAAAAATAAAAATAAAATAAAATAAAAATACATATACATACACATATATGTACATATATCTGCACTATTTACACATATGTAAATTCACCTTATCGGTATTATACACACACACACACACACACATATTTACATATAGTACACACAATCGGCTCTCTGTACCGAGGGTTCTGCAGTTCATATTCAACTAACCATAGATCAAAAATATTCAGGAAAAAAATTTCCAGAAAGTTCCAAAAAGCACAGATTAAATTTCCCACATGCCCTGCAAATATTTACATATCATTTGTATTGTGTTAGGTGTAAGTAACCTAGGGATGGTTCAAAGTATGTGGGAGCCTTGTATAGGTTATCTGCAAATACTATGCCATTGTATATATGGCATCCACAAATTTTAGTATACTTGTGGTAGTCCTGGAATCAATCCCCCAAGGGTACCAAGGGATGATTGCATACACATATACAGTAATAGTATGTTAAACAATGTTTTTATGTTTTTGAACTCTAAAGACTAGAACTCAAAGAAAGGAGCTTTTAATATTGAGTTAGAGGACAGGCAAACAGAAAAATATACATAAAATAAATATGAGAAACATACTCTAAAATTTCTAATTCATGAGTTAGTCTTCATAGAAAAAGAATGATGCTACAATTAATTTTTCTGGAAGCCTGTCCTGCAACAAAATGAAAGAAAAAAATAGATTCTCTGCCTATTGCCAATACTGGTGTCCTATGGAATGACACAGTAAAAGAAGTCAGGCAGTAGTAATTTCAATCACTTCAAGATTGATTTATTTTCAGTTGCAGGTTCAGGCTGGTGAAAGGTGTTATAATGGCAGCTTGAGATTGTAGAAGTAACGTAGAACATGAGAAGCAGTAATTTAAAGTATTCTACATGCCGTCACCTATCTTGACTGAGAGAGAATCACAGCACGCATTCAATTATTGGACTCCTTTTTTGCTTACACTAATGCTGCTTAACTTGAATTTTGTCTGTAGAGTGAGGCATCCTCTATGTAATTTTTATCTATGATATACAGTGTATTGTCCTCCAGTTACAATAATGTAACAGTGGGCCATTGTCACTATGGCACTAGAAATGTGAGGTATTTATGCACATGACATTATCAACAATGTGTAAAGCATTGTGCCACTTCACAAAGTTCTCCATATCATTATCTCATTTGGTATTTAACAATAACATTGCTTAAAATTGCAAATGATTGCGTGCTTTCTCGTGACTGTGCCAAGCACTACATAGCTACATGCTTTACACCAGGACTTTTCAATCTTGAATCAAGTGTAGCATCCTGAGTGTCTGTCAGTTCATACAGTCCTATTTATTTAATTTTTCTAGATCATTTTGTTAATAAACAATATGACACCTATTCTGAATTTTCTGAATGATCATCTTATAATTGAATACTGATATATCTCAGCTCCTGCTTTGGAATTTCAGTTAACAATCACAGATTATTTACCAAGACCCTAAAATAATAACAGTTAACATTAAATGCAATGTCTCCCAAAAATAAGACATACGTAGACATATTCTTGTAATGTTGACTACTTGGGGCTCGGGTTTCAGTTTCAGAGAACAGAATCCCCTGTAGCTAGTTTCAATAAAAAATGATTTAGTATAGAGATCTTCAAGTGGTTTTTAGAATCCCTATGAGGTCAAAAGAAATATGGTTCTGTAGGAAGAATTCCCAAAGATGCTACAGAAATAGGCAGCCAAGGGAGATGCTACTGCTACACCATAAAAACGCTGTCTGCAGAACCAGCAGCTGGTGCTACAGCTCCTGGATGGAGAAGTACACAATCTTAGCTATAATACCCGCCAGCACTTAAGTGTGTTGCATCAGTGTTCTGACAGTATCTTTGTGTGTCCTCTAGACACAGAGTTTAGCATGAAGGAGATAATCAATGAGTATTTATGGAAAAAAATGAAAGGGTATTCTTTCTCCTCTATAATATTACTCAAAGTCCATTTGAGCAAATGGCTAAGGCCTTGGAGAAAAGCTGGACAGCAATTCTGTTAGACATACTGTTGTAAACTTTTGCATTATCTAATGTAATTAGCCGCTATGATAAAAGACACTCCCTGAAATTTCAGTGACTTAAGAGAATAGTAGTTGACTTTTCACACTCCGGTGAACTTTACAGCAATGGGAGGAATGAAGGCTACCCTGCTCCATAGCATTGGGAGCTATGCATTGTTTGTTGCTAAACCTTGCACCCTGGATCAACAACTAGTAGGCACCTGAGCAGGTGAAGGTGTTACTGCCCTGGGTTCTTGGGCTTCCTTAAGCAATAGAAATTGATAAGAAGCTGAGTAAGAAATTTAGGCAAGGCTGTATTTGGGGTCCCTGCAGCAGTAGGGGGGAGAAAAACAAGCAGAAGTTTCCCTTGCTACTTGGATCCTCCGGAGGAGGGGGCGAGCTGGTTCCTTATATGGGGTGAAGATAAGGACAGGTTCAGGGTTTGGAACAGAGGAGTAGCTTAGGTGGTCTGCCCACCCCTTCGGTGGGGTGTGTGCAGGTGCATGTGTAATACCCTGCTTTTTCTCCTGACACCCTGCTTTTGTTCTCAGCTTCTCAGAAATGGCTGTTCGTTTTTCAGTCTTTTTGTATCTTGTTGCCCATAATTTGCCCTAACAGCTTATATGGGCAGTTATTTTTCGTCCCTTAGAGTTTCTTTGTATTTTGTTTCTCACTGCCGTTATGGCAGCGAAGTGTCCCAGGTCCCCGTCTGTCTCATAGGTATCGATGGTCTTGACCTTGAAGTGGCCACACGACTTCCATTCACCTCCCATTGACAAGCATAGTCAAACATTTCCATCTGACTCCAGTGAAGACAGGGTGGAGCATAGTCGTTTGTTTTATTTCCAGGAGGAAAATGAAATAGATTTTGTTGAAAACAGCTGACTGTGACAGTGTGGGAAGAGAAACCATAGCATTTAGTTTATAAAAGTTGTTATATCAAATTGTATCATAAATGCTGTTTTTGAGAGACATTCATGAATGATATAGACAAAAACACTTTATCTGTGAGAGTAGTAATTATAGGACTTTAAATAGCCCTCTGTGACCCCAGTGTTGGGGCTTAATACACCTTTGGCTGGTTAATAACAGCTTATGAGATTTTTTTTTCCCCACATAAGAGACCAAGGTCATTCCCCTTGCACTAAGTATCTAAACATTTTCCAAAGGAAGCAGGCCACAGCTGCTGTCTCTTCCTAAAAAAGGGTTTTTTTTTTTTTTTTCTGCTTTTAACAGGTAGTGTGTTTCTCCTCCACCTATTTTCTCTTTTATGGGAGTGTTATTTAACTGACACTGATACAAGAGTTTAATCTCCAAATTGGACCCTTAAAAGAGATTTATGTTGAATCTAAGTGGATGTATGCAAAAAAACAAAATAATAAATGAGAATTACAAAGAGGTGAAAGAAATTCAAAGGCATGTGACAGATAAAGACTGTTAGAAAAGGGGCAAAGTTCTATAGCTGACCTGCACTTTATAGACCTTGCTTCTTTCTCTGTATTTTTATTTCTCTGAATGTCTCAAATCTAGTAAAATAATTTCTGACTTTAGCTGGTTTTATATGATTCTTTGACATACGAAAAATGTCATATAAAAATATAGTATAGAAAAGATATATAGAGGGGTCAGAGACAACATCCTTAGGAATAATGTGTTGTAGGAAACTTACTCTTTGATTAAGCTATGAAATTGTATCTGTCCTTCTAAAAGTAACATTCAGGGGCAAAAGATTAAGTTCCAAAACTTAATTAAAAAAATTTTTTTTTCTTTTGTCTTTTTAGTGCCGCACTCGTGGCATATGGAGGTTCCCAGGCTAAGGGCTGAATCAGAGTTGTAGCTGCTGGCCTACACTACAGCCATAGCAATGCAAGATCCAAACTGTGTCTGCAACCTACACCACAGCTCATGGAAACGCAGGATCCTTAACCCACCCCCTGAGCAAGGCCAGGGATTGAACTCACATCCTCATGGATGCCAGTCAGATTCCTTTCTGCTAGTCCACAATGGGAATTCCCAAACACTTAATTTTAATTTTGCCCAAGAAAATGTAACTTTCTCCAATTAATAGTTAAGAATTAGACATATTCTCTTAATATAAATCTGGCTATTTCAATATCTTAAATTTATGTTAACAATAAATTTTACCTTTATAACTGTTATGTTTATACATCTTTCTCCCCCATTTTCTGTATGTTTCTTGAAAACAGTAACATTTCTCACTTATATTTTTGCAAATCAGATATCTAATGAATGTGTGCTGTTAATACTGATTAGGCACACATACATATATTTTGTCCATCCATCATCAGCATGTTGTCAGAAAAACAGGACATTTAAGTGGACCCACAAATCACAAGATTTTTTTCAAAGAAATTCTTAATTGTTTTCACTATATTTGCTTAGTGTGGCATATTTACCTTCAACCAGCAATAAATCATGAAGGTTAAGAACCACTAACTTTTTTATTGTAACTGGTACAATTCAATTCAAAATTCAAGTGTCGACACATGACTTAACATAAAATGAGGGAATTTTGCTGAGCTAGAGAGACTGCCCAGCAGAGAGATTTGGCTTTTCAATGGGATTCTGTAAGACGTCAATGTGTAGATACCATTATACTTTAATGTTACAATTGAAATGATTTCATTCATTCCATGTGTAAACATACACACATACACACACATCTTTCACCATTCAGTGTCCAATACTCCAAGATACAGCAGTGATTAAAAGACTGATAATTGTCTGCATTCATGAATTTTCAGTTCTAATGGAATAGCAGACAATAAGAATATAAATATACAAATGAAATAAAGCCAATAGTAGAAAAATAAGAGTTGTGATAGAGACCGACTGGCAGTATACAGCATTACACAGAGGAGTTAGGAGAGATCTCTCAGGAGGTGACATCCGTGCTAAGATCTGAATGACAAAGTTGTCAGCTGTGTGAAAATCTGGAGGAAGGGCTCTCCAGGGAGAAGCAAGTGTAGAGACTGTGGTGACAGAATAAGCCTGGTTTATTTGCAGAAATGAGAGACAGGCTGGAGATAAGAATGAAGAGGGGGAGGGTTGGGAAAAGAGATTAGACAGGAAGCCAGGGCCTTATCTTTCCATCTTCAGCAATGATCCCCTTGTCTCCTGGGCTAGGTTGGCAGCCTCCAGAGAGAAAGCGGTTATCTAGAACTAATGTAAGAATATTCTTAGGTAGTCTACATAGGAGTTATTTCCATTTTTATTAACTTTCCACAGGTATGGCTATAATATTGATTCCTTTTAGAAATTTTAGAAGATACAAGTATAAAAACTAAAAATGATCTTAAATCCCAAACCTTCAAGTACAAGGAGAATTTTTTTCATATGCCTAATTTCTCTAGGTAGAGTAGAGGTCAACAAACTCCTTTCGTAAAGACCGAAAGAGTAAATATTTTTGTGGGTCATATGACTTCCGTCATGACTACTCAGCTCTGCCGTTGTATCTGAAATCTGCCAAAGACAGACATTAATGAAGGATTATGACTCTTTCCAATAAGATTTTATTTACAGACGCAAATTTAAATTTTGTACAATTTTCATGTGTCATCAAATATTATTCAACCCTGTAAATATTCTAAAGAGCATTCCTAGCTGGCTGGTTGTACAAAAACAGGCGGCCGGCCAGATTTGACCAGGGCCAGATTGAGCCAACCCTTAGTTTAGATACACAGATGTGGATGTATCTATATCCATCTATATAAATTAATTTAAAAATCAGGGCCAAAAGATACATATATGTTTTAGAAACTCTTAATTCTCACTAATTTTTGCCTCATTCTGTGGCAGGTGAAAGGCATATTATTTCCCACCTCTTTCGCGGTTACCCAGAACCAGGCATGTGGTCAGCTGAGTTTAGGTTTTGAAGATTGGGGATGAACCCTGATGTCTCAGATTGAGCCAGCAGGGCCACCACATAAAAGCAGACTGAAGGGCTAGGTCACCATCTCTAAGGCAGATGTTGTATGAATGAGAAATGAATCTCTATGCATTAAGCCTTTGATTTGTTACTAACACAATGCTGTCTGTATCTGACTTTTGGCCACTGTGTAATGTATTCTGAATAACCATCTTTGAAAACAGCATGTTTATGGCAATGTAATGTTTCATTATATGAAACTGATATAATATGTATAACCAATCATGTAATCACTTTTTGAACTTGAGTTATTTTCTGATTTTTGCCCAGTATAAACTCATCTGTGCTAAAAATGATTTGTGGATAAATATTTATATTTTAGTCTTTTTATGAATTCTAGAAATGTAATCATTGAGACAAAGTACTAAGTATTTTAAGGACCACTGATACATATTCACAAATTATACATCATATATTTTGTGACATTTAAAACTTTTGTTGGCCATGTATGCTCTATGACCATTTTTATTATCATTAGCCAGTATGATTTCTACAGTCTTGCTTGATTAGTTGAGGAAATGGTTTTTCTTTGTACCACTTTTTACTTTCTTAACTAGAAAGTTGGAATACTTTTCATATTGTTAATAGTCTCTTGAGGTTCCTTTTTATTAATAGTTTTTTCAGTCCTTTGCCACTTCTTCTACAGAGGTATCTATATGTTTCTGATTGATAATATTTCTAATCAGTAACATTATTTTATTTACCCTTTGCCATACCTGCTGCAACTATTAGTCTAGGTTTTCATTTGTTTGTATTTTCTTTAATGTGGTATGTTGTCCCTATGTTCACAGATGTTTTAAACTTGGTTTAGGTCTGTCAGTCTCTTTTTTACAATTTCGTCATTCACTTTTATGCTTTCAATATTCTTTTACATCTCAAGACAGATTCATATCTGCTAATGTTTTCTTCTTATTCTTTTATAGTTTTATTTTTTACCATTTGTAGTAGGCAGAATGATGGCCTCCCAAAGGCATCCGTGTCTTAATCCACAAACCTGTGAATATGTTACTCTAGAGAGCAAAAGGAACTTGGCAGATGTGAATAAGAATGTTGAGATGAGCACATTATCTTGGATTATCCACGTGGGACCAAGGTAATCAAAAGGGTCCTCATAAGAGGGAGGCAGGAGGTACAGAGTATGAGAAAGAGATGTGATGAGGGAAGCAGAAGGGTAGTGATGTGGCCACCTGTCAAGGACGGTGGGCAGCACCCAGAGGATGGAAAAGACAAGGAACAACTGTATGCAGATGACATGATACTATACATAGAAAACCCTAAGGACTCAACCCCAAAACTACTTGAACATTCATAAATTCAGCAAAGTAGCAGGATATAAGATGAACATTCAGAAGTCAGTTGCATTTCTGTATACCAGCAATGAAATATTAGAAAAGGAATACAAAAATACGATACCTTTTAAAATTGCACCTCACAAAATCAAATACCTCGGAATACACCTGACCAAGGAGGGAAAGGACCTATATGCCGAGAACTATAAAACTTTAATCAAAGAAATCAAAGAAGATGGAAAGAAATGGAAAGATATTCCATGTTCCTGGATTGGGAAAATCAATATTGTAAAAATGGCCATACTACCCAAAGCAATCTACAGATTCAATGCAATCCCTATCCAATGACCCAGGACATTTTTCACAGAACTAGAACAAACAATCCAAACATGTATATGGAACAACAAAAGACCCAGAATCGCCAAAGCAATCCTGAGAAACAAAAACCAAGCAGGAGGCATCACTCTCCCAGACTTCAAGAAATACTACAAAGCCACAGTCATCAAAACAGTGTGGTACTGGTATCAAAACAGACAGACAGACCAATGGAACAGAATAGAGAACCCGGAAATAAACCCTGACACCTATGGTCAATTCATCTTTGACAAGGGAGGCAAGAACATCAAATGGGAAAAAGAAAGTCTATTCAGCAAGCATTGCTGGGAAACCTGGACAGCCGCATGCAAAGCAATGAAACTAGAACACACCCTCACACCATGCACAAAAATAAACTCCAAATGGCTGAAAGACTTAAATATACGACAGGACACCATCAAACTCCTAGAAGAAAACATAGGCAAAACACTCTCTGACATCAACATCATGAATATTTTCTCAGGCCAGTCTCCCAAAGCAATAGAAATTAGAGAAAAAATAAACCCATGGGACCTGATAAAACTGAAAAGCTTTTGCACAGCAAAGGAAACCCAAAAGAAAACAAAAAGACAACTTACAGAATGGGAGAAAATAGTTTCAAATGATGCAACCGACAAGTGTGTAATCTCTAGAATATATAAACAACTTATACAACCCAACAGCAAAAAAAAAAAAAAAAAACAATCAATCAATGGAAAAATGGGCAAAAGACCTGAATAGACATTTCTCCAAAGAAGATATACAGATGGCCAACAAACACATGAAAAAATGCTCAACATCGCTGGTTATAAGAGAAATGCAAATCAAAACTACCATGAGATACCACCTCACACCAGTCAGAATGGCCATCATTAATAAATCCACAAATAACAAGTGCTGGAGGGGCTATGGAGAAAAGGGAACCCTCCTCCACTGTTGGTGGGAATGTCAACTGGTACAGCCACTATGGAGAACAGTTTGGAGATACCTTAGAAATCTATACACAGAACTACCATATGACCCCGCAATCCCACTCTTGGGCATCTATCCGGACAAAACTCTATTTAAAAGAGACACGTGCACCCGCATGTTCATTGCAGCACTATTCACAATAGCCAGGACATGGAAACAACCCAAATGTCCATCGACAGATGATTGGATTCGGAAGAGGTAGTATATATACACAATGGAATACTACTCAGCCATAAAAAGGAATGACATAATACCATTTGCAGCAACATGGATGGAGCTAGAGAATCTCATACTGAGTGAAATGAGCCAGAAAGACAAAGACACATACCATATGATATCACTTATAACTGGAATCTAATATCCAGCACAAATGAACATCTCCTCAGAAAAGAAAATCATGGACTTGGAGAAGAGACTTGTGGCTGCCTGATGGGAGGGGGAGGGAGTGGGAGGGATTGGGAGCTTGGGCTTATCAGACACAACTTAGAATAGATTTACAAGGAGATCCCGCTGAATAGCATTGAGAACTTTGTCTAGATACTCATGTTGCAACAGAACAAATGGTGGGGGAAAAAATGTAATTGTAATGTATACATGTAAGGATAACCTGACCCCCTTGCTGTACAGTGGGAAAATAAAAAAATTATAAAAATAAATAAATAAATAAATAAATAAATAAAAATAAATTGTAAATCTCAAAAAAAAAAAAAAAAAAGCAGACACGGTTCCATAAGCTACACAAAACATTTTCCAAAAATATTTGAGAAAAATTATCACAAGTTGAGATATGTATTTTCTATACAAAGTATGTGTCAGGTACAAGGGCTATTCATAAAATGATTAGCAATAAAAAAAAAAAAAAAGACAAGGAACAGATTTTCCTCTAGAGCCTCCAGAAGGATGCAGCTCTGCTGACACCTCAGTTCTCTCATTATAAGGCCTGTTTCAGGCGTCTAACTTCCACAACCACACGATAACGAGTCTGTGTTGTTTTCAGCCACTAAATATGTATTAACTTATTATGGCAGCAGTGGGAAATGGATACAGCACTTAACCCACTTGGAAGTTATTTTTTGTAGATGTAAAAATATATTTATTTTCATAAGAGTAAGAAAACAAGAAGAATCTCAGAAACAGCTTATATACACCTGTGAAACAAAGGGCTCTAAAAAAGCTGCGAGTAGCTGTTAAGGGTACCATTTTCTAGGAGATAAAATAAGAATTTTAAGGTTCTGGGGTGTCTCTACCTGTAGCCTGGTTAGACTGGTTCAAGGAAAGGAAGAGGTGTCTAGGGAAGCCCCACCAAATAACTTCAAGTTCCAACTTGTTCACCACAGAAATTCTACTTCAAGATAAAATGCTCTCAACTGGGGCCATTGCCAAGGTGACCTGCTGACTCCTAGCCCTCTGGAATCCTTCCTTTCTCCTTTTGACTACCAGTTATATATTTCTTTTAATTTTCTTTTCTTTTTCTTTCTTTCTTTCTCTTTCTTTTTTTTTTTTTTTTTTTTTTTTTTTTTTTACTTTTAGGGCCACACCCGCGGCATATGGAGGTTCCCAGGCTAGGGGTCCAATCAGAGCTACAGCTACAGCTGCCAGCCTAAACCGCAAGTCACAGCAAGGCAGGATTCGAGCCGCGTCTGCAACCTACACCACAGCTCACAGCAATGCTGGATCCTTAACCCACTGACAAAGATAGGGATTGAACCCGCATCCTCATGGATACTAGTCAGATTTGTTTCTGCTGCACCAAGAAGGGAACTCCCCAGGTATATATTGCTACCAAAGGTTACCTACAAAATGATATAGAAATGCTAGCTAAAAACAGAGAATTCTAGGTATATGTTTCAAAGCTCAATTTTATTTAGAAATATAACAACATTGCAAGTTGAAGCTGCTACTGGTTTGGTGTCTGTACTTTTCAACTTTCTTAACTATTTGAACATGGTATTTCCTCCTTCAATTTGGGGATGTGTGCGTGTGTTTTGTGCCCATTCTTCTCTTGTCTATGATTCCTAATTCATTGGAATTTTCTTCCTCAGCCAGAGAGCTGTTTGCAGTGGTTGAGTGGGGTCTAGAGTCAGCCTATGTGGTTTAAGTCTTCCTCTATCATATAATCTGTGACCTTGACAGTATACTGACTTCTCTGAACCTCAATTTCCTCTCCTATTAAGCAGGAACTATAATAGGAACTACCTCATGAAAATAATTTGAAAATAATAAATGTAAACTATTTGGGCAATGTCAAATGCAGAGTTCCTGTTCCCTCAGTTTTGGTTCTTTATTATTCCTGTCTCCTGATAACTGTTTCAGAACTCATCTACCCTTCAGTGCCCAAACTAACCATAATTCAAACTTACTCTGGCCACCACATATCATAACACTCCTTTGCCCCTTGGAACTTGTATAAACCACTACATTAAAAATCACATATTTTTACCTCATTGGATTCACAATAATCTACTGCTTAATTTTTATTTTTGACTTTTTTTTTTAGGGCCACACCCACAGCATATGGAGGTTCCCAGGCTAGTGGTCGAATCAGAGCTGCAGCTGCTGGCCTACCCCACAGCCATAGCAATGCAGATCTGAGCCGCGTTTGTGACCTACACCGCAGCTCAGGCAACGCTGGATCCTAACCCACTAAGGGAGGCCAGGGATGAAATCTGTGTCCTCGTGGATACCAATAAGATTCATTTCTGCTGAGCCATGACAGGAACTCCATACTGCTTAATTTTTTATTTTGATTTTTTTTACCTCTTTTTAGTTAACAAATGCATTTCAATAAAAAGTAATTGTTGGAATCTCTGTTACTCCATTTCCTTATATGTTAAGTGAGGATACTAATAGTATTTATAAGTTTGCTGTGAAAACTAAATGAGTTTGTCTGTAAAATGTTTAGAGCAATGCCTGGCACATAGGAAAGGCTAAATAAATGTTATGTTTTTACTAGAAATATTATACGCAAAACACTGTAAAATTATTTAACATTATAAAAAGCTTATACACTTATTAAGAAGGCCTCTTGCCTATGCCTGGTTTATACTACATTGTAAGTTTTCAATAGATATCAAGTCAATGAATATGAAAGGCAAAAATGGATTGTGGAAAAGTAATATTTGGATATAGAAGATTGAAAGGAAGCCTTGAGGTGTGATTGGACATGTGAACGTGTATATACATATCAAAAGGAAAAAGAAAGAATGAGAAATGTATAAACACTTTTTTTTTCCTGCATATGACCAATGGAGAGGATTTTGGCTGCCTGCCCATGGAGGTGATAGGGATGAGGGCAATAACAGCAACAACAAGGGATCTATACAAGAAAGGGCTGGAAATGCTCTGACATAGCATAAGATTGCAGGGTGTTTATTTGCAAGCCCCTGCAACACTCTGCCTCAAGTTCTCTAAAAAGGAAGATGTGACAGAGTTGGTAGGGTTTGTGTGTAAGAAGGAATTTAACTTGTAAAATACGAAAGAAGTTCCCTTTTCTAACAGTGCCATGGGAAAAGCAGAGATTTCTCATAAGCTGAGCAATTTGGCAGAAGTATAATTTGGGAGGAGGCCAGAAAGGAAGTTTCTTGTGATAACAAAGGATATCTCTGAAGCGCATGCTAATTATCAGTGCCCAGCTATTTTTAGGTGAAGTTTCCTCTGGAAGGTCTGTTTCTTTCTAGATATATCTGCCAGTCAGAAGGGGTAAAAAGATCAATCCAGGCTCTGGGAAGTTCTCATTCTTATTTATTCCAGTATATATACATGATCCAGGGGCTTTTTCTTCTTTTTAGGGCCACGCCTGGGCATATGGAAGTTCTCAGGCTAGGGGTTGAATTGGAGCTGTAGCCACTGACCTACACCACCTCCACAGCAATGCAGGATCCGAGCTGCACCTGTGACCTACACACAGCTCACAGCAACGCCGGAGCCCTAATCCACTGAGTGAGGCCAGGGATCGAACTCGCATCCTCATGGATACTAGTCGGGTTTGTAACCCACTGAGCCACAATGGGAACTCCTGAGTGGATTATTTTTAATATCATTTACTCTTTCATTAGTTCAACAAGCTTTTATTCAGCAAGCACTGATTGAGCACTCTTCTATGAGAGTACTGTGCAAGACATCCTCTGAAAAGTCTGACTAATAATAATGATGAAAAGTGTAAGTATTATTAGAGCATACTTTATGGAAAACTTTGCAGAGTATTAATTGTGAGTCAGGATGGGGATTGTTCAATGCATT
Organism: Phacochoerus africanus; assembly: GCF_016906955.1. Lineage (NCBI taxonomy): Eukaryota > Metazoa > Chordata > Mammalia > Artiodactyla > Suidae > Phacochoerus > Phacochoerus africanus. The sequence continues at coordinate 36,470,516 of NC_062553.1, forward strand.
TGATTGTCACAAACAAAAGACTACAAAATAAGTTGTCATAATACTTGAAGTACAGATGAATAAATGAGGCACTGAGAGGTAAATGGCTCTCCCGAATCTGTAGTCTAGTCAGTGTCACAGCTGTTATAACTCCAGGCTGTCCCCTTAGCCACCACGCTGAGGATGTCTCTGAGATGAGATTGTGTTCTCAGAAAGCTTATAGACTGGTCCAAGGAACTATTTACAATTATACATAGTTACAATAAAGTGTGACCTGTGCTGCACGCAGTTACTTATAGGGTATTGTGAGAGCATATAGAAGAAGTGTTCAACCCAGGGATACAGAAGAGGAAAGAGCTCATCTAAGCTGAAGCCTGATGCAGAAAGCGGACAAAATAGATGCTAGGATGGGAGGTCAAAATGTTCCAGGAAGATGAAATAGCATGAAGTTCCCAAGGTGAGGAGGAGAAGATCAAGTCCACGTGAGAAATGAAGTAAGGCTCACTAGACCTGGAAGAAGAGGTGATGAAGATGAGCCCAATAATTTAAGAAAAGAGTCAAGATACTAGAACTTCTTTTCTGTCCTTTTCCTCTAGGTCTTGCCAAAAAGATGGTGTCTGAGTCACCTTCCAAGTCCCTGCTTGCAATAAAAAGTGCATGCATATTCAACGGGGCTGCTACTTTGCCAGACAAAACCATTCCAGGCAGATTTCATGGGAAACTTGCTTCTCTGCCTCAGCCCTTTGCTTTCTGGTGAAGTCTCCTGCCTGCTTTCTCTTATAATCAATAGCAGACAATATTTTCTTTGAAAAGTGTCTATAAAAGTTTCTGTAGGATGATTTTAGAGCTAAAGGAATTAACTTATAATGGTATATAGAGGGTGAGATGTTGGAATAGCAAGAACTTATAGGAAGATTGATTAAAGGAGTAAAGCTTGGATGCCCTTTCAAGATGTCAGAGAGTGACTGGAAAGTAAAGAGTGATGTGAAAATGATTTTAAAAGGGACTGAATAAAGACAAGGCTTTTGTGAAGAAAGTCAGTATTCCATAAAGCTGTAGAAATATTTGGTGGAGAGAGCGAGAGTATAAGAACAAGCAAAAAAAAAAAAAAAAAAAAAGGTAAATTAAGGCTAAAATAACAAAATTCAACATACAGGTGAGAAAATTTGTCTAGCCCATCAAGGTGAAAAGCATAAATAAAATGTCAAACAAGAATAAACTATCAGAAAACAGAATATGCAAAGAAGAGACGGTTAGGATCAGTTACAGGATTAAAACTAGACAATATGATGATATGGAAGGAGAAATTAGAAATCAAGCAAATGTACTTTAAGGAGAAAAATATAAGACTTGCAGAATATGTGCCAATGCCAAGGAATTAATCAAGAGGTTAAAAATTATTCTACGCAAACATATCAACTCAAAAATGATGCAGAGTGACTAAGTAGAACTTTATGTTTCTCTTAGGTTTGATATTAGATGGTTTTCTGCTAACGTTTTTCAGCTCTTTAAAAAAGAAATATAAAAAACCTTTGTATTAAAGCATATGAATAAAATGTGAAAAGGGCAGTACAAGGGAAGTTACCAAGAGCAATTATTAGGGAGAGAGGAAAAGCATTAGAATTTAGAGACCACTAACCATACTGAACACTGATCACAAGACTTACGTGGACATCGTGCTGCAAGGGTTGGCAGACTTAGAAGAAGGCATGACACACAGAGCAAAGGATATGCCGGACTTCCAAAAATAGCTGATGGTGAATTTCAGAGGCATCTGAAACAGGCCAAAATGGAGAGGTTCGAAAATTATTAATTAGTTTATTAAAAATATGGCTCTGATGATTAACTATAATTCTTTCTTTAAAGCTGGATCCAAAATAGTGTTTGCCAGATAAGTGAAATAAGTGAGGATGTTATATATCAAAATGACCCACATTTTATTGCTCAGTGGACAGGGGAAGAAATAAATTAATGTGACAAGGGGGGTGAGACAAGTCTACCCACATAGTCCTTTATTTTCATGTGTGCTCTGCAGACTTTCTCAAAAGAAGACAAAAAGTAGATAACAAGTTGAAGAGAAGACAAATGAAAATGATTAAAAAAAGAGATGCTATCATAGGTTAATAAACCTAGGTATTATCTTAGCAGATACTATCGTCTTGACAATGGCTGACAAACTGAAGACAACAATATTTAAAATCTATAAAAGGTACTCCGGAAGAGCTGAAGCAAGAGGCACAGTGCTATAAAATGAGACAAAGAGAGCTATGATAATATTGAAGATATCAAAGTGCAGGCTGGGCCACTGGCAATGTTTGATTTACTTTGGAGAATGTAGAAGAGGCACAATGATATTAGGGCCATGAAGATAACAGAATAGAAGATAAAAATAAACATAAGTGATTTGAAAAGTATTAGGATACAGGATACATATAATTAAGCTTTGCCAAGTGCCACGTTGTATTTGCACATTACAGCTCCCACCAACTGCATGCAGCTCCTTCATTAATGAGTCATTTTAAAATCCTCATCAAAAAACAAGGGCAAAAAAACTTGACAGGAGGCTCTGTATTTCTCACAAGAGGATAAAATGACCAATGTCAAAGTGTTTTATCAGCCAATGTTTTTGTCTTTCAAATACATGGAAGCAGAAGGTGGCAAAACCTGGGAGAGATGGTGAAATGAAGCACAGCAAGGCAGGAAAGCACCAGCTTTGGCAGGCCGGGAGCTCTTTTGATATCAGGCTTTACAATCAAGCAGCTGCTATAAGCCTGGACCAGTTACCCAAATGGAGTCTCTGTTTTCCTTTTTTTTAATTTAATTTTATTGGAGTATAGTTGACTTGCAATGTTGTATTAGTTTCAGGTGTACGGCAAATTGAATCAGTCAAACATATAAATATCTCCATTCTTTTTTTTTCCCATATAGGTTATTAATAAACTATTGAGTGGATTTTCCTGAGCTATACAGTAGGTTCTCCTTAATTATCTATTTTATACAGTAGCATATATGTGTTATCTCAACCCTCCCAATTCTTTCCTCCCCCCAGTGGTTTCTTATGGTTACCTGTGGTTTGAAATCTTTAAAGTTTGTTTCTGTTTTTAAAATAAGTTCTTTTGTATCATTCTTATTAGAGTCTACATATAAATGATGCTTGATATTTGCCTTTCTCTTCTTACTTCACTCAGTATGATAATCTCTAGGTCCATCCATGTTGCTGTAAATGGCATCACTTCATTCTTTTTTATGGTTGACTAATATTCCAGTGTATATATGTACCACATCTTCTGTTTTCTTTTCATAAGTAAAAAGAGTAAAATACTTGTATATCATTATTCTAAAGTTATAATGAAAAATAAATGGGATAACTGTGCAAAGAGCTTAATACATTAGTGCTCAAATACTGTGGGAGATTTTTAGTAGAGGTAGCAGTTTTAGATCTAAAGGCTCAGAGGGAGGAAAAAACAGATGGCATTGAAATACATAAGGGGCTTAAGCATCCCTGGACTTCGGTATCCACTGAGGTCCTGGAACCAGTCCCCTGCAAATACCAAGGGCGACTGTGATAAAATTGAAGAATTGGAAATTGAGAGTTTTAGAAATGTTTCTATCACAGCTTCTAGAAATCACTGTGACATGGAATGTTTTACATACAAAAAAATCTAAAACACAAAAAAACATCTCCCAAGTATTAGAAATTTGAGAAGAGTAGACAAAGAAACATGACGGAAGGCATTTAGTAACACTTGGCTATGGAGGAGGAGGAAAATGGGATGACATCCAGTCAGAACTACAGTGTTCTTAACATGAGAAATCTAATAAAAAATGATACAAAAGAACTTATTCACAACAGGAACAGACTCAAAGATTTCAAAACCAAATTTATAGTTACCAAAGGGGAAATACTGGGGGAGGGATAAATTAGATTACGATTAACATATACACACAACCATATATAAAACAGGTAAGTAACAAGGACCTACTGTATAGCACAGGGAAATTTACTCATTACTCTGTAATAACCTATATGGGAAAAGAATCTGAAAAGGAATGGACATTCTTACATATATAACTGATTCACTTTGCTATGCACCTGAAACTAACACAACATTGTAAGTCAACTACATTCCAATTTTTTTTAAAAAAGAACTATAGTGTTCATGGGGCATTAATATAAGGGCATCACAGGCAGAGAAAATAGATCTGTGATTGCCAAGGGGGAGAGGGGAGGAAGTAGGATGGACTGGGAGTTTGGGGTTAACAGATGCAAACTATTACATTTAGAATGGATAAGCAATGAGATCCTACTGTACAACACAGGGAACTAGATACAGTCTCTTGAAATAGAACATGATGAAAGAAAATATGATTAAAAGAAAGAATGTATATACACATATGACTGGGTCACTTTGCAGTACAGCAGAAATTGGCACAACATAGTAAATCAACTCTAATAAATTTTTTAAAAATAAAATAGATAAAACAACAGCAAACCCATAGCAAAGAGAGCAAACAAAAGTGGGAAAGGTTCTTGTGGAGTAGCAGATAGAGTGGACTATAACTCATTCATTAATTTGTAGATTTTACTAATATTTACTGTGCTAGGCATTAAGAAATAGTTAGAAGAAGAAGCAACTGGGAAAATAAATCACATAAAAATAATTTACATGGGAAAAAGAGATCGATGAACACCGCACACATTCGTTTGCGTTATATTATATTACACTATGCTTGATGGTGATGGCAGCAGGGAAAAAATCTATAGCAAGAAAACTAGGGCATTACAGATTTGTCTCAGCCTCATATGAAAATGCCTGGTCTGATTTTCACAAATTTGAGAGGTTTTTGAGAGTCTGACTCAACCCATAAGTTGGACTTGGGGAATAGGGAGGGAGGCAGGCTTCACAGAGGTTTTGCATTTGTCTTTGAGCTGCTTTGCACAATCACAATTCATCACCCTGAGAGAGGAAGAGGAGTAGAAAGGCATGAATTTAACAAGGGTCAGGGCTGTTTCTGAACCATGTCAGAGAAACCAGCTAATTGTGAATCACACGTAAATAAATTTTAAACTATTCACTCCGTGGTACATGTAAAAGATCTTTGAGAGATATAAACCATGAAAACTATAGTATTGTTTGCCATTGGCCTATGAACTACACAAGGGGCAGGCTTTTTTCTATTCATCTGGACACACATAGCCATCACCCAGTGCAGTGCCTGGTGCAGGAGTGGCATTTAATACCTACAGAATTTAATTTTTCTCAAGTGTTTGCTTGTGTTTTAGTGATCCTGTTTACTTATGCCTTGGTACCATCCTAAGTGTATTTCACAGATATTCAACTGCTAAATTAATAATAATAAATTAATAAATTAAATCCCAGGGTGTTTCTTTTAAAGATATTTCTGGCTGACAAGGGAAGACTGAAACAATCTTTCCTCAAGTCTTTCTCTAATAGAAATATTAAGAAAATTTTCTCAAAATTAAAAAAAAAAAAATCAGTTGGACAAAATAGTAGCTTGTCAGCCAGACAGCATAGTTGAGCTAATCAATGCTGCTTTAAGGATTTCTTCACACTGCAGCAGAACTAAACAAGGAAAAATAAAGCAAATATTACTGTATTTAAGAAATACAATGCCAAGATGACATACAGTTTCTGTACTTATAATGTTGCTATCACTCGGCAAGTGGCTGAATAAATTAGAAACAGAGCACAATATTATCCATTTTTTAAAAATAACCCAACACAAAAGGTTGCCAAGATACTGAGCTTTTATCATCTCTGAAGCTTGTTCTCCTGGTTACTTTTGTTCTGCCTACTCTATGTGACAATATTTGTTGCTATAGTTAAATCCAATTTTCATTTTTAGTGCTGTTGTATGCTGCTGAGATGCACAAAAGACTAACAATGCTGTCTTTAGGCAAAATTTCTCTGTCGGGCTGCAACTGAAGTTTATTTCCCACAGTAATTTTTAAAAGTCTAAATGGCATCAAGATTTCTTAGCCTGTGCTAATATTTTTCCTTTGCACCCTCGTGCATTATTTTTATATAATATGTAATAATGACTGCCTATGGAAGTGCTGCCTGGTAGGATTCGATATTTAGAGGAGTTTCACAGACCTCATCTTTTACCATGGGTTTTATAACCCTGAACATAACTCACTTTATATATTCAAGGAACTTACAGCCTAAATAAATTGTGATGATTATGTCACAGAAATGGAACTGACAGGGGAAAAGGGAATTTTAAAAAATTATTAATATATAGTGCATTGAGAGATAAATACGTGTGTGTGACATAACTATGCATGTGTGTGTATCTCTAGAGATAATTCAGATCAAATGTGCCTTTCCAGGCTTCCAAAATTTTCTCCAAGAAATTGATTTTTTTATTCCAAGATAAAAGAAACAAATAATAATACAAGTCTAAAAAATGCAGTTTGAAATTGGCATAATTGGGATCTCAGCTTCTCTGGAGATAAATCCACCAATGTTGAAACAGAGAGTACAGGAGTATTTCTGAAAGTAATATTTCAGCTAAAAGCTGACTTATCATTACTCACTGCTGCATCTTTCTTACAAACATACCATTTGCTAATTTCTATTTCCAGGCCTTTAATTCTTTCATGCTGCCATTATAATATATTCATTTTTCTCTTTTTTTAGTGATTTTTATTTTTTCTGTTATAGTTAATTTACAGTGTTCTGTCAATTTTCTACTGTACAGCAAAGTGACCCAGTCTCACACATATATACATTCTTTTTCTCACATTATCCTCCATCATGTTCCATACAAGTGACTAGTCATAGTGCCCTGTGCTATACAGCAGGATCCCATTTCTTAAACACTTCAAATGCAATAGTTTGCATCTATTAACCCCAGATCCCCAGTCCATCCCACTCCCTCTCCCTCCCCCTTGGCAAGCACAAGTCTATTCTCCAAGTCCATGATTTTCTTTTCTGTGGAAAGGTTCATTTGTGGCATATATTAGATTCCAGATATAAGTGATATCCTATGGTATTTGTCTTTCTCTTTCTGACTTACTTCACTTAGTATGAAGGTCTCTAGTTCCATCCATGTTGCTGCAAATGGCATTATTTTGTTCTTTTTATCGCTAAGTAGTACTCCATTGTGTATATATACCACATCTTCTTAATCCATTCATATGTCGATGGACATTTAAGTTGTTTCCATGTCTTGTCTATTGTGAACATACCGGTGCATATATCTTTCTGAGTTAGAGTTTTATCTGAATATATGTGCAAGAGTGGGATTGCTGGGTCATATGGTAGTTCTATATTTAGTTTTCTGAGGTACCTCCATACTGTTTTCCATAGTGGTTGTAGCAATTTACATTCCCACCAACACTGGAGGAGGGTTCTCTTTTCTCTACACCTTTTCCAGCATTTGTTATTTGTGGACAGATGGTCATTCTGACAGGTGCAAAGTGGCACCTCATAGTAGTTTTGATTTGCATTTCTCTAATAATTAGTGATGAGCATTTTCTTTCATGTGTTTGTTGGCCATCTGTATATCTTCTTTGGAGAAATGTCTATTCAGGTCCTTTGCCCATTTTTGAATTGGGTTGTTGGTGTTTTGCTATTGAGTTTTATAAGCTGTTTATGTATTTTAGAGATTAAGTCCTTGTCAGTTGCATCATTTGAAAGTATTTTCTCCCATTCTGTAGGTTATCTTTTGTTTTTTTTTTAATGGTTTCTTTTGCTGTACAAAAGCTTGTCAGTTTGATTAGTTCCCACTGGTTTATTTTTAGTTTTATTTCTCTTACCTTGAGAGACTGACCTAAGAAAACACTTGTATGGTTGATGTCAGAGAATGTTTTGCCGATGTTCTCCTCTAGGAGTTTGATGGTGTCTTGTCTTACATTTAAGTCTTTAAGCCATTTTGAGTTTATTTTTGGGCATGGTATGGGGGTGTGTTCCAGTTTCATTGATTTACATGCAGCTGTCCAGTTTTTCCGGCACCACTTACAGAGAAGACTGCTTTTTTTTCCCCCCATTTTATATTCTTATGTCCTTTGTCGAAGATTAATTGACCATGGGCATCTGGGTTTTTTTCTGGGTTCTCTATTCTATTCCATTGGTCTGTATGTCTGTTTTGATACCAGTACTACACTTTCTTGATGACTGTAGCTTAGTAATATTGCCTGAAGTCTGGAAGAATTATGCTTCCTGCTTGTTTTTTGTTCTTCAGGGTTGCTTTGGCAATTCTGAGTCCTTTATTTTTCAATATAAATTTTTGGATTGTTTGTTGTTGGTAAGATTTTTTTTATCTTGAATTGATATAGGACTTTTATCAAATGCTTTTTTCATATCTATTAAGATATTTTGACTTTTCTTTTGTTAAAGTGGTGTATGATATTGATTGATTTGCATTTATTGAACCATCCTTGTGAACCTAGGATGAATCCCACTTGGTCATGGTATATGATCTTTTTTTATTTGTTGTTGGATTCAGTTGGCTCAAATTTTATTGGGAATTTTTGCATCTATGTTCATCAAAGATATTTTTCTATAATTTTCTTTTTTGGTAGTATCTTTGTCTAGTTTTGGTATTAGAGTGATGGCGGTGTCATAGAATGTCTTTGGGAGTGTTCCTTCTTCTTCAAACTTTTGGAAAATTTTAAGGAGTATGGGTATAAGTTTTTCTTTGTATGTTTGGTAGAAATCACCTGTGAAGCCATGTGGTCTGGGCTTTTGTTTGTAGGGAGTGTTTTTACTACATATTCAATTTCATTTCTAATGATTGGTCTGTTCAATTGATCTATTGCTTCTTGATTCAGTTTTGGTGAGCTGTATGTCTCCAAAAATTTGTTCATTTTTCTAGATTTTTAAATTTGTTGGCATATAATAGTTCATAGTATTCTTTTTTTTTGTATTTCTGCAATATTCATTGAGATTTCTCCTTTTCCATTTTTTATTATTAGAGCATCCATATTCTTTCAAGCTTCAGTTCACAAGACACTTATTCATCAGTGTTTCATGGGACAGCTAGAAATGCCTTTTGGGGGAGCCTATGTTGAATAATCACATCCTATTTTTAAACCCTACACTTAGTTTTAAAAAGAATCAACTGAAAAAACTCCAGGTTAGGAGTTCCATTGTGGCGTAGCAGAAATGAAGCCTACTAGTATCCATGAAGATGTTGTTTTAATCGCTGGCCTCACTCAGTGGGTCAGATCCAGTGTTGCTGCAAGCTGTGGCAAAGGTCACAGCTGCAGCTCGGATTCTGCGTTATGTGGCTGTGTTGTAGGCTGGCTCCTTTTTGACCCTAGTCTGGGAACTTCCAAATGTCATGGGTGTGGCCGTAAAAAGACGAAAAAGAAAAAAAAAATTCCAAGTTAAAGAAAAGTCATATCCTATCAGTATTTATGTGTCTAAATTACAATGTACCTGTTAAAAATTAATGCCTCTGTGGGCTAATTCTTAGGTCAGCTGCATAGAATTGTAGCACCTGGACAAGAAAGATAATGGTCATTGGGCCCTAAGATATTTTGATTACTTTTGAAATATTGTAACTAGGTGCCACAATGACATACTTACACATTCAGGAGTTCCTGTTGTGGTTCAGCAGTAACGAACCAGACTAGCACCCATGAGGATGCAGGTTCAATCCCTAGCTCGTTCAGTGGGTTGGGGATCGGGTATTGCCGTGAGCTATGGTGTAAATTGCAGATGCAACTTGGATCCCACAGGACTGTGGCTGTAGCTCCAATTCGACCCCTAGCCTGGGAACTTCCATATGCCACACATGCAGCCCTGAAAAGACAAAATAAAATAAAATAAATATTCATATAAGAGGGACAAAAATAATAATAATCTGTAACTCTGAAAAAATGGGAAGATTTAGCCTGAAAAAAGAATACTGATATATGATCACATTTTTTCATGTATTTGAAAGATTTTCATGTGAAAGAGGGAATAGAAATGTTATTTGTGTCTCCAAAAGAAAAGTGCTAGGGCCAGAGGGAGGAAGTGATAAAAGAAATATTCTAAGCTTAACATGAAGGAGAATTTTCTAATAATTAGAGATAATATTAAAGGAAAATTATTCTGACATTCGTTAAAATGGTAGGAAAGACTTTATTTAAGATTATTATAACAGGAGAGAGCGATTGGGCTCAACCCCAAATACAAACAGACAGCTGATACTTTTCAGCCAATAAGCAGAGGGGGATCAGTAGATAAAAAATTATGACAAGGAGATATCAGAAATAGGAAGATTCTTACTAAGCTTACTTAAAAAGGTTTTTACTGAAGACAAACCAGAGTGTGTATATATATGTATATATGTGTATATATGTATATATATATATATATATATATATATATATATATGTATACAAAATGGGTGGGGATGAGGAACTTTATCAGCTATTGAGAGGGATCACATATTATGGGTGGGAGATTCTCACTAAACTGACTTGGCAAGATTCTTGCTAAGATTAGGCTTGGCAAGGATGGACACAGAGAGCTAGTCGAAGAGGGCTCAAAGGAGCCTAACCAAAATTTAGTCAAGGAGAGAGTCCCTCAATAACAGCAATAATACTAGTATTCATAATAATATTTTTGTAATAAATGATGAAATTAAGTGACCTTCCCAAAGTCATTCTGTTAGTGAGCAGAAATTAAAACTCAGATGGGAATAACTTCAGAGTTACTACCGTAAACCATGGAGCTCTTACATCTATTTATTAGAAAAGCTGCTTTGTAAGATAGAGAGCTTCTTCTCAGGGTAATCTTTAGTTACAGGTAATTTAATCAATGATACTAAAGAAGAACTCCTACAATGGACAGGGGGTTAAGTGATTGCTGAGGTTGCTTCTAACTTTAACTGTCTATGGTTTGATGATTCTACTCTGATGATTATTTTAATTTATAATCTGAGATACAAGGAACTTTAAAACAATCTAACTTGTCTCTATAGCCTTGCCACCACTTGCTATTTCTTGTTTTTTTTTTTTTTTTTTTAATACTAGCCATAATAACAGGTGTGAGGTGGTATCTCATTGTGGGTAGAATGATGACAATAGTTAACAGTATCGTATTATGTACTATATTGTATATTTGAAAGTTGCTAAGAGAGTAGACCTTAAAAGTTCTCATCACAAGAAAAAAAACTGTGTAAATGTGTGGTGATGAATGCTAACTAGACTTATTGTGCTGATCATTTTGCAATATATATAGCTATTGACTCATTATGTTATACATCTAAAACTAATATAATATTATACATCAATTGCACCTCAATTTTTAAAAAATAAGTGCATGTACACAGACCTAGAAAATCCAATCTAATTTAACATCCTCATTTTAGAAATGATAAAACTGAAATGAATGAGTTTCTGTTGTGGCTCAGTGGGTTAAGAACCCAACATAGTGTCTGTGAGGATACATACAGGTTTGACCCCTGACCTCACTCACTGGGTTAAAATCTGGTGTTGCCACAAGCTGTCAAGAACTTCCATATGCCTCAGGTTCGGCTGCTGTAAAAAGAGAAAGAAAAAAAAAAAAAAACCCGAAACTGAGAAATGTAAGTTGAAGATTTTTCACAGTGGCACAGTGAGTTAAAAATCCTACTGCAGCAGCTCAGGTCACTGTGAAGGTTCGGATTCTATCTCCAGTCCAACACAGTGGGTTAAAGGATCCCACACTGCTGCAGCTGTGGCCTGGATTCAATCCCTGGTCTGGGGAACTTCCATATGCCACAAGGGCAGCCATAAAATTGAAAAAAAAAATTTAAAGAAGCATAAGGAGTTCTCATTGTGGCTCAGCAGTAATGAACCTGACTACTATCCATGAGGACCTAGGTTCAATTTCTGACCTTGATCAGTGGGTTAAGGATCCGGCATTGTCCTGAGCTATGGTGTAGTCCACAGACGCAGCTCAGATCCTGTGTTGCTGTGGCTGTGGCTGTGGCGTACCTCCAATTCTACCCCTAGCTTGGGAGCTTCCAAATGCCACAGGTACGGCCCTAAAAATAAATAAATAAATAAGTTGAATTGCTCATGATCACACAGTAGGTTTGTGATGGAACACAGAATAGGTAAGTCCACTTACTCATGGGTCTGAGATCATGCATGCTTATTATTATTACTATTATTTCTCCAGGCCTGGGGCATGTGGAAGTCCCCAGGTCAAGGACCGAACCCATGACATAGTGGGTACAATACCAGATACTTAACAATTAAGCCACCAGAGAACTCCATGTGTTTGTTATTTTGCAATGGTCTAATCCATAACCCAAACATTTTATTGACTAGCTTTTTTTTTTTTGTCTTTTTGCCTTTTCTAGGGCTGCTCCTGTGTCATATGCATATTCCCAGGCTAAGGGTCTAATCAGAGCTGTAGCCGCCAGCCTACACCAGAGCCACAGCAACATGGGATCCGAGCCATGTCTGCAACCTACGCCACAGCTCATGACGACACTGGATCCTTAACCCACTGAGCAAGGCCAGGGATTGAACCCACAACCTCACGGTTCCTAGTCAGGTTTATTAACCACTGAGCCATGACGGGAACTCCCTGACTAGTTTTATTTAAACATTTGTCCAGGAAAGTATGGTGGTTGCCTCACACACCAACACAAAGGCTGCTTGACTTTCGAGACCCTCAGAAGTCTGGTCTTTATCTGTCCTCAAAGCTGATGAATTTTCTTTATAATGTTAGGAAAAAAAGTAATCTGATTTAAAGATTTTTTTTTCCCATTAAAGTATTAACCCCTTAATTGGTCCAGGATATTTGCATTTTAATCTTTTTTTTTTTTTTTTTTCCTAGGGCCACACCTGCGGCATATGGAGGTTCCCAGGCTAGTGGTCTAATCAGAGCTGTAGCTGCCGGCCTACACCACAGCCACAGCAACTCAGGATTCGAGCCATGTCTGTGACCTACACTGCGGCTCACGGCAATGCCAGATCCTTAACCCACTGAGTGAGGCCAAGGATTGAACCCGCAACCTCATGGTTCCTAGTCAGATTGGTTAACCACTGAGCCACGATGGAGACTCCATATTTGCATTTTAAAAACAACATGCTAATCCAAATGAAGTTGGAAGAGGAGTTTCTGTTGGTTAAGACTTTGCTATTTAAGTGAAAGAGCTATTTGGGGATAGAAACTCTTCTCGCCTTGCAGAAGAAATGAAATGGCTATCTTCCTGAGTACTCCCAAGTTATGGATCCAGAAGCCTAAGAGCCACAGGTACCACGTTTTCTCTTCACATTTGGCTCTAGATAGACTGAGATAGTTCCCGTCCTTCTAAATCTTTCTCAAATTCAGCTGGATTTTCTCATATTCTACCTAGATTATTTTATTCTGAATGTATGGACAGTTTTTGTTTCCAATCAACTGATTCAGTAGGAGCTGCTAGACTTTCATATGCCATCTCCTGGGAAGTGAGCCTGGAAAATGGGACTGTGGGCACAGCTGACCTCTGCACAAGATTTTCAGCATCATCTGCTTATGGATCTTTGCTTTTATATATTGTTAATCACGAAACTTAAACATCTAGGCTCAACCAAACAAAGACTGCTTTTTCAAACTGAATTGTGGGTATTTATAAAGCTAAATTATTTAGCTAATCTTAGGGAAAAGAAAACAACTGATAACAATGGCAATGAATTTCGTTATTTTGCATTTTGTATCTAATAAGTAATTTATCTTGTTTTGACCAAAATCCAAACATTTGGTGATAATTTCACAGTGCTGGACTAAAGTAAACAAAAATAATTTGTCAAATGCCTACTTGAAGAATGGGAGCTAAAATGTTATTTTTAATTATAGCTTAAATAATTCCTAATAACTTAAGCAAGAACAAGGATAACACTGAAGAAAAGCTTTTACAACATTGTGACAAAATATTACAAGTTGGGCTTTGTTAAAATATGTGACTCATAGGAACAAGGGACAAATTATGCAGTTCTGGCCCCAGTGATGCTCAGTTTCAAAGCTAAAATAATACTTTATATTTTGGATGGAATGATGAAAGGACTACATAAGAGCTTCTTTACTGCCTCCGGGAAATGGCTCTCAAAAGTAATAGAGAAAGAAGCCTGAAGCCCTTATGAACAAACTATTGAAATTTCTACATTCAAGGCAATAAGTGGAATTCAGGCAGGAATGAGAAAGTCAAGAGGCCAGTCCCAACTGAAGGCATGTTTTTTTTGTTTGTTTGTTTTTTGAAGAGTTAGACTTCTCTGATTCCTTTATTATGCTGTCTTCAGGAATAATTGGAGAAACTTAGAGCACTTCATCAAATGCTATGCATGTATATATGCTGTTATTTACAAAAGACTGGAGTGCTTAGTAGAAGATCCGTTAGCTAAGAAGCAAGAATACAGAGTTTGGAGTAGAAGGATAGACCTGGCTTTAAACTCCATCCCTGTCACATTCTAACAAGGGCGCTTTTGGTAAACAACTTTTTCTTTCTCTACCCCTAGTTTTTCTCATCTGTAAGAAAGATGGGATGAGAGAAAGAAATAGAGGAAGAAGGAAGGAAGGGAAAGAGAGAGAGAAAGGAAGAAAAAGAAATAAAACCAATATTCCTTATTACATAGTTTCTAAGAAGGAAATGAAATAATATAGGTGAATCACAAATTACAGTGAGTTATGTTAAATCGCTTACTGTATTTCTTAGGTACTTATTATGAATGCCCCAGTATTTGAAACAGCAGGTACTAGAACAGATACAGATATATGTATTTAATGACTTTAAAAAAAAATGCTGCTAGTCCCCTCAATTTGCTTGTTATATTGGCTATAGTTCTCCTTGTTTCAGATTCAACGTTTTCAATTTCATCCCAAATATAGTGTTTAGGGTGCTGGTTCTAAATTTAAACTTATGAGTTTGATTTTCAATTCTGCTACTTATTAATAACCTATGTTAATTCACTTTATTTTTCAGTGCCTTAGGGATATTTCTCTATAAATGAGGATAATAACACTTCTTAAACAATAAGTTTGTTTGGAGAATTAAGTGGCATAATATATGTCGAGTCCTCAGAACAATGCTTCATGAATAACTGAGACTCAATCCATGATGACTATTTTTCTTTCTTTCTTTCTTTCCTTTTTTTTTTTTTTTTTTGTCTTTTTAGGGCCGCACCTGCAGCATATGGAGGTTCTCAGGCTAGGGATCTAATCAGAGCTACAGCTGCCGGCCTAAGCCATAGCCACAGCAATGCCAGATGAGATCCACGTCTTCGACCCTACACCACAGCTCACCACAACGCCGGATCCTTAATCCACTGAGCCACTGAGCGAGGCCAGGGATCAAACCTGCAACCTCATGGTTCCTAGTCGGATTCGTTTCCACTGTGCCACAACGGGAAATCCTGTGTTGACTATTTTTATTTGTTTTTCACCCCACCCCACGGAGTCAAATCCACCTATCTCACCTAAAGATCCCTCCATCTGCAGCTCTCATCCCACCAATTTCTGGTTTGTAAAAGACCTGGTTTCTTTCTAAACTTATCCCCTCTTCTTTTTTCTAGAGATTCTCTGATTTCCACTGTTTCCTGTATGTCATCTCTAAAATTCATAAGTCTTCTCAGTTCTCTTTATCACTAAATGAGTCTTTAGACAGACCCTAAGAATTGATACATCCAATGAATTCTTCCCATCCTCTCTGTTCTTGCTTTCTCCCATGCCTCAGATAATTCTAAAGGAACTATTTTCAGAAAAAAAAAAATAGTTTTGTGACAATACATCCGTAAAGTATATATGTGTATCTAACTTCCTGATTCTGCCTCCTTCTGACCCCTTAACCGTAGCCTCTTCCTTAACTTTCTTTCATGTTCTCTGTCTGTTTTGTCTCAAAAGACTCATTCATTTTCCTGGTTTAAGCAATAACCACTGTGTAGATGACTCATAAATCTCTTTCAAGGGACCTGATATCTGGTCCAGTCAGGAGAGCTCTGACTTTTCACTGAATGGCTCATGCAAGTATAAAAAACTAATGTGTCTACTCCAAACACAAATTTTTCATTCAAAATTAGCCCTCCCTTCTAATATATCTATCTTTGTTCATGGTGTTTCCATTGCCCCAGCTCATTAGATTTGGAACTACAAAGTCATCTTTGGTTCATTCCTCTTCTTTATTCTCTATATTTTGTAAATGACCAAGACCTCCCTATTTTCACTTGTAAAGAATGATTTTGTTCTTCTTCTTTCTAACTCTCGTGTTATTGGCCACATTTCACTCACAGTTAAATGAGTATTACAGGACTTTAGCTTTTTGAAAATTTCTGTTCTTTCCTCACCCCGTTAATTTTTCTGAATTATAACAGCCAAAATAGTTATCACTACATGAACTGTCATTTTGTGACACCCTACCTAAAAGCCTAAATCCCACCAGTGTTACTGCATCAAGTCTGAACTCCTATGAGTTTTCAGATTTACTGTCGCCAAAGAAAAGAACTACATATGTATGTTCATACTTCACTTCTTTGTAACATTTCTGTTCTAATCAGGTCTACCTCTTTGTTGCTACTCAAAAACATCTTTCATCATTTCTTTACTCATGTCTCTCCTTCCACCAATACAAATCTTACCACTCCATATCACTCATCAGGCAACTTGTCTAAGGTATGATATTATAAGAAACAACCCCCAGTTTTTCTTGGTTGACAAAAAAAAAATAAAAAAGTTTATTTCTCACCCATGCTGTGCTAATCTCAATTTCTCTGGGATTCTCTCATATAATCTCTATTCTAGAACTCAAGCAGCTACAGTCTTCCCTGAAAATTGGGGATTCTTCTTGTAAAGGGTAAAAAAATCAACATGGTAGGGGCTATTAAACCTTTTGCTCAGACTTGTAACATTTCATATCTGTTCACCTTGCACTAGACAAAGCAAGTCACTTGGTGAAGCTTGGTGTCAGTAGGATGGCATGAATCTTTTCCTCAGATGGAGAGGCACAGAAAATCCCATGGCTAAGCCTGATGCCAAGAGGACTGGGATGTATGATACATCCATAAAGAGGAGCTGCTAATATTTTGAAAATTTATGAAGTCGACTCCAGCCTACTCTCTTTGTCACAAATATTTACTTTCTTCCCTTCTGCCTACAACATATACTTGTTCCCTCTCCAAGGGAGACAACTCAGCACACGACATGTAAGACTGAACAATGATCTTATGATATTCCATGTCTGTATCAGGTCAGGAGGAGATTCCTCTTGATTTAAATATTTATGAACTGAAAAGTCACATTATATGCCCACTGCATACTCGACAGACAATGGTAGTACACAATGGCAGTATAGAGACATGATAATAATAGTAAATATTCATATTCAGAAAGTATGAAATGGAACAGTGATAGACTGACAGCAATGCTCAAATGTTATTAGAGGGAAGTTCTGAGCCATGCTCCCCAGGAGAGGAAGGGTCTGTTATTAATCAGACCCAAAGCAGTTTCCAAGTCCATTGCCCTCCACCTTCTCCAAAGCATACTGATTTTCCTTTTTTATGAAATAATTATTTCAAACTACCATTTTACGACTTTGTGGAGTACATGTTTTATCCACTAATTTTAGACATTCTGATATTATTTTATGTGTCTGAATATTATCCCTCCAAACAATTTGTAAACTTAATTGAGGGAGATTGAATCTTATCAGTGGTTCTAATAAATGCACTGTGATGCATGTAAGAGCAATTAGGCCAGATTACTAAAAATACAGCAATAAAGACCATTTGATTCAGGCTAATCATTCAGAAGAGTAAGCTGATCCACCAAAGAGGTTTCAGTAACAACTTTATAAGAATTATGTATTTAACAAAGAGTGGAAGGTTCATCTAATAGGTTGACATTCACAGTTTTTTAAATGCAGCCATGGCCATCTGGCTACTGCTCTTGATTTCATGCATTTTTATAGACTTAGATTCTATTAGTGTATTTCTTATGGAGATATTATTGGTGCAGAGAAGTCCTTGGAGCATTCAGTAAAATACCCACACACAGTTGTCCTAGTACCTGTTTGACCCTCACCCAGTGATTTGACTTTGAAACCCATAATACCTTTATCCAAGACTTTATTTGTAGATTTGAAAAAAAGATGCTCTCTCCTTCACTGTTCCCAGGGTGTCATGAGAATATTTGAGATGACATGATAAACTGTTTTGAGTTCCTAGTAAAGAAAGCTTCATTGCAATTAAAGTCAGGCATAGATAAACCTGTGAAGTAAGCAAGTGTGCCTTGAAGTTCTTCTGTCTCTCTATGCATATGAGATTTGAAAGGACAGAACACTGTAGAAATAATTATCTTTGGCTGAGTTGGTAGAGAGACACTCTTGGACAAGTGGCCATTGATGACCTCCTCAAGAATACCACCAACAACATTCTTGCTATTTATATAGCAAAGAAGAAACCTTCCCACATAATCCCTTGTGATTGATGTTAAGAATTATTAATAATGCGAAGACCTATTATTAACAATTGGTGCCACACTATTCAATAGAATTTAGAGTAAACAGCACTGAAAGGCAGATGGATTGTGAATCTGAATTTACTCCCTCTTCTTTTCTTCATTCTTTTTTTGGGCTAGGGGTTGAATCCAAGCTGCAGCTGAGGCCTACGCCACAGCCAGGGCAACACCAGATCTGAGATGTATCTGCAACTTACAGTGCAGCTTGAGGCAATGCCAGATCCTTAACCCACTGAGCAAGGCCAGGGATCAGACCTGCATCCTCATGGAAACTACTTCAAGGCCTTAACCTGCTGAGCCACAGTAGGACCTCCTTCTTCTTCATTCTAAATTGGAGTCTTTATAAAGCTCATATTTCATCCAGTTTTCTTATCACTTATTGACATTCCTTAGTTTTATTCTGCATATATATAATATAAAATGCCTTCTACTGTGTTCTGGATATTGCCGTGTTTTAAGAGATGGTCTGGGGACTTTCTAGTTTAACACCACCTGTGGGCAAGGCATATGAGAAATGAGAAAGTTATCAAGGTGGCCTATAACTGAAGAGTTTCGATGTGTGCATATTACACATTGGGAAAACACATATGGATTTAAACATTCTGAGATGCCAAGCAGTCTGAGAAGATTCTGGACTGCAAATTAATTGTTAGCACTTCAGATTCTGAAATGCTAATAAAAAAAACACTTCCCAAGAGTTCAACGTTAAAAAAAAAAAAAAAAAAGCCAGCCTTTTTGTTAAGGACTCTAGCTGTTTCTTATAAAGGTGACACTAACAACAACTAACATTTGTTGAAGGTTTACTATGTGTCAGGAAAACTTCTCAGCACATTTCACGCATTAACTCATTTAATCCTTATGATACCACTGCCGTATTGTTATCATTCTTTTGAGATGAGGAACAGAAACAGAAGGATTAAATAATCTGCTCGGGGTTATTTAGCCAGGATCCAACCCAAGCAGTTTGGTTTTAGAGTCTGTACCTTGACCACTATGCAAAATGGCTTTCCAAGGGCTAAGAGTTATTCTAAAAATAGGAGCAGAGTATCTGCTGGGAGCCTGGATAAAGTATCCTAATGGTGGCCCGAAGCTCATTGCTATCTTAGTGAAAATCTCATTCTCCATGTTAGACCTAAATCAACAATCAGCCTGGGGACTCCTGGATTCATGGGATGTATAAAATTTCCCAGAGGTCTGTAAGCTGGACTGTCTTCCTGTGTATCATTGGAAACCAGAACATATATAATAAGGAGGGCTGAAGTGGTATGGAAAAAGTAGCTGATTATTATATGAATTAATATTTCATTTAGCTGAAACATCATCATCTGAAATGTGTCACATGAAAAAGTCTGTACTTGTAGAAAGCAGGGGTCCTGATGATGGTTTTAGATTGACTGAAATCTTATTCCTTCCCCTCCAAATATTATTACCATTACCTGATTCCTTAGCAAATGTTTGTCCCAAATATCTTACTTTTTAATTCTAGACTCATCCAGCTAACTTCTGACTGTCTGCTCACTCAATTTATATCTGTTGCTGTCTGGTAACCTGACATCCATCTTCTTTGTATCTCTGAAATAGACACCTGCTCTCATTATGCTATGTCTTCAACACATCTCTTTCTTGTTATCTATTAGTATATAGTTTGCTGTCAGATTTTGCTTCTCAAGGTCCTCCCTTTAAAAAATTCATTGGAAATGCAGAATGATGTGATGCCTCTCAGGCATTTTTACATCAAGATACACAGAGAAAAAGATAATCTTTGTATATTCTAGGATTAGTTGATGAGAATGCTTGTGTCAGTGGCAATAAGCCAGGGATTCCAGTTGCCCCAGGCCATGTCGGCTGATTTTAGGGCTGAGAGATTCAGAATAACAGTTCACCTATAATCTATTCTTGCACTTATTGGAAGGCTCTGATGTAGGGGAACGAGTATGTTGCTTATAAGCAGATAAGCCAGGGTCGGCATTTTGACTTTGCTCCTCCATAGCTCTGTGATCTTGAGAAAATAATAATATCCTATCTTTTGCTTCCTAAGCTATCAAATAGGAATAATAAGATTGAAAGGGGTAAGGACATTTTTGAACTTTTTCCTAATAGTGCTAGTCTGCTTTGCTTCTTTTCCACTTCTTTTCTTAGAGGGAAGTTGGCAACTAGATTGGCGAGAGTTTTAAGATATTCATTGGACCGTATTAATAGTAGTTGAAAGGAAAGGGGAAAGGATAAATTAGGCTTTGGGATTAACAGATACACATTACTATATGCAAAATAGATAAACAACAAGAACTTACTGTGTAGCATAGCGAATCATATTCAATACTTATAATAACTTATAATGGAAAAGAATCTGAAAAAGACTATGTGTATTTGTGTGTATAACTAAATCACTTTGCTGTATACTTGAAACTAACAGAACATTGTAAATCAATGATACTTCAATTAAAAATAAATTTAAAAACCAAAAAAAAAATATTACTTGAGATCAAAAAGCATGAACACATCCTCTGCTTCTTGCCTTTCAATCTGTCTCCACCATGAAGTCAGGCTGAAGCCTGGAAAGCTGTTCCTAGGAGGAGCAAGAAGCCACCTTAGAAATGTTTCCCCTTAAAATCTTGCCTGAAAATTGCATTGGATTTTTTAAGAGATTACTTTTTTGAATGCCTTCTATGTTGCAGACATGATTCAAAACATAGTAGATAAAAAAAAAAAAAGAATGGAATTCAGCTCTGTTCTCAATGAGCTTAGGATATAGCAAATGAGAATAATCATTGAAATAAAAATGTGAGTGCTGTGATCTCAGTGTTGGTAGGAAACCAGACTGACAACGTTAGAAAGGACGGTCTAGGAAAGGATGGCTACAATACCATTAAGACAGCCTGCTGTGTGCTTTTTTTTTTTTTTCTCTTTTTCTTTTTAGGGCCACGCAGGTGACATATGGAGATGTGGAGGTTCCCAGGCTAGGGGTAGAATCAGAGCTGTAGCCGCTGGCCCATGCCACAGCCACAGCAACACCGGATCCAAG
This sequence comes from Phacochoerus africanus, assembly GCF_016906955.1. Taxonomy (NCBI): domain Eukaryota; kingdom Metazoa; phylum Chordata; class Mammalia; order Artiodactyla; family Suidae; genus Phacochoerus; species Phacochoerus africanus. Next base: position 36,491,957 of record NC_062553.1, read on the forward strand.
CCATGTCTGTGACATACACCACAGCTCATGGCAATGCTGATCCTTACGCCACTGAATGAGGCCAGGGATCAAATATACATCCTAATGGATACTAGTCAGATTTGTTTCTGCTGAGCCATCGGGAACTCCATGATGTGTCCTTTTAATCTGTCTGTCCCCCCATTTATACCTGTACCATTTTTCAAGGCAAGAGATATTTCTGTTGCTCCATCCAAAAATTTGAAGTCAATGGAATTCTGTGAGTCCTAAAGCAACTGTTGATATTCTGCTTGTGCAGTGTCCTGTTTGGCCTAGGACTTTATTGCAAGTTTATCTTTAGCCTCAGCTACTCTTGGAAAGTGAGGAACACATTTCCTTCAGTCCTCAATTCTTCAGCCTTATGCAGAGTTTTATTGTGCCCCCACAAGAGGGAGGATGGTACAGGACCCCTTCTGAGCGTCACACACCAGCAACTCCCCTTCTCCGTCAAGTCTCTGCTTCCCATTCAGGCAGCCTGGCCAGTGCTACCTTGTTCCTTTGCTCTCCACTGTTCATGATATGCACTTTATACTCTGATTCCCAAAGACTTAATGATTGGCAAATGAAAGTAAACTTTTAGAATTCAAGGCACTTTCAATTCTAAAAACCTTTTTCTCACAAATCAAAAAGCTATGATTTTTCAAATGTCATTTTTGTAACTCAAAAGTATTCCTGATATAAAAATATGAATTCTTCCTGGGATGTAAGAATTGAGGCACAAGGGGTGGGGGAGTATCATGTTCCAGAGAAATATGGAAGGCGAGTTTGGGAGAAAACTCTGGTTGATATTCAAGTATCTTCTCAGATTTAACAAACATAAAATAGCAGAATTTACTACTGACTCTCAGGATGAAAGTCAACTCATGCTAAGCTTGACAGGTAAGTTTCTAAGAACTGGGGAACAAAATTAGTACAAGCGATTTTACAGAAAACAGGCAAGAGTAAGTTTCACGGAGACAGTATTCATCAGAAAGAAAAAAAAGGCACAGGACATGAACAGTCAATTTACAAGAGAAGAAAAGCTAAAGGGTAATAATCATATGAAAAAATATTCATCTTCAGTAATGATGAAATATATCAATAAAAATAATAATCAGGAATTACTTGACTTCATCACTTTAACATTTTTTTTTTTTAGCAGATATTATGTGGAGCTGTAACATAGGTATTCCTACTCACTGTTGATGAAAGAATATAGAAGAACAGCTGCTTGGGAAAGAAACCTAGATAAAATATGTCCAGCCTTAAAATGTGTTTAGCTTTAATCTAATATCTCTACCTCTAAATATTTGTAAGAATAAAATATCTGGAATGGATAAGCCACGAGATCCTGCTGTATAGCTCTGGAAACTATGTCTAGTCACTTATGATGGAGCATGATAATGTGTGAAAAAAAAATGTATACATGTATGTGTAACTGGGTCACCTTGCTGTATAGTAGAAAATTGACAGAACACTGTAAACCAGCTATAACGGAAAAATAAAAATCATTATAAATGGAAAAAAAGGATAAAACAATATATTACAAATGAATTTCTGTGTGAACATATTTATTTTTGTGATTTTTATAACACTTAAAAAAGCTATATTAAATGTAAACAAATCAATGATGTATATACACGTATATTACTTTCTATAATTTGCTTTGTCACAAATTTAATATATACTGCATAATGCATACCATGAGTATATATAATATTATATGCCATAGAAAGTATTATATACACATTGCAGTAATCACATATACAATGTGCACATATATAAAGCACACTACGTGTGTATACAAAAATTAATAAATTACTCCTAAATGGTGTTTTTTTAACCAATTACTTTATTTTCCTCTTTTTAAAAATATTTGTGGGAGTTCCCATTGTGGCTCAGTGGTTAACGAATCCGACTAGGAACCATGAGGTTGCGGGTTCGATTCCTGTCCTTGCTCAGTGGGTTAAGGATCCGGCATTGCCGTGAGCTGTGCTGTAGGTCACAGATGCAGCTCGGATCCCACATTGCTGTGGCTCTGGTATAGGCTGGTGGCTACAGCTCTGATTCTACCCCTAGCCTGGGAACCTCCATATGCCACAGGTGTGGCCCTAAAAGGACAAAAAGCAAAAAGCAAAAAAAAAAAAAATTATGGCTACTTTTCATTGTTATTTCAGTTGAAGTGAGGTGAATTCATATAAATCTCATTTTCAGTTTATCCATCTTTTAGGATACAATTTCAATGGGCCCTTGAGTCTAACATTTAGGTGGTGATTCTTACTTTTTCAATATCAATGGCTGATATCCTCAGATTTTACCCCCTAAATCATGGTTCACTTAATTTAGAAATGTAAAGAGTATAATTTAAATAGATGAGACATAGCAAGGCAACAGTTTATGTACAGACTGTCCATAGAGGAAGGCATGAAACAGGATACGACACAGTGCCAAGTAGTAGATTTGCAAATTCATTCTGAAGGACAAAATTCAGAGGAAAAAGATCAATGCCATTCTTCTAGGCAAAGTGCTTCATGGTAATGAGAGAAGCTGATATCAGGAAAAAAAAAAAAGTTAATTTGAATTTTTTTTTAAGCTAGGCAATCATGTATTATGTAATTTAAGATAGGAATGAAGAAAAAATAGCTGAGATTTTTTTTTCCCCTTTTCACTTAGATATTTCTTATGGAGTTATGTGTTTCAGGGTAATCAAGAATACAGGCCAGAAATTTCATATTCACTATCTAGAACGACAGGAATTCAAGTGATCCATTTATATCCCTGCTGGATTGAAAGAAAAGAAAAATCAAGAAAGGCACAAGAAGTAAACAGATATATCTTTACCTATAATGAGCAAAAAGAAGAGCATTTAAAATGTTGGAAATTATTTGTATTAAAAAAAAGGGACATTAGATTCAAATCAGCTGGTGGATTAATACTGCTGTACATTTAAAAAATACGGTTCTTAATGCTATGAGTTTGGCTAAGAATTGTAACTGATGTCGCGGAGTTCCAGTGGTGCTGCAGCGGAAATGAATCTGACTAGCATCCATGAGGGCAAAAGTTAAATCCCTGGCCTTGCTCAGTGGGTTAAAGATCTGGTGTTGCTGAGCTGTGGTATAGGTCACAGATGAGGCTCGGATCCTGCATTGCTGTGACTGTGGCGTAGCCCGGGGCTACACCTCCAATTCGACCCCTAGCCTGGGAACCTCCATATGCCATGGGTGCAGCCCTAAAAAAAAACCAAAAAAAAAAAAAAAAGAATTGTAACTTATTTCAATCATTCAGCAAATACTTTTAAAGTGTCTGCCTAAAACAAAAAATCTTCCCATTAGGTACTCTTCCATCATCAGATTGCATCAATGTACAAAAGAAAATCCTATTCATCTTTTAATTTGATTCTGTTGAGTGAGACATCATTGTTCTTCAAAGGGCATCCACCCTTTCATTAACTTTGGTTTGTCTGCTGTACATGTTAAATCTGCTGCCCAACCAAAGTCATAAAGCAGGTGGCAGATACAATGAATTGCCTCAGTATCATGAAGTTTTTACTTTTGCCCTGTTCATTTCTGACTTCAATGCTACCACTTACAACTCTTGGGATTTAGTGCGTGGCTGACTGAATTCCTGAAGCTGGCACAGCATCCTCCCATGGTTGGTCTACAGCAAAGGGCTGTCATCTATGCTGGTGTAGAGGTATCTTGGTAAACTGGAGTCTGGCAGGATCCCAATGTTTAAGAATTCCTTTCTTTTCTTTTCTTTTCCTTTCCCTCCATTTTTTCTTTCTTTCTTTCCCTCCACTCTTTCTTTCTTTCTTCCTTCCTTTCTTTCTTCCTTCCTTCCTTTTTTCCTTCCTTCCTCCCTTCCCTCCCTCCCTCCTTTCTTTCTTTCTTTCTTCTTTCTTTCTTTCTTTCTTTCTTTCTTTCTTTCTTCCTTCCTTCCTTCCTTCCTTCCTTCCTTCCTTCCTTCCTTCCTTCCTTCCTTCCTTCCTTTCTCTCTCTCTCTCTCTCTCTCTCTCTCTCTCTCTCTTTCTTTCTTTCTTTCTGCCACATCTGCAAGCATATGGAAGTTCCCAGGCTAGGGGTCAAATCAGAGCTGCAGCTGCTGGCCTACACCACAGCCACAGCAATGCCAGATCTGAGCCACATCTGTGACCTACACCGCCACTTGCAGAAACACTGGGTCCTTAACCCACTAAGCAAAGCCAGGGATCAAATCTACATCTTTAAGGATATAGTCAGGTTCTTAACTCACTGAGCTACAAGAACTCCCGAGAATGATGTCTTGACTCATGCTGTCTTTCAACAGCAATTGGACTTGCACTGAAGGAAAGATTTCAGAAGAGTCAGATGCAAAGCTGAATGAGACTGTAACAAACTTTTTGGCTAGAATTGAAATTTAAGCTTCCATGGGTTCATGTTAAACACCAGTTTGTTTCATTATTGTTTCTTATAATCGGTTCCATTGTAAAAAGAACTACTCATACTTCTGATGTAAAAAATCCTGTTGAAAATAAAAGGTTCACATTGCTTGTTGAAGAAAAAATATGTATTTATATAATGTTATGTTATAATATGCTCTGAGGAAGATCAAAGGACAATGTAGCAGAACAGATGTGATACTGGGGAAGACAGCTATTATTTTAAATTGGACAAGTTAGGAACAGCATCCTTAAAAAGTGAACAAGTGCTTGGATAGAGTGGAGGACAGGAATTAATAAATAATTCAATAAATAATAGCATAACTATAAGTAATCGTGGGTGATAATCTGAGATTTATGCACTATAGTTTGGCATGTAATTTTAAAAGGCCTTGGTATTTCAAGATGAAAATGCTTCTACTGTAAAGAGGATAGAGGTTGCAGATGAAAATTGTACAAAAATATCAAGTGAGAAGAATATGGACAAGTCAATTCAGGAAAGTCCATTATTTTAAAATTTCAATATTTTTAAAATCAAAATAAAAACATATATAGAGACATGAAGTTCCTCCCTCCATCTTCTGAATGTCTTTTGTAGGCTGCCTACTATGGGAAGGAGAAGCAAAACAGGGAGAGAAACCTATACCTGAGGCCACACAGAGACTAAGATTGAAGGTGAACTATCCCAACACCTGTTGGACAATAACCAAGTACAAGCCTAAGAGCGTCTCCTTAGAGGAGGGACTCGAATGGAGGAAGGAACTTCAGGCATAGAGGGCTGGCTGAAACTGGGAGTGGAGCACAGACTCTGAGAAAAAACCTTCCACCAGTAACCAGTTGTCACTGGTTATTATTTTGTCAACCACTATAATAGTAGCACTGCCATAGAAATTTTTTTATTAAGGTAAAATTCACATAGCATAAAACTCACCATTTTAACCATTTCAAGGTATATGAACCAGGCTTTTTATTATATTCACAATTTTGTGCAACTATAACCGCTAGAACATTCGAAAACATTTTTATTACACCAGAAAAAAAAAAAAAGACCCCAAACCTATACTCAATAAACAGTCACTTCCTATTCCCAGTCCCTGACAACTGCTCATCAGTTTTTTGCCTTTATGGATTGCATATTCTAGACATTTTCTATAAATGGAATCATACAATGTGTGGCCATTGAATCTGACTTTTTTTCACTTCCTAGAGAGATCCAAAGGTCAACCAGAGATGAAAGCTTTGGTCCCTCCCAGGTCTTTGCTCAGCATACATCCCACCATAGGTATGTCCATGGCTTTCCAGATTTGCAGGAATATGTCAGAGTTTTTCAAGGCCCTAAGGTACAAAGCATATCCATCACCAGCCTCTCCTTTCAAACCTTAGGTTGGCTATTGTTTGTTCCAACTGTCATCCATTCCCCAAGGTAGCAACAACTAATACAACTGCCTGTAGATGTTTCTCATAACTATCCCCTGAGTAGCTTCCTCAGCACTGGGGGAATTGTAAGCTGGGGGATTTAAAGGCAAGTCCTTTGAACTGGTCCTTCAGGAAACCATCAGACAAGTCAAAACAAAACAAGACTAAACTAAACTAACCAAGTTTCCTTGCAAATGAAGTCCCTTCTGCTTCCTCCAGCACCAGTACCTATACTTTAGGGCCACTTCTGAGTTAGGGTACATGGGTTGGAACTAGAGTATGTTAAACACCACAAAGTCACTGTTCTTAACTGGGATTCAGCTGGGTTTTCTTGATTAAACATTTCATTGGGTACTACTGGTTTTTGATTAGTTTCCAAAGGTCTAAATATATTTTAATTATTTTAGTGAAAACAAAAACATACTGTATCCAAATTTATGTAATATGGCTAATAAATTTAAAAATTACACTCTTAGAAATGCCAATATTAGAATATAAGTTTCAAAACGATGATATTAACTTCCATCTTAAACTGGAATGAGAAGAGTAAATGAAACCCAAATCAAACAAAAAGAAGATAATAATAAAGATAAAAGTAGAAACAATGGGAGTTCCCTGTCGTGGCGCAGTGGTTAACTGAATCCGACTAGGAACCATGAGGTTGCGGGTTCGGTCCCTGCCCTTGCTCAGTGGGTTAACGATCCGGCGTTGCCATGAGCTGTGGTGTAGGTTGCAGACGCGGCTGGGATCCCGAGTTGCTGTGGCTCTGGTGTAGGCCGGTGGCTACAGCTCCCATTGGACCCCTAGCCCAGGAACCTCCATATGCCGCAGGAGCGGCCCAAGAAATAGCAACAACAACAACAACAAAAAAGACAAAAGACAAAAAAAAAAGTAGAAACAATGAAATTGAAAATAGGAAAACAATAAATAAAATGAATGAAAGCAAAGGCTGATTTTAAAAAATTAATGTAATAAACTTTAGCAATACTGCTTAAGGAATAAAGAAAAACGAACACAATTTTAAAGAGAAAGGGAGCTGTAACAATAGGTCAAGAAAATATTAATAGGTTAATAGGGGAATATTATGAAAAATTTTATAACAATGATAGGGATGGAGTAGACACAGATAGCTATAGAAGTCCCAATAAAGGACCACAGATATGAGAGAAACTTAGGGGACATTAGAAGATCACTGTAAGTAAATAAATTGCTCAAAAAGCCATCAGCCTTAGGCAGGTTTGCTTGACTAGTGCAAGTGTGAGAATTGCCTCAGGTCGTTGGGTGGGGGATCAGATGAGGCCTGCATTCTGATTCAGACCAAGGGCAAGAGTTGAAGACTATCCTACAGATTTGAATACACACCTTACTGGATACCTAGGAGGAGCTACTCCCAGAGAGGAAGAGGCAGGCTTTTCCATACCCCACTCCCCTTAGAGGATAAAACTGTAGCCCACTGGATCCTCGGGGCAGAGCTTCTGTGCCTGCCCCTTGCATCTCTCACAAGCATTCTATCTTAATAAATCTATTTCTTGCGTATCACTTTGTCTCTCGCTGAATTCCTTCTCCGCGGAGACATGAAGAGCCATGAATCTTGGTGAGTCCAGACACAGGGTGATTGATTCTAATTTAAAACCGTGGGTTTGAGTCCCAATCTGGATTTAGGCCGGGTTTGAAACCCAGCACATGGGTTCAAGTCTCAATCTGGGTTTAGGCTAGGTTTAGGCTATTAGTGCTGTCAGTTTCAACAATAAATTCTGAAATTTATAAAAAACAGATTTTTAAATGACTCAATCTACCAAAGTTTAATCAAGAAGGCATGTATTAGCAAAAAAAAAAAAAAAAAAAACCAAAACAAAACAAAAAACAAAAAACATATATTACCAGAATAACCCTGCATTTATTAAAGAAATTGAATTGCTGGTTAATAATTTTCCACTACCACTACCACCAACAAAACCAACAGAAGTAACATTAGGCCCAGATACTTCACTAGCGGAGTCTATCAAACATTAAAGAAGTTGACATCAACCACATAAACCACTCCAGAAAACAGAGGGGTAGAGAAAACCTCCCAGTGCATTTTACAATAAAAGATCACAATGATAAATAAACCTGACAAAGACATTACAGGAAAACATCCTGAGCAACATCCCTCGTTAATATGTAAATAAAGAGCCTTTAAAAGTGCTATAGTTCAAATCCAGAAATATATAAACATCATAAGTGGGGATTATCTCAGAAATGCAGGCATGTTCCACATTTGAAAATATGCGAAATAATTAATGTATGCTTTAATAAAATGAAGATGAAAATCATATATCCATCTCAATACTTTTGATATATTTCAACCATTCATTTGTGATAAAATTATCTTCTCAAAATAAAAACAGAAGACAAATTTCCCAACCTGATAATAAGCATCTATAAAACCAAAAAACCAAGAACAACAAAAATTTCAAACTACAGTTAAATCATACTTCATGGTAAATAAGTAAGGGCTTCCCCTCTTACATCAGGACCAATGCAAGTGTGTCTTCTCTCACTACTCCAAATCAGCATCATATCAGTTGTCCTAGCCATTGCAATAATGCAAAAAAGTATAAAGAAGAAAGAACAAATGAAAGAATGGAAGAAAGAGAAAGACAAGAAAAAAGAGAAAGAGAAGAAAAGAAAAGAAAGAGAGAAAAGGAGGGAAGGGAGAAAGAAAAACAAAAGTGACTATGTACACACATAACAGTCTACATAGAAATAGCTCATAAAGACCACAAAAAAAGCTGCTACTAGTGTAATAAGTGAACATAGGTATAATTAGATATAGTGGCAATAAGCAAACATCTTTCACATATAAATAATGGGAATCACAAATTGAAATAGCAATTGCCATTTACAATGGTACCAAAAACAATTAGATGTATTTTTCACCTCTAAATATATTTACACAGTGTAGTTCCTATTGTGGTTCAATGGTAATGAACCTGACTAGCATCCTGAGGATGTGGGTTTGATCCCTGGCCTCGCTAAGTGGATTGAGGATCCAACATCACTGTGAGTCTTGGTGTAGGTTGCAGATGCGGCTCAGATCCCATGTTGCTGTGGCTGTGGTGTAGCCTGGCAGCTGCAGCTCCAATTCTACCCCTGGCCTGGGAATTTCCATATGCCTTGGGTACAGCCCTAAAAAGCAAAATATATTCAAGGTTTGTGTAGTAAAACCCAGAAAACATTGAAGAGAAATCAAAGACATAGATAAAATGAAGAAATATACTGTTTGCATAAACAGATTCAATGCTGTTAATGTTTCAATTCTCCCCACATTTATTTACATAATTCAATACAATTCTGAAAAAACACAAGTAAAAGTTTTGCTTGTTTGGTTTAGAGAAATCGATAAGCTGATATTAAAATATATGTGGAGAAACAAAGGAACTAGAACAACCAGAAGGAGAAGGAGGTGGGGAAGGAGGAGAAGGAAGAGGAGGAAAGGAAAAAAGAAGGAAGATGGTGAGGAGAAGAAAAATAAAGTTGAAAGAAGGATCACACCACCTGATTTTAAGACTAACTCTAAGTAAGAAAGTATAGTAATAGCAAAAACATAAACTCATATATCAAGAGAACAGAAGAGGCTAAAAATTAATACACACATATATGGTCCAATTAATTTTTGATAAAGATGCCAAAGCAATTAAATGGAGAAATGATGGTATTTTCAACAAATGGTGCTGGAACAATTGGATATCCAGGCAAAACAACCCACTTCAACTCATACCTGGTACTACATACAAAAATTAATATAAAGTGGAAAATAGACATAAAAGTAAAATATAAAAATCTAAGATTTCCTGAGAAATAATGAGAAAAAACATTACAACCCTGAGTTAAGCAAAGATTTCCTAGATAGGACACTGCAAGTATGAATCATAAAGAAAAACAAATGATAAATTAGACTCCCTTAAAAGTAACATTCCTGCTCTCCAAAAGGCACTACAAAGAAAATAAAAAGACCAACTACAGACTAGGGGGAAATATTTGCAGAACTCATCTCTTCTAAAGGTTGGTTCCACAACATACAAAGAATCTCTCAATTCAATTATAAGAAATAAGAAAACAAGGTCACAATTGGAAACAGACTAAAGGTTTGGACAGACGTTTCACAAAAGAAGATATTTGCATGATAAGAAAGCACGTGCAGAGATGCTCAACCTTACCACCAACCGGGAAGGTAAGTTCGAAACATGATGAGGTACTACTACACATCTATGAGACTGGATTAAAAAAAAATCTTTAATGGCAGTATCAGTTACTGTAAGGATGCAGAAAAACTACAATTCTCATACATTGTTGGAAAACAAATTGGTAATTTCTTGTGAAATTAAGTAAAAAGCTCACCATCCAACCCAATCATCCTGCTCCTAAGTTTTCATCTGAGATAATGAAAATAATGTCCACCCAATGATCTGTATGTAAGGGTTACTGTTGTTGTACTCATAATTACCCAAAACACCAATGCCCTTCAACTGGTGAATGGAGGAACTGTGGTACTACTAACTATACAGTGGAATACCATGTAGCAAAAAGATTGATAAAAAGCAACAAACTACAGATCTGTGCAATACAGACAAATCTCAAATGCTCATACAAATGGAAAGAAGCCAGATTCAAAAAGTTGCATACCATATAATTTCAGCTGTCAGTTTCTGACTGGGGCAGAGGAAAGTGACTACAAAAAGGCATAAAGATCTAATATAAGGCACAAATGAACCTTTCCACAGAAGAGAAAATCATGGACTTGGAGAATAGCCTTGTGGTTGCCAAGGGGGAGGGGGAGGAGAGTGGGGTGGTTGGGGAGCTTGGGGTTAATAGATACAAACTGTTGCCTTTGGAATGGATTAGCAGCGAGATCCTGCTGTGTAGCACTGGGAACTATGTCCAGTCACTTATGATGGAGCATGATAATGTGAGAAAATAGAATGTGTACATGTATGTGTAACTGGGTCGCCATGCTGTACAGGAGAAAAAAATTGTATTGGGGAAATAACTATTAAAAATTAATAATAACAAAAAAAGGCATAAAGAAATTTTGTGGATGATGGATATATTCTATATATTGATGATGTTGGTGGGGAAATACATACAATCCTATACCTAAATAGGATGCATTTACATGTATGTAAATTATACCTCCATAATCCTTGTTTAAACAAACAAAACAAAGAAACTTACTGAAAAGGAGCAAGGAGAAATCCATGAGAGTTAAGTGAAAATAGGGTATATTACTTGACAACTTCAGTATATAGTTTTTATTTGTAGAAAGGGTAGAATAGTAAAGCCAGGCTTCATGTCACTAGAGAGTTCTGATAATCATGAAAGCCAAGTTTCACTTCCCCAAATCCAAGTTCAGTCAACTTACTTGTCCTACTTTATCCCAATTTCTTGTGTCATTTTAAGTCTTGACTTTCTTGGGACATCCCTATTTATACTTGGTTTAATTATTAATAGCCTCCTGTGTTTCTTTCCAAAGTGTCCCTATTTGGGCATATAATCACATGGTCACCCTACTTAAATATGTAGCCTGTTAGGCAACAAACTGATAGGTAGAAAAATGGCTTTCTCTGGATGGAACTGCTGGGAAGAGATGAAATTCACATTGAGTGCTTTTGAAAGACAATGCTCCGTCAGTCTAGAGTTTAATATTGTTATAAAAAAAGGAAATGCACAGGTTTATACACTCAGCATCTTTAATATGCTATCAGACATCAATTAAAAGTTTGCTGAACATGCTACAAATCTTGGTCAGCACTTTTTTTTTTAACAGCAATTTGGTTACTTTTTAAATAGAGAAATTAAGCCATTAGTGAAAATGAAGCCTAAAACCTTATCTAGTGCTGGTATCTCTCTACTGCTATCCCACAGAGCATTAACAGAGAGGAAAAGAAGAAGAAGAAAGGAAAATGAGGTCAATGATGAGCAAATGAGCAATTCTCCAGGGTTTAATGACCTCAAGTTACAGATTCTTCCCTGTTCTTTAGTCATTGCTCCAAGGGTAGAAAGAAAACACACATTAGTATGGTCTTTTGTTTTTGTTTTTTGTTTTTTGTCTTTTTAGAGTCGCATCTGCGGCATATGGAGGTTTCCAGGCTAGGGGTCCAACTGGAGCTGTAGCCGCCGGCTTACACCAGAGCCACAGCATCAAGGGATCTGAGCCATGTCTGCAACCTACACCACAGCTCACAGCAATGCCAGGGATCAAACCTCCAACCTTAACCCACTGAGCGAGGCCAGGGATCGAACCTCAAACCTTATGGTTCCTAGTCGGATTCGTTAACCACTGAGCCACTACGGGAACTCTGCTTTTGTTTTCGTTTTTGTTTTTGTTTTGAGTATGGTCTTTAAACTATCCATTAAAAATTCCTGAGTTCCCATTGTGGCTCAGAGGTAATGAACTCAACTAGTATCAATGAGGACACAGGTTCGATCCCTGGCCTCGTTCAGTGGGCTTAGGATCCAGTGCTGCTGTGAGCTTCTGTGTAGGTTGCAGATGCGGCTTGGATCTGGTGTTGCTGTTGCTGTGGTGTAGGCTAGCAGCTGTAGTTCTCGTTCAACCCTTAGCCTGGGAACTTCCATATGCCACAGGTGCAGCCCTAAAAAGACCAAAAACAAACAAACAAACGAACAAAAAAAAACCCCAAAAACTATTGAGAGAGAAGCATGGCCCCATTTTAAATTTTACTCTATGCCTTAAAGAAATAAAATGTACTTGGAACCATTCAAAGATTCACAGCAAAGATGACGGAGCTGACATTTTCTCTCCATCACTAAACTGGTCCCAAAGACAAACTCCAATGGAATAGACATTACTTTTCTGGTGAGTGGAAGCAAGATAAAGCTAATCAAACTACTGGGGAAATTAAGGATCAAACTCCATTTTTAATGAGTATTATAAGAAGTTTCTGTGTAAATATAAAGATACTCATTCCCCTTTCTTTCTTTGAGTTTTATTAAACCATACACAATAATTAACTTAGTTCCTTTTCTAGGACATAGCAAATCTTATTAGTATGAAATATTATTCTCCAAATTCCTGTGAAACATCTGAATTTTTCTATCTGTAGATCTAAAATAGCCAGAACTCAAACTGCAATTTAAGGAATTAAACAACCATTAGTAGAACAGTTAATACTCAGGAAGAGCTGGAGTAATTCCAAAGCAATGTTCGAGTTGAAAGCTCCATTTGGGATATTTTACTCACTGTTCAGCTATTCTCAACTGTGAAGTAAGAAAGGCAATATAATTTACCCCAAGAAGTAGGTGAGTCATTCATTAGCAGAGCAAGTAGTATAGTAAAGTGTTCCAGAAAATATATTAAGTGAGCAGGATCTTGGAAGAAAAATGTAATAGAGGGGAGACTGTTAAAATATATGTTACTTCCATGAGAAGCAGACTTTTTTCATTACTTAAGCCTCTGATACCTACTTGGGATCTGGCCTCATGGGAAAAAAAAAAAATGTATTCTCCATTCTTTAAGAGAGTACAGGAAATAAACCAGTAGCTTTTTGCCATATCAGTTAACGAATGTGACAGCACTAATAAGAGAGTCAACATTCTTTCAATAAATAAACCTTGGCTTTAAATGTTTTTAAATACCAAATATTCCATTTTAACATAAAATTCTTTATAAAATGCCACCATAGGATTCAGTTAAAATAGCCTTTCTTTCTTTAAATAATAACATAGTATCATCGTGCTGGCTAGACTCTTTCACATGTAGTACATTGTGTTATTTGGATTTGTATATTATATATTGGATTGTATTACTTCAGTTTGGATTTTATTATTGTTTTACATGCACCTTAAATTTTATAGTCTATTGATGTATACCCTACTGAGCCCATCTTTATAAAATATAGATTTTTTTTGTATTTAGTCAAAAAGAAAAAAAATACAATGATGAAAAATATTTGAATAAAATAAAATATGAACAATATTTATGATAATTTTATAATACATCTATTAACCACATCACCAATGAGTTTTCCCCTCAGCTGATTAAATTACTTCCATATTATTCATTTGATAATAATGAATTCCATATTATGAATATTATTATTCATATGATAATAAATTCCATATTATTCATTTGATATAGTCATAATAATGAGGTGTCAGACTGTGTCGATATATTCAAAATGTATCAAAGCATCAGGTGATTTGAAATCTTAAAAATGTAAGATTTTGACATTCTGACTTCAGTTCAAAGTTAGTCCTTTAACAAGTGACTGTGAGTGTATGTGTGTATTTGTGCCATGGGGCTTGTAATTGAATGTTTTTCTAGACCTTACAATTTTCTATATTGGATAAGTATTATCTTATTAATCAGATCAAAATAAACACACACAAAATGCTATGGACCTTACATGTAGGAACCTGGGATTCCTACATGTAGGAATCTGGGATTGATGAAAGGGACAAACTCACTTCTCCAGGCCTGAAAAAAAATTCCAAGCATGTTAAGATCTCTATTGAAAAGACAAGTAAACATTAGTTCTGTTAACCTATGTAGAAAATCCTTGGAAGTGATGAGAAAGCCAGGACTTACATGGTAGGATATTGCTCTGCTTAAATAATTTCCACTAGGCTTATTCACTAATCTTGGTCTTAGAATTCATTTCTCTGAAATAAGAAGTTATCCTAAAGCTTAGAGTAGCGGACCTTGACAAACACTGAATGCCCCCATCCTAGGACTATGAAGATGTCAAGGTCTACCTCTCACACTGTACAGACTGTGTGAAGTTGTAGGAGTGAACTTCAAGAATCAATTCAAAAGGAGTCCCTAGAGTTACATAATGTCAAGAAAAGGAAGACCTAAGGCAATCATATTTGTTAAACATCCAAAGAAATAAATTGGTCCCAGATCTCAGAATAGGAGTTAATTTCTAGGTAGGGAATAAATTGTTCCCACAGTGATAACTGTACTCATACATTCTTTCAATTATTAAGTCTTTAATTGAACAAATATTTAAATAAAGGCAGACTGGTTAGAAGGCTATTGCAGTAGTTCAGAAGATATATGAGTAAGGTGAAATGAGGAGACATGACTTTCAATAATAAGGGAATTAAATCAGATAGGACATAATAATGTTGTTTGGGGAACGAGGATCAAGAAAAACTTCCAGAATTCTGACTTGAGGACTTTTGGAGGTGATAGGAGAATGTGGAAAGCAAGAAGTATTGAGTTCAGTTTGGGCCATGTGAAATTTGAAAGGTTTCTCAGAAATCCAAACATAAATATCAAGTAAGCAAATCATTATATGGATCTATAACTCAGAAAAAAAAGGTCTTTGCCGGATATATAAATATGAAAATGTTTAGTTTGTGGATATTGAGTGAAGTCTTGGAAACAGGGGTGACCAAATGAGGAGGTTAAAGAGAAGAAAATCAGAAAATACTTAGGTCATGAAGTAAAAAAGAAAAAAAAAAAAAGAGCCAAGGGACAGGGTGAGTATAAAGAAATATAAGAAGAAAACCAAGAGGTCTGTATTATAAAGCAAAGGCTATCCTGCTAAAAAAAAAAAAAAAAAGTAACTTAGTAAATGAAGATCTCATAGGTTCCCTTAGGCAATATAGATTGGCAGAAGTGGCTCTGCTACTTTCAATTCAGTAAACTGGACTGGAGTGGGTTAAAGAGTCAGAAAATATAAAGAAAATGGAAGCCCTGGTCAGCTTTTAAGAAAAAAAAAAAAATGTTTCCTCTATTTTAAACATGGAAAAAGGAGGATGGCTGAGGATTCGGGGAGGTATTTATGTTTAGTGGTGGGAGGTTGAAGGAGTTCCAAAACACTGACTTTTATTTTCTATAGGAAGTAAAAGACTTCTGAATCTCTGCTGATTGTGGGGAAGCAGAAGAAGCTGGAAGTCTAGGTGGAATGGAAGGATCTGAAATTGTTATTGTGAAAATGAAGACAATTAGCTGAATAGGAAGATACAATTTGAAGTTTACACAGAGTTTATCCTGGTAAACAAACTCGATAATAGTACCATTCCAGTCTGGTTGTGTAGATTCCTTCAGCAAAGCTCACTGGCCCAGGTGGAAATGCAGGGAGTGGTTGAGACCCCTGTGATGTAGGCAAAGAATTTCGGGTTTGGAAGAGAGTGACTGAGATAGAGGAATATGCAATCTAAGCTGAAAACAGAAGGAACTGAAGAAAGGAGGTAATGATGGGTAATGAGAATGATGAGACAACCGAGTTGAAACTTCCAATGAGGTCAAAGAAAGAAAAGTTGTGGAAGTGGTTAAACAGTGTGGAAGATCAGACAGTTGGGGCTGAATAATGGGAAGTTTCAATGAATAATTTTGGAAGCTGGAGAGTTGGGGTTACTGCAAGGCCCACAGTATGGTTGTTTGAGGGTGACCACATGTGACTAGGTGGATGAGTGATACTGGAGAAGATGATATTTGTGTTAGATGTAGTAGGAATGGAACAGCCTGTGGACCAGGCTCTGAAGCCTGCACAGAATGTGGATTCCACACAATGACTTGATACTACCCAGGAGGAGGCATGCAGGGCAGAGAGCTAGGAAAACAGAAAGAGATTTCACAAGCTCTTAGGTGAAAATTAGTCTGAAGTGTAATCTGTGTTTTGTAAATTACTTGCTTAAGGAGACAGAAAAAGAAACTATGTCCATTGGGAGATAACAGTAGAGGAAATAGAGAAATACTAAAATTGAGGCTGACATCAAAGAGTTAGATGAGGGTACTGTAGTCATCGGAAGTAGAGTGTTCAAACTTGGAGCATTTGAGTCTAATTTGCTATATTTAGCCTTTGTTTATTTATACATCCAGAATGTAGAATAACAGAGCCAAAATCTCTGTAACTCTTGGAGACAAAGTAATCATGCAAATATATTGAAGCCCCTAGTGAGTGAATAAAAAGATTTAAGTTTCAGGCAATAATGATGATGATGATGATGATGATGATGATGATGATGAAAACCAAAATACTAAAAAGGCACTTGGAATTCAGGAGAAAAAGAAAGAATGAAGTCCAGGTACCATTTCCTTCAAAACTAATAATAATTCATTTCCAAAATTACACACACATATTGACTTGACTTCTTTATCAGAATCATTTTTTCTATGTTTTACACACCAGTTTTTATATCCAAGGGGGTAAGTCCTCACTTTATTTCTCTAACACATTAACTATAGTAGTTAAAGGGCAGGGTCTAATTGTTCTATTAACTCTGTTTCTTCAAGTGCAAATTCCATTTGTTGAATTTGTTATTCTTTCATAAATTTGGATTTTCTTAAATATGTGACGGTTAATCTTATTGCTTAATCATTTTTGCTGCATCTTCTAAGGTTTTTGAACTGGAGCTTCCTGAAACAGCACCAGGTGACATCAGCTACCTGTATTGGTTGCATTTTTAATGGTAGTTATAAAGTGCAGATGCTACTCCCCTTCTGCTTTACTCTTTTATGAGGGATTCATTTCAGTTTCTTGTTTATTGCTATTTCCTTTGTCTTACTTTCAGCATGATATATACTTAGTTATTTTTATAGTAGCTCTGTTGTTTCTGAGCTTGACAGATAAAAGGGGATGCAGAATGAATGCTATGTTCTACTTTCGAGTTAGAAATTTTAAGAAAACTATATTTGTCCTTGGAAGCACCTCATTAAATAATATGAGAATCAGAGTTTTATGAATGCTACCTGTTTTCACAATAAGAAATTTAAGACAATTATTACACAATTTAAAATGATTAGAATTATTATTGCCCAATTAAAATTAAAATTAATTTTTATATAATTTCCAATTTTCTGTAATGGAAATTTTAGTATTTATTTGTTGCTTCTGAACTTCTGCTACTTATTTTTAAAATTCTAAGATTTTTATTGGATTATCTTTAAAGATTTGTTTTCCCATGGAGTTATATATTTGGTTTCTCTCCAAATCCATTTAATTTAATAGAATGTCTGGAATCATCCTCCATTAAAAAATAAAATAAAAGCATCTAAACTTTAGCAGAAAAACAACTTAATTCATGAATATTAAAAAATGAAACTGTCTGAACTTATTAGGTTGTATGCAAACTCAGGAATCAAGCAAGCAAGTTTATGTATCCTAACACAAACAATATAAATCTAGGCCATAATTCTGAAATGAAGATTTAACCAATATAACACAATTCAGTTGCATTAATCTATAGCTTTAGGATTTGTCTTTTTCTTTTCATAATGATAATATATTTATTTCATTAAAAATACCACTTAAGGGATTTCCCTTGTGGCACAGTGGGTTAAGGATCTGGTATTTGTCACTGCAGCAGCTCTGGTCACTGCTGTGGTATGGGTTCAATCTCTGGCTTTCGAATTTCCACATGGATGCAGCCAAAAAAAAAAAGAAAAGAAAAACCAGAATATTATAGGAAGAATTACACAACACCATATCTTTCTTGAAAGATAATAGACCACATAACACTAAAATGTTGGGGTCATCTGGATTCTTTTATATGTCACATTTAAAATTCTGCTGTCATGACAAAGGGAAGCATAAATCAGAGTGTAGGTTATCTCCCACGTTTTGTTAAAAAGAAAGGTGATAACATGTACTAAATTCTTCCCATATGCCAGACATTTTGCTGACACTGAACATACATTGTCTTAGGAAAGTGTGCTAAGTGGTCAAGTTCAGGGTTCAGGCCCTAGTCTAACGATTAGAATAAAATCTCAGTGGAACACCCTCTGCACCTCAGTCCAGGTAGGTTAATGCAGAGAAATAGCTAATGGTTGAAAGTCATGTTCCAAGACAGCAGATGTGAGGTGACTGTGTCCAAGAAATTGGGAAGTAGTTGCTTGAGCAAACTTATCCCATGCAATGTGGAAGCTCTTAATCATTGTCAAGAGGGCATTTTGTTTATTTTATTTTATTTTTTTGCACATTTTATGGCATTCCCCTAGGTTTTGAGGGTTATTGAAGAAGTTTAAGATCACATTCATCTCCTTGAAGAGCTTAGATAAAAGGTCTTGTTGCGGAAGAAATCACTTTAAAAAAAATACCAACCCTAAAGCCCACCAAAACACAGTAGAAAACTACATAAAATTAAGTAGAGACAAAAATGCTGAGAAGATTAACCTAAAGAAGATTTGGTCATGTAGAGTTGAAATAAGTTGTGAGATGGAATGTAAAAAGGTAGAAAATTTAGCTTGGCAGATGTGAGAGCATCTACTTTCTTAGTGATTAGAAAGGCATGAGTGATGTTTCTAGAATAAAAATAAACAGGAAGTGCTCATAGACCATTAGTGCACTTCAATGTAGAGAAGACAGTAGGCAGTATTTAGAAATTTGTGGGAAAGATAAAATGAGTTAGTCACTTGAGGAACTTGATTACCAAACTGATACATTCAGATGTAATAGATTATACCGAGTAGTTTTTTTACATGATGAAAGGTGGGGGGAGACAAAAAGCAAAGTGCTATTTTTTGTTTACTTTTTTGTATCAGATGCTGTGCTAGGCTTATCTGCTGCATTCATCGCAACAAAGCTGAAAAGGTAGGCAATAATGTAAATTGACAAAGGGGACTTAGATAAATGGCCTAAGGTTAAAAGAGTAAATAATGGCAGAACCAGGATTCAAACCCAAGTGTGTTTGCCTATAAAATCTGCTCTTTCTCTATAGCACAGAGTACTCAAAGGCCAAAATTAGATTCTATATTTTAATAACAGACACACATAAAGACATATATATATATATGCATACATCTATCTCCATGTCTCTATATATCCATACATGTACATATCTGCTTGCGTTAACATGTGGTTATAATTATTCCTGTGATATATTCATATACAGATAAATGTATATAAAT
Organism: Phacochoerus africanus; assembly: GCF_016906955.1. Classification (NCBI taxonomy): domain Eukaryota; kingdom Metazoa; phylum Chordata; class Mammalia; order Artiodactyla; family Suidae; genus Phacochoerus; species Phacochoerus africanus. The sequence goes on from NC_062553.1 coordinate 36,511,648, forward strand.
GCATATGCATATAATATATACATGCATATATTCATGGATTGAGGTACATTTATTCACTTAACAAATACATATTGAAAAATTAATATATGTTGGCAAGTTGAGTGACTTGCAAATGTGAATCTAGACCCATCCTATCTGTTATCTCAAAATATATCAAATATTGTTTCCAGCAGGAGTTCCCATTGTGGCTCAATGGGTTAAGAATCTGACATTATGTTGTTAAGGATACGCATTTGATCTCTGGCCTTGATCAGTGGGTTAAGAGTCTGGCATTGCCACAAGCTATGGTGTAGGTTGCAGATGTGGCTTGGATCTGACATTTCTGTGGCTGTACTGTAAGCCTGCTGCTGCAGCTCCGCTTCTACCCTTTGCTTGGGAACTTCCATATGCTGCAAGTGAGCCCATTAAAAAAAATTGGTACCAACAAACTGCCATGTTAATCCTATGTGTGAGGGAAATCTTTGTTTATGCAAAGGAAATAAATATTAATACAGACCTAAATGTTATAAGTTTTTGTTATATATATATATATTATATATATATTACAATTTTTATTTAATTATATATTATAAATATTATAATTATATTAATATTTTTTATATATATTACAATTTTTATTTTATCTTTCCACCAGGTACTTTTGTTTAGAATTTAAGACAACATAGCCTTTTTTCTCCCATAAAATTGTTTTATTGCTAACCCTCAGTTAAAACTTATAAAAGGGAATAAAAAGAAAATGCCAGGGATCCTTCAGAAGTTCATTCATGTACAATACCTAATTTTCCCTAATTATTACCATTTGCATTCTTGTTCAGAACATCCTGCAATATTTGCCAAGTACCTTTTAGAATCACAATCAAAGAATAAAAATGAACCTCAGTGATTTTTGGCTCGTGTAGATAGCGTGTTCACTAGCAGCTTGCGGCATTGATTTGCCCCAATGGAATGTTGTTTCCGGAAAGAGGGTGAATGAATCACTTTTATGAGCGTGGAGTCTTTTTCTGCCCGTCACCCTGCATTATTAATGGCTGATTCAATTTTGCTGGCTAGAATTAGAGTTCTAGGGTAAGGTTAAATTTAAGTAGCTGTCCTGTGATTTCATATATGACCACCTTTAATATTTAGATCCAGAGCAGTTTGTTTTCATATATTTGAATATGCTTGTAATTTCTGCGTGAGCTCCTGCAAATACTTTAGCATTTGTAATGCAGTAATTTAAGACATGGGCTTTGGAGTCAGACACACCTGGATTTGATTCCTGGATCATTTAAGCTTCATAATCTTGACAATGTTAATATCTCTAAGGCATATTTTCTGTGTTTCAAAAATAATGGATGAAATGACCTATCTGGATTACTGTAAGATGAAAGAAGATGATAAAACTTCCTAGCAGGGTTCTCGGAATGTAGGAAGCTCTTAAAGGGTAGAGTATAACAATTGGTCAGGCACTGTTATGTTAAGCAATAAACAATAAACATAGCAACCCTTCGGGTTCAAAAATACCAACACAGGTCTAAATTATCATTGCGCACGGATTTTTTTCTTGTTCTTTTAAATTCACAATTACATTGTATGTTTATATTTAGTGAACAGTTATTAACTGGACAACTGCTGTATGTGTAGCAATATGCCAAATATTTGGGTACATTATAATTCCAAGGAGGGAGGGATTCACATCTATTTGAAAGGGAAAGATCAGGAAATATGAAGCTTTTAATAATGCGAGTGACAGATATATCTATGTTGCATTGTGTGGTAGAGAAAATCAATGTACAGGAATTAAAGGAGAAGGAAATGAATGAAAATGAAAATTTTATATAGTCAGGAAAAGCTTGAAATAGGACTTTGAGATTTGATTATGATCTTGAAAGGTAGTTAGAATTTCTATAAACAGCTAGGAAAAGGTATATTTGTATAGTTTATGAAGGAATAAATATATTTGTATCTCACTCATAGAAACTTGGAATTAAGAATGTATATATACACAATCTCTCTCTCTTTCTGTCTCTATTATGGAGACCCAGAAAATTGATGTTGCTTACTCAGGTACTTAACTAATAGTCAGTGGTAAAGCTCAAATTGCTGTCGAGGTCTCCTGCTCCTGTACTAGTACTTTTTGCCTGTGATGTGTTGGGTGAGTAAGCCTTCAAAACTTCTTGAATTATTCATATGAAATATGGACAATCCTATTTTATTGCATAAGGCCATTTCCATTTATAGCTATTAAGACTTTTCTTATATTCAGCCATCTCAGTGACTAATTCCTCCTGCACCATCAGTTTCGGTGATGTGCTGGAGCTGGATCCCACAGGTTTATGAAAGTCAATTACGTGCATCGCCTCCCAAGTCCATGCTCAAGTGACATCACACTGGTAGTTTGAAAACAGCCATGGTGGGAGTAATTACACCATGGAAACGAGAAAATGCTACAAATTAAAGCTTCCTCTTCTTTTTTAATTTTTAGTTTTTTTTTTTTTTTTGGCTACACTCAGGGCATGTGTAAGTTCCCCGGCCAGGGATCAAACCTGTGCCACAGTAGCGACCTCAGAGACTACAGTGACAATGCCAGATCCTTAACCCACTGTGCCACCAGAGAACTCCTCTCTCTCTTTTTTTTTCTTCTGGAGAGTTGGTTGATAAATATTTACCAAAACATCACTGTGTGGATAAAAAATTCTATACACTTCCACTATTTTTTTCTTTTGCTTTTTAGGGCAGCACCCATGGCGTATGGAAGTTCTCAGGCTAGGGGTTAAATTGGAACTACAGCTGCTGGCCTATACCACAGCCACAGCAACACGGGGTCCAAGCCAAGTCTGTGATCTACACCACAGCTCATGGCAACGCCAGATCCCCAACCCACTGAGTGAGGCCAGGGATTGAACTCACATCCTCCTGGATACTAGTTGGATTTGTTTCTACTGTGCCAAAAAGGGAACTCCCCAGTTACACTATTAATATAGCTAAAAGTATAAAATTATGTTTTTACTTTTAAATAGACTTTAGAATGAGATGTCAAAAGGTCAAAGAAACAGTCTTTGAATGAAAGTAGTGAAAACTGAGGAATTATTAGGTTCTACTAGAAGATTCTCTCATAATTAAAGAGGAACAGTTTTTTGACATATAATGCATATGGAATTTGCAATTATAAATTTTTAATATCTATATAAATTTACACAAATTAAATAGAAATAACCTACCAAGAACAGATGAATTCTAGTCCAGAAACTCAAAGCCATTTCTATTTCAGAAAAATCTATAAATATACTCTGGTATTAATCAATTACTAGAATATAAAAATAATGATTATTTCAATAGCTGAAGATAAAGCATTTGATTACAAATTTGTAGTGATTATGTATAATAGGATAATATATGCAAACTGCATGTAGAAAAATTCATATAAGTAAATAAAATTACAAAATATAGTCATTATACATGACCAACAAAAATATGCTATTTTATATATATATATAAATAGATGTGGAAAATTATGCTGAAAACATCAATTAGATACGACATTTGTGAGTGATTTTTTTCTTCTTTAGAATTTTGCCTATTTTAAAATTTTCTCCACAGTGAAACATTTAGGCTATGTAGATTGTAAACATTTTGAAAATAAAATATAGAGATGAGATGTCACTCCCAACAGCAACAAAAACTCAAAGTATCCAAAACTAGCTTAAATAAGAAAAAAAAATTAGTTAAAATTAGATAAATCCTGGAGTCCTCATTTTGGATCAGCAGTAATGAACCCAACTAGTATCCATGAGGATTTGGGTCCAATCCCTGGCTTTGCTCAGTGGGTTAAGAATCCCGTGTTGCCATGAACTGTGGTGTAGCTCACAGATGTGGCTCAGATCCTGCATTACTGTGGCTGTGGTGTAGGCCAGCAGCTCTAGCTCTGGTTTGATTCCTAGCCTGAAAACTTCCATATGCTGTGGGTGTGGCCCTAAAAAACAGAAACAAAAATCAGATAAATCTTAAATGTATCATAATAAAAAGAAGGGAGTTCCCATTGTGGTGCAGCAGAAACGATCTGACTAGGAAACATGAGTTTGCGGGTTCGATTCCTGGTCTCGCTCAGTGGGTTAAGGATCCCATGTTGTGGTGAGCTGTGGTGTAGGTTGCAGACACAGCTTGGATCCCAAGTTGCTGTGGCTGTGGTGTAGGCCAACAGCTGTAACTCTGATTAGTCCCCTAGCCTGGGAACCTCCATGTGCTAAGGGTGTGGCCCTAAAAAGCAAATAAATAAATAAATAAAAGAATAGGAGGAGGAGGAAAAGAAGAGAAAGTAATCCAGGTAACAAGTATTTTATTAGTGTTGATATGGAAAAATAACTACAAATAAATAAAAAATAACTTTAATGGTAGTACCTTAGTGGTATGATCATATGTGTTTGGTTTTTATTCTATATACTCAAAAATTAATTTCCAATTTTTGCACCTTGCAAAAATTATTTAATTTTATTTTTTAATAATTAAAAGGAAAAGATGTTACATAGTTTACTTTTTCAAGTGCCTCAAGGCTTCTGGCAAGAATTCACCTCATCTACACTGCATTCCCTAGATTTTTTTGTACATGGTTAATCACCCCATTATGCAGCTGGAGTTGCCACCTCTGTCACAGCTTCGGCAAAGCCAGATTCTTAACCCACTGCACCAGGGCAGTGATCAAACCCTTGTTCCTACCAACTGCAAAGATATTGTCAATCCTGTTGTTGCACAACAGAGAGAACTTCCACCTGCCCCTCTTTATAAGGAGGCATCTTGTTGGTTTAGGGGCCCAAACTTATGACCACATTTAACCTTCATTACTCCTTTAAAGGCTCTATCTTCAAATGCAATTGCATTCTGAAATGTACTGGAGGTTAGCTCTTCAACACATGACTTTCAGGGGATACACTTGGTATTATTTTCACTTCACTTTGAGACCCCCCCCAGGAAAATGAGGCATCTGTTTATGAGCTAATGTTCTCTAGCTCTTGTGTTCCACAGCAAGTGCTACCACCTAAAGAGGCACTTGAGAACCACAGACCACCAGGGTCACTGATGCCACTGTGGTCCCACATGGCACTGCTTCCCAGCCCGCTGTGGTACCACCCAAATACCTCCACAACAGATAAAAAAACTATAATATTCCCATGCACAAGACAGCACTGTGATTCTCCAGTTCTTACTGAGGACTGAATCCTGGTGAATCCTGTGAGATTTGTTAAAATTGGGAAAATTGTCTCCTTTCATAAGATTCAGACCAGTCTGCAAGGCCAGCCTTGGGAATATGTGTCCTCACTTCATTGTGCTCCTGTGATAAATTGAACTATTGTTGGAAGTTCTTTACTACCCTATATCTACATCCATCTACTCCATCCTACATCTGTATCCACCTCATGGTGCACTGACATGGACCCTTCTTGATGACCTGAGGCTTGGCCACTTGACTTGCCTTGGCCAATGTGATATTAACATAGGTAGCAAAGGCAGAAGACTTGAATGACCTTGCAGGGTTTGATTTACCTGTTGTGCTCCAGGAATCTGCCATGAGAAGAATTTTTCCTAGTAACTGATGTCCCCTCAACCCAGTCCCTAGAATAAACCACTGAGTAGATCTCAGCCTAACCGATAACCTGGGGTTGGGCTCAGCTTATCCACAGCCTGAAGTAGACCACCCAGTGGAGCAAGAGCTCAGATTGCATTCAACCTCCTGAGCTGTGAGCATGTGAATAAATGTTTATGGTTGTAAGTCACAGTATTGGGGGATTTTGTTAGATGGGGTTATTGTGATAATGGTTACCTGTAAGAGTATCTAAGGAAGATACACAAAACTTTCCTCCTTGAGGTCCCTTTCATTATTCACGTAACATAAATGAAGCCAATAGACAATTAGGGTCTCACCAGTTCTTCAGACACGCACAGATACAAGATTCCAGAGTACCAAACTTCCACCTAGTCTCAACATTCCATCAGCGAGGAGTGTTGCTTCTTGTAACTTCACTATTAAAGGTGGATTTCTTATATTTCATAAATTCATAGGTCTTCTTAAGGTTAGAAGTCACAATAAAGATTATACTGTAACTCTTCCCAGTGAGTGAAATATCTGAGGCTCAGAGAGGAAAATTATTTACGTGAGGCCAGATTCTAAGACGGCAGCAACACCAGGGCTGTGTCTCTTGCCTCCTAATCCAGAACTCTTTTGTTATGACACTCATGATTTCTTGGCACTAGGAAAACTACCCTGTGAAACATTTTTATTGAAAGCTTTAATAATAGCAACAAACTGGCTCAGGAATTCCATGATTAGATCATGCCAATTATCATCTTATTTTTATGGTTTTCTTCAAGGTCAATCTTAGATAATTTTGACCCCATATTTTGATGTGAAACTTAACTGAAAAGGAGTATTTTAGTGAAAGAGAGTAAGATGCATTAAGCATAATGAACCAGACCAAATATTGAAATCTATAAAGTGCCTGAGAACCTCTGAACGGTCATTTACTTAAATCTGCTCAGTCACTCTCCTTGTTAAGGAGTCATCTAGGAGGATGGAAACCAAACGGAACTTTATTAACGACCTTTGCTGCCTTTCTAGTGTTGAGATTTTCAATTGCTAAAGAAAAAAATGTTAGAATTCTGGGGGGAATTCTCAGGTGGGAGGGATATTGCTTATATTATTGGAGGGCAAAACTTAACAATACTTAAAAGTACAATATGCATCCATGTGACAATTATTTGCTGTTATATTGCATTTTTCTACAAATACTGTAATCCTTAGCTTAAGTTTCTGGAGAACTGATAATGAGATAGAGAAGTGAAATTATCAAGGACTGTCTTTGTCTTTATAGATTATAAGAAAGTTACAGGTTTGCATATCAGTTTTTCCTTTCCTTAGGGCAGGCACTATTGCACTTTTTTTTTTTTTTTTTGAGCTCAGAGTTTGTAATCATACTCTCTGCATTTGACTCTAGGCTCTGTCAATTATTAGCTGAAATATCAGGGAAAATTGCTTACCTCTTTGTGCATCAGTTTTGTCATTTGCAATCTGAAGGTAATAATAATTATATCATCACAGAGAGTTTGTTTTAAGACCTTAATTCATTTCACAGAATAATTTTTCTTGAGTGCCTACTATCTTCCAGACATTGTTTCTCTAGGTACTTGAGCTACAAGAATAAACAAAGCTGACAAAGATCTGCACTATTGTGCAACTTATATTCTAGAAAGCATAGACAGACAAAAAAAAAATAAACCTAATATATGAGTAACAGTTGGTACACTCGACAGCCATAAGTAGCATGAGAACAAACAAAAGTTGAGCAGGGTAAAAAGAATCAAGAGCATTGAAGGAAGTGGTGAGTCACAATTTAAAATAAATTAGTGAGATAGAATTCATGGAGAAAGTGTCTTTTGAGCAATGACATGAAGAAGGTGACTGTAGGGTCATGCATATATCTGAGGAAAGCATTTAGAAATGAGGGAACAACTTCAGGCATGAGGTCTGCTCAGATCATAACAGGAGATAATGAGAGTATGGAAAGCGAACCTCAAGAATGTTAAGTGACATGCTCAAGTTTAGATGAATTTAAGTGAAAGAGTATTTTTAAGGCTGGAAAAAAATATGTTCAGTCCTTAGCAAATTCACATTTTTAGTGTCTCCCAACCTTCCCACCAAATCCACTCTAAAATATATATCACTTACAATAAATGAATAAATTAGCCCTACTCGGGTATGGTTAAAATAATTTGAGATCAGGGGCACCCCTATATTTGAATTTCTCAAGGTTTTAGTCTAAGAGAGGAGACCCCAAATGCTCATGTATACAAATGGTCAACAGTCTTTGGACCCCCCCCCAAAAAAAAACTTAGGCCTCCCACTGTAGCAGACAGATTCTTAGTTGGCCCCAATTATCCCCACGTCCTGATATTCATGCCTTTCTTTATCCCTCCCCTTGAGTGTGATTAGGACCTGTGACTTGCTTCTGACCAGTAGACAATGATAAGATGATGGGATATGCATCATTACATGTCCAAGATCACATGATATAAGATTGTAATGTCCATCTTGCTGAAAGAATTTCTCCCTTCCTAGCTTTGAAAAGGTGTGCTGCCTTGTTGAGAGTTGCCTTGTGGAGAAAAGCCACAAAATAAGGACCTATGGGTAGACGCTAGTCAACAGCCAGCAAGAAAATGAAGCTTTCACTCTGACAACTTGTTAAGGACTCGGCTTCTGCCAACAGCCCTATTACTTGGAAGCAGATCCTTCCCCATTTGAGCCTCAGATGAGAACCCAGCCCAAGTGAGCACTTGATTTGCAGCCTTGCAGGTGACCAAGATAAGCTGTGCTCAGACACCTAACCCACCGAAACTATGAGGAATAAATGGTACATTGTTTTAAGCCACTGTTTGTGATAATTTGTCAAACAGCAACAGACAACTAATGGACTCACCTTATTACTGTCCTAGCTGAAGTCATGAAGAAGGGAACAAAGGCAGTCATAGGAGCGTATGACTCAGATCAGCTTAAAAAAAGTCTGCTGCAAGGAGCGTAGTTAACCCCAAACCTGCAGGTGCCACACTTTTGAGGTCCACTGCATTACTCTCCCTGCTCTTCCCCTCCCCCACCACCCCAGGCTGCTCTCAGCCAATGTCTAAACAATGCCTGGTAATGTTAGAGCTGAGACATTTCTGCCAAATGTGGGACTTCTCTAATGGTTAATCTTTGCTCCAGGCACTCCATCAACCTGGTTGCCATTTTCGCAGAACCCTATGGAAATCAGAGCCTCTTCCTTTTTCCCCCTCTCTCCTTCACAGTGACAATATCATATCGGCCTTGTGATCTAAGACCTCTCTCTCATATTTTTATTCATTCTTCATAGGAACTTCCCAGCAAAAATCTCATGCCCTTTTCACTGTGACTTAGCATCAGCTTCCCAGAGAACTCAAACTGACACGGAAAATTCTCCTTGTCTTGGACTTCAGCCTTAAGAAAGGCAGTCTTATGTAGAGAGAAACACGTGAAGGGTCACTAGAGCTACTTTCAGCCACTCTGCTGCTACCAATAATCCACACTGACTCTGAGCACATCACTGCCTCCAGGGGGCTACTTCCTTCCTGGCTAAAATAGGACTGTTGAATTAGATGATCTTTAGTATTTTCCTTTTTTCTTTTTACCTTCACTCAGTGTAAAAGGAGAGCAGGTAATAAAAATGACTTAAGAATAAACAAAAATAGCGACGGGTTTAGATAAGAGAGAGGGAAAGGAGAAAATAGAACCAATGGAAGGGCCCAAGAGAGAAAAAAAATTGTAATCATATATATATTGCAAACACATCCTGGTTTATATCATGATGTTTTTCACTTTTAAAATTTTGGATCTAGTCTTGATTTAGCTGGCAGTATTAACAGCAGTTTTGCTATCACTTTTCTAGGGATTTCAAAATCCCTAGGGATTTGTAAAATCCCTGGGGGCTACATCTAAGGTGAAGGCCAGGTTCCTGTGCTTTTCTTTTCTGCCCATGTGGTCCCCATGGACCCAGCCTGCTCCCCCCCCCCCGCCCCATACACACACCCCTTTAACTGTTGATGCTACACACCTTTTCTCTTGGGGTTACTTTCTTTCCCACATTTGCCTCCTCAGTGGTTTATCTTTTCTCCAGCTCAACAATTTCATTGAGCTGATCAAAGACAAATATAGCCCTTTTTAGTTTTAAGGTTCTTCCTTCAAATCCCTCTAGGGAAACCGTCAGAGGAACATAATAACAAACATAGAGAAATTCAGAGTTTTAAGAAATGTTACGGAGTTTACAGAATCATTGCCCCTGGTCTAGACTGACTGCTGATATGATATTTACGATACCAGAAAGCACTTTGGACACCACCTTCCTTCTTTGTTATTTTGTCCCGTATCCATTTCCCTCAGGTGCATCTTCTCTAAATCTGAAGACCTTCTTCTCCACAAAGGATCTTCTTCCTGATAAAGAAAGTGATATCCTGGGCAGAAATATAGAGATAAAACCTCTGCCTTCAGATGTCTGCTGGAATCAAATATGCACTTATATATAAACAGGAAAGGTTGGCAGATGGTAAAATTTTCCAAAGGTAATCATATTTCCCAAATCCACATGCCTTTCTACATTAATAGATAATGTTGGAGTTCCTGTTGTGGCTCAGCAGGTTAAGAACCCAACATAGTGTCTGGGAGGATGCTGGTTCAGATCCCTGGTCTCGTTCAGTGAGCTGTGGTGTAGGTCACAGATACAGCTTGGATCCTGCGTTGATGTGGCTGTGGTGTAGGCCGGCAGCTGCAGCTACGATTTGACCTATAGCCTGGGAACCTCTGCATGCCCTGGGTGTGGCCCTAAAAAGGAAAAAAAAAAAAAAAAAGATAATGTTGCCACCTTATCTTTGAGAACTGAAATCTATATCTTTTCCCTTTGAATCTGAATGAGCTTGTGACTAACTCAATGAATAGAATATGGCAGAGATGACTTTATGTGACTTCTAGAGACTAGGTCCCAAGAACAGTGAAACTTTTGTCTTGTCTCTTGGGATGTATGCGATGGCACCTCAAACAGCCACATAAAATTCTGACTACGCTTGAGCCCCCTTGCGCTGGGAGAAAGCCCAGGCCATATGGAGAGAACTGTGAAGATGCTTCAGTTGATAAGCCCAGCCCAGGTCCCAGCCTACAGTTGACAGCAACTGCCAGTTGAGAATAAAGATGTCTGCAGAGAATTTTAGTACCCAAGCTTTTCAACACCCAGAGGTGGAGTGCCTCAACCTATTGTTGACACTTTCCAGCTGAGGCCTCCATGTGAGGGGCCCTCGGTGGATTCCTGACCTGCAGACTTGAAAAGCATGATACATTCATTGTGTTAAGTTGCTAAGCATAGGCATATTATTTTTAATGAAAACATAACCAGAACACAGTTGGAGCACTTTCAATTCAAATGAGGTGCTCAAAAGTGATTGTCCCCATGCCTTGACTGGACCCCAGCTGCTGCTCCATTTTTTTTCTAAAGTCAGATTTTTCAGTTTTTTGTTATCTCGTGAATTTCTAATCTATCGTCTTTTTATTTAACTTACTTAAGGCTCTTTTCCCTTGCTTGCAACCAGTGTATACAAGTTGATCTGTATTCCTTTACACTGATACTATAACAGTGAAACACACCAGCCAGGAAACATCCCACTAGTAATGGCAACAAGAGACCGACCTCTCACCCTCAAACCTTGATCCTCCACCTGACAAAATACAAAAGTGTGGGGGTTTTTTGTTTTTTTTGTTTTGTTTTATTTTGTTTTACTTTGGATTGTACAGAAAGTCAACATAAATGAAACACAGAGCAACTGCATTTAAATGGAGAAAAAAAGAAAATTAGCAAAAAAAAAAAGAGAGAAAGAGATTAGATATCATTTTTCTCACTTTGAATAAAAGGGTCTTGTCCAAAGCTGGTAGTTGAAAATTTCCCAAACATGACTTGGATCCACTGGATCTCTTAGGAATTTTCTTTTCTAATACAGTAAACTTGTAAATTTCTAGGTTTATTGCTATATGATTTCCTTCCCCAAAAAACTTCATGCTGTCCCAGTTAAATTATTTATTTGATATGTACAAATATGAAACTAGGTATATACTCACTGTGTTTATTACTACTATAAAACCATAGAAATAAGAAAATTTTTAAATTGAATGCAAAGAAAACTATTGGCCAATTAAATTTATACTGCAAATTATTAATTTAATGTAATAAACTCTGAGTATAATGCAATATGAAAAAATCTCTTAAATTTGGTCCTGTTTCAGTGTACCAGATGAAACTATAATTCTGCCAAAATACATTTTGTACTATAAATCCTTTATGAGATATGTCATGATGTCATTCTGTGTCAAGGTATAATTCTCATTTTTTAGTCCTTCTCTTTCTTCTCATGAACATAAAAGTTTATTAATAAGCAATAATAAAGTCACATTCAAACACAAGTACCACACTTCCAATGAATTATTCCTCTACAATGTGCTTATGCACTTGAAAACATATTATTCAATAAAATATGCTATATTAGTTGTCTATGTAATCTCTACATACATATATGTGTGTAGATATATGGATTATGTTTATAGAATAGATATGTACATGTGTAAACATGTATATATAGACACATATGATACTATCTTTTCATACTTATCTATAAATATTTTTGAGATTTATTACATAACACAGTCAATTAAAAAATGTTTGGTCATTTCAAATCTTGCTTTTAGTCTTTATTTGCCAGGGCCAGAGAAGCATTTATTTTAAGGCTTATTTTGCCCCATTACTGAGGCAAAGTTTACCTGAGTTCACTACTCAGTGACCCACGAACTATGAGGTCTGCTCACTCTGGCTGTTGGGAACACACGCTTTCCCAGGCCTTTGTGAGTTTCTGATAACTATTTTCTCTTATTGTTTGGGGATTTTCTTTTGTCTCAGGCCTCAGGCAGTTTCCTAACATACGTGCTCTCCTCAGTGCTCAGATGAAGTCTCAAGAGGCCAGGACCCTTAACAGGATCTCTTTCTCTGCATCTCTCTTCTCTACTACTCTGCCCCATGAATGCCATCTGTTCCCCAAGAATGAATAAAACCAAACTTCCAGCTGCACGTGCTCAGTACGGAGACATCACTGGCCTCCTCCTGGTTTCCTCTTCTTGTTCTACAGCCAGAAAGCTCTCCCCAGGCATGATCCTGGAGCAATTTTAGGTCTCGCCACACTAGAGGATCAAGGATCATTGTCCTTTGTTGTCAGATAAGCAATCAGGAAAAGTACTATTTCATACATAGTATGAAAATTGTTTCAAGTGAGAAGGTAAATCCAGTCCCCAGTTTCTCTATCCCAGCTGGTGTCCAGAAGTCACCTGACATCAGTTTATAAGTGAGATGGGCAGTATATAATGATGATGGTAACATATACTGGGCGTCACCTGTAGTAAACCTTGGATAATGGCCCCACTTGAAATATATTAAAACTCATCGAAGCCAATAATTGTTGTTCATTATATACTAAGAAACAAAAGGGATGATTATCTCCATAGGATCACTGTATCCCACTCATTCAACATTAACACAAGGAAGAAGAAAATGATACAGGAAAGGCTTAGCCAACCATGGGCAGTTGTCTGGGGTCCAGTGAGCAATGTGGTAATCAGCTCCAGAACCTACTGAATTTGCAGGGAAACCAGTTCTGGCAAAAGACTTTTCTAATAGACAAAAAGCTCTTATGAGGGTGCAGAATAGGAGTCTGATCTATCAAATGCTGTCTGTAGTTAAATTACTTTTACATTTTAAATGAAGAAATTTGAATGTTTCCTTCTGTCAGTGAATTCTGGCTGTGATTTATCTTTTCTGTTGGACTTAATAAACATATTGTTACCAGGCATAGGGCAAAGGATAGAGTAATAAAAAAATATTTCTATGAAAATAAAAAAAAAAAAAGAAGACGGTCCCCTTGTTCTACCAGTTAGTTAGCAAGCTTAGGTTTTCCTTTACTTTAGCTTTCTGATTGTACTCTTTTAACTTATTACTCTCTTTCTCTCTCTCTCTTTTTTTTTTTCCCTGTACCCACAGAATACAGAAGTTCCTAGTTTAGGGATCAAATCCAAGCCACAGGTGTGATTTACACTGCAGCTGTGACAAAGCTGGATCCTTCACCCATTGTACAGGGTCAGGAATTGAACCAGTGCTGCCAGAGACAAGCTGGATCATTAACCCACTGCACCACAGAAGGGACTCCAAATATTGTTTTAACTTAAATGTTTTTCATTTATCAATAATTTTCTTTTTTATGTTTAGTTAAAGTACAGTGAAACTCTAGCCTAATCACAAAGATTTTCAATCATGTTATCATTAACATATTCTGAAACTGATGAGAACCACATACAGATATAATGGTGTTGAGATATACAGCACGCCCAATGCCAATAATCAATATTTTTGAGATATGGTAAAATTTATATTCAGAAGCTTATTCCATGTCTTATACTTTTTGAAGAAAATAATTAAAAATTCAACACCAGATGTTAGAATAAAAAATAATTTTTAAGAAAAAAATGAGTATAAAAATTAATAAACATGAGAAGAGAAAGCAATACATTTGAAAATTACATAAAAATAGCAAACAAAATATAGTGTAATCATCTTAGTCATAAACTTGGTTTTAAAAGGGAAAGTGGAGTTCCTACTGTGGTGTAGCAGGTTAAGGATTTGGCTCTGCCATCACTGTGGCTTAGATCACAATTGCAGCTGAGACTTGAATCCTGGCCTGGGAAATTCCATATGGTGCAGGTACAGCCAATTTTTTTTTTTAATTTTAAAAAACAAATTAAAAAATAAAAATGAAAATATTGCAACAAAATATTAAAAATATGAAGGAAAATGTAAAACAAGAAGTACACAATATGCTGGTTAAGTGTAGGCATGGGTGCCAATTACATAGGTTTGCACTGAGTTTCAGTATATACGAAGAATGTCCACATGAAAATATGCTCAACGTCACTAATTATTAGAGAAATGCAAATCAAAGCTATAATGAGGTACCCCCTCACACTGGTTAGAATGGCTGTCATTAATAAGTCTACAAATACCAAATTCAGGAAAGGCTACAGAGAAAAGGGAACCCTCCTACACTGCTGGTGGGAATGTAAGTTGTTAAACCACTATGAAAAACAATATGGAGGTTCCTCAGAAAACTAAATATAGAACTACCATATAATCCGGCAATCCCACTACTAGTCATATATCTGGACAAAACTATGATTCAAAAATATACATGCACCCTTATGTTCACAGCAGCACTATTCACAATAGCCAAGACACAAAAACAAATGTCAATTAAAAGATGAATAGATTAAGAAGATATGATACATATACACAATGGAATACTACTCAGCCATAAAAAGAATGAAATAATACATATGCAGCAACATGAATGCAACTAGAGATTCTCATACTAAGTGAAGTAAGTCAAAAAGAGAAAGACAAATACTATACGATATAACTTATAAGTGGAATCTAAAATATGGCACAAATGAACCTATCTACAAAGGAGAAACAGACTCATTGAGAACAGACTTGTGGTTGCCAAGGGGGAAGTGGGAGGGACTGGGAGTTGGGGGTTTGTAGATGCGAACTATTATATTTGGAACAGATAAATAACAGAGTCCTACTCTGTAGCACAGGGAACTATATCCAGTCTCCTGGCATAGACCATTATGGAAAAGAATATTAAGAAAATAATGCATATATATGTATAACTAAGTCATTTTGCTGTATAGCAGAAATTGGCAAAACATTATAAATCAATGATACTTTAAAAAAGGGAAAAATACATACAAAAACTGATTTGGGATAATTCACTTCACCTACTTTTTCTTCATCTATGTAACAAGGATAATAATAATACCTTTTTAATGAGGTTGTTTTGAGGAAAAATTGAGATAACATAAATAATGTTATCATCTATGCAAATAACTTGGCAAACATTGATGAAATAACTGATTTTCTGGAACATCTAGAAGCAAATAATCTAGTTTATTTTTAAACTACTCTTTAAGTAGTTACAGTAGGCAAAATAAGCCTAAAGATGCCCATGAACCAATCCTGAAACCTGTGAATATGTTAGCATCAGTAGTAAAAAAGACTTTGCCATTATAATAAAGGTTAAGAACATTGAGACAGATTATCTTGGATTATCCAAGTGAGCCCAAATTTATAACATGAATTCTTCAAAGTGAAAGACTTTTCTCTTCTGATACCAGATGGAGATGCAACGATAGGGGGAAGATCAGAGAGAAATTCAATGTTTTTGACTTCGAAGAGAGTGTAAGGGAACTCCCAGCAGATGAATATGAATAGCTTTGGAAACTGGAAAAGCAAGGAAAGAAATTCTACCCTAGAGCTTTCAGAAAGGAATGCAGCCCTGGAGATGTCTTTATTTTAATGTGGTGAGTCTGCAAAGCTACAAAACTGTGAGATAATAAATTAGTGTTGTTTTAAGTAACCATTGGTAGTAATTTGTCACAGCAGCAATAGAAAACTAATACCATATTATACTGTGATATTCAATTTAAGAACGTGCATAGTCTTGCTTTCTTGCTAATATAGGCTCTCTAAGGTGAGACAGAGCATTCAATATCTCTGTCTACAACCTAGAGCATATAGCATGTTGCTTTGTGTATAGTGTGAAGTGTTCAGTATTTCTTTAATACGATTCTCCTCTTACAGTAGCACACTCTACATTTCTCTTTCTTCTCGCTATATCCAATGAGTCTCAATCAGTCTTTGGAGAAAGTCATCCAGGTTCGTATTGGATAAATATTGTCAGGTTTAGTTACAGGATTTGGGATAAGCATATGCATCTAAAGGACTGAGTCTCAGAGCCCTTCCAGAAATAGCTTCCCTTCAGACAGATGCTGCCACCTGAAGTATTAATACAACAATCATCTTATTCTGATCACAAGCATTTTCCCATAATAACCCATGATTGCACTAGCTACTTGCTTTAATTACCACATAGACACTATGCAGTACAAAGAGACAATAGGTATTGCACAGAGACTGCATCATTTCTTTCAGAGGAAGGCAACTCTGACTGATGTCAGAGAGCCTTTATTAGATGTTATATTGGCTGGGCTCAAAAGATGGACTATTTATAGAAAAATAAATTACATATATTTTGCAAGAGAAGTGTAAGTGGTAAATAAAGACAAGAGTCATAGAACTTTATGGTGTCTTCATATTCATTTCAATAGCTTCTACAGTTGTTTGCACATTAACATTACACATATTTGAATAAAATAAGCATCATTATGAAATGTTTTAAATGTTTTAAAATTATTTTTCAAGTTTTTTTTTCTTTTTTTTGGCTGTGCCTGTGGCATGTGGAAATTCCTCAGCCAGGGATCGAACCCCTGCCACTGCAGTGACAATACCAGATCCTTAACCTACAGCACCACAAGGAAACTCTCTAAATAAGAAAACAGTTTGAAGATAGTTATAATATTATTTGGTACTGAATTTGGAGGGTAATTTTGAAGTAATTTTGTCCAGTCATTCAGTTAATGCAGAAATTCATCCTTTTATATCTTGATCCATTGACTTAAGTTATTATTTGCCTGTTTGCTTAGTTCCAAAAACTTGGAAATATGAAGAATCCTTAGTAGATCAGACTGAGAACCCAGGAATGGAGGGAATTTGTAAAATAATCATTCTTTCACTTTCAAAAATTTTTATTAGGGAATACAAGGAGGAGAGAGCATAGTAACTAGACAAAAACTAAGAGTTAAAGAAAGGCTGGGGAAGGTGTGAGACACTTGGAAATATTTATGGCAGTCAGGAGAGTTTGAGGTCCTTCTCTGTTACTTATTTGCTATGTGATGCAGAGAAGTCATTTACCCCCCTTTAGTAGAAAAAAAATTTTAATAATGGAAATGAAATAATTTTATAAGTACAATTCATCTAAGTAGGAGTAATTTATTCAAGATCTTTTATTAAGTTGTTAGTGTGTAAGATTTCTCTTTCTTCAAGTTACATTGGTTTCTAGTCAGTATTGGATTTATTTCTCAATGATAAAAAATATTCTGCAGTAATGCTAAGAGTCTGCACTTCTTCTCAAGGAAACATAATTTTAAACTCAGCATTTAGAAATCCTATATATGATTTCCTAGAGCTTTTCTGGAAAAGAATTAGTGGAAATAAAACTTTATAATTTATTCTGTTTTCAGATTTTAACTGTTTTATAGAGCTACTACATTTGTGAATGAAGAGTTAGCCCTTGAAAAATAATCTATAAAACTGAAATTGATGACAATAGTTACAGTAAATTCAAGTTATTCAGAAAACCAGCTATCTGAAAAAATGATCAAAACTTTATCAAAACATTGTGGTAAAAGTGAACCCACTTATTGATATCTACATTCTCACTAAAAAGGATGAGAAAATTTGGAACAAAAAAAATAATGTTTGGTGATACCAAAGAGCTCTCAAGGGAAGGAGGAATTGCAAAGGCTAAGATTTAAGAGAGAAGGAAAGGAGGTTATCTGGAGATAAGACCAGACTAGGGGAACACATATCACACACAGGAAAATGACAATATAGAGGATATTACTGAGAAATTGAGAAGCCATCAGAGCATGTGCAGGCATATATACAGCAATGACAAAAATTGGAGTCCAGAGCCCACTAAGGATGAGAATCTACAGCAAACCCTCCATGTTTTGTTCAGGACCCATACATTTTAGGAGTGAGAAAGAAAAGGAATAAGATTTCTGATATTAGAAAGGGGACTAAAGAATGTAGAAGAAAAATACTAATGACAAGATAAATAATAAAATAGAAAATAAAGATGCATTGGAGATGGGAGTTATAATGACAAGATCCTACAAATACAAAGTGGAGCAAAAGGAGCCACGGCCCACTTAGGGCTTAATAGATGACTCCATCTCTACATTTTCAAAATGAACAAATCAAATTCATGATTTCAGAAGCCAGGTGGTCATCCTTTTGGGAAGAGGCAAGGCATATATGATTGGGAGAGGGCACAAATGGAGTTTACGAAAATAGTGGAAATACTTTATTTCCTGACCCAGATAATGGTTGCTGTATTCGCCTTGTAATAATTCATTAACTTATCCATTTATGATTTATGCACTTTTCTGTATGGATGCTACAGTTAATAAAGTTGAAAAAAAAAAAAGACTTTAACAGAGCAACTGACAATGATATATGTATAATTCTATTTAAAAATAACACAAATGTCCTCCTAAAAGGGCAAGTGGTGAGTCAATTTGTTTTTCCTTAACTTCAGAATTGTAGAGGGCTAATTTATACAGAGTACAATCTATTCTATGCAATAAAAATATTTGTTTAAACACAAATCAGCTTTTTCTCCTACCCAAACTCCCCATGATTTCTTCTTACTCTTTGAATGCGATCCACAGTATGCAAGGCTATTTGTTGTCTGGCTTCTGGTCATTACTCTGACTTCATTCCTTATTTTTCCCTTTGCCCTAAAACTTCAGAACCTTAAATCCACTCAGTAGGGCTTCTCTTTAAGGTGTTTGTGGTTTTTTGTTTACCCTGGAATGTTCACACCCCAGAGATGTGCTCCATTACTCCTTTGCCTTATTTGTGATATTACTAAAGTGCTACTTCCTCAGTAAAGCCATCTCCAAACACCTTCTTTTACTTCATTTTTAAATTTTTAAATTGAAGTATAGTTGATTTACAATGCTGTGTTATTTTCAGGTGTACAGCAAAGTAATCCAGTAATACATATACTATTTTTTAGATTCTTTTCCAATATAAGTTATTATAAGATATTAAATATAGTTTCCTGGAGTTCCCTTCGCAGCACAGTGGTTAACGAATCCGACTAGGAACCATGAGGTTGCGGGTTCGGTCCCTGGCCTTGCTCAGTGGGTTAAGGTTCCGGCATTGCCGTGACCTGTGGTGTAGGTTGCAGATGCGGCTCGGATCCCACGTTGCTGTGGCTGTGGTGTAGGCCGGCGGCTACAGCTCCAATTCGACCCCTAGCCTGGGAAACTCCATATGCCGCAGGAGCAGCCCAAGAAATGGCAAAGTAAATAAATAAATAAATAAAGTTTCCTAGGTTATATAGTAGGTCTTTGTTGTTTATCGATCTTATATATAGTAGTGTATATATGTTAATTCCAAATTCCCAGTTTAGCCCTCCCCTGCCCCTTACCCCTTTGGTAATCATAAGATTGTTTTCTACGTCTATGAATCTGTTTCTGTATTGCAAATAAGTGAATGCCTTATTTTAAATCACACCCTAACTTTTTAGATACCTTCTTTTTCCTTTCCTAGCTTTATTCATTCTTATTATCATTTAAAACTGATAGGACATTGCATGTTTATTTGTTTATGTGTTTGCTGGCACAAGGAATTGGGCTGTTTGCACATCCTTTCCTCGTTAACCTATAAATCATGTCTAGTATGGAGTAGACATTCCACATGTCGTTCTGAAATGACCAAATGAATGATTAGATGGATTCCTATGATTGCAACATATTCCAAAAAGAGTTGGCAATATCTGAAACACTATAATACAACTCACCAATGTCAAGATAATTTTATACTCTGGGACCACCAATCAGTCAAGGTTAGTACCTTGAAGGCAGTTTGTTTTCAAAAGGGGAAAAGAGAGATGTGAAATTTCTCTCTAATTAAATTGCTATGAACTACAAAACACAGCAGCCTTTGTTTACAATGCTACTGACTGCTCACATTTTCAGGTGTAGCTCACAGCATTTCCGGGAAATAAAAACAAAGAAATCCTTGCTAAGACAGGATTCAGCACAAGTTGCTGTTTACAGCTTTCTCTTCTCTAGGTACCAAAATCTTTATTCCCTAACTTAAATGTCTGTATTAGCCAGAGTTCTTCAGAGAAACAGATCCAAGAGGATATGCATACGTATATGTACATGTACTAGCAGATAGATAGATAGATAGATAGATAGACAGACAGATAGATAGATAGATAGATGATAGATGACAGAGAGATGGGTTTATTATGAGGAATTGGTTCACATGATTATGGTGGCTTAGAAGTCCCATGATCTACAATCCACAGGCTGCAGTCCCTGGAATTCAAAGCCCCAGGAAGGTCAGTTGTGTATTCCAGTCTGAATCCAATAGCCTGAGAACCAAGGATGCCAATAATGTAAATCCCAGTCTGGGAGCAGAAGATAAGATGAGATGCCTCACTCCAGCAGTGAGGCAGAAAAATAAAAGGATGAATTCCTTCTCTCCTCTACCATTTGTTCTAGTCAGGCCAACAGGAGATTGGAGGATGCCCACCCACATTGGAGAGGGCAATTTACTTTAAATGAGTTAGTGGATTCAAATGTTAATCTTAACAGAAACACCTTCAAGGACACACTATTTTAAAAGAAGTTTAATCTGGGTATCCCATGACAAGTCAGGTTGACACATAGAATTAACCATCACAGTGCTCTCACATGATAAAATCTTATAGGTCTCTTTTTACTCAGGAATCTACACAGATAACATTTTCTTTGGAGAATTGTTAGAGGACCATCGGCTGAAACTGTCCACCTAGGCCAAGCAGGATAATAGCCTCTCGCATGTGTTGTCTTACAAAGGAGATCCTGATAAAGAATATGGTGATGCTCTGAAAACTAACTGGGAGCATCTGGGAGGGGCCAATACGAGAGAGGAGTCAACCAGCCTCCCAGGATCCTTGGCTGAGAGTACAAATGCCACCAAGAAGGACCCTCAGCCAAAGCAAGTATGAGTCAACCAAGATGACTGGCCAGAGACAACCTGGAAGCTAACCCCGTTCCCAGAAAACCTGAGACTGTGAGCCACGTGATAGAGTCATGTGGGTTCCCTTACCCTTCTGCTCTCCACCCAGGTGCCCCTTCCCAATAAGTCTTTTGCTTTGTCAACATGTGTGTCTCCAAGGAGCCAACGAGGAACAGATAGTTTAGCCAATGGTTTTAGTGCTTTTCAAAGAATGGAAGATGCAAGATATTGGCTTCATACATTTTCTCCTGAAAAATATCTAACTATCTGAAGGCCCGTTCTACCAGTTTCCCCAGAGCACAGAGGGCCTCATTCCTGATCTCTGCCCTGAACTTTCTGCAAGGTGCATTTAAGGTCAGCAACTGCAATGGCCAATGACTCAATCCTTATGGAGCCAAAGGCAAATGACATTCTTTAGCTGGCAAATCTAAGTCTTGAAATTAATAGTTATATGATTTTGATTTAATTTACTTCTTTAAGCTACAGTTTCCTGTTTAAAAAAACAAAAAACAAAACATGGGGTAGAGCATTGTACATATTTTGTATGATATTCAGTTAAGCTTAAAAGCAGTATTGTTAAATATTCACTTCAGCACTTGGCATACAGTGATCACCCAATAATTATAAATTAGCATAAAAAACAAAAATGAATACTATATACTCATAGAGTAACATGATTTAACATTTAATTTTATGTGCTTTCTCAATATATGACTTTATTTGATTTTTTTTTTTCATCTTTTTTTTAGGGCCACACCCACGACATATGGAGGTTCCCAGGCTAGGGATCGAATTGGAGCTGTAGCTGTTGGCCTACACCACAGTCACAGCAACGGTGGATCCAAGCTAAGTCTGTGACCTACACCATAGCTCACAGCCCTGAGCAAGGCCAGGGATTGTACCCACCTGTCATGGACACTAGTAGAGTTTGTTAACCACTGAGCTGGTTATGATGGGAACTCCTCTATTTGATCTTTATCTATTAATTCCTAATGGAGACTTTATTTTCTCTAGTATGCTCTGCAACTTTCTGTCTTTTACCAGATTGCTCTATCACCGGTCACTCTGGGAGTTCCTTACACAATCAATAATGAGCAAGAGTTTAACCCCCTTCAAGAAAGAAGAGTCCTTTCTTGATTGGCCAAGAGCTTTTGCAAGGTCCAGATGCATTGCCACCACAGTACTTTTGCACAATTCCTCTAAACTTTCCACAAGAAACTGTAAGTCAGGGTTCCCATTCCATCCCTTCATGCTCCTTGTCTGGGCTGCATGGGCTCCTACACACACTAAACATACTGTCTTCTGCTTGGTATTTAGTCCTGTATTGCCACATGCTGTTGCTACTGTATCAGATTTGCCCAAAGTCTGTTATGTCTCATATATTTTGAGACTTGGAAATGGAATGTCAGCCCTTCATTGCCAAAGGCACCTCCTGAGGCTGTTGTGTGATTCAGGCATTTTCATCTCCTCCTGCTCTTTTGCTTTGAAATCAGTAAGGTTATGTGTAATCAAAGAACAAATATGATCACTCAAAGGAATTAGTGGCTGGTAAATTTAGAACTAACCCCTCATATGCGACTTCACACAGAGATTGTTTTTCATCTTTCTCTGCATGTCACAGAGCTCATCTAAATGAGAAGCACAAATGTTTTCAAAGGCAAGGCCACACACACTCAGAACTATAAAAATAATGGTGAAAAAGAAGACTTTGGTGTTTTATCAGTTCCACCCACCTGACTTTTCATTGCACTCCAGATATATTAATGATGTGATTGGCTTTTTAATGATTCTTTTTATTAACTGGACAAAGTTACATCATTTAGGAAAGAATATGCTTAATATTTAAATGGTAAATATGTAGAATTAAGAGGGACAAGTTAATTGATATAATATTAATTGAATATTTCCAGATGAAAAGTACTGATTGTTATAGGTTTTGGAGGGATATAAGCATCTAAGTCAGCTCAGGCTGCAATAGCAAAATTTGATAAAGTGGGCAGCTTATCAGCAACAGACATATATTTCTATAGTTCTGGAAGCTGTAAGTCAGAGATCAGGGTACCAACAGGGTCCTGGTGAGAGCCCTCTTGCAGATGGCCAGCTTCTCACTGAATGCTCCCATGGTATGAAGAGAGCTAGCCGCTCTCTGATCTCTTCCTATAAGTGCACTAATCCTATTTGCAAGGGCTCCACCTTCTTGACCTAATTACTTCCCAAAGGCCCTACCTCCAAACACCATCTCATTGGGATCAAGGTTCAATATATGAATTTGGGGGGAACACAAATATTCAGTCCATAACAGATGACTAAACCAGTTGCTGATCTCACCAGATTTCACTATCGAGTTGTAGAAAAACAAGACATAGCTCTGTGGAATCATAACCCTCAGGTTGCTTCAGAAATATCCTAGTGATTTGCCTGAGTCTGAGCCTACAGTAGTGTGTCTGTGAAATATGCCATATTAAGTAGAAAGCAATCCCTTGCTAAAAATGCTCTCAACATAAAAAGAAAGGTTAGGAGGGAAAAAAAATCAGAAATCAAGAGATTATATGTGTAAACAGAAAATCTTGCTACATCTCAGTGTTTTATATATTCATTCCCGATTCCCGACACTTATAATCTCTGGGGACTTTTTGTTTGTTTGTTTGTTTGTTTGTTTTTTCTTTTTATTTTCCCACTGTACAGCAAGGGGGTCAGGTTATCCTTACATGTATACATTACAATTACATTTTTCCCCCCACCCTTTCTTCTGTTGCAACATGAGTATCTAGACAAGGTTCTCAATGCTATTCAGCAGGATCTCCTTGTAAATCTATTCTAAGTTGTGTCTGATAAGCCCAAGCTCCCGATCCCTCCCACTCCCTCCCCCTCCCATCAGGCAGCCACAAGTCTCTTCTCCAAGTCCATGATTTTCTTTTCTGAGGAGATGTTCATTTGTGCTGGATATTAGATTCCAGTTATAAGTGATAGCATATGGTATTTGTCTTTGTCTTTCTGGCTCATTTCACTCAGTATGAGATTCTCTAGCTCCATCCATGTTGCTGCAAATGGCATTATGTCATTCTTTTTTATGGCTGAGTAGTATTCCATTGTGTATATATACCACCTCTTCCGAATCCAATCATCTGTTGATGGACATTTGGGTTGTTTCCATGTCTTGGCTATTGTGAATAGTGCTGCAATGAACATGTGGATGCACGTGTCTCTTTTACATAGAGTTTTGTCCAGAATGATGCCCAAGAGTGGGATTTCGGGGTCATATGGAAGTTCTATGTATAGATTTCTAAGGTATCTCCAAACTGTTCTCCATAGTGGCTGTACCAGTTTACATTCCCACCAACAGTGTAGGAGGGTTCTGGGGACTTTTTGAACTAAACCTGCTTCCGGAGTTATTAGTGCATTTGTGTCCCTGTGACTGTGTTAGATTCTCATGGAAGCTGAATTCCTGTCTCCTCAGGAGCCATCACAGCCTCAATTTCCTTCATACATCTTCAGCTCTGTGCTCTACTCTCCTGAGTGCTACCTTCACACGAAGTTTGAAATTCATCTAGAGCATACTTTTATTCTTTCCCTCTGTCTCTTTTCCTGCATGATTAACATTTTCTTCTTTCCTTCTCCCTTTGCTTCACTAGTGGAAAATGTAACACTCATAACTACATAAAGCTTTAGAAAATGTCTTCCTGGCGCTATTACTCATGACATAATAGTCAACTTACAGCTGTGGACTTTATTCAAAGACTAATAGGCATAGGAAGAAACCAATAAGCCCCAATTCATACAAATTAAAATGAAATAGAAGAGTATTTGAAAGAGAGCTGTACAGGTATCATAAGAATGTGCCTGGGGCATTTGGAAATGACCAACTTTGATAATAACTAAAGTGGCATAAGCTTAGAAAAGAAAGAAATATCTGCATGTGGATTGTTCTTGAACTGTCTCCTGGGTTGTAAAGAACCTCTGTTAGTTTCTACAGATGAATAGGGTTCAAAAAGTGAAAGTGATTGGTAATAAATGTAAGCTCAACTCCATTGAGGATATTGGGGTATATGCCGTGGAGGTCTAATTCCATCAAAATTCTGAGTCTAGTTCTAATTTCTTCTGTTTTTCCAGATGAATTCCTTGGTAGACAGAAAATGTGCGTGTGTGTGTGTGTGTGTGTGTGTGTGTGTGTGTCTGAACACCAATGAGTTTTTTCATGAAGTAGTCAGATACTGTTTCCTTCTGCACCTCTATGCTGACTGTGGGAATTGGATCCAATTGCCAAGTAATAAAAGTGTAGAGAAAGGAATGTTACTATATTAAAGGATAGGCTTTCAAATATATTCCAAAGAACACTGTTAGGGGCTTAAGGGAAATCTCATTTCACTCGCTAACTTTTCTAATGCAGGTCAGGTATATATCCTGTCTCCTGAGAGGATAGAGAAAATGTGCTGAATAAGGCTGAGTAAGAACAGCCAACACAGAGGAGAAGATGATGACCTTCCTCTTAGTTTTTTGTGTTTAGCAAGGATGTGAAAGCTAAATGGTGAGATGTTTGTTGATATCATTGGCACTGCAAGTATAAATATTAAATCGTGTATTTGCCTAGAATGTCATTTCTAGTTATTTTTTATGGAAGTATATGTGGCGACCAAGAGCTACTGGTGCTGTATTTTACTGGGAATTTTTGGGTACTTTGTATTGATCTAACTGATTTATAACTTCACTCTGAACATATTTCTCTTCTTTCTAATACCTAGGCATTCCAGCTCTGCTTTTCCCCATCAACTACTTTCCAGGTAACTTTTTTCCTCACTTGCTTTCTCTCCATTCCATTCTACAGTCTCAGATTTATTCATTCATTCATTATTTAGTCTTTGAGTAAAAAATGAGAGAAGACACCATGGAAAGAAAAAAAAAAGACATTAAAGAAAAAGAAGATGGGAAAGAAAGAGGGCAATGTGATAAATATCCTTCTAATCCCTTTCTCTGGGATCTAGACATTTTTAAAAACCTTATGCTTTCTGAAGAGCCTTCTAGAAAATAAGTTTGATGAAAAAACAAACAAGCTACTAATCACATTTTAACAAAAATATCCTTACTGTCCCCTTTATGTCGATAAAACACATAAAAAAACCTGTAGTGGACAAGCATCAAAAATGCTAAGAGAAGCAAATTCAGCATCAAGAGATGAGTCCTTTGCAAGAAGGCTTTCCCGTCTCTCTAACAAGTACAGTCTTCCTGTCTCCGTTGCTACGGGTACAATGGTGTAGACAATAACGTTTCCACATCCAGAACTCTGTCTTTTCATATGAATAGTTGAAAGCCTACCTCATTCATTCATCTTGTGTTCAATGATCCTTAAGATAATAGTTATTACGGCCATGGTATCTTTCTGCAAAAATCAGGTTAGGCCATAGTTACAGTTCTGTCTATAAGTGGTACAAACAAAAAAACTGTAGTAACCAAAGGTAAACAACATTCTCCTTTATGATTATGTTTAATAAATGCTACAATCAGTATTACTACCTTTATTTTTTATTACTACCTTTATAATCATCATATCATCCTTATATGATACCAGTTATCATTATCATCATCACACCTTCCAAATACATACTTCCCCACACTGAGTAAGCTCATATCAATATTGTTTGAATGGAACTGATACGAGAGTGACACATCAATAATTACATTGTATAAAAAAAAAGAAATCTGAAGAACTATATGGAGGTTTTCGGCCAGTTGTGATGTATTTATAGACAAGTGAAGTAACATATGTGAAAGCTCTTTGCAGATGATAAAGTATTTATGTAAGTGTTATTTTTGACATTAGCATTATTTTATATCCTGCAAGGTCAGAGGAATATGAAGAGCGGTTTATAATACACATGACACCTACATGCAGGTCAACATACTAAATGATTGTTCTGTCCATAGGAATAAATAAGATAAGCTTCCACTTCTACATGTCCAATCAAGCTTTTGTGAATAAAGGTTCAGGAAGGGGGCACTGTCAACAAGTCTTAGAACCAAGAATGTGTGTTCACTTGGCTCCTGTGAGAAAAATCCTGAGATGCGGTTTACATTTCCATATTTGACTTCAAGGAGCATGCAAGCTCGCACAAGGTGAGCCTACAGCAAGAGTGATTTGCCTTCGTTATATTACATACTACCTCATCTCATATGCATTTTTCTCAGAGGTAATAAAAAGAGGTAAAATCTGTTTTACTTCTAATGCAAATTACCCTGGGATATTGTTTTCAAGCTATGTTTTTTCTTCCTGTCTTATGATGCAAAGTGTTAAAAACATTTTATAGTCTAATCTACTTTGGTGGTTACTCTACTCCTCCAGAAGCCAGAGTGCTAAATACATCATTTAATGTTTTAATGGATAGGATCCATTGGAATAGTAGGGAGTGGGAAGTGAGAAAGCTTTATAATTGTTCTCTAAGTGTCTTTAAAATTTGTAGCTTCTATAAGTATAGGCCTTTAACATGGCATACTTTGGGGTGTAAGAAGCTTCTTTCAACCATATGCAAAGAACTAATGGCTCCATCATTTTGAAGCCCTCATGTCAAATTATAGGGCAATATCACAGCAGCCATTAAAGATGCTGTGTTCTTCACATTTTATGTGGAAGTGCTCTGTGTTTGTAGTTAATATTGATCATATAAGGAAAAATAAATTCATTTCCTATTACAAACTGTGAGCCAGACATTAACTATATGTTGTAAAAATCCCACAGTATTTTTTGTTGTGTACCTCTGCTTCAAAGTGACTCTAATATCAAAGATGCACAATATTTGAATATAATTATCTACTATGTGTTAGGTGCACAATTGCATCATGTGTTATTTCATTTAATCAGTATAAACTCCCTGTCATTTATATATTATTATCATTCATCTAACCCAGAGACAGAATCCCAGCAATCTGCATAAAAGTTCACAAAAATTATCTCTACAATTAAGTTTGTGTTTTTTCCATCATAAAAAAATAGAATTATAGCCTGAGTTGAGACATCTAAACAAATGTAGTGCTCTTTTGACACTCTCTACTTGAACTTTAAAAAAATAAATAAATAAGAGTTCCCGTCGTGGCTCAATGGTTAACGAAGCTGACTAGGAACCATGAGGTTGCGGGTTCAAATCCCTGCCCTTGCTCAGTGGGTTAAGGATCCGGCGTTGCCGTGAGCTGTGGTGTAGGTTGCAGACATGGCTCAGATCCCGCGTTGCTGTGGCTCTGGCAAAGGCTGGTGGCTACAGCTCCGATTCGATCCCTAGCGTGGGTCCAAGAAATGGCAGAAAGACAAAAATAAATAAATAAATAAATAAATAAATAAATAAATAAATATTCACGTGCTAACGGTACCCCTGCTGTGGGAGAATTAAGCATGATGTACAACATTTTACACAGCACATGTTTAATTGTTTGTGGGGCCTATTGGCAGTGTCTCTGAAAACTCAGCTTAGGAAAATGATTCAAATATAACAAAAAAAATAAATAAATTTCTGTAAATCTTATTTTTATGGCAAAAGAAGAAAAATAATTCCTTAAGCAATCCTGATTATTAAAATATTAATTGACAGAAACATAACAAATACATGTAAGCAACAATAGCAACAAAGGATTCTTTCGCTTATATCATTGAAAAGTTCAAGAAAAATGTTCAAGTAAAGCTGACTCCAGAGATTCTAACGCTGTCAGCAAGGCCTTGAAAAAAATGCATAAAATATTTGATCTATTTTTATAATATAACTTTCTGAGTTACAAGTATAAGCCTATATCCTCAAATCTTTTAATTTTCTACTTCAAACACCTGTAGCACATTTTGTTTTCATGTGTAAATATATTTTAGATCTGCAATGTAGTACATATAGGGTACATCTGGTGAACCATGTGTTGGGAGGGAGGGAGGAGGAGTTGGGAGACAAAGGTTCAGGTAGTTAGTCACCAGTGAAAATATATTTAAGTTGGGTGGTCCGTTATAGAAAGTTGGAGTCAGAATTGAAACACCCACTCAGTTCCATTTCAGAGGTGTGCAAGGAGGTAAATGTGGATCTGGACAGTCATACTAGGCTATCCAAGAAAAACAGACAGAACAACTACTGGGAAACACAATGGGGTTTAGTAAGAGGGCAGGAGTTCAGTGAGAGAAATTATGTGTCGAAGAAAGACATTTACAAGGATCTTATATAAAAAGGGATGAGAAATCTAAGTTTGGAATTCTCTCATCAAAAAGAGAGCATAAACTCATTTAACATGCATTAAAACACTGAGTAAAACCACACTGGGGTACAATCAGAAGTGCGGGGCTGAAATATTGTTAAAATAAGTTCCTTATCATTAAAATAAACATGAAAGATATCCTTAAAAGAAGATATGACAAGGTTCATTCTCCATTTTCTTGGGATTTTCTTAAAGACAGAATTAAAATTTCTGAATCTTCAAAATTCTTTTATGCTTCTTCAAAGTAGAATAATGTTTTTCTTAAGTAATATCTTTTTTAAGACTTTTTAATGATATCATTTGAACATAATAACACCAATCATTCAAGGCGAGATCACTTCACTATTGCATAAAATTTGGTACGAAACCTCCTGTATAATAGATATGCCTTCTTAAGATTTTGGATTTTTAAGAAAAATCTGAATTCTCTGAAGAATGTCAGACTCCACTTATTTGTGATCCAAAAATTAATTTTGTGGAATAAGTGGTATATACTTAAAATGCAAAAACTATCTACAAAACTTTGGATTTTTTAGCACATTGCCTAGCATATGTGCCTTTGTTTTTCATGTTTAGGAAAAAGTGCCAGAATTTTTATCTCAAATATTTCAGCACACAATTTTAATGAGCAAGCTCATGGACCTAGAAGAGCTATAAACCCTTTATCTTAAGTAATGGAGCTATTAATATTCAGGTGTTTTTTTTTTTTAATTCAGTATTTTGTCTGTTAAAGAGATTGGCATTTGGTATCACAGATTTAATGATAGAAAGAATCTCTTAAATTTTACTTTTAATTGGTCTCAGGTCAACAGCTTGGTAATTTACAAGGCCCTCGACTTGCAAATTGAAAATAACAGGAGTTACTTACATCCTTGATGTAAAGAAAGAACAACATGTCTTAAGCTTCCCAATTGTCCTTTTGGCTTAGATTTATTGATTCCTTCTTTCTGTATTTAAAAACTAATATAGTCCCAGTAAAAATGCCTACCAGTACTATTTCAATACAACACACTAAGGAAAACTGCAAGGCAGATTTAAAAGGAAGGATGCTCAGAGTAACTTACTTTATTCTTTTCTGTCTTCCAGGTGAGAATTCTTCCCAATAGACAACTTCTCAAATATTTTCATTTCCTTATCTAAAAGTAGAGCCACTAGTAGCACTTTGCATGCTTTTTTACTTTTTTTTTAATTTTTTAATTTTTAATTTTTGATGATCTGCTGTCTTTATTATGCATGTTTATACATTTTATTATTTTTTAATAGTTATTTCCCCAATACAATTTATTTTTCTCCTGTACAGCATGGTGACCCAGTTAGACATGCATGTACACATTCTATTTTCTCACATTGTCATGCTCCATCATAAGTGACAAGACATAGTTCCCAGTGCTACACAGCAGGATCTCATTGCTAATCCATTCCAAAGGCAATAGTTTATATCTATTAACCCCAAGCTTCCCAACCAATCCACTCCCTCCCCCTTGGCAACTACAAGTCTATCCAGCAAGTCCATGATTTTCTTTTCTGTGGAAAGGTTCATTTGTGCCTTATATTAGATTCCAGATATAAGCGATATCATATGGTATTTGTCTGTCTCTTTCTGACTTATTTCACTCAGTATGAGAGTCTCTAGTTCCATCCATGTTGCTACAAATGGCATTATTTCATTCTTTTTTTTATGGCTAAGTAGTATTCCATTGTGTATATATACCACATATTCCTAACCTAGTCATCTGTCGATAGACATTTGGGTTGTTTCCATGTCTTGGCTATTGTGAATAGTGCTGCAGTGAACAAGCGGATGCATGTGTCTTTTTTAAGGAAAGTATTGTTCACATATATGCCCAAGAGTGGAATTGCTGGGTCATATAGACCAGTGGAACAGAATTGAGAATCCAGAAATAAACCCAGACACCTATGGTCAATTAATCTTTGACAAAGGAGTCAAGAACATAAAACGGGAAAAAGACAGTCTTTTCAGCAAGCATGGACAGGTGCATGCAAATCAATGAAACTAGAACACACCCTCACACCATGCACGAAAATAAACTCAAAATGGCTTAAAGACTTAAATATAAGACAAGACACCATCAAACTCCTGGAAGAGAACATACGCAAAACATTCTCTGACATCAATCTTATGAATATTTTCTCAGGTCAGTCTCCCAAAGCAACAGAAATAAGAGCAAAAATAAACCAATGGGATCTAATCAAACTGACAAGCTTTTGCACAGCAAAGGAAACCAAAAAGAAAACAAAAAGACAGCTTACAGAATGGGAGAAAATAGTTTCAAATGATGCAACTGACAAGGGCTTAATCTCTAGAATATGCAAGCAACTTACACAACTCAACAGCAAAAAAGCCAACAACCCAATGGAAAAATGGGCAAAAGACGTGGATAGACATTTTTCCAAGGAAGATGTACAGATGGCCAACAGGCATATGAAAAAATGCTCAACATCACTGATTATTAGAGAAATGCAAATCAAAACGACCACGAGATACCACCTCACACCAGTCAGAATGGCCATCATTAACAGGTCCACAAATAACAAGTGTTGGAGCGGGTATGGAGAAAAGGGAATCCTCCTGCACCGTTGGTGGGAATGTAAGTTGGTACAATCACTATGGAGAAAAGTATGGAGATACCTTAGAAATCTATACATAGAACTACCATATGACCCTGCATGCTTTTTTGTTCCAAAGAATTTTGCTAACTTTTTATATGGTGCAAACAAATGTGTATAATTATTTGTTCAAGTCGTAAATTTTTGTCTTTCTTCATTGGGTTCTGAAAACATTCTCATATTTTGAGGTGTGTGTGTGCAGGATGCAAATGGATTTTACTTGATACATGTTTCCACTCTATAGGGAATAGCTAATCCCCTGGGAACACTTATGTTGCTATATGCCCAGGGGTTGCCTGTAATAATAAGCCAAGATCTCATGGAATGAAAATCAGAAAGTAAGATGGAATTTGTAAAGATAGAGGTCAAAAGTTCTTCTGTTCTGTCCCTCATGACACTTAGTCTAAGAGATTGTTACAGTGATTGGTGAAGGAATGAGTTGGGGAGGTGGTGAAGATACTTTCTCTGTGCAAAAACATAATCTGTTTAAGAGGAGAAAATATCTACTCTTATAAATTGGACTTTGGGTATGCAAATTTTAGTTCCTAGGATTTTAGTAGCCATTTAGATACCTATCTTCCTCACATTAACTAGAAACATACTAGCATCACAAACTATTTTTTTTTGGCTGCACCCACAGCACATGGAAGTTGCCAGGCTAGGTGTTGAATTGGAGCTGCAGCTTCCAGCCTATGCCACAGCTACAACAACACAGGCTCCGAGCCACATCTGCAAGCTCCACCACAGCTCATGGCAGTGCTGGATCATTAACCCACTGAGCGGGGCCAGGGATCATACCTGCAACATCATGGATACCCTCATGGGTTAGTTTCTGCTGAGCCACAAAGGGAATTCCCTGGAATCACAAATCTTAATGTGAATAGACTCTGGGAAATAACAGAACCAGTAACAGAATTACGTGCAAAAGTTAATACAGAGTAACTGATTATTTGGGGATCAGGAAGGTTTATAAGAGGAAGAGCCATATTATTTGGTGATGAGAAGTTTACCAAGAAGAAACAGTGAAGAGATCCAAAGAACTCATCTGCTAAGGGCATTAAACATATAATAAAGCCAAGTCAAAAGATAAGTTTTGAGATGAGCAGATGAACAGATCATCTACATTTTTTTCCCATGAATGAAAACTGAAATTTCATTTTCAAATTTTTACCGACATGCCACTGGCAGTTGAGTAAGCAAAGTGTGGATCGTTTTATGCAAAATAACTATTAGAAAAAAAAATCAAGAGAGCAGTGAGATAATTTGGAAGTCAAGTATAGCTTCAGAGTCTCAAGAGGATTCGTTTTTTCCAGTTTTCTCAATAAAGTCCAGTGGAAATATGAATCTTTTTAGAGACTGATTTACTTAAGAACTATAGTCACAGCTCTCTTGTAACCATTCTCTAGTAATTAAGACCCTCTTGCTTTCCATGAGATCCAGCAGCTCTGAATTCATTTGCCAGATTTTATTAGCACTGTGCTCACAGTTTTGTCTAAGCCTTTGCCCTCAGTCACCTACCTGCCCTGATCCACACCATTACTTTTTACTTAACCTGTTGAGAGTCTTTTCACTTCATCGCTTTTACCTTTACATGACTCCTGCTGTGATACTTACCTTTAGGACTGAGTGTTTTTTTATGGATCACTGTTTAACTGGGACAATAATCTAGAGAAAGGCATCCCCTGCAATTCAGCTATTGTCTTCCACAGAATATAACTAACGGGGCTGTCTGTAGATAACCTTCTCCTACTGTAAAAGCAACAGTTTTTCGATCTTATGGCAGGTTATTAATATGATAAAAATGTGACCTTATAGTGATCTAGGAGGGCAGGATGGTTCAAACCATCCACAGGAATGCAAAGCAAATAAGACTATAGATTTCTCCAAGAATCTCTAACTTAGTTGTCTCTTGTATTTCCTCTGCTGTGATTCTCACTCCCTTCATGATAGGAGAATGTGTAATCATAAATCTGTGTTGGCTGCAGTGTCAAAGCAAGATTACACTGGGGGAAGAATCAAGTCCCTGCTCTATTGGAGCCGACAAAGACAATCGCATCAATCTGACCCTTTTATAACCTCATTTTCCAGGCCTCACTTCTCTCCTCTCTCATGGAGAGTATGAGGAGATCGACCTATCATGTTTTTGCCCAATAAAGTGGCATGTGTTTGCAGAACATCTTGTTTTCTACTTATTCATATTTTGACTTGGCATTTATAGCAGTTGGGTGAAAAAAAGAGAGAGAGAGAGAAAAGAAGCCACAGTCTGATTTGTCTGCAACAGACATACTAATTAAATTGGAGGGGAGGGACAGATGTACAAAGCTGCCGAACTGCTCATAATACAAAACATGGCAGCTTCAGTTTGGAAAAATATAGCAAGAGGGTGCCAACAATTTCTGTTCGCTGAACTAGCCGAAGTATGTAATTATATGACATTCTCTTAATTTCAATTTCACATATATCACTGATGCATTTGAAAACAGCTTCAAAGGCCATATTTGGGATATGATAAAAGAATGATATATATATGATTCACACATACTGGAATTTTTTTTTTCAGAGTCAGATTTTTCAATATTAAAAGCGTTATTTTTACAAAATAAACATGTATTCATGAGGTTTTTTCATCTTCCAAATTTTTTTCCTACATGATTAAAATCGACATCAGTTCTCAAGAACTACATGCAAGTGAATTCCAACTGCTGTTTGTAATACCAAAAACTTTATGAACATGAACTTTTATGAACAGAAGCACAAACTGCTTGCATCTCTAATGGCAGATCCTCTCTGTCAAGCTGTTTTACAATCTGTACTTCCAGCATAACATCGTTCTTTTAAGTTGCTGTGGGCATCCATGTTGCTACTATGGGATGCTAATTTCACACTGATCTGTTTGTCTATTATTTTATCCCATCCTACCTCAGATGTTAGAAAGGCTGTAGGCATCACCACCTTTCAGTATGAAAGTATGTTTATATATCTATAGGTAAAACATGTTGCATTCAAAGTCTATATTTTTCAGAATAATTTACAAGATTCATGCCCTCATTTGAATGCTAGAAGTTTCAAGAGACACCTGCTAGAAAATCATCATTTAAAAAAATTCATTGAATTGCTGACAACACAAAGAACCCTGAATGAAATAAATTAGCAAAAGTAGCAAGCCCTTTATAGAATTTATTACTGTCTGTTCCATCCCTAGCAATATTAAGCAAAGACCAGCAACAACGACATTAACAAGAGACGAGAAAATGTGATCCATGATTAAGAGAGGAAACAGTCAATGAAAGCAGACACAGAGATAGACCAGATGCACTTTATATTACATACAACAGTCCAAGAATTCCAATGAAAAAGTATATAATACACATGAAAGGGAAACGTTCGAGAAAGATGTAGAAGTTATAAAAAGGAAAATGCTATATATAATAAATATTCAAAATAACTTATGTAAGTAATGCTTATAATACTTTAAATGTAGTTTTCACATATACAAAATATACCCCCAATTAATAAAATGGAAAATAAGGTGCACTGCATGATTTATTTTTAAGTATTATTCAAATATGGTCAGTTAAAAAAAATAGAACTCTAGGAGTTCTCTTGTGGTGCAGTGGCTTAAGGATCTAGCATTGTTACTGTAGCAGCTTGGATCACTGCAGCAGCTCTGGTTCAGTCCCTGGCCCAGTAACTTCCATATGCTATGCGCATGACCAAAAAAATTTAAAAAACATTGAACTCTGTGACACTTGGTTCAGAATGACCAATGTAACACAGGAGGTATCTCTCCTACTTCTTGAAATCCAATTTAAAAATAGCTATTTAAAAAAAAGGAATAAACCCAAAGAACAAAGAGAGAAATATATTGGAAGCTGAAGCCATATGGAAAAGCAGTAAGTGATTTAATAGATCCAAGAAAGCCAAATCCTAATCCAATAATGAAACCTGATGTGAATATCTAGGATGAGCCAATACATTCCAAAGCATCGACTACTCAGGAATTGGCATTATTGGGTACTTATGGGAGTTGGAATACAGGTGGTAGAATAAAATCAGGAAGATCAGCTGAATGTCTATTTATAACCCCAGATCTCCTCCTTCCTCTGCATAGCTTAAGGACCTGCTACCTTCCCTCCACACATGGATAGCAACCAGGCAGATAAATGTTGGTTTATTAACATGAGAGAGCAAATTAGAATGTTTCTGATCTGAGCTGAAGCACAGAGTACTACACCAAAAACAAAACAATTGAGGGGAAATTTAGACACTAGGTATATTATCTCACCAGGATCCCAGAACTGAGAGTCATAATTACGTCCTTCAAGCATTTTGAAAGTTTTCCTGGGAGTCTGGCCAGCCCAGAGGACAGTTCTAAAGGTAATAACATCAAGGATTTCCCTAGTAAGCAGCATTGCCAGACTACCCCACAAGGAAGCTCATAGTCTTTCCCATATGCATAGAGAACCCAATCAGATTTTTAGTGTCCTCTTTTAAATGAGAATGTACGGTCAAAAACGAAGACATTTGGGGTATATCTGTATTATGAAAAACAGAAGCCAAGACAAATAGAAACAAGTTACAGAGAGAAGATTACAAAGAGATGAAAATCACGCACACACACATACACACAATGAGATAAAGATTTTCAGAGAAATAAGAGGAATAAGTATATTTTAAAAAGGAAACATTCAGAGAACAAAGAGACGGGTCCTCGGAAAATAAATATATGATATAAAACATTAGTAGTATAAGTGGAAGGTAAAGCTGAGGAAATTTCCCAGAAAGTAGAATAGTTAGATAAAATATAGGAAATAAAAAAAAAAAAAAAAGAAGCCAGAGAACCAACCTTGGGTTCTAAACATCCAAATAATAAGTGTTTCAAAAAGAGACAACAGAAAAATGGAGAGAGAGAAAGAAAAAAAGGCAAAACAATAAAACATTCTAGACCTCAGAGTCATAAGATTCTTCACTGAAATACTAACCTGGTGCCCAGTGCAGTAGATACAAATAGTTCTACTAAATAGGATTGTCTTATACAATCACACAGGTTGTAAACTGCACAACTTTAGGGGCCGTATTGTCATTGACAATGTGAATGAACTGCCTTGACATGTGCGTATTGCAGTGGTGCCTTGGATTTTTGTAGTGAGTGGCTCTTTTCAGCAATCTGCACCACTGCAAAATTTTAGAAAGCAGGATAAATAGAAGATCCCATGAGATTTCTGGGAGGGGGAGAAGTCTTCCTGTGAAGATATCGGACTTTTCACCAACAATAAGGAAATTGAGCAAACAATGGGAGAGCACCTTAAAAACTCTGAGGGAAGAATGCTTTCCCACTTAGAATCCTATAAGAAGCCACCCAAAGAAGTGTGAGCATAAAACAAACAAAGATATTTTCATATGTGCAAGCTGTTACCATATGTGACTCTCAGTGTGCTTATGAACCTCCTGGGCATCTGACCCAGCAAAATAGGGAAGAAAAATATAAATATGGAAATCACAGGATCCAGGAAATTCACCATCTAAGTTATGAGAGAGATTAGAAGAATTTTTAGTGTGATGGTGTGGGGAGATCGCAATACAAAAACCATCAGACTTTAGGATGAACCAATCTGGATTGGAACAAGAAATTTCTGGAAAGCATTTCCTCAAAAATGTAAAAGAGAGGGAATAACTAATGTGACTAAATGATATGAGAGGAGATCACAAAATTAGGATACAAACTGGGGATAAATAAGTGCCGTGCTTAGAAAACCAAGGGCAATAATTAACTCTAAGGAAGATAAACATGCATAAGAATGAAAAATCATCATGGTACACCACATGGCTCAGTTGGGAAGGCAGCCGCAGAATCATAATAGTTATAATAATATGAATATTAAATATTGATCTTACCAAAATTAAGATAGAAAGAGAATGGCAAGATGGGGAGATAGAAAGAGAGGGGTAGCATGATGGTGTTATGTGTAAAAAGGAGTTAATCTTCCTCTTCCATTCTAGGGAGTAAATTGATAAAGCCAAAAAGAAATATTAAAAAGTAATAAATAGAGATGAAGAGGGAATACTAAAAGACTTTGCAAAACAATAAGAGTTGCAAATGGTTGCTTCTATGAAGTGGGAAACAGAGAGTGGAACTGTGGTATTTACTGCTGCTTCTCAAAGGTCTGTGCAACTAGTGCAACTATTTCTTTAAATTGTGTGCACAGTATATGAAAACCTGCTCTAGAGCTAGTTTGTGGGGTCTTCTAATTAGTTATCTGTTGTACAACTTGTTATACACTGTTGACCAAAAAAAAAAAAAAAAAAAAAAGCACAACATGAGAGTTGTGAGTTAAATTTTATTTGGGGCAAAATGAGAACTATAGCCCAGGAGGCAGCATTTCAGATAGTTCTGAGAAACTGCTCCAAGAGGTAGGGGGTAAGGTCAGTATAAATGTGATTTTGGTGATGGGGGCAAAGATGCAGTCAAGCACACATTTTGCAGAAGGTTGTTGCTAGTCTCATGAAGGTTACTGCTAGTCATAGGACCAGATGTCACTATGTAGGATTTTAGTGCTTTTCTAGATGCTGGGAGATGCAAGAATTGGACTCAAAATCTTCTCCTGAAAATATCTAACTATCTGAAGACCTAGTCTGCCAGTTTTCCCAGAGCACAGAGCAGCTCACTCCTTATCTCCACCCTGAGCTCCTTTCGGGAGTGCTGAGGGTCAGAGCTGCAGTGGCTTGATTCAATTCTTAAATTGAACTGCAAGTGCCAATCTCCAGTTCGCATCAGTATTTAAGGTAGCTGTGTACACATACATGGACTACATCCTCAGGTCCTAACATACACTTGTGTTTCCTCCTGAAAATTGTCAACTGGCTAGTCAAATCAATTTGCTTAATTCTTATCAGTCCTGGTCCCTAGGGTTCAACACTGTAGCTTCACCACACATCCATATCTGGGCCCTATTTGACAATGGTCTATCAGGAACCACACTGATGATACTTTAACTGGTTTCAGGCATTGCCTCTACCTAGAACTTCATAGTTCTTTGAGTCCTGTACTTTGAACTGTGGCAGTGTAATTTTGTAGGTAAAATCTTTAGAGTGGATTAGAATCTTCAACTGGACTGCTCAGATTGAGCTTTGGCTCTAGAACTTACTTTTCCTATTACATTAGGCAGTTGCTCAACAAAGCTGAACTGTTTATTGACTTATAAAGTGGGGTTAAGAGTACTACCTACTGCAAATGATTAAATTTTGAATAAATTAATACATGTAAGGAGTTTATTGCAATACTTGGCATCTAGTTAGTTCAAAAGACGTTAGCTATTATTTTTACTATTTCATTGACTCCAAGCATAAAGATCTATCATTCCCTCCAAACTTCTCAGCTTCCTCAGTGACCTAGGCCACTTAGTTTGTAGTATTGCCAATTGCCTGGCAACTTAGAGTTTTGGAGCTTTTATGCAAATGGAACCAGAGGGGCTCTCTGTGGCTTTTCAGACATCTTTGAAACAAATATGCAAATTGGATTTAAGCAGCCAGCATGAATTACATATGAGAAAATGATTCCAACACTCACAAATATCTTCTGTAAAAACAACAAAAAGACAAGATCGTGATCAAATATAGTAAAAGCAAAATAAAATTCTAAAGGTATAACTTTTGGCTTTTTATTTAAATATAAATATATCCTGTATAACATTCAGGAAGACACAAAACCTGAAAAGAAGGTAAATATACAAATAAAATGAAAATAAAAAATTCTGCTTCAATCTGGAAAAAGAGAATGAGAATAAACACAGGATTTTAAGGAGAACTATAAAGTTTTCTAGCTGCCAGGACAGAATAAATCCATATGGATAATTAAAACACCCACTAATAATCTAATGTGACTGTAAGTTGATTACACTTGGATCCTCAGAATCCTGAAGTTCCTGAAAAATTCTAAAATATCTCTGTGTTTTGATTCTAATTTCAATTGAGCATTGCTTTCCTTAAAATAAGATGCTAAGGGCAAGCAGTGAGGAACTGTATACAGGAAAGGGTGTGTTGATCTTACAAACACAATTTTAACTTGTGTCAAAGGGGGTCTCAAGGGGTATTTTTGCATCAGGATGCAATTGCAATTCTGGATGATATATCAGTAAAAGATGCATTACTACATTTTAAAGTTGAATTACCACTCATTAGTTTAACTATTTAAACACTATTCTTATGTAGTAATACAAGCATATATTTGGTAAAATAATGAATAATACTTTCTTTTCTCCCCCATTCAGGGACTGGAATCCAAAAGTCAGCCTGAGACATAAATGAAAAGGGTACTTAGACTGCCATCTAGTACACATTTTTCTGTATAGCATAATTTCCAAAGCTGTTTGAATAACATCTCTAGCACTGGAACAAGTACATGCTCCAGCACAACTGCTTTTTTTAAATGTATTGAAAATTGAATGTGAATCATCCTTTTCACTCTTTGACCTAAATTCTTCTCCTAAATATTAATCTGTGTTTCAATCTGTGTATCAATTTATTAGTACTGTATTCACTTAGCCCAGATATAGAATTTTAATCTATGAGGGATTTTCTTCAAAGGCCTCATTTGAAATATTGCTACTAACCTGTTATTTTCCTTCTCTAGAAAATGTACAAGGATTCAAGCCAGAAGTCTCTCAGGATTCAACATGCTTTGTAAAAGTATTTACCTTTTTTTTCAGGGAGAAGGCATTATTTCATTGGCAAAAGGATAGTTACGTTGATGATTAAAATTAAATGGAAATATCTCCATTACTAGTTCTCCTAGACTATGTTCTAATAGCTACTTGCAAGCCTCCTGCCACTAACCACATAGGTCCACGTCCACTCCAGCTCTAAAAGAGATGGGAACTTGAACTACCAGGAGCTGCAAGACCCAAGGGGTGCCCAAGTACTGTGTCCAAAATGAGCAAAACAAAGCAGTATCTCAAGACTTAGATGGGAATTCCTGCTGCAGCTCAGGAGGTTAAAAACCTGACGCAGTATCTGTAAAGACAGGGGTTCAATCTGGTGTTGTCACAAGCTGTAGTGTAGGTCACTGATGCAGCTCGTTTCTGGCACTGCTCTCTGAGTGGGTTAAGGGTCCAGCTGTAGCCCCGATTAGACCCCTAGCACGTGAACTTCCATATGCCACAGGAGCATGGTTAAAAAAAGAAAAGAGGCTTACTATGACAACCCTTAAGGTGACATTAAAAAAAAGATCAGTAAATGTTTTAATTTTGCATTAATTAAGCATAGACTAGGATTCCAAGGACATTTAAGAATAGAGCAGAAACCCCAGTTCTTTCCCACATTCTCGGAACTCCTGTAGAAAATGTTCAACTTTGTTCCAGGATAAAAAACCTGACTGAACTGTTGGCAGGTAATTTCAGGATATTCAATTGGATTTACTTGCACACCTTTTTTTTTTTTTTTTTTTTTTTGAGCTCCCATTATGGCCATAAATAGACTTTGGAGATACAAGATCAAATAAATCATGGTATGTCTCATGAACAGTTTACTGTATTTTGATGATACAAATTTTGGTGTACTGAAAACTTTCGAAAGACTAAATTGTGATGTAGTGGAAAAATCTATTCTTGAAGATTTTCTATTGGAGGTTGGATAATTACCAGTCAGTTACATAGCTGAAAAGATTTCTCTGTTGGAAGAAAAGTTAGATATCTTAGATTCCATTTTAATGCATAATTCTCTGATTTTGTTATAAATTAGATCATTTTGGGAGTTCCCATCATGGCTCAGTGAAAAAGAATCTGACTAGTATCCATGAGAATGCAGGTTTGATCCCTGGCCTCTCTGAGTGGGTTAAGGGTCCAGCACTGCTGTGAGCTGTGGTGTAGGTCGCAGCCTCCACTCGCATCTGGTGTTGCTGTGGCTGTGGCACAGGCTGACTACCACAGCTCCGATTCCACCTAGCCCAGGGACTTCCATATGCCTGGGAACCTGCATATGCCACAGATGTGGCCCTAAAAAGACAAAAAAAAAAGAAATAAAAATGAACTAGACCATTTCCATACTAAATAAATAGCCAAAGAAAATAAAACATTGTATTTTATTTGAAGATATAATAGTTTTTACTCAATGGCAAAGCTTTGAATAAAAATATTAATAGAATATTAATGATAAAACATTATATATTAGTAAATAATATTAGTAATAAAGCTATTAATATATTAATTAAATAGAAAATGAAATTTTTCCATAATCTCTGCACATTATAGAAAAGCAATGTCAAAATAAATGCCAAAATTAGAACAAATAATTATAACAAGAATACTTAACCATTTATCTATTTTATCCTTTGATATATTAGGTTCTTTTTAATAATTTTTATCTGATCTTAGGATATTTAATTTGGGAAGACAAATTCAAGATAAAAATCTTGTTCTATACTGTCAAAATGATTCTAAGCAAAGCCCATTCCATTCCTTTCATTCAGTTATATCTCACTTTATGGCTTATTTAATTTAAAAAGCCAATGAGGGAATTCCTGTCATGGCACAGTGGAAACAAATCCGACTAGGAACCATGAGGGTTCAATCAGTGGGTTAAGGATCCGACATTGCCGTGAGCTGTGGTGTAGATCACAGACTGGCTCGGATCTGGTGTTGCTGTGGCTGTGGCATAGGCCGGCAGAGACAGCTCCAATTAGACCCCTATCCTGGAAACCTCCATATGCCATGGGTGCGGCCCTCAAAAGACAAAAAGGCAAAAAAATAAAAATAAAAATAAATTTAAAAAGCCAATGAGTATCTGAATTCTAAAAAGAAAATTATTTATGTATATTTCAACGTGTATAAAATCAGCTAAGCTAGATTCCAAAAAACCCCACAGTGCTTTAAATGTGTCTCTTAGCAACAACAACAATAAAATGGAAATACAGCATTTGATTCAATAAACATGAATTGTCATATTATTCAGTTTATCTGTAGTGTAAATCTGAATGCAGCTTAGCTTCCTTGTCTGCACATTAGATGCTCTTAAACTGATGTAAAAAATTTCTTGTTCTTGATAAAGAAAATATTCTTTATCTTCTACTTCAGCTCCTCTATGAAGTTCTCTTTCTAGGTAAATATCTCTTCATAATGAGCAGAACACTCAAATCAGGTTTCTCG
The DNA here is from genome assembly GCF_016906955.1 of Phacochoerus africanus. NCBI lineage: Eukaryota > Metazoa > Chordata > Mammalia > Artiodactyla > Suidae > Phacochoerus > Phacochoerus africanus. The sequence goes on from NC_062553.1 coordinate 36,554,942, forward strand.
GGCCTGTGGTTCCAGCTGTGTGCTATCTCAGTTTGCTCAGGCTGCCATAACAAAGTACCAAACACTGAGGCTTAAAAAGTGAAATTTTATTTTCTCAAAATACTGGAGGCTAGATGTCAAGATCAAGGAGTGTTAATGGACAATATTTGTTATTTGAAGATTTTTATATAAAACTCCCTATCTGTGACTTATTTCAGAAAAATGACTACCTTACAGCAAAGATTCACTTTCCTACATGGTGACAGATGGAACTGAGTAGTTGCTGCCCTGTTCAGGTAAGACAAGCAAGTTCCCATGTCACCACCACCTCCCTGACTCCCTAAAGTGTTATCCCTAATGCATTCTCTCACCTGCATGGCCATGCAGGCATTTATATTTGCCATGCTTTATATAAAAAGAGAAAGATGGGAAAGATTCAGAATTTGAGAAGTTGAGGTTTGGATCAAGTTTGTAGGGGAGCTGAGAATGTTACTGGAGAGGAAGACAAAAAACATCCACCTTCATGGTCAATGTGTAGAAACTCATTTTTTTCAAGAATATGTACATCTAGAAAGCAATAGAATGTGTTATCGAATTCTTTAATGTTAACTATAAGGTCCTTCAGGTGTGTTTTTATATTAGAAAAACATTCAGAATCTTTTACAATTACATATATTACATTGATTTCTAAGTCCATGAAATTGGAAGTCCATGTAGTTAACATAAAGGAACTTATGTTGAGGAGAATATTTATTTAACTAGGAAAAGGACATTCCCTTAAAGATTTGTGTACAAAGATGTTAGTTTAAAATGAATTACACATTTCATAAAAATCCTGTAAATTAGTCTCTTCCTAAGGTGCTTATGAGTTGTTTACATAATAAAAGTATCACAATAGAAGAATAATAAACTGTATCTTATACTGTGGTTGGATTATAGTAATCAAGTTCATTATATTGGCAAGTCCAACTGAAAATATTATGATTCAAGGTGAAAGCCATATTGCTAAAGCATTAAATTTTCTTTAGCCTTGAAGTGAAGACCCATCTGGTATTGTCGAAACAGTGAGACTTGGAAATTCTCTTGCTATTTGTGTTTATTCATTTAAAACACCTGAATAGAATTATTATTCTATGACTAAATGTTTAAAGTTATGATTACACTTAATAAGAAATTGGAAACATTTCTAAAAGTAATTATTTAAGGGGAAATATCCCTTTGTACAACTGTTATGAAAGAAATGAGAAAAGCTTATTGTTTAAAGAGAAGACTATTTGAAGACCACATTCTTAAGAATCTCGTTAAAATAACCAAAATGACAGATAAATTTAGAAAGGAGAAAAATATATTTTCATCTGTTGTTTAATTTTCACAGAGCAAAAGAAAGGACAAAGAAACAAAGGAAGACAGAGAAGAAACAGAGAGAGAGGAGGCAGGGAGGGAGGAAGGGATGAAGGAAGAAAAAAACGAGATAAATTCTGAGACATCGAATCTCAGTAGTAAAAGTTGTTCTAAGAAGTGATTACATTCACTCATCTACCCAGTAAATAAAAACACTTTCCGTAAACTGGTAAGGCCATTCCTGATGAGGAAGAACATACGATTGTTACATAGGTTAATACATTAAGAAATACTAAGATTAAACCAAAATCTGCCTTTCTTCTATTTCTACAGGTCAGCTCTATTTTGACCTTGGCACCTGCAAAATAGTAATTTTTCAATTTTCACTCTATACCGTATACATAACTAAAAAAAACGTGGTAAGCTTGTTTACTTATTGTTGGAAAGTAAGGCCTGGTACCTGCCAGGCACTGTTAGTCTTCTGGAAATGTTTAGCCTTTAACTCTAGCTACGACCTCTATTAACAGGAATTAATAATGCTATTGATGTTCCAAACCATTTAACTGCTTTTTGTTTGATTTTTTTTGTTCACTTCCCCCCCCCCACCTTTGCTCTGCACAGAATCATTCCATTTCTACCTTCAGAGAGAATATGATAAAAAAAAAAATAGTTTGGCAAGCTTTGCAGTTAGTGAGACCTTGGGTTAATCCAAGTTCTGTTAGATCATACTAACCTGCTAATTAGTGCACCACACTTTCATGTTTACTAGAAAAACAATGTGAACAAAATATTCACAACTCACTTGCAAGAATTAAATTAAGATATCATTGCCATTCAGGAATTTTTTAAGTACATCCAATTGTCAGTCTTTTCACTGCTTTACATCTAGAGATCTCATTCAAAGAACTAACATTGTCCATGGAAATGTTTACAAATGCAAGAATTCACTAAGTTGAGAGGGAAAATTTTGCTTCGCTTCTTGTAAAGTCCTACCTGATGTGATTTTTTTCAAGACTCTTTTTCTTTTTTTTTTTTTTCTTTTTGCCAAACATGTTACACTAATCTAGAAAAAAAAAATACGAACTTGCTATTTGGCTATTTGTCCAAGAACATAAACTATGACTTGGAACCCCTAGAAATTTTCAATATTTCCTCACAGTTACATTTTCCTGTGGAAATAACAGTAGACTGATTACCACTCCCAATATGTAAAACACCGCTGCAATCCATGAGAGTAGGTTACCACCTGCCCAATGTCATAAGACTTGCCAATAAATAATGTGAGAAGAAAACATATCTCTGCTTTATTGATTTGGGGCTTGACCATGAGTTGGGCTGCAACCTGCAGGCCTACAAGGCCCCGTGCTTGCCCAGCTTCAAGATCAAGGAAATAGCCATAGTTAGCAACAGATATGAATGGTTTAATGGATGGGGAAGCTTACATGTCTGAAGGAAGATCCTGGAGTGACAAGCCACAGATGGTGGGCAGGACACGGTGGCAGACTTCATTCCAGTGGGGAAGGGGAGGTTGCCAGTTACAGGAGGAATAACGTCAGATTGGCTCATTAGGTACCAGGGAAAACAGCAAGGAGGATGCCCCTCACTTCACTTTGATAAGTGATCACTAGCTGGGTCCTGGAGCAAATACATAGGAAGATCAGCCATGTGTGAAGGGTGAGTAAAACAGGCACTGGTTAATCAGGGAATGTACACAGAGCAAGGGAACAGCCCTCTTGAGTGGCCTGACCATACACCAGGTGATATACTCTTGATAATGGGATAAGTGAATAGATGGCCTGTGTATCATGTTAAATAGACATTTTAAAATTATTTTAGAGTCTTTTTCAGGCTCTCTTGTGTTACTATGTTATGCTATGAGAAGAGCATGCCCCAAATAAGGGCAGATTTTTCAGCCTGGGTCTTGATATGAAAAAGCATGTGAATGCAGAATTACTATTGGTTACCAGCCTGGATCCCAATCAGAGTAGCCCTCAGATTTTATGACACTTGAGCAAGAAATAAATGTTTTTTGTCCTAAACATCAGGGAGATGTTTGTTACATAGCATTATTTAGCAAAAGCTGACTGATATACTGGGCAGTAAATTTGATCACACTCTCAAAGTTTTATTATCCCTCAAACAACCAAGAGTTACTGTTACAGAATGTGCCATGATAGCACAAAGGGATGTGTGTACTTGGCAATTCTCTGCTGTATTTTATTTCTTCATAATATGCTGCCAAACTAGATAATTCGGCCTGCAGGTTCATCCTAGGAAAAGATTTTCACATTAATCCATGATTGTCATTTATTTTATCCTCATACTATGGATATGTACATTATTTTAGATTTTTAGCCTCCCACTTCATCTAAGTCTTCTTTGTTCCTTCCTGTGATTTCTGGATTTCTAATTAAGAAAGATTAAGAACTAAAAACTGTTATTGTAAAAATTACATTCCCTTTTTTTCCAAGCACTTTAAAACATGAACTCTCATTTAAATATTTGAAGAGTACATTGGTTTCATTTTCTCCAATCGTACATTACTGAAAGATGTTACAAGGGCTACTTATCTGTCTGATCAATGTCCAGATTCCTGAGAATTCTAGACTCATATAGTTTGTACAAGATCTCAGGATTCACGGAATGACCCTCAACCTCAGTGTCATATTGGAGATGAACACATTGAGGTTCAGAGAGGTTAAAAGATACAGCCAAGCTCATACAGCATGTCTGGCAGAACTGGGACTTAAACCTAGGACTTTAAACTCTCAATACACTCTTCCATACTCAAACATGCTGTGATTTAAAAAAGTATGAATAAGTAGCCTCTATACTAATTGATTTAAGTATTGATAAGCAGACATAATTTGCAGACATTCTGGATTGTTGCTGTTCGTGATAGGATCACACGAAAACTTAAGGTCAGGATTGTCCGTGGGCTTAAAAGGCAAAACACTTTAAAGTACTAAAATGTTTCCCAGTTACTTACTCTCCAGTAACTATTCTTTAATAATTCTGCCAAATGCGTCCTAATTCACTCCTGGGTATGCTTTTGGTGATCATTAGTGTATGATAAATAATATATGTTTCAAAAGTGTAATTCACATGCCCCCAAATCAAATACATGGACAGAAAATTCTTAGGAATTTATTCTAGAATTCAATCACCACATATATATCCTTTTGTGTATAGTTTAGTAATTTAAAAAAATGCATAGTTCAGTCCAGTTAATTCAACAGTTTTTAACTACCTACTATATAGCAGGCCCTCTATTATACATGAGATATATCAAGGTAAATATGGTATGGTATTTGTTCTCAAAGTGATCATTCAAATATAGACATCTAGGACTTCCTGTTGTGGCTCGGCAGGTTGACAACCCAATATAGTGTCCATGAGGATGGGGGTTCGATCACTGGCCTCTCTCGGTGTGTTAAGGATCTGGCATGTCACAAGCTGCAGCATAAGTCACTGATGCAGCCTGGATCCTGCATTGCTGTGGCTGTGGCATAGGCCTGAAGCCATAGCTCTGATTTGACCCCTGGCCCAGGAACCTTCATATGCTGCAGGTGCAGCAGTTTAAAAAAAAAAAGAGAGACATCTACTGATCTGGGATTTAGTGTGGTACCTTCCCTGTGAAAGCATAAAATCTAAATTTTAATTTATATAAATATTATCAGGAAGATTACAATACATCACTTTCCCCTCATGAAACATATCTATGACCACCACTTCTCTTTCACTCTAAAAAGTCTACTTTTATCCAACTCTAATAAGAGCAAGTTCTATCAGAGGGTGTGACATTAGTTGCCAAGGGTTACATCTTTATCTTGCTCTGAAAAGTTGAACGTGATTCTTATATACAACATACTTAAATGTTATATTAGCATTCCCTAAATGCTTCTTTTCATCTGTGTTGATAAGCATTCAAATGTGTCCACTGAATACATTTTTACATTATTTCCTCAAATGGGAGCCTATTTTAATTTAACAGGCAATTATTTCAAATGAATGGAAGTGAAATAATGTGACTTTTTACTAATTTACTCTGGTTAGTATAAATTCCTAGCAAGTAATTGCTTCAGCAACTATAGAAATGAAGGAGCTTATGGAACTCCATGCCTCCCCTCTACACACACTAGCACAGTGATGCTGAACTTGAACCTCTATACCCCTGGAGAAGGTAAAAGTGGAGATACCAATGAAGCATCCTGTTCTCTTCGTGTAAAATATGTCTTTTTTTTTCTCATAGGACTTTGTCAAATGAAGGCAGACAATGGGATTGAAGCAATTGATGACTGAAATATATAAAGAAATGATAAAAGACACATTTGAAAAATCTGGATGTGTGATTCATGTTTGTTACTTCTTTAAAGACATGGCCCACAATTCACCTTTCAAAGCAAGCGTTCCTTTTAACCCATCTATGAGTAAGGTGACCTTATAGGTTATTGTCTAACTGGAACACTGTTGAGAGTGAAATGGGGCAATAAATAATAGGGCCAAGACAACAGATATAAACCAGACTGTCCCTGCTAAACTGGGATGGATGGGCAACCTATCCACGAAGTGAGCAATATCCCCTCAAGAGTCTAATAGTATTTACTGCAGGTTTTACTTATTTGACATTCAGCATGTTCTACGTGGGGTGGGGGTGGGGGTGCTCTTATATTTTAAGTGTATGTTCTATGTCCTTGCCTTGGTTTATAATTCCTTTGTCAGCAAAATGGAAGGCCTTTACTTGCTTGTGTCTCTAGATTGTAACACAAATCCTATACACAGCCTGGATTCAGGAGATGTTTAAGACAGTGCATGAATAGAGTTAATGCTTAATGTTGGTTGAAGGAATCTGCATGAGTCTGGGTTCTCCAGAGACATAAAGCCAATTGGTTCTGCTGTACTTGTGTGTGTGTGTGTGTGTGTGTGTGTGTGTGTGTGTGTTTATAAATATATATTTTTTAATGTATATAGAGAGATTTATTATAAGGGATTGGCTCACATGATTATAGAGGCTGAGAAGTCCTAAGACCTGTGGTCAGAAAGTTAGAGATATAGGAGAGTCAGTGTGTAGTTCTAGCCAGAGCACAAAGACCTGAAAACCAGGAGAACTGAAGGTGTGAGTTCAAGTCTGAAAGCCAGAAGGTTGAAGACCCAAGAAGAGCTGAATTTTCTGTTGAGTCAGGAAAAGACTCATGTCTCAGCTCTGCAGTCAGGAATTTCCTTCTACTCTTGGAAGGGTCAGCCTTTTGTCCTTCAGCTGGATAGGGCTGACCCCAATAGGGAGGGCAACCTGCTCAGTCTCCTCATTCAAATGTCAAGGTCATCCACAAACACCTTCACAGACACAACTAAAATAATGTTTGATCAAACATCTGGGCACACTGTGGTTGGATCAAATGGACACATAAAATTAAATAGCACAGAATGCAGTGCGTGGTATTTGTAGAGATAATGATTTCAGCTAATGTTATCCTATCTTTACCTGTAGAACTTGATTTTGGCTAAGTGTATAATGGTTTGTTTCTACTATAGGATGAGAAGAACTTTGGCTTCCAAAGGACTTTCCCCAAATGTCTAGAATCATACTTGTAATACTATTAATGGTAACTACTCAGGAAAGGTGACAATACAAGGTGAGGAGGGCACGGTTTCTGCCTTCAGAGACCTAAAGAGGAGATGAATACACATAAGAGGTAGCTCATAGTAGAGTCAATAAATCATGTCATATCTGTGGTACAAATAGAAAATGCAGACCAGTACAGGAGAAAGTATAAAAACTTGCAGTCTGAAACCTGTGTTTGAGTAACTTCCATACCATTTCAGAGAGATTGTGTTTGAATCCAGCTCTATGAATTGACAGCTGTGTGAACTTTGACATTCAGAGCTTCATTTATTTCACTGTAAAATGCACAGTAATGAACTTCTGTCACATAAGTGTCAGAATTAAATGAGCTGTGGGACATAGAACCAAACTACTATTGTCATAATTGTTATCACCAATATGAACATTAACTTTATTACTATATAAACAGTTATAATTTTGGAGCCTTTATTTTTATTGTTATCATTAAATGTGAAAAATATTAAACCCAAATGATTATTGCAAAGAGTAAATCGTATGACATATATTTATGTTTTTAGTTGATTTAACTACTATTATTAACTAGAAGTATTATTGTCATTACTATGACACAGAGTGAAAATATGCCACAGATGCTATAGCTGTGTCTATTATTCCATAACTACTTATAAGTGAAAAGCAATTGAATCAACAAATAATTCAAAGAACTGTTCTCTAAAATATTTTCATTGTTCTGCTATATTTCTTTCCTATATTCTTTTATAAGAATATATAGTTGGGTACGAAACCAAAAATTTCCAAATCTGTGGTTGTCACATCCAGGAGAATAAAGAAAAATATGAAAAATGAACATAAAATTGGGGAGATAGTTTCAGGGGGGCCTCAAACAAGATTTTCTCTGTTGGCTGAAAGCCAGAAAGATGTATACAAGCCTTACTCTCTCCACATGCTTTCCAAAAATGTAATTCTTTCTCACTGTGGAAAATAATATGAAAATGCACATAGGCAAGAACCAAATTTGTCAAGCCCATGCTTTAGAAATAGAAATACAATATACAAAAGCCATGCTAGAAAGAAATAGAAATATAAAAGCCATAGACATTTAGTTGAAATTTCCTCCCTGTGAGACTGAACTTTGAGTAGATCCAAACAAAGAGGCTAAGCTTGTGAATTAAAATATCAGGCACAATACAAACATGGAATCATATAAAGGCACACAGCAGCAGTATAGAACTAGGGGATGAAAAAAGAGGGTTCAAGGATGAACTGAGTGACTAAATACCAAGGGTCCAATTCAGGCAAGGTCCAAAATAGATTCCTACAGGAGTCCCTACTGTGACTCAGTGGGTTAAGAATCTGACTGGTGTCCATGAGGATGCAGGTCAATGCCTGGCCTCAGTCAGTGGGTTAATGGATCTGTTCCGACAAGGCAGCCATAACACAAACATTTTCATTCGCCTGCTGTAAAGCCTCCTTAGAATGCTTCTGATAGAGCATTTTTCATTAACCCTCATCTATTAATTAGAGTAAACGCCCTATACACTTAAATGCTTAGGAAATAGATAGGCATGAAAAAATGAAATGATGGCTATGATTTTCTATTTTACTTTATGCTTAGAAAATTCTTTTGGTTTTCACCACTTTCAGAAATCATAAAATTATCAATTCCTTAATTTAAAACTATGCTCAAACCAACAACTTTAATATGTCCATATTCTTTTTTTTTCCCAGGGCCACAACTGTGGCGTGTGGTTTCAGGCTAGGGGTCTAATCAGAGCTGTAGCTGCTGGCCTAAACCACAGCTCATGGCAATGCTGGATCCTTAACCCACTGGGCAAGGCCAGGGATCGAACCTGCAACCTCATGATTCCTAGTCAGATTCATTTTCACTGCACCATGACAGGAACTCCAGTGTGTCCATATTCTTACTTCAAAAGTAGATTGAGAAGTTCCTTGGTGGTTCTGAGGGTTAAAGATCCAGTTTGTCATTGCTGTGGCTTGGGTTGCTGCTGTGGCACAAGTTTGATCACTAGCTCAGTAACTACCACATGCTGAGAATGCCACCAAAACAAACAAACAAAAGTAGATTCAACTTAAAAAAAAGTAAACTCTTTGTTGTAAGAAATTCTTGTTCCCTGAGAGCCTTTATTTAGAAAATGAACTTTCATTGTGCAGTTAATGTAGATATGGTAGAAAATCAAGCTGACACTGCTTTGGTGCTAGAGATATTTTCTAGATATAACTTTTAAATACATTCCCATTATGCTTGGCTATCAAACATATTTCCTCAAAAGTAAAGGGCAGAAAAAAAAAATCTGATTCATTGAGAAATGGCTGTTTCATCTTCAATGCATTCACACTTTAGCCCCCTCTCCCTTCAAGCTCCCCTTGCCGAACACCAGCTGGTGAAAAAGAAATGCCAGTTTCCTGATATATCCTATTCCAAGTAATAAACTTAGCAACTAGACTTTAGCCTTCATCTTCAAAGCTCTTAGTAAACATTAAATAATTAATCCCCACAACACATGAGGGAAGTAGGCATATATTATTATCACCATGACAAAACTGGAAGCTCCCTGAATTTAAATGAGTTGCCCTAGGCCACACATCAAGTCATTATCAGAGCTGGAATTAGTTGCTACTTTCCGTTCTCATTGTAAGACCTAACCAGGTCTCCTCCTGCCCTAATGAAAACCCTTTCTGGGGTTCACCCAGAATGTCCGCTTTCTGGGTAATTTTCACAAAGAATCAACAGTGTGTTGCAAATACAATTTGCATGTTTGTATGAATAATTTTGGACATGGTAAATTGAAATTTAGTGATTATATGAAATAAGTTTTATTGTAATTTATTCTGATAGTGACCAAAGGATTTCACCTTTAAACAAGACATCCAAAGATAGCTGTCCAGGAAGGAAGTGATGCTATCATCAACAAGTTAGTGGATCTATGTTTCAAAAATTCTGTTTTTAAAATGGGATCTATTGTTTTTTTCCCCTAATATGTAGAAAGGCTTTTTTTGGCAAGGGCAATGGCTATGCACTAAGGAAATACTTGGTAAAGTTTAAAAATGAAAGAAGCACTTTCATTAGCATTTGTTGAACACCGAGTCCTTGCTAAGAACTGTATGTGGCAAAGAATTAATCATAGTCTAAACCTCATGGGCTTAGGTGATAGTCTTATTAATATTCACTTGTAAGTAGTGCAGTTGTACTTACTAATAAAATCCCCAAATGAAGTGCAGGTCATTCCTTCTGCAATCCCTATCCTCAGTATCTCAGAATGTTCTATAACTCCCAAGGTAAGGAGCTCTACAAGACAGAGCCTTGCCCTGACACATCACAGAATGAGCAGAATTTAGCCCTCATCATGTCCAGCTGATAAACAGCCTTTGGTGAGCTGAACTCATGTCGCTGGGCTGCTAATTGGCCAGTTAGATTCATTTGGCGTTGCTGAGCCTCTAAACAAATTAAGGTTAATTGGAATCGGGAATGGATCAGCAACCCTGGTCCTCAATCTGTTTAACAGTTCTCCTCAACTCATTACTTTTCTTCTTTTAGCTCCTTGCAAGGACCAAAGTGCCATTCATTCTATCCGCCTCTATTGTGATTCTGTCTCATTACAAAGTGTTTCAGGGGGAATTATCTGGGAGACAAGCAGCAAATCACAACTCAATAGCATCAAAAGAATCAACACTTCTAAGTGTATCTCATGAATGCTGTTTTCATGTTGTTTTTTCAAGTATGTCTCTATCTAATCCTTTGGGACTATTCCTTTCGTTATTTGGGGTCCTCTTTTCGGAAAAGAAAACCTAGTCCTGGAAAGGACCTCAATATGTCCATCTGATCTAGTTCCTCATCAGAGATTATATTAAATCCATTTTATAGATGAAGTAAAGAAACCCTGAGTGGTATAAGAAATTTTCCCAAATCTCACTACCTAGGGCATTAGTATTTTGGTCTTCTGCTTCATAATTTAGTGAGTTTCAATTACACCACATTGCTTCCATACTATTGCTAATATCTAATACTTATTAGACAATTACTACGTTCCAAGCAATGGTGGAGTACCTTCCATGCATTACATTAATGAATCCTTACACACTTTAATCCCATTTCAGAAGAAGCATCCTTCATTGAATTAGCCTGATTGCAAGGCCCCTACTGCATATCAGTAACAATTATTCAACAGAGCAGATCTGTAAACAAGTGCAGAATCCATCTCCTGCCGGTTACCTCTCTGAATTAAAATCAGAACTTTGAGAGACAGCTCTGCTCTGTGATTTAGGAAAATGGGGAAGAGTGAGCATCAATACCCATCAGAATCCCACTTGAAAGTATGTTCTTGCCACCCCAGATTGCTAAAAAAAAAAAAAAAAAAATGTGTATAAAGATGAGGATTATTGTTACTATTATTCAAAAGTAAGAGTTTCCCAAGTTATCAAGGTGATTAATATTCAATTGGTCTTCCTGGCAGGGAAAAAAAAAAAAGACAATTACATATACAATAAATCGTATTACACCTGTGTCCTGGGGCTCCATATGCAGTCAAGACTCCTCTCATGGCACTGTGATATCCTGCTCCTATTGCTCTCTTCTTGACACTTCTCTGTATCCTTCACTAACTTGTCTCCCCAAACTCCTCCTTTCAAACATTTCATCTCCCTGATCTTCTCAAGGGCATTAAAATGGTAAGCAGAAATATGAAGGCAACAGCCTATGTATCTTCTCTTCTCCTAACCATTTCCCTTCCCACTACTCCCTGATGCATTAAGGAGAGGAACTCCGGAAGTAGTTTAGTGATATTTGCCATAACAGAGCCCCCATGGTGGGTTTCACATGTTATGATCTCTGCCATTTTTTCCAGCATGAAAAATTGTATAAAATACCAAACAAGTTTACTTTCTTATTTACCCTTGAATACATTTATTATCTTCCTGGCCAAACAATTTAATTATCGTTCATCCTTTGAAAAACATCTGAGCTAAAATTATGAAATTATTAGGGGAATTAGAAGATGCTCAATTAATTTGTGCTAAGTGTAAAATCTGTAAAGCTTCTGACTGTTTTAAGGCATGATTCTCAAAGCTTGTGTCCATAAGGATCAACTGGGACTGATATTAAAATTGTAGAAATTTCTGAACTCCAGAACCAGAGCTTTAATTAGGTTGGCTTACATCTGACAGTATCAATTTTTTTAATGCACTTGAGAAGTTTTATTTATAGAGATTTTAATAAACATTTTGATTTTTTATAATAATACTTTATTAAAGTAATGAAATCAGAAATGGAGATCTTTCTTAAGACTTTTTAAATAGCTTAACTGAAGTATGACTGACATATAATAAATTGCATATGTTTAAGTTGTATATTTGATAACTACACCAGTGAAGCTACCATCACAATCAAGATAATGAATATATCTACTACCCCCCCCAATTTCCCATTCAGTTATAATTCGTGTCCCCTTTCCTTATATCCTCTTCTTAAGCAATTACTGATTTGCTTTCAGTTACTAGTCACCTTTCTAGAATCTTATATGAATGTACTTATTCATGGGACAGGATTCTTTGGGTTTTTGTTTGTTTTTTAAAGGGAGAGACATGGAGTTCCTGCTGTGGTGCAGGGTATTAATGACCCAACTTCTCTCTGTGGCACTGCTGGTTCAATCCCCTGCCAGGCTCAATGGCTTAAGGATCTGATCCCTGGCCTGGGAATTTCTGTATGCCATGGATATAGGGGGAAAAAGAAATAAATAAATAAAAGGAGAGATGTCTGGCTTCTTTCATTTAGAATAATTATCTTGAGATTCATTCATGTTATATATGTATCAATAGGTGCTTACTGAGTAGTATTACCACTCTGTCTGAATATAAACCACAATTAGTTTATGCATTTGCCTGTTGATGGACTTTCAGATTGTTTCCAAATTTTGGCTATTACAAAAAAGCTGCTATGAACATTTATGCACAAGTCTCTGCTTGTGCAAATGCACTCATTTCTGTTGGGTAAAAACCTAAAATTTGTGACTGCAGAGTCATGTTTAATTTTTTAATGAAAATGACAAACTGTTTTCCCAAGTGGTTATACCACTTCACATTCCTATTTAGCAGTATATGAGAGGTCCCCTCTGCCCCATATCCTTACCAATGCTTGGTATCATCAATCTTTCTAATTTTAGAACAAATGTACTTCCAATGACCATGTAGGAGTTTCTCATAGTAGTTTCAATTTGCAATAAACTGTGACTAATAATGTGGAGCCCTTCATGCACTTATTTGCTACTTAGATCTCATATTACTAAAGTATCAGTTCAAAAATTTTGAACATTTTAAAAATAGGTTATTAAATATAGATTTTTATTCAAACATAACCCTTATCAAAATGAGAGGATTCTTTCATTTTCTAATTTGTTGTGAGTTGTTTTTTATAATCAGGAATCAATTTAATTTTGTGAACTGTTTTCTTATTCCTTATCTAATAATTTATACCATTCTGGCTCAGTTTTGATTGAGTTTTCTTCTCATTAGTATTTCCCTACTTATTTGCATGAGTCGTGATTTTTGATTAGGTACCATAAATGGTAAAATTTAAATAATATGTTTGTATTTCACTAACATTCTTTTTTTTTAATTTTTTTCTTTCTTTTTTTAGGGCTGCACCTGCAGCATATGGAAGTTCCAGGCTAGGGGTTTGATCAGAGCTGCAGCTGCTGACCTACATCACAGGATCTAAGCAGCATATGCAACCTACACTGCAGCTTGCAGCAACACCAGATCCTTGACCCACTGCGTGAGGCCAGGGATGGAATTTGCATCCTCAGGGACACCGGTCAGGATCTTAACCTGCGAAGCCACAATGGGAAATTCTCCACTAAAATTCTTGAGCTTTGTTATGGGAAACCACTAATAGCTTGGAAGCAATCTGATCCTTTTAGATCTGCTTAAGGTTTGCTTGGCAGGATCAGGATATAGTCTAGGTTAATTTTTCCCCACTACTGATGCAAGAACCTTAGTGATCTATCACACACCTGTGATTTGCAAGGTTTTCCAATCCGGCTGTTAGGAAAAATACTGTTCTAGACCCTGTGTGAGTTTCAAGTATTATTCCCTCTAATCTTTTCAGATGATTCTTCCTCAGCCTTGAATATTTTCTGCGTACACGTGCACTGATCAGACCTCAGCTGAAAACTCCAGTTAGGCCCTCTCAGGGCTATGGTTGTTTGTCCAGGAAGTTTTCTCTTCTCTGATATTCTGCCCTGCAAAATGAAGTTGTTTGGCTTCCCTGGGCTTCTGATTGTGTCTCACTGACCCAGGAAAAAGGCTGGGATGTGCTTCTCATGGCACGGCCTGGATAATTTTTCCTGGAAGTATCCTGGAGCAATCAATGGGCTCATCTCCTTTGTTTCTCATCTCAGGGCCCACTGTCTTTCATTGTCTAATGCCCAATTCTTCTAAAACTATTGTTTCACATTTCTTGCCTGGATTTTTAGTTGTTTCAGGCAGCAAAGTATTTTTGATCTCTACTGTGCCACCTAAGTTACCCATTAAACTTTTAAGGTCAGTTTACAATCTTTTTCTTTAATTATAGATTCAGTAAATATTTAACTATCACTTTAAAGGTGGCTTTTAATGAATAGTTTGCCTAATTTATAACTGGATCTAACCAAAACATGTCATCCACATTTGTCATTTTCAATATTCAATTTTGTTCATAATTGAACTATCTCATTGAGAGCATTGGGGGAGGGGGAGGGGGAGGGAGTGGGATGGATTGGGAGTTTGGGGTTAATAGATGCAAACTATTGCTTTCAGAATGTAATCATATTTAACTATTTAACTATGCAATCATATTTAACTACTATAAAACTTATGATTGTACTTTAAGGCAAACATGCATTAAACCCTTAGAAATACTGCAGGTTCCATACTGCAATAATATGTAGCTATATTATCATCCTACAGTCTATGTGGCTATATTATCAATGGAACTGCTATTTTGCATTGACTTCTGTATGCAGGAATGGATTCTGTTTAATAGCTGCCTCCTATCTAGGCCTACTAGGGCCAAACTAGTATATCTGTTAGAACCTTAGTTCTGACTGCAAGGAAATTTTTTTAATTAAAATAAAATATGAGTTTATACATGATTTTATTTAGCTATAGTGGGAAGTAAATTGAATCACTGAGTGATGTAACATAGAGATCATATAAATTCAGATCATCATATAAATTCTTTATGACTAATTTTTTAACCAATACTTTAAACAAGACTAAGAAATAAGTATGACAAAACACCTTCAGTTTAGACCAGGGTTTCTCAACCTCAGCACTGTTGACATTTTGGGACAGATAATTTTGCATATGGATGGGCAAGGGGAAAGAGGCTTTCCTATGCTTTGTAGGGTGTGTATCAGCATTCCTGCCCTATACCCAAAGAATCCCAGTAGCATCTCCCACTTCAATTGACAATAACTGAAGTTTTCTACAGACTCTGGAGAAAAATATCACTTCCACCTGAGAACAACGGTCTAGATATTCCCAGTCCTCCAAGTTTCTGGGATCACATTTTTCTTGAGTATAAAAACAAATATCCGCAACCTTCATCCAATTAAATATAAGCACTGGGAACTATGTCTAGTCACTTATGATGGAGCATGATAATGTGAGAAAATAGAATGTGTACATGTATGTGTAACTGAGTCACCATGCTAAACAGTAGAAAAAAATTGTATTGGAGAAATAACAATTTAAAAAAATAAAAAACAAAACAAAATGAAACAAAATAATAATAATAATAAATAAATAAATAAATATAAGGTTTACTTGTGAGTGGGGCTGTAAGTTGACCCTATTCCACATGGCAGTCTGAGCCTCCACCCTTATGTGGCTCCTGCAATTGCCCCAGCACCTATGCTTGTCCACTCTACTTTCATTCTTCAAAAACCACCACTAAATCTAAGGCTAACATGCTTGTCAGATTTTACAGAATGTTAAAATATGTAAGAGAAATGTTTTATCAAAGGGCAAGAAACAATTTTACATTCAGCATCAATCATCCCCACATCTTCAAAATTATGGACTATTTGTTCCATTAGGAATTTCTCCATGGGACATTCTCTGTGCTGCCAGCATTCTGTTATTGATGGGGGCTGCATCTGCAGGCCCTCCTCACATACTTCCCTTCCACACTTTTCCTTTATGGTCACCTCTCTCCCCATTTCATAATCTCAAAAATCGTGTGTCGCCACATAGAGCAACTCTGCTTTGTCGCTTTTTCACATTCCCTAATTTGAGCCATATTCATTCCCCCCAAAAATGTCCATTGAGACCTATCAGGATGTTTTTCTAAATATTGGAACTATTTGACCAGGAGATGAGTTATAGTCCTGCTCTAAATTCTGAAATAGCACCTCTCCCTATAGAACATTCTACTCCAACTCTTCACCTTGCTTTTCTTTTCTTTTTTTCCAGGGCCCATTTTAAATATTATTTCCAGAGAAGCTGTCCCTGACTCCTTGGTTCCCAACAAAGTAATTTCCCAACTAGGTTAATCTCTTTCCTAGCAGCCAGCTCTTTTACTTAGTTACTCTTATCAGGATCTATAACTATATATACATATATTTGGCTAATTCTTTATTCACTTGTTTTTAGTCATCTCTAAACTCCCTAAGGGTAAGCACACATTTGGTTTTTTCAACTATGCCCAATGTCTAGTGCTGAATACATGTGGGGGGGGGGTTAATTTTAAAAAAATGAATAAATGAGTGTTATAGGAGACTGCAGTGGAAAAGAAAGGCACTTTAAAATATACTCAAAGATTCAATATAAGCTTTACGACAGAAGTGGTAGACTAAGAAGATGAATTAACCAAGATATTTCTAAAGTGGTCCAGAGCAGGGAAGATGAAAGGATCATCCAAAAGGATTCCAACAGCAGTATAGGTACCATTCCTTAACTGCAAAGAATGTAATAAAACCTGTGGTGTCTGCTCTTTTCTTCTGTAATTAATTACTAGGATAGAAATCCTTTTTAGCTCCAGTGATATGTACAAGGGAGATTCTATAATGACCTATTTAGAGAAGCAATAATGTTTCTTTAAAAAACATAAATTATTGAAAATATAAACAATAACTCTGTATTGCATAGACTCCCTCTGAAATCAGTGTTTAAAATCCCTCAAAAGGTGAATGAATACCAAGGGAGAAAAAAAGAGAAAAAGAAGGGAACAGGCAGCCTCTGGACTTGCCCAGCAGGGGAATTAGGCTAGGCAGAAGCCTCAAGCTCCCCCAGGGCCAGAAGAGATGACAGATAAATATGCAAACCAGCTTCTGTTCAAACACTCAGTCAACCACCCCACCCTAGTACATTTCAGATAGCTCTGCCAACATAAATAAATAGATCAAAGTGAAATTCATTCCAAAAGAACCATTTAATTTCAACACCAAAATAATATCTTCTCGAAAGAGCTTATATATATATACATATATATATATATATACACACACACATATATACATATATATATACACACACACATATACATATATATATATACACATATATACATATATATATACACACACACATATATACATATATATACACACACACAGCTAAGAGATACAGGCAAACACATACAAACACGTAACATGCATGCACATACACTTTAACTCAGCAGTAGCTAAACAGTGCCAGCTCAAGTTGAGCTTAGCAACACAGGCTACTGGAACTACATGGCCCTTTAAGGATTTTATAGGATTTTAATTGTTTTACACAATGTCCCGAATCCTTATTTTTAAAATGAGGAAGAAATTGAGCCTCAAAAAATTTCAGTCACATGACCAAGATTACTTATCAAGACAAAGGACATGCTAGCAAGAATGAGAATCCCATTCTTCCAAGTTCTCATGTATTGGCTTCTTACGACCCCAGCCCCATTTCCCACAAAGCTTACAGAGAAACACATGGTTGACATTGAATTAATTGACTGCTTTTCTCAGTACAATTGTTATTAACTACCCCTTGAAAACTAGTGCTATACAAGAGAGGAGAATATTGGAACTAAAAAAGGTATCTATTTCTTAGTGGTGGGCATGTAACTATTACAGAGGCAGAACTAGAGTATGAGCACAGATCTCAAAAAAAAAAAAAGAAAAAGAAAAAGAAGGAAATTCCTGTTGTGGCTCAGAGGTAAGAAGCTCAACTAGTATCTATAAGGATGCAGGTTCAATCCCTGGCCTCGCTCAGTGGGTTAGGGATCCCACATTGCCGTAGCTGTGGTATAGGCCCCCAGCTATAGCTCCTATTCCACCCCTAGCCTGGGAACTTCCATGTGTCACAAGATGCAGCCCTAAAGAGTAAAAAAAAAAAAATTTCACATTATTGCCAATATTAAATTATAAGGGATAAAATAAATGATATGTTAAGGATATGATATGTTAAGGACTACATCCAAAAAAATCTATTTTCTATTCAAGATAGTATCTATATTACTCTCAAAACTTGCCTGAAATAAGAAGAAAAACAAAACACTAAACCCATAGCTACACAGAAAGTCAAAGACTGTGTACCATATACCATGGACTTGCTAGATAGGCCCAGCTGAAAATGGAAACCCAAATTACTGAAACATCTTCAACCTTATGCATTGGAAAGAGGCTTCCAACTGATAGTCGAGGGAATTCTGGGACAATGCTAAGGTAAGGGCTTCTGGGCTCTGGGAGAGGGAGCAAGCTTGAGATAGAACACTAGGTAAATAACTAAGGAATAACAAAGGTCTGAATAAAAATGCTTATCAGAATTTAGAAATGTACATCTAGTCAAACTAGTTTGATTTTATATATATATACATATATATATATTCAATGGTACTGAATATGAGACATTGCTAGACATTAAAGAATTCAAAAATTCATTATACACATTTATTCTGAAAAATTTCCACATCTATACATTTCAACAAAATATAAAAAAAATTACTGAGCCATTGTGGCTCAGCAGATTAAGTATCT
This sequence comes from Phacochoerus africanus, assembly GCF_016906955.1. Lineage (NCBI taxonomy): Eukaryota > Metazoa > Chordata > Mammalia > Artiodactyla > Suidae > Phacochoerus > Phacochoerus africanus. The sequence goes on from NC_062553.1 coordinate 36,573,854, forward strand.
GACTAATATCCATGAGGATGCAGGTTTGATCCCTGGCCTCATTCAGTAGGTTCAAGGATCCAGTGTTGCCTCAAGCTACGGTGTAGGTTGCAGATATGGCTTGGATCTGGTGTAGGTCAGCAACTGCAACTCTGATTAGACCACTAGCCTAGGAACCTCCATATGCCACAGGAGTGGCCCTAAAATAAGCAATAAGTAAATAAATAAATAAAATTTTTTAATTACTAAAAAATAGTTGAAAAAAGGAGAATAAACAAAATGTACCACAGAAATTATAATACCATATATAGAAATGGGAAAATTAAAAATCTACAAACAATCCAGACCAAAAAAAAAAAATAGATGAAAAACAGCTGTAGGAGTTCCTGTCACGGCTCAGTAGTTAACGAATCCACCTAGGAACCATGAGGTTGTAGGTTCGATCCCCGGCCTCGCGCAGTGGGTTAAGGATCTGGCGTTGCCATGAGCTGTGGTGTAGGTCACAGATGTGGCTGGATCCCGTGTTGCTGTGGTTCTGGCGTAGGCTGGTGGCTACAGCTCCGATTAGATCCCTAGCCTGGGAACCTCCATATGACAAATGAGCAGCCCTAGAAAAAGGCAAAAGGACAAAAAAAAAAAGACGTAAATATTGAGTTCTTGATACATGCTAGTCATTATGCCAGAGACTTTGCATTCTTTACCATAATAAATGCTCAAATTAACCAGTGGGGTGGATTTAATTACCCATTTTAAAGGTGGGGGAACTGAAGCAAATATAGCTGAATAGATTGTACAAGATTATATATTTAAAGGAGGGCTCAATGGGTTAAAGATCTGGTGCTACCACTGTGGTTCAGGTCACTGCCGTCATGCAGGTTTGATCCATGGCCCAGGAATTCTGCATTCCATGGGTGTGGGGGAAAAAGAAAGATTACACAGTTAATATGTTTTGGAATTGGAATCTGAGGTTAAGTAATAGGACTTTAGATCCTATTCTTAATGACTAAATAAAAAAAGATATACAAGATTTAATATCTATCTTTCTCAAATGCTTTAGAAAAACTGAAGAGTATAGAAGCCTTCCAGACATTTTACGAAGCCAACCTTACCATGATACCAAAATCAGACAAGAACACAAAAAACAGAAAATTACAGGCCAAAATCCTTGATGTATCAAGATGCAAAAATCCTCAACAAAATAATAGCAAACTTAATCTAGCAATATACTAAAAGGAACACACACCATGACCAAGTGAGATTTATTCCAGAAATGCAAAGATGGTTCAACATCCACAAGTCGATCAATGTGATGTATCACATTAAGAAAATGGAGGATAAAAATCATATGATTATCTCAACAGATACAGAAAAATGCACTTCACAAAATTCAGCATTCAATTATGATTAAAATTTCTCAACAAAGTGATAATAGGCCTAATTTTATAAGGTACATAAACATACTCTAACATAATAAAGGCCATATAGGACAAGCCCCCACTTAGTGCTGAAAAGCTGAACTTTTCCTCTAAGATGAGGAATAAGACAGTAATGCCCACTATCATCACTTTTATTCAATGTAGTGTTGAAAGTTCTAGCCACAGAAATTAGGCGAGAAAAAGAAATAAAAGACATTCATATGGGAAAAGAAAAAGTAAAACTGTCACTATTTGTAGATAGCACCATATTACATATAGAAAATGCTAAAGGTGCCACAAAAAACTGCTAGAACTAATAAATTAATTCAGTAAATTTGCAGGATATAAAATCAATAAGCAGAAATTGTGGCTTTTCTGTACACTGATAACAAACTATCCACAAATAACAAGAGAAATTAAGAAAACAACCCCACATACAATTGTATCAAAAAGAATTAAACACATAGTAATAAATTTAACCAAGGATGGGAAAGACCTGTACACTTAAAACTATAAGACACTGACGAAATAAATTGAAGAAGATACAAATAATGAAAAGATAGTTTGTGTTTATGGATTGGAGGAATTAATATTGTTAAAAGGCCCATAGTACCCAAAGCAATCTACAGATTCAGTATAATCCTTACCAAAATTTCAATGGCATATTTCACAGAACTAGAACAAATAATTCTAAATTTTGTATGGAACCACAAAAGATCCTGAATAGTCAAAACAACCTTGAGAAAAAAAGGATTCTAATTATAGCTAGCATGGGATTCTAATTCTGTTATGTTGATTATTATTAACAAAATAGCCAAGATCTGGAAACAACCTCAGTGCCCCTAGATGAATGAATGAATAAACAAAGATGTGATATATACAATAGAAATACTACTCAGCCATAGAAAGAATAAAATCCTGTTATTTGTTATACCTTAAAGGTATAATGTTTAGTGAAATAAGTCAGACAGAGAAAGGTAAATATCACATGATTTCACTCAGAGATGGAATCTGAAAACACAAAAGAACAAAAAAAAATACAACAAAAATAAACTCATATATATAGAGCACAGATTAGTGGTTACCACAGAGGAAGTGTGGTGGGAGAGTGGACAAAATGAGTGATAGTAGGCATCATACAATGGATGACCCAAATGGGTCAACCAGATGGCGATGAATTGCAACTAGACTTGAGATAATGATCCTTGGTAGTGTACACAGATAATCAAATTACAATGCTATATCCCTGAAACTTATATAATACAAAAGAATGTGTATAGAACCACTTTTCTTCATAGTCAAAAATGGGGGAAAAATATACAAGTATCCTTCCATAGCTATAGAAAGCATATATTGATTGGAGGAGATTCATTCAACTGTATCATGTATAAAGCATACATTACTCTTAGATTTGACAAGACACATTATACTGAGTAAAATAAATGAGAAAACAAATAAAAGTAGAGCATTATTCTCTGTACACAAATTTGCAAAGCAGGAACAATTAATTTAAGGTAATAAAAGCCTTGATAGTTTAATAAAGATTATCTTTATCAGGGTTAATGACTGGAAAGGACCAAGAGGGTTGCTTCTGGGTTGACATTAATGCTTTAACATCTTAAACTGGGTAGTCATCGTGTTGATGTGTTGATCACTTTATAAAATTTCCTGAATGCTATATTTAAGACTTTCTCACCTAAATATGGGTACAATTTTCAAAAAAAAGAGACTGTACTTCATATGATATATATTTAATATGTACACATAAATAATATACAATATATATTATACTATAACTTTTTTATGCATTTGTCATTCATTGTGACTATCTGTCCATACCAATAAATCCACTAGTTATAACATCAAACATTGTCATATATTTCCTTTATTCATCTGGTTAAAATTTGCATCATTTTCACACCAAATAAAAATATATTTTTAAAGTATAAAAAAAGTTAAATGGAGATATATAAAGCAAATAAGACATTTTTTATGAATTCCCTTTGAGGTATATTAGTCTCAGGTTTCCTAGAACATAAAGTAAATCCAATGAAATCATTGCAAGAAAATTAAACTTCACACTTTTTTTTCTTTCTGGATGGATGAGTCATTTATCTTTAAGATAGGAAAGGCGTCATGACTCATAAATTATTAGCCGATGGTGGGAAGTCAGCTTTTATGAACTGAAGACAATTAAGACTTCAGTACAAAGACTGCAGAGTGTTCTCAGGCCAGAGTTTCCAGGTGGAAACACAAGTGGGAAGAAAGAAATATATCTTTTAAGTAAATTAATTGAGACATTTTCTTTTCTTCCTAGGCTAGAAAAGTTCTCCATCCTTCCAGACACTGATTAAATGATATCCTTTGAGCACCAATCCTGTACATCAACATATATTCCTCCTTTCAATTCTCCTCTGCACAAAATCAATGTCACTGCCACATGCCTAATGAATGAGGTCTTACCTTTATTTTAAATACTTGTTGTTAATTTTATATACCCATCTTCCCTTATGAAAATGTATTTGGTGAAAAGTATTGAACTGGTAATACCTGGTAATTTACAGATAAATTTTTTGAATTCAGGAAGCTCTACCTTATCCTCTAATATCCTCTCACATTTCTTCATATTACCATTTGCTTACTATTCCACAGTTACTAGAAATAATAAACACACATATCTTCAGAAATGAATTTAAATTATGTCAAAATCTTTCCTAAGAACAGGTGTGGGCAAGGAGAAGGTGGAAAAAACAAAAGCAAAAACACCAGACATGAATGTGGCATGCACGATGGATGGGAAGAAACTTGAACTGAGAAAGTCCCTTAGGAAAGGGCAATGAGGCAGTCATTTATTTAGGACTGCAAATGTAGAAAGAGAAACTAGTGTTTCCATATATAGGGTACCTATTTTATGTCAAGGGTTCATCTTCAAAGAGCTTTATTTTACAGATGATGAAACTGAGGCCCAGAAAAGGCCAGAAATCTATTAGGGTGTACTCAGGTTCCTAGACATTGACAGGTGTTTCTATACTTACCTCTAAGGCTCATCTTTTATTTTACATGTTTAATTCACAACTAGAGCACAGAATCATAAAATATGTGATTAAGTAGACTGTTATGTGAATCATTTGTTGTTGCTTTTCAAAATGTGCCTCGAAATATGCTATAGTGATTTTAAGCAGTAGCCTTTTTATGTAACGTATCAATTTAGTTATAAATTCAAGTTGAAGTCAGGGACAGAGTTGGCACATGAAGAATACACTTATTTTTTGCAGAGATCAAGTGGGGATAAGACAGTGGCACACTACCTAAAAGTATGTATCAGGGGGGAAAATGGGGTCACTTTTCAGTGTTATACATTCCCAGATATTTTTGTGCCATATATACATACTCCAATCCATAAGAACCAACTGCTTCTAAGAACCATTGTCATTGGTAGCTTCTTAAACTCAGTGTTTTGTGGCACAAAGATGTTTGAAAACCACTGCCATAAAAATACATGCTAGAACGCCTATCCAAAATTTAATTTTGTATATTTCAAAGTAATCGCCTTTAACAGTCCGCTACACATTTGGTCAGATACCTTCGATGCTAGTAAATCTTCCAAGGAAAGCTAATTTAACGTTCAGAAAAAAATAATCATTCAGAACCACTTTTCATTTGTCTCAAGAGGCATGTCTGTCCATGATGTTGATTTGTTCTAGTGGCTGAAAGCAGAAGGTAATTCCAAGAAGTTAAGTCCAGCTGTGGGTTGAGTAATGGCTGCCTCTTGGAACGTCTGCCTCCTTATTTTTGAAAAAAGAATAATAGCATCTGCACCAACAATTCACAATAGCGTCTGGTGAATACCAAATGAATTAAATAAGATAATTATGGTGAAATAACGGGCAGTACTTCAGGTACAAAGAAATTGCTCAGTTAATCACTGGTGAGGTTGAAGTGGAAGTTTGACACAATTTAAGGGTAGGTTATACATAGGAAAGCCTGGCAGGCCTGAGGAAAAGCCAAACTCTTTACAACAATTCTAGAGGAATTTAATCAGCTTACTAGGTGGATGGCGAGTGTAACCCAGTACAAAGGAAACAGACAAAATAATGATGGTTAAGAAGTTGAAGATGATACAATATATTAAAATATTATCCTTTTTTGGTTGTTATTGCTTAATTATATCTCATACAGTATCTCTAGCATCCTGAACTATGTTTGCTTTTGTCTCAAACCATCAGGACTGGAACCTCAAGAATCTCTGATTTATATATCTTGCCTTCAGTTATGCCTACAACCAACTCATTGCACTTTCATGTGTGTCTAATACCTCCAGCCCATTCTGTTCCCTCTGCTACCAGCTTAGTTCAGGTTCTCGTTGCTTTCACATGGATTACTATAACATCTCCTGAGAGTTTTCCATTTACCATCTCCCCCAATCGTCCAAATTGTGTCCTGGTGTCACATTAATCTTCAAACAGCACAATAGTCATATCACTCCCTTGCTCAACAACCTTCAATGCAATGCCTTCCTGTTCCCAAATAAATCAACTTCCTATTTTTTTCCACGGTATACAAGGCCCTCCAAAACATAGCTACAATTTTTCTGGCCTTATTCTCAACCCTTCCTACACAAACATTATAAATGCTGGCTCTCTGCTATGACTTTCAACCTACAACCTTATTTAATGCTCACCATAGCACTGATCAAGTATTAACATTTCCAATCTATATAAGTGTAAAATTATATTTATTTATTAATAGTATTTAATATTATTACAATTATATGCTAACTTTAAATTGTTACATTTATTTTACATATCTTTATATTTTTGTAATTAACATTAACTTGACAAAATCCCACATAGAAAAATGTTGCTATGATTCAGATTTAAATTTTCCAACACCAAAGTCCTTGGGATTGCCAGTAAACCTGAGTACCCAATTCTATGAAGTTAGGAATCTCTGACAAGACATTTTAATGATTCTAGGACTTGGCTTCTAATTTTATTGGCTGGTGAATAAAGTATCCCTCTTGCACATACTGTCATCTATTTTTAGGGCCATATGATTTATTCATTAAGATTCTTTGGGTTGAAAATAGTAGATATTGGCACTGGCTAACCCAAGCAAAACAGGTTTATTGGAAGGACATTGAAGTTACTCTTAGAATTAAAGCAAACACCAAGTCTCAAAGCAGCATAATGACAAAAACTAGGACAGCTCCTGGTATCTTAGCAGCAACTTCTACTATATGATGACTCAGTTTCAACCACCTCTGACTTTATGAGTATCCACAGGATTTTTCTAAAACTTGAAAGGTAGATGCTGATTGTCATAGCTTGGGTCATTAGATTAAAGCTTGGATCAGTTAGCCATGTCCAGAGGATAGGAGTTGTAGCATAAATAGAGGCTGTCTTGAGCCAAGCATTTGCCCAAATTTGTGTCTGTTACAGATGTTGACTCTGCAAAGAGGTAATGTAGTCAATATCATTCCCCTATTTGCATCTACTAATTAAAAACTTTTAAAGGAGCTTTCTATAGGAAAATCTGTAGGATCCTAAGATACATTTTCTTACTCTGGATGTTACAAATATATATATATTTTAAATCTATAAGATGGTACTTATCCTTACAAACCAAACAAAAAGAAATGACATTGAAATCACCAAGGAAAATCTAATTCATTCATTCATTCAGTCAGTCATTAAAAAATATTTACTGGATGCCTAAGGTTTGTTTTGGGGATACATTGATATATATATATATATATATATATATATATATATATATACACACACACACACACACACATATAGTATCACTGCCATAGAAGTGGAAAATATGAAATCAGTGAGCTGGACTTAGCATCAGTCTAGATCGTTAAAGGGAAACTGGGTCCAGTTGATACTGGAATCTTTCCTGTAGCAACCATGCAAACATTCTCCTTCTCTGTGTGTGTGTGTGTGTGTGTGTGAATTTACAGTGGAATACATTTGTCAAACTATAGCATGGCCAGGATTCAGTAAAGACAAATGTAGGGTCAATGAAAGTGTGGCTCGGGGACATCACAGGGAGAGGGGTGGTTGGGATTGCTTGAATAAGTGCTTCAGAAAGTTTCAAATTTCTGGGGACCTTTTGGACTTTCCAATGACTATCAGTCCCAGCTATCTACAGCATGACAGAATCACTGGAGGAAAGGGAACAAGCAGGTGAAGCTTTTGGGGCTAGGAATTGCCCTTGAGAACTATGTCTGAGTTCTCCAGCACTTGGCATCAATCAGTCCACAAGAAGGCTTGAAACCAGGGCACAGAAAGATTCCCCCAGAGAACCTCAGAAATATCAAGAGAAAGGACCCACCATTTAGACTAGAATTGTGCTGATAAACAGGTAGTAACTGAGAGCTGGTTGGATTTGGTATGGTAACACACATATCATCTCATTTGTCACCAGTGATGGTGAAGCATCATTAGGCACAGTTATGGACTCTCACGGAGAGCACAGACCCTACCAAACACTCCACTGCTGTTTATCCTCACTGCTCCAGTTTTTATTGTGTACTTTAATTGTATTGCTCTCTAAACCCTGGGCAAAAAAAGGGGATTTATACATTTAGTTCATTTTACCAGCCCCCTTCTCCTTAGTTTTACTCAAAACCCACCACCAAGATATAAACAAATAAAACGCTTCAATTGCAACTGTGGTTTAGCCCAGGTGTTATTCTAGGAGACGTTGTGTACTAGGAACTTCATTCATTTGTACTTTCTTTTTCTTTCTGAAAGTCTACCTTACCTTGGGTTCATCATGATTTGTTATTCTCTTTTCTGCATGAACTCTTTCAGGACACAGTCTGTCTCGTTCATATTTGTCCCAAATTAAATGAAATTGAATGTATGCTGACCTGATGTAGCAAGGCCATTTCTTCTGGAAGGATAATTCGAAAGCCTGGCAAAAATTGTCTTATTTTCAGGACACTAAGAAAAGAAGATGCTGTAGAAGTATCCCTGTGTGTTATTCCACATGACAGAAAGCCAGAAGTTTTCTCAAGAAACACCCCAGGAAAAGCAATGTAGGGAGACCTAGGGCTTTGAAACACATGCTTACACAGAATATATTTTAGAAATGAAAAACTAAAATGTCTTTATTGAGGGAGTTCCCTTCATGGCTCAGAGGTAATGGACCCAACTCGTATCCATGAGGACGTGGGTTCCATACATGGCCTTGCTCAGTGGGTTAAGAATCTGGTGTTGCCGTGAGCTGTGGTGTAGGTCACAGATGTGGCTCGGATCCTGTGTTGCTGTGGCTGTGGTGTAGGTCTGCAGCTGCCACTTTGATTCCACCCATAGCCTGGGAACTTGCTGCATGTGTGGCTCTGAAAAGACCAAAAAAAAAAAAAAAAACTTCTTTATTGAAAGAATAAAAGTAACATTAATAATATGGGAAAAAAATTGAAATTTTGTTAAAGAAAACTCTGAATTGTATGACCAAGAAACTATACTGAAGAGAGAACTCTGGCCCAGACTGACGGGTAGTGGTGAAAAGAGAGGCCATTGAGTAGGATAAATTATTTTCAATACTGAACCACCTTCTAAATGATGGAGCCCTTGTCTCAGCCTTTGCTATTAAGAGAATCAAACTAAGGCAGGATGGGAACAAGATTAAAAGCCAACAGATAGAGAATGGCTCTTCCTCTGAGACAGAAGAGAGAGAAAAACATGGTGCAGCAGGCTTAAAAATATCCCTCCACCCCCCAAAAATACCCACGTCAAATTCTTAGAAGATGGGAAAGTTACCTAATTTGGAAGAAGAGATATGATATACAGATACGATTATGTTCAGGATCTTGAGATAAAGGATTATCCAGGTAGGCTCTAAGTTCCATCACAAGTGTCCCTGTGAAAGAGAGGCAGAGGGAGGTTTCACCCAGACACAGAGGGAAGGCAACATGATGACAGTGGCAGAGACCTGAGTGCTGTGGTCACAAGCCAAGGAGGCTGGAAGAGGCAAAAAAGCAATTCTCCTCTAAAGCGTCTTTAAGGAGTATGGCCCTACTGACACCTTGATTTTGGCCTTCTGGCCTCCAGAACTATGAAAGAATAAATGCCTATTGTTTTGAGCCCCCACATTTGTATGGCAGCCCTGGGAAATTAACACATGCAAATTAAGATTACAGGTAGAAGAGAAGGAGGTAGAAAAGTCCTTACCAGGTGGTCTGATTTCCTGTTCAAGTAAGAACCAAGCATTAACTGAGTTTTCAAGGCCTCTTGTCCTCCAGAAGGGGTATGAGAGTCTTTTTGAGGAACTGGGGAAGAAATGCACGGCAAAAGATATCTAAAGAGCACTCACACGTTTGAACTCATGAATATGTAATGTATTTACTGCCATCTCTTGGGGTTTGACAATCAGCAGCAGGGATGCTTAATAAGCAGACAAAAATCATTCTAGTGTCTTGTCTGAGTTCAGGGGTCAACTAAAGATCTTGGCAAGAACTGGCGAGAACAAGACAAGATTCTAATTCCCAGGAGGAAATATGTAAATAGGAAGGCGCTACAATGATAATGCACCAATATGGGCTCCTTCTAAGAGCTGAGAATATTTAGAGATGTCCATCATCTAGAGGCAAAGCAGAAGCCTGGTTAACAAGGTAGGGCACCTGCTGAAGGTAGGGTATCAATTGCTGCTTAGTAACTTATGTGCCTCAGTTCAGAAGGAATCCAGAAAACTGAGTTGAACTGATGATGCAAATGAGAAATCAAATGGCCTTTCCTCTTTGTATAACTGGCCTTTGGGACTTCATGCTCTTCTTGCTGTTTTCCCATCCATTTCTGACTTCATTGCTCTTTATTCTCAGACTAAAGAGTATTTGGGAGGGAAGGGAGAGGAGAAAGAGGAGAAAAAGAAGAGATGGGAGCAGCTGGAGGGGGAGGGAGTGTTTTTACAAATATCATCTCATATAAACCTCACAAGTATATAATTTAGGTATTACAATCTGTATTTTAGAGAGAAGAAAAATGAGATTTGAAAAATTAAACAGCCCAAAGTCACACAACTTGTAAAAGATGAAGCCATAATTCAAACCCAGGTTGGATTATTTTATGTTTGAAAGTGCCAGAGTTTATTTATCCACTCACCTACTGAAGGACATCTTAGTTACTTCCAGATGTTGGCAATTATAAGTAAAACTGTTAAAAACGTCCATATGCTAGTCTGTATGTGGACAGAAGTTTTCAACTCATTAGGGTAAAGACAAGGAGGGCAGCTGCTGGATTGCATGGTAAGGGTATGTGTAGTTTTGTAGGAAACTGCCACACTATCTTCCAAAGTGGCTGTACATTCCAGTTGATTCACATCCTTATCAGCATTTAGTGTTATTTGCTTTCAGTATTTTGAAATTTGCAATTTCCTAATAACGCTTGATGTTGAACATCTTTTCATATGCTTCCTTGCCATCTGTTTATCTTCTTTAGTGAGGTTTTGATGTTCAAGTCTTTTGCCTATTACTTAATTGGATTATTCATTTTCTTAGTTGGGTTTTAAGAGTTCTTTGTATATTTTGGGAGTTCTCATCGTGGCTCAGCAGAAACGATTCCAACTAGGAACCAAGAGGTTGTGGGTTCGATCCCTGGCCCTGCTCAGTGGGTTAAGATCCAGCATTGCCATGAGCTGTGGTGTAGGTCGAAGATGAGGCTCGGGTTCTGCATTGCTGTGGCTCTGGCATAGGCCAGCAGCTACAGCTCTGATTGGACCTCTAGCCTGGGAACCTCCATATGCTGCGGTGTGGCCCTAAAAAGCAAAAAAAAAAAAGAAAAAGAGTTCTTTGTATAATTTGGATGCGACACCCTTTTTCAGAAGTGTCTTTTGCGAACATTTTCTCCCAGTCTGTGGCTTTTCTTCTCATTCTCTTGACATTGTCTTTTGCAAAGCAGAAGTTTTCAATTTTATTTTATTATTATTACTTGTTTCTGGCCACACCCGTGGCATGCAGAAGTTCCTAGGCCAAGGATCAAAGCCAAGCTACAGCAGTGACAATGCCAAGTCCTTAACTGCTAGGCCACCAGGGAATTCCCAGAAGTTTTCAATTTGAATGAAGTCCAGCTGATCAATTGTTTATTTCATGGATCATGCCTTTAGTGTTGTATCTAGATCCAAGGTCATACAGATTTTCTCCTATGTTGTATTCTTAAGAGTTTAATATTTTTGAATTTTACATTTAGGTCTATGATCCCTTTTGAGTTAGTTTTGTAAGGTCTGCATCTAAATTCTTTTTTAAAAAATTGCATCTGTCCTGTTGTTCCAACACTATTTGATGAAAAGACTCTCTTTGCTCTATTATATATATATATATTTTTTTTTTTGCCAGTACTACACTGTCTTGATTACTATAGCTTCATGGTAAATCTTGAAGAGTAAGTCCTCTGACTTTGTTCTTTTTCAATATTGTGTTGGCTATTCTGTATTTTTTGCTCCTCTACATACACTTCAGAATAAGTCTGTCAATATCCATAAAATAACTTGAATAATTTGGGAAGTACTGACATCCTGCCTATATTGAGTCTTCCTATCCATGAAGATGGACTCTCTCTTCATTTCTTTCATTCCTTGATATCTTTTATCAGAGTTTTGTAGTTTTGGAGATAAAGGAGTCATATTTCAAAATGATTCTTTTCCCTTCCTCCTGCTGGAACAAAGAGAGAATTTCCCTCCACTATTCACTATAAGTAGCTGGTGGAGCTCCTGGAGGTAAAACTCACAGAAGTATGCCCTCCCCCCTCCCCTTGACTGGGACACCTCAGAGTTTTTCTGTCTCAGTATTGTCCACATTTCAGCAATTCACTAGTTATGGCTCAAGTTTCCCTACCATGGTACTAGTTCCTGTGGAGTTTTAGGTGAAGAAGTTCTGCTCTGATCTCTGTATTTGCCTGTCTCTCCAATTTTGAAGGCAATGTTTTTTCCTATGAATGCACTTTCTGAGAAATCTAAGGAAAGTTGTTGATTTTTCACTTTATACATCTTTTTAATTTTTGTTAGGATGGAGTGACAATTTTTAAACTCTTTATATGCCAGACAAAACTAATTATGCTTATTTTTTACTCAGCATTTTTTTATTTATATAATGATTATTTTTTTCATCATAGCTGGTTTACAGTGTTCTGTCAATTTTCTACTATCCAGCAAGGTGACCCAGTCACACATACATGTATACATTCTTTTTCTTACATTATCATGCTCCATCATAAGCGACTAGTTATAGTTCCCAGGCTATACAGCAGGATTTCATTGCTTATCCATTCCAAAGGCAATAGTCTGCATCTATTAACCCCAAGTTCCCAATCCATCCCACTCCCTCTCTCACCCCTTGGCAACCACAAGTCTGCTCTCCAAGTCCATGATTTTCTTTTCTGTGGAAAGGTTCTTTTGTGCCATATATTAGATTCCAGATATAAGTGATACCAGAATGGCATTTGTCTTTCTCTTTCTGACTTACTTCACTTAGTATGAGAGTCTCTAGTTCCAGCCATGTTGCTGCAAATGGCATTATTTTGTTGTTTTTTGTGGCTGAGTAGTATTCTATTGCGTATGTATAGCACATCTTCCTAATCCAATCATCTGTCGATGGACATGTGGGTTGTTTCCATGTCTTGGCTATTGTGAATAGAGCTGCAATGAACATGTGGGTGCTGGTGTCTTTTTCAAGGAAAGTTTTGTCCGGATATATGCCCAAGGGTGGGATTGCTGGGTCATATGGTAGTTCTATGTATAATTTTCTAAGATCCTCCATTCTGTTTTCCATAGTGGTTGTACCAACTTACATTCCCACCAACGCAGGAGGGTTCCCTTTTCTCTACACCCCCACCAGCATTTGTCACTTATGGACTTATTAATGATGGCCATTCTGACTGGTATGAGGTGGTGTCTACTCAGCATTTTCAAGTCTCTCAAAATCTTTCGTTTCTAATCTGCTTTATCAATAATCACCAATTATCACTCATGGAACAAAAGTTACTAAGTAGCTACTACATATAAAAAGTCTCTGCAGGTTGAGGGAAATCAAACATTAACTTGTAACCAAGATATACATCATGCCTGCTTTCATGATTTTATAGCCTAGTGGAAGAAACCATCAATGAATTTCCTTCTTTCTTTTTTCTTTTTTTTTTTTTAAATCTTTTTAGAGCCGCATCTATGGCTAGGAAGTTCCCAGCCTAGGAATCGAATTGGAACTGTAACTGCTAGCCTACACCACAGACACAGCAATGCAGGAGCTGAGCCTGCATCCTCGACTACACCACATATCACCACAAGGCTGAGTGAGGCCAGGGATCAAATCCACATCCTCATGGATATTAGCTATGTTTGTTACAGCCAAGCCACAATGGGGATTTCTTTCCTTTCTATTGCCTACCTTTCATATCTAGTTAATAAGCCATTTGCTGTCCACATTGAATTACATATCTTACAGATAGAACATGGTATCATGTAGGAAAAATTTGAAGTTATGAAAGTTATTTTCAGCACTATATGAAGCAAACTTAAGACTGTTGGGGTCCTTGGTAGTAATTTAAATTATGAATTTCAATAAGAATTCAACAGTTACAAGGAAGAAATACATAAACAACAGAAGAACATTGCGTTGGGAAGAGGTGATTTAAAGCTAGATTTCTGTACTCAAATAGCATATTTTCTTTTAAATAGAAAATCTCTACCTCAAGTTAAATCTAGGTTTCAGGCAAAACCGTCTCTGGTATTTATTATTTATGTACTGAGAGGTAGGTAGAAACACAAAAGTAATTTTAGATTTTGCTTTGGTAACAAATGTGAAACTACCATAGTAGTAGAATGACAGACTCAATCATCTGATAAGAAACACTCCTGTGTTTGCCAAGAGATTCTGCTCTGAGATGAATTTCAAGGGTTTATTCTACCTAACCAGGTGGGAAATTTGCAACAAGAAATAGTTGGAGCCTTTTCAGAAATTACAATATGCTAAAAATATTTTAATACATCTGAGTATTTTCAACATCAATATTCACAATTCATCACTTCTCTTATTTATTTTCCAAGTTAAATACTTTCCATAATTCATTAGGAATATTATAAACTTAACAAGCACCTAAGTGGTATTCATCACATGCAGTTAAATAAATGTTGCTCCTAGCCTATGCAGCAAAGCTTTCCCATGTTCAGTTTTTTCCCCTACATAAATGCTCATTTTCATGTGTTCCCATCCTCTCATGTCAAGCATTCAGTACTTCTGCATCCACTTAGAGTTTAAATAAATGTCCCACATAGTTTGTTATGAAATTAGTAGTTATTTCTCATATTTAATAGAAATCAATAAAACAAAACAGTCTGTGGGTTTGAGAACACACTGGTAAATTCAATTAATGAACAGTATATTACAGAATAAAAGCCATGACAAAACTCAAGCAAGCATATGGTTCACCTGTGACTTCCAACTTCCTCAAATATGTACATAGCCTTTTGAAATAACAAACGTCTCTCTTTTTCAATCTTGCAAAGTGTAAAAAAAATAGCAAGATTTATTAACTTACTTAAACATTATTTAGTGAATACTTAACAGGTATTCGGTAGTTTCCAGGTACTGGGAGGATTCAATGACAAATCTGACAAATAGATTTCATCTCTTTCCCATATGGGGCTTTGAATATAGGGTCCTCATCTAACAGGAAGGCAATTATTCTGGTCTTCATTTGTCCTCTCATCATTCAGTTCTCAGTTAAGAAATATCTCCTTAAGCTCTCTGTAATCATCCTGATGAACGGGCCCCTATTCCACCCCCATCATTTTCCATCACAAAACTGTGTTTGACTTCCTTCATTACTTTTTGACATAATTTTACATATATTTCACTCACTTTTTTCTTGCTTTTTTATCTAAGTAAAACAAAAGTCCCATAGGGTAAACCTTTGCAGCCCTTCCAGTAATGCAGATAATAGCTTATACACAGTAGATTTTCAATTAATGCTTCTTAAGTTAATTAAGTATTCAATAAGAAAATAAATACATAAAAGTTCCTGACAATGTGAGGTTAACTTGTGTTGTGATTTTTGTACAGAGGCTATCTTCAGATGCAGTGTCATTGAAAACTGTAATAGAGAACTGAGGGAATCTACTGGTTGAAGAGAGTGTTGCTTTGCAGGTAGAATTCTAGCCATTTGCTTTTCTGACCACTATTTTATTTCTACAAGGAAAAATCACTACATACAATCAGTTATTCTCCCCCAGCCCTCATTCCTCTGAGATTGTTTCTGCCATTAAATAAGGTTATTCATTTAGTCTTCAAAGACTGTACTTTTTTTGTGGATTGGAAATTGTTTAACAGGAGGTAATTGTGTGATGATTAAAGATGTCAAGTTCAAGTTGTGCCCCTTTTTCATCTCCCTCTAAATTGTGGCCCAAATTTCTCTCCCACCCCTGGTGTTGAGAGTACAGTCAACTTTTACCGATGATTTTATATATGTGGTAAGATAATGGATACCAGCTAAAAAATGGGAAATGGTTATTTAATAGGCAACTCACAGTATCTAGTATATCCCTGGAAGAAGTAATGGTTTCAAATCAATTCAAACAATTATTACCATAATAAATGCTCGCAAATTTCTTTGTAAGAATTAAGGGAGTGAGTCTTTATGTTCTGTTCTGCTATTTACAAGTTTATGTACATTAGTGAAATGTCATCCTAAAAAGAATTAAAATAGGCTAATTTCAACTTTACATTGCCACTTTCAGTCCTTGCATTTTTATAGTTCTCTAATGTCTTCTATAGTTGCTCAATTTCTTCACACTTCAGTGGTCATGGCTAATGCATGTCACATAGCTGTTGGGAATGGAGTGACCTGAAAACTGCCCAAGTCATTGAATGAACAGTAACTGTAAAGACAAACATCAGGGAGTTTTTCTCAGGGAGGATTGAGTTAGTCTTCTACAATATCCTTGAAAGTTTAACTGTTAGTGAGATTTCAATGTCAGCTAACTTTTAATATGGCAAAGTGTAGAAGCTCTTTCTTGTGTGTATTTTATTTATAGTTTTTTCTTTTTTTAATTTTATTTTTAATATGATTTTTATTTTTTTTCCATTTAGCTGGTTTACAGTGTTCTGTCAGTTTTCTACTGTACAGCATGGTGACCCAGTTACACATACATAACTGGGTCTTTTTTCTCACATTATCATGTGCCATCACCTTTTTTATAAACATAATATGATCAGTTTGGGGGTGTTAGTCTTTTGTCTGTTGATAAATTAGTTACAAAATGGTTTTCTTATCTGTAAAATGTGTAGGTTGCACAAAGTCATCCTGAAGTTCCAATAACCAGCCAGAGCACTGGCTGCTAAAGCATGACCATCATCATCCTTCCCCTGCTCAAGAAACTGTGCCAGCTTCCAAGCACCTGCGATATAAGGTCAAATTCCTTTATTCGTATTTCAAGGCTCTTCACTTTCTAGAGTCGCTCTCATTCATGTTAACACTCACTCCTCTGATACACACACACAGTGCACACTGAAGAGATGGCTCAGGCTTGGGTTTATCACTTTAGGAACCATAGCTCTGTGCCATACCCATGCTGCCGAAGATGTGATCCATGTCCCTGTACTGGTCCATGAACCATTTCTTATAGGCTATGACAATGTAAGTCCAGGAACAGAAAGTATTTAGACACTTTTACAGTAATTTGGCATTGCCATGACATTCAAGTTCATCATCCGTGAACTTGTCTTTTCGGCCAGTTACAGTGCCTCCAAACTGGCCCTGTGAATAACATACAGCAGGAGCTGCATGCTGGTCATATTCAGAGAGACCACACTGCAGGATGCATGCAGCCACTGAATTTGATCAAATTTGTACACAAATATGAGAACATTCAAACATTCACATTTGTAACATTTTTGGAATTGTTTTCATTTTTACTCAAGCCTGCTTTTAAATTTAGTTTAATGTTCTTAGCTAAATTAAGGAAATAAAATTTCTATTAGTTATTTTCAATCCTAATTTAATTACGATGATACAAGCAAGCTTCATCACACATTTTTGTCAAGAAAAGATACAGCTTTTAAAAACAGAGCAACAGTCATAAACTAAATCATGGTTCTAAAGAAATGAAGACCAAAAACATTTATATTATATTAAGTCCTGTTTAGTAGCCGTAATTGATGAGAAAGTGTTAAAACTATAGTATGTTCTAGCTAATGTCCTTGCTAATGGGGCAACAGAACCAATGAAACTTAAATAGCTTTTAAACCCAAAACATAAATAAATGTTACAAACCAAAAGTGTTCTATCAAATAGAATATTGAATTAAAAAGTTGATGGAAGTAAATGTTTAATATTTTATATATAACCATTAGTGTTTTGTGAGCTTATTATAAGTAGCCCTGTAAGCTGCTAGCCCTAGAAGTATATAATACTTAACTGCTGAGTTTTTAGTGCAGACTGCTTCATAGGCATTAGCTTGAAAAATGGTGGGTGGAGTTTCAGCAAAGAAAATAATTCAAGTACCACTTTTCAAGGGCACCATACATCAACTTCTGAAACGAATTAATGACATGGAATACCAACTCAGAGAATAAATAAAGCTAGTAAAGAAATTTTCATTGGAACTTAACAAATTCTTAGCATAGGAATCTTTTCAGTATACGTGCAATTTACACTTGAACATTTTCTAGATTCATTGTTAAAAGATACAACTCTACACAAAGTGCATAAAAATATGCAATCTGGAGTTCAAGGTCTGTGTAGGAGTATGCTCTTGTGGTACAGTTGCAAAGGCAAGAAAGCATTCTGAGGAACTAGCCAGTTTTACTGATTCCAGAATAGTAATTCCTATACTCCTTACCTCATCGGAATATTTTGATAGTTAAAGAAAAAAAAGGTAGATGCACTAAGTATTGTGTTTAGGATGTAATAAAAATTATGAGTCAGTAAAAACCAAAATTTCAAATTTGAGATTATTCTCTTTATTAGAAAGTAATATGAAAGCTGATCACAAACTATTGTTGCATGTTGAAGTACAACAGTTATCAAGGAGAAAAGCTCAGATGAAAATATCTGGATTGCAGAATAAAACAGTATAAGATAAAAAAAAAATCAGTTTAGTGTTAACATTTTTCAGATTGTGAACTGAGCATCCAGACTTCTTACTTGTCTGGTAGTTTGGTATTTTTTAATGATCTCAATACATCCATGCAAAGGAGAAATGCAATATATTTATCATAGCAGATAAGTTTTAAAAGGAAAATCAAAGCTTGAAAAAAGGGAGCTTCTACAGAGTGTTATGATGTGGTCCAGAACGTAATAACAATTACTAAATAAGTACATAGTGATCTTGATAATTTTTATCTGTGGAAAGTTATCAACAAGTAACTTATAAATTTGAAAGAATGATTTAAATTAATTTTCCATCAAAAGAATATTCATTTGTCAGATATTAACAGAACCCCAAATCAACTTCTTTTATCGTAAGTTAAATTAAGTTTAGCAATAACTTACAGGATAAATTGTTGGCATTGGCTGCTGATAAAGTATTTACGGTGAATTTTGAAAATATATCATCCTGGATAAAAGTTTAAAATGAGTATCTTTAGCTGGCTAAAATTGCTTTAAAATCACCTTCATTACTATCTAACATATTGTGTGAGACCAATTTCTCTACAATGAGTTTATAAAAAACTGAAATAGTTTAGATATGTTATTCCCTATGAATAGTGTTGTCAAAATATTAAAAATGATATATTTTGATGTGTAGGACATCTCTTCAAAGTGTGATATAAGTGTCCAGTATGGAGAATCTCTATTTTACTCATAACTTTTTAATTTCTGTTATTACACTACAAGTTCAAGTATAATAGTGATTTTCTTTATGAATCACAGTGATGCAACTTTCAATGAAAAAAATGTATGTATTTTTAATTTTTTCTTTTCTCCCTGTAATATTTGTTCTGATTGTATTTATTAAATGCAATTTTTTTCTGTTGAATATAATAAAAACTTGGCTTGTGGTTTTGGTCTGTTTTTTAACTTCTTTTTCCTAGTATTTCATTTTATTGAATTTTACAAAAGTTTAAGTTTGCAACAAAATGGACATTTTTTAAAAAACTGATTTTTTGCTGTAAATAGTTGAACACAATGTCCTATTCTATTCTTGCCATGAGTGATACAGTATTAGGAACACTGAGCAAATGCTGAGCAAATAACTGTGGATATATAGATTTTATCAATAAATTGGGTTACATTTTCTAAAGGGAATAATTTCCCCTAGTGGATGGCTATATCTAGAGAGATTCTTTTCATCTACCAGTTTCCAGGGGTAGAAATCATTAAAATACACAACAGGAATCTCATCATTCTTTTGTCACTGCTCTATTCTTCTTTTTGTCTTTTGTCTTTTTTTTTTTTTTTTTTTTTTTTGTTGTTGTTGCTATTTCTTGGGCCGCTCCCGCGGCATATGGAGGTTCCCAGGCTAGGGGTCCAATCGGAGCTGTAGCCACCGGCCTACGCCAGAGCCACAGCAACGCGGGATCCGAGCCGCGTCTGCAACCTACACCACAGCTCACAGCAACACCGGATCGTTAACCCACTGAGCAAGGCCAGGGACCGAACCCGCAACCTCATGGTTCCTAGTCGGATTCGTTAACCACTGCGCCACGACGGGAACTCCCCACTGCTCTATTCTAATGCTTCTGCAGTGTCAAGCTATTTATTCCATTTTGGATAAAGTACCTAAGGCAAACCACAGCATCAGACCTCAAGTAGGTAGAAAAAAAAGGTATTAACCTATTAATAAAAACATGGACAAGTATGCCTGGCCAGTAATATCTTACAAATTTCACCCCTGAACATGTGTAAAGGATTTGGCTCTTTAAAATATTCAATTAAAATGGAAATAACTCTGGAAACTTAGCTTATTGTTGTTTTATCATTCAGATAACTGGAAGAGGAAAATGGGAAGAAGGGTTTCAGAGATAAGATTCACCAACTCCATAATTTCTTTATGAAAATATATTACTGCCTATATACATATGTATGCATATATATTATACTATATTCATATACACACACAAACACACAAACATATATATAGTTCCATCCTCATGGAAATATAGTAAGCTAAAGATTATTATATCTGATTTA
The DNA here is from genome assembly GCF_016906955.1 of Phacochoerus africanus. NCBI lineage: Eukaryota > Metazoa > Chordata > Mammalia > Artiodactyla > Suidae > Phacochoerus > Phacochoerus africanus. The sequence continues at coordinate 36,594,381 of NC_062553.1, forward strand.
ACAGCAAGAAAATAAGAGGAAAAACAAACGACAACATGGAGTATTTTTATTAAATGAAATTATAAAAGACTTAAAATTCTCCATATTGACTATAAATTGAGGCAAATATAAAAAAGAAAAAAGCACAGTTATTTGCTACCATGTTACCCATGTATTTAAGAAACCAAATGATTCAGCACTAAAAATTACATTGGCTTAATTTTGCCACCTGTAACACAGAGTCTCAACTGTAAAAAATAAGCAATCAAACACGAGTAATTTATTTTAAATTTCTGCTACCCTTATGGAAAACCTAAAAAATACTTAGTCATATTTGTACTTATTTTTCTCTCAGATTTTAAAACAACTTCATATTATGCACTCACAAGTCATTCATTCTACATTTCATATTAGTTTCTGATATAAGGCAAAGATCAGATTTATTTTCCTTCACAGTAATTTTTCACCTTTTTTCTTGAAGAACTGGTTGCTTTCCTGCTGGTCTGTGATATCTTATAATAAGTTAGAACCCTGGTTCACGTGCAAATATTCTTATCCCAGTTTGGGGTTCCTAATATTCATTAGTTTAGTTTAGCTTTGCTAATGTTCAGAGAAAAGCTTTTGTCCTCACTACTGAGAATGATTTATTCCTGGGTTATTCAGGAGCTGGGTAGCTTTTGCCTTATGAGAATGTAATATAGATTTTCCAATTTTTGCCATGTCCTACAACATATCTGGCTTCCCAAGCCATTGTTTGTTTATTTTTACCACCAACCCTGTTGCAATACTGGAAATTGCAGGGGCAAGGCAGATGTAGTAAAAGATAGCAGTGCATGAATACATCCCAGAAAGCTAGGTTCCTGCAAAAGGAGATTAACTCCTGGCCCTCTGGTTGGCAAGGCAAGGTGCTTCAAAGCAAAGGAATGGGATCCACAGAGATAATGTGTAGAAGTCCTCATAAATGCAGAAACACGAATGAGTGGGATGTCGTGGAACACTACATGGAGTTCCCAATCTCTCTGAACAAAGCAAGCACATCTTTCTTTTTTCTATACACTGTACAAACCAGTATGCAGGGAAAACAATACTACAGAATGTCTAAAAAGTAGCAAAGATGCTGATGTGATCAGAAAATTTCTTTAAAGACCAAAAATATGGAAGAATCCTGCTACCTTTTGTGTCTGAAGATTTGATGATAGGAAACCAGTCAAGCTGAGATTGTTTGACCAAAGGTAAAACAGAAGAATACACATAAATGTACAAAATGAAACATTACACCACAATGTCTACATTTAATCATTAGTCTCATCCAGGAATGCAAAGTCAAGTTATCTTTATGGTAGTCCATGGGCGAAATGGCAAAAACAAACTAAATCAGCTCATGGTCCTTGGTCTCCTCTTTAACACCTATATTATAGAGTATACCTATACTCAAGTACTTGGGAGTTAGAGAAAACTTTTGCTTTAGACATATTAGTGTGTGAAATCAGTCTTAGAGAAATCACTTTCTCATCAGGTCCAAGTAAGAATCACTCCTTGTCTGTAAGACTTTAAGTGACTAGAATAATTCTTTAGCATAAAACTTTAATGAAGTTCAGCTCTTTCACATAAAATCTTTCATCAAAGTCTTAGTGTCTTCTCTATTCTTGGGTTATATCAGGGATCCTATAAAGGACAACTGACTATGTTCTTTTCCTCCCTGAAGTGAAGAATATAGTTGCCACTACCATTCCATAGAATTCCTACCTTGCTTTTCCAATTGCATGAACCAAGAATATACTCTTTCTCTAAATGATCTAAAATATGGATAGTTGTTACAGTGACTTTCATTCATGTATCTGTGTAAGTGAACTGCAGAATGGTTTCAATTACCTACCAATAAAATTCCTTAGGGAATGGAATTCATTCTCCTATTTTTTTTAAATTGGATATTAGTGTGAATCACTATAGACAAACTCTGTTTCTTTAGTGTAGTTGATAGAACTCACCAAATTACCTAGTACTATCTTAAGGTTAATGGAAAAGAGAAACATTAGCAAGTTAGAACAATTTAGATATAGAAAAATATTACTTTTTTTTTTCTTTTTATGGCCGCACCTGTGACATCGGAAATTCCCTGCTTAGGGGTCATATTGGAGCTGCAGCTGCTGGACTATGCCAGAGCCATAGCAATGACAGATCTGAGCTGCATCTGCGACCTATACCACAGCTTGTGGCGACTTGGGATCCTTAACCCACTGAGTGAGGACAGGGATCAAACCCACATCCTCATGGACACTATGCCTGGTTCTTAACCAGCTGAGCCACAACAGGAACTCCTAGAAAAGTATTTCTATAAGAAATTATGGAGATTTTTAAGAGAAGACACAGGGGCCCTCTTTCCTCACAAGTAGATCATTTCTACATAGGTCCTGTGTCTTAGGAAACTGTTTGTGTTACCATCCTCTCTCATCACCTCTACCAGCAACTCCTATGTAGTCTAATAACCAAAGTCCCTCCAAAGAGAGTGTTATTTGGGGGTATGTGAAATGCTTATTTATATCTCTTTTTAAAACCCCTCAGTAACACCAACAAAAGGCTTTCGATTAATCCAGTCTGTTGACAAAAGAGTGGGGCAAAGTTAATTGTGCTAAAGTTATTTTCATATAACAAACCCATTTTGGATCTTCGTCAATTCAAATGACCAGAGAAAGGAAGTTATTTTAACACTAAAAGAAAAGGTCTTTGCCATATTTAAAACGGAATGAATCTGCCGAAATGCCTAAGAGAGTTTATAAAATTTGTACAAAGATTTTATTGAAAAATAATTGGAAACCACACATGGTATACTATAAAAATTCTAATATTTCGTCCTTTTCAATTCTGACACTGTTAATTTTCTTGCCAGTAACATGGAAATTGAAACACAGTAATTTTTTCCCAATGTTTGCCTAAACAGAATTATGTTATATTACTGTAAGTTCTTTCTATTCTCTGAAAATAATCTAGAATTTCTATTAAATAAATAAAAATCTTTTTTTATTCACATATTTGTTACTTACCTTATTTATAATTTCAAGGATCATCCAAAACTAACTTACATCAACTTACATAAATCCTTACCTTGCTGTAAATGAACACAATTTTGATTCTTAGCAGTCATGATATGCATCGTGCCACAATTTCAAATACATAAACAATTAAGTCATAGCTCTATCTCCTATGGGCCCACTAGATGGGGAACAAAATTAAAAACATGTAGATGAATCTACATTTCTTGAGCAGGAAACAATATGTATTTGCTGATTAGTCAAATGCATACTCTATTTCTTTTTTCTTTTTCTTTTTTCTGTTTTTTGCCTTTTCTAGCGCCGCTCCCGTGGCATATGGAGGTTCCCAGGCTAGAGGTCTAATTAGAGTTGTAGCTGCCGGCCTACACCAGAGCCACAGCAACGTGGGATCTGAGCCGCATCTGCAACCCACACCACAGCTCACGGCAACGCCGGATCCTTAACCCACTGAGCAAGGCCAGGGATCGAACCAACACCCTGATGGTTCCTAGTCGGATTCGTTAACCACTGAGCCACGACGGGAACTCCACATACATCTATTTCTTTGTTAACCAAAAAATCTGATTAGTCTTATAAACTATGGGTCCCTTGAGCATACTTAGATTATATTGAAAATCTAATTTATGATTTTCTTTATTCAAATTATTGATGATCTGTAAAAATATGGAATATGTAGTTCAGTTTTTATTTGTTTCGATTTTTGCTTTTTAGGGCCCCACCCACAGCATATGGAAGTTCCCAGGCTAGGGATTGAATCAGAATTACAGCTGCCAGCCTAGGCCACAGCCACAGAAACTAGGGATCCAAGCAACTTCTGTGACCTACACCACAGCTCATGGCAATACCAGATCTCCAACCCACTGAGCGAGGCCAGGGATTGACCCTGCATCCTCATGGATACTAGTCAGATTAGTTTCCACTGTGCCACAATGGGAACTCCTATAGTTCAGTAGTAAGAGAAATTATCTAAAACAAAATCCAGAAAGAAGAGGAGAAAAGTATATTTACTTTTATGATAAAGTAGGAGGAATAATTGGTATTCTTTTAATCCTTTACTTCTCTGGACTAAATTATTTAAATTGTTCTTATCTGGCAGAATAGATGTAAGTGTTTTGTATAGAAATTCCCCCAGTGTCCTCAGATTTGATTTCTGAGCACATTTAGGTATTTTCTCTCACTCTCTTTTTTTTTTTTCTTATTTCTCTTCCTAACAGAGTGGGAAGCTGTGCTTTTCCCTACAGACAGTTCATAGACAACAGTCTAGCTTGTGGCTCCCTTTAGTGCCTACCCATCTAAATTTAAAATGTTATCACAAGATTGCTTCTAAATCACCAAATCTCTGGCTATTTTCTCTCTGCATTTCTACTTGCCGCTTACTCTGTCCTTTGATGCTGCAACACCAATTCAAATTTCCTCTTCTCTCCCCATGCCTAATACAAAAGAATCATCTATCAGCAAAACTGATAATATCTGTCCTTCATCTTAATTTTTAAGAAAAATGAATCATTTAGATTTATCATTTTAATTTTGAAAGGGAATAACTTATTTGCTATTCACCACTTAATAATAGTTTTTAATATACACAAAAAAGTTCATGTAAAAGAGGAATTATTTTAAGTTATGTCAATGTGAAAATAAGAAAAAGTTTACCAGAGGCAAGAGTTTGGAAGAGACCAATGTCTAAATGTATTTGCATGTAGATTGAAGGCTTTGTATTTAGAGTTCTAAGATCATGATGTAATTGGGGAGTATTCCATGGAAATCAATATTTCCATTTCAAGCTGACTTAGTTACATGGTGATGACAAAATATTTATATTTGTCTCACATGCGTAGCAAGATACAGTTAAATTTTCTTAAACTTTAAATTAAAATGTCACTCAAGAACATAGAACACTTCATGTGCATTTTAAAATTCTTATGACCCAGTGTTCTATAGTTGTGGTACTAAATGATATTAACAACAAACAAAAGTGTTTCCCAGGTAATGATGTGGGATGTTTCCTAAGTTAATTATATGGAGTGTCAAGAACTGAGTCCAAGCTAATTTGTGGACTACTAGTAGTTTCAGAGTACTTGGATAGTTTTTAAAGTGAATTGCTGCTCAGTTCACTATATTAGTACCTTCTCCTCTTTTTCTTATTGCCAAAATCATAATCCAAATGTGAGAAAAAAGACAAGTAGAGAGAATATACATTTTAGAACTATAGAAAATGTATGCCACTTTTCATCTACCTAAAGAAAACTAGCCTTTCTTCAAGCTGTGCATCACAACCCATTAGAGGGTCATAAAAAGTTATTTCAGTGAATCAAAGCTAGCATTTTCAAAACATATATTAGAATATATGGCATACAGTAAAGCTGACTATAAGGGTACATTTTCATGAAAGTTGTTAATATAAATACATACTTGTGAGGTCATACTTTAATTTTTTTTTTTTTAACCATGAATTGTAGTAAAAAGTTTTGAAAACTCCTGACAAACACCCTCTTGGTAAAACTAGAAACTCCAAATCTTAAAACCTAAGGGTAAGACCACATGGACACATAAGGTTATATAAGGTTATAAATGAACGAATGCATTTTTCTCAGACTTCTGATTGTTTTCTCAGCTGAGTGATATTCTCATTCCTTCTCACCTATGCCTGTCTCTTCTGTGGCATAAATAGTTTGTTCATGTTTATCTTCTCAGGACACAGCTATCAAGTATGTTCAAAAAGGGAAAAATGGTTCTAAACTTTCTAGCTATAATTCAGACAGCATCTATAAATGGAAAAATAAAATCTCTATGTTAGTTTCTTACTTTCTAATGTTTAAATACTAAATCTTTATATTTTAATTTTTAAAATTACCTTATAGAACCATGAAAATTTTAAATGAGATATTCATTTTTAAGTCTTAAACATATGTGAAAATTGGCTGTCAATTTACAAATTGATTAAAAACCTAACACTCTGATGCTAATACAAACCCATCATAATTAAAAGAATAAAAACTCAGCAGTGAATTGACTTGATAAAAAAGTAAATAAATAAAATAAAAATAAAATAAGTCACTCAAAACAGTTTGATTTTATGTTGGTATATTTCCATTAAAAAAAAAAAGACCCTAAAAGTAGAAACAAAATAGAGACAAAATAAAAATAACAAACCAAATAAACATATTTAGAGGTTCCAATTTCTTAAAAACCTTATCATTGATGGTAAATATTTCTTAAAACAAATTTTAATCCTCTCAATTAAATTTAAACCAATCTTTTCCTATTTTCCCACTGGTATGACTTAGAGTGGTTCTAAGGCTTTTTATTCCCCACAGATATTTGATTACATCCTAATCCACACACTGGGTCACATTTAGCCTTTCTCACTCTTTAAATCATGCCTCAGTCACTTATGTCTAAGTTTGGCCCTTGAGAAGATTTATGAAAACAAGAGATGTGGTGAATCACTTATTTCATCTGTTAAAGATTTCATTATGTATTTAGTGCAAGGTAAGGAAAAGGTGACCGCTCTGAAGGCCACAGCTCACTGTAACATTGCTGGTAAGATGCAGATCACGCTCTATTTCCTCTTTTTTAATGTCAGTTTTGTAGAAAAAGTAATCAGCACAGGCTGTCTTTTATCTGTTACCAGTTCAATTCTAAATTTTTGAGATCTACCATCAGTCTTCACTACTGGACTAAAAAAATTGCTCTCAAGATATCTAGTTAGTAAAATACAATTATGTATTTTCAGTCCCATTCTTCTGAATTTCTCTAAGTAATTTTTCTTCACTGCCCAGATTCTTGAAACAATTTCTACCTTTAGCTATATCCTGCTTTATTTTCCCAATTGCCTGGTAGTTCTTTTTGTAGTTGTCGTATGTATGTTTCTACATCATAAAAATTGAAATTTTCTGAAGTCTGGTTTTCTAAGGTCTACTTCTCCATCTTTTTCTCTTTGCACTAGGCTCTCCATGTAGATTGATCCAATCACTCTTACAGCTTGAATTACTATTTTAATGGAGATGATACAAATCTTTTCCTAAGACAACCTGACCCCTAGACCAGTTACTCCATTTGATGACAATATATTTATTCAATCTTAAACATTATTATTTTTTGTGTTAAGCATATTTTTGTTCATCCCCCTGACATGCTATCCTTTTGCTCTTCCTCGACTTATCCTATTGAAAAATCTTTCTAAGATGTGTCTCATATGTCTTCTTGATTCCCCAAAATGGGCATGAGGATCATTTCTTCTGCATGACTTCTAGGGTTTTTGTAACAATTGTCTTACTCTACCTGTTTTTGCTATTCTCCACCCGATTGTTTAATCCTGTGTAAGTTATACTCTTTTTCATGGTAGGTGTCTCTATAACAAGATACCATAGACTGGGTGGCTTACAAACAATATAATTTTATTTCTCATAGTTCTGAAGGCTGGGAAGTAAAAACTGAAGGGGTCTGTAGGGTCATATTCTGGTGAAGGCAACTTCCTGGTTCATAGCTGGCACTTTCTTCCTGTATCCTCACATGATGAAAGGGGTGAGGAAGCTCTCTGAGGTCTCTTAATAAAACACTAATCACAATCATGAGGGGCTCCACCCTAATTGACTTAATTACCTCCCAAATGTCCCACCTTCTAATACTATCATTATACTATGTTAGGATTTTAAGATACACATTTTGGGGGACACAGGCATTCAGTCTATAGGAGTAGGGATAATAGCTTAACGTCCTTGTTTTCCCTGAAATGTCTACTCTATAGTGCCTTCAACATATTGAGTGGATCAAGTGGATTTAATGTTTCCACCTTCTCATAATTTTCATTTGGGGATTCCAAAAACATCAGTTTCATGAAACAATCCACCATACAGTTGTGGAGGAAGAAAGAAGTTGGACAACAGTCAAGATCCACTTTTGAGATAACTGGAAGGCAGAGATGTGCATCTAACTGAGACTGAGAAGTTACTGCTTTCTCTAGTCATTGGAGAATTCAGTCTGCGGTACATTCACACCAAGAAAAAAATCATGACGGAACTAGAAAGGAGTCTGGACATTCCATAAGGTATGTAACAACAATCTGACCACTAAAATATGATGAAATCATTAGGACCAAATCTTTCCTGCATAAAACATATTTATCAGCATTAGTTGGTTATATGCCCTGGTTTGATAGTCCAGGTTTTTACTATTGTCTTTAAGTAATTATCATCACCTTGTCTTTAGCTCTCAAAAATGTACCAGTTAGAATGATCATCTTAACTAAAATACACAAGGCTGGACAGTTTGTCTAAGCTATATCTCTATGGTTGCCAAACTATGACCTTGAAAATGCTCACATCTGTCACATTTTGAGCAAAATTATTTATGCTGAATTCAGCATGATTGGCATACTAATTAATTTTTAAATTAATGGAAGGTAAGAATCATTGCATTCCTTCCCTCACTGGGCCTAACAGTGCCTTGTACATTATCGGTCCTTGTTTGGGGTGTATTAAATTGAATACATGCTCTAGAGGGCCAATATTAAAAGTTCTCATTAGGAGAGTCCCTGATATCAGGGGCTCTCCACTAAGTCACACATTTAATACTTTTGTATACATTTAATACATAGATACCTGCTTAAAAAAATGTTCTCATTTAATTATTTGGATACTGAAGATTCAACTCATAGAATTGAGGCTGCTAAGACAAGATTAGCACAAAGAAGAATAGAATTCACTGGACTCTACTATGTTTCTCCTCCTTATGGATACTAGTTGGGTTCATTTCCGCTGCACCACAACGGGAACTCCCCCTTTGAGTAATTTTCAATATATCAAAAAGGAAAATTTAAAGAGAGTTCCATCTGCTTTACTTTCAACTCTTTCTTATCCACTTATTTTTAGCAGCCAAAAAAAAAAAAAAAAAAATCCTGAGAAAATAAAAAAGGTGGCAGCTCGTTTCCCTTATTCCTCCCCATAATCATTTTTAAGATCTCATTAAATTAAAAAAAGATGCATCACTGAATGTGCAAAATTAAAGTTCCTCTGCCACCGAGTCCATTAACCTCTCCAAGAGGACTCTCTGATGCTAACTCTGATAATGCCCTTTAGGCTTACATGCTGTGAAGGAGATAAATGAAGATGAGAACAGAGAAATGATGGAAGCAGAAGAGAAAATCTGGCATCAGTCTTCTAATCTGCAGCACTGGGATTTCTAAAAAAATAAACGCACCATCAATCATGTCAATTAATCCACACTACACCAATCTCCAGATAAAAGGCAATTTCATATGAGGGGAACTGGAGTATACAGAGCAGAACATCAGACCTATTAGAGAGAAGACCGGGCAGAAGTGTTCACTCAGAGATGTGGTCCAGAAAGTAGAATCAGGGTTGCTATAGCCAATTCCAAAATGAAGTCCAGTTATCCTAAGTGTACCAGAGTTTGAAATTCACTATACAATAAGAAATGATTCCCAATGTAGGTCTAGGACATAGCACAAGATTCAAAATCTGAAGGACTGTAGCAAAGGAATTGGTCAGGAGAGAGAATTCTGATTTTTAAATATTTCTTGCTATTTTTCTTTAATTGTATTTGCTCACAGGTGTTTTGCCCCTCCTGTTTGTGCAGAACATTGGCAAGTGGATGAATGAAAGAATGAAGTGTTTCTGAAAGCACTTAAGCCTTATTGCATGAGTTTCATGAATACCTTGGCCAAAAAATGGGGTGTTTAGATGTCCCCTGCTTCTCCCCTAGGCTCTATACACACCCTCTCCTCTCATCACCCACCTATTTGGTTTTAGTAGGCACTTGAGGACCAGGTAGCTGTATGGGTCTCTTCTTTTCTTACCCTCCTATTCTTTACCCAGGGGAGTCTGAGTGAGTATGAAATTTGTACTCCTTCCAGAATTATGAATATCTGAAACAGACACACCAACTCATATCTCAGTTGGTGGCTAAAGTGATATTCCACTAGAATTCAAGATTGGCATCCAACCTAATCAACTGGTGCCCTTGCTGGATCTCTTATTACATATTTTTAATATTGTATGTGGCCAGTAGAGTGTATCAAGTTAATAAATAGAGTTAAGGAGGTTCTTGATAGCTTTAGTGGTTAAGGATTCTAATGTGGCTCATGTTTGACCTCATGCTGGAAAACTTCTGCATGCCACAAGTGTGACCAAAAAAAAAAGTATAATTGAATTCTAAGCATGTCTTAATGCAGAGCTGCCCTATAACTGCCCTATACTCTACTCTTTCTCTAGCTCAAGATCACAAAAATTATCTCCAATATAGTCTTCTAGTACTTGTATAGATTTACATCTTCAGTTTAGATTTTTGAACAATTTTAAGTTAATGTATTTTATATACTTGTATGGTTCCAAGTATCAAAGTTCTTTTTTTGTTTCTGCATACTGATATGTTGATATCCAACGTTTCCAGCACCAGTTGCTGCAAAGACCCTCCCATAATGATTTACCTACAAAACTACTGCTCACTTTGCTTCAGATCTTTGGGATTGCTATGGCTCATGATATGGTAAATATATATATATATTATGGCTTGCCATAAAAAATCTTTGATGTAATATTTCACAGACATAAAATGAGGATAGATCCTTGTCTGCATCACTGTTATTCTTGAAGAATTAAAGATATGCTAAGATAGCAAATTTTCATAGTGAACTCATCTTTGCTCTTACCTATACTTTACAATCCTGCCCTAATCAGTAAACTTCAGAGTTGGGGAAAATTGAAAAATAAAAGAATGATAGATAAAATAGACTAGAGATTAAAGTAGAGTAGTCTGTATGTATTCTGCCCAATATAATCTCAACCTTACTAAGTAACTCTATTAGCAATTTGGAGGTCTATAGTACATTGGGGAAAATGGCACAATTTAACTGAACAGGGGAAGGAAATTTTTCTTTGACATTTTCTAAGGGTTATCTCCCATTATATTAAGAAAATGTGGCAGCATTTTATTGGAGACAGCAACAGAGATAAATTTTTGTGTGAAACCCCAATCTCTGGTCCAAGAAAGGTCTTTATTATTTAGCCTTCAAGAAAATGGAAGTGACAGATTGCAATTGTCAGTAGATACTGACTGCCTTTATGTTCCCCTATGCTTCCTATTCCCAATAGGATGGAGAACTAATTGAACTCTGACTCCAGAATGTGAAACCAAGAAGTTTCATAGCCATCTGAATGCCTTTAGCATGCCCAAGTGTTGCCATGGAGATCAGCATTACTTGCACTTGACATTATAATCCACATTAGCTTCACTAAAAATGGCTAAATAGATGTTGTGTCAGAAAGCTGATAATTCCAGTTGTATGACTTAAATCCCATCCTTCACCCTGATTTTTCAATCTTCTTAAATTTGGTTTGCTGTTTCTATGTATTGCTACAATATACATCAGAGAAGGTATATTTATATCAATCCCATTCAATTGTCTATGTTAATAGGTCAGCAAATAATCTTTTTATGGGTATCACCATTCAATTCAGGAGATTTTAAGTCAGAAATCCCTGGCATCAAAATATCTGTAGTTTAACTACAAAATTAGCAACAGGTCAGGCAAAAGTTATAGGACTCTCTCGAACTAAGATTTATTCATGCTTAAGGGCTTTCTTTCTTTCTTTCTTTCTTTCTCTTCTTCTTTTTCTTTCTTCTTTTTCTTTTCTTTCTTCTCTTTTTCTTTCTTTCTTTCTTTCTTTCTTTCTTTCTTTCTTTCTTTCTTTCTTTCCTTCCTTTCCTTTCCTTTCCTTTCCTTTCCTTTCCTTTCCTTTCTTCTTCTCAAGCTCAATTCAACAACCAATTCATACTCTACTTCCTAACTATTTCTGGAGGTTTCAATTGGAGAGCTTTAGCATCTCAGTGCCTCTGAGATTAACTTTGACAAGAGCTTCCAGACACACCTTCCCAAGGTCATTGGGCTGGTCAGGCAAGCAACTAAGAATATACAAGAGTAGTGTAACTGACCCTGGATAAACCATCACAGTACACTTGGCTATAAAGTTACTCATTAAAAATCTTTACCTTCCACCCTAATCAACATCATGATTCTTCTTCTTTATAGCTGTGTGTGTGTGTGTGTATGCTAAATTCTTTCTGCATGCAGATAAGAAAGTTTTTAACATAATATGGTTCTTTTGATGATAGTTGGGTTGAGCAGCGCTACAGTTTTATTATGCAGTATAGAATGCTTTGGTTTTCAAAAAAAAAGGCATATTTAAAAGCCATTTCTAATTGGCTGACTATGACTGCCTATTGGTCTATTTCTGCATCCAGCTCTCTGTTCCCATGGCATAACTGTGTCAGATTATTATTCTTCATATTATTACCTTTCATTTTTATTTCCAGCCTGGATTTGTAAGCTCTGAGTCCTTACTATCTACTTTCTCCTTTAGTGGAAAAATATATCAAGAAGTATAAGAAAAGTCTCTATTTCTTCCCTTTTTCTATACCTGACAATTTCAAGAAGCCACATTTCAAATACATGAATAACTATAGAGCATTCACTCCAGGTCACAGTATTTTAAAATTTTTAAATATTCAAAGTTTTAAAATATTTTCAATGACATCTTACTCAGATTCAATCCATTTGGTTCAAACACATCTTTAAAAATGTATACTGAAATTTGGATGCAAGTGGTACTTAAAGCTTCGATGATTATTTTGGTTGTTCTGTCATATATTTATATTTTTGAATCTTCAATGCTAATTAATTAATGACCAAGACAAGGAGGGTTATGAAAAAAAGAAGATTAAAAATGGATCTTAACTAGAATCTTTAATGCTTGTCTTTGATTCCAGTGGCAACCTCTGAAATAACTACCTAGAGATCCCAGGGCATAGCCAGTCAAGATTTTCAGAAGCATAGGTACTGATTTTAGCAAAATTAGAAGTTCCTCTGAAATACTGGGAATATTTCCTAATCTGTCTAGTCCACAGGAATATTATTTTATGTTAAGATTGAAAAATACTCTGATTGCTGATTGCCTGGAGCTATGTGTTGCAAATGATTCTGAGATATCATGAGGAAGCATGCTCCACTGGTTCACAAAGTGTGGTTCCTGGTCAGCAGCCTCAGCACCTCATGGGCGCGTGTTAGACATGCAGATTTTCTGGTGCCCCTTCAGATGACTGATTCAGAAACTCTGAGACTGGGGCCTAGCAATCTTCATTTTAACAAGATTTCCAAATGTTAAGTCTCAAAATGCTAAGCTTCAAGAACCGTTGCTCTAACCCATGAACTATTTCTGCCATGTGTGTGGGGTGATGAACCAAAAGTCACTTACCTTTCTGGATAGGAAGAAATAAAAATAGTGACAGAGTAAAGAATTACTAAGCCATTGAAGTTTTTAAAAGTGTGGAATTTCACCATCATGAACTTCACATTGTGATATTCAGTGAGTTTAAAATGAAGTAAAAGCTAAAGGAATTACTAGCGAACAACTGTGGCTAAGCACATTTACTCTTGTCTGCACTGAACCTCTTCTTTTTAGAACAAACCCTCCATATTCCATGATTCTATTGAGGCTATTATTTGGGACCTATTATTAAAAATTGGTTCCAAGAACACAGTATTCAAGGAGATAGACAATTAAATACAGCAAGTTGCATTGGCACAGCACCCCATTTTCCTGGCTGAAATTTGACAGATCTTTCTTAAGTGGTAGCAAAAACTCTGCCTAATGTTTTATCAATTATATAAAATCCAAATTCTGTCTCTATTAATGTTACAGTTTTAGAGACCTTGGCAGAAATATGTCAGTGTTAGTGTATGCTGTTAATTTCTTGACATCAGGAAGATTTTTAGGAATAGACTACCTTATTTTACACAAGGTGGGAATTTCTAAAACAGAGAGGGTAGAATGCAGCCTTATGCTAGGTTACTGTCTTCCTACAGTTAGCAATGGCCAAGGGTGAGGATTCCCATAGTTATGTATTTTGTGAGAATCCTAGTGAAATCTCCATTTCCAATAAAGTTTAGTGTACGCAAAGCCCCGGAAGTGGGAATGTATAGTTGATAATAGCGGAAAGTGAAGTCTTTGCTTAGAAGGCTCATACCTCAGATGTCTGTATGCTTCACCATCTCCTCCTCTTACACCAACTCAAATGCCAGCCTCCTATTTGGGCTCACTGAGACTGCCTCATTTATCACTTCCATCAGCCCTATAAAACACCTCACTCCTGATCCTACTTCACCTGCTATATTGTTTTCCATATGACTTATTGCTTTCTAACCCACAATTAAATTTACTTGCTTACTGTGTCTACCAGTTTTTGTCTATGTTTCCCAGATAGAATGTGAGCTCTCTAATGGCAGGAATTTTTATCTGTTTTATTTATGTATGTATCCCCCATGCCTAGAAGAGTTCATGGCATAGAGTTTGTGCTCACCACATGATTTGTTGAATGAATCAAGAAAACTGTGTCCATTTATTACGTAATAATAAATTGCTTTGCAATAGCTTTGGAACTCTCCATAAAAACTACATCCTTTAAAAATGTATTTAACTTATATACATTACATATACACTCACACACACACACACACACACACATATATACATACCATGTCTGATACAGAGATATGCACTGTAGATTTTTTTAAATGTTACTAAGAAAGTCAATGTTACGGGCTGAATTGTGTTCCCTCCAAATTCATATGTTACCCTAACCCAAAGTACCTCAGATTGTGACTGTATTTGGAGACAGGGTCTTTAATGAGGTAATTAAGTTAAAATGGGGTCATTTGGATAGACCTTAATTCAATCTTAACCATGTCCTTAGAAGAAGAGGAAATAAGGGAACAGACATGCAAAAAGGGAAGACAAGGCCAAGACACAGGAAGAAGATGGCCATCTACAGGCCAAGGAGAGAGGCTTAGAGGAAATCCCTCCCCCATGGCCCTCAGAAAAATTCACCCTCCCGACACCTTGTCTAGACTTCAAATTTATGAGAAAATAATTTTCTGGTGTTAAGCCACCCAGGCTGCAGTTCTATATTATTACAGTAGCTCTAGCAAACTAATAGAGCAGGTTTTTACATACAGCATTAGATTGGGAAAGATTGATGAATCTGCCCACCAGAGACCATTTTTTATATTTTTACATTGGGCAAGAATTTTTTTTTTTTTGGTCTTTTTAGGGCTGTACCTGCAAAATATGGAGGTTCCCAGGCTAAGGATTCAATCAGAGCTGTAGCAGCCGCCCTATGCGAGAGCCACAGCAAAGGGGGATCTGAGACACTTCTGTGACAGCTCACAGCAATGCCAGATCCTTAACTCACTGAGCAAGACCATGCATCAAACCCGAATCCTCATGGATGCTAGTCGGATTCGTTAACCGCTGAGCCACAATGGGAACTCCTAAATTGGGCAAGATATTGATTGTCATATAGCACTTCTGTTGAGAGCCCTCCTGTGTGTGGATTTTTGTCTCTAAGTTCTATGCTCTGGTTCCATTGCTCTCAGGCCCACATCTTTCTAATGGAAACCCTAAATCACCCAGAAAAGGAAAATTTTAGTGGGACCTCAGTGTTCACAAGTTGAATTATGAAGTGTCTTTGACCTTCCCTATATGCATTCAAGCTCTGCTTATTCTTACAGAGAGTAGCTGTTATAGGTCAACCAGGACAGTGCTCATTTTAATGGCATTTGTTAATTATCATAAGAGCAATCCATAAGGATGATGGTATAATAATTACAACAAGCAAACATAAAACATGTTAGTGGTATTTGGCTAATAGTTAACCTACTTTTATGGTTCAGTTAGCAAGGATAGCAAAAAAGAGAGACCAAGTAGGCTATATATATTAAGAGTATCTGCAGATTGGTTTGCATGTATCAGCATGTATATTGGATGAAACAGGCTGAAAATTCAGTGGATTGGTTAACAATTGACAGAGGGGTCTTTGCCTTAACAAAACCAAAAGGCACCCTTGCCGATTTGATAAAGATTTTCTCACTTACTAGTTTCCTCTAGTCTCAGCTGAATAGAGGAAACGTCTCTGCAAGAGCAGTCTTTGGTAATGGGAAGGATTTTCATCTTAGCTAGACCAAATCAGTTCATTTATAATTTAAACATCTTCATCTCAAGCTCAAATATGTCTCAACCTTCCCTGACAATAACTGATCAAGAAAACATGGCAAAGGGGATATCTAGTCAAGAGTTCAGAGTTCCCATCGTGGCTCAGTGGTTAATGAACCCGACTAGCATCCATGAGGATGCGGGTTCGATCCCTGGCCTCACTCAGTGGGTTAAGGAACTGGCATTGCCTTGAGCTGTAGTGTAGGTCGCAGAAGTGGCTTAGATCCAGCATTGCTGTGGCTGTGGTATAGGCCAGCAGCTACAGCTCCGATTTGACCCCAAGCCTGGGAACCTCCATATGCCGCGGGGGTGGCCCTAGAAAGACAAAAAAAAAAAAAAAAAAAAAGTCCTAGACTTCAACAAGAGGATTCTAAGAAGAAAGTTACTTGGAGGTATTTCATCAATACTCACACCAAAGTTAAAATACCCTCTGCTTAGCAAAGCACAGAGGGTCGCTCTAAACAGGTATCTTGTAACTTTAAACTGTTGGTAAAATAAAGTAGATCCATATGTGTACACATTTGTGCACAGTGAGATTTATTCTCTTGAATATTAGATTTATCCAGTCAGTAATATTTTTGAACTTAAGCTTTCCTTTCAAAGTTCTCTCTGTTATAAAACTATTTCTCTTTTATTTCATATAACCACTTACTCTCTCTCTTCAGTTGTCCATTTGATTTTCCTATCTGGCTCTAGCTTTTTGGTTCAATGTATACATAATTCATTCATAGCCTGATTTGGTCCTGGTAAATATACCTCTTTAGTTTAGCATCTCTCCACCCTCCTTGTTCCTGGCAGTTATTAGCCCTCTAGAAAATCTTGTTAGATGAAAGAAGTCTCTCCCATTTTTCTACCTACCTCTAAGGTCTTCAAAAATTTTGTCTTTCAAAATAAATAAGTCAGAGAAAGAGGAGTTTCCACTGTGGCACAGCAGAAATGAACTGACTAGTATTCATGACGATATGGGTTCGATCCTTGGCCTTGCTCAGTGAGTCAGGTATCTGGCATGGCCGTGAGCTGTGGTATAGGTTGCAGACAAGGCTCAGATCCCATGCGGTTGTGGTGTAGGTTGGCAGCTGTAGCTCTGATTCAACCCCTAGCCTGGGATCTTCCATATGCCATGGGTACAGCCCTAAAAGGCAAAAAAAAAAAAAAAAGTCTGATAATGACAAATATCATATGATATCACTTATATGTGGAATATAATAAAAAATTATACAAAAGAACTCATTTATAAAACAGAAACAAACTCACAGATATTGAAATCAAATGTATGGTTAACAAAGGGGAAACCATGGGGGGAGAGGGATAAATTAGGAGGATGGGTAATCACATACACACTACTATATATAAAATAGATACTAATAAAAAGCTACTGTGCAGCACAGGAAGATCTACTCAATATTCTGTAATAACCTATATAGAAAAAAACAATGGGAGTTCCCGTCGTGGCGCAGTGGTTAACGAATCCGACTAGGAACCATGAGGGTGCAGGTTCCGTCCCTGCCCTTGCTCAGTGGGTTAACGATCCGGCGTTGCCGTGAGCTGTGGTGTAGGTTGCAGATGCGGCTCGGATCCAGCATTGCTGTGGCTCTGGCGTAGGCTGGTGGCTACAGCTCCGATTCAACCCCTAGCCTGGGAACCTCCATATGCCGCGGGAGCGGCCCAAGAAATAGCAACAACAACAACAACAACAACAACAAAAAAGACAAAAGACAAAAAAAAAAATTCTAAAAAAAATAAAAAAAAATAAAAAAACAATGGATATATGTATATATATAACAGATTCACTTTGCTATACACCAGAAAATAATACAGCATTGTAAATCAACTATACTCCAATAAAATTTGTAAAAGATATATCAGTGTATAATCTTTCCATCATTACTCATATTAGATAATAGAAAGATAGTTAGGTCATTAGGTAGGTTAGATAGACAGATGGATAAAATCACATATACATATAAAACACAATCAGAAAATATATTTCATATTTGTATATGTGCATTGAACATTTTTGTAATTTTTGGATTGAGAGCTTACCAAAAAGTAGAAGAGTAGATCAAGAAAGGGATTCAGATACAACCTGAAATCAGCTCACTATATTCTCCAAATGTTTGCCTCAGTCTAGCAAAGACAGAGACAAGAGGTCATGGCTCCAAAGGACTCAGTGTTTCTGCTGGCAATGCACTTTTAAGATTAGTAGTCAGAGTTTATTACTGACCCACTGTTATGCTAATCCACACAGACCAATTGGAATTTCTATTGCTCTTTGCATTATCATCATGAGTATTGTTGCTTACCATTGTGACAAAGGCAAGAAATTTTAAAACTGGGAGGAGGGAGTAATGAACCAGTTAAGAATTTGAAATAAACAAATAAATAATCTTTTACTTGATAATGTGAAAGCTACAAATATGGAATACAGGGGGGAAAAAATCACTATCCTATTTTTCTATTAACCCTTCAATAAATCTGTATTTTAACAAAGAGAGAAATAAGTCAATAGTTGCCAATAAATCAATAGTCTACAGAAGGTTCAAGTGAAGAGGGTTTTTTTGAATGTTTACCATTGCTAATTATCTATAAATTACTTAAAACCCTATAGGATTTCCCTTCCTTTATTCTTATTATGTTTGTAACATTTTCAACATCATCTTTTCCAAGTCTAAACTAATGATATTACTTACTTTCATTTCTTATTCTGTGCCTATAGCCAGAATATACTGTCACGAGTGGATCTCATCCACTTCAATGTTTTTAAATGCTATCTATATACTGATAAATCCAAATTTTATATCACCAGCCCCTGCCATTCCTTGGGACATCATTAATGTTTATTAGAGTCACCCCAGGATCAGTAATTCTCAGTTGTCAAAACATTAGAGTACACCCTAACATGGGAAGGGAATCACTCACTCAAACCTAAAAAGCACAACGAATATCATATAAAATAAGCCCAAGGAGGACCACTCCAAGACACACATTAATCAAACTGACTGTCTTTAGATGCTGAACAGGCACTGCAAACTTAACACCCTGAACTGAAATGTTGGTTTTACCCTTCACAATTGCTCACTTTTCCATGTTCCTTATATCAGCAAATGTCATCACTATATCCCTCAGACCAAACATTTCTTTTTCTCACACAGCAAATCTAGTTCACAGCAAATCTGATTGAGCCCATCAATTATACATTCAAAATGCATCCCCCTCAATAGTTCAATTTCCCTGAGTTCCAGTCACAATTCCTGAGCTCCAGGTCTTCTTACTTTCACTCTTTCCCTCTGCATAGTTTGTTCTGTAGACAGCCTACACAGGAATCTTTTTAAAATGCAAAGAGTATGCACTCCCAGATAGTTATTTATTTATGGCTTCCCATCTCAATCAAACTCAAAGTTAGAAGCCTTACAATGGTCCTTTATGATCTAATTACTTCCCAAAGGCCGCACCTCCAAATATCATCTTTTTGGAAATTAGCTGTCAAAATGTGAATTTTGTGGAGACAGTATATTCCAACATTCATTCCTATCTTAAAGGGAGATAATCTAAAGGCCTATCTAGTTACTGAACTCAGCTTGACATCTAGGATCTCTAGATACTAAGCTATCTTTTCTTTAGGTCCTAATGTGATTCCTATGAATATGGCAACATATAAACTACAATGACAAACTTGTTGCTTCGCTACTTAGTACAAACAAGCCAATATACAATGATGGAGCAGGAACAGGGCATGCCCAATAAAAACTCCGAAACAGTGAAAATGGGAAACACACCACAGTTACTGATACATGGCAGTGACAGAATCCTCCTGGGCAAGCTTTTGAAAAATCCTCCTCTCCTCCTTACTTAGACCTGGATTTGGTTATCTTGAAGGAACCCACTGTCCATTGTACTCTGCAACTCTCGGCTCAGCCCACAGAGGCATTGTTAGGAGAGTGTGGACAATATAGCTTTTTTATTATGCTTCCTAACAAGGCAAGTTGGAAAGGTAGGCTAAGAGCTGGTTCAAAGTCACAAGTTATTTTTGGCTAGGCTCATGGTTCCTTAGCAATAAAGGTCCATCAAAAACCTTATCTCTTTTCTGTCAGTTCCATGGTCAGAAACCACATACAAAATATTTTTCTAGATAAAGTTCTCAAGTCTTCCTTTTCTTCCACATTTTTTCCTCAAACGACCCCCTCCTCCCTCAAGAAAGAAAGAGAGAAGTGGGGGGGAAGAAAGAAGAAAGAAGGAAGGAAGGAAGAAAGGAAGGAAGGAAGGAAGGAAGGAAGGAAGGAAGGAAGGAAGGAAGGAGGAAGAAAGGAAGGAAGGAAGGAAGGAAGGAAGGAAGAAAGAAAGGAAGAAAGAAAGAGGAAAGGAAAGGAAAGGAAAGAGGGACGGATGGAGGGAGGGAGGGAGGAAGGAAGTTAGTTTAATTCCAGTACCTTGAGGTACAGCTGAAATAACAGGCTTAGGATGAAGGGCAATTAATTCCCTTAATTTTATATGGCCCCATGACTGAATTACATTTTTTTACCTGAGAAGTTTACATGGTCTTTATGCTTTTAATGTCTTTCAGTCTTATTTTCTATTGTTTAAACCCCAGACATTATTGATCAGCTTTTATAATCATGCAAAATCACAGCAGTACATTTTCTGCTTGAAAGCTGATTATTATTGCCAAAAAGAGGTAACAAAAAGATCCTAAAATTCTGAATGTTTCCAACAATTTTCTTAAGAGTTACAGGCTTTGTAGGCACTTGATCTACTGTCTAGGTTATTATAGGTGACAGTTTTATCAAATGTTTGCCATGGTAAACTGGGATCTTCAGCTTTCTAGCCTTCAATATTCGCTACCCACATTGAGATTTCTAAGCCAATGCCACAAATTTTAGTGTTTTCTTATAGTAGCTCTCTGCTTCTGATATAAATTTCTATATTTTTAGGGCAACCTAGCTAAGGTAATAAATAAGCACCTGATTCCAGTGGCTTAACAGAGTGTAAAAGCATTTCTCAATTATGTAGCATTTCTAGGCATCCATCCTTGTTGCTTTCTTCAATGTGATGAATCAGAGACTTGGGTTATGTCCATGTTATGGCTCTGCCACTTCCTAGACTTTAGAGTTCTCTGCATCAGGCTAGCGGATAGAGAAGGAGTGGGAGAACTGTGCATAGGAGGAAGCCAACTTTATAATTTTTAATTTTTGATAACAGTATAAATTATGGTTGTCATGATTATGATTTTTAAAGTAGTTATTTCCTAATAATTACCTGAATTACATTTAATTCATTTGTTATGGAGTTACTTGCTCTCCTTTTAAGGAATGTCTAGTTAAACATTAAGCTGTAGCATTGCCTCCTAATGACTTTATGTGGTACATCAAAAACCACAGTTCTTCTAGGTCTTATAGGAAAGATCTCTCCAATTGGGCTTCCCACTGTGCTTCTCATTTCTCTATTCTTTACACCAGTATCAACCCCTATAGGCTTTTATTTTATGAAATGCTTTTACCTTTATTTTACTAAAACTTGGCAACTCACTCACGTACTTAGTACTCAGCTTTTCTTACCCCAGATGCTTCTTTCTTCTTACACTGCATGAACTTTTGTGACTCACCTCCACCTTCCCTGGCTTTTTGCCCTCCATGCGTATTTTTTTTTTTTTTAGCTTTGCTACTTTTATGCCAGGGATAGCTGCTCAAAATAAGTCTTTATAAAACATAATAGATGCTAACCCTTCTTCAAACCCCTCACTTTTGATCAACAGCCTTTTTATAACTCCTATTAGATTCCATTTGGTAACTTCTGAGTCTATTTGATTTAGCAAGAAAGCATCAATCTGTATCATCCTAGCTACACTAGAACAACAGCTTTTATAATGTATGTAAATGAAACTTAAAGAAGTTGTTGATCAGAAAGCTAAAGAATGCCACTCAAGAAGAAAGAAACCTAAATACCTAAACATGACATTGTGCCTTTGAACCATAAGTCCCATTTCAGATCTCCTAATACTCCAAAGGTGATGTTGTGAAAACAAATATCTTAGCAGAGGATTACCTACTCCTGAGTAAACTGCCTACCTTTCCAGTGATCTGGATGAGCATTTATAGAAGCCTTCAGTGCGCAGCATCTTTACGGTGTTTCAGACCAATACATCTTTCCGGAAAACCAAACTGGATCAGATCCAGTCCTCAAAGTGACAGCCTTGAAAGAATACAGAATTTAAGCACCCTTAGAGAATTCGGAGGGTCTGCAGCCCACCTCCTCCATTTTATAGACTTAACCTAGAGCTATGCTGCTCTAAGTGTGGCCCACAGACAACAGCTTCCGGGAACTGTTAAAAATGCTGAGTCACAGGCCCCACTCCATCCCTACTGAACAGGAATCTGCACTTTCATAACATCCTGGATGATCTATAATAAATCAAGCATAATAAAGTTTAAGAAACACTGGCCTAAAAGACTATATGTTTATATAGGATGATTGATCAATTTGATTTTGGTAGCAAACAACTTTGATTACTTTTTATTACAAAATTACAGGTCATGCATGTCTGGAATAATTTAGAAAACACAGTAAAGAAAAAAATGATATTAAAATTCATAGACTTGTATTTTTACTGCTCGGATATATTCACTGTTATTACTTGGGTATATATCCCTGTTTCTGTAAACTACTTTTATGAAATAAATGATCTCCCCCCCCCCCCAAAAAAAAAAAGAAAGAAACTGGTTGGACTAGTTCTAGGTCCAACAGTTCACGTCAGAGACTAGCCAGGATTCAGTCTTTATGTCTCAGTTCACATTTCTCGGTATGGTCCACCCACCCCAGTGGTATCTCCTTGGCCTTTATTTTCTACTAGAGTGGGTATGTTCAAGCTCCATGATTATAGGGAGACTCTACGATGTGAGGCCACATCCTTCAGAGAAACTAAAGCCATGTGCCACAGCACACCTTGGTGAGGTACATCATAAACCAGCTTGAAAAGGGTGCATAGGACACCTCTGATGCTTATCCACACAGCTCCTGAACATAAGATTTTAAATAGTCAAGAAGTCTGGGACATATAACTCTTTTAATAAATTGAGCTCTGCTTATAAGGACTTAATTAATGGAAATGAAAGAATTAATGACTGGATACAAGCAAAGAACAGGCAATGCCTTGAGGGAGAAGTCCAGTAGAGGGGCAATGCAGATTAAAGAAGTCTAGGGTTTCCACCAGGAGAGGTGGTAGGTTAAAAATAGGCTCTGGTACACACAAAAGTGGAGTGAATATAGGTAAAAATTCATCAAAAAGAAATAGACATTCAAAAACAAGTTCAACGAATGAATTCACATTAAAATCAAATTTCAGACTAGGATTGAACTGGACTAAGAGCTGTTCCTGTTTTCTGAGATGTTCAGAATACATCACATACATACCAAAACAGACAAAAATCATAGACTTAGTGGCAGTGCCAGGGTTCAGGAAGGTAGAGCCTCTTTTGGAGACAGTAACAACAGATTCTACTCTACTTTGGTTTAGGGTCACACTTTGGTGCCCTAGGTTGCAGCCTTGACTTGGCACCAAGGACGGTTTTCAAAAGGCTTCCAGCACTGTTCAAGATCTGACTGACTTTCCTCTGCCTCTTCCATCCTTATTAATTTGCTTTTGCATCACAAAAGAGGCAAATCTTTTTATGTTTCTATAAAGTTCCATCAGGGAAAGGGCATGGTTCAAACCTTCTCTTCAGTTTTAATATCTTCATATCTACCACATACTGTATAAGACATGAAGGACATTATTCAAAACAATTTTACCTTTCTCAAATAAAATAGCCTATACCCTGAAAGTATTATGGAAGTGAACGTTTTTAAGCATTTAAACAAGCAATCGACTCTGACATGACCATTCTCCTCACGAATTTAATGTTCTATTATTTTTAAATACACTTGTTTCATTCTACATTCAGCTGAGTAAGTATTAGACAATTTTTTTTTCTCATCTCAATAATGCATGGAATGTTATATAGTTCCACCCATTTGGAGCAGCCTTAAATCCAGTAAGGAAGGAAACTGCACATCCTCATCACATAATATGCATACTGTTTGTGACCATTTATCTTGTGGCCAAGAATTTGAAATTTTTTCTAGTTATGTTTTACAGAGGCATCATTTTTCTTATTCTCCTTAAAGTAGGCCAGATTCTATTTTTTTGAAATTAAAAATGAAATTTCTCATCTTTCCTTTTCAGTAGCCCTTAAACAATAACTGCTGAACCTTTTTTTCACTCAATTCCCCCAGGAGCTTAACAATATATTGAACATTTCTTATAGAAATGTTCTCTCTCTTTCATGTTTTAAACAACACACAATTCACAAACCTTGTAAGGCAACTTAAGTTTTTACCCAATTGTTTATTTCAAATGTAGCTTTTCTTTCATAATAGCTAAACACTTGAAAGTTGTTCACAATTACTTCCTTTATAATTTCAAACCCCAAATGATTGCTTTAATCTCCCAAATGTATTTCAAAATTGGTTGTGTTGATGTGTTGAATGAGTCAGAGTACTGCAGCACAATTGACTAGACCTTTGCATAAACACATGATTTTTGTAATTAGAAATTTAATTCCACTTTCCCCTTGTCGTTATCCACCAATTGCAATACATTTTTATCAACTTTGTCCCAGGGGATGTGGCCACCATCTCAAAGTCTATCTCAATTTTTTTTTATTGCTAAAATGCCATTGTTTTTCTTTTTCTTTCATGTTAAATTCTAATTATTGCTGTTTACTTTTTGAAAAATATGTACCCAAGGACACTTGTCCTAAGCCTGGCAAGTCTGTGTTCCAGCTACATAATTTAGTTTTTTGGAAATCTATTAGTGATGGCCCTTGTACTCTCTTTTTCAGTGCTCTAGCTCACCTTAGACCATTGCTCTTTAAAAATTCAGCTCCTCCAATTAGGCCTCCTCCTTGGTGGAAGGAAGTTGTATTATACACTTCAGACAATCTGCGACTTTTCTGTCAGAGCACTAAGTACCTGACTTATGCCTTCTTCCATGCTTGTTGATCATTTCTTCACATCACAAAAGAAACAGCATCTTTTTATGTGCCTGGTTTGAATAAATTTCCATCAGCAAAAGGACATAGTTTAAATGTTCTCTTAAGTTTACTTTCATGATCTTCATAGTTTGTGTTTTGGGGAAAACTGCTCAGGGATTCCCAAACAATCTTCTTGGGGAACTCAAAGGGATGTCAGTGTGAGCCTTGTTCAAAATATACTGTGAGAAAGTATTATTGCAGCAATTAGTTTCCTTTTGTTGACCGAAAAAAAAAAAATAGACTGCCAGGTATTTCTCCAGCAAAGATGATTTTTTTTTCCCCAGGATCAGAAGAGAATTGCAGTTTGGTGTCTGCAGCCATCCAGAGTCATGTCTGCCTTCTCTGGCAAAGGAAGGAGAACACATTTATAAAGGGGAAAAGGAAGTTGGGAGGGCTACAGGAAACAAAGAGTCCATGGCTTTTCATTTGGCAGAGTCACTGCTAGGAAAAAAGAGGAGACTTTCTTAGTCCTATTGGACTCTGTTATCAATGCTACCCCTTCTGGCCTCCCAAGTCTAATTTGGGTTTCTCTCTATTAATGCTTTTACACTTTCAAAGTCTTAGAATACAATGTCTTCTATTAAAGTGAAATAATATTTTAAGAGAAACTAATCCATGATAAACAGAAGCACTAGCTTGGAGTAACACTCCATTACACGTAATTAAATAAATTAGATAATTAGATAAATCTACCTCTTTTTTTTCACCAGATGATTGGAAGTTCCCTCATTATCATGTATCTTCAGGTAAAGGAAAACCAGCTGCTCACTGTAAATGGACAGATGCAATTTTCCAGTGATGGTTTTTGAGAAATTGAGGAGGAAGGATCCATGTCTTACTCACTTCTATATTAGTTTCTAACAGAGTGGCACACAAAAAAATACTTTTGTTGAATTCAAGCCAATATTGTTTTATGTCTTTAAATTAATGACCCCTTAATTTAGATAGCATGTTTTTCTGCAGATATTAATTATGTTTAGAATTTTTGTGCTATAGTTTCTGCACATAATTCCCAGTTGCTTTTATCAACTCATTGTGCAAGTGAGGTAGCAATGAAGTGAGAGAAATATGGAGCAGATGCTTTGCTTAACAGTTCTTGACTTGACAAATAAAGAGGTGCACTACAAGTGAGACTTTAAAAGTATGAAACTACTTGTACATGACTTTTAAAACATTACATTCAACTGAAAATTAATCATGCAGCCAAAAATTTAAAGCATTTTTATTAAATAGAAGACAATGTTTTTTACATTAAGTCCCATTTAAGAAGTCATTACAATAATATTATCTTTCTTTTTGGTCACTCTTCTGTATTTTTAACTCAATATCTTTTCAATTTCACAGGAGACACCTGCCTTAGTTTTTGAGCATGCTTGCTAAGTTTTAAGCCTCAGTGAATTTTCTTAGTGATTTTAAAAATACTCCAGAAGAATGGAAATCTTTCATTTCAGCAGTTTGAATGACGCAGCAATAACGGTCTCCATGGGAGAGTTAAAGAAGCAATGAACTGCAAAGCATGAATTCAGATGGTTGGATTTGGAACTCAAAAAGGGCTCGGATTTGAAATGTAATATATCTACTCATATTCCAGTTCAAATAGAAATGGGGAAAGTCTGACATTACTAAGCATTTATTAATTAAATGACATGCAACACAATTATTCATAGAAGGACTCTCAATGCTGGGTCACTTTAGAACGTACCTCATCTAATGATCACCAAACTGGGAGGAAACCATCATTCAAATCGGTTAAATAATCTAGCCAGTGATAACAGAGGTAAGACAGAATTGTAGACCTGATTCAAAACTGAAGCTCTTTCCACTGCATCTTGCTATTTATCAATTAGGACAGATACAATTATCATAATTTTTGCCTTTTTACCTACACATAAAAGCCCTGAACTAAACTCAGAAACCATGAATTGCAGTTAAGTGCTCTGTTAGAATTTGTTTGACCTTGAGCAAGTTCAGTTCACATCTTATAGTTTCCTCATCTGAAAAAGGAAAGCCTGAGCTCTATAAGCACTTTGAAGATTTTTCTACCTCCAACAAGATGTACTGTAATATTGGAGAGGCAAGGTAATGATAAATAAGGATAAAAAGGAAAAAAAGGAGTTCCTGCTGTGGCACAACAGGATTGGCAGTGTCTCTGGAGCCCTAGGATGCAGGTTTGATCCCTGGCCCAGCACAGTGGGTTAAGTCGCATAGGTTGTAACCATAGCTTGGATCTGATCCCTGACCCAGGAACTCCAAAGGCCATCAGCGAGGATGACAAAGAGAAAAAGGATATATTTTTGCAATTCATGATAAACTCTTCCTAGGGAAAACCATAAATATTTAATTTTGTTCACTATCCATATCAAAACTCACAAAAGTTCTTTTAAGCATTTAAAAATTCTTCTTTAATATGTATCTTTATAATTAGAGGAATTCATAATTATTGTAACAGTAGAAAGCTCAATAGATGATCTTCATGACCTCAATTTACTCATTTCTTTAATTGTTTATAAAGCATATTAAGAGGTTCTCTAAAAGTATAATAATATTAATAAATATATGAAATGACAAACTGAATTCTCCCTCTATGAGGCTTTTCCTAGGAGGCACATGCACTTTTAGCCTTAAGAACTGAACTTTAGGACAGCTCCAATTAGACCCCTAGCCTGGGAACCTCCATATGCCATGGGTGCAGCCCTAGAAAAAGACAAACAAACAAAAAAAAAGAATTGAACTTCAGGACTGCAAAGGGACCATGGTGTTGGTTACCAGAATCGGTTGTGCCAGATGGGCATATTACAATAATTATAAGCTGTGTAGTAATTAATTGGCACTTGCCCCAAAAGGGTTCTCACCTTTGTCCTGGGCTCCTAGGAGGGAACCTTTTAAACTCTTAGAATTTCTCAAGCAGTAAGAATGTCTTTGTTATGTGTGCTGGGCCCCTTGAACCGTACAAGGTGATTCATGACCCGAGGTAAAGCAGCATTTATACATTTTTATGACTCAGCCTTAAATTGATTTTTCAATTGATTGACCATCTCTGATCACAAGTGAATCGAATAAGAAAGTTTCTACTCCATAGAAATCCATCCCTCCTTAAAAAATTAAAAAAAAAAAGAAAACAAGAAAACCACCAAAATTTCAGCACCTAGAGAAAAGCACTGTTAACATTCGGATAGAGAAAGCCAGAGACAGAGAAAGACAAACGGATTGACTTGCATATATGAATTGTAAATCAAAGTTCAATAAAAAAATGTAGAATATATCTCAGGGTTTTAGTGGATATACTAAATTTATAACACATCAGTGAGCTCAGCCTTTGAAGGCTACATGAAAGGCAGTTCCCTTGGCATCTGGGGATTTTGAAGATTAGTAACATACAGTACCTTAACTTGAGAAACAAATCAAATCTGATATCAAAGATATTTTCTTAAAACACATTTTATTCACCTACCAAAATATATTGAACATCTACTATGTGCTTTGTTCATCTTATCAGTGCAGATAGGACAATAAACAAAAGAGACAGACATGAGCCTGACAGTCACACTTTATTTTATTGGAGGAAACCAAAAAGAAAAATAAATAAAACAAGGATAATTTTTGTAGTGGTTATGAAGAAAAATATAATAAATACATGAAAGAGAGTGACTGGCTCGTTACTCTTTATCAGGTGATAAGAGAGGATATGGGGAACAGGATTTGCCACCCCCAATATATGCTTCTCTGCATAAGGATTATTTTTAGCTGGTGATTTTTAATAAACTGCAGGCAATGGAGAATCTCTGAAAGAGTAAGTTACCCTTTGTAAGAAGCATTTATGGGAAGTTCCTTTGTAGCTCAGAGGGCTAAGAATCCTGCAGCTGTGGCTCAGGTTTGATCCCTGGTCCAGAACTTCAGTATGCAGCAGATGCAGCCAAAAAAAAAGAGAGAGAGAGAGTGACACATTTATGCTTGTAAGGGAATTCTTCATTGACAGGGTGTCTCGCTCACTGTGCCAGGAAGAGGTAGATGACTCAATCTCTAGAAACTCTTACCAGTGGAGAAGGCAAAGACTCCAAACCACATACTTTTACATTGTGGATCACTTTTATGTTGACTTTTGAACGACAAGTAGCTAACAAGCAGGCCAAGAATTGGGGAGGAATATTCCAGACAGGATACATAGCTCATGCAAATGCCATAGAGTAGAAGCAAGCTTAACAAGCTTGATAAAAAGAAACTTAGTAAGGCTAGAATGTCTTCAATGTATGGGAGAATGTATGGGATGAAGTCTGAGAAGTAAGAGAGGCAGATCAAGGAAAGAGTTTGGCTTTGGAAAGTGTGATGGGAACCATTTGAGGCCATGGAGGGGGTGGGGTGGGAGGTGGTAATGGGATTTCAGTAGCTTTTAAAATTGTCCCATGGTTTGGGGGTGTTCTGTTCTGTTTTTGCTTTGTTTTTATTTTTATTCTTAATTCTCTTTGCATTTTGGTTTGGGAAATTTCTTGGGATCTATCTTTAAACAAACTAATTCTTTCCTTAAGTGTGTCCAATCTGCTGAAGAAACATCCAAAAGCATTCTTTGTTTCTTTTATTGTGCTTTCGATTTATGACATTTCCTTCTTGTTTGCTAGGATTTCTGTAACTCTGTTACTTCTCAACTATTTTTGCATGTGTCTACTTTTTCTATGAGAGCCCCTAACATATTAATCATAGATATTTTAAATTCACAGACTGCTATTTCAAACATCTATGATATATCTGAGGCTGGTTTGGATGACTATTTTGTCTCTTCATTTTTTTTTTAATTTATTTTCTGTCTTTTGCAGTCTTTTGGATTTTTTGGTTGTTGTTGTTGAAAGCTGGATGCCTTGCATCAGATAATAGGAACTGAGATAAACAGGCTTTTATGTCAATCTGGCTAGGAGTTGGACTATGTTTAATGTTTGCTGTAGCTATAGGTCCCAGAGGCTTCAAATTCTTGCACTGTCTTTGTTTTGTCTTCACTACGATCTTTCAGCTTTCCTAAGTACACTTCCTCAAAGAGAGTTTACATTTTGCAGCTTTTTAGCTGTAATGCACTATTAAACAGAAGCCCTGTTGATGTGGCTGTAATGCATGGATAAAGCATTCTACAAACTTATGATTAACTCTCAGTCTTTTAGTAGGCCTGGGCTACTGGGCTATGACCTTTACCTGTGTTTCTTTTTTTCTTTCTTTCTTTTTTTAATTTGTGACCACCCCACAGCATACGTAGTTCCTGGGCCAGGGATCAGATTTGAGCCTCAGTCACTACCCAAGCTGCAGCTGCTGCAGCACAGGATCCTTAACCCACTGGGCCAGGCTGGGGGGTCGAACCTGTGTCCCAGTGTTCCCAAGATGCTGCCCATCACATTGCACCACAATGGGAATTCCTACATGTGTTTCTTACATTTTCCTTTGCTTATTTGAAACAGGAAGTCACAGAGGAGGCTAGAGTGTGAGGAAGGCCCTTCCTCCAGGGGCGATATAGCTCTGGTCAAGTGTTATCCTCTGAAAAGGAAAACTGTTGCAGGGAAATACACTGTGTGTATTTCACAGTGATTGCTCCTCTAGGCCCCTTAGCAGAGCCAAGAGGGGTCTTCATCTCTTCAACATGAGATCTTGGTAGGATTTCTAGAGGTTAAAATCTGTGAAAGTCAGGGAGTCCCTTCATTCTGAAGAACCCAAGAACTTCTCTCTTACTAGCCC
The DNA here is from genome assembly GCF_016906955.1 of Phacochoerus africanus. Lineage (NCBI taxonomy): Eukaryota > Metazoa > Chordata > Mammalia > Artiodactyla > Suidae > Phacochoerus > Phacochoerus africanus. Next base: position 36,625,251 of record NC_062553.1, read on the forward strand.
ATTCTCAGACTCTAGCAATTCATCAAAATTACCATCTGTGTTCCTACCAGTTAATGTCTCCAGCGGCTTCTGCTCCAATGGTTCTGTTCCAGATTTTGTCTGTGACTCTCTGGTTTCACCCAGATTTCACCCAGATTCTGCTTCGGTAGTTTGTCTTTCAACCTCAACCCTCTGAAGCGTCCAAGAAAAAATCATTGATTTTTCATTTGTTCAGCTTTTTCTTATTATAATAAGGACAGGAGTGGCCACTTCCAAGCTATTTTCATTTCAGAACTGAAGTTGGAATTCAAGAAAATTCATAACAGAGGCTTAATGAATTCTTTGAAAGATACTGACTAAAGGAATCAGTCTATTTTTCAAAAGAGATAGAACACACTCCAGAAATGTGATCTTTTGTATCTGCTTCTCACAGCCTAAAAGCCTTCAATAAACCAGAACAATCTGCATACAGAGAAACTGAGATTCGGAATACTTCTTCAAGACAAAATATGAAAATTCACACCATCAGCATTTACTGCTTTATCCTGGCTTTCTGCCCTTCCTATTTCCATGGTTCTTGAGTTGTGACCCAATCCTCATTAAGTACTCCCTGCCCTTGTTAAATGCCATCTATATCTTTAATCTTTATGGTCCAAATTAGAAAACCATCTTCATCCCTTTCCTAAGACCCCCACCCCAAATGTGTCACTAAGCTCTTTTATCTGATTCCAATTTTTTTCTGGGCCACACCTCCAGCATATGGAAGTCGCAAGCTCAGGGCTGAACTGGAGCTGTACCTGCCAGCCTACAACACAGCTATAGCAACATGGGATCTGAACCACGTCTGCAACCTACACCACACTCACAGCAACACTGGATCCCCCATCCACTGAGTGAGACCATCAATCGAACATGCATCCTCATGGATACTAGTTGGATTCATTTCTGCTGTGCCACAGTGGGAACTCCTTCTGACTTCATTTTCGACGTTTGACCATGGAGAGTTTTCAGGTTCTGTCTTTTCCTATCTCTTGCCCCATAGCCAAAAAAGCCAGTAAGAAAGTCACCCACCTTCCTTTGGCACCAGCAGGAATGAGAACTATGCAAACCCATCCTATACAGGAACTCTTACACTGGCCCTACAACCTAACCAAATAAAAACAAAAGTTCCTCCCTCTGCTCAAGTTATTTTGCTTGACTTACGAGCAACCGCTAGTCCCACTATATAAGCAATAAACTTTTTCTTAACTTCTTGGCACATGTGTGATGTCATCAACCTAACATATTAACCAATTTTGATGGAGGTAGAGATGGGCAACTGCAAAATACCTTCCCTTTTTAATTTTTAAAAATCTTCGTTGTATCACCTGACATCTTCTTTTGGTTCTTTTAAAGCAAAACTTTTTAATGCTCCAATTCCTCTATTCCCATTATCTCTTGAATACAATTCAGAAGTACTTTCACTCCCACCTCCTCACAGAATCTCTTCTTCTGAAGGTCAGCAAAGATCTCATTATTATTTAATCCAAAGGTCAATTTTTAGACTTACTGCTTGAATAACCAGTAGTATTTGATTCAGTTGGTTATTCTTTCCACCTCAAAAAAAATTCTTCTCCTGGCTTTAAGACACAGTAATCTGTAAGTTTCCTTCTATCTCACTGGTGCTTTTTTTTTTAGTCTCTTTAATTTCTTCATCCTCATCTGCCTGAACTCTTGGTGTTGGAATGCTCCAAAATTCAGTTCTTAGACCTATCTTCTCTGTCAAGATTATTCCCTTAGTCATCTTCTCTATGAACTGAGAACTGCCAAATTTTTATCTCAAGGCTTGACCTCTCTCTCTGAAACTCCAAAATTATAGGATTCAACTTCCTACTCAACATCTCTACTTAGATGCTTTAATATCCATTTCAAAATTAACCATATCCAAAACTAGACCCCTGAGAGTCTTCTTTCCAATTTTCTCCACCTGCAATTTTCCCACCTCACTTAACAGTCACTCCATCTTTTCCTGAAGACATCCTTATAACCCTCTTTATCTCTCATATCTTCTAATTGTGAGAAACTTCACTTGTCTCTATTTTCAAAATATATTAAGAAACTGATAAATTCTCACTCTCTCCACTGCTATCACCCTGGCCCAAAGTATCACTATATGACACTGAGTTAATGCAATACTCTTCTAACTAGTCTTCTCTTTTTACCATTGATCCCCTTACCCCCAGTCTATCAGTACAACAGTGAGTTATTCTATAAAGACACATTTGATCTCTCCATTTTTCAAAAACCTTCAATGGTTTTCCACCACAGCCAAAAGAAAAAGCCAAAGTTCTTACAAGAAAACTACAAAGTTCTAAATAATCCGGCATCCCACTGTCCATCTGACCTAACACCCCACCGCTCTCCGCATTGCTTCCTCCATCCCAGCCACACTGGCACACTTTGTTGTTTCTAACTCACTTCCAGGCTTTGATCATTCTATTGGTGTTCCCCTCTGTCAGGAACGACTCTCCAAAGATAACTGCATGACCTAAAACTTTACCTCCTCTGGGAGTTTCCTTTGTGGCTCAGTGGTTAATGAACCTGACTAGGATCCATGAGGGTACAGGTTTGATCTCAGGCCTGGCTCAGTGAGTTAAGGATCCGGCGTTGCCATGAGCTGTGGTCTAGGCCGGCAGCTGTAACTCTGATTTGACCCCTAGCCTGGGAACTTCCATATGCTGCAAATGTGGCCCTAAAAAGTAAAAAAAAAAAAAAAATTCGCCTCCTTCAAATTTATCTTAAATATTACTTCATCCCACATCATCTTATTTAACTTCTCCTTCCTTCCAGCTCTTCATGTCACCCTTCATTATTTATTTCTCCATAGCATGTAATATACCTACCTTAGATATTTATATAATTAAATATACTGTGAAAAATACAAATGACAAGGTATGTTATCCTTTTTTTCCTTCCAATGTTGACAATTGGTCAGTAATGTAAATTCAAAACTTAAGATAGGAAAATCTATATATTTCTAAATTTGAAGCTTCCTATGGTAAATATAAAAGCATTTAACAAGAGATTCCTAACCAAACAAAACTAGATGATATTAGTAGACTTACACATGGGGAGGGATTAATTTTTTATTCTTTAAGAGAATTATTAAAGTTATAACACATTATTACTATGAAATATAAAGGTAAGATATTCATCATAAAACTTTTGGGGGAGAAAAATTCACCACCTCCAAATGCCTCTTTGGCATGAGGATTAATTGAGACTAATTATTTTTGAGAAACAGAAGACCCAGGAAGTCTTTCTTTTGCCTCGAGAATTTAGATAAAGGGCCTGTTTCTTTTTTTCTTTTTTTTTTTTTTTTTGTCTTTTTGCCTTTTCTAGGGCTGCTCCTGCAGCATATGGAGGTTCCCAGGCTAGGGGTCTAATCGGAGCTGTAGCCATAGGCCTACACCAGAGCCACAGCAACGCGGGATCTGAGCCGCATCTGCAACCTACACCACGGCTCACAGCAATGCTGAATCCTTAACCCACTGATCAAGGCCAGGGATCGAACCTGCAACCTCATAGTTCCTAGTCGGATTCGTTAACCACTGCGCCACGACGGGAACTCCGAAAGGGCCTGTTTCTGAATAGAGATATCATCAGAGATACCTGCAAAGAATATGGTCTAGGTGTGCTGGGAGAGACTTGGCAGGCTCTAAAGATCAGAGTCCACTCCATGTCCCATTACTTCTGCATGGACCAGCAAATATGGATTTACCAAACATTCGCTTTTTCATCTTCATGACATTGCCTTCCTCCCCTCTGCAGGGTCAAACCACTACCTGCAGCAGCATCGTCTTTTCTCTTGAGCTGAAAATGGTATTTAAGATGAGGATTCAACTATTTGGTCAAATAGCTCAGTATTTCTGGGTCTCTTCCACGTATACCTGTCATTAAACTGTTATTTGATTGTTCTCCTGCTACCTGTGTCATATCAATTTAATTCTTGGACCAGCTTGAAGAACTTAGAAGCAAAGAGGAACATGTCTTTCTCTCTAACAAACCCAGGGCACTTCTAGTGAACTGAGTAGGTATGATTTCTCCTAGGAAGTCTCTACGTCCCTCCACATGAAATACTACCTCACTGCAGGAAGCATTTTGCTCCCTCCACGGATTCTGCACTTTGCTTCCTGTTACATCCAATTTCATCAGTTTACTTTAAATTTTAATCCCATTCTCAAGAGGCCATTTATTTCCCCTGTTAGTATTCCCTTTATAATCTGGGCACTCTGTCAGCACATGAATCATCAACTCTAGTTACTGTGATGCAGTTCAGCTAATCTGACTTCTCTAAGGTTGCTTTAGAAAAACCATTTGCCCCTAGTATGCACCCATCCTTTATAGCTTAACTCGACTATGTCAGAATCCTTGAAGAAGCCTTTCCGTATGTGTCCCTATAGTATCTAACCTTAGATAATTAAACAACTTGCAAACCATTGGCCCAAGACAATTTTATCCACAGCTTGGACCACGCATTAGATTTCTTTCCTTGGAATTTGAAATTTGGATAATGAGAGAGACTGAGACATTTGTTAGCAAAACAGAGGGTGGAGAAAGCAGATACAGTAAGTACAGGTAACTGAAAACAAAGTCAGACAAACTAGAGTGAAAGTCAACAAAATCCAGTCACTGGGGCACCTGGAACTAACCCAATTTTTGATTAACTTTCAGCATTGTGGATTTTTATGAGATTGTTTTATCCTCCCCTTTATTTGAGCAATCTTGAGTGGATTTCTGTCCCCAATCAACCAAAAAGATCAACCAAAATCCCAAAGACCCAATTATCCTACTGTGTCAATTTGTATAATTTGTGTGAATGCTTCTGTTTTATTGTATTTGTATATTTTGTGTGATTTTCTAAATCTTTCAAAATAAAATTTATTAGATTTAATTAAATGATCAGAAATAGTAAACAGTAAATTAATAATAATGAATAAATAAGTCAGAGTTCCCATCATGGCTCAGCGATTAGCAAACCCAACTAGCATCCATGAGGATGTGGGTTTGATCTCAGGCCTCGCTCAGTGAGTTAAGGATCCAGCGTTGCTCTGAGCTGTGGTGTAGGTCACAGACACCACTCAGATCCAGCATTGCTGTGACTCTGGCTAGGCTGGCAGCTACAGCTCTGATTGGACCCCTAGGCTGGGAACCTCCATATGCTGCGGGTGCAGTCCTAAAAAGACAAAAAGACTGAAAATAAATAAATGATAAAATTTTGATTTTTTGCTGTGGCTTTGGGGTTTTTGTTTTTGTTTTCTTTAAAATGTGGTGAATATGGTATCAATTGGTGCATTTTATTACCTATTAAAATGTTTTTTAGAAAGCCCAACTTTCTCCTTAGCTTGACGGTACAAGGTTTGCCAGTTCCTTTGTGCTTTACTTCTTTCTTAAGTAATGGATGTCTGGCAACAGTCTAATTGCAAAGCCTGCACCACCCTAAACAGGCACCAGGTGATAGCCTATATTTGAAAGCAGAGTAATTAGAAAAATATAAAAGTTACTCAATAAGGAAATGTCTTAAGAGTCAAATCGTAAAGTCAAACATGCCCTGATGTCTAGATGTCTTGAGCATCTTCTCTTAAAACAATATTGTAAAGCAGATCTTTGGGTGGCTTAGGAAATGGTCTAACTTGTTTTTAAATTATTAACATCTTGATTAGAAATACAATCTCACACCCTGCAAATTCATCTAAATAAACAGTACTAAAGGTAAAATGTAAGGTAATCAAAGTAATTGCCTACATGATGTCAAATGCTGTCATTCTATATTCAGAGTGTTATATAAAAATATATCCATGTACACTGAGAGTGAAAGAAAATATTATAAATGTAATTCTGCTGCGTAGCTCATTTACTCATATGTGTGTTATTTCAATCATCTCTCTAAGGAAAGTGCTTCTCAGTGTGTGGTCCCTGGACCAGGTGAATTACTATCATCCAGGAACTAGTACAAAATAAAAATTCTCAGTCTCTACCCCAAACCTAACTGAATTAGAAACTGTGGGGTTATAGCCCAGAATTTTTTTTTTTTTTTTAAACAAAAGACTTTCCGAGATTATAATGCAGCCAACGTTTGGGAAACATTGTTCTTGGAGAAAGACTGCTGAGTAACGCACATTGTACCAAAATGTAGAAAACCAAATTATTCCATTTTCAAATAATTTACAACATGCTACATGGTCAAGCTAAAAGACAATATAAGGTCATTTTCTCACCAGAAAAAGTCATTTATTTGAAGTTTTTTTGATGTCATTGTGTTTTTAGACTGAATGCTGCTCCAGTGTACAACTCAAAGAGATATCCTTCCCCTCAAAAGCCATGTGACTGGGAATTTCTGCTGTGGCACAACTGGATCTGTGGCATCTTGGGAGCGCTGGGTCACAGGTTTGATCCTCAGCCCAGCACGGTGGATTAAGGATTCGGCATTGCTGCAGCTGTGCCTTGGGTTGCAGTTACGACTCGGATCTGATCCCTGACCTAGGAACTCCAAATGCCTTAGGGCTGCCAAAAATGAAAAAAAAATAAGAAACAAAATAAACAAAAAAACTGTGTGACTTGTTCCTTCTATAGATGTACAGATGGCAGAGTCCAAACGACAAAACACTGGTCCTGGTGTTAGCAGCTCTTTATGAATTCTATTCTTCACCTCCCTGTATGAGGCACAGTATTAGAAAACACAAACAAAAAAAAAACCCCACTGTGATAAATAATCATGTCATCAGCTTATTTTGTTTCAAAATTTTAATTTTAATGTTAATTCTCTTTCATTTTAGGTGTGTACACTGTATGTACATTGCATGTGTGTTTTTCTTATTCATGGATTTACTGAAAGCTCTTTTCTATTTTAAACATTTGGTAAGATCAGAAAAAAAATCCTTCATGTGACTCTTCATTGTTTCTGTTTGGGGGATATTTTAAAATAATAATCAATTTAAGGGAGGGGCTATCTGAATACATTACAACAATCTAGCATTCAAAATGAGTCTTGGAATTTCTACTTTCTCTCAATAACAGTTTGGTGAGGACAGGATTTGGCTGCAGTCTCAAAACACTCCATATGTTTGATTTAGAATATTTTCCATGTTGTCACTATTTTTTCACAGATGCACAGATGAAAGGCAAAGTAGATTAAGCTGCCATAAAATACTAAGCTGTATTTTACAACAACCACACAATGATTACCGCTGAATCCCTGCTGAAAATTGCCCCTTCCTTTTTGGATTTCTCTTTAGGTGGCATAGAAAGAAACAGTTGGATGCAGCATTAAGAAGTCATTTGGCATCTTATCCTGCTTCTAATAAAGCCTATGTACATTTTGATCTCCTCCAAGGGAGGGTTAACTTATGTTTTTACTTTGAGGTACATGAAGAGTAAAGCTTGATTACATTCCAGTTTAAAAGTATTTAATTTGCTTTGACATCTATTGTTTACCTATGCCAGGTACGTACAAAGGAACATAAGACATGGTCCTTGTCCTTAAAAATCTCATAAGGGTCCCAAATCATACTTAGCTAAGAACAACAAATGTCAAGTACTTTATATATTAAAGCGGACTTCACAACATTCCTGTGAGATAGGTGTTATTATTATTACCATTTTAGAGAGGAGGAAATTGATTTTCCCAAAGGTATATAGTAAGTCTGTAGGGTTCAAATTTACATCAATGTATTTTCATTCCAAAGCCCATTCCTATTCCAGTACTTCTCATTTCTACTTAACTGGTGTCATCACTCTTTCTGGTTTTCACCGCAGAGAAATGAGCAGTGAGTTGGGCTGGGACATCAACATGAGGCAGAAATAGTTCTTGGCTATATCTGACTTCTGGAGGCATATATAGACAATTATATAATTCAAACAAGTCTACCTCCCAAACTCACCATTGATAATCAACCCCGGTTTAATTAGCCCGATTAGGGAAGGGGCTCTGTTCATGAAGCATGCATACATCAAATCATCATGATGTACACTTTACCTTACCATTTTATGTGTCAACTATACCTAAATAAAGCTGGGGAAAAAAAAAATTTAGCACCAGAGTCTCCGTTCACAAGGAGCCAATGAAAACCATTTTGCTATGCTTATCTAGTCTAGTCTAAAACTTATTTCCTCAGGTTTACAGTTGTACTAAGTACACTAGAAATTCTTAGTAAGGTATTCAGTACTATTTAAATATCAAGTTACATGGCCTCTAAAGTTTATTCTCAACCAAGCAGCTTCTTTACTTTTTGTTGTAGAAGAAAATCTTAATGGGATTGTAGAGTAAATTCACGAGAATTTTCATGATGAATTCTTCTCTGATTTAAATAACTCTTCATTCCTTTCTTAGTGTGAAGATTTTCCACAGGAAATTGGAGAGAGAATTTGGATTGAGCAACAGGTAGTGGTTTGGGGGGTAGAATTATTGGGTATGTATTAATCGATTTAGAAACTTTAACCAAAAACTCTGTTTATTTGGATGTGAATTTATTCAATAACAAGCAAATGTTAGCAATGTTATATACTTTGAAGCAATCACCCTGGCTCACTGCCCTCCATAGGCATTTTGCAGTGCTCCCACCCCCGTGGAATCTTGCTAAATTGCAGAGTATATTTGCATCTAGGGAAGAGATCTCCAACATCCCTTAACCCTCACCGTCAAGAATCTCATTCTTGACCCAGATCAGACTATCCCCTCTCCTCTCTCTGCTTCTAACTTTCTGGTGCTCATCTGTGTACTACAGTAGCCGTTAACTCCATGTAGATATGAAGCACACAAAATACAGCCCGTCTGAATTAGGTGCTCTGTAAGAACGAAACAACCACAACAACAAAACAACCTCTAGTTCAAAGACTTCCTATGAAAAGGAGAATCTTAAGTATCTCAATAATTTGTATATAATTTGATTACATGTTAAAACAATAATATTTTGGATATGTTAACTAGAATCTAGTATTAAATTTACGTTTACTCTTTCCTTTAACTTTTTAAAAAATAAGGTCACCAAAATATTTAAAACTACATGTGTGGATCACATGATATTTTGGTTGGACAGTGCTGCTCTAAGATCATTTCAGCTACATTTGTTGATGAATCTGTCCTTGTGGATGACTCTGGATTGTTACTTATTTGAGAGTGTTACCTCCAACAAAGAGAATCAATTATCATTCCTCCTCTCAGCCCCTAGGAGAATTTAAGAAAGATACAATTTTGCTGTCCCAGGAGAGGCAAAAAGAGAAAGAAAAAAAAAAACAAAACAAAACACTTTTCTCTCTTTCTTTTTCCTCTAGGAACATCTAGTGAGAGAAATATACAATTAGGATTTCTCAGAGGTATCTCAGAACTATCAGCACAGCTGTGAGATTGAAACATGGGTCCAAGGTAATAAAAAATAGTTTCTCCCTGTGTTCCAATATATTGTGTGACATAGCTCTTCTGTTCTGAGTTACCCAGGGTCTCAGTTTCCATGTCTTAAACAGAGAACAGGTCATTAAGCTGTTTCCCATCTAGATCTCCTGTATGATGGAAACCACGACTTTCTTTTTCATGTTTTTAAACAGAGAAAGAATCAGTCTGTAGTCAGGAAAGTCAGGACTTTCTTTTTCATGTTTTTAAACAGAGAAATAATCAGTCTGTAGTCAGGTTTTAATCTTATAAGCTTGTAGAAAGTTTAACTTTCCATCTTGATGCAATTGACCATATGACATCTAGATACTGAGTAGGCAGACTATGCCCAAACCCAATTACTGGACTGCTGGTCATGATCCAATTATTTTCATCATTCAGAAAAAGTTTCCTTTGGTTTCATTTACATTTTAATCCCCTCATTGGGGAGGGCTCTGCTCTGTACCTAACTCCCTTGGTATCATTTCAATCAAGTGATTTTCACATCTCTGGATCTACCTGTGAATTCTGTGTCCTCTTGGGTTTCATGAAATGGCATGAATTTTGTGACTTGGGTGGTGAGAAATACAATATTCTATGCCCGTGTTAAATAATATGGAAAATGACTCTTTCCTGAAGATAGATGCTTTTCTTCATAACTAAATCTGATGATAATTTTAATTGCCATTAATATAAAGTCAATACTCATTTTTGAAAAACAAATAGAAATGGCTTTTCACTAAAATTAGAAATGCTTGAAAAAGTCTGATTTTAATTGATGTCTATAATCTTCTAACTTACGCCTGAAAATTATGCCAGAACCTATTATCTTGACTGCATTTCATAAGATCTGGATAAAGGTTTTGATTTTAATTGCTTTTTAGTGCTTAATTTCCCAGAAAACATTATATTTCTGAACTGATATCTCATATTGAAAACTGTACCAAAATTGACATGACTCAGCTGCAATTCAACAAAGTAAGATGCTATCCAAAATGGTCCTTCTAAGAAGCTCTGCAAAAGATATATGGCTCTCTATTAATTTTTTAAATTTTTTTTTTGGCAAGTGCTTATACTGGCTAGTTCCATTAGCTTATTTATTTATGTATTATTTATGAACTCTAATGTAGATATTATTCTAATGATGTTCATTTTAAAATATTGACATCTTTCCATTAAAACATTAAGGTCAGTGGTTATTAATAAGAATAATCTTCAATTCCAGTAGGAAATAACAGAAGTTTGAAAACACTCCTCTCTCTTGGAGTTATATTAGAGAATAGGAATAATTATACAAAAGCCCTCTCTAGGTATACTGGAGAATCAGATTGGTGACTGGGTGGTTTAAGAATAATCTTGAAGAAAAAATACTTTAAACCTCTCTTCTAATCTATGACAAAGGAGGTAAGAATATACAATGGAGAAAAGACAGCCCCTTCAATAAGCGGTGCTGGGAAAACTGGACAGTCACATGTAAAAAGAATGAAATTATAACACTTCCTAATACTAAACACAAATATAAATTCAAAATGGATTAAAGACCTAAATATAAGACCAGATACTATAAAACTCTTAGAGGAAAGCATAGGCCAAACACTCTCTGACATAAACCACAGCAACATCTTCTCAGATTCACCTCCTAGAGTAAAACAAAAATAAACAAATGGGACTTAATTAAACCTCAAAGTTTCTACACAGCAAAGGAAACCCTAAACAAAACGAAAAGACAATCCACATAATGGGAGAAAATATTTACAAATGAAGAGACTGACAAGGGATTAATCTCCAAAATTTATAAACGACTTCTGTAGCTCCACACCAAAAAAAAAAAAACAAAAACAATCCAATTACAAAATGGGCAGAAGATCTAAACAGACAATTCTTCAAAGAAGACATGGACGTATACATGGCCAAAAAACACAAGAAAAGATGTTCAACATCACTAATTATTAGAGAAATAAAAATCAAAACCATTATGAGATACCACTTTACACTGGGCAGAATGGCTGTCATCAAAAAGTCTACAAACAATAAATGCTGGAGAGAGTGTGGAGAAAAGGGAACCCTATTACGCTGTTGGTGGTAATGCAAATTGGTGCAACCACTGTGGAAAACAGTATGGAGATTCCTCATAAAACTAAAAACAGAATTACCATTTGATCCAGCAATTCCACTCCTAGATATCTATCCAGAGAAAACCATGACTCAAAGAGATACATGTACTTCCAATGTTCTTTGCAGCACTATATACAATAGCCAAGACATGGAAATAGCCTAAATGTCCATTGACATAAGAGTGGATAAAAAAGATGTGGTACATATACACCACGGAATATTACTCAGCCATTAAAAGGAAAGAAATAAACCTCTCTTCTATTGACTTCACATCCTATAGTTTTGTTTTTAATTTCAGAAATATGAACACGTATACTCTGCAGTGTCAAAAAAAAAAAACCTAACTAAACAGTATTTTAATCAATTGGGTTGATGAATTCTTTATCTGAAATAAATACAACAGTTTTTATTAAAGCTTCTAAAAACACCTACACTACTCCAATATTTATCAACTTCATCTGTTGCTTCTGCCCTTAATCCTCTGGTGAAATTATTCACAATAAAACCACAAAGTCACCAATGTTTTCCTAATATCAAATGCCAGTTTACAGTACTGTATTTATTGATGTCATCGACGTATGACTGGAGTTTGGCTGCATGAAGCTTGATGAACCGTACTTGATAGGGGTCTTGTAGTACAACTGAAGAGTGTTCCCCTGTAAGTGTCTTTTCTAATAGACAAACTCTCCAGTTTTAAGTTGTAATGCTTAAGGTCTTCAATCTCCTGAGGGTGCACTTGTGAAAAGATTGCTCTACCCAAACATGGTTATTTTTAGCAGAAGCAATTGGGCCTTTGCAATATTAGAGTATGTCTCCTTTTATAAGTTGTAGGTCAAAAGAAGCAGGTGCCAAGTGAATGGGACATCCTGTGACTAACGGTAAGGCTTTATGAGTCCCAGGAAGGGTGGGTCTGAGATTCAGAAGGACCAACAATGATACTTTTGACCACAGTATTGGAAGGCCTCTACAAACTTTTCCAACTGAGTCTTCATAATGCCATTAGTCTGTTCAACTAGGCACGAGGATTGAGGGTAGTAAGCGCAGTGAAAGTGCTATAAAATTAGCCAAACAACACAGACTTGTAAAAGCACCTGGCCAGTCAAATGGGTTCCTCTGTCACTTTAAAGTTCCAGCGGAGTTTTCCAGGTAGAGAGAAAATTTTCCAAAGGGACTTCAGCCACGGAAGAGACAAGAGTCTTCCTGAAAGAAAAGGCTTCAGTCCAGTGTGAAAATACAAAGCTCCTGACTAACACATGTTTATATCCATTAGACAGAGAAAGTTGTATTAAATCCATTTTCCAGACTTCAAATGGTCCACTAGACAGTTTAAAATATTCTAGGAGCACTTATAAACAGGCTTCCTGGGTTGTACTTTAGATAAGTAGGACAAGTAAGGTAGGTACTTTTGTGGACTTGTTGATATTTTCCCACCAATATTAATTCCTTAAGGCTATTGTTTTGTCAGTAAACCAATGGTTAATGCATATACAGTGTGAAGAGTGGAAATTTTAGCATTTCCAGTAGGACTGGGTTGTTATTTAGCCCCAAACAGAGCTTTCTCTCTTTGTCAAAACAACAACTGTCAAGTTTTCAATCTTTTTTTTTTTTTTTCTTTTCTGAGGCCAATTGTTAGGCCTCTCTAGCCAGTTTTTCTAAATTACTATTTGGATAAATATTCCTTTTGGATCAGGACAAAGATTTGGCTGCTGTTTCTCCCATTAAGGCTAGCATGCCTGGCAAAAATATTAGCAAGGTGATTTTCCCTAGCTTCCTAGAGTCAAGTTTAGAATGTCTTGTACTCTTAATAATAGCTAAAGTGACTGGTAAAAGTATTGCACCCAATAATTCCTGAACATAGGGACCAATTTTACCTTTATTTCACCTGAAAGTAAGGAGGCCATATTGCTTCCACAGCATTCCAAAATCATGAGCTACTCTAAGAGCATATCTAGTATCAGTATAAACATTGACAGTTTTGTCCTTGGCCAAAGTACAAGCCTGTGTAAGAGCTTGTAATTCAGACTGGTGAGTTGAAGGAGCCATAGATAAAGATGTTGCCTCAGAGGCTTGACTTGAAAGTGATGGGTTTTGACAAGTTCAGAGGAAAAGGAATGGGGCAGGTTTAGAGAAAAAGGGAAGTTTAGTGAGATGATTAGTATGAGAGAATTGAGGTCATAGTGGAGGCAGAGACATTGTAGAAGGGAAGGAAGAAGATGGCACCAGTGATGGTTTCTGGCCACGAAGGAACCAAGGGAGAGAGACAAGATGATGGCTGGGGAAGAGCCTGAGGCAAAGAAGCCAAGGAAGAAGAATCTGAGGCTTCATGAGTCAGTCTGTCTTTCTTTAACCATTTGTTTACCTTAGCGAATATTAAAATTTTATTTTGCAGAGAGGCAATTTTAGGCTCCTGAGGTTTGAGGAAGCTTCAAAGTAAGCATCCCACTCAATTCTGAAAATTTCTGAACTATTATAGTCCAATTCATTTTTAAGGAAACTAAGTTTGGCAATTACAAAAGTTCCCCATAATGACCACTGATATTCTAAATTGCCTTTGGTCAGGTCAGTCCATAGTCCATTTGGTTAGGATGCACAAGAAAATAGACCATGGTTTTTAAACATAAAATTAGCCAGAGTCCCTGTGTGGGGATGCCCTCAAAATATTTAGATAACTGGGATCTCATTTTCAGAGGTTTTTTTTCCCTATAAAATAATAATTTAAAAATTTCAAATAGCTCAAACAGCTTACAGCACAAACGGCTCAATTCAAACAGCTTGCAAGCCAATCCCAACCAGTCCTAAGAAGACAGCTTGGTCTGAGAAGAGCCAAACCAAAGGCTTATTTTTTCCTTTTTAGCCAGTCTCCAGAAGATACTTCTTCCAAAGGAATAGTCTGAAGGGAGAAAAATTCAGCATAGTTTCTTCTGAAGTAGTCCTTTCCTGGAGGAATTGGGCAAACAGCACTTCGAGCCACCATCAATTGAAATTTCAATCTTGAGATCAGACCGAAGTGCCAAATGAGTACTAGCATACAGAACAAGGTCTTAAGCAGAAAGTCAAAACCTTTAAATAGATCCCAAATAACCCCTGCAAAGCTTCAAATGCAAAAAGGGTGTGAACTCAGATCCAGGAGAAAGCCATACCTTCAAACCCTAGAGTTGGCAAGAAAAGCAGTAAGTGACAAATAGGCTCAAATCTGCTCAGCAGCCCCAGAGCCCTCGGGGGTCCTATGCATCCTGAATGGGGAATCAAAAAGTTGACCCCAAACCAAAAGACTGCCAGATATTTCTCCAGCAAAGGTGGGTTCATTAAGGATCAGCAGAGAATTGCAAATTGGGGTCTGCAATAATGGCAAATCAGTCGGCAAGGGAAGAACACATTTATAGAGAAGAAAAGAAAGTTGGGAAGGCTGCAATAAAGAGTCTATGGTTTTTTGGTTTTTCGTTGGTTGAGTCCTTGACAGGAAAGAAGAGGAGTCTTTCTACTTCCTGTTGGGCTCTGCTACCAACACAGGGCATGAGAGCTCCCCCTTCTGGTCTTTCAACTCTATTTAATTGAGGTTTCTTCTTTTCTTCTTTTTCCCCTCTTCCTCTTCTTTATTTTATTACAGCCAGTAGAGAGCCAAGATTTCTGGTTAAAGTTGGCATAATCAAACACACACAC
Organism: Phacochoerus africanus; assembly: GCF_016906955.1. Taxonomy (NCBI): domain Eukaryota; kingdom Metazoa; phylum Chordata; class Mammalia; order Artiodactyla; family Suidae; genus Phacochoerus; species Phacochoerus africanus. The sequence goes on from NC_062553.1 coordinate 36,640,408, forward strand.
ACACACACACACACATGACTCCACTACACAATTATCCCTAGAAACAAAGTAGTCTCAAATTTCAAGCTATGGAGAAAAAAACTGATTAACATTTTGCATTTCAAATTTTATGATGTGGTAGGTAAAGAATGGATTTTCATGTTAATCTACATGTTTTGGTAACGTTGAACAAACTGTACTTAATTTTTTCCTGAGAAACAGTAGCTGGCTTACTTCTCCACTTTGGAAGTGTTGTTGGTATTCTTTCTTACTAATAAAATCATCTTATGACTAAATAAACTCTTTGCCACTTATGTTGTAAAGAATCCATCCTGGAGTTCCTGTCATGGCTCAGCGGTTAATGAATCTGAGTAGGAACCATGAGGTTGCGGGTTCAATCCCTGGCCTTGCTCAGTGGGTTAAGGATCAGGCGTTACCGTGAGCTGTGGTGTAGGTTGCAGACGCGGCTCTGATCCCGAGTTGCTGTGACTCTGGTGTAGGCCGGTGGCTACAGCTCCAATTAGACCCCTAGCCTAGGAACCTCCATATGCCGCAGAAGCGGCCCAAAAATGGCAAAAAGACAAAAAAAAAAATCCATCCTGCCTCTTGTTATAAGCATCAACTATTAGTGTTTTCTGACATATTCTTTCAGAAATTTTCTATCCATGTGTATGTGTGCCTTTTTCATATAAGGGATATATATTCTTTAACATACAGGAAGATTACAAACTCTTCAGTATTTGCTTACATCATTTAAAAAATATTTTTTCAGAATTCCCATTGTGGCTCAGTGGGTCATGAGGATGTAGGTTCAGTCCCTGGCCTCAATCAGTGGGTTAAGGATCCGGCATTGCCACAAGATGTGCCATAGGTTGCAGATGGGGTTCAGATCTAGCATTACTGTGGCTGTGGTGTAGGCCAGTAGCTGTAGCTCTGATTCGACCCTTGGCCCGGGAACTTCCATATGCCTCAGGTGCCAGGATTTAAAAAAAAAAAATTTCATTTACAATATATTTTTAGAGGATTTTTCCTTGTTAGTACACATTTAAATCACTCTTTTTAGAGACTGATAACATCGCCTTTGTAAGTATATAATGTTTTGTTTAAAAAGATCCCTTTCCCCTGATTGTTTCTGGACTTTTAATATTGAACATATCACATTGTATATATATCTTTTAATATTTGTAACAGCCATCTGTAGGAAATTATTGGGTTGAAAGATATGTGCAGTTAGAGTCCTCAGAGTTATTATCAAGTGATTAATCAAAGAAAAAGTACCAATTTACATTCCATTAACAGTAAGGGAGTGAGTACACATGTTAATCAAACATTTTAACTTTTGCCAACATAGACCAAAAATGTATTATCATTATAGTGTTAATTTGTACGTCGTGGATTCTGAGTTAAGTTGAGCATGTTTCAAATTTTTATAAGGTATTTGCACTTCCTTTCTTCTACAAACTGTACATAAGCTTTGCTGGTTTTATGTATATTTGTGCATAAGCAAGTATATTTATATAAAATATACCTTAAGGATTTTATTTACATGTTTTATGTTTCAAAACTTTTGTTCATTTGATCTTTCTTGGTGTGAGAAAGGTAGACAGATCAAAGGAACAGAAGAGAGAGAACAGAAATAGAAGAAAATGCATATAGGGGATTTAGCGAATAGCTAAATGTGGCATTTCGCTTCAATAGGGAAATGATGGATTATTTTTTCTTTTTTCTTAAAGTGTTTAGAACGACTGTTGGTCACTAGGAACAAACAGAGCTATATCTCAACATTATTATTTTTACCAAAATATATTTTAGAGAGATCAAAGTAGAAAATGTGAAAACTAATCTCATAGGTAATAGGGGAAAAAATGAATATATTTATGCATTATCTTACAGTGGGAAATGACTTTTTTCATGAGACATACATCCCCAAAACTGTAGAGGAAAATATTAAAGTTGCATACTGTAAAATTATTAAATATCAGTACAGAAAAATATTATAAAAATTAAAATAGTAATTGATAAGCCAAAATAGGGGGCAGTATCTCCTAAAGATATAAAGCATTTCTCCACATTGGAAAAATAACAACAGCCCAATAGAAACGTGAGTAGATTATATTAAAGAAGAAATATCACCAATTTATAAACCTCTCTCAGAATCAACAAAATGCAAGTTCAAACAAAAATTTGATACCATCTTGAAGTTCTATGTATAGATTTCTAAGGTATCTCCAAACTGTTCTCCATAGTGGCTGTACCAGTTGACATTCCCACCAACAGTGCAGGAGGGTTCCCTTTTCTCCGCAGCCCCTCCAGCACTTGTTATTTGTGGATTTATTCATGATGGCCATTCTGACTGGTGTGAGGTGATATCTCGTGGTAGTTTTGATGTGCATTTCTCTTATAACCAGCGATGTTGAGCACTTTTTCATGTGTTTGTTGGCCATCTGTATATCTTCTTTGGAGAAATGTCTATTCAGGTCTTTTGCCCATTTTTCCATTGATTGATTGGCTTTTTTGCTGCTGGGTTGTATAAGTTGTTTATATATTCTAGAGATTAAGCCCTTGTCGTTTGCATCATTTGAAAGTGTTTTCTCCCATTCTGTGAGTTGTCTTTTTGTTTTCTTTTGGGTTTCCTTTGCTGTGCAAAAGCTTTTCAGTTTGATGAGGTCCCATGGGTTTATTTTTGCTCTAATTTCGACTGCTTTGGGAGACTGACCTGAGAAAATATTCATGATGTTGATGTCAGAGAGTGTTTTGCCTATGTTTTCTTCTAGGAGTTTGATGGTGTCCTGTCGTATATTGAAGTCTTTCAGCCATTTGGAGTTTATTTTTGTGCATGGTGTGAGGGTGTGTTCTAGTTTCATTGCTTTGCATGCAGCTGTCCAGGTTTCCCAGCAATGCTTGCTGAATAGACTTTCTTTTTCCCATTTGATGTTCTTGCCTCCCTTGTCAAAGATTAATTGACCATAGGTGTCAGGGTTTATTTCCGGGTTCTCTCTTCTGTTCCATTGGTCTGTCTGTCTGTTTTGATACCAGTACCACACTGTTTTGATGACTGTGGCCTTGTAGTATTTCTTGAAGTCTGGGAGAGTGATGCCTCCTGCTTGGTTTTTGTTTCTCAGGATTGCTTTGGCGATTCTGGGTCTTTTGTGGTTCCATATAAATGTTTGGATTGTTTGTTCTAGGCACAATCCCACTCTTGGGCAGCTATCCGGACAAAACTCTACTTAAAAGAGACACATGCACCTGCATGTTCATTGCAGCACTATTCACAATAGCCAAGACATGGAAACAACCCAAATGTCCATCGACAGATGATTGGACTCGAAAGATGTGGTATATATACACAATGGAATACTACTCAGCCATAAAAAAGAATGACATAATGCTATTTGCAGCAACATGGTTGGAGCTAGAGAACCTCATACTGAGTGAAATGAGCCAGAAAGACAAAGACAAATATCATATGCTATCACTTATAACTGGAATCTAATATCCAGCACAAATGAACATCTCCTTAGAAAAGAAAATCATGGACTTGGAGAAGAGACTTGTGGCTGCCTGACGGGAGGGGGAGGGAGTGGGAGGGATCGGGAGCTTGGGCTTATCAGATACAACTTAGAATAGATTTACAAGGAGATCCTGCTGAATAGCATTGAGAACTTTGTCTAGATACTCATGTTGCAACAGAAGAAAGGCTTGGGGAAAAATGTAATTGTAATGTATACATGTAAGGATAACCTGACCCCCTTGCTGTACAGTGGGAAAAAAATAATAATAAATAATTAAAAAAAAAATTTGATACCATCTTTACCTTCTAGGATGATAAAAGTAAAAATATTTCTTAATAGCCCCAAATCTCAAAAGCTGGTGAAACGGCTGTCAGTTGGCTCCACCTCTTTGGAGAATAATTTGGTGATAACAGAATTTAAAAGGCACATATTTTCTCGTTTAGAAATTTTACTTCTTGGAATGTATTCTTATATGTATGTGTGCACAAAAGTGTATGCACTGACATTTATTAACAATGTTGTTTTCTGTCAGAATATTGTTAGGGAGGAAAGTAAAAAACTGACCAATAGAGAGGGAAGTGTTCCACTGAGACAGAAGACTAACTCAGGTAGTTAGTGTAGGAGCCTGGGCTCCCATACATTCTTTTGATATGGATATTGATTAACCTTTGTGGCTTAAGGGCTCCAGGAAGTAACACCTCCACAGGACTTGTTTTATTATGGGAAGTGCTCATTTCGCACAGACTTTGCTTACTATAGGAAATGCGAATCTCTAGCCCACTCCTCGACCAATAAAAAGGAATGAGAGGAATGGTGACTTAATCTAAAGAAAAGGACAAAGAAACCATAAAACATACACGGGACATTTCCAACCCTAAAACCCCTATTGGACAAGGACTGATACATGTAATTGAACAAGGCCAGTGGGAGAAAACCACATCTTTCTGGACCCCACGGTGGTATACCCCCCATCTTTAAGTAGTAAAAAACCCTATAGGACAATAAAGGAGGGAGCTCTTCTCCCCACTCCCGGCTGTCCTGGGAGCTATTTGATTTTCTTTAATAAAGACTTTGCTTGCTCGCTGCCTGTGTGTTCGCGGAGGAGTTCATTCTTCTACTGCCATGGACAAGAACCCGAATTCCGGTATCATCTTTCCGGTAACACTATGTGTGTTGGCTTTGACTAGACTGGAATGGAAACCACTTTCCATTGCATGCATGTTCAAATGTTACCGTATGAATGTGTTATTTAATTAATAATAATGCAGGTGATAATAGGATTTTTACTATTTAATATCTTGGAATTTAATATTACGGTGGAGTTTCACCAATCTTACATCGAAGGGTTATCCAGGAGCACTGAAATTTTAACCTACACCAACATCATCCTTCACATGAGACTATACACACCAAACAAGGACAAATGGGAGAAAGAAGCTTTGGGTATAAGTCATATTTGGCCCTAAACCTCAAAGTTTATAATCCTCTTATGTAAGGACTTCCAAAGCTTGACCTGTCACCTCCTTTATTTCACTCAACCTCCTCCCACATACGTCTCCTTAACCTAAAGCAGATTTTCAGTATTATCAAGTGTTCATTTCCTGGCAGGAAGAGTCAGAAGATATGCAAAGAAAGAGAAAAAAAAGTAGCCTCCAGGGCTGTTGAAATGGCCAAGTTACTGAATTGTTATGAGCCAGGGAGTCAGGAGAGAGAAATTCAAATTGAGCTAGCCATTTAACCCACCGATTAGCTTCACTCATCTGTTATAGCCTCTTCAGTATCTGACATTCAATAAACAGATTTCTTCTTTAAGAGTAAAAAGGAGAAGTATGAGGAATCTTGAAATAGTGCTTTTTCTCACAAAGCTAACAACTCTTTAAGTCTATATTGCAAACTCATTCCTATATTCAGAGGCCCAGACTATATTTCTGACTCAGCTAAATTTCTTAATTTGGATATCCCACCATCATCTCAAAATTAACTTCTCCCAAACGGAACCTATAATTTTCTCCTAAATCTGTACCCCTTGTTATAGTAAGCTCTGTCCTGGTTAAGGACCCACCAGGAACCTAGACACCTAAGGTAAAAATGTCACGGTGGTCCTCCCAGCATACTGGACAAGAGAAACACTTACACTGATTCACGCCGTTTTTCTTTTTCTTTTTCTTTTTCTTTTTTTTTTGTCTTTTTGCCTTTTCTAGGGCTGCTTCCACGGCATATGGAGGTTCCCAGGATAGGGGTCGAATCAGAGCTACAGCTGCCAGCCTATGCCACAGCCACAGCATCGCGGGATCCAAGCCACGTCTGCGACCTACACCACAGCTCACGGCAACGCCGGAACCTTAACCCACTGAGCAAGGCCAGGGATTAAACCTGCAACCTCATGGTTCCTAGTCAGATTCATTAACCACTGCGCCACGACGGGATTCACACCCTTTAAACAACCCTAGATTTCTCTCTCTCTCTCTCTTCTTTCTCTCTCTCACACACATACACACACAATTAAGGAAGTCATGGGCACCTCTGTCCCTATGGGTCCGTCACCTAGACCAGCATAACATGAAATGTTCCACTATCTTTTCTCTCTCTCTTTTTTTTTTTTTTTGGTCTTTTTGCCATTTCTTGGACTGCTCTCACGGCTTATGGAGATTCCCAGGCTAGGGGTCAAATCGGAGCCATAGCCGTCAGCCTGCACCACAGCCACAGCAACACAGGATCCGAGCCGATTCTGCAACCTACACCACAGCTCAGGGCAACGCCGGATCCTTAACCCACTGAGCAAGGGCAGGGATCGAACCCGCAACCTCATGGTTCCTAGTTGGATTTGTTAACCACTGAGCCACGACTGGAACTTCTTTTCTCTTGACTAGAAGAAAACCTCCAAGTTCCATGGCAATGTTTCTCCTATCTCCCCTTCTGAACAATGAGGAAGTGAGTGGTCTCTGTCACCACTGACTTCAGAAAGGAGCCGTGCTGTGGAGGACGATGAGGATTTAAACTGTGGATATGCATGGCTCAGAGAAAACGAATCTGACTATGAGGACACAGGTTCGATCCCTGGCTTTGCTCAGTGGGTTAAGGATATGGTGTTGCTATGAGCTGTGGTGTAGGTCACAGATGTGGTTCAAATCTATCTGGCATTGCTGGGGCTGTGGCTGGAAGCTGCAGCTCCAATTCAACGCCTAATCTGGGAACCTTCATATGCCGTGGGTGTGGTCCTAAAAAGACCAAAAAAAAAAAAAACAAAAACCTGTGGATATGTTTAGCTAAATGAAAAGACAAATTAGTGAACTCGTCAAATGCTCCTTCAGATAGCCTGGGTGCAATGGATTCTTGCAATAATAAAATAGAATTTCTCATTAGTGCCAAGCATCCATTTTCATGTTCTCTTCATGTTCCAATTTATAGTTGCAGAGGTACTCCAGCATTAGTATTGCATTACTAACTGTTCAATAAAAGCTGTGGAACAATAGCAATATTAACAATTCATATTGATCCAAAATTTATATCAATATAGGTCTAGAGGAAATATGAACAAAGAATGTTACCAATTCTTTACGTTGGTAACCAGATGTATGTTAAATGCTTGAATTGTATTCTAAAGTATAATATTCATTGTAATTCACATTTTACATCTTAATTTGAATAGATAAATGCATTGCCTTTGGATGAAAAAGCTTCCTAAAAATATGAAAAGTAATTTTTTAAGTTACTTCAATTTACCTTTTATTGAAAACATATTAAATTATATATATTTTGACTACAATTACATTTTAGCTTTTAATCCCTTAAGCCGTTATTTTCACGAAAAACTGCTGAGCAGAACACTCAGATATATACTACAGTAATTAAATTTAGCTCACATTGATATTTTGCCAACATTGTTATATAAAAATCATAGATTAACACTATAGTTAACCTGTCATTACCGAATTATATTTTGCAAGACAGAAGGATAGAACATGTTTTAATTAACAGATTGTTAAATTAAATAAACTTTAAAAAATTCTTGGTATGTTGGCCTCTGCTGACTCATGCACTGGGACCTGAAATGTGATGGGTTAGCCTGCTCTTCCTAGGACTCCCCTGTTCTCTCACCTCCAGCACCAACTAACTGTTCACCAAGTCCTGCTGGTTCAACTCTTAACTCTTCTTGAACCATTCCCCTCTCTGAAAATTCTTGGCCCACACTCTCATGGGTTTAACGTGGATGACAACAGTCCTTTAATTGGTCTCTTTTCCTCTATTCTCACTCTCATCAAATCTGTTTTTCACAATACCAGAAGAGTGGCTTTTCCACCTATCAAGCAAGCCTTGCCACTACCTTGCTTTACATATTTAAACACTTTGAGAGCACGATGATGATAAGTGAGATAAGTCAGACAAAGAAAGACAAACACTACATGGTATCACTTATACATGGAATCTGAAAAAAGCCATACTTGTAAAACCAGAGAGTAGAATGGTGGTTATCAGGGATTTGGGGGGGGGGGGCGAAGATTGGGGAGATGTTGTTTAAGGGCACACATTTCTAGTAGATACATAAGTCCTAGAGACTTAATACACAGCATAGTGATTATAGACAACGATACTGTATTACAAACTTCAAAGTTGCTAAGACACTAGATCTTAATTGTTCCCACCACAAGAAATTAATTGTGTGACCTGATAGAGGTGTATTGCTTTAACGGTAATCATATTGCTATAAACAAATGTATCAAATCCACACATTGTAAACTTTAAACTTACACAGTATATGTTAATTATATCACAATAAAAATAAACTTAAAAATAAATAAATAAATTGAAGTTGACAGACAGCTAGAAAAGAACACCATGATCATTAGGAATCGGCACAAATAAATAGAAGAAAAAAATGTATAAAACTAAGCAGCCTATCCCCGCCGCAGCAGTTCTGGTGGTGGTTAATGGAACTACCAGACTGAAAATATTTCAGTTACTCTGTGTTACGTAAGACTTTCAATAAAATGATAGAATCTCAAAAATTATATATACACACATGTGCATACCTACGTACATATATACATAGTCAGTCCCCCAAATGACTTATGGGTAAAATCTGAATCTTTTATCATGATATTTAAGGACACTACATAACTTCCATGGTTAATCTTCTGTCATTTTCTTATATACCTTATTCCCGGTAATACTTTTTTTGTTTTCTTTTCATAGGCTTTATTTTCTGAAGCAGTTTAGTTCCAGAGTAAAATTAAGCAAAAAATACTATTTCCACATACCCACTGACCACACCCATGAATAGCTGTCAACAACTGTCACCAGAGTGGTACATTTGTTACAATCGATGAATTTAAATTGACATATTATTATGACCAAAAGCCCATAATTTACAGGAGAGTTCTCTCTTGGTGTTGTACATTCTGTGGGTTTTACAAATGTATAATAAGATGTGAACACCATTATAGTGTCATACACAGTAATTTCACTGCCTAAAAGTATTTTGTGTTCTGCCTCCTCATCACTCTCTCATCCCTAATTATTCACAATCACTGTTCTTTTTACTGTATCTGTTGTTTTGTATTTATAGAAGGTCATAGTTGAAATCACACAGTATGCAGTATTTTCTGATTGGCTTCTTTCACTTAGTAATATTCATTTAAGTTTCCTTCTTGTCTTTTGATGGGTTTTTTGCTTTTTTCAGTGCTGAATAATATTCCATTTTATTGATTTACCATAATTTATTTATCCATTTACTTACTGCTGCTCCCAAGTTATGGCATATAACAGCTTTGTTATATCTGTACGCAATGGTTTTTTGTTTTTTGTTTGTTTTTTTTTTTCATTTTTTGTTTTGTTTTTGTGGGCATGTTTTTAACCCATATTGGTAAATACCAAGGGAGTGTGACTGCTGGATCATATGGTAATAAGCTTAATGTAAGATTCCCCCTAAGACTGGGTCCTCTTGAGTTTTTAAATCTCAGGATTGCCCACACTGAACCTCTAGCAATTTGTCAATTACAGTTTGGATTTCTCCTTCAGTAAACTGTGATTTTCCATGTCCTCTTATCTCTCTAGTTTTGAGGGGGCAGCAATTTGTTCTGTGACTTCAGTTCTCTGATGGATTTAAGAAGAGTTGTGGGTATGATTGGTCCAGTTTTTTACCTTTTTTTTAGGACAGAATGATAACTTTCAAGTTCCTTCTGTGCCAGACTTTAACACCCGCAAATGTTATTGATTTTCTTAATGTGTCGCTATCTCTCTTACTTCAATATCTTTTACAAACTGTTCTATCAGTCTGGGCTTCTGTGCCCTTACTGTCAGCATCCACACTAATCTACATTGGGTTTGTTTTTGTTCATTTCACTTGGAGATGGAAGCTACATACACAGTATCTACATAAGACATCAGGACACAGTTCTTTAACAAGAAATAGAAACAAAACTCAAATTAGCTTAGACTAAAAAGGAAAACCTGTTGGCTCATTTAATAAGAAAATACAGGTGGTAGTTCTTGCTTTAGGCTTGGTTGGATCCAAAGTTTCAAATTTTATCAAGCAGCTACTGTTTTTTCATTCTCCAACAGACTATCCACATCTTAACAAAGATTGCGCTCTGGGTTTGCTATTTCCTTATACCAAATATTCCTGCCACAAAAACATAATAATCTCTTTACTGCTGACATCTATGTTGATCTCTTGAAAAGTTCTGGCATTGTCACTATTCCTAGCAATAAGGGCTACTTTTACAGTCATCCTGGATTCTATTCTTTCTCCTGCAGCCAGAAATCTCACATATAGAGGAGAAGAACTCACACAGGAAGGAATAAAGAGAAGAAGGAATAAAGATAAGATATAAAGATCACAGACGAATTCCATTATTTGTAACCTAGATAGTCTCAAAAATGCTAATATAATGATTTGGGGCAATCAAAATAGACAACTGAAATTACTCCTAAATTCTTTTTTTGTATTTGTTTTTTGCAGAGTTCAAGTTCACTGAAAATTTATTAACACTCATACCTAGTTTGAACTGTCTACAATAAGTGCTAACAAATATATATCCTTAACAGCTACAAAAATAGAATCTAAATTAATAGCTATGCCTTGAAACAATTTTGTTTCATTTTACCCCCAAAATTAGCTTTAATATGATTCTGATATTGTTTTGTACAATTAAAAGGTTTTGCAAAAAAGAATTCTTGCCAAAGAGAGAATAACTTCAAACCATTGCAAAGGTTATTTTAATTGGTATAGAAACAACCATACAAACTTCTATTTAAAGAAACACCAACATTTGCAACTGTATCTGCCTTGAATGTGAATTAATAACCTTTCCATTATGTGTGATAATAATCAGAGCTGCTTGTACTTGCCCAATGCTGTTCTGAAGAGTTTAGACCATTTTTTGACAGCATTAGCTAATAAATAAAACATCACCTTGAGGAAATATTGTAGATGTGGTTATTTTCAGCAATACAGAAAAATGAAAACAGAAGAACTCCTGATCTGCCTTATTTACTTATCAAATCACAAAGACTGAAAGAAGGAGGAGAATTTATCACCAGCTGTGTCTGCAGTCCTCTGCTTGCGCATAATTCTGACTCATTCGTTCACCAAATACTTATGAAGGAGTAGCCTATCAGCAAGCACTATACTAGATCCTGCACTGCTTTGCATTCTTCACAACTGTCTTCCAAATTAGGTGTTCTGTGTTAAGAATATAATATTATAATTCTTGCTATATGTTTCATTTCTTTATGCTTCTATTGTGCTTATGATTTATTTTTAAAAGTTTGGCAACATGAAAAACTATATGTAGATGATGACAGTATCCACAGAAAACTTAAAAATTGATTGGATATTTCAGGCAGGCTATACACTACAAAATTTCCAAAACAGCTAGTATCTTTGATATGGAACACATTTTCGTTTGCTACAAAATTCTAAAATGCAAACATTACATATCATGATTGCAAAAATTAGCAAAGGATCTAAGCAGATAATTTGTGAAAGAAGAAACAGAGACAAGTAAAATTTAAAAGATGCAAACTTGTTAGTGATTAAAGAAAAACCAAGAAATATAAGATGTAATTTCTTTATATAATATTGACATCTAAAAAATGTTAACATCGAAGTTCCCCTTGTGGCTCAGTGGGTTACAAACCCAACTAGTTTGTATCCATGAAGATGCAGGTTGGATCCCTAGCCTTGCTCAGTGGGTTAAGGTTCTGGCATTGCCATGAGCTGTGGTGTAGGTGGCAGACAACTCGGCTTGGATCCTTGGATCCTGAGTTGCCGTGGCTGTGCCGAAGGCTGGCAGTTGCAGCTCCAAATAGACACCTGGTCTGGGAACTTCCAAATGTCACTGCTGTGGCACTAAAAAGAAAAAAAATAGTTAATACCATATTATGTAGAAATATTGGTGATGAATATTGCTCCATAAATTGCTGATGGATACATTTTATTGTAAAGAGATCAGGCACATGAATTGTGGAATTTAACATTTGTATAGACTTTGATTCAGAAACTTTACTTTTAAGATAAAAGCTTAGGGAAATAATCAGGAATGGGGATAAAGATTATGTAAAGTATTTTCACTGCATCATTATTTATAACGCAGTGATAAAGGAGAAAATATTCTATATTCTAACCATGAGGGAAGAGTAAATTATTTTACGATATACTCATGTGTACAATAAAGAATTATTTTTTCCTTTAATTTTTGAGTAATTATTATTCGCATGGAAAATGTTCAGCATACAATGTTGGGCTCAAAGTTGGACCAAATCTACACTAGAGCTATAGAAACAGAAACAAAATGATCTAGAAACTTGAAAAAAGTAGGAAAATGCCATTATTATTAATATCGAGACAATTGTTGATGGTTACTTCCTTCATGTTTTTCTCGAGTATAACACGTTTTCTTCACTGATCATGTATTTAAAACAAAATACAATGAATTTTATCTTAAAAATTAACGTGGTTTCTGGTTCAGGACAGCCAACTAAATATTTTCTTTTCTTACCTCGAGATCCTCACTAGGGGTCAATAAAGAGTAAAAAGTATAAATGACTATAATAAATTGGACCAGGGCTTTTAGCAGGTGGAAGATTTATCAAACATGGACAAACAGAGAAGGGCACACCCACAAAGAACTTAAGAAGGAGAAGGGTCCCACGATGGAGGGAGCTGACCTTGGTATTAATTTTTAGGAGAGCTGAAGTAGTCCGCATTCACCCTTATCCCTAAAGCAATGCAAACCCACCCAAGTGTGAGGGGAAGGGGGAGGGCAAGGAGGACTTCCTTCTAATGAAATGGACATGGCTGCATATGCCCCACATAGGATAAGTGAGTATTTGCCTGAAAAGCAAAACTGCTTCATATTCTACTCTTCAGAAAAATTCCAGTTCTCTGATCAATTACCCAAAATGAAGTCAGCCACTTGACAGGCCCCATTCACACATCTGACACTGCCAGTGACTCTCAATATGCAAGCATAATCAAAAATGCTAGAAATTGAAGAAAAACTTCTAGGAAGAGAAATATCATGATAAACAAATTTGGAAAAGTTACCACAGTAGAAATATCAATTATCAGGGAATTGAAGAAAACTGTATAAAAAAACAAAGAGTCCTAACCCTAGCACAAAGAGGTTTGAAAAGATTATTCTAATCCCCAAAATGAGAACAGGGTGGTAGAAGAAAGGAATGTTAAATATTCACCTATCACACAAAGACATTTATAGACAATGAATGAAATGGATTAATCAAGACATATCCATTTGAGTTCATGATGTGGGGCTACAAGAAGAAATAAACAGAAAAACATTTAGAAATGGTTCTAATGAAAGAGATACTGAAGATAGAAAGAGATGGTATGGGAGACCTTTTTTAAAAAACTTTATGATGCTAGATTTTTTAAAACCATGTATTTATATTACTTTGTTACAAATAAAAAATAATGTTAAAAGTAGCAGGGAAAAAAAATCTATTGCAAAATGTTCCTTCTCAAAATAACAAGATTTTCAAACAAAAGTCAGGTTTCTAAATTCACACTTGTTTTAACTCTCAATCTGAGTTGTGAAAACAGAAATGGAGAACCATCTCTGAAGTTTTAACAGGGATGATTTATTTGGTTGTTGTCACTGAAATTCTATAGTCAAATATGTACTTGATGTGAGTTAAATATTGAGGTGAAGCCTGGGGATTTCAGTGGTTTATATAAGCTACGTCTGTGAATGAAATTTTCCAAGCATTTTGCTAAATATCTCCTATGCCATCATTAAAGATGCAAAGCCAAAAGATTGATAAATAAATTCTGCTTTTAAATGTTGATTTTTTCAATTAATTCCCTCTATCTTTTCTACTCATGACCTATTTGAGGCAAAGACATGTGTTCACAGTGTAAGACACTGGTGATTCTCTGTCATAAACTGGCTTCTGCAGCCTTTAAACTAATAATGCATCTTGACTCAATGCCAGCAATCCCCTGCTGGGATCAGGGGCTCTGACAGCCAGGATTCTTCAACCAATTCAGACTGCAAAACAGCCGTGGAACAAGTTGGTCCAGCTCTGATCTGTCTAGAGATCATCCATTTCCCAGGCTAAATTGGCAAAGAGATTGATAGATTGAAGGATGTTAAGGGGAGCAGTTGACTAGAGCGGGGGAGGTGGTGGTGGGGGGACTTGCAAAAGACAAACAACTAGAGCCCAAGTCTGTGAATGCTTCTCTGATGTTGTGATCCCAAAAGATGATCCAAGAGAAAAACCTTGTTGGAAAAGGTCAAAAGAAATGATTGATTAAATGATTACATTAAAACTAAAAATTCATCTGTCGAAAATATCCTGACTGAATTTAAAGGGCAAATGCTAAAGTAAGAGAATGTTTGCAGCATATGTGACCAAAAATAACTAGTATTTTATGATAGCATAAAGTCCTACAATTTAACAAGGCAAGAATGTATAAAAAAAAAAAAGGAAAATAATGGACAATACACACATTCATGTAATAACAAAATTATAGGGAGTTCCCATTGTTGTACAGCAGTAATGAACCCGACTAGTGTCCGTGAGGTTAGGGGTTCAATCCCTGGCATGGCTGAGTGGGTTAAGGATCCAGCGTTGCCATGAGCTGTGGAGTAGGTTGCAGATATGGCTCAGATCCCATGTTGCTGTGGCTACGGTGTAGGCTTGCAGCTGTAGCACTGATTCAACCCTTAACCTAAGACCTTCCATACGCCATAGGTGTGGCTCTAAAAAGCAAAAACAAACAAAAAAAATTCTTTTATTTTAAAAACGTCATACTATTAACAATCAAAGCAATGAAAATTATATAAATGACATGGCACTTTTTTACCTCTTGGGTTTCAACTGTGCTTTTTAAAAATGAGATTTCTAAGTGGGACTCAAGTGTAAGCAACTTCACATAATGTTGAAACAGCCAAGTACAACTGCTGGAAGCTGGCAAAATTATTCTAAAAAGCATTCTATTAATATTCATATCAATATAAGGAGTTCCCATTGTGGTGCAGTGGGAATGAATCCAACTGGGAACCATGAGGTTGCAGGTTGGATTCCTGGCCTCACTCAGTGGGTTATAAGGATCGGGCATTGCCGTGAGCTGTGGTTTAGGTCGCAGACCTGGCATGGCTGTGTCTGTGGCATAGGCCCGCAGCAACAGCTCCGATTAGACTCCTAGCCTGGGAATCTCCATATGCCATGGGTGTGGCCCTCAAAAGACGAAAAAGACAAAATATATATATATATATATATATATGTTCGTATCAATATATGATGCAAGTTTGAAAATGGTTCTATCTAGTAATTTATTTCATAAGACCTACTTAAAAATAGCTAAAGTAAAGATTCAAGATTTGTGTATAAGGCTGCTTCATGCAGTATTATTTCTAGTAGTACCAAAGGAGGAATTTATAGGTCTAATAGAAGATAAATGTTTAAAGATAGGTGACTCTCAAATAACACAAGCTTTCCAAGCATGATAAAATGCATTTAGCTAATAAAAGTTGTACTTCATAGGGTAGTTGAGGGTATCAAATAAATTCACACAACGTCCTTAGAACGGTGCCTGGCACATAATAATAATAGACATTAACCACTGTTATTTAATCATTATTAAATAATATTAAAATGATGTATTTACTAAAAACTTTGCAACCAAAATTTTTATCACTTACCACTAATTATACAGAATGGCAGAAAGGTAAACAGTTGTAAGAGTAAAGGCTTTAAAGTCAAATAAATGGAAATAATTATAAAAAGATTATATATTTATTGAGGAAATTTAAAGAAATAATGCATTTAAAGTGCATTTAAACATCAGAGCTCTCAAATGAAAGCACATTGTCATCATTATGTACTCATTATGATTACCAACAAAATATACTATAAATGAATATACTAAAAGTATTTTTGATGTTTAAAATATCAAAAACAATATATAATATAAAAACAGAAGTAATAATAAAATGAGCTCACACAAAATCCTGTTTTAAATAGTTTTCAAAAATTGGCCATTTTTCAGTCACAGGATACAAAATCAATACACAGAAATCGATGGCATTTCTATACACTAACAATGAAAGAGCAGAAAAGGAAATTAGGGAAGCAATCCCATTTACCATCGCATCCAAAAGAATAAAATACCTAGGAGTAAACCTATCTAAAGAGACAAAAGACCTGTAGTATGAAAAATATAAGCCACTGATGAAAGAAATCAAAGATGACACAAATAGATGGAAAGATATACCATGCTCGTGGATTGGAAGAGTTAATATTATCAAAATGACTATACTGCCTAAGGCAATCTACAGATTCAATGCAATCCCTATCAAATTACCAAGGACATTTTTCACAGAACTCTAACAAAATATTTTAAAGTTTGTTTGGAAACACAAAAGACCCAAAATAGCCAAAGACATCCTGAAAAAGAAAAAAATGGAGCTGGAGGATTCAGGCTCCCAGACTTCAGGCTATACTACAAAGCAACAGTCATCAAAACCACATGGTACTGGCACAAAGACAGAAATAGAGATCAGTGAAACAGGATAGAAAGCCCAGAATTAAACCCACGCACCTACAGCCAACTCATCTATGACAAAGGATGCAAGAATATACAATGAAGAAAGGACAGCTTGTTCAATAAATGGTGCTGGGAAAACTGGACAGCCACATGGAAAAGAATGAAATTAGAACACTCCCTAACACCATACACAAAAATAAACTCAAAAGGGATTAAAGACCTAGATATAAGACCAGACACTATAAAACTCCTAGAGGAAAACATAGGCCAAACACTCTCTGACATAAACAACAGCAACATCTTCTCAGATCCACCTCTCAGAGTATTGACAAGAAAAAAACAAATGGGACCTAATCAAAGTTTCTGCACAGCAAAGGAAACCCCAAACAACACAAAAAGACAACCCACAGAATGGGAGAAAATCTTTGCAAGTGAATCAACTGACAAGGGATTAATCTCCAAAATTTATAAACAACTTCTGCAGCTCCACACCAAAAAAACAAACACGCCTATCAAAAAATGGGCAGAAGATCTAAACAGACAGTACTCCAAAGAAGACATACAGATGGCCAAAAAACACATAAAAAGATGTTCAGCGCCACTCATTATTAGAGAAATGCATATCAAAACCACTCTGAGGTACCACCTCACACCAGCCAGAATGGCCATCATCCAAAAGTCTACAAACAAGAAGTGCTGGAGAGGGTGTGGAGAAAAAGGAACACTAGTACACTGTTGGTGGGATTGTAAATTGGTGCAACCACTGTAGAAAGCAGGATGGAGATTCCTCAGAAAACTAAACATAGAATTACCATTTGATCTAGCAATCCCACTCCTGGGCATCTACCCAGAGAAAACCACAACTTGCAAAGACACATGTACTCCAATGTTCATTGCAGCACTATTTACAATAGCCAAGACATGGAAACAACCTAAATGTTCATCGACAGAGGAGTCGATCCAGAAGATGTGGTACATATACACAATGGAAATGTTACTCAGCCATTAAAAAGAACAAAATACCAGCATTTTTTGCAACATGGATGGACCTAGAAACTATCATGCTAAGTGAAGTCAGCCATACAATGAGACACCAACATCAAATGCTAACACTGACATGTGGAATCTGAAAAAAGGACAGACTGAACTTCTTTGAAGAACAGATGCTGACTCATAGACATTGAAAAACTTACGGTCTCTGGAGGAGACAGTTTGGGGGGTGGGGGATGTGCCTGGGCTGTGGGATGGAAATCCTGTGAAATCAGATTGTTATGATCATTATACAACTACAGATGTGATAAATTCATTTGAGTAATTAAAAAAAAAATGGCCATTTTTGTTTCATTTATATACTCACCCCCAACACTCACACAGGATTATTTTGAAGCAAATTCTAGAAAGCATTTTACTTTATCTTTTTTTTTTTGTCTTTTTAGGGCTGCACCTGCTGCATATGGAGGTTCCCAGGCTAGGGTCCAATTGGATCTATAGCTGCCGGCCTACGCCACAGCCACAGCAACTTGGGATCTGAGTAGCATCTGCGACCTACACCATAGCTCACAGCAATGCCAGATCCTTAACCCACTAAGTGAGGCCAGGGATCGAACCTGCATCCTCAAGGATGCTAGTCAGGTTCATTAACCGTTGAGCCATGATGGGAACTCCTAGAAAGCATTTTACCTTAAAATGTCTTCATGTATTTCTAAAATATGAGTATTCTTTCATTTTTAACATAACCAAAATATCATTACTTCCTAAAAAAAAAATCTTTAAAACCATCACATCTCTAGTCAGTGTTCAAATTCCCTACTGTCTCATATATTTTTTGTTTCTTTCTTTGAGTCAAGATCCAAGGAAGGTTCATACATTGCAATTACCTTCTCTCTTAAGTTTCACTTAATATATATGTTCCCACCCACTCTTTTTTTTTCTTGCCAATTATTTGCAGGGGAAACTGAATATTTGTTCAAAAGAGCTTCCCAGACTTGATTTTGTTTTCTGCAGCCCCAAAGTATTGTCCAAATGTTTCTGTTTCCTTAATTCCTGTATATTAGTAGTTAGAATGATATTCAACTTTGGATTTTTTTGGAAAGAGTAGTTCAGAGATAGTGTTTGCACTCTCACCGGTGGGCATATAATATTTGATTTTCTTGTTTTTGGCAATATAAGTAGTTGCTAATTATCATGGGTTGGATCCATTCTTTAATTTAATGGTAATATTCTAACTCTGTCTTTTCTGTTATTACTTTATTAACTGGAATAATAGGAAGAGACTTCTCACCATTTATTTATGCTTTAAGGGAGTTCAGATAGAAGAGATAGGGTGAATACTACTTTTTTTTTTTTTTCCTTTTTAGGGCCTTACCTGCAACATATGGAAGTTCCCAGGCTAGGGTCTAATCAGAGTTACAACTACCAGCTTATACCACAGCCATAACAATGCCAGATCCAAGCTGCATCTGCGACCTACACCACAGCTTGTGGCAATGCCAGATCCTTAACCCACTGAGCAAGGCCACAGATGAAACCTACATCCTCATAGATACTAGTCATGTTCTTAACCTGCTGAGCCACAATGGGAACTCCAAATGCTAAATTTTTTTATTCCAATTTTTGAAATAATGAGATGATTTCCTACTATTCTCCAAAGGGAGCATTTGATTCCACTTTAGAGTTTTTCTAATTTCTAAGCATCACAGACAGATGCTTATTACGGTATCACAGATACCAACCAGCACAAGCCTGCTGGTTGGCCCTCATTAAAGGTCTGGATGCCAGCTCTGCAGGACTCTAATATCAAAGAAGGCAGCACCAGCTCAGAAGTGCCCTTTCTTTGGAGGTCTAAGTACTGATTCTGTTGACCCCCTCTTTATGCTTTCAAGTTCGCATAAGTGCAGCTTTTTCTAACTTTGTTTCCCTGGTCATAGTGAAACCCAGCAGGGCCCTCTGGGACTCCTGGCCACAAAAGCCTTTCTGTGTCTCCCATTTCTTGTTCTTGGGAAATGGGCCTCATTCAGCCACCATGACCTACCCAGAGTTCCTAGGAACAGGTTCAGATGGTTGCTGATCAGGTAAGGGAGGAACAGTCAGGTAACAATAGTACAGACTTGGGGCAGGATGCTGGTTACCTCTCAAAGGATATACATAATAATATAGGCATCTTACTATTCACAATAGCCAAGACATGGAAAAACCTAAGTGTCCATTGACAGATAAATGCATTAAGAAGATGTGGTATATACACACAATGGAATACTACTCAGCCATAAAAAAGAACAAAATAATACCATTTGCAGCAACATGGATGGAACTAGAGACCTTCATACTAAGTGAAGTAAGTCAGAAAGAGAAAGACAAATACCATATGATATCACTTATATCTGAAATCTAATATATGGCACCAATGAACCTTTCCACAGAAAAGAAAATCAAGGACATGGAGAATAGACTTGTGGTTGCCAAAGGAGAGGGGGGAGGGTGTGGGATGGATTGGGAATTTGTGGTTAATTGATGCAAACTATTGCCTTTGGAATGGATAAGCAATGAGATCCTGCTGTATAGTACTGGGAACTCTATCTAGTCTCTTATGATGGAGCATGATAATGTGAGAAAAAAGAATGTATACATGTATGTGTAACTGGGTCACCTTGCTGTACAGTAGAAAATTGACAGAACACTGTAAACCAGCTATAATGGAAAGAATAAAAATCATTATTAAAAAAATACAGGCATCTTATACACCTAAGAGAAAAATTACTACATTCCTCATGCTTTTTTTAGAAATGAGTACTTTACAACTGAACAGCTTAGAGTCGTTCCTTGTCCTTCTCCCTGACTTAATTGCACCGTAAACACAATCACCCGTAAACTAGAGATTAGGGACCCTGAGAACAATTGCCTGTGGGTTAAAGATTATTAGCACATGATGCTTTTCAGGAACATTCCTAGTCTGTTCTAATCTCTGATCAATATGCCCTTTCCACAAGTACTGTTATTCCAGACAATAACCCAGAAGGCCACCATCATGATCATACTGTGATCTCCTGACTCCAGATTTGATGACTAAGATTCTGCCAAAGAAAGAATGCGTTTTGTCCCAATCCTGATTCCCATCTGAAAACCTGTTTTTCTCCTTTTTTATTATAAAACTCCTCACAATTCTTTCTGAGGGGGGGGCGTGGTCTTTAGGGCTCTAGCCTGCTGTGACCCCCCCCTTTGTCTGGCAAAGCAATAAAGCCACTTTTTCCTCCTTTACCCAAAACTGTATCTGTGTTTCAGTTTGGCACCAGAAGAGGCCAAATTCCGGCAACAATAGGTTTTTCCCTTTAGTTATTCACTGTGATTCATAAATATTCTCATTTTCATCTAGTTATAAGATTTCATTTTTAAAGTCTCAGAACAGTTTGGAATCAAACCAGTGAAGAGTGCCATAAATGGAATCAGTTTCATTTATTTTTCCTATGCTTAACCAGCTAGTCCAACACTACCTATTAAAAAGTCCAAGTTTTCCTGAATATTGTTTGTTCTTCCAAATGAATTGTATAATCAGCAAGTCAAGCTCCAGACAAAAACATTAAGTGTGTGATAAAGCCAGTATTTAAGTCAATGGGGAACAAATTCTTGGAGTGAAATGTTGCTGTTGTGACACTCAAAGGAAATGGAGGTAAAACATCCTTTAGATCCTTTAGAAAGGCTAGCATCCTTTATTTCCTGAGTTCTGGTCTTTCTAGAGTGCCCCCTGCAGGCAGAGACTAATGGAAGCTGGGGAGCAAACAGAAAGGTGGTTGGTTAGCAGAGGCCCAGGCTGCAAATCTAGGCAGTTATATGGGTGTGGATTTTGGAGCTGAGGAAAACAAGTTTAATAACTGGCTATTCACAGGTTTTTGTTTTCATTTTGTTTTGTTGCTATTACAAAATAATGTTGCCATAAATAGAATTCTGCATACACCTTTTCACGTATTTGCCAGTGCATTCCGAGATAGAGTTCTAGAAATGAGATTGCTGGGTCAAAAGATAAATGCAGACTATAGCCAAATTCTCCTTCAGAGAGATATACCATTTTCCATTCTCAGTACCACTCTGTGAGAGTGCCTGTTTTCCCTTAGCCTTATAAATATTTAGTCAAACTTTGGGATTTTCATCAATCTGATTGGTGAGAAACAGTATCTCAGTTTAGCTGTAATTAGCACATTTCTCTTACGGAAAGTTGTGAATATTTTCATATGTATAAGAGTTATTTGCATTTCTTTTTCTGTGAACTAACTATTTATATCTCTTTTGCTCATTGGTCTTTTACCTCTCTACTTTCAGAAGCTTTTATAAATTAGAGATAGTAACTCTTTAAACTGACATAATTTTCTTTTTCTTTTTTTTCTTTGTCTTTTCAGGGCCGCACCCGCAGCATATGGAGGTTCCCAGGCTAGGGGTCGAATCGGAGCTACAGCTGCCAGCCTATGCCACAACCACAGCAATGCAGGATCCGAGCCATGTCTGTGACCCACACCACAGCTCACGGCAACGCTGGATCCTTAACCCACTGAGCGAGGCCAGGGATTGAACCCACAACCTCACGGTTACTAGTCAGGTTCATTAACCACTGAGCCATGACAGGAACTCCATAAACTGACATAATTTTCAAACACTTTTCCTGATTAGTTGTTATGTTTTTCACTTTGCTTACTGGATTTTTTTGCAATGCAAAAGTTCTTTATATTGTTAAATTTATCATTTTTTTCTCCTTGCATGTGGATTTTGACTCACATTAGGAAATTTTTCTCACTCTTATAAATTCCCCCATATTCTTATTCTTTATTATTATTATTCTTTATTATTATTACTACTATTATTATTTTGTATTTAGAGATCCAAACCAGTTGGAATTTTTCTTTAGTGTCAGAAATGGATACAATTTCATTTTCCTATGGTTAACTAATTATCCCAACACTACTCATTACAAGCCAATATTCTCCCCAGTGTTTAAATGCTACCTTTATCATATATTAAATTTCCAAATTCAATAAGGTCTACTTATGGATTCCCTACTCTATCATATTGGTTTGGCTTCATTTGTACATGATCGCATAGTGCTTTAGAAATAGAGACTCTGAAAGGTGTTTTAATAACCAAGAGAGTCAGTCACTACTTCCAAGATTTTCATCTGTCCCGATTATTATTTGCTCTGCTAAATGAATTTTATAATTCACTTGCCAAGTTCTAAAGAAACATATCTTATTACTATTTCCTGGTAAAGATTTAATGTTATAATTATCTCAGGGACCATTAAACTCTATATGACACTGAGTCTCCCTTTCCAAGAACATGGTATGTATTTTCATTTATTCATGTAGACATACATACATTTGTTGGACACCAGTTAATATCTAGGTGTTCTATGTCTTCATTTATTCTCCCTTTTGGAAATGGAATTGTTGCATCCATTTATCTTTTTCAAACATTGATTTTATGATTTTATAATCTGATTCTACCCTGGAATTCTGTTATTGTTTATAGTTTCCCCATCAATTTTTTTTGGTTTTCCAGATACATAATTCTATTATCTGCAAATAGCAATTAACTCTTTCTTTCTAATTCCTATCCTATGCTTCTGATTATGTTTTTACTGACTAATTTTATAAGCTAATTTCTACAATGAAAATGTTAAACAGCAATGGAAAATATATTTGCTTTGTGCCTGACATTAACCAAAAATCCTTAATGTTTTTTTATTAGGTAAGATGCTAACTTTAAGGCCAAGGGTTGTAGAGTGTGTGTGCGTGTGTGCATATGTGTGTATATGTGTGTGTACACATGAATTAGAACTTTGTTTTTAAAACATAATAAATTTTAAATATTTTTAAATATCTGTATGCATCTATGAACATCAGCAGTTGATTTATCAGTACAATGGATTATATAAATGTTTGTTAATATTTTACTATCTTTGCACATTGCATTCCTGGAATACATCCATATGATTATCAGATATTATTCCCATACTGCTATTGAGACTCGATTGTAATTTTACTTGAGGCACAATCTTTGTAACATATTGGGTCAATAATACACTCATGTCATTCCTGAAATGAATTTGGAATTCATTTTTTTCCTGTTCTTTAATAGTTTAAACAGACTAAAGATTTTCTTATTTTCAAAGTCTGGCAAAATCCTCAACTAGGACCATTCAAGGGTGCTTCTTTTCATTAGCCATGCCACAGAAGTTCCCGAACCAGGGACTGGAGCCATGCCACAGCAGTGACCCGAGCTACAGTAGTGACAATGCTGGATCCTTAATCCACTGGGCTTCCATGGGAACTCCTGTTTTGTTTTTTTTGCTTTCAAATTAGAGTTGTTAACTAAAATTAAAAAAAAGCACAACATGAGAGTTGTGAGTTATGTTTTATTTGGGGCTATCACCTGTGAGTCAGCATTTCAGATAGCTCTGAGGAACTTCTCCAAATAAAACATAACTCATGACTCTCAGGTTGTACAATTTCAGTATTTGTGTCCTCTCCCCCACATTTTTGAAAATATGATTTAACATTTATTAATTAGTTGTTTATTGCATTGATCATTTCAAGGAAGTGAGTTGACCTTTGGATTAATTATTATTCTCAGAATTCCCTTTGTGGCTCAGCAGAAATGAACATGACTAGTATCCATAAGGAGGCAGGTTCGATCCCTGGCCCTGCTCAGTGGGTTAAGGATCCGGGGTTGCCATGAACTGTGGTGTAGGTTGCAGACAAGGCTTGGATCCTGTGGCGTTGCTGTGGCTGTGGCATAGGCCGGCAGCTGCAGCTCAGATTGGACCCCCAGCCTGAGAACATCCAGATGCTGCTGGTGCGGCCCTAAAAGGAAAAAAAAAAGTTCTTAATGGTGTTTTGTTAAGTTTTAGAGTTGATTTAATCCTTCTGATTTGTTTGATTTTTATATAATTCTTTCTAAACTTTCCTTTACTTTTACAAAGCTGTCAGCTGTTTAATTAATTTTTATTGTTATAGGTATTTAATCTATAAATTTCCATCTAATACCTAATTTAGCTGTATACTATCGATTCTGGTATGTTGTGTTCTCCTGAATCTTTATTTTCAAGATCTGAAATTTTGGATTTTATTTCCTCTTTGACCCAAGAGTTTTAGTGTCAACTTGGCTGAGCCACAAGGTACCCAAATATTTGGTCAAGTATTATTTTGATTGTGCCTGTGAGGGTGCTTTAGAATGAGATTAATATTTTAATTGGTAGATTGAGTAAAGGAGACTGCCCTCCCTTAATGTGGGTGGCTTTCATCCAATCAGCTGAAAGCCTGAAAAGAATAAAAAAAGCTGACCTTCCTGCCAATACTCCTCATGCTGACTATCTGAGCTGGGACACTGGCTTTTTCTGGCCTTTGCATTCAGAATGAAATATCACCTCTTCCTGGGTCTTGATCCTGCCAGTTTTCAGGCTGGAAATTACATCATCAGCTGTCCCAGTTCTCAGGCCTTTCGACTTTGACAAACTTCATATCAGCTCTCCAGGGTCTCCAGCTTGTCACGAGCCCTTCAGATCTTGGGACTTGTCAGCTTCCATAATTGCATGAGCCAACCTAGCCCTTACTATATATATATATTATTCCAGGTGGAAGGGGCTTTCTGTTTTATAATTTTTTATTTTTTATTTTTTGGTTTTAATTGCAATACAGCCATAGTATTTATATTACTGCAATTACTCACACATACAGATACACACACACACACACACACACACACACACACAATCTCTCTTGTTTTTAACGGCCACACCCATGGCATATGGAAGTTCCTGAGCCAGGAATTGAATCTGAGCTACAGTTGTGACCATGCCTGGGGCAATGTCGGATTCTTTAGCCAGCTGTGCCAGGCCAGGGACTGAGCCCATGCCTCTGCAGTGACCTGAGCAACTGCAGTTGGATTCTTAACCTACTGTGCCACAGTGGAAACGCCTACACAATCATATTATTTCTATAATCATACTACTTTGGAAGAAAGGGGACTTGAACTGTTTTACCTTGAGAGATGTGTAAATCTCCTTCCTATTATTACTGCTTCCTATTTGTCCTTGCATTTCCTGTGGCTTCTTTTGTTGCTACATTGTTGGTTACTGCCCTGAACTCTTTGCCTACACTGGACTGCTAAATCAGAGAAAAATAAATTTCAATTTTCTTGAAACTCTATTTTAGGTCTTTCTGTTTAGCTTAGTCTTACTGTATCTAACTAACCACAGAAAAACTTACTAAGTTTACCACATTTATAACATTTAGCTCTGAAGAGAAACTGACTCAGTGACAGGTAGCTTTACAAAGTGGTCACTTATTTGCAACTAATACAAATAAAATATGGCACACATTTGGGACTAATTCATGATAGAAGATGCTTTTTGTTATTTTGCCACTCTCTTTACAACAATCACTTCAAATTCTAATAATTCTACTCCACAGACTAGATAATTATATTGTATTCTGAGGAGAGGCATAATACAACACAGTAAATTATTACTTTTGAATGTGTTAACTATACAAAACATTTGCCTTAGTACTGTTGTAGAAAGGGGGACCCCTTTCAGAGTCTGAGAATGGGCTTTTGTCTAACACTTGGAAATAAAGTGTCTGGAGAGACACACGTGCTGACAAAACAAAAGATTTTATCGGGAAGGGGTGCCTGGGTGGAGAGCAGCAGGATGAGGGAACCCAGGGGAACTGCTCTGTCACGTGGTTCACAGACTCAGGTTTTAATGGGGATGGGGTTAGTTTCCGGATTGTCTCTGGCCGGTCTTCTTGCTTAGCCCATACTTGGTCCCTGGCTCAGGGTTCTTCTGGGTGATATGTGCATCTCTCAGCCAAGATGGATTTCAGAGCCAAAGATCCTGGGAGGGTGGTTGTCTCATCCCTCCTATTGGCCCCTCCTAAATTCTTCCAGTTAATCTTCAGGGCAGCACTATGTTCCTCATTAGGGCTTCTTGTTGTGAGACAACTCGTGTAAGCAGCTATTGACTATTACCCTGCCTGGCCAAGGTGGTACTTTCAGTCAATGGCCCCCTAACTGTACATTCAAGTTGCTATAACAGAATCCCATAGATTGAGTGGCTTATCAACAACAGCAATGTATCTCTCATAGTTCTGGAGGCTGGGAAGTCCAAGGTCAAGCTGCTATTAGATTCAGTGTCTGGTAAGAGCTTGCTTCCTCATTTAAAGATAAACTTCTTGTTGTGTTCTCACATGTCAGAAGAGCAATTAACTATCCTAAATTACTCTTTAATAAGGATCTCTCTCATAAGGGCATTAATCCCATTCATGAGGATTCCATTCATGATCTAATCACTTTCCCAGGGCCCCACCTCCAAATACCATCATATTGGGGTTTAGTTTCAACATGAATTTTGGAAGGATACATTCACTCTATAGTAGCATTCTCCTAATTAAATGCCTATCTAAATATGTTACCTATAAGTAAAGAACAAGTAAATAATCTTGTTTAAAAATTTTATGTAATATATCTAAAAAATTAGTAATATACCTTAAAAAGTAGTAAAATATCGTTATGTAATATATCTTTAAAATGATGTGGAATATAAAATTCCTCTTCATCCAGTTGTCCTGGAAACTTCCTTTTGGGTGTTACTAATAGCACTTTTGTTCCATTTTACAGAAGTAACCACCATAAATTTCTTCACTTCTTAGGTCATAACTCAAGAATTGACCACTGAAGTTGGGTAACACTTAGCAAATAAAGAAAATTCTATTTTTTTCTTGTTGGTTTAATTCTTTAATTGGCCAAATTTTAATGCTATTTCTTCCAAGAAGGTGAATAAAATTATTATTTTTTAACTTATAGAATAATTCTCATGCTCAACTAATTATTCCATGCGGTCACATCAGAAAAAAGACAAAATTCAAAATTATTTGTATTTCAGGTATAGTATTGTTAAAATATGTTTAAAATTAATTTTCACTCCTATATTAAATGGTTAGTTTCTAACTTACAAGCAATTAATTTATGAATAACTTCTTAAAAATAAGTGTAAGATCAGAAGTCTTATCCTATTCCACAGGGGATAACAGTTTTATTGCTCTTCAGTAATCTTAGGGAGTAATTTTTAAAGTTACTAGAACTGAAAAAAAAAAATGCTCCTGGTAACACAATTTAGAGAATGTATGAAGTAGCAGACTTTGGCAGGATGGTATAAGGTCCTAACCAGCATTCTCAGAACATCAAGTGATGTAAAAACTATATAATGTCTTGAATAATCTTATTACAGTCCTAAGAGTTAAGAACCCAGGTTCACAAATTATTTAGTAGGTAGGGGAGATAGGTATATAGAGAAAAACAAAGAAGTTGGAGTGAATTTAAGGTTTTTCTAGCATATGCCCTTCAAACATATATTAACATTGAATGTGCTTCATTGAGAAAAAAAAGGCATAAGATAAATGTAATGCACTTGAAGTTGTAACACAGATGAAAGCCTATTTTAACCTGAGGTAGGTCAAATTTTTAAAATTGTTCTTTAACATACTTGAGGTAAATATAAATTATCATATGGCTTATGACTCTTCAGTCATTTCCTCAAAAAACAATCTGAGAATTCTACAATGAGAGGACATGCGTTTAAAATACTTTTAACTATACCCAGGACTTCTTAACCCACAAAACATGCATGTTCCTATTGCTTTCTTTCACTGTTTTTTGAAAAATAAAATTCTGAATACAATCAAAAAAGCCTGTTGTACATCATCTCTGCTTACATGTGTTAAGGCAGAGAGAGTTTAAAAGCTGCTTAATTTTTATATTGTTTCCGTATATAGTAGAGTCACATCATATACGCATTTAATTTAATCAAATTCACCCATATAGGCTTGGAGATAAATAAAGAGGAACAGAAGAAAGGAAAACATAAAGAGGAGTGGGCAGAACTTAAGAGATTGGACTTAGATACAGAATAACAGAGACATAAAGCAAAGAGAAACAATGCATACAGGTCAGAACATTTCATCTCTTGTTCTGCTCAATAAGTTATGTTGGTGAGTGACCTTTTTTGGTTTCACCCTGCTGTTACAAAAGGGCATGTCCTCACAGTCTGTGGAAACCTACTGTACAATTATATTTATCATGTATAATTTTGTCTTGGTAAATGTATATGACTGTATATATTCTTTATATAACAGAACACTGAACTTTATGTGTAACCTCAGATAATATTGAAAATATGATTTTTACCTAACAGGCTTATTTTAGAGCTACTTCTATAATATGATGGAGTCCCTTTCCCGCCCCATTCATATAACCCAAGCTCCAAACAACGATCTTGAAAATAAACTTTTGGAGATTATTCAAGTTTTGAACTAGGGCTAGTCTTTGTATTATCAAAGTTAAATCATAGTCAAAGCTCTTGACATGAGAGGATGTGACATTTCTATTTAGTCTCTATCACCTAGAACAATACTACCTCTTAACCATTCATTAAAGGGCTGAAATCATCATCTGCAATCTCATCCTCAGCAATACTTCCATCACGCATTTATTTATTTCACCAGAAAAAATTGCTTACTAAGCATTTAGCTTAAATCATTAACAAAAAAATCTGTAAATCAGGTATTATTTCCCTCAATTTCATAATCAAAAAACTGGGAGAGATGAGTCAGATAGATAAGGGGCAGAGTTAGGCTCTGAATATAGATCTTTCTGAATTCAAAGTCCATACTATTTTAGGAAGTTGCCTTTCATGCAACAATCTAGAAAGAACAATATTTAAATAGAATGACAGAATGTTGTTTTCAAAACTGTATTTTTATTTCTGTAGTTAGCATCATACTTATCATTTAAATGTTCTCATCTATGAAATAGTTTTAAACCTCATCTGAATGTATTATCTAATAAAATATCCACATACTTTTTTGCTGTTGTTGGTATATTTGTCAGATACCCATCAGTTATGGCTGTGTGTCTGATTGGAAGATCTTTCATTTCAAGAAAATGTGAAATGTTTCCATGGAGATCAGCTTGAGATAGCCCAGTGACGAACTTCTTAGCTATAATTTCACACTGGTTTCTATGGTTTCCAGATAGGGGAAGAAAATGAAGTTGCAGATTTTTTTGCAATGTAAAAGGTTATTGAAAAATAAGAGATACCGCTCAAATTAATGCCATCCCCCCGCCCCAGGAAAGCAACGGCTGTTACTGCAAAACATGAAAGATTTTATGATGTATGTTGTACATCTATGCCATTTTCTCTACCCATAGCAAATGAGGAACAACCATGGTACTTAATTTCCAAATTTAGCAGAAATCTCTCTTAAAAGTGGGAATTCTCTATGAAATCTGTTTTAACAATGGCTACTAATAACTAGCTCACAATCTCCACTTCATTTTTCTTACATCACATCTTTAAAGATGACACACAGTGCATCTGTTACATCAGTTAAGGATGGAGTGAAAACTGTGACACAGAGATATCTCTTTATTTACTGTTTATATCTGAGACCAGAATTTATACAATTTTTTTGGATAGCTCTTGTCATTGTGATTAACTTATCTACATAGTTGTGTCATGAAGCAAACTAAAAAATACTGGACCTTGTATTCAAATCCCTTTAAAGTGGCTTCACATAAATTAGACTGAGCAAACACATACTACCCTTTTGTCCACTTCTCCAGCCTGACCCTTTAACTTACCAATCATCCCAAGAGTTGGCATGCAGCCACACCAGTTATTTATCAATTTACCATCATCATGCAGGATGAGATCAGGGTTGTCTTTACTTAGCATATGAAATTTCTAATGGAGTAGTAGACCAAAAGCCAAGAGATGTGGATTCTATCATCATTCTTAGATGGCTTCCACGTCACTTAACCAAGCCATGGCTAATCATAGGTATATATCTATTCAATAGGATACATGACCAGCTTATATACCGTACAGGATTGTTATGGATTTCAAATGAGAAAAATACTCCTTTAACACATAGATACAGAAAATTTTAACTACTCAGTCTTCACTTTTTTTTTTTTCTTTTTAGGGCCTCACCCACAGCATATGGAAGTTCTTAGCCTAGAGGTGGGGTTGGAGCTATAGCTGCTGGCTTACCCCACAGCCACAGGAATGCTGGATCCAAGCAGCAGCTGCGACCTACACCACACCTCATAGCAACCCTGGATCCCCAACCCACTGAGTAAGGCCAGGGATCAAACCCGCATCTTCATGGATACTAGTCAGATGCCTTTCTGCTGCACAACAGTGGGAACTCTCATTCTTCACTTATTATTCATACTTAAGCCCAGTAGTAAAGTGTAGCCCTAGTAGCCCAGTTTTATCAATAAAAGGAGAACACTATCAAAATGAAGTTCTCCTCCTTCACTGAGAGTAAGCAAATGCATTCAATAACGGCAAAGGAAAATATTACTTTGTATGAAACAATGTAAAAATTAAACTGTGGCTGGAAATTTGATAAATATTTTCAAAAGTTAGTTTTAAGACACAAAGAGAACAACAAAACAGCTTGCAGTCCATGTTTTATGTGTAATTGGGTTGTAATAATCAGTAAGAAAAGTTAGAAACAACAAAAAAATCAGTATCAATTTTCCTCTAAGACACAAATTTATTTAATTAATTAATTAATTTATCTTTTTAGGGCCATACCTGTGGCATAAGAAAGGTCCTAGATAAGGGTCAAATCGGAGCTGCACCTGCCAACCTGCACAACAGCCACAGCAATGCCAGATCCTTAACCCATCAAGCAAGGCCAGGGATCAAACTCACCTCCTCATGGATATCAATTGGGTTTGTTACTGCTGAGCCCCAATGGAACTCCCAGCAGGTACAAATTTAATGTCAAAATAATTACACACACAAAAACACACACATGCACAGCATGCATATGCTCATATATACATATATAACCCTGGCAAGGTAAACTTTAATTCTTATTTCAAATAGAAAAATATTCAAGGTGAAGGTAAGGAAAAACAAATGGTCATTTTAAAATATAGTACCCATTATATACCTCATGCATTCCCTGTCTCTGCTTCCTTGTTTATATACTCTCTTGAAAATGTTTTTTTACCCCTATAGTTGTCACAACAATCTATGATAGCTCCCTATTTTCTCTTGTTCCAGTTTTAATCTTTCTCCAGAAATTCAACCTGTAAACTTGAAGAAAAACTAACAGACAGTATAACTTGGAAGCAAAAGAACATGTTCTAAAAAGCTTGACTCTTGACTCCATTGTTTATAAGTTGTGTGTTTAGGAAAGTTTAAAGTCACTTCAAACCTAGGATTTATAAGTTTGTAAACCAGCAGACCAAGGAGGCAAATAGCTTTAGCAACTACAGAACTAAAACAGCTTAGTTCCAAATTGTCCCTGAAGAAGGGAAATCTTCCTATTGGGCAGTACTTTAAGTAGTGCACATAGTTGTTGCTTTGAAGGAGAAAGGGCCAGATGTACAACTATACACCAAATTGAAGAGACTTGGTGACTTGGCAGGCTAGTTAGGGAATTACAAGGAACAGTATTAGAAAATTAGTGACAAGTTTGGGAATGGATTATGTGAAAAGACTTCTATAAATGAGCAAGGAGCAGGAATATATTCAGGTCCCCTATAAATACTCACCAAAAGGATACTCAGCAGAAGGGTATCTTAACACATGTGTGGACAAAATGACCCCTTCCTATGGCTATCACTCTCTTCCTCAGACACCTGTGCTTTCACAATGGCTCAGAGGCAAAGAGGTCATGCCAGCAGGGATGGAGATTATGTGTATGCTCAATAACATGGGCTTGCACTCATCCCAGAGTTAGTCTGGCTACAGTCACTGTTGAGTGCCCAAACTATCAAATGAACAGACCAATATTGCACCTGCATTTGGCAGTATTCTTTGGAGGAAGGAAGCAAATCAGTCAGCCATCAGCACCAGGTTGATTTCATTAGACCATTTCCATCATGGAAAGGCAGCACTTTGTTCTCACTTGAATACGCACTGAATAAGGTAGATTTACCTTCTCTCCCTGTGACTTTTCTGTGAATACCATCATCCATGACCTTATGAAATGTCTTATTTAGTATCATGGTATGCAACACAGCACTGATTCTGTCCAAGAAGCTGACTTTATAGCAAATAAAGCATAGTAATGAGCTCATGCTTACAGGAGTCACCATGATCAAGCCAGGGGAAGGCATAGTTTCAAAGTGAAGGGCATAAACTTCTCTCATAAGCCATCCATGTCATCTTAGTTAGAGACAATGAGAAACAGGTTCAGGCTCCAGTTCATGTTCATGATTTCAGTGCACGTTCCCAAATCCTTGTTGGCCCTTGATCTCCCTTACTTCATGCTCAGCTTTCCTCCTTTAGCAAGAACTTACTTGTATCAGATACAAAGGCAACAGCCTTGTAAAAACTTCTCTACTAGCTCCCCAAATTGCATTAGTTCTAATTTGAATAACTAACCCTATATACTGTACTATTCACACTGCTTCTGCCTCTCTGATTAAATCATAGAATTAGCATGAAGATTACACAAAAAATTCTACAAATGGATAAGCAAAAAAAAACTGAACAGAAAAAAATGATAAAAGAAACAGAAAGATCATATACACACAAAAGAACCCAACACAAAAAGTTAATACAAGATGTTGACCTGATCAGTAGTCAGAGAAAGATAAATTAAAATATGAACTGCCTGAAATTTCATGCTCATCAAAGTGGCAAATATTAAAATGTATGAAAACTCTAAGAAGAGTCTTATGTGGAACAAGAGCAAGTTGTATAGGTTTCTAGTGAGTGTAAACTAACTACTTTGGGAAATAACTTAGCAAGATCGAGCTTTTAGCAAAGCTGAAAATGGGTTCTCTAAGACTTACAAATTATATACCCATGAAGGACCCTAGAAGACTCCTACATAGTAAAAATGAGGAACATATAATGTCCTTTAGCCAGGGAGCAATATCATTATATATTTTAGCTTGAGGAATAGTATACACATCTTGAGGTTGACCATCCAGGAGTAGGAGGTGGTCTCCATTGTCAACTGTGGTAGGTCTCCCACAAGATACCCTCCAATGATCTTTGCCTTAAGGCAATCATGCCCCTATATAAGGCCCTCCTCTTTTGCATGGTGTTGATTTAGTGTTTCACCTCCTAATGAATAAAATAGATTCATTAGAATAGGGGTGATGGTAGAGGTGATGGAATGTTACTTGCAAGATTAAGTTACAAAAAGACTGTTAGCTCCTGTCATGGGCACCTGTCCTTTGTTATACTGTGAGCTGCCCTAGGGTGAGACCCACAAAACCAGAAACTGATGTCTCCAGCTAATGTCCAGCCAGGCCCTGAGACCAGCAAACAACCATATGAGTAAACTGGGATATGGATCCTCCCCTAGTTGTACCTTAAAATGATGACATCCCTGTCTGACACTTTGCAGAAGTGTAAAATCCTAAACCTGAGGCATCCAGCTAAGTCATGCTCAGATCCTTGACCTACAGAAACTGGTATTAATAAATGTTTGTTGTTTTAAACCACTGAGTTGTAAGGAAATTAGTAAAATGGCAATAAATAAGGAATATGCCCTCCAATAATCATTGCAAATCCACAGTGGTAAACAAATACATTATTTTCAGACTAAGAAGGACTCTGAATTACCTAAAGTCAACCATCGATTCATTAATTCAACCACTAATTACTGAAGACCTAATTTGTCAGGCCCTGTTTTAGGGATAAAGTCATGAAAAAAATAGTCTCCAAGCTACACTTTAATGGAATTTTTCACACAAACAATAATAAAATACATTCTTTGTCAGATGATGATAATCCTAAGAGAAAAATAAAGCACGCAGGAAAGACAAAGCCTGGTGTATGTAGGGATTGCAGTTTTTAAAAGGGTAGTCAGAGACCTTCTCTGAAAAGATAACATGCAAACAAAGCCAAGGAGAGTGTGATAAAGTGAGTCCTACAGGATCTGAAGGAAGTGCATTCCAAGCAAAGTAGAGCAAATGCAAAAGTCTTGATGAAGGAGTGAGTGAAACAAACCGCTACAGCATCTAAGGGGCCTGTGGACCATTTTAAGGACAGTAGCTGGAGTGAAATGGGGAGTTGTAGGGTTTTGAAAAGAGGAGTGACATCACTAAACTAATGTTTTAGAATGATCATTTCGGCTTTTGTGCTTAAAAGAGATTGTGTGTGGCAGGGTTTACAGGGACAGGGCAGGCTTAGGGGTCATCAAGTGTAAAAAAAGGAGACCAAGTAGAAAGTTTTTATAATAATCCCAGTGAAAGTATGGTGATTCAGATCAGGGGGGTAAAGATAAAGGATGTGAAAAATGGTCAATTATGAATATATTCTAAAGAAAGACTCAATAGAATTTGCATGACAATTAAATTAACATGTAAAGTACATATGTGTGTATTTCCACGGAAGAATGTATAGTGTAAATCAATAAGCCAGAAAAATACATGCTCCATTAATTCTACTTTCAAATATCTACTATCCATATTCCCCTATAAGCCATACCCACTGCTACTGCCTTGCTTTCAGGCACTGCAATGAAAATTTTCAATGACTTTTTAAAAGTTCCAAATACATTTTACTTCTTCAGTTATGCTATATCTTAATGAGCAAGAGAGAACTTAAATGACAAGTTGGGTTGGAAACAATTCTGTATTACAGTAACTCTGATGGTTAGTCATCATTCCACTCTTTTGGGGTGACTCTGCCAACAGGGGTCAGGTTCCATTCTATTCCAATCTGTGTAGCTATCAACACCCATGCAACAAGACAGAAGGCAGTTCCGCTAGCTAGTAGAATATTACCATATTTGTCATGAAAATCTGGTGAGTATTTTGAGTGGTTCTGTCTTGTCCTAATTTGCTGAATGCTTCGAATCCTGATACTACTTAGCGCATTTCTGACCAAGGGAAACATTACGAAGGTATGGTAGAACTGCAGTTGATTGAAGCTGCTGGTCTATTTCCTTAAAAATAAACCTGGAAAATCAAAAGGTGGGCAATGACATTTGATCTTTCAGTTCTTCCCACTTTAAAGGTTTCACCCACATCACCCTCTGCAGAGTGGTCCGAGTGTGAGTTTTGATAAAACAATTTGTCTGGATTTGCATCTCAGCTCTGCCACTGATCAGCTGTATGAACTTGGGTGGTGAGTTAACCACTCTTTGACTTAGTTTCTTCAATGGCAAACTGAGATAATAATGTCCAGTTGATAAAATAGCTAAAATACCCAACATGCCTCACTAGGCCAATGATCTGCCTGTGTCTACTATAAATTCCAGTTTCAGTCTGAATGACAAGACATTCACAGGGTATGTCATAACTTTTCCTCCTCCCCTTGTTCCTTGCCTCCCTTCTTTTTAACTCCCTTCCCTACTTCCCCACTTCTCTATCTCTACCTGTAATTCTTGACTTGTATTTTCCTACAGGTAAAATTCAGCTTGCCATTTATTTATTTATTTATTTATTTATTTATTTATTTATTTATTTATTTATTTATTTATTTATATGGCCATATTCATGGCATATGGAAGTTCTGGGCTAGGGGTTGAATCTGAGCCGCAGCTGTGACCTATGCCACAACTGTGGCAATGCTGGGTCCTTTAACTCACTATGCGGGCTGGGGATTGAACCTTCGCCTCCACAGCAACCTGAGCCACTGCACTCAGATTTTTAACCCACTGCACCATATAGGGAACTCCTCTACTTGCCTTCTAAATCCCAGTATAAAGCCACTGCTTTTATGAATTCTTTTCCAAACCTCCCTAGGCTGAAAATGCCCCCTTTTTTCTGGGCTTATACACTTGTTACAACCCTTCTTTCACAGCATTTGACATGCTGCATTGGCTTTATCATTTTTAAAAATGGACTTTATTTTGTTTTTTTAGAGTAGTGTTAGGTTCACAACAAAATTAAATGGAAAGTACACAGTCCTCATATACTTCCTGACTCCACATGTGAATGTCTTCTCCAACCTGAACCAGAGTAGCACATTTGTTACAACCAATGCACCTACATAACAGTCCTTTATCATATATGTCTTTTGTAAATATTTTCTTTCATCCTGTGGCATGTCACTCTCTCGAGGAACTATCTTTACATGCTCTTCCAATAGTTTGCAAAATCTTCAAGACCAAAGGATGTAATTTTGCATACAGAGTAGCTGACACAAAAGTGTAGAAAGAACATTTGTGAACCAATCTGAAATATAAATGAATGCTGGTATCCTCATAAGAAGAAAAAACCAACTGAAAATAAGCCAAAAAATCATGAAACCAAAGTACATGTCATAATAGCCCTAATAATTACATATTTTAAATAGATAGTTATGTTGAAGAAGAGATGTAGAAGCACAAACACATGGAAGAGTTCTGTCCATTTCTCTTCTTTGTGCAAGCTGTCAAACAGTGCTGTCTGTAGCAATGACATATGTTAACTGTGGCCCAAATGCAGGCAACATGGATACAAAAGGGCCTGAGGTCAGAACTTATAAACTTATAACTGTTCATTGAGATTTGCCAACTCAAATGATTTTATTCCCAACTTAAAAAACAAGACCCTAAGGTTCTCTTTTATTTGTTACCAGATGGTAAAGTGGTACTCTGCGTGATTGTGACAAACAAGGCAAAAACAGAACCAATTGTATTTCCTCTGATGTTCCAAACATTCAAAGTTTTTTTCCTGTTAGTCATGAATCTCTCCACCAAAAGGCACTACAGTTTTAATATGGTTGAAGGCGAAATGGATCAGTGTATGACAGGTGCAGCCATAATCCAATACAAAACACTTATGCCACACAAGGCTGTCAGTCCTTAGAAAGGCACAGAACCAGAGAATAATTTGTGATAATAGGGATCTCTTGTGGGTCATCAGCTCATGCCTGCTGCTTTATGACAAACTGATTTCCTTAGTCCTATCCTCATGATGTTACCTTGAAACTCAAAAACTTTGTTTTTAGTGACATCAATCATATTCCTTTGTAGCTTAGTTCATCCTTTGGCAATTCTTCTATCTGTGAAGCTTTTCTTTTCCATCTAGTCTGAATTTGCTTTTGCCAACAAGGGTTCCTTATTAAGAATTTTCTATTAGGGATGCCTTCTATAGTTCATAGTTGGCATTTCATCCTATAATAACCAAACTCCAGCCTTTTCATTCCTATTTTGTTTTTCCTTGTCAGCATCAGCTACATTTGAGGCAGCTGCTTGCATACCTACCTTTTATCTATTTTTGTTTTTAAAGCACATGTAAGAGCTAGGAACACAATGATTAGAGAAATTTTCCATCTTTCTGAACTCCACATGACTTACTTCTACAATAGATTTCGTGTTATCTAAGGGTCTTGAGCCTATTACCTAAACTACAGATTCTAATATCCATATGAAAGCACAAAAAAGGAAAATTCAATGATGTAATACAGGTAAAGAAAATGCTTCTCAAAGTAGATACTTTCTGATGAAAAGAGACTACAAAGAGATGGAAGAAGACAGATTTCTCTAGGTAATAAAAACAAAGTAGAGGTTCTCTCATGCTTATGGCAAAAAAGAAAAGAAATATGTTCTGAATAAATATAAATAAATAGTTAAATGGAGGGAAGTGTCCTATGAGGATGAAAAGGAAAGAGTGATTGTCTCATCTGTTTTATACAGTAATGTTGAAGCTCAGTCCAGAGAAAAGAACTAATACCAGACCTCAATCTAACTGTGATAAGGAGGTATAGAGATTTGAAGCTCCACTGGTAACAATAATAGTTTTAAATCACCAAAGGCCATAAAAAGAAGTAAAGCAATAATGCAGGAAGGAAACTAATATTTATTGAATATATGCCTGTTTCCCAAACATCATACCAGAATTTTGTGCATCTGCAAAATCAGTGTGAGAGGACAATTATTTATCTCCATTAGTTGACAGGAAAAGATGTCAACTCAAGTTGTCTGATTCTAAAATCCAGTGCAGTTTTCCACTACATCTTTTTAAAAAATTATATATTTATTTATTTTTTATTTTTTGGTTTCTTTAGAGCTGCACCCATGGGATATGGAAGTTCCCAGACTAAGAGTCAAATTGGAGCTGCAGATGCCAGGCTACACCACAGCCACAAAAACTCCAGATGTGAGCCACATCTGCGACTTGTGCCATAGCTCACGGCAACTCTGGATCCTTAATCCATAGAGCAAGGCCAGGTATCAAACCTGCATCTTCATGGATACTCGTCAGGTTCATTACTGTTGAGTCACAACAGGAACTGCTAAAATTATATATGTTAAAATTTTGAGATATTTATAGATTCACATGCAGCTGTAAGAAATAATATAAACAGAAAGATCCAATGCATTACCAGTTTCCCTCAATAGTAATACCTTGCAAAACTATAGTAAAATATCACAACCAGGATGTGTATACTGATAGTCAAGATACAGAAGAATATATTTCTGCATATATTTCTCCTCTTGACCTTTTTTTCATTTTTTAAAGTTTTATTGAAGTATAGTTGGTTTATAATATTGTAATTTCTGTTGTACAACGAAGTGATCCAGTTGTACATGTACACTCATCCATTCTCTTTCAGATCCTTTTCCCACATAGATTATCACAGAATATTGGGTAGAGTTCTCTGTGCTATATGGCAGATCCCCATTGGCCAATCATTCCATATACCTCATTATGCATTATGCCAATTGCAAACCCCCAGTCTCTCCCTCCCACCTACATCTGTCCCTTTTGGTAACCATAAGTTTTTCAAAGTCTGTGAGTCTGATTATATTTTGTAAATAAGCTCACTTGTGGTGCAGTGGAAACGAATCCAACTGGGAACCATGAGGTTGCAGGTTCGATCCCTGGCCTCGCTCAGTGAGTTAATGATCCGGCGTTGCCGTGAGCTATGGTGTGGGTCACAGACGCAGCTCAGATCTGGCATTGCTGTGGCTGTGGTGTAGGCTGGCAGCTGTAGCTCTGATTAGACCCCTAGCCTGGAAAACCCCATATGCTGCAAGTGCAGCCCTTAAAAGGGGGGATTAAAAAAAAAAAGAAAGAAACATAAAAAACAAAAATGGTGGGAAAAAAATGTAGGTAGAGAGCTGAAATAGCATGGGAGCAAGATAGCCTAATGAGAGCAGTAACACTAAGTAATAAGTGTTGGTGGAGCAAATACCCACAGATGAGCCTGGAGGTATGAGGAAAGGCACACTCAGAGCTTCTGGCTATGGCATGCTATGGCATTTGGACTCAGTGCTACAGGTCAGTGTTTCCCACTGCTGAGAAAACAGTGCTCAGACTCAAAGCCTTTTCTGTGAGTTAAAAAATAGAATTCTTAATTCTGCCTCTGTTTTTTCTTTTAATCTTCACAATAATGTGAAGAAATACAAGAAAATAATATGAGATCTGACTGATGTAACTTATCAATTTCCTGTGCCTTTTTGTCCTGCATTTTGGTTGCACTTATCCATCTGGGCTAATGTGAAGAGAATGGCGGCAGCTTCTACATTTAAATGATGTGTTCATGCCAGGAACAGAATGAAGAATTAGATGAACAGAGTCATGCCACAGCTTGAAAATAAAAGAACTTAAGGCCACTGAAAGCAAGGTCATACAGTTTTAGGACAATATTAACTGTCATACTGAATTAATGTTGCAAATTTGAATGCTCTTTATTGAATAGCTTGGTTCATTTTAAACTGGAAAATATGTTTTGATTTCAGACTTTTATTACACCTTAAACATAAAGAGGATGAATTTAATTTTATGTTTATACATACATGTGATTTTACAACAAAATAACTTAAAGTGGTACAAATTGAGATTAAATAATTTTGTTTCTTCTTTTAAAAGATACCCTATATGATCCAAATTTGAGAAACATTCTTATAAGTTAGGAAAAACTACATATTGGTTTAATAAGGAAAAGGTTAAGGTGGGAAAAAATCTAAAGGAAAAAGCATTTTACAAAGATAGGTTAAGGAGTTCCCACTGTGGCTCAACGGGTTAGGAGCCTGACCAGTATCCATGAGAATGTGGGTTCCATCCCTGGCCTCTCTAAGTAGGTTAAAGGATCTGGTTTTGCCATAAGCTGTGGTATAGACCAGTAGCTGCAGCTCTGATTCAACTCCTAGCCCGGGAACTTTCATATGCTGCAGGTGTGGCCCAAATAGGTTAGGTGGAGAAATGGCAAGAAGATAGAAAAAGTGGCAGAAAAATTAAGAGGTCAGTTAACTGTTTATTTCAATGGTTCATTAAAAAGATGAGGATCTGAATTAAGTACTGATAACAGACAGGAGAGAGAATTGAAAAATATTAGTAAAAGTAAATCATACTGTTTTGGAAAATAAATTACTCTAGGTAAATTGTGTATTCTCTTCACTCAACCTCTGGGTTAAGATTATGACCAAAATTCTGTTTCAATTTCTTTTAAAAATCAGCAGACATTGACATTGTAGCTTTTAGCCGATCCCAGGTAATTAGAGTTTGGGTGATCTAGATACAGGATGTAGCAAGGTCAAAGCTGATATAATTGAGGTGTGCTAGGAATGACAGGTCTAGATACCTGAGTAGAAGAAAGAGGAGGAATCCTAAAAGGATTTACTTGTATGGTCCTAAAGAAAAAAAAAAAATCAATTTCATCCAGTCTAAGTATAGTCTAACATGGACCAATAAATGACCTGCTTAGCTCTGATATAAGGCTTTCTATCTAATTTCAGGAAGAAAATTGGAAACTGTGCCCTACTTCTCAAATGTGCCCAGAGAGTACCATTAAGTATCTCACAGGGAGATGATGCTCTAGAAGCAATTAATATCAGGGTTACCCAGCCTGGGCACTTTTGACATTGTGGTCCAAGTAACCCTTTGTTGTGGGGGCTGTCCTGTGCAGTGCAGGGCATTTCACAGCATCTCCGCCTCTATATACTACATACCAGTTACTTCCTTCTCTTTAGTTTGACACCAAAAATCTATCTCCAGACATTACCAAATGTCACTTGCAGAGCAAAATCACTCCCTGTTGAAAACCACTGTTGTACACAGAGAAAAGTGTTTCCTGTCACTTCTCCCACAGTCTCCTAAATGGCATTGTTCTAATTCAATACAGAAGGCTTTAATTCTGATAAAGATACACCATGGGATCCATGAAGGTTGTCCATCAATATTTTTTTTTTCGTGAACTCACCTCAATTTTTCAAATGTTGTGC
This sequence comes from Phacochoerus africanus, assembly GCF_016906955.1. Taxonomy (NCBI): domain Eukaryota; kingdom Metazoa; phylum Chordata; class Mammalia; order Artiodactyla; family Suidae; genus Phacochoerus; species Phacochoerus africanus. Next base: position 36,682,095 of record NC_062553.1, read on the forward strand.
AATACAACTTAGATGAATCACTTAATCTCTCTAGGCATCTGCTTCCTCATCCGTAAAATTAAAAAGTGGAACTAATTTGGCTTTTCCGAAAACCTGCCTGATCCTAAGAGTTATCCAGAATCTCTGTCACACAATGTAGATTCCTGGGCTCCATGTCAAACATACTGTAACAGAGTATCCAGGGGAGTAGCCTGAGAATCTATATTTTTTAAACAAGTTCTCAAGAGAGCCTCGTCATTAGACAAGTTTATGGAACACTGAATCAGATAATCTCTAAGGTCCTACCCAGCTCTAACACTCTAGACCTTTCCAAGGAGAAAAACATTTTAGGAAGACCATTTATTCTTTTAGGCCACTGAAAGAGTACAGTGGTAATTGAATTCACCACCATGGTAATTTAGAAAGCAGTACCTGAGTGACCTGAAGAGTGATAGGGACCTTCTGGGAATAAGTTAGTCAACAGAAACATTTGGCAGCATTTAAAACCATTAAAAGCACCGGTAACACGTGTTTTACTGAATAACAAAGATACACTTTCAAAGCTAAGACTCCTAGACTCCATTACTCAACTATAACACCTTTATTTATTTCCACCTGATTTTTACTTCTACTCTTCTTTCACTGCTTCAGAATATCGACACAAAATAAGAAACAGTAAAAAGGCAATCTTGAAATGAAAATGCACATAACCTGCAGTGTCTCCCATTCACTGATGTATTTCTCAGAAAACTAGGCTTCTCAAGGAGGGATTAAGTGTACACGGTGCAGTGACCCCCATCACGAATTCTTAAGCCTTCAGCCTTTTCCTAACAGGAAATCTGAGAACCCTGCACGAAGCAATGCTGTTGGTGGAAATGCTGAACAATGGTTCTATTTCATACGTAAGGGTATCATCTCCTGAGTCACGGAATTGATGAATGGTACAATCGTTTGCTTAAGGCTATGGCTTATGCCACTTTATTAAGTCTAAAAAGTTTCATAAATGGATGTTACCAGAACAAATAAAAAGGCAGATTACAGTAGCGGATTATTATGTCAGGGGGAGAAATGACAGAATGGACAATTTGCCAGAAGACGTCCTCGAATGGCAAATGTTGCCGGGAGAGTGAAGGGATAGAAGGGATATATTTTCTCTCATCCATTTCACAGCCAAGATGAACAGACCCCTGCCCCACAGCAGCCACCCAAGCCACTACAGTGACAATACGGATCCATAACCCACTGGCTGAGCCACACGGATAGAGAATGCTATAAGTATTCAGTAATGCCCATCCTGGGGATAATCACAGTGTTCATTCAGGTAATTCTTTTTATGTACCTGATTACATTAATGTGGTTCACTTATTAAGTGCCCATTATATTTTCTTTAGTCACAAAGTACTCTCAACTATGCTCATTTTGTCTCTCTCTGACAGCTATGTGTAAGAGAACAAAACAATAACAGAGGCTGGGGGCTTTATTCCGTGACACACTTCAAGTCAATGGCATGACTGTGTAATAATTCTTATTTTGTTTTCTACTAAACTTTAGCAGGCCCAGCAAGTTTCCTCAAAGTGGATGTCCACGTTATTATTACATTACATTTCAAACATTGGCAATAGGTGACCTTGTTTTTTCAGGCAGTACACTAAGTGTTAGAAAGAAGGCTTCTATGCTTACTTTCGAAAGATTTTATATTAACTGCATTCCATGACTCTTTGATTATTGTAGTCAGGTCCAGCTAGAAGAGTATGTTTCAGTGGATCCAGCAAATCAAAACATCTGGATAAACGCACAGCGTTTTTCCAACTTAATCTTGGAACAGAGATTGTGGCCATACTAAATTCTAGAAACTTTGAAAATCTTATCCAGAAAATGATATGGAAACATTGAAAGACATAAGGAAAGTGAGTTATGGGGTCAAATTTGCAGCTTAGATGTTACTCTTTTGTGGGGGAGAGTGTGCAGGGGAATAACGCAGTGTTAATGAGTAATGATAATGACATGCACTTGGACAGTTCACTCAATTAAGATCTTAAAATGTGCCAGTCTCTTATTTCTGCAGTCATCATATTTCTGCATCCAGTCCTTGGCTTCTTCAGAGTCAGACCACGATTCTTTTGCACAGGCACCTAAAGGTAACAGCCTCCAAGAATCCACCTCATGCCCATGGAATTCTCAGAACTTGACATACAAACTGGAATATGAGAATTTATTTTATCAAGTTTAAAAGAAGAGTATTCCATTCCAGTGACTGGAATACATAATTTATCTTTCAACTTAACTAGCTTGACACTGATTACAATTGTAAAGTGACCTTCTATTAGTATTTCCCCAAAGATGTGCCTATTTCACTAGTTTTGTTGGATGCTATTGAGTGTTACTTATAAAAAGGGCTTCAGAATCATCTAGTTTTGGGAAATACACAGGTAAAAAAGTCAAGTGCTTTTTTTATTGAAGTATTTCCCAAACCTCCATGGTGCTAATGCATACTGGTTCTCTGAGAGGGATGCTGCGTGGTGCTTAGCAAACTTAGCTGAACAGCCATACTTTCTTCCCTCTGGAGCATGTGTCCATATTAGTGTTTTCCAGAATACGCTTTGGGGAACATCAAAGGACCTCTCTATGTTCTCAATGTTGTTACATCATTGTACTCACTTAAAGTGGTTTAATAACTCCAAGAGGCATTTCACAAACAAAATCACTTCCTTGTGGGGACTTGTAACATATGACTCAGGGAGTACAGAGTATGTGGTAAGCCTAGGGTATCTTAACAATACTCAAAGCAATTAACTCTAGCCTTCATTATGTGATTCTAACTTCTGCAGCTTTAATATTTGTGCCCATGTTTTTCTCCTCTCCACATCTACCTTTATTCATTAAATGCTCTGTGAGTACAAAGACTGCATGATTTTGCAATGCCCATTAGAGTTGCACCAATGACCCTTCATTGCATAATTTGAAACTTTCATTTAGATCTTGAAATGAAAATGAACAAGCCATTCCCGTCTTTAATCTAGGTATGCCACTGATATAGTCATATAAAAGCAAAGAAAATGTTTAACTTTTAGATATCAAAGACACTTTAAAGATAACATTGACCAGGTGTTTCCATTTTTCATGAATGTTTGTAGTTGCTAATCAAAAATTAAGCCAGGAAGGGTCAACTCCAGAAGTTAATTTTGATCAAATCTAAATTTAAATTGGACTATTTAGAGCTGCAAAATAATCTTGTCCTCCTTATTTCTGAAAATTCCAGATTTTTAAATTTCCAACTTGGACTATCTCTGCCCTCCTAAACTCTGCTCAAAATACATCTGTAAATAAAACCCTTATGAGTAAGGCTTTTGTTATTGCCATCGCCTGGGCAACCTATGGAGCATTTGCAGAGAAATTCCATTTGATGAGAAGAGCCCTTCAGAGCCCTAAAGTTGTAACGGTGATCACTTTGCAAGTTGTTTTACCAGGCCAGTTATGTCTTTCAGTATAATTTACCTTTTCCTTTTCACTTTCATAAAATTTTGGAAAACATTTTTGAAAACTTTTAATAAGATGCTGGCATTTTTTTCTTTTTTTTCTCTTCCATTTAAGATTCGTTATTTGGAAGTGAGAAAGACTTTGGCCAGAGGGGTTATCTTTGGTAAACTACTTTTTTTTCTTGTAAATGCTTCAAAATAAACAGTGAGACAGGATGCACTCTGCCAAACCTTGGGGCAGAGTGCCTGCTTTAGTGAACTTATATTTCATTTTAGTTTTTCTTTTAAGCTCCTGAGGGAAGAAGGTTAAAGAAGAAAGCAAATCTGAAGAAGGTTACCCATCTAAAAATATGCAACGGAAACTGAGAACACAGATTTTGGTTTTGAAATCCTAGATTTTCAATTAGAAGTCTGGTTTCAAAAAGGTTACTTTTTTTTTTTTTTTTCCGCTTTTTAGGGCTGCACCCACGGCATATGGAGGTTCCCAGGCTAGGGGTCTAATCAGAGCTGTTGCTCCCGGCCTATACCACAGTCACAGCAATGCCAGATCCAAGCTGCGTCTGTGACCTACACCATAGCTCATGGCAATGCCAGATCCTTAACCCACCGAGCAAGGTCAGGGATCAAACCTGCAACCTCATGGTTCCTAGTCGGATTTGTTTCCATTGCACCTCGACGGGAATTCCTCAAAAAGGTTACTTTTTAAAACTTCTCTTTAATCTAACGTAGTTTAAAATTTCATAGACAAGGGGAGAGAGGACAAGATGGTGGAGGAGTAGGGGGACATGCTCGCCCTCTTCCACAAACACAACAAAAAAAGCACATCTACAGAATAAATGACTCGCACAGAACAGCAGCCAATTGCTGGCAGAAGAACCTAAACTTCAATAACAGCAAGAAGTTTGTGACATTACTGGGCAGAACGGGAGAAAAGAGGAGAGTGAGAGAAGGTGAATCCGAGCGGGACGGGTGCTCCCGAAAGGGAACTGCGGAGGAGAAAGGGATCCCGCACCCTGGAAAGTCACCTACACGGGGGAAAGATCAAACGAACCAGAGCAATCTCCAGATGCAGAGAAGAGTGTAGCAGTAAGTTGGAGTACAGAAAAGCCAATCAAGAACCGAACGGACCATCTGAACTACGGGCACAGTCACCAAAAATTGAGACGCCTGGGTGGGGGCTGGGCACCGAATCCTCGGCTCCAGAGGTTAGTCCCCGGGAAAGGGCCGGGGGACGCCTGGGTGGGGGCTGGGCACCGAGACTTCACCTCTGAAGGTTAGTCCACGGGCTGGTGGGGCGGGGCGGAGCGGAGCGGGAACTGCTTCCGAGCTCTAGAAACCATTTGACGGAGCAGAGACTGCCTGGGAGAATAGAAAACAAAGCTGTCGCAGAGGAAGGGAGCAATACTCTAGGGGCGGGGAAGTGGAAAGCCGCATCAGAGGGAACCTGGGAGAAGAGCCTCGTCTGCGCCCGTGCTGGGGAGGGGAGAGAAGAAGGGGTGGGTCCCCATAGAATACCCCCCACACCACAGCAAGCTTGCAGGCCCCCTAGCTAGCTGAAAGCTGTGCTTTCCAGTGCATCCCCTCCCCCCACCCCTGCCACCTCCTACGCTCTCGCCAAACCTGGGGCTGCCTGCAATCCAGGAGGGCTGGCCTCAACAATTGCCTGAAGCCTAGCACAGCAGGGGCTGTCCCTGCACAGGACTGCTTGCCCTTTGGAGGGGCTACACTTCCGCAGAGTAGCACCAAACACCACCAGCCCCCGAGAAAAGGCCTGCAGCCCAGAAAAGCTAGAACAAGCCTAGCCAGGCAGTGAATAGATCTGCCTAATTCTCGGACGGTTTTTCTGAGTCGGGCTGACCCGGGGAGGAGCATCTTCGGTTTCCAATGGCCCTGCTACCCGCCCAAGCCCCCAGGGGGTGCCCTAGTGGATCAGCTGCATAGGACTGCCAGCTCCAGGCAGGACCCCCTACAGCCCAGAAAAGCTGCAACAAGCTCAGCCTAGCCGGGAAAAGATCTCAGACGGTCTTTCTGAGTCGGGCTGCCCTGGGGAGGAGCCTCTTGGGTTTCCAGTGGCCCTGCTACCCGCCCAAGCCCCTAGGGGGTGCCCCACTCCCATGGAATAGCTGCTCAGCACCACCAGCCCCCTAGAAGAGCCCCTGCAGCCCAGAAAAGCTGCAACAAGCTTGGCCAGACTGTGAAAAGATCCACCTACATTCTCAGGCCGTCCTTCTGAGTTGGGCTGCCCTAGGGAAGAGCCTCGTAGGTTCTCAGTGACCCAGATAGCTGCTCCAGCCCCCAGGGGGTGCTGCACTCCTGAGGAACAGCTGCCCAACACCGCCAACCCCCTGCAAGAACCCCACAGCCTAAAAACACCAGAGCAAGCTCTGCATGACCAAGTGAAATCTGCTACCATCGTGGTGTGGACCTCTCAGTCCTGTCTGCCCTCAGGAAGTCCTCCTTTGCTTCAAAGAAACCCTGTTAGCCCCATCAACACTCCAGAAAAGCCATACTGCCTCAAAAAAGATTGACCAACAACGCCAGCCCTCAGGAAATATTCCATGGCAGTGACAAGGCAAACACTGCCAGATAACGGAGAGTACAACTCCCTCAGGAGAAAGAAAACAACAAGCAAGATGAAGAAGCTGAGAAACCACACCCAGTCAAACCAACAAGAGAACTCACCTAAAACAGTCAACAATGAAACAGATCTCTGCAGTCTGACAGACCTGGAGTTCAGAAGAGAAATAGTGAAAATACTGAAGGAATTAAGAGAAGATATGAACAGTAATGCAGATACCCTCAGAAAGGAACTAGAAAATATAAGGAGGAGCCAAGAAAAACTAGAACATTCATTTGCAGAGATGCAAACTGAACTAAGGGCAGTAAAAACCAGAATGAATAATGCAGAAGATCGAATCAGTGATATGGAAGATAGAATAATGGAAATCACTCAATCCGGTCAACAGACAGAAAACCGAATCAAAAAACTGGAAAGCAATATAAGAGACCTATGGGATAATATAAAGCGGGCCAATCTATGCATAATAGGAACTCCAGAAGGAGTAGAAAAATATAAGGGGATGGAAAATATATTTGAAGAAATTATCACTGGAAACTTCCCAAATCTAAAGGATACTGGGTTCAAGATACAAGAAGCACAGAGGGCCCCAAACAGACCCACACCAAGACACATCATAATAAAAATGGCAAAAGTTGGTGATAAAGAGAGGATCCTAAAGGCAGCAAGAGAAAAACAGAATGTTACCTACAAGGGAACCCCCATAAGAATATCAGCTGACTTCTCTACAGAAACACTACAGGCCAGGAGGGAATGGCAAGAGATATTTAAAGTGCTAAAAGGAAAAAATATGCAACCTAGAATACTCTATCCAGCAAGAATATCATTTAAAATAGAAGGGGAAATAAAAATTTTTTCCAACAAACAAAAACTTAAAGAATACTGCAACACAAAACCCAGGTTAAAGGAAATACTGAAAGGGCTTCTCCAAACCAAAAAGAAAGGAAGAAAAGGGAAGAAAAAAGAAAAGAAAAAAAAAAAAGAAGAAGAGGAAGAACTAGGACTGAGGAAACCACAATCAGAGAGCAGTCACTCAAATAAGCCAGCATACAGATTTAATCATGAACAGGCCTCAAACAAAATAAAATTAAAAAGAAAAAAATAAAAAGAGTCATCAAAACCATAAAATGTGGGGCAAGGGATGTTAGGAAGTAAATAACCCTTTTTGTTTGTATGTTTCTCTTCTTAATTTTAATATAGTAATGAAGTGTTTGAACTTACAGGACCATCAGGCTAAAACACACAATTATGGGAAGGGGTTAGCATCCTTAAAAAAACAGGGCAACCACAAGCCAAAACCAAATATTGCATTTGCAAAAAATGAAAAAAAAAATACACTCAAGCAGATAATAACAGGAGACCATCCAACCAAAAAAAAAAAGAAAGGAAGAATGGAGAACCATAGAATCAACTGGAACACGAGGTTCAAATGGCAATAAATAATCATCTATCAATTATCACCTTAAATGTCAATGGACTGAACGCCCCAATCAAAAGACACAGAGTGGCTGAGTGGATAAAAAGGCAAAAACCTTCAATATGCTGCCTACAAGAAACTCACCTTAGGACAAAAGATACATAGAGATTGAAAGTGAAAGGGTGGGGAAAAATATTTCACGCCAATAGACATGACAGAAAAGCAGGAGTCACAACGCTCATATCAGACAAAATAGACTTTAAAACAAAAGACATAAAGAAAGACAAAGGACACTACTTAATGATTAAGGGATCCATCCAAGGGGAGGATGTTACTATCGTCAACATATATGCCCCAAATACAGGAGCACCCAGATACATACAACAAATATTAACAGACATAAAGGGAGATATTGACGAGAATACAATCATAGTAGGAGACCTTAATACCCCCCTCACATCAATGGACAGATCCTCTAGACAGAAAACCAATAAAGCAACAGAGATCCTAAAGGAAACAATAGAAAAGTTACACTTACTTGATATCTTCAGGACACTACATCCAAAAAAAGCAGAATACACATGTTTCTCAAATGCTCATGGAACATTCTCAAGAATCGACCACATATTGCGACACAAAGCTAACCTCAATAAATTTAGGAGCATAGAAATTATCTCAAGTATCTTCTCTGACCACAATGCCATGAAATTAGAAACCAACCATGGGAAAAGGAAAGAGAAAAAACCTACTACATGGAGACTAAACAACATGCTACTAAAAAACCAATGGGTCAATGAGGAAATCAAGAAGGAAATTAAAAACTACCTTGAAACAAAGGATAATGAAGACACAACCCCTCAAAATCTATGGGATGCTGCAAAAGCAGTGCTCAGAGGGAAATTTATAACAATACAGGCCTTTCTCAAAAAAGAAGAAAGATCCCAAATTGACAACTTAACCCTCCACCTAAACGAACTAGAAAAAGAAAAACAAAAAAGTCCTCAAGTCAGCAGAAGGAAGGAAATTATAAAGATCAAAGAAGAAATCAATAAAATAGAGACAAAAAACAATAGAGAAAATTAATAAAACCAAGAGCTGGTTCTTTGAAAAGGTGAACAAAATTGACAAACCCCTGGCCAGACTCACTCAAAAGAGGAGAGAAAGAACTCAAATAACCAAAATTATAAATGAAAAAGGAGAAATCACAACTGTTACAGCAGAAATACAAAAAAACCATAAGAGAATACTATGAACAACTATATGGCAACAAATTTGACAATCTGGAAGAAATGGACAATTTTCTAGAATCTTACGGCCTGCCAAAACTGAATCAAGTAGAAACAGACCAACTGAACAGACCGATCACTAGAAATGAAATTGAAGAGGTCATAAAATCACTCCCTACACATAAAAGTCCAGGACCAGATGGCTTCACAGGTGAATTTTATCAAACATATAAAGAGGAATTGGTGCCCATCCTCCTTAAACTCTTTCAAAAGGTTGAAGAAGAAGGAATACTCCCAAAGACATTCTATGATGCCACCATCACCCTCATTCCAAAACCAGACAGAGATACCACCAAAAAAGAAAACTATCACCCCATATCATTGATGAATATAGATGCAAAAATTCTCAACAAAATCTTAGCCAACTGAATCCAACAACATACCAAAAAAATTATACACCATGACCAGGTTGGGTTCATCCCAGCTTCACAAGGATGGTTCAACATACGCAAATCAATCAGCATCATACACCACATTAAAAAAAAAAAGTCAAAAATCATATGATCATCTCAATAGACGCAGAAAAAGCATTTGACAAAGTCCAACATCCATTCATGATCAAGACCCTCGCCAGACTGGGTATACAGGGAACATTCCTGAACATGATCAAAGCCATTTATGATAAACCCACAGCAAATATAATACTCATTGGGAAAAAACTGAAAGCCTTCTCATTCAAATCTGGAACAAGACAGGGATGCCCTCTCACCACTGCTCTTCAACATAGTTTTGGAAGTCCTAGCCACAGCAATTAGACAAACCAAAGAAATCAAAGGCATCCATATAGGAAGAGAAGAGATCAAACTGTCACTGTATGCAGATGACATGATACTATACATAGAAAACCCGAAGGACTCAACCCCAAAACTCCTTGAACTGATTCATACATTCAGCAAAGTAGCAGGATATAAGATGAACATTCAGAAGTCAGTTGCATTTCTGTATACCAGCAATGAAATATTAGAAAAGGAATACAAAAACACGATACCTTTTAAAATTGCACCTCACAAAATCAAATACCTCGGAATACACCTGACCAAGGAGGGAAAGGACCTATATGCCGAGAACTATAAAACTTTAATCAAAGAAATCAAAGAAGATGGAAAGAAATGGAAAGATAGTCCATGTTCCTGGATTGGGAAAATCAATATTGTAAAAATGGCCATACTACCCAAAGCAATCTACAGATTCAATGCAAACCCTATCCAATTACCCAGGACATTTTCACAGAACTAGAACAAACAATCCAAACATTTATATGGAACCACAAAAGACCCAGAATCGCCAAAGCAATCCTGAGAAACAAAAACCAAGCAGGAGGCATCACTCTCCCAGACTTCAAGAAATACTACAAAGCCACAGTCATCAAAACAGTGTGGTACTGGTATCAAAACAGACAGACCGACCAATGGAACAGAAGAGAGAACCCGGAAATAAACCCTGACACCTATGGTCAATTCATCTTTGACAAGGGAGGCAAGAACATCAAATGGGAAAAAGAAAGTCTATTCAGCAAGCATTGCTGGGAAACCTGGACAGCTGCATGCAAAGCAATGAAACTAGAACACACCCTCACACCATGCACGAAAATAAACTCCAAATGGCTGAAAGACTTCAATATACGACAGGACACCATCAAACTCCTAGAAGAAAACATAGGCAAAACACTCTCTGACATCAACATCATGAATATTTTCTCAGGCCAGTCTCCCAAAGCAATCGAAATTAGAGCAAAAATAAACCCATGGGACCTCATCCAACTGAAAAGCTTTTGCACAGCAAAGGAAACCCAAAAGAAAACAAAAAGACAACTTACAGAATGGGGGAAAATAGTTTCAAATGATGCAACCGACAAGGGCTTAATCTCTAGAATATATAAACAACTTATACAACCCAGCAGCAAAAAAGCCAATCAATCAATGGAAAAATGGGCAAAAGACCTGAATAGACATTTCTCCAAAGAAGATATGCAGATGGCCAACAAACACATGAAAAAATGCTCAACATCGCTGGTTATAAGAGAAATGCACATCAAAACTACCACGAGATATCACCTCACACCAGTCAGAATGGCCATCATTAATAAATCCACAAATAACAAGTGCTGGAGGGGCTGCAGAGAAAAGGGAACCCTCCTACACTGTTGGTGGGAATGTCAACTGGTACAGCCACTATGGAGAACAGTTTGGAGATACCTTAGAAATCTATACATAGAACTTCCATATGACCCCGCAATCCCACTCTTGGGCATCTATCCGGACAAAACTCTACTTAAAAGAGACACATGCACCCGCATGTTCATTGCAGCACTATTCACAAGAGCCAGGACATGGAAACAACCCAAATGTCCATCGACAGATGATTGGATTCGGAAGAGGTAGTATATATACACAATGGAATACTACTCAGCCATAAAAAAGAATGACATAATGCCATTTGCAGCAACATGGATGGAACTAGAGACTCTCATACTGAGTGAAATGAGCCAGAAAGACAAAGACAAATACCATATGATATCACTCATAACTGGAATCTAATATCCAGCACAAATGAACATCTCCTCAGAAAAGAAAATCATGGACTTGGAGAAGAGACTTGTGGCTGCCTGATGGGAGGGGGAGGGAATGGGAGGGATCGGGAGCTTGGGCTTATCAGATACAACTTAGAATAGATTTACAAGGAGATCCTGCTGAATAGCATTGAGAACTTTGTCTAGATACTCATGTTGCAACAGAAGAAAGGCTGGGGGAAAAATGTAATTGTAATGTATGCATGTAAGGATAACCTGACCCCCTTGCTGTACAGTGGGAAAAAAATAATAATAATAATATACAACAAAAATTAAAAAATAAAAAAATAAAAATAAAAAAATAAAATTTCATAGACTAAAGCGCATTCTTAAATTAGCATAATTTAACCATATGAACATTTGTTAAGGGGAAAGGTAAGATTTATATACAAATAGGCCAAAATTTTGATTACATGTACAATGTATACTGCTCAGAACCATTGCTGATGCTGGAACTGTGTGTGCTTCTTACACATATTATCTATTTTATCACATTCTTTGAATCCAAATCGTAAGACTCGGACATGACTTAAGTTGCCATTTAATGCTTATGGTCATATTTTGGTCACTGGTCATTCATGATTTGGGTTTATAAATATATGTTGAAGAAGAACATGGGTAGAAATAGGAGGAAGGGGAGAGGATAGTAAATACACAGATTGAGAGACTCCTTTCCTGGATTCACATTCTAATTGAGGGAGAACCAAGCATATGTATGTATTTTTCTAAAACAATCTAGTTACAAGAGGCAAAGAGATCTAAGTATGGATACAAGTATGGACCCTAAATCCTCTGCCCTTTTCTAGAATCAGCACACTGAGCAATAGGATGCTGTAACCAGAGGGTGGAACACATACTGAATGGTCAAAACCAACCCAAACTAAAACAACAAACAAAAACAAATGCAAAAGATGTCTATTATATTAGAAGAAAAAAATCAATTCAATTATAGGTCCATTGGAGTGGGAGTGGAAACACAGAGATTCATTTCTTAAACGACAGGGATCAGTGAAGTAGATTCTCTCTAGTTTCTCCCATCTCTAACACTGTGTTTCTGTATCAAAAATTTCAAGTATCATGTTGCACTGGCACAGAGAAGTCAGTATGAGGGGCAATTAGGGCTGTGTGAGGATAAGTGCATGTACACTATTCTTTCTGATACTTATTTCCAGAACTGAAAGCTGCCCTTTCAAGTTTTTGGCATAATAAAAAGATCCTCTAGAAAATCCTAAATAGTAATGTGATTGTTTTGTTGCTTAAAATGAATCAATTAAGTTCCTATTATGTGACTGCTGCCTGCTACACACCGGAGTTACAAAAATGGATAAGAAAGGTCCATTCTTTCTAAGATTGCTCAGTGGGAGAGAGACAATCATAAGGTTTCGATGTGAAAAGTGTTGCAACAGATATGATCAGGATACTAGGCCACCAAAATTAAGAGGCACCTTCCCCATCCAAACAGCTTATGAAGAGCTTCCTGGAGTAATGGACGAATGAGCTAAATAAGTTCATAAATGAACTTCAACTAGATGTAAAGGAATGAGGGTGGAATGGTTTATCAAGGGTTTTTCTCCATCTAGCAAGACTAAAATTTAATTTTCAAACACTTCCCCTTTAAAGGTGACCTTCAGATCCAATCATGTATAAATCAAGTGAATTTCCTTTAATGTCAAATTCATAACAAGAGCACACATCACAGTAGCACATAAACATCATATTGGAATAAAGCTCCTTCTGGCTTTTTGCCAATTCTATAATACATTTTCATCTTAATTGAACATCATATTGTGATCATCATAAAAATGTATTGTTAATGTTACTGAGAAATAATAGCAGACAAGCCTGAGAGACTTCTTTGAGAACAAAAGCAGGCAATTTATAGACTGGATAAACACAAAATAATCAGAGTTAAGATTGCAAGAATCTAATTGTATTTTGAATTAATAATATCCAAAGTGAAGCAATTTCCTGATTTTACCTCATAGTTCATGATTTTGCAGTGTCACCTATAATTTTATAATTCACATTAAAAGGCCAGAGAGAGTAACTAATAAAATCTTGGATTAATACTGTGAAAATAAATCATAGTCATGCTTCCTAAATACATACAGGCTTCATCCAGGGCTGGATTAAACTAGATTACGAAGGTATTCCCTTTAAGTATCCCTTACAACAAATGTCATACATTATGTAAGAGCCTACAAATGGTAAATGCCAAAATATTGGGAAAGTCCAAAACTAACAACCTATACCCGGTAGTGGATTACCTATGTAAAACATTTAACTATTTGACTGAAAAATTAGTCCCAGAAAAACAACAATGATACCTTAAGTCGAAGCATTAATTTATACTAAGTGAACTGTACACAATGTGAGAATGTATAGAAGGACACAATCCCATGGAAAAAGGGATCTAGTTTCAAACAACAATGAATGAGCCCTCAACACTTCATGAGTTTCCCTTCATTTTCTTGCATCTCATCCACTTTCCACCTCATCATTCTATATAAATAGACATTACAAGGAGCAATAATGGCCTTTCTGCTTCTAATATGGATGTGTTAAATCACTTCTCTTGACTTTTCAGCTACAATAACACCAATGATGCACCCCTCCACTGGATATCTCCTCTCCCATTAGCTTCTATAATATTCCCTATTATAGAAATAATTTTTCCCACTGATGAGTTATATTCAAGATACATGGTTGACTAGAAATATTACACCAGGACTAATACTCTTGCATTAATGAAGAATGAGAATCTGGCAAGCAGAGTGGCCTGATAAACTGGGAATAGCACTTTATCTCTAGAGTTCTATTGGTCCTGAGTTTGTCTACTGTATACAGAATTCTATTATATAATTTAACTATCCAGTTGGCTGCTTCTGCCTTTGAAAAGAGTATCATTGGCCTTGTTGTTGTTGTTTTTCTTTCTTTTTAGGGCTGCACTTGTGGCATATGGAGGTTCCCAGGCTAGGTGTTGAATCGGAGCTGCAGCTGCCAGCCTATGCCACAGCCACATCAACACAGGATACAAGCCACATCTGTGACCTACACCAGAGTGCACAGTAACACTGGATCCTTAATCCACTGAGCAGAGCCAGGGGTCAAACCTGCATCCTCATGGATACTAGTCAGTTTTGTTACCACCAAGCCATATCTGGAACTCCCTCATTGGCCCTGTTTTAATGTAAGAAGTGTACCAAAGTGCCTAAGGACAGTGCCTGAATCTATGTTCTGATGGCTTCTTTCTATTCGCTTCCATCTATTTCATAGTATCAAGTTGAAGAGTTTCAATACTTAAGAACATAATACTGTCCAGTGAACAATCTACTCAAACTATTAGTGAATACAAATATTTACCAAAAGAACCCGACAATGCTGAAAGGCCAAATTGTTTTAGGTCAGGACACAGTACCACTCAAGAGTTTCTTATTGTTTTTAAGACTTTTATCTTTGACATGACTATCCCAGTCTGCTCAGGCTGCCATGAAAAAAAAAAAAAAACCACCACAGACTGCACGACTTCTCTCCACTCAGTGTGCTAATTTTTCTTCTTTACTTCACATAGCCAATTCTAACACATCCTTCTCTTATCAGCTCAAACTGTCCTCAGAGAGATCTTTATATTTTCTTATTTATTGTATTACTTAAAAATAAACACACAAAAAACTGGGTCTATGATATGCTTCATTTTGAATTTATTGAAGCACATATATACATTCGTTATTGTTGGTGGTGGTGTTCATGACATGCCATTTAGTGAATATTTATATATGCATTTTAGAATTTCTTACACCAACATTTTCCTTTAACTTCTATTACAAAATGTGGAAGTTAATTATTATTTTCATTTTAGAGCAGATGAAACCGAGATTTTATGCTGTGCTTTTATTTGTACATTTGAGTAATTACTGAAATAGCAGTTAAAAAAAAATTCTTTGGCCTCAAGGAGCTTAAACAAATCAATGAGAAGGAAAATCATTAAACAACCTCAATCAGATATAATTATAATATGTGATACATTCTATAAAAATGCCAAGTATTAATAACATTAAAGTTATTTTATAATCAGTGGGCAGGAAAGATCTCTCTGAGCAAAAGACATTTATGGTGAGACCAGAAATGACTAGAAATGTTCCAATAGAAGGAGAAGGAAATTCTAAAAATGTTCAACACACACGGAGACCCTGAAGTGGAAACTGAAAGAAGATCAGTGTGACTCAAGGATTGTAAACGGGAAGGAAGCCAGCACATGAGAAGTTAGGCAATACCAGTATAAGCCAGTAATGCAGAACCATGCAGGCCTCAAAAGGATTCTGGATTTTATTTATAAGTACAATATTTTATTTTATTTATAAGTACAACATTTGTCATCCAATAAAAACTATGGTAAGTCAAAGTGCAGTGAAAATTTTCCTATAACAATTAAGACAACCTAGCCTAGTCATATTGCTTTCTAATGTTCTAAACTGCGAGTCATAGAGTAAAGAAATGTAGAGAAGTGGGTGGCTGGCAGGACCCTTGGAGAGAGTAAACCTATCTATCTTTCTCAAAAGAGCCATTATCTCAGCCATATATTTTGCAGATATTAGATGGCAAGTCAGTTTCATGTCTCTGCTTTCAGGCAAGTGCCTAAACATGCAGATAGTCTGCATGTGTTTTCTGACTAAGCTTTAATGTCTTTCCATCTCCAGAAAGTGGAGGTAACAAAGCTGGTATTACATGAAGAAAAAGAATAATGAGTCATTCTATCTCAGCAAAAGAGAGAGATTATAAAAACTGCTGTTGGATCAAATTTTCTTCCCCAGAGTACTTTTAATTAAAATTTATATTTGCAGTAATATGGCATGATACATGGAAGTATATTTATTCATGCAAATATATCTCAAAACAGAGGTTTACAAATGGAGGAACCCAGTCAAATAGGCACAGGAGGTTGGCCAGCAGTTATTCTGAGATTTTTTTCCCCAAGAAGTGAATCTGGATTTCAGTTTTCATGGTTTCACTGTGTATGGAAACTAGTATCCAAAGCCAAAACCTTTCCAAGGCAGAGATCTACCTTCTTACAACTGTGATCCTAAAGGGTTATATCTTCAGGGAAAGGGTGGGCCAAAAATAACCCACTCGGTGGAAAACTGCCAGCAAACTAACTCTCTCAAACTTTGAAGCTGCCTAGAAGGCACTGGTTAAAAATGGTGATTAAGATCTTAGAACTACAAACTGGCCTCTTGCAGGTTTACATCCCAATTTCTCAGGGTCTTGGTAGTCTGAAAGCCCTCAAACTGAGAATATAATTTAGAGACTAGACTCAGAGAAGTAAATGTAAACCCTTTCTGGAAGAACACACTTCCACCCCAGATCTCGGAGGATTTTCACAGTTAAAAGTCTAAGGAAAATGAGCAGTTCATAAACAAAGTACAGAACACAAAGGAAATGAGGCACGACAGGCAGGCACCAGAAGAAATAAGAGAAGAAACTGACACATGAGTACCTGAGACAATGGAATTATCAGAGATTGTCTCCAAGACAATCATATTTATTATATTCAGATACTTTTGAAAAAATCTTAAAACATATACTGTGAACAAGAAACTATTTAGAGCCACTAAGGAGATGTGAAAAGGAACCAAAAAGAATTTCTAAAAATATAAAAAATCAAAATTAAAAACCCAATGAATAGTTTAGTGGCATTAGTCACAACTAAAGAGAGAATTAGTCAACAAGAAGATAACTCTGAGGAAATTATTCAAAATTCAGCAGAGAGAAGCAAAGAAAAAAGTATTAAGAAAGGTTTTTGATGTGTTCAGATGCCTAGAAGAGAAGACAGAACCACACTGGTGAGCGTACATGGCAGCAAATTATAGTAACATATGACTTAAACTGGGCCTCCAGGGATTTTCTCCTTCTTTTGACCCTTAAAATCATTCTGGCCCTTTATTTCTGTCACTTGAACTGTTTGCAAATCAAACAGAGGAAAACTTCTTGGAAAGCAGATGAGTTATTTACATAGAAAGCTGAGTATTCTCTTAGCAGGGCCTCAGCCCTTCCTCAATCAGGGCCTCTTTTTTAAGTGAGTAGAAAAAGCTTTAAAAAGAATGCTATGCCAGCAGAAGCCAGAGCTCCCTAAAAGATAGCTGTTCCTTCTAAGTGTACAACTTGCTTGTCAGCAGAACCAGTAGCAGGGGGCCACCTAAATGGTAGCATCTGGAGTGTAATATAGTTTCCTACTGTTTTCATGCAGCCAAGGTATCCATTAAAGATCTGGCACAGCTTCCAGAGGCACATTAGAAATGGCCTTTACTAAATACACAGTCTCCTCTTCCTTCTACATATAGATTATATTGCTTTAATTGGTCAATCATTCCTACTGTGTTCTCCTGGTCCCAGGACGGGGAGAGAGATGAACTGTTCCTGTATGTGTTACGTTACTGCTGTTTCCTACTGAGAAAGTGTGAACAGACTTAAGGCTAAGAATGCATTTTCCAGAGACTATTAGTTCCTTTTAGTTTTATGTCTGAAATCAGAATGTTTGGACTCAATATCTCAAGCTATTTGAAACTCAAAGGTTCATTGCTTTGCCCCAGGGAAATATGGATCTCTGCTGGTCAACATGATGAATTGCTTTTTGTTACGCCCTTCTCAGACCTTTGGAAGTATTAGGGATTAAAAATCAAGGGAGCCCAGGAGAGATCAGAAATTCTAACTAGAAGTTATTGAGAAGATTAAATTATAAGAGACCTAAAAATTCCATCATCTATTAAGGCACCTTACTGATCTCTTTAATCAAAACTGTCATATATTCATCTACTGTCTTTTTTTTAAAAAAAAAATATCTTGCTGAGACTGCAAATAACCATATGAGCAGTATGATCCTGGGTACAGAATTCAGGAAATTCGATCTCAGCTCTGCAACTTTATTAACTATGTGACCTTGGGCAGGTTGCAAATTCTCCTTGCTTCATTTTCTTCATATGTAAATAAGGATAATAATAACTATTGTATTCTAAGGGGAAATGGGTTTATAAGAGGTTTAATGAGAGTAGGAATAGGTGACAATGGAATACAGCATATAGCAGAGGAGAATAAAAGGAATTTTAACTTTATAATTGCATATTTTAAAATTTATTAACAAGGTCTGCCTTCTGATTTTTTCCCACTTAATCATAAACTTATTGATAATGGGGAGTCTTTTATTCATATTTGAATTCCTAGCACCTATGGAGTATTTTGCATATAAAAGTTCTCAACAAATGTTTGCGGAGTGAATAAATTTTTACAGAGCTAAGTCAAAGTAGGTGTCCAGCTATAGCGCCAACCAGAGGAGACAAGGAAAGGGGGTATATAATTGAAGTTTTCATATGTCACATCAGTTAAATGGAAACATATTCATATAGACATATAGATTACATGTAATTGCTCGTTTCAGTCTCCTTTCTTTCTTTCTTTTTTTTTTTTTTTTGGTCTTTTGTCTTTTTAGGGCCGCACTCGCAGCACATGGAGGTTCCCAGGCTAGGGGTCTAATCACAGCTACAGCTTCCGGCCTACATCACAGCCACAGTGACACCAGATCCAAGCCACATCTTCGACCTGCATCACAGCTCATGGAAACACCAGATCCTTAACCCACTAACCAAGGCCAGGGACTGAACCTGCAACCTCATGGTTCCTAGTTGGATTTGTGTCTGAAGTGCCACAACGGGAACTCCCAGTTTCTTTTCTTAATAAAGTATATAACTTCATGAACTTAAAAAGCATTTCCTGTTTCCTCATTTGTGTGTGATCTTTTATGTTAGACGGTCCTAGAGGAAGACACAAGGATAGAATCTTATTCCTACCAATGATGACCCAAGTGGGTCTAGTTGCTCTTTAAATTGTCTTTGATATAGTTTCAAGAGTACTACAACATTTAAACGTTCACGCACAAAATAAGGCCTCTCATCTGTCTCTGACCATTTCTAGCAGAGTTCATGATGATCCTGATTCAATCAAATTTCACCCTTACTTAATCAGACTTTATACGTACCTCAACAATTGTCTCTCCATCCATGCCAAATCATAGGAATTTAAGTCAAGAGATCGAGCACAAGACAGGTATAAAGTGTATGCTCTACATGATTTTTTGGGTGGAAAATCAAAGTTGCAATTTTATGGACTAAGTATGAAGCCACTGGAGAACTCAAATATTTATATTTGAAGTTGCATCCAAATATGTGTGTGGATATATTGTGTACAAACAAAATAGACAAATGATTAATGACTTTGGCAACAAGCTGATTATCCAGGTTTTATTTAAATGAACATTTGAGTCTCTTTATGTAGGCTGAATATAATTTGGCTACACAAAGAAGGTAATTCAAACTCTTGAAGTATATTAGGGAAAACAAAATAGTTTGGAATTAAGAATGTGGCTAATGACAATACACTCAGGTCAGCCTCACTCAGAAGTAGGCAACTGTCTACATAACTGATTTGAAGTGATCTGAAAAATTACCTTTCCAAAATCATTTCCCTTCTCTAGCTGCTGCTATGTCAGAATTCTTTAGCAAATTTTCCTTACTTTTTAGGACCTTCAAGTGTATATATTAAGGCAGTGAGTATTTCTTAATTTCCTCTTTGTTTAGATGATATCAATATAACAACAATTATATAGAGATTTAAAAAGATAATATTGCCACATTAAATTATACATTGTCAGATAAACTAATTTCAGAGATGTTGATGTGAAAAAAAAATAAAACTCAAAGCAATAAAATGCATTTTTTCATTTAAAGAAATGACAAAGAACAGAATAGTAGCTACATTAGGTGCTTAAGTAGAGTGACTGCAATCCAGCACCTGATCTTCATTAGCACAGAAAGTCCTTTTTTTTCCCCCAGCAATTTATGCAGGTTATTTAGGTTTCAGATGTTCAAGTTATACTATCCATACTCACAATCTTAGATACCTGTTTGATTTATTGCTAGTGCCTTTGTAGTGCAATATTTAGGGTACCTATTCCCTGTAAGTCAAGGTTCTAGGATACTGAATTACCTAAAAAATTATGAGCTTTAAGTAAAATTATTTTTTAAAATTTTGGATTGTTGAGTTTAGAGTATATGGCATGGACTTAAATGTCCACAGACTCTAGAAAAATAATAGAAACATGGCAAAGGGGCTAAAGGTTTTCATAAGAATAAGGTAGGATATTTTTACACTTCAACAAAAATACATATAGTTTCTGTTTTCTTGTAACACATGAAATACAATGTCTATTTTTACTCTGATTGGATTTTCCATTCTAGAGACGTGGGCACAGAAAAATATTTTTCTACTGTTACAAAGAAAACTCATAGTGTAAGCATGATAAAAACTGAGAACTAACACCAAGCTTTAGTGCTGGGGAGAAATAGGCTATGTTGGAAACAGTGGTAAAATAATGAAATCATGTTCTTTATACAAAAGAAAACTGTACTTGACTGTTGCCTTGTGAGAATTTGATTTGGGTTTCCAGATTTAATTTTATAAGAGAAATTGAACATAGAGATTATGAATGTGAAATAGTCTGATTTTTAAAAGTGGGTTTAGTTTCTAAAAACAAGGTGAAGGGCAGATAAAAACACATATAGGGGCCACATTCAGTCTACGGACAGCCTCTGTAAGTCTTTTATCTAGAGGAATGGTGCTGTGGTCTGTGCTTGCGTCCCTGTAAAGTTCACATATTGAAACCTCAACCTCCACCAAAGTAATGGTATTATAAGATGGAGCCCTCATGAATGGGATTTAGCAAGACGTTGGCAGTCTGCAATTCAGAAGAAGGTCCTTAACCGACCATGCTAGCACCCTGATCTCAGGCTTCCAGCCTCCAGAACTGAGAGAAATAAATCTCAGAACTTCCGGCCTCCATAACTGTTGCTTATAAGTTACTCATTGTGTGGTATTTTGTTAGAGTAACTCAAAAGGACTAAGATGGACGTTTTAGACAGACAATGACTAAACTTAATTTCATGATCCAGAAAAGGCTATACCTCCTACAGTAACTGGAAACATGGGCTTTCTTCATTCCCTCATCCCATTTTTCCCTTTAGAATAACCTGGCTATTTGCTCTGGTTTTTCAGGAATACAGTCCATTAAAAATTTCTTTCTAAAGAGTCAGATACAGACTTGGTTAGGTTATGCTCTCCATGGTTACTTTTCAGTCAAGACGTTCACCTTTTAATATTTTTGATAACTCAAATAGCCATTATTCCCTTCTTGAAAGGGGCTTCTAGTTTCTGCAGGTGGTTCTTTTTGAAAACACCACCTTCCTTACTTGCATTCGCTAGCCATACAATTTAAACTTATCTTAGGATCTAATTCCTCTCTTAATGGCTACTTTCAATGATTCTGTGTTGGATTTTAAATTTGCCTGACCTTGTCTTTCATATCTAGAGAAATTATACTAACTCCCCATCTGCCTATACTCAGTACTGTTTCAGTGCTCTAGTTTTATTAATTTTTTCATGCCTATCACCAATTCTCCTCTCTAAATCTTTCGTGGATAGTCTTACCATGTTGTCCCAAAGTAGAGTACTTGACTTTAAAGGAGAGGTGATGGCTGTCTTACCCTTTTCCATTGGTAGACCATTGTCTATTTTCCTTAATTCCAGTTGTAAATGATCATTTGTTGGACTGATAGCTATAGAGAATTTACCCATTACTTCTCTCTTCTCCTTCTCTGTTACACACCCTGGTCCTCTTTGATATCTCCATCTATTCTGAAAGCTCAATTTTTACCTGGAACTCTCCTTCCCTCAGATGTTAGTACTGGTGTGTAAAAGTGGCAACTGATAATAAACCCTCTTGGGAGTGGTGAAGGGACTATTTTTCCTATGGTTGTTCCTGACTCCAAAAGGGAAACAATTTAAAAGGAGCAGAGATTTGACTAAATGTAAAATTTACAGTTTCACTATTTAATTAACACAGCAAGTCATTCACTTGGAAACATAAGGCATTATATCAGAAGATAGGTTATATTTACTTTGAAGTATAAAGATATATCATTTATTTATTAGATAATTGATATTTCTAAATATTTGAAATAAAATTAGGTTTCTGTAAATTTTAATATTCTAATTTGTTACCTCAACTACATAATTACCCCTACTCTAGACATTATACATGATACTGCTTGATACTTAAAAATATACATAAATATACATGGTTTCTTAACCTTTCTTTAATTCTATTAAAGGTAATGACTAAGAAAGAACAAGCTATATTCTTTATGGGAAAGTACAATTAGGACTTCCAGTATG
Organism: Phacochoerus africanus; assembly: GCF_016906955.1. NCBI lineage: Eukaryota > Metazoa > Chordata > Mammalia > Artiodactyla > Suidae > Phacochoerus > Phacochoerus africanus. Next base: position 36,704,677 of record NC_062553.1, read on the forward strand.
TTATGAAAAGCCTATCTTATAAGACTATATTTTGAAAACCAGAGTATCAGGCTTTCTGGAGCCAAATTTTAACACTAGAGTCATATATTGTTAAAAGAATCATCTCTATTCAGTTTGGTGTTCTAATGCAATTGCAAAAAGTTGCTGTACTTCAGGATGACTTTAAATCTTTCATCATGGAAAGCATAATGCCCAGTTTTTAGAATTTTACATTTCCCCTAAGTATACTGCACATAACTGTACACGACCTACATTAGCATAATCTTTTACTGTTCAGTGATAAATATGTTATTTAAATGCTTTTTTCTAATTGGGTCATATTGCAATGAACAGCCCCCTGCATTATGTATGGCTGTATAATAAGAAACTTCTGAATAATGTCTGTTTCTTCACATACAAAGTAAAATCTGTTACAGTAGCAGGATACATAAGAAAGCCAAAACCTTCCATTATTTATGATGTCTGAAAGAACAGTAGATGGGGTTCAATGGGGCAAAAGTAAGACAAATTAGAAGGGAATTTTAGAGGTAGATTTTGGTTCAACATGAAGAAGACAATTATAAATATTAAAGAGATCTTGTGAGGAAACAGGGACTTTGAGAGGCAGTGAGATCCTTGTTACCTGAAGTGCTTGAAGAAAACTGAAAGTGGTGGAAAATTAAAATACTAAGCAGAACAATGGCCATCAATATTTCCAAGTCATTGTCAAAAGACAAGCTGCCAATAATCGGCAATTTTAAGGAAGATAGTAGAATATTTATTTAAGTTGAAGAATATTTATGTAAAAATATATTTTACATAAACATTCCTAGGAACATTTATATTCCTTACATACTGTGTTAGGAATTTTCCTGTGCCCTGGGGAAAAAACAATGAAAAAGACATACTTCTTGATTTCATGAAGTTTGTAGTCCTTTGGAGAAAACTGTCAAGAGACAACTACAGACAGCTTGAAAAGCAAATGCCCCCAGTTCTGAGTACAGGGCAGTAAAGGATTATCTAGTAGACAAAGCTCAAGCTTGTAGCATCAGGAAAGCAAGGGATCAAAAAAAAAAAAAGATGTTTTTAAAGGAACCTGCATTTCATATAAAACAGCAAAGTTGTCAGGATGGCAAAAGTGTAATTTTTGGACTTATTTTATCATTTACCATTTCCTGTTAAGGTGTTTGGACCAGCTCCTGATGGCCATAAGGAGCCGCTAAAGAATTTTAAGCTGGAGAGTGATCTCATGATATTATAAGTTACAGAAAGACAACTATATTTTCAATGTGGAAAGGGGCGGACTCAGAAGCAAGATGCGCACTGCTGTAATACAAACTCAGAAGGAAATGACTCCAAGTTTAAGGTGGTGGCAATGGAAATGCAGAGAAGAGGAAAGGATCAAGAAAGATCAGCTTTTTCTGAATTTGATGACTGATTACAGAGAAGGAAAATGAAAGCGGAATAATAATGCCTCTTGGATATCTGTCTCCTTCCTTTAGCCATTTCATTTCAACCGCTGAAGATGGAGCAATAAAATAAGGCCTTGGACTTCTCCATGTACCAGGAGGAGCGCAGTAAAGACTGAGAACCACATCCCTTACCAAGACCCTATGAAAGCAAGAGAGGATGTCCAAGAATCCTGTTCCACACAGCCACAGTTTCTCTTGATTATCATACAATAGCTGGCTTAAAATCTAAGCTCCATGGTCTATTTTCCTTCTTGTAACCTACATGTAAAAGCAAATAATCTGCAATAGATAGCAATACGGTGGACCTAGTCAACCTTATTTTTAAGGTAATATTCCAATTTATTCTTACTATTTATGCCCTCCCCCTGGATGCCTGTTTAATACAAACATTTTACAGATATACAAAGACTGTTGCACCATTCAGAGTGAATATGAGGTGTATGTGCTTAGTAAGCTTATGCGATGGAGAAAAGCTAGTTCAAATGGAATTAAGGATACTAAACTGTCTTAAAAACACATTTTCTGGCTTTGAGAATTATACTTTTTGGAAAATTTACTCCAAGGGAGAAAAACATGAATCTTTAATACAATTACCCTACTGTTAAGAGACTCGTGTTCCTGAGCGCAAGGAAATTCATCTACTAGGTTGAAAACAAAGTCATGTAGTAGTTAATTTTATGTCTACATAATTAAATCTCTGATGATGTTTCAAAGTCCACTGATTTGGAAATGATCTCTTCCTGAGATTCATCCTCTTGCATGGTAAAGATAAAGTCTGAGGAAATGTTTTTGGTAACCTAGAAAAGCATTTTAAAGAGTTTCATTAAAATTTAAGAGGGTATATGTCTTAAGTTAGCTTGAACTACTATAACAAAATAGCATAAGCTACTTGGCTTAAATAACAGGTATTCTAGATGAAGGCTGGGAAGTCAAAGATCAAGGTGCTGACCTACTCAGTTCCTCTTCCTGGCTTGCAGGTAGCTGTCTTCTCACTGTGCCCTCACAGGTCAGACAGCAGGTCTGGTCTTTCTTCTTGTAAGGACATGAATTCCATCATGGATACCCTACCCGCATAATTACTTTCCAAGGACCCCATCTCCAAATACCATCTCATAAGGTGTTAAGGCTTTAACATCTGAATTTTGAGTGAACACAGACATTCAGTCTGTTCTGCCCCTGGCTTCCCAAAGGTCATGTCCTTTTCACATGCAATATGGTTTCATTCCATCCCAACAGCCCCCCAAAGTCTTAACTCTTTTCAGCGTCAATACTAAAATCTACAGCCCAAAGCTTAATTTCAGTGTCATCTAAATCAGATATAGATGATACTTAAGGTCTGATTTCTCGTGAGGCAAAATTCCTCTCTAGCGGTGAAACCAGACAAGTTCTGCACTTCTAAGACACAATTGCGGGACAGATATAGTACTGATATTCTCATGCCAAAAGAGAAATAGGAAAGAAGGGAAAGGTGATGGCTCCCAAGAAAATCTAAAACCTAGCAAAGAAAATTCCATCAGATCTTAAGGCTTGAGAATAATCCTCTTGGGTTTGATGCTCTGCCCTCCAGGTTCACTGGGGTGGTAGCCCTGTTCCCATGGCTCTGCCCCTCAGTTCCACAGGGTGGTCCTGTCCCAAGACTTCAAGTAGAGGTCATCTGGTCTGTTGAAACTGAAGCAGTGTCCCATCTGTGGATGGCCTTTAGGGTAAATTTTTCCCTCTTTTTGAAAAAGAGCACACATTCACAGCTGAATAACTCTATAGTCCCACCCTTATCAAATCCAGAGTCCAACAGTCTTCTTCATTTCATCCCATCTCTGCCCTCTTCAGTTCAAATTGGCAGTGTTTCTGCAGCTATAATCCCATAAGCTCTATCCATTACTTTATAGAGTGATAGTCCCACGACATCCTTGGTGTTCTCTTTGGAACATGATTTCTCAGACTTTCAATAAGAATAGGCTGAGAATTTTCCAAATCTTCAAGTTCTGGTGCCTATTGCTTAACAATACTTTCTTCAATATATCTCTCTTTCTTTGCAGTTTACCAAATTACTCCTTTAACACTTTGCTTAGAAATCTCCTCAGTTAAATATCCAATTGCACCATTCACAAGTTCCATCCTCCAAAACACACTAGAACATAGTTCAGGTAAATTCCTTGCCACTTTACAATAAGGATCAGCTTTCCTCCAGTGTCTAGTAACATATTCATCATTTGCATCTGAGAACTCACCAGAATTTCCCATAGTATGCTCCTCAAAACTCTACTAGCCACTACCCATCACCCCATTCCAAAGCTGCTTCTACATATTCAATTATTTGTTACAGCAGCACGCCACTGCAAATGCCAAAATCTGTCTTAGCTTGGGCTGCTGTAACAAAATACCACAGATTGAGCAGAAAACAATTATTTCTTAACAACAGACAAATTTATTTTTTACAATTCTGGAAGCTGGGAAAGCCAAGATCAAGGTGCTGGACAATTTGGTTTCTGATGAAAGCCCCCTCCCTGACTTATAGAATGTTGCCTTCTTACTGTGTCCTCTGCATCCACTGTGAGAGAGGGGGATCTGGTCTCCTCTTCTTATAAAGATATTTGTTCTTCAGGGGGGCTCTACCTTCATGATATCCTATAAATGTAATTATGTCCCAAAGGCTCCACCTCTAAATACCATCACACTGAGGGTTAAAACTTCAACATATGAATGTTTGAGAGATACAAACACTTAACCCATAATAGTATATATAGGAGTATCATGATGGAGGATAATGTGAGAAAAAGGATGTATATATATCTGCATGACTGGGTCACTTTGCTGTACAGTAGAAATTGACAGAACATGGTAAACCAACTATACTGGAAAAAATAAAAATCATTTAAAAAAGATGAAAAATATTCATTTAACAAATATGTATTGTGTCTACTATATGTCCAGGTAACGTGAATATAGAAATGATCAAATAAAAAAGTAAAATTTCTTCTGTCTTACGTCATACTTTCAAGTGTGGGAGGCAAAAACAACGAATAAAATATCCCCCGGTGTAGCAGAAATGATAAACGCTACGGAGAAAAACATGGGGATGGGCATAGGGACTTCAAGAAGAGTGTGAAATTTGGAACTGGGTTTTGAAGAAAAGCCTCGTGGAAAAGATGGGATTTGAACAAAGACTTATAGGAGGTGAAACAGTAAGCCATGTGGTCAAGAATTTCAAGAATTTTGGTCTACCTCTAAATGAGACTGGAAGCTAGTGAGGAATAATAAGCAAAAGAACGACAGTCTCAGTTGCCATTTCACAATATGACTGCTGTGTGTAAAGAGGCTATGGAGGAGGAAGGGTGGGAGGAGGGAGGTTCTTATAAATGCAGGCATTAAATAACTGTCACTTAGACTAGGATAGTAGCAATGGAAGAAATAAGAAGTGGCAGGATTATGGATACACTTTCAAAGTAGAGCTAACAGGATTTCCTTATGGGAATGTGAGGTTAATGATAAAAAGAAGAATCAAGGATGATTCCGTGTTTTTGGCCTGAGCAGAGGAAAGGGTGGCACTAGTGGGGAGGGACTGGGGGTTTACTTGGAAAGGGCAGGGATTTGGTTTTAGAAACCCTAGTTTTGAGCTGTCTGTCTGTCATCCAATGAAGAATGATGAGTAAAGATCTGGATGTGCAGGTTGGGGGTACAAGAAAAGATTGGGCTAGAGATAGAAATGATGGAGTCCTTAGCACACAGAGATGGTATCTGAATCATCTCAGTAGCAGTTAGCAACTGCTGCTAAATCTTATTGGGTTAAAACAACAAATATTTATTTCTCACTTGCATTACTTCTTGATAGCTAAATGGGCTTCATGCTGCGCTTTTTTCTGTCTTCTTATTCCAACATCCAGGCTGAAGGAAGAACCTGGACTATACTAGTTTTTTGTCTTATAGGAAAAAAAAAAAAAAAAAGGAGCAAGAATGTGGACATATAAGGCTTCTGCTTAGAACTGGCATACTGTCCTTCCACTCACATTTCATTGGCCTAACACAGTCAGTCACATGATCAAGCCAGAGAGGGGAGTAGTGACATATATTCCACCTACAGGGTGGCACTGTTCAATGCTAGTCACACTGCAAGAAAAAAGTATGCAAAATCTTATTACAGGACACAAGGAATGAATGACTGAGGGCAATGGTCTAGCGCACCACAGAAAATATGCTTGCATTTAAAATCTCAAGACTAGACAAGATCACCAAATAAGTGACTTTAGCAAAAGAAGCAAAATTATCAAGGACTGAGCCCGGCTCGTTACATCATTAGAAGGATGACTAGATGAAGAAAAACTGAGGGAAAAAAAAGTGACTGAAAAAAAAACCTCTACTGCTAAAATAAAAAAGCCAGAAGAGGGTGGTCAACTGTAAGCAAAGTATAGAAGGAATTTCACAGAGAAATGAGTTGTTATTTGTGTCAAGTGTCAATGCGAAGATAATGGGAACTGACAAATGACCACTGGATTTAGCAATATAGAAGCCTTTGTACTTAGATAAGGAAATTTCAGTGTAATGAAAGGGAGTGATAGCATCAATGCAATGGTTTTAAGGAAAAATGGAAGAACTGCGATTGAATATAGTCAGTATGGATTACTTATGAGAAATGCTGCTTTTGACAAAGAACAGACAAATGAATCAGTAATCGAAAGGTAAAGTGAGGTAAAGAAAAAGTGTGTGTGTTCATGTGTGTGTATGTGTTTAAATAATAGAGAATAATATCATTGATGTTCTCTGGTTGGGAATGTTTCATTAAAAAGAGAAAAACTAACGCAAAAAAGAAAGAGGAAAATTGCTAGACCGAGGTCTTTAACTAGACAAGAGTAAAGGGATTTGGATACAAACGGAGGGACTGTCTTCAGAGTGGTGCTTAGACAATTCATCTGTAATATAAGAACACAAGCAGAATATGTGGCTACAGACACCGGCAGGTAGAAAACTTTAGTTTTCTCAAGAAATGCACAGGGCTATAAAAGAAGCAGCAGTAGACTAGGAAAAGCAGATTAACATGGTAGAACAAGGCATTGTAGGGATTTAATTCCTGGTTCAGTCCTTAACCAGCTATTTGCCTAAAAGCAAATTGCCAAACTTCTCCACACCTCAATTTCATCAATGTTAGATGGAGCTAATACTGGCACCAACTGAATACACTTGAAAGGGTTTAAATGACATAATGTATCTATTTTCCAATACAATCACAAGAAAATGTAAGCTCCATGAGGACATGAATTTCCATTTTTTTTCTTAAAAGTGGTGTAACATTTAAATAACATTAAAGTTACAGTCCCAGCATTCAAGTGCCAAGATTCAGTAGGGACACAGCTAATAATGAATAAATTAACACCTGAAAAATGCTTACATGGTAACTGGCACACAGTAAGTGTTCAAAAAGTGCGATCTATTATTACTACCACCAGTTACTAATATTAACACCATCTTAATTATTTCATAGTGTAGTAATTCCTTCCAAGATAAATACCAGGGACCTTTCCATGTGGTGGAAGTGTGTGTGAGGTTGGACAGGAGCAAATGTGAGAGGTGTCATCTCAAAGTCAAATTCTGTAATAGTTAAATTGAAAACTTCAAGATTCTCAGGAGTATCCACGAACAAGCCTAGACCCTTTCCTATTACTATCCTTACTGTTTATATTTCTCTTAAAGGTTGTTACAGTAGTTACTTTCCTTTATTTTTTTCTCATTAAGTTTTCTTTCTCATGGTTACACAGTAACCATGACAATAACATGCATTCGGCAAACCAAGTTATCTTCTGACTTTTCTATGGTCTCAGTATTTTCTTCTGGTAATACTGTAGTTACAGGCAAGTGCATGCAGATCTTGAGCTTCATTAATTTTCATGACTACCCAACCAAAATGTTTGTTGACTAGTGGAACAAGAAAAATAAACACAATATTTCAAGTCAATTATGAGTGACCTACTTAAGCAGTTTCCCACTGTTACACTCAAATTTAAAAATGTGCATTTGGTGTTAATGTGTGACAGAATCAATAGACATTTTCAAATATAGCTAATGTCTTGTACATTTATGATCCATTGAATAATTTGATATATCAATTAGCTCCATCAGCATTAAAATATTTTCTAGTATTTTTAGCAGCTGTTAATTCAGCTGCTAGAATAATCAATGAAACTTAACTTTCCTTGCAGTAATTCAATAGTCCCTTTGCCTATTTTATTCAATTTTGAGATCCGTTCTTCTCAAATAACAATATTTTACATAGTGGGCATGTGTTCTTATTCAATAACACTGAGTTTTCATAACTGCATACATTCAAAAATACAACATTAAACACAGATATTACTCTTGTATTGTAAATATTGGAAATGTTTACATTCATTGATATAATTATTTTGACAAAGAACATGGCTTTTCCCAAGAAGAGCTAGGTAGCCATTGTAAGAAACTACAAATGGGAGTTCCCATTGTGGCTCAGCCATTAACGAACACAACTAGTATGCAACTAGTGTCTGTGGCGTAGGCCTGTGGCTACAGCTCCAATTCTACTCCTAGCCTGGCAATCTCCATATGCCATGGGTGTGACCCTGAAAAAAGAAAAAAAGACAAAAAAAGAAACTATAAATGTTCACTGAATAACCAATGTTATTAGCTATACTTAATTTAAAACTTATGTGCCAGACACTAATTAGAAATTTACTTCCATTATCACATCTATTTCTCACAATACAAAAAGATGCAATGTTATTCACAAATCACAAATAAAAATTAATTAGATTGATTGGATTCAATGACTTACCCATGGTTACATAGCTGGAATATGATAAATCCAGCAATCAAACTCAGCTGTCACTAAGTCTGTGACTATCATGTCCTGTGCTCTCATGTCCAACTAAAGAGCAGGTTATGAGACATAAAAATGAATGACACAGTCCCTGCTTCACAGTGTGGCAGGGGCACACAGAACATAAAACTAAAAATTTCAGAACTAATATAATAAATTACTTAAAGAAAAAACTATAGAATGATGCAGGCATACAATCTCAGGCAAAATTTGGTTGGTTCTCTAAGAACTTAAAACATAAAATCTGGAGTTGCCGTCATGGTCCAGTGGAAACGAATCCGACTAGTATCCATGAAGAAGCAGGTTCAATCCCTGGCCTTGCTCAGTGGGTCAGCGATCCCACATTGC